>NC_052101.1:128271766-129491766 GCF_015852505.1 Tachyglossus aculeatus | reverse complement strand
CCAATAATAATAATGTTGGCATTTTTTAAGCACTTACTATGTGCAAAGCACTGTTCTAAGCGCTGGGGGGGATGCAGAGGGATCAGGTTGTCCCACGTGGGGCTCACAGTCTTAATCCCCATTTTATGGATGAGGTAACTGAGGCACAGAGAAGTTAAGTGACTTGCCCAAGGTCACACAGCAGACGTGGCGGAGCTGGAATTCGAACCCATGACCTCTGACTCCAAAGCCCGGGCTCTTTCCACTGAGCCACGCTCCCAATGGGTGCTCCATAAATAACACACATAGAGCAAACATGTAATGAATAAATAATAAATACCATCATGACCATTAGTATTCTCCACTCCATTTCTACTATGGAGGCATCCTCGGAAATCAAGGTGGATGCGCATCCTCTACCCGTTGTCTGTCTTGTTTCTGTTTGTCAATAAAAGTGGAAGGGAAAAGACCTATTTCATTTACCCCCCGGAATAGAGGAGTTATGATTCAGGTACTGATTAAGCTCTGGCTTGATGCCAAGGCACTGGACTTGATACAGAGGTCAATCAATCAATCAATCAATCGTATTTATTGAGCGCTTACTGTGTGCAGAGCACTGTACTAAGCGCTTGGGAAGTACAGGTTGGCAACATATAGAGACAGTCCCTACCCAACAGTGGGCTCACAGTCTAAAAGGTCATCAGGTCAGACACAGTCACCGTCCCACTAGGGGCTCACAGTCTGAGAGAGAGGGAGAGCGGGCATTTTATCCCCGTTTTACAGAGGATACAGAGGCTAGGAGAGGTTCAGTGACTAACGCAAGGTCACACAGCAGGCTAAAGGTAGAAGCAAGGTCTCCTGAATCCCAGGCCTATACTCTTTTCATCAGGATACTCTACCTCCCTAACCTTTTGGCTAGCGACTATCAAAAATGATAATCTTAATTGTGGTACTCCTTAAGGGTTTACTAAGTGCCAGGCACTGTTCTAAGGGCTAGGGTAGATAAAGATAATAGGATTGGACACAGTCCCTGTCCCACAGTTTTAATCCCCATTTTACAGATGAGGAAACTGAGACCCAGAGAAGTGAAGTGCTTTGCCCAAGGTCACACAGCAGACAGGTTGTGGAGCCAGGATTAGAACCCAAGTCCTTCTGACTCCCAGGCCCAGACTCTTTCCACTAAGGAAGTACAGTGCTGGGCACATAGTGAGCACTTGAGAAATTCCATATAATGAATTGATTGTTGTTTCTGTTCTTGCAGAGCTCGTCTAAGGGTCTATATGGTGTTCTGAAAAACTCTGAATGGGGGAGAAAGATGAGACATGTAGCACATCAACTTTCTTCAGAGAAATGATCGAGGGAGGCACTTGCAAGCAATGCATTCTCCTAGCTCATCTAAAGTTTTTAAAAGTGAATTAAACCTAATGTTGCAGGAACAATATCGAGTCGATGCCTCTCAGCCCCAAATTATCACTTCCATGATTAGTGTTACTATGGACTGAGATAAAGTTCTGAAATATAAAAGATAGAGTCCTGAAGTGCCCAAATTATTTATTGATGGACTGCTATAATGAGGCTATAGAAATCATTCCTGACATCTGGATCGGTGGTCAGTAATGAATGAAGTGTTGGTTTTATTTCTTTGATCATTTTCTGGTCTAATATCCCAGCTAATGCTGCAGGAAATATGTCTTGTGCTTTAGTAGTGGTAAAAGTAGTAGTAACGGTTGTCATGGTAGTATGAATTGTAATAATAATAATAATAATGGTATTTGTTAAGCGCTTACTATGTGCCAGGCACTGTAATAAGTGCTGGAGTAGATACAAGCAAATCAGGTTGGACACAGTCCCTGTCCCACGTGGGGCTCAAAGTCTCAATCCCCATTTTGCAAATGAGGTAACAGGCTCAGAGAAGTGAAGTGACTTGCCCACAATCACACAGCAGACAAGTGTCAGTGTCAGGATTAGAACCCATGACCTTCTGACTCTCAGGCCCGTGTTCTAACCACTGTGCCATGCTGCTTCTCTAACAGATGGTCTTCCTCATTTTACAGATGAGGAAACTAAGGCCCTGAGAGGCAGTGACTTGTCCGAGGTCACACAGTGGACCGAGGCTGGGACAAGAATCTGGGTCTGTCCACCTCACTCCCTCTGTCTCCTCTCATCATCATCAAGCATATTTATTGGGCACCTACTCCCGGCAGGACACTGTTCGAAGCGCTTGGGATCATACAGCAAAGTTGGGAGACACGTTCCCTGCCCACAACGAGCTTCCAGTCTAGAGGGGCTTCTTTCTCCCCCGGGAGGCCGAACCAGACCACCACCACGCTTCCCACATCTCTGTCTCGGACAGTGACCCAGAGGGGCTTGGGTGGAAGGTTGGGGGTGGGGGGAGGTGGGGTCCACTTCAGCCCCCTCCCCACACTCCCCACCCCCAACACCAAGGACAGGGCCTTTCTGTCCCATGGGGGCAGCGGGGGGAGAACCGAGGGTCCCAGATCAGTGCCCCCCACCCCCTCTCCAGCCCCCCCCCGCATAAACCACATCTAACCAGTTACCTCATCTTAAAATGGGGATTAATAATAAAAATGATGGTATTAAGAGCTTACTACTACTATTGATAATAATGATGGTATTTGTTAAGCGCTTACTATGCGCAACACACTGTTCTAAGCGCTGGGGGGATACAAGGTGATCAGGTGGTCCCACGGGCGGCTCACAGTCTTCATCCCCATTTTACAGATGAGGTAACTGAGGCCCTGAGAAGTGAAGTGACTTGCTCAAAGTCACACAGCTGATAATTGTTGGAGTCGGGATTTGAACCCATGACCACTGACTCCAAAGCCCGTGTTCTTTCCACTGAGCCATGCTGCTTCTCTGTGTGCCAGAGAAGCACCCTGTCTTACTATGTGCCAACCACTGTTCTAAGCGCTGGGGTGGGTACAGGGTAATCAGGTTGTCCCATGTGGGGCTCACACTTTTAATCCCCATTTTACAGATGAGGTAACTGAGGCACAGAGAAGTTAAGTGACTTGCCCAAGATCACACAGCAGACAAGTGGTGGAGCCAGGATTAGAACCCAGGTCCTCTGACTCCCAAGCCTGGGCTCTTTCCACTAAGCCATGCTGCTTCAAGACTGTGACCCCCACATGGGACAACCCGGCCATCCTGCATCCCTCCCCTCCACGCCCCCAGCACCCAGAACAGTGCCTGGGCATAGTAAGTGCCCAACAAATATCACTATTATTAATAACCCAACAGGTCCTTTGGATTCTGGTACCTCCCGGGGCAGGACCTGCTGAGACCAACGGGAAAAGTGCGAGGTGGGCACCGCCCCAGCCCGGGGCCTGCGGGTGTTGGAATCGCCCCCAACTCCAGACGCCCACCGGCCCTCTGTGCCCACCAGGAGTAGCACTCCTGCCCCAAAGCATCCCCAATAATAATACTAATTATGGTATTTGTTAAGTGCTTACTATGTGCCAAGCACTGTTCTAAGAACTGGGTAGACAAGATTATCAGGTTGTCTGACGTGGGGCTCACAGTCCTCATCCCCATTTTACAGAGGATGAAACTGAGGCCCAAAGAAGTGAAGTGACTTGCCCAAAGTCACACAGCTGATAAATGGTGGGGTCGGGATTAGAACCCATGACCTCTGACTCCCAAGACTGGGCTCGTTCCACTAAGCCTCCCCACCTACAGAAAGAGGCACGGACTTGACCCTCCTTCCTGGTCCCGGGAAGAGCCGCAATTGGGGAAACTGAGGCACCAGCCACCCAGTCGGGCAAGGTGGCAGTATTAGAAATGGGGATCCAGATTTTCAGACTAGAATGGCTAAGCAGCGTGGCTCAGTGGAAAGAGCCCGGGCTTAGGAGTCAGAGGTCATGGGTTCTAATCCCGCCTCCGCCGCTTGTCAGCTGGGTGACTTTGGGCAAGTCACTTCCCTTCTCTGGGCCTCAGTTCCCTCATCTGGAAAATGGGGAAGGGCCTGGGAAATGGGGATGGGGGGGGGGATGGGGAAGGGGCAGCCCCCGAGTAGTATGTTAGCAGTAGTAGTCATAATAATAATAATAATGACATTTATTAAGTGCTTACTATGTTCTAAGTGCTGGGAAGCTTGTAAGGTGATCAGGTTGTCTCCCTGGCCTATACATTCATCGAGGGCAAAACCCTAGCAGCGGCAGCATCTCACATAGGGTTCACAGTCTCAATACCCATTTGTTAATAATAGTGATAATAATTATGGTATTCGTTAAGCGCTTACTATGCACCAGGCACTGCGCAAAACGCTGGGATGGATTCATTCATTCGTATTTATTGAGCACTTACTGTGTGCAGAGCACTGTACTAAATGCTTAGTACTGTACGCAAGCAAATGGGGTTGGACAAAGTCCACATCCCACGTGGGGCTCCTTGTCTCAGTCCCCATTTTACAGATGGGGATGAAGATTGTGAGTCCCACGTGGGACAACCTGATCACCTTGTATCCTCCACGGCACTTAGAATAGTGCTTTGCACATAGTAAGTGCTTAACAAATGCCATCGTTATTATTAACAAACACAATAATTAGTGCTTACTCTAATGCCTGGTACATATTATTACTATGACTACTACTGCGACTACCACTAATAATAATGACCACATTTGTTAAGCGCTTACTATATGCCAAGCACTATTCTAAGCGCTGGGTTAGATACAAGGTAATGACGTTGTCCCACGTGGGGCTCACAGTCTTAAACTCCCTTATCCAGATGAGAGAACTGAGGCCCAGAGAAGTGAAGTGACTTGCCCAAAGTCACACAGCAGACAAGTGGCAGAGCAGGGATTAGAACCCACTCCCAAGCCCGGGCTCTTTCCACTAAACCATGCTCTTCCAGCTCCCCACCCTCCCCCGGTTACCTCCCCTCCTACAGAAAGAGGCACGGCCTTGCCCCTCCTTCCTGGCCCATTTGAGGAGCCGCAGATGGGGAAACTGAGGCACCAGCCACCCAGTCGGGCAAGGTGGCAGCATTAGAAATCGGGACCCTGATTTTCAGACTAGAACGGCTAAGCAGCGTGACTCAGTGGAAAGAGCCCGGGTTTAGGCGTCGGAGGTCATGGGTTCTAATCCCGCCTCTGCCGCTTGTCAGATGGGTGACTTTCGGCAAGTCACGTCCCTTCTCTGGGCCTCAGTTCCTTCGTCTGTAAAATGGGGATGAAAATTGTAAGCCCCACATGGGACAACGTGATCACCTTGTGTTCTCCCCAGCTCTTAGAACAGTGCATTGCACATAGTAAGCGCTTAACAAATACCAAAATTATTATTATTCTGCCCATTCCCCTGCCGCCAGGCCAGTTGACCCCTGTCCCCCTCCCCCATCCACGGAGGGGGTGGGATGAGGGGGACCAGAGTCCAGCACACAGCTGAGCCCACAGGTCTCTGGATCCAGCCTGAGTCTCTTGGCACCCTCCCACCCAAATTTTAATCCCCACGGAGAGGGCGGCGCCCCCGTCCCCTGGGCGTTCCTGCGTCACCACGCCCTAGAGTCTAAACTCAATCCCTTCTACTGCAATCAAACTCGTTTCCCCAGACTGGGCCGGGGGAGGCGGCGTTCGGGGAGGCTTTAGCTTCATTTGGTTGTGGGCCAAGACAGTGTCGGGTTGGGGAGCGGGGAGGGGCGGGTACGTCGCTGGAAGCCCCTTCCCCGGAGGATCAGCGACCCGGGGGGACGGGGGAAGGGCCTGGGAAAGGGGGATCATCATCATCATCATCAATCGTATTTATTGAGCGCTTACTATGTGCAGAGCACTGTACTAAGCGCTTGGGAAGTACAAGTCGGCAACATATAGAGACAGTCCCTACCCAACAGTGGGCTCACAGTCTAAAAGGGGGAGACAGAGAACAAAACCAAACATACTAACAAAATAAAATAAATAGAATAGATATGTACAAGTAAAATAAATAAATAAATAGAGTAATAAATATGTACAAACATATATACATATATACAGGTGCTGTGGGGAAGGGAAGGAGGTAAAATGGGGGGATGGAGAGGGGGAAGAGGGGGAGAGGAAGGAAGGGGCTCAGTCTGGGAAGGCCTCCCAGAGGAGGTGAGCTCTCAGCAGGGCCTTGAAGGGAGGAAGAGAGCTAGCTTGGCGGATGGGCAGAGGGAGGGCATTCCAGGCCCGGAGGATGGGGAGGGGGGATGGGGAAGGGGCAGCCCCCTAGTAGTATGTTAGCAGTAGTACTAGTCATAATAATAATAATGGCATTTATTAAGCGCTTACTATGTTCTAAGCGCTGGGAAGCTTGTAAGGTGATCAGGTTGTCTCCCTGGCCTATAAACTCATCGAGGGCAAAACCCTAGCAGCGGCAGCATCTCACATAGGGTTCCCGGTCTCAATCCCCATTTGTTAATAATAGTAATAATAATAATAATAATGGTATTCGTTAAGCGCTTACTATGTGCCACGCACTGTGCAAAGCGCTGGGATGGATTCATTCAATCGTATTTATTGAGCGCTTACTGTGTGCAGAACACTGTACTAAACGCTTAGCACTGTACGCAAGCAAATGGGGTTGGACACAGTCCCCGTTCCACGTGGGGCTCCCAGTCTCAAACCCCATTTTACAGATGAGGGAACTGAGGCCCGGAGAAGTGAACTGGGGGGCGGGGGGGGGGGGCAGCGGAGCCTTTGTTCCCCAGCCTCGCTCCCAGCGCCCCAAACCAAGGGGCGCCCCCTCCTACCCCATGGGGGGGTGGGGGTCTCCCGGCCGGAGGTCCATCCGCGCACCCCGAGCTGAGCAAGGGCGCAGGACGCTGGGGTTCCGGGGGCCTCGCTTACCCTCCTCAGCCCTTGTGGCCACAGTTTTCCATCCGCTGCCGGGAGGTGACGGCTCAGTGGTCAGGGTTCTTCCCGGCACCCTTCCAGCCGATCCGACCAAGGGAGGGGGGAGGGGCGGGTAGGTCCCTGGAAGCCCCTTCCCCGGGGGATCAGCGACCCAGGGGGACGGGGGAAGGGTCTGGGGAAGGGGCAGCGCCCTAGTTGTATGTTAGCAGTAGTAGTAGTCATAATAATAATGGCATTTATTAAGCGTGCAAAGCACTGTTCTAAGTGCTGGGGAGGTTATAAGGTGATCAGGTTGTCCCACGGGGGGCTCACGGTCTTCATCCCCATTTTACAGATGAGGGAACTGAGGCCCAGAGAAGTGAAGCGACTTGCCCAAAGTCACACAGCTGACAACTGGTGGAGCAGGGATTAGAACCCATGACCTCTGACTCCAAAGCCCGTGCTCTTTCCACTGAGCCATGCTGCTTCTTGTAGTCATAGTTTGTAGCAGCAGTAGTAATAGAGTATGAGGAGGAGGAGTAGTGGCGTGGCTTGGTGGAAAGAGCCCGGGCTTGGGAGTCAGAGGTTGTGGGTTCTAATCCCTGCTCCGCCACTTGTTTGCTGTGTATCTTTGGGCAAGCCACTTCACTTCTCTGGGCCTCATTCCCTCATCTGGATAAGGGAGTTTAAGACTGTGAGCCCCACGTGGTACAATCTTATTACCTTGTATCTACCCCAGCACTTAGAATAATACTTGGCATATAGTAAGTGCTTAACAAGTGCAGTCATTATTAGTAGTAGTAGTAGTCACAGTAGCAGTCATAGTAATAATAATAATGATCATTATTATTATCAATCCCCATTTTACAGATGAAGTAACAGGCACAGAGAAGTGAGGTGACTTGCCCTCACACAGCAGACAAGTATTAACGATAATAATAATAATAATAATAATAATAATAATAATAATAATGGCATTTCTTACCTCCTTCCTTTCCCCACAGTGCCTGTATATATGTTTGTACATATTTATTACTCTATTTATTTATTTATTTATTTATTTTACTTGTACATATCTATTCTATTTATTTTATTTTGTTAATATGTTTGGTTTTGTTCTCTGTCTCCCCCTTCTAGACTGTGAGCCCACTGTTGGGTAGGGACTGTCTCTATATGTTGCCAACTTGTACTTCCCAAGTGCTTAGTACAGTGCTCTGCACACAGTAAGCGCTCAATAAATAGGATTGATTGATTGATTAAGCGCTTACTATGTGCAAAGCACTGTTCTAAACACTGGGGAGGTTACAAGGTGATCAGGTTGTCCCCTGGGGGGCTCACAGTCTTAATCCCCATTTTACAGATGAGCTAACTGAGGCACAGAGAAGTGAAGTGACTTGCCCACTGCTGACAATTGGCAGAGCCAGGATTTGAACCCATGACCTCTGACTCCAAAGCCCAGCCTCTTTCCACTGAGCCACGCTGCTTCTCTGCGTAGCTGCCTGCATATTCATTCAATCGTGTTAACTGAGTGCTTACTGTGTGCAAATCACTGTACTAAGCACTTAGGAGAGTACGATACAAAAATGAATAGATCATTTCCCTGACCATAATGAGCTTACAGTCTAGAGGGTGAGACAGACATTAATATAAATAAATGAATAAATTACAGATATTTACATAAGTGCTATTGTAGTAGTAGTAGTAAAAAGGAAACAGCATTGCTTAGTGGATAGAGCATGAGCCTGGGAATCCGAAGGTCATGAGTTCCAATCCTGGCTCCGCCACTTGTCTGCTGTCTGACCTTTGGTAAGTCACTTCACTTCTCTGTGCCTCAGTTCCCTCATCTGTAAAATGGGGATTGAGACATTGAGCCCCACGTGGGACAGGGACTGTGTCCAACCCTATTTGCTTGTATCCCACTCAGGGCTCAGTACAATGCCTGGCACATAGTAAGCCCTTAATAATAATAATAATAATAATAATAATGATGGCATTTATTCATTCATTATTTATTAAGCACTTACTATGTGCAAAGCACTGTTCTAAGCGCTGGGGAGGTTACAAGGAGATCAGATTGTCCCACGGGGGCACATAGTCCTCATCCCCATTTTACAGATGAGGTAACTGAGGCCCAGAGAAGTTAAGTGACTTGCCCAAAGTCACACAGCTGACAAGTGGTGGAGCTGGGATTTGAACCCATGACCTCTGATTCCAAAGCCCGGGCGCTTTCCACTGAGCCATGCTGCTTCTCTAATACAGGTCCTCTGGCTCCTCAGGACCAGGCTCTTTCCACTAGGCCACACTCCTCAGCCTGTCTTGCAACTGTTGTATTCTTAACAAATGCCATAATCATTATTAGTAAAAATATTTATTGAGTGCTCATTTGGTGTGGTGTACTGGTACTATGCATTTGGGAAGTACAGAATATTAAAGCAACAAGTTTCCTGACCACAAGGCACTTACAGTCTAATGGGGGAGGCAGACATAAAAATATTTACCACTTGAACAATCTTGCTCCAAGTTTGTCTTTTTAAAAAAATGGTATTTGTTAAGCGCTTACTATGTGCCAGGCATTGTACTAAGCGCTGGGGTGGATACAAGCTAATCTGTTTGGACCCAATCCATGTCCAACACGGGGCTCTGTCTTAGTTCCCAATTTACAAATGAGGTAACGGAGGTGCACTCCCTGCACTGTTGGGTAGGGACTGTCTCTATGTGATGCCAATTTGTACTTCCCAAGCGCTTAGTACAGTGCTCTGCACATAGTAAGCGCTCAATAAATACGATTGATTGATTGATTGATTGATTGAGGAGCTTGCAATCTAACAGGAAAAAGACATGAAAAAAACTATTTGAAGGAAATCAACTACTGATCTGAGAATTTGGGGCATTAGCATTCACTATCTGCAAGCAGAAGGAAGAATTCAATATAGCTCGTCTTTTTTTCTCCATAATCAGTTAAGCTATTTAAGCGGTATAGGTAAAGAGATGGAGGAGAAACTCAATATGTAATTTCTAAGGAATCCCTCTCATTAGCTCTTTTCATCCCCAGAAGGATTTCTCTTTTCTTTTCCAGTTAAGATTTTCTCGATTCAATTGTTTGGTTCATATCTGCTTCCTCTGTCAAAGGCCAAACACATTTAAAATCTTTCGAATACTAATTGTACGTTAATTCACATAAAGGCTATGGGCTCTGGCTGCCATCCTGGAATGCAAACGTCATTTTATAAATGGTGCTCGACTAGCCTGAAAATAAGAGTGTGTCTTCCCAGGATGCCTCGCTGTTTCCCAGGGGTAGTTTCCCATCCCTGTGTATTAATGTATAATCAACTGTACCGCCAATTATTCATTCAGATTACTCGATTAGTGAATATTTGATGTTTGTCTCCCCCATTAGAGTGTAAGTTCCTTGTGGGTAGGAAATATATCATCTGGTTGTTTTTCAGAGGCAACAGTAGTGGTAGTAGCAGTGGCAAGAGTAACACCATTAATTGAGCATCTGTTTGGTGTGGGGCATTGTCCTAAGCCTTTGCAGAACACAATATACAGAAATGACACATTCCCTGTCCACAAGACCTGACGTGTTAATGGAGGAGCTGGGCAAAGAATATTTACAAAGGGAATAGTCAAGATGAAAAAATTCCTACTGGTGAAGTTTCATTTGAGGGCATCTAGTACTCAGGCCTAATGATGAAATCAGGAATTTATGATTATTCCTTAATAATCAGGAAATCATGACCGGGAAGTGTGGCTTGCCACCTTGTGCTATCTTGGTCCAGTGGAAAGATCCCGGCTCTGGGAAAAGCCTTAACGGGTTCTAGTCCCAGTCTCCGCCTGCTGAGGTTGCACTACTGGTGGTGACGGTTTCTTCCCGAAGAACCACATGAGGCCTTCCGCAAGGTTGATGGGTCCAGTGAGATTCCTGAAAGAACAGCTGGCTAATGTGGGTGGCTGAGACCATTACCGAGGCCACCGCCCGCAGGGGTTGTGGCACAGTGGGTTCTGTAAGGAAAACAATCACAAAATGCACTCCTCGCTTGTTGCACTCTGAGCCCTAGTGGGAACACTACGAGCAGGGACGACAGCACTATCATCCATTCCTCTGCTCAGGGTCTCGGTCATGAAGTCTCTAGAGGAAGGCTCCTCCATCATTCCCAATGGGGGATTCCATCATCACAAACTTCCACAACCTTCCTGATGTTCCGAATGTTTGGAAAGCAGGGTTCTAATAGTTCTAAATCTTGTTAAAGGCTTGACACTGACCCTTGCTATCATTCAATCCCCCTCAAAGGGATGGTGGTTGCCTCTGTGGGGGCTCTACTACCTCTGGCCTTTAACAACCTCCCTCTTCAGATCTGACAGTTACTCTCCCCAACTTCATAGCCTTATTGAAGGCACATCTCCTCCAAGAGGCCTTCCCTGATTAAACCCTCATGTCCTCTTCTCCCACTCCCTTCTGCATCACCCTGACTTGTTCCCATTATTCAATCCCCCTCTCAGCCCCACATCACTTATGTCACTTATGTCACCCATCATCCGGGGACGGGTTCGTTCAGTAATCGGCGAGGCGAGAGAGAGAGAGAGAGGCTGGGGACAGAAAGCCTGAGTTTTATATAAAATTTATTCCGCAAGGCGAATTGAATTATGTAATTGTTCAGGTGCAATGGACTTGAACTTCCCTTTTGGGAGGAATGTAATCAATTACCAATATTCGAGCTTCCCTAATGGAAGGAACACAATCATACATTAATCACACACGGGTGAGGTGGCTAGCCCTCACCCATGTGCACTTCCCACTCGGGAAGAATCCACTTACTTTCCCACATGGGAGGAATTCATTACATTACGCGCGCACGTGGTGGGCAGCTGGCTCTTACCATGAGCTCTCCCAACATGGGAGGAAGCCACTCATGATTCCCATCAGCAGCGGGGCACCTGGGTCCCACCCACAAGACACTCACCCGTGCCAGGGCCCTTGCCTCACTGTGTTGGTTCTGGTTGCAGAGCAGGCATCTGGCCTTCTGGGCAAAGAAAGACTTGTGGGCCGCTGCCACTGCTGCTACAGCTCCTCCTGCTGCTGCGTGTCTTGGTGTTCTGGCCCTGAAGGTCAGAGGCTATGGGTATTTATCACCTGTGCCCGTAGGCCATTCCAGCTTCCAGCTTCAGTCTATCCAATCTTTGCCCTCCCCCCTCCTCCATACCTAATCTGATTGGCACGCAGAGGCAAGAGCTGGCGACTGTAGTGTTTGTCGCACCTGTGTGAAAAGGGCAGAGCAACAGCAACTTAGTAACCACCATCCTCCCACTAAGCCCACCGCCAGGAGCAAAAGTAGCAGCAACCCATGGAATAGTGAGCTTCCCCCCTCAATTCTAAAGAGTCCATGTACAAAACTCTGGTGGTGTGGACTCCTCGTTTGTTAGCTGCATGGTACATTGCCAGAGATCATCACGTCCAATTGTCCAGAGTCACTGGAATGAGGGGGAGAGAAGCACCAGTCATGTTGAAACAGGTTGCCTGGTAGAAACAGGTTCCATTCCCTGATGCTGTCACATCATGGCTAAGACTGAAGACAGGCCCTCTGGGAGGCAGTTCAGTGATGATTCCTTTGCTGGACCTGTCTGGAAGTCAGGCAATCCTGACCATAGGACTGTGAGGCAGAGAAGTACCTAGGAGCATCATATAGCCAGATACAATTGATAGAGTTTGAAATAATAGCTTTTTCCTAATAATATTAGACAAGTATTCTTAACTCATTCTTAAAAAAACTACTAACAATTTTAATGAATTTTCCAATTCTTCTGTTGCTTTCCAAATCCTTGGGATATGACTAAACCTTTCCAGTCCCTTAAAAGGAAACAATCACAAAGACAAAGTAAACATCCAGATCTGTACATATGTAAGATACCGAATAACATATAACTGCTTTTTGCCCCTTAGCTAGGCTATAGCAGAGACAACACGCAGAACTTGCATTGTTAACCCTTAACATAATGGAAATTTTATATTAAAGACCATTTGAACCAATTTAACAAGCAAAGATGAACAAACCCCAATCCTAATACATTCAATTTATAATATGCAGCAATTAAATCTGGAGTTTGCGTGTCCTAATAATATTTACCACGTTAAGTGACGAGCAGGCCAAGCAGTTTCATAGAGTGATGTGTCGTCATTCCCCCTCTCCCAGGCATGGTGTCTGCAAAAGAGAAGAGTCTAGGTCTTGGAGGATCTCTAAGCCTCTACCAAAGTTAGTGGGCAGCCCTCATTGGTATTAGCTGCACAGGTTTGCCCAGTCAGATTCATTTATCATTTCAAATATATCAACATGACGTTTGTATTTGATTTGCTTTTACCTTTTACTAATTTTGTGAAACTTAAGGCAGTAGCATTTCAGAAATAATGATTAAATCACCACCCCTCCCGTTGTTCCTAGGCTGGGAGAACAATGGCAAGTTCACTCCCAATTCACTCCTAATTACAGCCATTGATCTAAAGATTGAGGAAGGCAGCCATTCACTAAGAGGGAAGCAACCCTTTGCTGGAGGGAGGTGCCTTCTCTCAAAGGAATCCCCTTTTGTTCTTCCAATCTGATAGCTCTCGCCTGAAGGCAAAGTGGTTAAGTTTCCTACCCCCATGCTTTAGCTTGCAAATTTCTTGAGTAGCTGGGTGTTCGGGTGACTGGAAGGGTCCCCCGTTTCCCAGTAACCCCAATTATGGAATTATTTCCTGTAATTGATGGTTGGCCTCCTTGCCCAGCATCCTTCCTCATCATAGATATCCGGGCCCTGGTGTCTACCGGTAAGGAGACTTCCTGACGATCATTTACTGGGAGCACCCGGGTTGCGAGAGGGCCCCGGCCGCCGTTCAACAGCCGGGTCCGCCGGATTCCCCCTTCTAGTTTTCCTGCTCCATGGTGGTTGGGGCCGTTGGTCTACCTTCCTGAGTGAGCAGCTTCGGGATATGTGTGGGCAGCCCATCCAGCTCGTCCATAGGAAAGCCCCCCTTCCTTAATTCCCGCCATATGGGAACCCGTTCTCCTGGGCCCAATCTTCCCGAGCCGACCCGCTGTGGGGGTCAGTAGGTGTTCAGTCTTACTGAACCGACCCGCCGTGGGGGTCGGTGGGTGTCCCTTTTAATATTCGTTGGAACTGGCTTTGCCCTCCTGAACCCCAGGCCTATCCTAATCTTGGCTGCTACACACCGGGTAATCGGCACCTCAGGAGACTGGAATAGGGACCAGTCACTGTTGATCACGTTGGCCAAAGTGCTCCAGGATTGTACCCTAGTGGCCCTATCCCTCAAACCTTGGGCCAGCCCACGCTCCGGCCCTGCAGGTGCACCCATTACTATTGCATGAAGTAGGCCCTCTTGGGCGGGGAGGGACCAGGGGCTTGGTTCCTGAGTTTTCTCCCTCTCATCCAGGAGTTGGTCAATCCAAGCACCAAGAGATGCTGGTTTAATGTAGCTGGGTCGGCCCACCGGAGGGTGCCGGCACTCCCCTGTTCACAACGGGGGACTGTCCGAGCCCAATGTACCGTGAAGGTCCAGAGGGTACGACCGTGATTGTGAGTGTGGATGTGACCCACACCCTCCCCTGGGCCCAGATCGAGGGGGCTGCTTTTGTTTGGGCCGAGGTCCACCTGGTCGGCCGCTCCCTTCCATCCTCTCGCCAGCCACCCTATCACCGGTTCCCCGGGGTCCCGGGAAAACTCCTTAGAGAGCTGTCTGAGCTCAGTGGCTGTGAAGCTTGTAGTTTGGGTGGTGACCTTTCCCTGGAGATTCCGCTTTTCCTTGATAATAGGGTAGAGGGGCTGGGGCTGCCCCTAGGGGTTCTGCGGGGGCACCTCCCAATCCCGAAGGGAAGATGCTGGTTCCAGTTGTGGTAGGGGATCGGGATCCCCCTTCTCCCCGGAGGAATTCTTTCCCCCCCGCTTGATCTCCTGCTCAGTTACGGGAAGTTTCCTCCGTTCTTCCAACTCCTTAGCCACCCGGGGTGCCAATTTCTGCTCTAAAAAGATCACCTGCTGCATTTTTACCTCTGCCGCTGTCTGCAATAGGAGGCATTTCGTCTGACATTCCTTTAGTTTTGCCTCTAGGACGGCCCTCTCCTGCCACCATCGCCGGCGGTCCCGAGCGGCGGCCTGCAGAGCCGTTGCTAGGAGACCGAGGATGGCGGTCTTTCTTTTCTTTTTCCTGATTTGGGTTGCTTCCCGCCAATCACAAAATTCCCTTACCAGACTGGCCGGATCCTCCCAGGGCTCCTCCACCCAGTGGCTGTCCCATCTCGGGGTTTTACATCCCTGATCCGTGAGGAATTCAAACAGCCCTCTCGACCCTCTGTCGCCTATCGCCGATCCCATCCTCGTCGCCACCCGTCATCCGGGGACAGGTTCGTTCAGTAATAGGAGAGAAAGAGAGAGACAGACAGACAGACACCGGGGACGGAAAGCCTGAGTTTTATATAAAATTTATTCAGCGAGGCGAATTGAATTATGTAATTGTTTAGGTGCAATGGATTTGAACTTCCCTTTCGGGAGAAATGTAATCAATTAGCAATATTCGAACTTCCCTAACGGGAGGAACACAATTATACGTTAATCGCGCATGGGTGAGGCGGCTAGCCCTCACCCATGTGCACTTCCTACTCGGGAAGAATCCACTTACTTTCCCACATGGGAGGAATTCATTACATCGTGGCTCAGTGGAAAGAGCACGGGCTTTGGAGTCAGAGGTCATGGATTCAAATTCTGTCTCCGCCAATTGTCAGCTGTGTGACCTTGGGCAAGTCACTTAACTTCTCTATGCCTCAGTTACCTCATCTGTAAAATGGGGATAAAGACTGTGAGCCCCCCGTGGGACAGCCTGATCACCTTGTAACCTCCCCAGCGCTTAGAACAGTGCTTTGCACATAGTAATGAATAAATATTTTAAAATATTTAAAAATAAATGATATAATAGTAATAAATGCCATTATTATTATCATTATCATTATTATTATTACATTACCTGCACATGTGGTGGGCAGCTAGCTATTACCATGTGCTCTCCCTACATGGGAGGAATTCACTTAGGATTCCTATCAGCAGCGGGGCACCTGGGTCCCACCCACGAGACACTCACCCTTCCCGTGGCCCTTGCCTCACTGTGTTGGTTCTGGTTGCAGAACAGGCATCTGGCCTTCTGGGCTGCTGCAGCTACAGCTCCTTCTGCTGCTGCATGTCTTGGTGTTCTGACCCTGAAGGTCAGAGGCTATGGGTATTTATCACCTGTGCCCCTAGGCCATTCCAGCTTCCAGCCTCAGTCTGTCCAATCTTTGCCCTCCCCCCTCCTCCATACCTAATCTGATTGGCACGGGGGCGAGGGACACCTTCTGTATTCCTGGCTTGGGCTGTCAATCTAGCAGATTTGGTTGTGGGGGCAGTATCCCACCCTCACTTCCAAGTTCTGCCTGCTGGCGCAGGTGGTCACTAGATAGCTTTTGCCCTTGAGATGGTCAGTACCCCAGGGTCACCTTGGGACAACCTATCTATAATTTATTTATTTGTATTAATGTCTATCTCCCTCTCTAGACTGTAAGCTTGTTGTGAACAGGGAAGGTGTCTGTCCATTGTTATATTGTCCTCTCCCAAGCATTTAGTTCAGATCGCTGCACACAGTAACCATTCAACAAATACGATTGAAAGAGACTGAGCCCCCTTTTTCCTCTCCTCCCCATCCCCCCGCCCTACCTCCTTCCCTTCCCCACAGCACCTGTATATATGTTTGTACAGATTTATTACTCTATTTTACTTGTACATATTTACTATTCTATTAATTTTGTTAATGATGTGCATCTAGCTTTATCTCTATTTATTCTGATGACTTGACACCTGTCCACATGTTTTGTTTTGTTGTCTGTCTCCCCCTTCTAGACTTTGAGCCCGTTTTTGGGTAAGGACCGTCTCTATGTTGCCAACTTGTACTTCCCAAACGCTTAGTACAGTGCTCTGCACACAGTAAACACTCAATAAATACGATTGAATGAATGAATGAATGAATGAGTGAATGTAACAATGATAATGGTATTATCAATCAATCAATCAATCGTATTTATTGAGCGCTTACTGTGTGCAGAGCACTGTACTAAGCGCTTGGGAAGTACAAGTCACCTTGGTATTTGTTAAGCACTTACTATGTGTCAGGCACTGTACTAAGCCCTGGGTTGGAAACAAGCAAATTGGGTTGGACACAGTCCCTGTCCCAAGTGGGGCTCACAGTCTCAATCCCCGTTTTACAGATGAGGGAACTAAGGCCCGGAGAAGTGAAGTGACTTGCCCAAGGTCACACAGCAGACAAGTGGCAGAGCCAGGATTAGAACCTATGACCTTCTGACTCCCAGGCCCATACTCTATCCACTACGCCATGCTGCTCCCTGCTCCCGATCTGAAAGGCGACCTGAGATACCCAAGAAAGGTTGACTACATAAGACAAAAACAATACAAGATGACAAAGGCGGCAATGAACAGAATCAGAGCACCTGAACACTGTGGTGAAAGGGCTCCCGTCGGTCCCAGGCAGGGCTGTCCAGACCCTGTTGCTCTGGGCCAGGTCTCCTGGGATCTGCCCAGGGCAAGTTGGGACTAAAGCTCCAGGATGGAGCAGTGGGAGGGAAACTGGGGTAGTCTCGCACGGTAGTCCTGTGGGGCGGTGGGAGGCTAAGAGTGGGCCCTGCCACTGCTTAAATCCCCCAACCCCTTTTCTCTCAGACAAAAATGGAAAAAGGAAGCAGAGACTGACAATCCTCCCCTCCTGTCTGCACTCATTTCTAGCGAGAGTGGGCATGTCTCTGCTTCTTTTTCTTCCATAAGACATTTGACAGCAAAGGATACCCATTGATGTTAGTCTCTTTCTGAGTTAGACTGAATGTTCAATGGGGAAAAATATGTCACCTCACCTTCAGGAGATCTGCTTTATTCAGTGTGACACCCTTTCAAACATCCAATCCATTTTGGATACATTTACTACATTACTAGTGAAGCCCAGTCTCAAACAGTGGGATAGAGCTAGGGGCTGTTAGCTCTGGCAGACAGCACTCAGAGGAGGGACTCTTCTCCTCAGAGACTTCATGAAATCAGGGCACCAAGAGGCAGGCCCAAAAACAATCGATAAACCGATAGTATTTATTAAATGCTGACTCTATGCAGAGCACTGTACTAAGCACTTGGGAGAAAACAGTGGAATAGGTAGACACCAACCCTGCCTTTAAGGAGCTTACAGTCTAGCAGGGGAGAGACTCAAATACATTATAGGTAAGTGAAACAACTGTATATAAAGATGCGTAATAATAATAATTGTGGTATTAAGCAGTTACTATGTTCTAAGCACCCTACTAAGCACTGGGGTGGATATAAGCAAATTGGGTTGGACACAGTCCCTGTCCCAAATGGGGCTCACAGTCTCAATCCCCATTTTACAGATGAGGGAATGGAGGCCCCAGAAGTAAAACGACTTGCCCAAGGTCACACAGCAGACAAGTGGTAGAGCTGAGATTAGAACCCATGTCGTTCTGACCCCCAGGCCTGTGCTCTATCCAGTAAGCCATGGTGCTTCCAGTGGGGAGGCCAGGTGGGGTGAGTAATTAAGTGCTTACCAGATAAGCATCAGGGAGAGAAATGGAGTGAGAGATGAGAGATTAGTTAAGGAAAGATGTCTGGAAGAGATAGGGCTTTGAAGATGTGGTCTATCAGATGTGAAAGGGGAGGATATGAACAAGGGGTAGATGGGAGAGATGAGATTGAGGCAACAGTGAATAGGCTGGTGATAGAGGAGTGAAAAGCATAGGCTGGGTTAAAGCAGGAGAGGAACAACCGGGAGGCCTTCCCAGACTGAGCCCCCTCCTTCCACTCCCCCTCCTCCCCCTCCCTATTCCATCGCCTTACCTCCTTCCCCTCCCTACAGCACCTGTATATATGTTTGTACATATTTATTACTCTATTTTGCTTGTACATATTTACTATTCTATTTATTTTATTTTGTTAATATGTTTTGTTTTGTTGTCTGTCTCCCCCTTCTAGACTGTGAGCCCGCTGTTGGGTAGGGACCATCTCTATATGTTGCCAACTTGTACTTCCCAAGCACTTAGTACAGTGCTGTGCACACAGTAAGCACTCAATAAATACAATTGAATGAATGAATGAATGAAAGGTAGAAGGGGGAGAGTTGAGATGGGCAGAACCAGATTGCCCTTATGATTATATGGGTGGAACTGAGTATTACTTCTCCAAGTGGATTTACATTTTTAGGTTTTGGTGAGTCTGACATTCTGCCTCAGCCCAGGTTGTTGAACTCCCCTTTCTTGAGGGAGAAGAATTGCTCCTTTCCAAGAACAATTCCAGGGGGCATGACATATGTGGCATGTATGTGTAAGCTTCTTCAATCAATCAGACAATCGTATTTATTGAGCACTTATCATGTTCAGAACAATGTACTAAGGGCTAGGGAGAGTACAATAACAATATAACAGAGTTGGTAGACATGTTCCCTGCCCACAAGGAGCTTACAGTCTAGAGGGGGAGACGAAAATTAAAATGAATTATGGATATAATCGTAAGCGCTGCGGGGCTGAGGGTGGGGTGAATAGAGGGTATGAATCCAAGTGCAAAGGCGACCCAGAAGGGACCGTATCTATATGTTGCCAACTTGTACTTCCCAAGTGCTTAGTACAGTGCTCTGCACACAGTAAGTGCTCAATAAATATGATTGATTGATTGATTGATTGGGAGTAGGGGAAATGAGGGCATAATTGGGGAAGGCCTATAGGAAGAGATGTGATTTCGGTAAGGCTTTGAAGGTGTGGAGAGTGATCTGTTGGATACGAACGGGGCAGGAGGTCCGACCTCCCCAAAGTCTCTTCCCCCCTTTCTCCAACCCCCCGGCTCTCAACATTCTCTGCTACTCTCCCATCCTTCCCAGCGGTATCCTCAGAGGAACTCTCCTCCCTCCTCTCAAGTGCTACTCCGGCCACCTGTGCTTCTGACCCCATTCCCTCTCATCTTATGAAATCTCTCGCTCCATCCCTTCTCCCCTCCTTAACTTCCATCTTCAACCGCTCACTCTCCACTGGTTCCTTCCCCTCTGCCTTCAAACATGCCCATGTCTCTCCCATCCTAAAAAAACCCTCTCTTGACCCCACCTCACCTTCTAGTTATCGTCCCATATCCCTCCTACCATTCCTTTCCAAACTCCTTGAACGAGTTGTCTACACGCGCTGCCTAGAATTCCTCAACAACAACTCTCTCCTCGACCCCCTCCAGTCTGGCTTCCGTCCCCTTCATTCCACGGAAACTGCGCTCTCAAAGGTCACCAATGACCTCCTGCTTGCTAAATCCAACGGCTCATACTCTGTCCTAATCCTCCTCGACCTCTCAGCTGCCTTTGACACTGTGGACCACCCCCTTCTCCTCAACACGTTATCTGACCTTGGCTTCACAGACTCCGTCCTCTCCTGGTTCTCCTCTTACCTCTCCGGTCGTTCTTTCTCAGTCTCTTTTGCAGGCTCCTCCTCCCCCTCCCATCCTCTTACTGTGGGAGTTCCCCAAGGTTCAGTGCTTGGTCCCCTTCTGTTCTCGATCTACACTCACTCCCTTGGTGACCTCATTCGCTCCCACGGCTTCAACTATCACCTCTACGCTGATGACACCCAGATCTACATCTCTGCCCCTGCTCTCTCCCCCTCCTTCCAGGCTCGCATCTCCTCCTGCCTTCAGGACATCTCCATCTGGATGTCCGCCCGCCACCTAAAGCTCAACATGTCGAAGACTGAGCTCCTTGTCTTCCCTCCCAAACCTTGTCCTCTCCCTGACTTTCCCATCTCTGTTGACGGCACTACCATCCTTCCCGTCTCACAAGCCCGCAACCTTGGTGTCATCCTCGACTCCGCTCTCTCATTCACCCCTCACATCCAAGCCGTCACCAAAACCTGCCGGTCTCAGCTCCGCAACATTGCCAAGATCTGCCCTTTCCTCTCCATCCAAACCGCTACCCTGCTAATTCAAGCTCTCATCCTATCCCGTCTGGACTACTGCACTAGCCTTCTCTCTGATCTCCCATCCTCGTGTCTCTCTCCACTTCAATCCATACTTCATGCTGCTGCCCGGATTATCTTTGTCCAGAAACGCTCTGGACATATCACTCCCCTCCTCAAAAACCTCCAATGGCTACCGATCAATCTGCGCATCAGGCAGAAACTCCTCACCCTGGGCTTCAAGGCTCTCCATCACCTCGCCCCCTCCTACCTCACCTCCCTTCTCTCCTTCTACTGCCCAGCCCGCACCCTCCGCTCCTCCACCACTAATCTCCTCACTGTACCTCGCTCTCGCCTGTCCCGCCATCGACCCCCGGCCCACGTCATCCCCCGGGCCTGGAATGCCCTCCCTCTGCCCATCCGCCAAGCTAGCTCTCTTCCTCCCTTCAAGGCCCTGCTGAGAGCTCACCTCCTCCAGGAGGCCTTCCCAGACTGAGCCCCTTCTTTCCTCTCCCCCTCGTCCCCCTCTCCATCCCCGTCTTACCTCCTTCCCTTCCCCACAGCACCTGTATATATGTATATATGGTTGTACATATTTATTACTCTGTTTATTTATTTATTTATTTATTTTACTTGTACATTTCTATCTTACTTATTTTATTTTGTTGGTATGTTTGGTTCTGTTCTCTGTCTCCCCCTTTTAGACTGTGAGCCCACTATCGGGTAGGGACTGTCTCTATGTGATGCCAATTTGTACTTCCCAAGCGCTTAGTACAGTGCTCTGCACATAGTAAGCGCTCAATAAATACGATTGATTGATTGATTGATTGATTGATTTATTAGGCGCTTACTGTGTGCAGAGCACTGTACTAAGCGCTTGGGAAGTACAAGTTGGCAACATATAGAGGCGGTCCCTACTCAACAGCGGGCTCACAGTCTAGAAGGGGGAGACAGACAACAAAACAAAACATATTAACAAAATAAAATAAATAGAATAGTAAATATGTACAAGTAAAATAAATAGAGTAATAAATATGTAAAAACGTACATGCAGGCGCTGGGGGGAGGGGAAGAAGGTAAGGCGGGAGGGATGGGGAGGGGGAGGAGGGGGAGAGGATGGAGGGGGCTCAGTCTGGGAAGGCCTCCTGGAGGAGGTGAGCTCTCAGTAGGGCTTTGAAGGGAGGAAGAGAGCAAGCTTGGCAGATATACAGAGGGAGGGCATTCCAGGCCAGGGGGAGGACGTGGGCCAGGGGCTGATGGCGGGACAGGCAAGAACGAGGCACAGTGAGGAGATTAGTGGCATTCATTCATTCATTCATTCATTCAATCATATTTATTGAGCGCTTACTGTGTGCAGAGCACTGTACGAAGCGCTTGGGAAGTACAAGTTGGCAATATATAGAGACAGTCCCTACCCAACAGTGGGCTCACAGTCTAGAAGGGGGAGACAGAGAACAAAACAAAACATATTAACAAAATGCAAAACATATTAAGGAGCGGAGGGTGTGGGCTGGACTGTAGAAGGAAAGAAGGGAGGTGAGGTAGGAGGGGGTGAGGTGATGGAGAGCCTTGAAGCCAAGAGTGAGGAGTTTTTGCCTGATGCGTAGGTTGACTGGTAGCCACTGGAGATTTTTGAGGAGGGGAGTAGCATACCCAGAGCGTTTATGCACAAAGATGATCCGGGCAGCAGCATGAAGTATGGATTGAAGTGGGGAGAGACAGGAGGATGGGAGATCAGAGAGGAGGTTGATGCAGTAATCCAGTCGGGATACGATGAGAGATTGAACCAACAGGGTAGCGGTTTGGATGGAGAGGAAAGGGCGGATCTTGGCGTTGTTGCGGAGGTGAGACCGGCAGTTTTTGGTGACCGATTGGACGTGAGGGGTGAACGAGAGAGCGGAGTCAAGGATCAATCAATCAATCAATCGTATTTATTGAGCGCTTACTGTGTGCAGAGCACTGTACTAAGCGCTTGGGAAGTACAAGTTGGCAACATATAGAGACAGTCCCTACCCAACAGTGGGCTCACAGTCTAGAAGGGGGAGACAGAGAACAAAAGAAAGCATATTAACAAAATAAAATAAATAGAATAGATATGTGCAAGTAAAATAAATAAATAAATAAATAGAGTAATAAATATGTACAAACATATATACATATATACAGGTACTGTGGGGAAGGGAAGGAGGTAAGATGGGAGGATGCAGAGGGGGACGAGGGGGAGAGGAAGGAGGGGGCTCAGTCTGGGAAGGCCTCCCGGAGGAGGTGAGGATGACACCAAGGTTGTGGGCTTGTGAGATGGGAAGGGTGGTAGTGCTGTCAACAGTGATGGGAAAGTCAGGGAGAGGGCAGGGTTTGGGAGGGAAGATGAGGCATTAACTCTTGGACATATTGAGTTTTAGATGGCAGGCAGACATCCAGATGGAGATGTCTTGAAGGCAGGAGGAGACACGAGCCTGAAGGGAGGGAGAGAGAGCAGGGGCAGAGATGTAGATTTGGGGCAGAGATGTAGATCTGTTCACCCTCTCCTTCCTTACCTCACTGACCTCCTACCACAACCCAGCCGGCACACTTTGCTCCTCTAATGCCAACCTACTTGCTGCACCTCGATCTCGTCTATCTCGCTGCTGACCGCCTGCTCACATCCTCCCTCTGGCCCGGAACTCCCTCCCCGTCCATTTTTGACAGACCCCACTTTCAAAGCCTTATTAAAATCCCATCTCCTCCAAGAGGTCTTCACGTACTAAGCCCTCATCTTTCCAACTCCCTCTCCCTTCTGCATCACCCTTGCACTTCGGTTTGTACCCTTTATTCACCCCACCCTCAGCCCCACAGCACTTACATATATATTCATCATTCATTTCAATATCCATATTCCTTCTAGTCTGCAAGCTCCTTATGGGAAACGGAGTGTATCTACAAGATCTGTCATATTGTACTCTCCTAAGCGCTTTGTATAGGAAGGAGTTCAATAAATACCATTGATTGAAGCTCATGAATGTTGGGGTTCCTTTGCGCCACCTGAGAATGATAATAATAATGATGGCATTTATTAAGTGCTTACTATGTGTAAAGCCCTGTTCTAAGCGCTGAGGAGGTTACAAGGTGATCAGGTTGTCCCACGGGGCTCACAGTCTTCATCCCCATTTTACAGATGAGGGAACTGATGCCCAGAGAAGTGAAGCGACTTGCCCAAAGTCACACAGCTGACAATTGGTGGAGCCGGGATTTGAACCCATGACCTCTGACTCCAAAGCCCATGCTTTTTCCACTGAGCCATGCTGCTTCTCTAGTAAATATGATTGAAGCCTCTGATGGGGCACCATGGCCTAGACGAAGGCAGTGAGCATTAACGGAGTGTGAAAATGTTGAGGTGTGAGTGTCTGTGTGTCTCTCTGTGTGAACTTGTGTATCTCTTTGTGTTTGTGTGTGTAATGGTTGCCTCTACCTCCCCACAACCCTCTTCGACTTCCCTTCCATCTTCCAATCCCTTCTTTTCATTCCCCTTTTCCCCCTCTGTTTTTATGACTTGTTCTTTTCCTCTCTGTTTCCCCCTCCATCTATTTCCCCTTCTCTATCTTGTTTTTCCTCTCTCCCATGTCTTTCTCTCTCTTTTTCCTCTCGTGGTTTCTGTACACCTCTGCCTCTCTGTTTTGGTGTTTTCTACATTTTTAACATTGACCCTGGACCCCAATCTCCCCACCCCACTACCCGCTGGCCTGGGACATCATCACCTCCCCTACCTATGCCATGTTAAGCTCACAAAAATTCACCTCACATAGGCTAGGAGGAAAGAATGTAGGAGTGGTTCCCTGAATGACTAGGGAGGGGCCACTCAAATCAGCATCCAAAAGGTAAGAAATTCAGATTCATACCACAGCCAGATCAGTTTGGGACATCCATTTGGGCGGATAGAGAATTTCACTATTTCCCATCTCCTTCTGAGTCCTCTGCCTTGATCCCTGCCTGTCCTCTGCAGCCCTTTTTCCAAATCACTTTCCATAAAGATCCTTCCTCTTTGCATGCTAGCATGATGGAGTGTTGCAGCCTGCGCATCTTAATGTAGCTACGTTGGGCCTCCTGAAATTAACGGTGTCAATTCCTGTTAACATTCAGCACATTGGCAAACTTTGGTCAATCCATTAATAATTTGGGTAATTGACTGCGGTGGCAGCAGACAGAGGCCCCTGATTAATGACGATTATCAGGGATGATGGCCACAGTCATTTTTTTTCTTGTCAATCAAAAGGGAATATTGAGAAATTAAGAACGTTCATTAAAGCTGATGATCGGATAATATCCTGAAGAGTTGGGAGATGATTCTGGAGATATTCTGAATATTTGATACTCGAGTCCAGAGATGCTGTGGGTCAGGACTCAATGCTGGGCTTCTCATTGCTGTGTCCTTGAGGTGGTGACCTTTCTGGCAGAAGAACCTCAAAAGGGTCAGGCTTGCCTGTCCACAGAATTCCACTGAACTGCTGCTGGGCCTAGGGTTGGACTGGGATCATCAGGGAAGCAGTGTGGCTCAGTAGAAAGAGCACAGGCCTGGGAGTCAGAGGACCTGGGTTCTACCCAGCTCTGCCACTTGTCAGCTGAGTGATCTTGGGTAAGTCACTTCACTCCTCTGGGTCTCAGTTACCTCATCTGTAAAATGGGGATTAAGACTGTGAGCCCCATGTGGGACATGGACTGCCTCTAACCAGATTAGCTTGTATCTACACCAGTGCTTAGGACAGTGTGTGGCACATAGTAAGCACTTAAAAAAGAAACAATCATCCAGAATCACCAGAAATGGCTTCACCCTCTTTTTCCTTTTGGTCCAAGTGTGGCTCGGCTCCAGAGGTACTGTTTGCTCTCATGTGTGGCATTCTTCTACAAAGTCTTCAATCAAACCCCATGGAAAATAATTTTTCACACTTTCAGCAAGGCACATGGGCATGGAATACATAATAATAATAATGATGGCATTTGTTAAGCACTTACTATGTGCAAAGCACTGTTCTAAGCGCTGGGGGGGATACAAGGTGATCAGGTTGTCCCACATGGGGCTCACAGTCTTAATCTCCATTTTAGAGGTGAGGGAACTGAGGCTCAGGGAAGTTAAGTGACTTGCCCAAGGTCACACAGCTGACATGTGGTGGAGCTGGGATTCGAACCCATGACCCCTGGCTCCCAAGCCCAGGCACTTTCCACTGAGCCACGCTACATGGACCAAGACAGTGCTCAGGATGATAATGATAATAATAATAACAATGATGTTAATAATGATAATAATAAAAACATATTTTAAGCACTATGTGGCACACACTGCGGTAGATGCAATGTGAGTAGATCAGACAGAGCCCTTGTCTGTCATGGGGCTCTTAGTATAAGAGGGTTTTAATTCCCATTTTATAGATGAGGAGACTGACCCAAAGAAGTGAAGTGACTTGCCCAAGGTCACGGAGCAGACATGTGAAAGAGGCCAGTATTAGAACCCAGGTCCTCTGAACCTCAGGCCTATGCTCTTTCCATTAGGCCATATTGTCCTCACTGGGTTATATGGTAAGAGTTGGAGAAGACTCCTCCAGCTCTAACACTGAAAGTCATGTCATCAGGGAGTAACTTAGGAGCTACAAGATTGTAAGCTTTTTGAGAGCCAGGATCATGTCTACTTAATCCACTGTTCTCTCCCAAGTGGTAGGTACTGCAGCGTGGCTCAGTGAAAAGAGCATGGGCTTTGGAGTCATCATCATCATCAATCGTATTTATTGAGCGCTGACTATGTGCAGAGCACTGTACTAAGCGCTTGGGAAGTACAAATTGGGAACATATAGAGACAGTCCCTACCCAACATTGGGCTCACAGTCTAAAAGGGGGAGACAGAGAACAAAACCAAACATACTAACAAAATAAAATAAATAGAATAGATATGTACAAGTAAAATAAATAAATAAATAAATAAATAGAGTAATAAATATGTACAAACATATATACATATATACAGGTGCTGTGGGGAAGGGAAGGAGGTAAGATGGGGGGGATGGAGAGGGGGATGAGGGGGAGAGGAAGGAAGAGGCTCAGTCTGGGAAGGCCTCCTGGAGGAGGTGAACTCTCAGCAGGGCCTTGAAGGGAGGAAGAGAGCTAGCTTGGCGGATGGGCGGAGGGAGGGCATTCCAGGCCCGGGGGATGACGTGGGCTGGGGGTCGATGGCGGGACAGGCGAGAACGAGGTACGGTGAGGAGATTAGCGGCGGAGGAGCGGAGGGTGCGGGCTGGGCTGTAGAAGGAGAGAAGGGAGGTGAGGTAGGAGGGGGCGAGGTGATGGAGAGCCTTGAAGCCCAGGGTGAGGAGTTTCTGCCTGATGCACAGATTGATTGGTCAGAGGTCATGGATTCAAATCCTGTCTCCACCACTTGTCAGCTGTGTGACTTTGGGCAAGTCACTTAACTTCTCTAGGCCTCAGTTCCCTCATCTGTAAAATGGGAATTAAGACTGTGAGCCCCACGTGGGACAAGCTGATTACATTGTATCTCCCCAGCGCTTAGAACAGTGCTTGGCACATACTAAGCGCTTAATAAATGCTGTCATTATTATTATTACAGTGGTCTGCAACAGTAGGCGCTGGATGAATACTATGTGTGCTACATGTGCATATAGCTTTAATTATTTGTTCTGACGATTTTGACACCTGTCTACATGTTTTGTTTTGTTGTCTGTCTCCCCTTTCTAGACTGTGAGCCCGTTGTTAGGTAGGGATTGTCTCTATTTGTTGCCGACTTGTACTTCCCAAGCGTTTAGTACAGTGCTCTGCACACAGTAAGTGCTCAATAAATATGATTGAATGAATGAATACTGCTGATTGATGGTCTTTTTGTTTCAATAGTATTTTTTAAGCACTTACTTTGTGCCAGGCACTGTTCTAAGGGCTGGGCTAGGTACAGACTAATCAGTAGTAGCATCCTTTATCTGTCATACATTTCAAGTAAGATCCTATGGGCCCCATTGTGGCCAAAAGCCACTTGCTGATTCTGAGCATGGACAGGTAATGATGCTCTTCTGTAGCCTATCTAGAAGGAATTTGCTGAAGATCCGGTGAGCAACAAAGGGCAATACAAATCCCCAAATGGTTTAACAGACACCATTCTCATCTTTCTTCTTGAAGATGCTGGTCGTGATGCCTGTCTACTTGTTTTGTCTTGTTGCCTGCCTCCCCTTCTAATAATAATAATAATAATAACAATAATAATAATAATAATAATAATGGTATTTGTTAAGCACTACTGTGTGCCAAACACTGTTCTAAGCGCTGGGGTAGATACAAGGTAATCAGGTTGTCCCACGTGGGGCTCACAGTCTTAATCCCCATTTTACAGATGAAGTAACTGATGCGCAGAGAAGTGAAGTGACTTGCCCAAAGTCATACAGTTGATAAGTGGCAGAGCCGGGATTAGCATCCAGACCTCTGACTCCCAAGCCCGGGCTCTTTCCACTAAGCCACGCTGCTTCTAGACTGTGAGCCCATTGTTGGGCAGGGATTGTCTCTATCCATTGCCGAATTGTCTTTCCAAGTGCTTAGTACAGTGCTTTGCACACAATAAGTGCTCAATAAATGCGATTGAATGAATGAAAGTAATAGCAGTAGCAGCAGCAACAATAGTAGCAGTAACAGTAATAGTAGTAGTAGCATTAATAGTAGTAGCAATAGCAGCAGTCGTAGGAGTAGTAGTAAGAGAAGCAGCATAGCTTAGGGAAAGACCCCGGGCTTGGGGGTCAGAGGTCATGGGTTCTAATCCCGGCTCCACCACTTGTCTGCCATGTGACTTTGGGCAAGTCACTTCACTTCTCTGGGCCTCAGTTCCCTCTTCTGGATAAGGGAGTATAAGACTGTGAGCCCCGCATGGGACAACCTCATTACCTTATATCTACCCCCGTGCTTAGAACAGTGCTTGGCACATAGTAAGCGCCTAATGAATACCATCATTATTATTATTATCATTATTACTAGTATTAACAGTAGCAGCCTTAGAAGGAGCAACAGCAGTAGTAGTAGTAAGACTAGTAATAGTAACAGCAGGAACAGTAGGAATAGTAGCACGGTTCATTTGAGCAATCATTTGGTAGATACAGTCTGAGACAAGCATAAAAATATTTACACCACTGTGAAAATATATACACCAAGTGGGCATATACATATGGCTGAAGGTATGATTGGTTCAGGAAATTAATCAGGGAAAACCTGTTGCAGGAGGTGGAATTTTAGGGGGGATTTGAATGTGGAGAGAGCTGAGGTCTGTCTGACGTGGAGAGTGAAGGCGTTCCAAGCCAGGGGAACAGTCTGATGGAAGGATCGGAGGCAGAAGAGTCGAGAGTCAGGTACGGACAGAAGGTTGGCTTGGGCACAGTGAGGAGAATGAGTTGGAGAATAGTGGGTAAAGAGAGCCGGCAGGTCCTCTAACTCGCCCTCACCCACGTCTTCCCGAGGCCTGGAACTTCCTCCCCCTTACTATCCAATAGAACACCACGCTCCCCAGATTCAGAGTTCTAAAATCTCTTCCAAGGGGCCTTCTCCTATTAGGCCTTCATTTCTCCTATTCCCTTTCCCTTTTGCATCACCCTTGCACTTGGATTTGCACCCAATATTCCCCCCACCCTCTGCCCCACAGCACTTATGTACATATCTGTAGCTCATGGCTCAGTGGAAAGAGCCCGGGATTGGGAGTCAGAGGTTATGGGTTCATTCATTCATTCATTAAATCATATGTATTGAGCGCTTACTGTGTGCAGAGCACTGTACTAAGCACTTGGGAATTACAAGTTGGCAACATATAGAGATGGTCCCTACCCAACAGTGGGCTCAAAGTCTAAAAGGGGGTGACAGAGAACAAAACAAACATATTAACAAAATAAAATAAATAGAATAAATATGTACAAATAAAACAAATAAATAAATAGAGTAATGAATACATACAAACATATATACATATATACAGGTGCTGTGGGGAGGGGAAGGAGGTAAGGCAGGGGGATGAAGAGGGGGAGGGGGGGAGAGGAAGGAGAGGGCTCAGTCTGGGAAGGCCTCCTGGAGGAAGTGAGCTCTCAGTAGGGCCTTGAAGGGAGGAAGAGAGCTAGCTTGGCATATGTGCGGAGGGAGGGCATTCCAGGCCGGGGGATGACGTGGGCCGGGGGTCGATGGCGGGACAGGTGAGAATGAGGCACGGTGAGGAGATTAGCGGCAGAGGAGCGGAGGGTGCGGGCTGGGCTGTAGAAGGAGAGAAGGGAGGTGAGGTAGGGGGCGAGGTGATGGAGAGCCCTGAAGCCGAGGGTGAGGAGTTTCTGCCTGATGCGCAGATTGATTGGTAGCCACTGGAGATTTTTGAGGAGGGGAGTAACATGCCCAGGACGTCTCTGGACAAAGACAATCTGGGCAGCAGCATGAAGTATGGATTGAAGTGGGGAGAGACACGAGGATGGGAGATCAGAGAGAAGGCTGATGCAGTAGTCCAGACGGGATAGGATGAGAGCTTGAATGAGCAGGGTAGCGGTTTGGATGGAGAGGAAAGGGCGGATCTTGGCAATGTTGCGGAGCTGAGACCGGCAGGTTTTGGTGACGGCTTGGATGTGAGGGGTGAATGAGAGAGCGGAGTCGAGGATGACACCAAAGTTGCGGGCTTGTGAGACAGGAAGGATGGTAGTGCCATCAACAGAGATGGGAAAGTCAGGGAGAGGGCAGGGTTTGGGAGGGAAGACAAGGAGTTCAGTCTTGGACATGTTGAGTTTTAGGTGGTGGGCAGACATCCAGATGGAGATGTCCTGAAGGCAGGAGGAGATGCGAGCCTGGAGAGAGGGGGAGAGAGCAGGGGCAGAGATGTAGATCTGGGTGTCATCAGCATAGAGATGATAGTTGAAGCTGTGAGAGCGAATGAGGTCACCAAGGAACTGAGTGTAGATCGAGAACAGAAGGGGACCAAGCACTGAACCTTGGGGAACCCCCACAGTAAGGGGATGGGAGGGGGAGGAGGAGCCTGCAAAAGAGACTGAGAATGAAAGACCGGAGAGATAAGAGGAGAACCAGGAGAGAACGGAGTCTGTGAAGCCAAGGTCGGATAGCATGTTGAGGGATCCCAGCTCCGCCACTTGTCAGATGTGTGACTTTGGGCAAGTCACTTCACTTCTCTGTGCCTCAGTTCCCACATCTGTAAAATGGGGATTAAGACTGAGCCCTATGTGGGACAACCTGATTACCTTGTGTCCTCCCCAGTGCTTAGAACAGTGCTTGGCACATAATAAGCACTTAACAAATACCATCATCATTATTATTATTATTGTTATTATCTCCACCTCTAGATTGTAATTTTCTTGTGATTAGGGAACAAGTCTACTCTCCCAAGCACTTTGCCCAGTACATCAGTGGACTGATAGAGTGATTGATTGGAGAGCCTTAAAGCTGAAGGTGAGGAGTTTTAGTGAGATTTGGAGAGACATAGGGAGCCAGTGGAAGGTTTCGATGGGAGGAGAGATGTGGGTGGTAGAGATTGGGGGACAAAAGGGGGACACTGACAAGGAGGCTGATGCCAGCTGAGGAAAGGCCAGAGCTTGGATCAGGGTGGAAGCAATTTGGGTGGAGAAGACAGGGCAAATCCAGGAGATGCAGTGCAGGCTTTGAAGCAGCTAGCAGGCCGAGGAAGTGAGGACCTCCAGGGAGAAAGACCACACGTGGGGTTCAGCTGGATTTTGTTTTGTTGTCTGTCTCCCCCTTCTATACTGTGAGCCCGTTATTGGGTAGGGACCATCTCTATATGTTGCCAACTTGTACTTCCCAAGCGCTTAGTACAGTGCTCTGCACACAGTAAGCGCTCAATAAATACAATTGAATGAATGAATGAATTTTACCTCAGAAGCTGGATTTTACCCGCTACAGAAGGATTTTACATGTTAGAAGCAGCGTGGTTTAGTGGAAAGAGCATGGGCTTGAGAGTCAGAGGTCTGAATGCTAATCCCGGCTCTGCCACTTATCAGCTGTATGACTTTGGGCAAGTCACATGACTTCTCTGTGCCTCAGTTACCTCATCTGTAAAATGGGGATTAAGACTGTGAGCCCCACGTGGGACAACCTGATTACCTTGTATCTACTCCAGCGCTTAGAACAGTGCTTGGCACATAGCAAGCGCTTAACAAGTACCATTATTATTATTATTATTACAACAGGACTGAGAATCTTTGCCGAGGGATTGATTTTATTGCTAGTCCTGTCAGTTCAACCTTCACAACACTGCTAAAATCCACCCTTTCCTCTCCATCCAAACTGCTACCATGTTAATCCAAGCATTTATCCTATCCTGTGCTTCCCAAGCACTTAGTACAGTGCTCTGCACACAGTAAATGCTCAATAAATACGATTGAATGAATGAATGAATTCTGTCTTGATTTCTGTATCAGCTTCCTTGCAGTCTTTCCCAACTCCAGTCCATACTTGGCTCTGAAGCTTGGATTCTTTTTCTAGAAAGAGTGGACCACACCTGCTAATCTGGGTTTGACAGAAAGGCATTCATCTGCTCAATCACTCGAAGCCCAATACACCACTAATCCCACCCACCCACGTCACTCTACCCAACACACCACGACCCCATGTTTATGAATGGACTTCTTAATTCCATTATGCAAATGACCCCTAAGAAGTGTAGAAATAAATTCCAAATAGTGGCATCTAGAACGATGTATTGGCAGGAGGTAAATTAATAAATATATTCAAGAAATGGAAATTAAAATGATTATTCAACACTGGATTAATCATGGATGCATAAATATGGAGCAAGTGCAACATTTTTTTCCCTGTGTCATGTGTAATAGAATCCAACTTCCAGTAACTTGATAAGATAAATTAAACTGGATTTCCAGAAATAATCAATCAGTCTGTTGAGATGATCAGGTTTCACCTGCCTCCCTTATTTGCCTCTTGGAAATGCAGGTATTCAGTGTTTCTGAGAGACAAAATTTTAGCCTCGAAATCAGTGTATTGAGAGAAGTACATTTATCTGTGGTCTTTATTAAGAACTTGCTAAGTGCTAAACATGGGGTAGACACAAGATAATCAGATAACAAACAATCCCTGTCCCGTAGGGAAGGAGATCAGGAATTTTACCTCCATTATGCAGATGAAGAAACTCAGGCATGGTGTAGTTCAGTAACTTACCTAAGGTCACATAACAGGCCAGTGCAGAGCAGAGTGGCTCGGTGGACAGAAAACGGGCGAGGGAGTCAGAGGACCTGGGTACTAATCCCCACCCCACCACTTGTCTCCATGTGACTTTGAGCAAGTCACTTAGCTTTTCAGTGCCTCAGTTTCCTCTTCTGTAAAATGGGAATTAAGTCCTACCCCCTCCTATTTAGACTGAGAGTCCCTTGTGGAACAGGGACTGTGTACAACCCCATTATCTTGTGTTTACCCCAGCACTTAATACAGTGTTTGGCACATATTAAGCACTTAACAAATATCAAAACGAAACAAACAGTAATCAATGAGTGAACCTAAAAAGATGGTCCCATAGCTACCACAAACACCAGAACACAGCCCATCTATTTCGGAAGGGTCTTGAGACAGCCTCCCAATGTACTGGAAATGGCTTTTTCTCATAGAATCTGTGATGGAATCTCCCATCGAGTATGATGAGAGAGCCTCACTCTGGAAACATCAGAACTGAGAATCTTTGTGGAGGAATTGATTTTAGTGCTAGTCCTGTTGGTTCAACCTTCATGACTGCTAAAATCCACCTTTTCCTCCACATCCAAACTGCTACCCTGTTAATCCACGCACCTATTCTATCCTGCCTAGATTACTGTATCAGCCTCTTTGCTGACCTCCCTGCCTCCTATCTCTTTCCACTCCAGTCCACACTTCACCTGCTGCCCGAATCACTTTTCTACAAAAATGTTCAGACCACGTTTCCCTACTCCTCAAGAACCTCCAGGTTTGCCTGGCCATCTCCACATCAAACAGAAAGTTCTTGCCAATGCATTTAAAGCAGTCAATCACCTTGTCCCCTCCTACCTCACCTCACTACTCTCCTACTACAAGCCAGCCCTCACACTTCGTTTCTCTAATGCTAACCTTTCCCACTGTACCTTGATCTTGTCTATCTTGCCACCGACTTTTCACCCACATTCCATCTCTGGCCTGGAATGCTCTCCCTCCTCATATCTGACAGATAATTGCTGTCCCCAACTTCAAAGCCTTATTGAAGGCACATCTCCTCGAGAAAGCCTTCCCTGACTGAGTACTCCTTTCCTCTTCTCGCACTCCCTTCTGCGCCGCTCATACTTGCTCCTTCATTCATCCTCTCTCTCTTCCCCTGGAACATATGCATACATCTGTATATATCTTTAATTAATTAATTGATATATTTGTTTATTTATATTAATGTCTGTCTTCCCCTGTAGACTGTGAGCTTGTTGTGGACAGGGAATGTGTTTGATGTTATATTGAACTCCCCCAAGCACTTAGTGCAATGCTTTGCACACAGTAAGCTCTCAATAAATATAATTATAACATTAATAATAATAATAATGTGCGACATGGATGGTGTCCAACCTGATTAGCTCTTATCTAGCCCTGTGTTTAGTACAGTGCCTAGCACATAGTAAGTGCTTAACAAATAAAAAAAAAAGGCAGAAGGGTTCCCTGGGACCTGCTCAAGTGTCTGCCCAAAGATACGTAAATAATAAATACCATTGACATAATCACTGACTGACTGACTAACAGACAGGTGGATGGCGTGATGGACTGAGTGGCTGTTCAACCAGTCAATCCATTAATTGAGTGATTTTTCTGTGTACAGAGCAATGTAATAAGTGCTCTATTCATTCAGTCATATTTATTGAGAAGCAGCGTGGCTCAGTGGAAAGAGCACGGGCTTTGGAGTCAGAGGTCATGGGTTCAAATCCCGGCTCCACCACATGTCTGCTGTGTGACCTTGGGCAAGTCACTTAACTTCTCTGAGCCTCAGTTACCTCATCTGTAAAATGGGGATTAAGACTGTGAGCCCCACGTGGGACAACCTGATCAGTTTGTAACCCAAGCGCTTAGAACAGTGCTTTGCACATAGTAAGCGCTTAACAAATGCCAACATTATTATTATTATTATTATTGAGCACTTACTGGGTACAGAGCACTGTACTAAGTGCATGGAAATTACAATTCAGAAATAAAGAGAGACGATCCCTGCCCACACCAGGCTTACAGGAGAGTACAATAAAACAGAGTTGGTAGACACATTCCTTGCCCAGTGGCCTAGTGGACAGAGGACGGGCCTGGGAGTCAGAAGGTCATGGGTTCTAATCCTGGCTCTGCCACTTGTCTGCTGTGTGGCCTTGGGCAAGTCACTTCACTTCTCTGTGCCTCAGTTATCTCATCTGTAAAATGGGGATTAAGACTGTGAGCCCCATGTGGGACAGGGACTGTGTCCAACCCCATTTCCTTGTAGCCACTTCAGCACTTAGTACAGTTCCTGGTACCTAGTAAGTGCTTAACAAATACCAAAATTATTATTGTTATTATTATTACAATCTAGAGGGGGAGACAGACATTTACATAAAGAAATAAATGTTGGATGTGTACATAAGAGCTGTGGGGCTAAGGATGGGATGAATATCAAGTGCTTATAGGGTACAGATTCAAGTGCAAGGGTGACGCAGAAGAGAGAGGAAGTAGGGGGAAAGAGGGCTTAATTAGGGAAACCTCTTGGAAGAGATGGGATTTTGATAAGGCTCTGAAGGTGGGGAGAGAGGTGAATATGAAGGGGGAAGGAGTTTCAGGCCAGAAGCAGGACATGGGCAAGGGGTCAGTAGTAGATAGATGGGATCGAGGTACCGGAGTAGGTTGGCATTAGAGGAGCAAAGCTTGTGGGCTGGACTGGAGTAGGAAATCAGTGAGGTGAGGTAGGAGAGGAAGAACTGATTTAGTGCTTTGCAGCTAATGGTAAGGAGTTTCTGTTTGATGTGGAAGTGGATAAGCAACCTCTGGAGGTTTTTGAGGAGTGGGTAGATATGTACTGAACAAAGATTTTTAGAAAAATGTTCTGGGCAACAGAGTGAAGCATGTAGTGGGGCAAAACATGAGGTAGGGAGGTCAGTGAGGAGGCTGATGCAGCAGTCAAGGCAGATTTGATAAGTGTTTGGTTTGGCACCGTAGCAGTTTGGATGGATAGCAAAGGATGGATTTTAGCAATGTTGTCATGATAGAAGTGACAAGGTTTGATGACATACTGAATATGTGAGTTGAATGAGAGAGATGAGTCAAGGATAATGCCAAGGTTTTGAGCTCGTGAGAGAGGGATTATAGTGGTGTTGGCTACAGCGATGGGAAAGACAGTGGGTGGATAGGGTTTGGGTTGGAAGATGACGAGTTCTGTTTTGGACATGTTACGTTTGGTGAGCTGGATGGATGGAGAGACTGATGGAGCGATGGACTGACTGACCGATTGATTCAGGCCTCCCGGATTTTGGGAAATGTGGCTAAAATTTACTTTTTGACTGAACTATTTCATTCCAGAAAAGTATGTGTCTTGGCAACAGACATTAGAGAATCAGCACTGCCCAAAAGTTCGAGGTTCTAATTCTCTCTCTCCCACTGGCTTGCTGTGTGATCTTAGGCAAGCCACTTCGTAACAATAATAATAATAATGGTATTTGTTAAGCGCTTACTATGTGCCAAGCACTATTCTAAGCGCTGGCATAGATACAAGGTAATCAGGTCGTCCCCCGTAGAGCTCACAGTCTTGATCCCCCTTTTACAGATGAGGTTACTGAGGCACAGAAAAGTTAAGTGGCTTGCCCAAGGTCACACAGCAGACAAGTGGCGGAGCTGGAGTTAGAACCCATGACCTCTGACTCCCAAACCCGGGCTCTTTCCTCTAAGCCATGCTGCTTCTCTTATTTAACCTCTCTGGGCCTCAGTTTCCCCTTCTGTAAAATGGGGAGAAAAAAACGGCTGTCCCAGCCCTCTTCAGTTTGAAGCTCTGTGTGAGAAAGTGACTGTGTCCAATCTGATACTCTGAATCGACCCCAGCTTTCAGAGAGTATTTCATTCATTCAATCATATTTATTGAGCGCTTACTGTGTGCAGAGCACTGTACTAAGTGCTTGGGAAGTACAAGTCGGCAACATACAGAGACAGTCCCTACCCAACAACAGGCTCACAGTCTAGAGTACTTGTCACCTAGCACGTGCTTAATAAACCCCATAATGAAAATAAATATTGTTGGATGTGCCTGCTCCAGGGGTTTCATAATGCTCCTATTGGATTTCTTCAAAGGGTTCATGTAATTGGGTGTCAATGCGGTCGGTGGAAGAATTTACCTGAGGTCCAAGTTGGGGGCTAGGGAAGGTGGTAGGGAGGCCCCAAGGCAAGCATTGTACTTCCCAAGTGCTTATTACAGTGCTCTGCACACAGTAAGCACTCAATAAGCACAGTCCGTCTAGACTGTGAGCCCACTGTTGGGTAGGGACCGTCTCTATATGTTGCCAACTTGTACTTCCCATGCGCTTAGTACAGTGCTCTGCACACAGTAAGCACTCAATAAATATGATTGATTGATTGATTGATTAATATGAATGAATGAATGAATTCCTTCTGAGGGGTTGGGATGGGGTTCTTTTGGAATTGGCCCCAGTGATCAGTGTGGGACTCTGACAAAACCCTTTCTAATGGACTTCATTGAGCCTGGTCAAGAAGAAGAAACTGTGTAGCCTAGTGGAAAGAGCATGGGCCTGGGAGTAAGAGGACCTGAGTTCTCCTCCTGGCTCCACCATTTGTCTGCTGGGTGATCTTGGGCAAGTCCCTTCACTTCTCTGTGCCCCAGTTCCCTCATCTGCAAAATGGGGATTCAATACCTCTCCTCTCTCCTACTTTGACTGTGAGCCCCATATGGGATCTGATTAGCTAGCATCTACCCCGGCACTTAATACCACAATTATTATGAATTATCATAATGATAATATCAGTTCCCTCATTTGAAAAATGAGATTAAGACTGTGAGCCCAATGTGGGACAGGGACTGTGTCCTACCCCACTGTCTTGTATCTACCCCAACACTTAGAACGATGCCTGGCACATAGTAAGCGCTTCACAAATGCCATTATCATAATTATTATCTTTTTTGTTTTCATTATTATTATTGATCAATCAGTGGTATTTATCAAGCATCTACTGAGTGCTAAGCACAGTAGTAAACTCTTGGGACAGCACCCAAAAATGAAAGCCACGTTCCTTCTCTTTGAGGAATGTCAAGGCCCTCCTGAAATTACATCTCTTCCAGGAGGCCTTCCCTGCTTAGTCCATAATAATAATAATAGTGATGGTATTTGTTAAGTGCTTACTATGTGCAAAGCACTGTTCTAGGCACTGGGGAGGTTACAAGGTGATCAGGTTGTCCTACAGTGGGGCTCACAGTTTTAATCCCCATTTTACAGATGAGGTAACTGAGGCACAGAGAAGTTAAGTGACTTGCCCAAAGTCACACAGCTGACAGTTGGCGGAGCCGGGATTTGAACCCCTGACCTCTGACTCCAAACCCGGGCTCTTTCCACCGAGCCACCCTGCTTCTCTAACATCTTCATGCCTTAATTCCCCACTTACTTCCACTTCAGTTCTTCTACATCACCTAAGCATTTAGGTCCTTGTATGCCCTGAGTAATACTTACATACAAATCTGTTGCTTCTCCCTACCCGTCATTTATTTAGCACCTCTGTCTCCTTTGTTACATTGTAAGCTCCTTGAGGGTAGGCATCATGTCTAATAACTCTATTATCCTCTCCCAAGAGCTCAATACAGAATGACCTGGGCAAGTCACTTAACTTCTCTTGTCTCAATTCCCTCATGTGAAAAATGGGGGTTCAATAACTTTTCTCCCTCCTACTTAGACTGTGAGTCCCAGGTGGGACCTGATTCTCTTGGATCTACTCCAGCTTTTAGGACAGTGCTTGGCACATAGTAAGTGCTTAACAAATACCACAATCATCATTGTTATCTATATCATTGTTATTATTACTGTGCACGGCACATGGTAGAGTGAAAGTTCTTCGAGGGCAGGCATCATGTCCGCTAACTCTATCGGACTCTCCCTAGTACTTTGTACAGTACTTGGCATTTATTAAGTGCTTACTGCATGCAGAGCAATGTACTAAGCGCATGGGAGAGTACAATATAACAGAGTTGGGAGATACGCTCCTTGCCCACAGTGAGCTTACAGTCTGGAGGAAATAATTTATCAAATGTCAAATCATATCAAATAATTTACAAATAGTGGGTGTAAGAGCAACAACAAGGGTATAACAAATACCAAAAAATAAATAAGTAAATAATAGGAAGCAGTACAAACTTTGCAAGAGATGAACAAACAACTGACTATACATATGGGTAAATAGATAAGTAGCATATAAATTCCAATATTCTTTGTTATACAGATGTATGCATGAGGTCAGGTGGAAAGGTGATCTATCTGTCATCACATACCATGAGGAGACCGAGGACCCCTTGGGGTGAGGGGATGGCACCGATAATAATAATAATAATGATAATGGCATTTATTAAGTGCTTACTATGTGCAGAGCACTGTTCTAAGCGCTGGGGAGGTTACAAGGTGATCACATTGTCCCATGGGGGGCTCACAGTCTTAATCCCCATTTTACAGATGAGGGAACTGAGGCAAAGCGAAGTTAAGTGACTTGCCCAAAGTCACACAGCTGACAACCGGTGGAGCCGGGATTTGAACCCCTGACCTCTGACTCCAAAGCCCGGGCTCTTTCCGCTGAGTCACACTGCTTCCGATGCCACCGATGCCACCAGCCGCCTCCTCAGGCCAGATGCAGAGAAGCAGCATGGCCTAGTGTATAGAGCATGGGTCTGGGAGTCAGAAGGACCTGGGTTCTAGTCCCGGCTCCGCCACCTCTCTGTTGTTTGACCTTGGGCAAGTCACTTCATGTCTCTGGGCCTCACTTACCTCAATTGTAGTATGGGGGTTAAGACTGTGAGCCCCATGTAGGACAGGGACTGTGTCCGACCTGATTAGCTTGGATCCACCCCAGTGCTTAGAACGGTGCTTGGCACATGGTAAGCACCTAACAAATACCACAATTATTATAATTATCAATTATTATCATTAAAAAGATGTGAAAGTACTAAGCACTTGGGAGAAGCAACAGTAGCACAAAAAGTGGTTCCTGCCAACAAGGGACTTACACTGTTATGTGGGATGCAGACATGGAAATATCTACCGTAGAAGTGCTGAGAAGGGACATAAATCAAACTATAAATTTGGAATTTAACTCTGCTCACTGTACGAAGAACTTGGAAGCAAGTTACAGGAGTATAAAATTGTAAGCTCCTTGTGGGCAGGGAACGTCTACCAACTCCATTGTGTTGTACTCTCCCAAGCTTTTGCCACAGTGCTCTGGATAGATGGATGGATTGATAGCAAATGGCTGCTGAAGGATTGCTAGGACTCAGAGTGCTGAAAAATATTCAGGGAAGGCTAGCTGGAGGGGGTGGAATTTCAGGAACCTTGAGCAGGGAGCCGCCATTTTATCCTGGAATTCATCATTCTGGAAAATCCAGAAGAAAAACACACACACTCTCTCTCTCTCTCTCTCTCTCTCTCTCTCTCTCTCTCTCTCTCTCTATTGCATTGAAGAAATATTACAGGAATCCAGAGATACTAAGGTAGTGCTACTGTGTCTAAGAGACAGTGTTTCAACTCCAAACAGCTCTCACTAAGGGCATTATTGTCCTTATAATTGAGATGTAATTGTTCCTCATTTCTTTTTTCTCATTAAGCTGTTCCCAGTGCGTCAGTAGGGCATGGCAGCAATGCACATATTTATAAGAAATGATTTCTCCAGGTGGAATGGGAGAGCTATAAAACGCCGACTCATTGCTCACTCCAGAGGAGTGTATTTAACCCCCAAATAACATATTCCACTCAGAGACATGTGTGAGGGCTGATTTCCTTTAGCTCTGAGAGGAAGCTGACATTTGTTAAGGGGTGGAGCTGGCTAGGATGAAGCCAGCCTTGCCATCCTACATGAAAACTCCATTAACATCCTGACTGAGATGGCATCGGTGTGAGTATTCATTCATTCATTTGTATTTATTAAGCACTTACTATGTGCAGAGCACTGTACTAATGCTTGGGAAAGAATATACAACAATAAATAATAATAATAATAATAATAATGATGGTATTTGTTAAATGCTTACTATGTGCAAAGTACTGTTCTAAGCGCTGGGGGGTGGATACAAGGTGATCAGGTTGTCCCACGTGGGGCTCACAGTCTTAATCCCCATTTTACAGATCAGGTAACTGAGGCACAGAGAAGTTAAGTGACTTGCCCAAAGTCATACAGCTGACAAGTGGTGGAGCCAGAATTAGAACCCATGACCTCTGACTCCCAAGCCCATGCTCTTTCCACTGAGCCACACTGTTTCTCAATCATAATAATAATGGTATTTGCTAAGCGCTTGCTATGTGCAAAGCACTGTTCTAAGTGCTGGGGGGATACAAGGTAATCAGGTTGTCCCACATGGGGCTCACAGTCTTAATCCCCATTTTACAGATGAGGTAACTGAGGCATAGAGAAGTGAAGTGACTTGCTCAAAGTCACACAGCTGACAAGTGGTGGAGCTGGGATTAGAACCCATGACCTTTGACTCCCAAGCCCGGGCTCTTTCCACTGAGCAATGCTACTTCCCCTGCCTGCAGTGAGCTCTCAGCTGGTTATGGGTGAAAAGATCTGGCTCAACCACTCTCCAGTTAAACCTGTTCCACATGGAAAGATGGTTTTTTTTCTATACTGGCTTCATTCAATGTTTATGGAAATAAGTATGATTGTGTACTAAGCACTGTTCTAAGTGCTGGGGTAGATACAGGGTTACCATGCTGGACATATGAGGGAGTAAGGTTTAATCCCCATTTTACAGATGAAGAAATTGAGATGCATAGAAGTGAAGTGACTTGCCCAAGGTCGCACAGCAGACAAGTGGCAGAACAGGGATTAGAACGCAGGCCGTCTGACTCCCAGGCTCCTGCTCTTTCCTCTAGGCCACACTGCTTCCCTTACCCCACTTCTTCCTCCTATCTGCAATTTATTTTCATCTCTCCCCTGCTAGACTGTAAACTCCTTGAGGGCAGGGATTGTATCTGCTAACTTCATTGTATTCATTCATTCATTCAATCGTATTTATTGAGTGCTTACTGTGTGCAGAGCACTGTACTAAGCACTTGGGAAGTACAATTCAGCAACAGATAGAGACAATCCCTGCCCACAAGGGGCTCACAGTCTAGAAGGGAGGAGACAGACATCAAAACAAGTAAGCAGGCATCAGTAGCGTAAAAACATGGAACGCTTCGTGAATTGTACTCTCCCAAGGACTTAATACAGTTCTCTGCACACAGTAGACTGTAATCTCCTCAGGGATCATGCCTACTAACTCTTCACTCCCAAGCACTGGCTATAGTGCATAAAGTAGATGATCAATATATGCCTCCAATTGATGGATTCAGTTTGGGTCTGTCTGTCCCCCTCACAGTAATGTAAGTTCCTTGAGGGCAGAGATCAAGGATCATTGATTTATTGATCAACTGTATTCATTGAATAGCATTTACTGAGTGCTTACTGTCCTAGCTGTTTGAATCACTTGTCAGCTAATGGAGAGTCATGAATTGATCAACTTTTTTATTTTAATGTTTTTTATTAATGATGTGTGTATATCTATAATTCTATTTATTTATAATGATGCTACTGATGCCTGTTTACTTGTTTTGATGTCTGTCTCCCCCCTTCTAACTGGGAGCCTGTTGTGGGCAGGGATTGTCGCTGTTGCTGAATTGTACTTCCCAAGTGCTTAGTACAGTGCTCTGCACACAGTAAGTGCTCAGTAAACACAATTGCATGAATGTTAAGAGCTTACTATGTGGCAGGCACTCTACTAAGCTCAGAGGTTGATGCAAGCTAATCAGATTGGACGTAGTCCCATGTCCCACATGGGGCTCGGTCTTAATACCCTTTTACAGATGAGGTAAGTGAGGCACAGAGAGGTTAAGTGACTCACCCAAGGTCACTCAGCAGGCGTGACTGGGACTAGAACCCAGGAACCCAGGTCTTTCAATCAATCAATCAATCAATCAATCAATCGTATTTATTGAGCGCTTACTGTGTGCAGAGCACTGTACTAAGCGCTTGGGAAGTACAAGTTGGCAACATATAGAGACAGTCCCTACCCAACAGTGGGCTCACAGTCTAGAAGGGGGAGACAGAGAACAAAACCAAACATAGTAACAAAATAAAATAAATAGAATAGATATGTACAAGTAAAATAAATAAATAAATAGAGTAATAAATATGTACAAACATATATACATATATACAGGTGCTGTGGGGAAGGGAAGGAGGTAAGACGGGGGGATGGAGAGGGGGACGAGGGGGAGAGGAAGGAGGGGGCTCAGTCTGGGAAGGCCTCCTCAGTCTGGCAAGGCCTCCCAGACTGTTCAATGACAGAGTTCAATGACAGAGGGGGCTGAAAGCCCCCGAAACCTGCCTGTGGAGACATTAACCACGGCCTGGGAGAATTCCATTACTGCAGGATGATCCTTTTCGAAACATTATTGGAACCATTTCAAATTTGAAAGAGAAACTAAACACCTCGTAGAAGTTTATCCTGAGCAGAGAAGCTGCAGGCCCTTCGAAAATGTTCCAATATCCAACACCGACTCCATAACAAGCTCTGGAATTGCTAGTCCTGCCGGGAAGAAGAAACCTCATTGGCTCGGATTCAGAGTTTGCGATGGCCATTAAGCAAAGATGGGAAGAGAAATATGGAAATATGGCGGGGGGGGGGGGGGGCGGGGGGGGGAAATGAGGACGACAAAGAAGGCTGAGAATAGACTTGAAATAAGGTAACCCTTGTAACCAAGTGAAATGGTTTTTTTTTTAATTTGCTCTTCATAATAACACTAATACAGATGCCATGTTTGACTCCTAGAGCAATTCTACCCATCCTACTTATTTGCCATACTTAGCATCAAGTGTTAAGGGAACCAGCATGGCCTAGTGGAAAGAGCACAGGCCTTGGAGTCAGAGGATCTGGGTTCTAATCCTGACTCCACCACTTGTCTGCTGTGTGACCTTGGGCAAGTCACTTCATATTTCTGAAAAATGAGAATTAATACAGTGATCCCCAACCTGATTAGCTTGCATCTACCCCAACACTTAGTACAATACTTGGCACAAAGGTAAGCGCTTAGTAAATACCACAATCATTATTAGTAGTTCACTAAGTTTCTGTGAGCTCATCAAAGGCTTACTTCCACACGTAGTGGATAGAGTATGGGTGTGAGAGTCAGAAGGTCCTGGGTTCTAATCCCGGCTCTGCTGCTTGTCTGCTGTGTGACCTTGGGCAAGTCACTTCACTTCTCTGGGCCTCAGTTCCTTCATCTGTCAAATGGGGATCAAGACTGTGAGCCCCAGGTCCAACCCGATTTGCTTGGATCCACCCCAGCATTTAGTACGGTACCTTCCACATAGTAAGTGCTTAGAAAATATCATAAGCATTATTATCCAGCACTTAGAACAGTGCTTGGCACATAGTAAGCACTTAACAAATACCATCATTATCATTATTGCGCATCAGGCAGAAACTCCTCACCCTGGGCTTCAAGGCTCTCCATCACCTCGCCCCCTCCTACCTCACCTCCCTTCTCTCCTTCTACTGCCCAGCCCGCAACCTCCGCTCCTCCACTGCTAATCTCCTCACTGTACCTCGTTCTCGCCTGTCCCGCCGTCGCCCCCCGGCCCACGTCATCCCCCGGGCCTGGAATGCCCTCCCTCTGCCCATCCGCCAAGCTAGCTCTCTTCCTCCCTTCAAGGCCCTGCTGAGAGCTCACCTCCTCCAGGAGGCCTTCCCAGACTGAGCCCCTTCCTTCCTCTCCCCCTCGTCCCCCTCTCCATCCCCCCATCTTACCTCCTTCCCTTCCCCATAGCACCTGTATATATGTATATATGGTTGTACATATTTATTACTCTATTTATTTATTTATTTATTTATTTTACTTGTACATTTCTATCCTATTTTATTTTGTTGGTATGTTTGGTTCTGTTCTCTGTCTCCCCCTTTTAGACTGTGAGCCCACTGTTGGGTAGGGACTGTCTCTATGTGTTGCCAATTTGTACTTCCCAAGCGCTTAGTACAGTGCTCTGCACATAGTAAGCGCTCAATAAATACGATTGATTGATTGATTGATTGATTGATTGATTATTGCACAGCACTGAATACTCCCAAGTAGTTGTACAGTACAAGTGTCTTCACACAGTAGGCACTCAATCAGTACCTCTGTTGGATCGATTGGTTGATTATAAGGGAGAAAGGAGACTTCAAGGCTTGATATAGAATTCTGGGGTTTGTGACTCCATGAACAATTCACACACAGACACACACACACACACCCCCCACCCCCCACCCACCCTTGAATCTCTTAAGTATTAAGGAGAAGCAGTGTGGCTCAGTGGAAAGAGCACAGGCTTTGGAGTCAGAGGTCATGGGTTCAAATACCGGCTCCTCCAATTATCAGCTGTGTGACTTTGGGCAAGTCACTTCACTTCTCTGTGCCTCAGTTGCCTCATCTGTAAAATGGGGATTAAGACTGTGAGCCCCCCGTAGGAAGACCTGATCACCTTGTAACCTCCCCAGCACTTAGAAGAATGCTTTGCACATAGTAAGCGCTTAATAAATGCCGTCATTATTATTATTATTAAGTATGCAATTTTCAGTCCTCTCTTGATACAAGAAAGAGGAGAGGTTCTATTTTGGTCATTCATCATCCACCCCAGAGCTTAGTACAGTGCCTGGGGCACAATAAGCGCTTAACAAAGACCATAATTATTATTGTCAAATGTCCAAAGGTCACAGATTGTGACCATAGATGGTGAAGATGGTTATATAAATACTGAAATGGGCATAACTCCATAAGTGCTATGTCCTTCTAGAACACAGTGTTACCTCAGAAGACAAATAAAAGCAGGGAATGAAGAGCTCTCCCCAAATTGCTGTTCCTTTCCCAGGTTAATACACTTTCACAATGAAAAGAGCAGGCCAGTTTCAGGTGGGTTACAATGAAACAAAATTGATAAAAGATTTCTGATAAAATTACAATTGTGAAAATGGTGAAAGAAATCCATCAGTGTGATGATCAAAGAGAATAGGATAAACGAGCAGTTGGCCTGTGAATATTTAGAGCTTCAAACCAGGCAATTCAAGTGAAGATTGGGGCCTTTTACCTCAGTCATTCGAATTGCCTCAACTCTCCCCTCTATTTTATCAGAGGGCCAGAGAGGTGTTCCCCCATCCTTCTAAAGAATTTCCATGTCTGAGGCATTTCCCCAAAAAGCGGGGCAACACAATTGTGGGTTCCAGGGACCTTTCTATTTCAGAGAAAGGGAAATTGAGACCCAGAGAGGACACGTTGACTTTTCCCGCTGTCTCACACCAACCAGGCCAGGGGCAGAGCTGGGACTAGAACTCAGGCCTGCTCTGCTCCTCTGGTAAAATAGAGTGGAGAATTGAGGCCTGAGTTGTAGTAGCATCTCTGCCCCTGGCCTGGTTGGTGAGATAGCGGGAAAGCAGCTTGGCTTAGTGGAAAGAGCATGGGCTTGGGAGTCAGTGGTTGTTCACCCATTCATTAATTCATTCTATCGTATTTATCAAGCACTTACTGTGTGCAGAGAACTGTGCTAAGTGCTTGGAAAGTACCATTCCCCAACAAACAAGGTCATGGGTTCTAATCCCGGCTCTGCCACTTGTCAGCTGTGTGACTTTGGGCAAGTCACTTAAATTCTCTGTGCCTCAGTTACCTCATCTGTAAAATGGGGATTAAGACTGTGAGCCCCACGTGAGCTAACACTGTATCTACCCCAGCTCTTAGAACACTGCTTGGCACATAGTAAGCGCTTAACAAATACCTTTAATATCCCCTTCTAGACTCTGAGCCTGTTGTGGGCAGGGATTTTCTCTATTTTTTGCTGAATTGTACTTCCCAAGTGCTTAGTACAGTGCTCTGCACACAATAAGTGCTCAATAAATGTGACTGAATGAAGGAGTGAATGAATGAATGAATGAAAAGTCACAGGCCATCTCTGGGTCTTGGTTTCCCCTTCTCTGAAATAGAGATAGCAATTCCTGCCTCTCCCGATTTTACAGGGTTGTTGGGAATGTTGTGAGATTAAAATGAGATAACTGATGTGATAGGGCTTTGGAAAAACGAAAGCTCTCCCATCCATCATCATCATCATCATCATCGTATTTATTGAGAGCTTACTGTGTGCAGAGCACTGTACTAAGCGCTTGGGAAGTACAAATTGGCAACATATAGAGACAGTCCCTACCCATCAGCGAATTAATCAGTCTGTGCAGAGCACTGTATGAAGCAATTGGGAGAGTACAATACAAAAGAGTTGGTATATGCATACCTTGCCCACACGAAGTCACCGCCTAGAGGAACTCTACAGATGGAAGGCTTTGTTTACTGGCCCACAATTGACATTTTTGGGGGATTTAAGCAAGTGCACAAGTTTTAGTACTGCTTAGTGAAGGTTTTTGAATGCAAAGAGACACATGGGAATGTTTTGTGTTTGAAAGAGAAGCAGATACACACAGGCACATCCCTAGAGTGGCAAAAAAATTGACATTTTATTGTCCTAACAATTCCTAGTTATGAGTCAAACCAAGATATTGCCACCGTCCGCAGACCTTTAGGTACCAGTGGGATGATTTCAAATCCTGGAAAAAAAGGGAAGAAATACCAGTCTGTCTCCGCCTCCAGACTTGAAGCTCATTGTGGGCAGGGACCATGTCTACCAAACATTGCTATATTGTACTCTCCCAAGCACTTAGTACAGTGCTCTGCCCACAGTAAGGACTCAATAGACACCGTTGATCAACTGATTGAAGAGTAGGAAATTTCAACTACATATAGCACTAGATTGAACAAAGAGGTGGGAAACTAGAACAGAATACCAAGAATACTTTGGCTGCATGAATCCTCAACGAGCCAAGTTCCTGTCCACTTTTAATAAGGACGGAATTGACCATTTGCAGAGTACCTCAGTAGTAGTAGTAGTAGAAGTGCGAGTAATGGTAGGAGTAGCAGTAGAAGTGTCCCTCTCAGGGTCTCACCTGGAGAGTTTCCACTACTCTACCCGTCTTGACTGTGGGAGGGAGAGTCAAGCAGAGACCTACCCATTCCTAGCTTGGGCAGTGACTAGTGAGTGGAAGGCCATCTGCTTCACATCAAATCTTACCCGTGCTGGGCATCAGCAGCACAGGAGAGAGTCAAGGATGGAAACTCAAGTTTACTGCGTGGAAGGAGGCAATGGTAAACCACTTCCGGATTTTGATTAAGAAAACTCTATGGATCCATGACCAGAATGATTGCAGATGGAGGTGGGGGTGTTCTGGGAGAGATGTGTCCGTGGTGTCATTATGGGGCGGAGACGACTCGACGGCATAAGACAAGATGAGCAGTAGTAGTAGTAGTAGTAGTAGTAGTAGTAGTAGTAATAACGGTAACAGCAGCAGCAGCAGGAGGTGGAGGAAGAAAAGGAGGAGAACGCCCTCCCTCTTTAAATCCGACAGATAATCACTCTCCCCACCTTCAAAGCCTTACTAAAAGCACATCTCTTCTAAGAGGGCTTCCCTAACTAAGTCCTCATTTCCTCTTCTCCCACTCTCTTCTGCATCATCACACCATGGCTCAGTGGAAAAGAGCACGGGCTTTGGAGTCAGAGGTCATGGGTTCAAATTCTGGCTCCGCCAATTGTCAGCTGTATGACTTTGGGCAAGTCATTTAACTTCTGTGTGCCTCAGGTACCTCATATGTAAAATGGGGAATAAGACTGTGAGCCCTCCATGGGACAACCTGATCACCTTGGAACAGTGTTTTGCACATAGTAAGCACTTAATAAATGCCATTATTATTAGTGGCATTTATTATTTACTGTGTGCAGAACAATCAATCCATTGTATTTATTGAGCACTTACTGTGTGCAGAGCACTGTCCTAAGTACTTGGGCAAGTCCATGTGCCACCCCTGAACGTGGATTTGCACCCCTCCCTCAGCCCCACAGCACTTATGTCCAAATCCACAACTTCTTTATTTATATTGATGTCTATCTCCCTCTCTATAGAGTAAGCTCATTGTGGACAGGGAATGTGTCTACACAACTCTCTCTCCCAAGCGCTTAGTACAGTGCTGTGCACACAGTAAGTGCTCAATAAATACCACTGATTGATTGATAGGAGAGTAGCAGTTGTAGAAGCAACGTAATGTATCAAGCCCTTTCAATGTGCTCAGCATTGTAGTGCACTCTGAGGAGTTAGACAAGGACAATTGATTCAGACACAGTGAATAGCCCAAGCTCTCAGTACAAAGGCTCTGCACATGGCAGGTGCCCAATAAATACCACTTAATGATAAGGGGTCCATAATTATTATTCTGAATGCTGTCCCATCCATCCACCCTCTGCTCCTATAGGAAATGGGTTTTCTCTTCAGCGGTGGTGGCTGGGAAGAGAAGGGCCCACTTTTGATTATTGTAAAAGCCCCTTGAAGCTAGGGATCATGTCAATTTACCCTATCAGACTCTCCCAAGCACTTAGTACAGTGCTCTGCATACAGTAAACACCCTCAAAATATAATTGATTGATTCATTCATTCACTCAATTGTATTTCTTGAGCGCTTACTGTGTGCAGAGCACTGCACTAAGCGCTTGAGAAGTACAATTTGGCAACATATAGAGATGGTCCCTACCCAACAACAGGCTCACAGTCTAGAAGGGGAAGACAGACAACAAAACAAAACATGTGGACAGGTGTCAAGTCGTCAAGGAGCGGAGGGTGTGGGCTGGGCTGTAGAAGGAGAGAAGGGAGGTGAGGTAGGAGGGGGCAAGGTGATAGAGAGCCTTGAGGCTGAGACTGAGGAGTTTTTACTTGATGCGTAGGTTGACAGGCAGCCACTGGAGATTTTTGAGGAGGGGAGTAACATGTCCAGAGCGTTTCAGCACAAAGATGATCTGGGCAGCAGCTAGAAGTATAGACTGAAGTGGGGAGAGACAGGAGGATGGAAGATCAGAGAGGAGGCTCATGTAATAATCCAGTCGGGATAGGATAAGAGTTTGAACCAGCAAGGTAGTGGTTTGGTTGGAGAGGAAAGTGCAGATCTTGGAGATGTTGTGGAGGTAAGACCGGCAGGTTTTGGTGACGGATTGGATGTGAGGGGTGAACGAGAGAGCGGAGTCGAGGATGACACCAAGGTTGCGGGCTTGATTGATGGATCGATTGATTGATTGCTACAATCTCAAACCCTCCTTCAATGTAGATCCGGCCAAGAACGTTAGCAGACAAGTGTGTCAGTTTTTTATCTGTTTCCCATTACTTCAATTCGCTACGTCCAAATCTAAGTTACAGCAAATGATAATTAGAGGAAGGAATTGACCAGTGCAGAAGCTGTTTGGGTCAGTTACTTATATCGGGAGCCACATCTGCCCTTCAAAATATTTCATCAAATCTTTGTTTCCACCTGGTGGATTCTCTTATGCTGAGGAGATATTTCCAGGCAAAATGCAAAGTGACTGGCTGACAATGGCCTGTCTGACAATGATGAATAAAGTGAAGGCAAAAGTTCTAGAGCCCTTGACGCACTAAAACTAGTGCAGTGAGTCCACGACAATCAGAAAAAAAGTCAAATCAATCTTCCCCAATCCTGTCTGCCACTAAAGAGACATTCTTTTTGGTCTAATGAGAGGGAATCTGGAACTGATCTTTTGGCTAGAGCCACATTGTCATCTTCATCAGCGATGATAATGATGGAATTTGCTAAGCATTCATTGTGCACCAAACACTGTGGTAAGTGTTGGGATAACTACAAGATACTACTACAACTAATAATAATATTCATAATGGTATTTAGGTGCTTACTAAGTGCCAGGCCCTGTTCTTAAGCACTGGGGTAGATACAAGGTAATCAGGGTTGCCCCAAGTGGGGATCAAAGTCTTAATCTCCATTTTACAGATGAGGTAACTGAGGCACAGAGAAGTTAAGTGACTTGCCCAAAGTCACACAGCTGACAAGTGGTGGAGCCAGGATTTGAACCCATGACCTCTGACTCCAAAGCCTGTGCTCTTTCCACTGAGCCCCACTGCTTCTCTGCTTTGCTGCTTAACAAATGCCATTTAAAATAAATATCCTGGCTTATTTGAGTCAAAGATGTTTGATGAGGCTTGGAACCTTCAACCAAGGCAATACCCAAGCAAAGGATGGAAAGATGGCAGGGATTCAGAAAACAGAACATGTAATAATACTACTAATAATAATTTGAGGAGAACCAGCGGTGGCTTAGTAGAAAGAGGCGGGCCAGGGAGTCCAGAGACCCGTGTTCTGGGGAGGGAACCTGTCTACCAATTCCGTTAAATTGTACTCTCCCAAGCTGTTAATACAGTGCTCTGCACACAGCAAGTGCTCAATAAATATGATTGATTAATTATAATCCCGGCTCTGCTGCTTGTTTGCTGTCTGACAATGGGCAAGTCATCCACTTCTCTGGGTCTCGATTTCCTCACCTGAAAAGGGAGTTGCTCCCCTCCCCTTTAGACTGTGAACCCCGAGTGAGACTGTAAGCCCATTGTGGGCAGGGAATGTCTCTCTTTATTGCTATATTGTACTTTCCAAGCACTTAGTACAGTGCTCTGCACACAGTAAGCACTCAATAAATATGATTGAATGAGTGAATGATTGTGTCTGTCCTGAGTATCTTGGATCTACCCCAGCACTCAGTACAGTGCTTGGCACAGAGAAAGCCCTTAAAGAGTTATTAAAACAGAATCAAAAAGGCCAGCATGGCTTTTGGCTGACAGAGTGTCGTGGCCATGGGCCATCAAGCTTCATACTGAGCCGTGAATCTCCTAGGTATTTTGCATTGCCTTGCTATGCTTTGCATAGGCATCTCAATAGCATCTATCTGTTCAGCACAGCCTCAACACGTCAATCGCCAGGGTTCATTGAGTGGCTACTGTGTGCCAAGGATAGTACTGAAGAATAATTGTGGTAATAATAATATACTACTACTATTACTATTCTATTTATTTTATTTTGTTAATATGTTTTGTTTTGTTGCCTGTCTCCCCCTTCTAGACTGTGAGCCCGTTGTTGGGTAGGGACCGTCTCTATATGTTGCCAACTTGTACTTCCTAAGCGCTTAGTACAGTGCTCTGCACACAGTAAGCACTCAATAAATACAATTGAATGAATGAATGAATTGCAGTATTAAGTGCTTACTATGTTCCTAGCACTGTACTAAGTGATGGGGTGGATTCAAGCAAATCAGGTTGGACACAGTCCCCGTACCACATGGAGCTCACCGTCTCAATCCCCATTTTATAGCTGAGGTAATTGAGGCCCAGAGAAGTGAAGTGACTTGCCCAAGGTCACATAGCAGACAAGTGGCGGAGCCGGGATTAGAACCCATGACCTTCTGACTCCCAGGCCCGTGCTCTGTCCGCTCTGTCATGCTGCTTCAATGCATGGAAGAATTCAGTAGCCATTAAGGACAAAGTCCCCGCCCTCAGGGGGATTACAATAAACTGAAGGAGACCTGCCAACATAAATGATTTACAGACCGAGGGAATAGAAGGATGAAAAAGGGATATAAATGGTAGAATATATCTGGATGAAATAGAAGAATAAATAATTGACTAGCCATCTAGATAGAAGTGCTGAGAATGGGGAAATACCTAAGTACTAAGGGTGTTGGTTGGATTGACACAACTCAAGAATCTAGGGGGGAAGGCTTTCTGGGAAGGATGGAACTATAAGAGGGCTTTAAAGATGTGGAAAATTGTGGTCAGGACAATTTGAAGGGAGAGAGAGTTCCAGGCAAAGGAACGGGTGAGGACAAGGACAAGTTGAAAAAATACAAAATACGTTGGATCGATAGGAAGCGGGAGAGCCAGGAATGAGTTACAGCCAGGAGGTGCGCTTCAGAGGAGTGAAGAGGGAGTAGCAAGCAAAAAGGACTGCTTTGTTTTATTTACTTTCCCAAGTGCTTAGTACAGTGCTCCGCACACAGTAAGTGCTCAATAGATACCACTGATCGATTGATTGATTAAGATGGGGAAAGCTGGAGGAGAGCTTTGAAGCCAGTGGTCAGCAATTTGGGCTTGATACATGTGCACTTTTTCAATAGTATCTTCGATTATTCATTTTGATTACTCTGTAAACACATTTATGTCTGTCTCCCCCATTTGAGTGTGATTCATTCATTCATTCATTCAATAGTATTTATTGAGCACTTTCTGTGTGTAAAGAACTGTACTAAGTGCTTGGGGGAATAATCTTGAGTGTCTGGAATCAATCAGGCTATCAATCCATCAATGGTATTTATTGTGTGCTTACTGTATAAGCGCTTAGAACATCATCATCATCATCATCATCATCATCAATCGTATTTATTGAGCACTTACTGTGTGCAGAGCACTGTACTAAGCGCTTGGGAAGTACAAGTTGGCAACATATAGAGACAGTCCCTACCCAATAGTGGGTTCACAGTCTAAAAGGGGGAGACAGAGAGCAAAACCAAACATACCAAGAAAATAAAATAAATAGAATAGATCTGTACAAGTAAAATAAATAAATAAATAGAGAAATAAATATGTACAAACATATATACATATATACAGGTGCTGTGGGGAAGGGAAGGAGGTAAGATGGGGGGATGGAGAGGGGGACGAGGGGGAACAGTAAGCTTACTGCACACAGTAAGTACTCAATAAATACCATTGAATGAAAATGAATGAATGGGTGCAGAGCACTGTACTAAGCACATGAGAGAGTACAATATAACAATAAACAGATACATTCCCTGCCTACAAGGAGGAAGCAGGGAGACTGGCTCTTAGGCTGATAAAGTAGAAATCTGCAGTAGAAGATTTGGGGTCATCATTTCCCTGTGTTTAGCAACAATCTACACTATAAGTCAAGGTCATCCTCAGTACAAACGTGAATAGATCTCACATACAGAAAAAGGAGTTTTAAAGCCTTCATCTTTGCTTTAAGATTCAACATGATAAATGATCTTTCATTCTGCTGGCAAACGCCTTCTCATGCCCCTTATAATAGAAGCAAATTCAGCTTCGGAAGATCATATTGTCTCTCCCTCTCCAAAGTCAGACTTTAGTCTCTCTCTGTTATTTTAAACCTGTCAAAATCTTCCATTAACCTTAGTAAGAATTTCAGGAAAAGAAGTAAAGCTGCAGGGGTTTAAAATGCTTTCTTTTCTCAGGGTCTCCTCTCTGAAATTTATTTGCTAATGGGGATGCATTGAAATTTTTTTAATGGTGTTTGTTAAGTACTTACTATGTGCCAGGCACTATTACTAAGCGCTGGGATAAATACAAGCTAATCTGGTGGAACGCTGGTCATATCCCATATGGGGCTCACAGTCTTAATCCCCATTTTACAGATGAGTCAGTCAGTCAGTTGTATTTATTGAGCACTTACCATGTGCAGAGCACTGTACTAAGTGCATGGGAAAGTAGACATCAGCAAACAGTGACATTCCCTGCTCACAATGAGCTCAAAGACTAGAAGGGGGAAGACAGACATCAATACAGATAAATAAAATTAAAAATACATACATATGTGCTGTGGGACTGGGAAGGGGAATAAATACAGGGAGCAAGTCAGAGAGACAAAGGAGGGAATGGGAGAAGAGGAAAGAGGGCTTAGTCGGGGAAGGCCTCTTGGAGATGTGCCTTCAATAAGGCTTTGACGGTAGGGAGAGTAATTCGGTAACTGAGGCTCATAGAAGTGAAAGGACTTTCCCAAGGTCACACAGTGGTTCGTGGCATGCAGCCAGTCCACCAAAGAGAATCAGTGTGGCCTAGTGGAAAGAGCACGAGCTTTGGAGTCAGTGGACTCCATTTGAACTCTCATGGGTTCAAATCCTGGCTCTGCCAATTGTCAGCTGTGTGACTTTGGGCAAATCGCTTAACTTCTCTGTGCCTCAGTTACCTCATCTGTAAAATGGGGATTGACTGTGAGCCCCCCGTGGGACAACCTGATCACCTTGTAGCCTCCCCAGTGCTTAGAACAGTGCTTTGCACATAGTAAGCGCTTAATAAATGCCACCATTATTATTATTATTATGGGCCTGGGAGTCAGAAGGACGTGGGTCCTAATCCACGTCCAACTCTTGTCTGCTGTGTGACCTTGGGCAAGTCACTTCACTGCTCTGTGCCTCAGTTACCTCATCTGTAAAATGGGAATTAAGACCGTGAGCCCCACGTGATACATGAACTGAATCCAACCTAATTATTGATATTTTGTATCTACCCCAGCGCTTAGTCGAGTGCCTGACACATAATAAGAGCTTAACAAATGCCATTTTCTTTTCAAAAAAGATGCCTTTTTACTCAATAGGGATGGGAAAGAAAATACTGAAAATTAAGTATTTACATTTCTACCCAAAAATCTAGTTTGAAATAGTTTGCTATTGCTACCAATTGATAAGGCTATTTGATCAGGTAACTATATTTATTGGATTTTATTATCATGGTTATTAATTTGAAAAATGCTTGACAGGTGTATGTCACACCTCCACCTCTTTGACCAACTGATAAATCAGTGGTATTTAATGAGCACCTACAGGGGTGCTAAGCTGTGTGACCTTAGGCAAGTCACTTAACTTCTCTATGCCTCAGTTCCTGAATCTGCAAAAGGGGGGTTATAATAATAATAATAATAATAATGGTATTTGTTAAGTGCTTACTATGTGTGAAGCACTGTTTTAAGCTCTGGGGGATATAAGGTGATCAGGTTGTCCCACATGGGGCTCACAGTCTTAATCCCCATTTTACAGATGAGGCAACTGAGGCACAGAGAAGTGAAGTGACTTGCCCAAAGTCACACAGCTGACAAATGGCAGAGCCAGGATTAGAACCCATGACCTCTGACTCCCAAGCCCATGCTTTTTCTACTGAGCCACACTGCTTCTCTAATCATGTTGGACACAGTCTCTGTCCCACACTGGGCTGACAGTCTTAATCCCTATTTTAACGATGAGGTAATTGAGGCACAGAGAAGTGAAGTGACTTGCCCAAGGTCACACAGCAGACAAGTGGCAGAGCTGGGATTAGAACCCAAGTCCTTCTGACTCCCAGGCCTGGGCTCTATTCACTAGACCATGCTACTTGCCTGCAGATGTGTCATTCTCATCACTGGATTATCTCAGAACTTTCCTGGCTCCCAATTTGAGGAACGAAGTTCTAGTGGAAAGAATAAAGAAATAGATTTAATTTACACTTTATAACTCTTCCCCACCACAGTCAGTGGGTCAAACAAGGATAACTTCCCCATGTCTCCACTCTCCCCTACTCACACAATCGTATTCCTACAGGAATACAGGGAAGATTTGGGTAAAGCAGATAGTACTCAGAAGAAATGCACATGCACGAACCTCCATTAGACAACACAGACTTCACAGTGAAAAAGCTAGAGGCTTTATCTTTCTCTTGTACAGAATGACTGGGCAGACAAACCATCCTCTACATCTGGCCAACTTGCTGCGGTTGACAAGGTCCTGCAGTTTGCTCACTTGCACGGTGCTCCCAAATCTATGACTGTGAGCTCCACATGGGACCTGCTTATGTTGCATCTACTCCAACGCTTAATACAGTGCTTAACACATATTAAGTGCTTAATGCTATTATTATTATTAATATTATTAGTATTGCTATTATTATTAATACTAAGCACATCATTAACACTCAAGAGAATGCAGTGAGGCAGAAATTGTTTACAACGAGCTGTAGCTGGAGGTAGCACCTGGTTATGATGGTGATGATGATGGTATTTGTTCATTCATTCATTCAATCGTATTTATTGAGCACTTACTGTGTGCAGAGCACTGTACTAAGCGCTTGGGAAGTACAAGTTGGCAACATATAGAGATGGTCCGTACCCAACAGTGGGCTCACAGTCTAGAAGGGAGAGACAGAGAACAAAACCAAACATATTAACAAAATAAAATAAACAGAATAGATATGCACAAGTAAAATGAATAAATAAATAGAGTAATAAATATGTACAAACATATACACATATATACAGGTGCTGTGGGGAAGGGAAGGAGGTAAGGCGGGGGGACGGAGAGGGGGAGGAGGGGGAGAGGAAGGAGGGGGCTCAGTCTGGGAAGACCACCTGGAGGAGGTGAGCTCTCAGTAGGGCCTTGAAGGGAGGAAGAGAGCTAGCTTGGCGGATGTGGGGAGGGAGGGCATTCCAGGCCAGGGGGATGACGTGGGCCGGGGGTCGACGGCGGGACAGGCAAGAACGAGGCACGGTGAGGAGATTAGCGGCAGAGGAGCAGAGGGTGCGGGCTGGGCTGTAGAAAGAGAGAAGGGAGGTGAGGTAGGAGGGGGCGAGGTGATGGAGAGCCTTGAAGCCGAGGTTGAGGAGTTTCTGCCTGATGCGTAGGTTGATTGGTAGCCACTGTAGATTTTTGAGGATGGGAATAACATGCCCAGAGCGTTTCTGCACAAAGACGATCTGGGCAGCGGCGTGAAGTATGGATTGAAGTGGGAAGAGACAGAAGGATGGGAGATCAGAGAGGAGGCTGATGCAGTAATTAGGAGGCTGATGCAGTTTAAGTGCTTTCTATGTTCCAGGCACTGTACTAAGCGCTGGGGTGGACACAAGTAAATAGAGTGGGACACAGTCCCTGTCCCATGTGGGGCTTCCATTCTCTATCCCCATTTCACACATGGGATAACTGAGGCCCAGAGAATTGAAGTGACTTGCCCAAGGTCACACAGAAGACAAGTGGTGGAGCTGAGATTAGAACCCATGACCTTTTGACTCCCAGGCCTATACTCTATCAACTAGTCTGAAAAATTTAATAGAAAATGAATAAATAAGTGAAGTATGTAATCGATATCTACGCAAATGTTCAAGGTGACTGCTTACGCTTAATTGATCAGAGTAATATCTTTTAGTGTCTGTCTACTGTACTCAGAGAAGCAGTGTGGCTCAGTGGAAACAGCACGGGCTTGGGACTACTGCACCAGCCTTCTCTCTGATCTCCCATCCTCGTGTCTCTCTCCACTTCAATCCATACTTCATGCTGCTGCCCGGATTATCTTTGTCCAGAAACGCTCTGGACATATTACTCCCCTCCTCAAAAACCTCCAATGGCTACCGATCAATCTGCGCATCAGGCAGAAACTCCTCACCCTGGGCTTCAAGGCTCTCCATCACCTCGCCCCCTCCTACCTCACCTCCCTTCTCTCCTTCTACTGCCCAGCCCGCACCCTCCGCTCCTCCACCACTAATCTCCTTACTGTACCTCGCTCTCGCCTGTCCCGCCATCGACCCCCGGCCCACGTCATCCCCCGGGCCTGGAATGCCCTCCCTCTGCCCATCCGCCAAGCTAGCTCTCTTCCTCCCTTCAAGGCCCTGCTGAGAGCTCACCTCCTCCAGGAGGCCTTCCCAGACTGAGCCCCTTCTTTCCTCTCCCCCTCGTACCCCTCTCCATCCCCCCATCTTACCTCCTTCCCTTCCCCACAGCACCTGTATATATGTATATATGGTTGTACATATTTATTACTCTATTTATTTATTTATTTATTTATTTATTTTACTTGTACATTTCTATCCTACTTATTTTATTTTGTTGGTATGTTTGGTTCTGTTCTCTGTCTCCCCCTTTTAGACTGTGAGCCCACTGTTGGGTAGGGACTGTCTCTATGTGATGCCAATTTGTACTTCCCAAGCGCTTAGTACAGTGCTCTGCACATAGTAAGTGCTCAATAAATACGATTGATTGATTGATTGATTGGGAGTAAAAGGTCATAGGTTCTAATCCCGGCTCCGCCACTTGTCAGCTGTGTGACTTTGGTCAAGTCACTTAACTTCTCTGTGCCTCAGTTTCCTCATCTGTAAAATGGGGATTAAGACTGTGAGACCCACGTGGGACAACCTTAATTACCTTGTATCCCATCCCCCCCACCCCCCGGCGCTTAGAACAGTGCTTCGCACATAGTAAGCACTTAACAAATACCAACATTATTATTATCACTCTCCCAAGTGCATAATACTGTGCACATGATAGGTGCTTAAATTTTTTTAATGGTATTTATTAAGTGCTTACTATGTGCCCGGTGCTGTACTAAGTGCTGTAATCAGTGGTATTTATTGAGTACATACTATGTGCCGAGCACTGTATTAAGTGCTCAGGAGAGTACAATACAACAGTATTAGCATACAAGTTCCCTGCCCATAACAACTTAGTGTCTATAGTGGGAGACAGACAGTAACCTTAACAAAAAACCAATATATAATATATATTTTAAAGATATTTATGTGAGTGCCTTGAGGCTGGGGGCGGGGTGTGTATCCAATGCCCAAAGGTCACAGATCCAAATGAAGAGAGGATGCAGAAGGGAGACTGAGCCAGGGAAAAGAAGGCTTAATGGGGGAAGACCCCCCTGCCCCCAGGGAAGACTGAAAGCTCACCTCCTCCAAGAGGCCTTCCCAGACAGAGCCCCCATTTTCCTCTCCTCCTCCCCATCCCCCCGGCCCTCCCTCCTTCCCCTCCCCACAGCACCTGTATATTTGTTTGTACAGATTTATTACTCTATTTTACTTGTACATACTTACTATTCTATTTATTTTGTTAATGATGTGCATTTAGCTTTAATTCTATTTGTTCTGATGACTTGACACCTGTCCACATGTTCTGTTTTGTTGTCTGTCTCCCCCTTCTAGACTGTGAGCCCGTTGTTGGGTAGGGACCATCTCTATATGTTGCCAACTGGTACTTCCCAAGCGCTTAGTACAGTGATCTGCACACGGTAAGTGCTCAATAAATGCGATTGAATGAATGACCCAATAAGCACTTAGTATTGTGCTCTGAACATAGTAAGCACTTAATAAATGCCATTACTACTAGAACTGCTAATCTTAATATAGTCATTATGAATTCAAATAGTGGGAGAATCAGTCTCGCTCTGGGTTGACAGTGTTGGTCATTCATTCTTCTTCTCCCACTCCCCCAGACTCACCGGAAAAGGAGGAGGTTTCGGTTTCCTTCTCACACCCCAATGTCGCTTTCGCACTATCCCTTCTTCCCCCTCCCTTTCCTTCCCTTCCTTTGAAGCCCACATTATTCGCCTCTTCCACCCACTCCAGATTCTTGTAGCCGTCATCTGCTGCCCCCCCGGCCCCACCTCCTTCTTAACTTCTTTAACTTCAACGATTTTGACCCCTTCTTCACCTTCCTTCAGTCCTTTTCCATGCCCACTCTGATCCTCAGAGACTTCAACATCCACATGGATATCCCTGGTGACTCCTGCCACCCACCTTCTATCTCTCCTTGACGCTGCCAACCTCTTGCTCCACCCCACCTCGCCCACTCACCAACTTGGTCATACCCTCGACCTCATCATCTCCTACCGCTGCACTGTGTCCACCCTCACCAACTCTGAAATCCCTCTCTCTGATCATAATCTTCTCACCTACCTCCTCACTCACACTCCTTTCCCTTGTAAATCCATATTACTCCCTCACAGAGATCTCCGCTCTCTTGACCCCATCCATCTTTCTGAGCACCTCACACCCCACCTCGCTTCCCTCTCCTATCTACCCAATCTTGATGATCAGATTGCTGCTCTCAACTCTACCCTTTCTACTCAGCTAGACTCACTCGCTCCCCTTTCCCTTCGCCGCTCTCGTACCACTAACCCACAGCCCTGGATCACTGCTACTGTCTGCCTCCTTCGCTCCTATGCTCGAGCTGCCGAACACTGCTGGTGAAAGTCTAAACACCATACCAACCTTGTTCACTTCAAGTTTATCCTTTCCTGCCTTAACTCAGCCCTCTCCTCTGCCAGACAAAACTACTTTTCCTCCCTTATTGACATCCATGCCCATCATCCCTGCCAGCTTTTCCGTACATTCAACTCCCTTCTCAGGCCCCCGGTTCCTCTTCCTCCTCCTTCCCTCACCCCCAACGATCTGGCCTCCTACTTCATTAATAAAATTAAATCCATCAGGTCTGACTTCCCCAAAGTCACTCCTCCCCCTTCTCCAACCCCCCGGCTCTCAACCCTCTCTGCTACTCTCCCATCCTTCCCAGCAGTATCCTCAGATGAGATCTCCTCCCTCCTCTCAAGTGCTGCTCCGGCCACCTGTGCTTCTGACCTCATTCCTTCTCATCTCATGAAATCTCTCGCTCCGTCCCTTCTCCCCTCCTTAACTTCCATCTTTAACTGCTCACTCTCCACCAGTTCCTTCCCCTCTGCCTTCCAACATGCCCATGTCTCTCCCACCCTAAAAAAACCCTCTCTTGACCCCACCTCACCTTCTAGTTATCGCCCCATCTCCCTCCTACCATTCCTTTCCAAACTCCTTGAACGAATCGTCTACACGCGCTGCCTCGAATTTCTCAACACCAACTCTCTCCTTGACCCCCTCCAGTCTGGCTTCCGTCCCCTACATTCCACGGAAACTGCCCTCTCAAAGGTCACCAATGACCTGCTTGGCAAATCCAACAGCTCATACTTTGTCCTAATCCTCCTTGACCTCTCAGCTGCCTTCGACACTGTGGTCCATCCCCTTCTCCTCGACACGCTATCCAACCTTGGCTTCACAGACTCTGCCCACTCCTGGTTCTCCTCTTATCTCTCCATTCGTTCATTCTCAGTCTCTTTGGCGGGCTCCTCCTCCCCCTGCCATTCCCTTACTGTGGGGGTTCCTCAAGGTTCAGTTCTTGGTTCCCTTCTGTTCTTGATCTACACTCACTCCCTTGGTGGCCTCATTCGCTCCCACGGCTACGCTGATGACACCCAAATCTACATCTCTGCCCCTGCTCTCTCCCCCTCCCTCCAGGCTCGCATCTCCTCCTTCAGGATATCTCCATCTGGATGTCTGCCCGCCACCTGAAACTCAACATGTCCAAGACTGAATTTCTTATCTTCCCTCCCAAACCCTGCCCTCTCCCAGACTTTCCCATCACTGTTGACGGCACTACCATCATTCCCATGTCACAAGCCCGCAGCCTTGCTGTCATCCTCGACTCCGCTCTCTCGTTCACCCCTCACATCCAAGCCGTCACCAAAACCTGCCAGTCTCAGCTCCGCAACATCGCCAAGATCCGCCCTTTCCTCTCCATCCAAACTGCTACCCTGCTCGTTCAAGCTCTCATCCTATCCCGTCTGGACAGCCTCCTCTCCAATCTCCCATCCTCTTGTCTCTCAAGACTTCAATCCATATTTCACGCCGCTGCCTGGATTGTCTTTGTCCACAAATGCTCTGGGCATGTTACTCCCCTCCTCAAAAATCTCCAGTGGCTACCAATCAACCTACGCATCAGGCAGAAACTCCTCACCCTCGGCTTCAAGGCTCTCCATCACCTCGCCCCCTCCTACCTCACCTCCCTTCTCTCTTTCTACAGCCCAGCCCGCACCCTCTGATCCTCTGCCGCTAATCTCCTCACTGTGCCTCGTTCTCGCCTGTCCTGCCATCGACCCCCGGCCCACGTCATCCCCCGGGCCTGGAATGCCCTCCCTCTGCCCATCCGCCAAGCTAGCTCTCTTCCTCCCTTCAAGGCCCTACTGAGAGCTCACCGCCTCCAGGAGGCCTTCCCAGACTGAGCCCCCTCCTTCCTCTCCCCCTCCTCCCCCTCTCCGTCCCCCCACCTTACCTCCTTCCCTTCCCCACAGCACCTGTATATATGTTTGTACATATTTATTACTGTATTTATTCATTTATTTTACTTACATATCTATTCTGTTTATTTTATTTTGTTAATATGTTTGGTTTTGTTCTCTGTCTCTCCCTTCTAGACTGTGAGCCCACTGTTGGGTAGGGACCGTCTCCATATGTTGCCAACTTGTACTTCCCAAGAGCTTAGTACAGTGCTATGCACACAGTAAGCGCTCAATAAATACGATTGATTGATTCATTCATTCATTCAATCGTATTTGTTGAGTGCTTACTGTGTGCAGAGCATTATACTAAGCGCTTAAGTCCTTACTCCCTCCATCAGATATTGAACACCTGAGATTCAGACTCCTTTCTTTCTTCTCCTCCAACAGTTTGGGATTTGTAGCCCCATGTTTTTAAGTTCTTTGGGGGCCTGGTTAAGAGATCAGGAATTTTGAATGCAAGCACAGTTTTGGGCAAACCTACCCTCTTAGTTGTAGACTGTAAACTCACAGTGGGCAGGGAACCGTGTCTACCAACTCTATTCTATTATAATAACAATAATGATGATGGTTTTTGTTAAGCATTTACTACGGGTCAAGCACTATTCTATGCCCTGGGGTAGTTGGAAGCTAATCAGGGTGGTTGAAGATACTGACAAGGAGGGTTGTTTGGCACACGTGCGATTCACCCAGTCACATTTCCTAGGGATCAACGGCATTCTGGATTCGGCGAAAGCACTGGGAATAAGCAGCGGGGCCTAGTGCTTACTATAATAATAATAATAATGATGGCATTTATTAAGCACTTACTATGTGCCAAGCATTGTTCTAAGTGCTGGGGAAGTTACAAGGTGACCAGGTTGTCCCACGGTGGGCTCACAGTCTTCATCCCCATTTTCCAGATGAGGTAACTGAGGCCCAGAGAAGTGAAGGGACTTGCCCAAGGTCAAACAGCAATAGCTATGGATAGAGAGATGAATTAGAGTCTTCTAAGGAAAGCAGGTGGCATCAGAGGCATCTAATAAAAATGCATAAAGGCAATGCACACCGCTCCTAGAACTCACTTACCTCCTCTTTCAGTCATCTATCTGAAGCTGTGTTTGGGTGCCAGAACTCTCTCAAGGACTGAAGCAATTCATTAACATATTTCCACTTACAGAAACCTGGGCCTCTCATCAGTATCTAGGAGGGCGAGGGATGATAAACAGGAAGAACAACAAGGAAAAAAATATGCAAAAATATAGAGCATACTGTAAGGAATAGATAAGCAGCCACTTAATACCATCAAGCACCTCAGGTTATATCATAAACCGTGAGAGAGCTATTGAGCCCTTTGCAGGAGAGTGTTACGTTTGATCATCTTTTCTTGTATTGCCACCATCAGGTCTTTTGTAATGGTCCATGTCTAAACTTGTGCATTATTATGAACACGGCATCGCTGTACCAACATTGCGAAAACATTGTGAATAGCACAGTGTAACTTGCCTATTTTTCGCCAGAGTCTGTGTGGGCAGGTTTAAGGCTCACTCCAAATGTTGATGTATGGCTGTAGTGCAATTTGGGAATTATTAAGTTTTTGGCTAAATGTGTTTCTTTTTGTTCCATCAGAAGGTTTCAAGTGATGCCTGGAAATCCTCCTTGTAAATCTTTCTTGGTTAGAGCCCGTCTCCTCTTTATACACTTCTGTTTTCATTCCAAACAGCGAGACCATCAACTCAGTACCTTTTGGAAGATTTGCTCGACTCGTGTCCCTTCCTGGAAATGAGAAAGGAAAGTATGTACTCTCTGTTTTGTGTACATTTTACCGGAACAAAGTAAGGCCAAAATAACAATAATATTAATTAATTCATTCATTCAGTTGTATTTATTGAGCATTTACTGTGCGGAGAGCATTATACTAAGCGCTTGAGAGAGTAACCTAGAACAATAAATGGACACATGTTTCCTGCCCACAACGAGCTCACACTCTAGAGGGGATGATAATAATTGTGGTATTTGTTAGGTGCTTACTATGTGCTCTCCGCTACTCTCCCATCCTTCCCAGCAGTATCCTCAGAGGAGCTCTCCTCCCTCCTCTCAAATGCTACTCCGGCCACCTGTGCTTCTGACCCCATTCCCTCTCATCTCATGACATCTCTCGCTGCATCCCTTCTCCCCTCCTTAACTTCCATCTTCAACCACTCACTCTCCACCGGTTCCTTCCCCTCTGCCTTCGAACATGCCCATGTCTCTCCCATCCTAAAAAAACCCTCTCTTGACCCCACCTCACCTTCTAGTTATCGCCCCATCTCCCTCCTACCATTCCTTTCCAAACTCCTTGAACGAGTTGTCTACACACGCTGCCTCGAATTCCTCAACACCAACTCTCTCCTCGACCCCCTCCAATCTGGCTTCCGTCCCCTACATTCCATGGAAACTGCCCTCTCAAAGGTCACCAATGACCTCCTGCTTGCCAAATCCAACGGCTCATACTCTATCCTAACCCTCCTCGACCTCTCATCTGCCTTCGACACTGTGGACCACCCCCTTCTCCTCAACAAGCTATCCAACCTTGGCTTCACAGACTCTGTCCTCTCCTGGTTCTCCTCTTATCTCTCCGGTCATTCATTCTCAGTCTCTTTTGCAGGCTCCTCCTCCCCCTCCCATCCCCTTACTGTGGGGGTTCCCCAAGGTTCAGTTCTTGGTCCCCTTCTGTTCTCAATCTACACTCACTTCCTTGGTGACCTCATTCGCTCCCATGGCTTCAACTATCATCTCTACGCTGATGACACCCAGATCTACATCTCTGCCCCTGCTCTCTCCCCCTCCCTCCAGGCTCGCATCTCCTCCTGCCTTCAGGACATCTCCATCTGGATGTCTGCCTGCCACCTAAAACTCAACATGTCCAAGACTGAACTCCTTGTCTTCCCTCCCAAACTCTGCCCTCTCCCTGACTTTCCCATCACTGTTGACGGCACTACCATCCTTCCCGTCTCACAAGCCCGCAACCTTGGTGTCATCCTCGACTCCGCTTTCTCATTCACCCCTCACATCCAAGCCGTCACCAAAACCTGCTGGTCTCAGCTCCGCAAAATTGCCAAGATCCGCCCTTTCCTCTCCATCCAAACCGCTACCCTGCTCGTTCAAGCTCTCATCCTATCCCGTCTGGAGTACTGCATCAGCCTTCTCTCTGATCTCCCATCCTCGTGTCTCTCCCCACTTCAATCCATACTTCATGCCGCTGCCTGGATTGTCTTTGTCCAGAAACGCTCTGGGCATTTTACTCCCCTCCTCAAAAATCTCCAGTGGCTACCAATCAACTTGCGCATCAGGCAGAAAGTCCTCACCCTCAGCTTCAAGGCTCTCCATCTCCTCGCCCCCTCCTCTCCTTCTACAGCTCAGCACGCACCCTCCGCTCCTCTGCTGCTAATCTCCTCACCGTGCCTCGTTCTCGCCTGTCCCGCCATCGACCCCTGGCCCACATCCGCCCCCTGGCCTCGAATGCCCTCCCTCCACACATCCGCCAAACTAGCTCTCTTCCTCTCTTCAAGGCCCTACTGAGAGCTCACCTACTCCAGGAGGCCTTCCCAGACTTAGCCCCTCCTTCCTGTCCCCCTCCTCCCCCTCTCCATCTCCCCCGCCTTACCTCCTTTCCTTCCCCACAGCACCTGTATATATGTATATATGTTTGTACGTATTTATTACCCTATTTATTTTACTTGTACATATTTATTCTACTTATTTTATTTTGTTAATATGTTTTGTTTTGTTCTCTGTCTCCCCCTTCTAGACTGTGAGCCCACTGTTGGGTAAGGACCGTCTCTATATGTTGCCAACTTGTACTTCCCAAGCACTTAGTACAGTGCTCTGCACACAGTAAGTGCTCAATAAATACGATTGAATGAATGAATGAATGAATGAATGTGCCAAGCACTGTATTAAGCACTGAGGTGGAGACAAACAAATTGGGTGGACATAATAATCATATTCATAATCATATGTGTTAAGTGCTTACAGTGCCTGGTACATAGTAAGTGCTTAACAAATACCGTAATTATTATTATTACTATGTGCGAAGCACTGTACTAAGCGTTAGGGTAAGTACAAGCCCGTTGTTGGGTAGGGATTGTCTCTATCTGTTGCTGAATTGTACTTTCCAAGCACTTAGTACAATGCTTTGCACACAGTAAGCGCTCAATAAATGCGATTACAAGATATTCTCTAGACCGTCAGAGCCCTCTGGACGTAAACTCAGGATGGGCAGGGAATGTGTCTCTTAATTCTGTTATATTGTACTCTCCCAAGTATGCAGTACAGTGCTCTGCACATAGTGAGCATTCAATAAGTACCATTGATTGATTGATTGAGGGAAAATAATGCCATGCCCTGTTGATAGTCCTGCAGATATCAAAATTCAGATGTGGATTTTCTGTAGTTTCCCTGACACCCTTTGAACCTCACAGTAATGAAACCAAACCACCGCAACCAATGAAGACTGTGGGTTTTACCACTGGCTTTTCTACGCCCAGTAGCTTACGGCTCAGACCTCACACGCTTCTTTCCTCTCAGGACGGCCTACTCACCATGCTTCATTCTTGTCTCTCTAACCACTGACCCCTTGCTCACAACCTTTCTCGTGTTTGGAACTCCCTCCCATTTCACATTCGACAGACCACCGCTCTCCCCATCTTCAAAGCCCTTTGGAAATCACATCTCCTCTGGGAAGCCTTCCCTGACTAACCTCTCACCTCTCCACCCTGTTATCCCCTCCCCAACGCTGCTCAGCACTTCTGCGTCCATATTTTTAAACCCTGTTGCTTCTCCCTCTCTCTAATTTATTTTAGTTGTGGCCTTCTCCCGCTAAATTGTAAACTAATGGAGGACAGGGATTGTGTCTACTGATTCCATTGTGCACTCTCAAGTGACAAGGACAGTGCTTTGAACACAGTAGGTGCTTGAAAAATACTATTGATTGATTGACAAATCGATTCCCCAAAAGGACGTAGCTGAAACTGGAATATGTCCCAGTAATCCTGGAACATAGAGTTCAATTTGCTTGGACCAAATCTGTATTTGTGAGATGTTCTCGATCTCAACCAGACACATAACCCTGTGAGCACCATGGGCTCCCTACCTCCATTTCTAAGAGGTTTAGGTGAAACTCTGCTTAGATTTTCCCTAAGCAAGCAACGTGGCCCAGTGGAATGAGCATTAGAAGAGAGTCAGGATGAGTTCAAATCCCAGCTGTGCCACTTGTCTGCTGTGTGACCTTGGGCAAGTCACTTAACTCCTCTGTGCCTCAGTTACCTCATCTGTAAAATGGGGATTAAGACTGTGAGCCCTATATGGGGCATGGACTGTATCCAAACTGAGTAATTTGTATCTACCCCAGCACTTAGTACAGTGCCTGGCACACAGTAAGTGCTTAACAAATGCCATTAAAAAAAAACAACAACAGTAGGGCATACCAGATTGGGAATAATATCTTCACATTCAGGATGTGGTCACCTAAGGGAACATGTCTACCGACTGTTATATTGTTATACTGTCCTCTTTCAAGGGCTGGTTCTGATCTAGCTTCGATTTCCCCCATTGCTTGGCATGTTACTATCATTATGACGTCTATTATGTGCCTTCTGTGTGCAGAACACTGTGCTAAAGTGCTAGGACACAGAGGAAGCACTTGATAAATACTTTTTTAATTAGTGTTAAACATTCATAGTAGTAGGCATAGAAGTCTGAATCTAAACTGCAACAAGGATCTTGTTTGCTTCCCACTTTGAAATAGTACTGCCCTGGAAGCTCACTGTGGGCAGGGAACAAATCAGTCAGTCAGTCGTATTTACTGAGCACTTACTGTGTGCAGAGCACTGTACAATATAACAATGAACAGACACATTCCCTGTCCACAGAGAGCTTACAGTCTAGAGAGGGAGACAGACATTAATAGAAATAAATTACAGATATATACACAAGTGCTGTGGGGCTGGGAGGGGGGATGAATAAAGAGAGAAAGTCAGGGTGGCACAGAAGGGAGTGAGAGAAGAGGAAAGTGGGGCTTAGTCAGGGAAGGCCTCTTGGAGGAGATGTGCCTTCAGTGAGGCTTTGAAGGTGGGGAGAGTCATTGCCTGTCGGGTATGAGCAGGGAGTGTGATCCAGGATGGAGGCAGGATGCATGCAAGAGGTTGGTATCCCTCCATCCAACATTGACTGTGAGCCCCATGTAAGATGGGGGCTGTGTCCAACCTGATAATCTAGTATCTACTGTAGTGTTTAACAAATACCATAAAAAAGATATATAATCAATCAATCCTGTTTTTTCAGTGCTTACTGTGTGCAGAGCACCATACTAAGTGCTTGGGAGAGGACAATACACTAGTGTTGGTAGATCTGATCTCTGCCCTCTTGGAGCTCAAGGACTAGAGGATTGATGGCTGGGGTCCTAACCCCTTCTCCACCCGCTCATTGTCTTTCCATAGCCAGCAGTTGACTGTGGCCTTGAAGTGTCCCTTCTCCCTCCCTCCACCCCACCGGAGGGTGGAGGCAGACTGTTGGAAAACTATTCCAGGTGAGGGGGTCGCTCCCCCGGAGCCAATGCTTTCTGACCATCAGGAAAGCGAGGGACAGCTTTGCAAAGAGATAATGATAATAATGATGGCAGTTGTTAAGCGCTTACTACATGTCAAACACTGTCTGAGCGCTGGGGGAGATACGGCTAGTCGGGTTGGACATAGGCTGTGTCCCACATGGGGCTCATGGTATTCAGCCTGGCTCAGTGGAAAGAGCCCGGGCTTTGGAGTCAGAGGTCATGGGTTCAAATCCCGCCTCTGCCACTTGTCAGCTGTGTGACTTTGGGCAAGTCACTTCACTTCTCTGTGCCTCAGTTACCCCATCTGTAAAATGGGGATTATGATTGTGAGCCCCACATGGGACAACCTGATCACCTTGTATCCTCCCCAGTGCTTAGAACAGTGCTTTGCACATAGTAAGCGCTTAACAAATACCAAAATTATTATTATTATTATCATTGTTCATCCCCCTTTTACAAATGAGGTAACTGAGGCCCAGAGAAGTGAAGTGACTTGCCTTAGGTCACACAGCCAACAAGTGGCAGAGCGGGATTAGAACCTAGGTACTTCCGACTCCCAGACCTGGGCTGTAGTCACTAGGCTGAGACATGCCCCGCCTGGAGCAAAAACAACCCTGCCACAGGGAATGACATGCTCAGCACACAGTGAGCGTTCAATAAATACGACTGAATGAATGAATGAATGACGTTTGTTTCTAAGCTCCCGATGCTAACTGTTTCAACTGTGGGGGTGTATGTCCCATGACCCCCACCCGCCACCCATCGCGTCATCTCTGTTGAGCACCTTGGTCATTCTTTGATGCCCCGTGACCTCGCCCAGATGGAGCCCCTAAAGACCCCAGTAAAGGGGGAACTGCTTTGCCCTGCAGATCCTCTAATAATCATAATAATGCTAATGGCATTTATTAAACACTAACTATGTGTAAAGCACTGTTCTAAGTGCTGAGAAGGTTACAAGGTGATCAGGTTGTCCCACGGGGGGCTCACAGTCTTAATTCCCATTTTACAAATGAGGTAACTGAGGCCCAAAGAAGTGAAATGACTTGCCCAGTGTCACACAGCTGACAATTGGAGGAGCCGGGACTTGAACCTGTGACCTCTGACTCCAAAGCCCGGGCTCTTTCCACTGAGCCACACTGCTTCTCTAGACTGCAAGCTCTGTGGGCAGGGAATGTGTCTGTTTATTGTTGTAGTGTACTCTCCCAAATGCTCAGTACAGAGTAAGTGCTCAATAAATACGACCAAATGAATGAACACCGGGCACCTGCTCCTCAGGGCTCATTCCTGGGACTACCAGGGAAAGGCATGAACTCAGAACAGGAAGGAAAGGAGGTGTCTTCCAAGGGCACTTTGGCAGGTGGAATGTAATTACTTGATTGGAACTTGGTCAAGGGGTGAGAGGGGAGGGGTTAACTCTCCCCAGGAGTTTGGCCTTGAAGTTGGCTGAGGCTCTTCAGAAGATGACATGCCTGGAAGGGTGCCATAGTCTTGGAACTTGGCCAAGTTACATGCTTGGGGCTCCCAGAGAGGGCAAAATGATACCTTTGGCTGAAATATCAGTCCCCCTTACTACACTGCCTGCATTTTCCCTAGAGGTGAATACAGACAAATGCTGACCTGGCCTGAACTTGTTTAGCTTATGAAATCTGACAAGATCACAGCTTGAGGTGGTTATCGCTGCAGGCAAATAATTCTATCAAATCCAGAGGCACGTGTGCGCGCACACACACACCCACACACACGTGTGTGTGTGTGTACGCTCTTGCAACATTGGTGAATGTTTTGCTAAGAGGAAAAGGCAGGTTTTGAAAAGAGTATTTTGTAGATCAAAATACCCAGGGTGGTGGTGAAAAAATATTCTCTTTCGTTTTCCGCATGGTGATTTCACTGCCATATGTGAGTTCTTAGGCTAAGCCAAGCCTCCCAGAATGGTAGTCCTTTTGAAAATATCCTGTTCTGAAGGACCCCGCATTGTGCGAAAGGTGACAGAATTATCAAAGGACCCAGCCCGAGGCTCAGAGTAAAACTTCTGTTGGGAGTATATGACACCTTGCCAATCCAATAAGGGAACAAACCTGAGGGAAGAAACCTCCTCCAAAATACCAAGTGCCGATGTCATTTCCTCTCCCCAAATGATCTGATGGAGAGGAAATCAGTGACATTTAGTGTTCATAAATAATGGAAGCATTCCTTTCACCTGGCTATATTGTTCCCTGCTGTCATAATAGTTTAGCTATCACCCATCTAATCTCTGGGCTCTGTTTCCATTGTTTCTTTGTGAAAGAGAATGTTGAAGCAAAAGAGATACAAACCAGTGAACCTTTTGTTAGGAAAATTCGGAGGGGATACAAAAGACGGGATTTGAAATGAGCCTCTTTCCCTTGGGGATTGTGCTCATTAACGGGTTGCTAACTAGTCTGCCGTGAGGGTCTTAGCTGTTGGGCCTGTGAAAAGGCTATTTGTCAGCGCGCTGCAAAGAGTGAAAGACTACGGAGATGAATAATAATGTTATCGGCTGTTGGGTGAGACACTGAGTGATGGTATCTCAAACTGAACAGAACGGCCCAACAGAATGGAAAATTGGAAAAGAAGAGGAAAAACTCTCCAGGGAGAGGCAAGAAGAACATCAGCTGTGCTCGTTAATAACAGCACCTAACAGGGGGAACGCAGGTCTTCCCATTTTCCACTCAGGGTGAGTGTAAGCGTAGTTCACCAAAATAGAAAAACAGCGCATCCTGGCCCGTGCCATCTCTGTGACCGTAGCCATGAAATGAGAAGGAAATCCAATAGAGAACCAAGGGTGAAGGAAAATGGGGCCCGGCGGCAGCCCCGGAGACCATCGAGTTCCAAGGAGTTCGAGCGAGAAGTGGAAGGAAACAATCAACCGTATCGGTCACCTGGGAACATGCCCCCTGACGACGGCCTTATGGGACCCCAGATTGCAAGATCCTTGCCCTCAGAGGGCCTGGACAGTAAATGGACTGGAAGAAGGAAGCCAAGCCAGCGTTTTTACCTGTGTCCAGTGGAAAAGGATTTCGTTTGCAGATGAGCCCTGGGGGGAGGGAGGAAGGGAGGCCCAAAGCAGCCTTTCTCCTCTGATCTCTCTCCTTTTGAAGCAGCCATTTCAGTCGGTTTGCCCGGCCTGTTTCTGGCAGTTTGCTCTGGCAGCTTGACACGGGACCATTAAACAAATACACATCCCACTCTACAAAAGTGATATGCTGTCACAACTTTAGTAGGTTCCAAAAGCTTAGAGCTCCTGGGAAGAAGACATCTCGGGGAAAGAGCATAGTTCATGTCTACAGGAGGTAAGCCGACTGGGGCATTGATTTACAAAAGAAATATCCGTATCAAACGTGCCTTTTGCACAGAATTTGAAACCGGCCAGAAAACACCCAGTTTGGTTAGACATAAATAAAATCGCAGCTTACCCAGGTGTTCTGCAGGTCTGATAATCCTCATGGTAGTCATTAAGTACCTCCAGTGGTCAAGCCCTGGGGCAGGTAGAAGATAGGTAGCTGAGACTCAGCCCCTGTCCCACACAGGGCCCACAGTCTAAGAGGGAAGAAGGGCCTGGCAAAAATCCATCCCATTTGACGGGGGTGACAATCAGGAAAAGAGCGGTTTAGGCTGCTCTAGACGTAGCTGGGCCTCTTTTTCAGAAATGGGCAACCCACAGTGCCTTCCGGATCAAGTTGGGTAGGGACCATCTCTATATGTTGCCAACTTGTACTTCCCAAGCGCTTAGTACAGTGCTCTGCACACAGTAAGCGCTCAATAAATGCGATTGAATGAATGAATGAGTGCAAGGAACTTTCATTCATTCATTCAGTCGTATTTATTGAGCGCTTACTGTGTGCAGAGCACTGTACTAAGCGCTTGGGAAGTACAAGTTGGCAACATATAGAGACGGTCCCTACCCAACAACAAGCTCACAGTCTAGAAGGGGGAGCTTTCTGGGTTTACAGATTCACCTTCATGGCCTTCCGCTGGCTGGACCGAATTGGTGGGTCCCCACGGAGTAATCCCAGGAATGCTCTGAGCACCCAGTGGGTTTGGCACACTGTACTACTGCTGAGAAAAATGATTTTGTTGTCCGTTCAGCAACTATTATGTACCAACCACTGTTCTGAGCACTAGGGGTGATACAGGGTAATCGGGTCAGACACAGTCCGTGGCCCACATGGGGCTCAGAGGCTAAGGGGGAGGGAGAATAATAATAATAATAATGATGGCATTTATTAAGCACTTACTATGTGCAAAGCATTGTTCTAAGTGCTGGGGAGGTTACAAGGTGATCAGGTTTTCCCACGGGGGGCTCACCGTCTCCATTCCCATTTTCCAGATGAGATAACTGCGGTGCAGAGAAGTGAAGTGACTTGCCCAAAGTCACACAGTTGACAATTGGCAGAGCCAGGATTTGAACCCATGACCTCTGACTCCAAAGCTCGTGCTCTTTCCACTGAGCCTCTTACCCCCCATTTTACAGATGAGGAAACTGAGGCCCTGACATGTGACATGCCTTGTCCAACGTCACACGGCAGGAAAGTTCATTCATTCACTCAGTCAAATTTATTGAGCACTTACTGCGTGCAGAGCACTGTACTAAGCGCTTGGGAGAGTACAATACAGCAATGAACAGACACATTACATTCCTTGCCCACAATGAGCTTACAGTCTGGGCAGGGGGAGACTGACATGAAAAAAATGAATAAATGACAGATATGTACATAAGTAAGTACATATGTTGCCAACTTGTACTTCCCAAGTGCTTAGTACAGTGCTCTGCACACAATAAGCGCTCAGTAAATACGGTTGAATGAATGAATGAGTGCTGTGGGGCTGGGAACAGGGAGGAACCAAGGGAGCAAGTCAGGGCAACACAAAAGGGGATGGGAGAAGAGGAAAGGAAGAGCTTAGTCTGGGAAGGCCTCATGGAGGAGATGTGCCTTCGATAAGGGCTTTGAAGTGGGGGACAGTAACGGTCTGTCAGATTTGAGGAGGGAGGGCGTTCCAGGCCTGAGGGTGAGGGGTCGGCGACAAGACAGGCAAGATGGAGGCACAGTGAGAAGGTTAGCAGCAGAGCCGGGATAAGAACCCAGATGGGAAAATTGTCACGAAAGGAAGGTAACCGAAAAAGGCAGGGGAGAAGCCCGCTTCATGTGACGGTGACCCTGGAAAGGACAACAGACATGCAAGACAGTTTGCCTCCCCATGAGGAGTTGACACTTTAATGGGGTCCTCTCCTTGACAAAGGTCCTCGCGAGCCTATCCAGGAGGAACTTGAAGCTGCCTCCCCTGCGTTTTTATAACTCAAAGCCAGTGCTGTCCAGCAATATGGGATAGCAAACTCTCCTCCTTCCTCCCGGGCGTTCACTGGCTCTCCCTCCCCCTTTCAAAAATGCCCCTCTGAAAGGTTAAAATGCAAGAACAAAATGAAACCTGTGGTAGAGTTTGAAAAGTGATTTAGTCCCCAAGGGGAGATGTCATTTTCTTAGACAACTGCAGTTCCATGTGGAGCCAAGAAGTACAGAGGGCTCCACGCTCAGAGGATCTCTCTTTTTTATGGTATTTAAGTGCTCACTATGTGCCAGGCACTGAAGTAACTGCTGGGATAGATACAAGATAATTGGGTTGGACACAGTCCCTGTCCCACAAGGGGCTCATGCTCTTTGTCCCATTTGACAGATGTGGCAACTGAGGCATGGGGAAGTTAAGGGGCTTGTCCAACACCACCTAGAAGACAAATGGGAGAGCCGAGATTAGACCTCAGGTCCTTCTGACTGGTCAGGCTAGTTTTCTATCCACTAGGCCTCGCTGCTTCACAATGTCCTTTGAAGGCCACCCCACCCCCACTCCTACATTGGTCAGCTGGTATGGGAGACCAGGGAGGGATAAGGATTCACAAATCTCTCACTCATTAGCCATATTTCCGTTAGACTCCCAAGCTGATGTTTCCTTGTTGGCTTCATTCAAGCTTGGAACGGGAGATGTAAACTCCCATCTGGGCTCTGTACAGCTGAAGTACATCTGAGAAGAGAAGAGAAGCCTAGGGAGGAAGGGGAATACAACGACAATGGGAATCGTCGTCCCTCTCTTGGAGAAGCTAGAAGGAAAGGATGGGAAGGATGAAGGGTGACCGAGAACCCTGGGCAGTGGAGAGAATGGAAAGAAAGGAGGAGGAGGAAGAGAGGGAAGGAGTTTCTGCCTCAGAACCCTGCGACCTCCTCCAAATGGCGGCTACCCTCAACACGGGCGAGGATGCGGACACGATGGTTAAAGCTTCAGCTGGATCTGGATCTGCCCATGGGCTAGGGCAACCCCGTAATTTTTGGGAAACGGTGGTATGGGGAAAGCAGCGGGAGAAGATCACATCTCTCCCAGGTGCAATTGCAGAAGGGATGACAGGCTCTGTTTTGGGATGGAATTTTGTCCATTCAAAAGGGGCCGACCTTTCGAATGATCTAATTACCCTTTCCAAGTATTTCCTCCCTATAGCAGTCCCCGGTAACAGCAATTAGGTGCCTAACAAGGAAAAGGGCCGTGCATCCTAAGGAATACTGATGTTATGCAAATTGATATGTATTATTCAAATACTTGAGAGAATGCACAGATTTGGGGAGTAATTTAAGAAAGACTTTCAGGTGCTTGATTTAATGATCACATTTTTGAGGTTAAAAGAAGAAAAAAAAATCCTGGCATATTTCATTTCAAGAGGAAGATTAAATAATCTTAAAGTAGTTTGATGTGCAGTTTATGTTTGCATTTTTTATCTAATCAGCCAAACAAATATAATTAATTCAGACAGTTGCTTCCATGGTTTTATGGCCCAGTAGGAGCTGTTTCATTACGCATGCAAATGTGTTCCTAAAATAATGAGAATATCATTATCACCCCTTATTCATTTAGGTGGCCACAGAGAGAACAAAAATGCCATTTATTAGTGAAGTGACTCTACAAAGGACAGAGAGAATAAAGTATCGACTCCTTTTCTTTGTAGAGCACAAACCCAGCTCTCTTCTCTTTCTCTAGAAATGCTAGGTGGATTAATGTGACCCAGTTCACGAGAACTCCCTCTGCTCTCTCTGTACGTGCAATTTCTCGCCATCTACTTGAAGCACTCGATCGGCTCCCTCCCACGATACCCCTCAGGCCATAGACTTCTCTCCTCTTAGACCAGTGTACTCACCATGCCTCGATCTTGCCTCTCTTGCCGTTGAGCCTTGGCTACCCAACTCCCTCCCCTTTCTCATCTGACGGACCACTGCTCTCCCTGTGTCGAAAGCCCTACTAAAATCACATCTCCTCCAGGAAGTCTAACTAACCTCTCACCTTCTCATCCTGTTTGCTCTCCCTTGGGTCTATACCCCATGAGCACTTTGGTACTAACTCCCCCCACCCCACAACCCAGACACACACCCACACAGACACACACACACCCCCCACACACACTCCCAGAACACCTTGTGTACATATTCCTGTGCTTTGTTGCTTCCCCTTCCTGTCATTTATTTTATAGTCTATATCCTCTGCTAGATTGGAAGCTTCTTATGGGCAGGGATCATGTCTACCTACTCCATTGTTCTATTCTCCCAAGGCCTTAGTGAAATTATTATTATTATTACTATTATGGTATTTGTTAAGCACTTACTATGTGCGAGGTACTGCACTAAGTGCTGGGGTGCAAATCAGGTCGGACACAGTCCCTGTCCCACATGGAGCTCACAGTCTCAATCCCCATTTTACAGAACAGGTAACTGGAGTCTGGAGAAATGAAGTGACTTGCCCAAGGTCACACTCAGCCGACAGTTGGCGGAACTGGGATTAGAACCCGTGATCTTCTGACTCCCAGGCCCGTGCTCTGTCCACTACACCATGCTGCTTTCCATGTGTAATGAGCACAGTAAGCACTCAATAAGCCCCACTGATTGGTTGATGGATTCTTCTGGGGTGTAGTAATAACTATGATATTATTACATTACATCATTACATTAACTATGATATTATTAAACTGGGTGCAATGTATTGTACTAAATGCTTATTATGTAGATGTTACCTGTTTCAAAGCTTGATTTTTTCTTTGTGTGGGCAGGGAGAATGCCTCCTCCTCCTCCTCCTCCTCCTCCTCCTCCTCCTCCTCCTCCTCTCTTTTCCACTGAGCCACGCTGCTTTTCCATTGATTGATATATCTATATACCTATAGATATACACATATACATGTTCATTCAAATGTATTTATTGAGTGCTTACTGTGTGCAAAGCACTGTACTAAGCACTTGGGAGAGTTACAATAATGAAAATATATATCTGAAAACACTGGTCTCTGCCTCATTATGAAGCTGCATTCGGGTGATCCAGTTGACAATTCTGGAGGTCCAATCTTTAATTAGAGATTAGAGATTAATTAGAGACTTAGAGAAGCAGTGCGGCTCAGTGAAAAGAGCATGGGTTTGGGAGTCAGAGGTCATGGGTTCTAATCCTTACTCCACCACTTGTCAGCTGTGTGACTTTGGGCAAGTCGCTTAACTTCTCTGTGCCTCAGTTATCTCATCTGTAATATGGGGATTAAGACTGTGAGTCCCATGTGGGACAACCTGATTACCTTGTATCACCTGCAACACTTAGAACAGTGCTTCGGACATAGTAAGCACTTAAACACCATCACCACAATTTAATTAGAGACAAGTTGCTTCCAAAGAACCATATCATTCCTTGGTTGTGAAAATGCCACATTATCTATTAAACCTTGGCCACAGTGGGATGGCATTTTTCCTGTGAGAACTTAGCTTCTCTCAATTAACAGCCGGTTTCCAAAGCATACAGATCTAAACCTGTCAGGCACCTATTTGGATCCAACCATACAATCCCGAAAGCCTTGAGACGTCATCTGCTCTGGCCTCCTGCGTCCATCCAGATAAATGACCAAATCACACAGAGTGGACCCTTTCTGTATTGGCCTCTAGGCATACGGACTCCACAGATGCCTTTTGGAAAGATGAAATTTCCCGTATTCTTAACATTTCTATTGTATCTCTCCTCTTCTAGACTGAAAGCACACTGTGGGCAGAGAATCCGTCTATCATTATAATGTACTCTCCCAAGCGCTTAGTAGTGCTGAGGACGGGCCGCAGAGAAGCGGTTTGTCCAGCGGTGGCGATTAATGTCCAGAAGTGGGAGAGCTGCACCCTGTTCCCGCCGTGGGCGCCCTGCTGTCCCGGGCGGCACCTTTCTGCCCCACCTGCCGCCCTGGGCCCTGTGAGGCCTCCGAGGGGGACGGAGCCCGAGTGGCATGCCCAGCCTGGGTCTGACGGGCTGGACACGCGGAGCCCTCACTGCACCGCCGGGACGCCATGGGTGGCGGGACCGGCAGGACTGGTGGGGCATCGGGGCATCGTCGTTGTCGCGCATGTCGGGGCAGGCCAAAGCGGGAGTGACGGCCCCTCCATTTTCCCACCCACCTCCATTTTCCCACCGGTCGTCAGGTGGGTGGGCGGGCAGGTGGCCTAGTCCTGCATGGCGGAGCCCAAGAGCCCCGGGGAGACATGGCTGCCACACTGTCATCCCCGTCCCCCCCCACCCCCCCACCAGGGCCCCGGCCTGGCCCGCCATCCTCCTGCCCCCTCCGACGCTCTCCTGCCACCCTTCCACACCTTCAGCCCCATCTGGACCCACCTACTTATATCTGCCCCACCGCCTAGAACAGTGCTTGGCACAGAGTGAGTACTCAACAAATACAACAACAACAACAAAACTGGACAGGACTCCCATCCTGTAGGGCCTCTCCGAGCGGACGAGAAGAGATGCTTCGGGACGCAGGGAAAAATCCTTAATTGGGAAAGACCGACACCGCTTTTCAAGGGGATGAGAGGATGCTGTGGGGACCTCTCAGCTTTCCAAGTCCCGGGAAGATGGTAGCGATAGCGATAAGTTCTGTGACTGGGTATTCCTCCTGTCCAGGGCTTGTTCTGCCATCTCCCAGAGCAGCCCTACTGGGTACTGGCCCATCCCAATGTTGCTGTTGCTGCTTTATGTGTTGGGGTATGCAGCCTGATCTTTCATTTGATGTTTCAAATGTAATAGGGGGAATTGCGTGAGTCAATGCACTTGCAGTTAGGATCTCGATGCCGACCACCACGGCTCTGCATGGAGCAGAAGGCTGTGGGAAAGGCTGTCATGGGGAAGAGGACAAGGGACAGAGGCTGGCTCTCTCTCTGGTGTGTCATAGATTTGGCAGGGAGTCCTGCCCAGGGTGTAATGAGGAACCCTGCCCAGCTGGGGTGTCTATGAGGGTGTAGAAATGGCAGTTCTGCCTCTAGACCCTTTCAGAGGAAGGGGAATCAATCAATCAATCAATCATATTTATTGAGCGCTTACTGTGTGCAGAGCACTGTACTAAGTGCTTGGGAAGTACAAGTTGGCAACATATAGAGACAGTCCCTACCCAACAGTGGGCTCACAGTCTAAAATGGGGAGACAGAGAACAAAACCTAACATGCTAACAAAATAAAATAAATAGAATAGATATGTACAAGTAAAATAAATAAATAAATAAATAGAGTAATAAATATGTACAAACATATATACATATATACAGGTGCTGTGGGGAAGGGAAGGAGGTAAGATGGGGGGATGGAGAGGGGGACGAGGGGGAGAGGAAGGAAGGGGCTCCGTCTGGGAAGGCCTCCTGGAGGAGGTGAGCTCTCAGTAGGGCCTTGAAGGGAGGAAGAGAGCTAGCTTGGTGGATGGGCAGAGGGAGGGCATTCCAGGTTCGGCAGATGACATGGGTCGGGGGTCGATGGCGGGAAAGGTGAGAACGAGGCACGGTGAGGAGATTAGTGGCAGAGGAGCAGAGGGTGTGGGGTGGGCTGTAGAAGGAGAGAAGGGAGGTGAGGTAGGAGGGGGCGAGGTGATGGAGAGCCTTGAAGCCCAGGGTGAGGAGTTTCTGCCTGATGCGGGGGGCAGGGGAAGTTACTGATTTTGATTTTTCAGAAATATTCACTGTTTCCCTGGGTCTCTGGGTCCCACTATGATCCCTGTATTCCCTGGGAACAGAGGCCAATAATGTGGCAATGAAGCGGGCCGATAACAGCTAGAATATTGCATGGGTCTTCCGGTGGAGGGAGGGCAGATAGCCGAGAGAGGAGAGAGGATGGATCTCTTTCCAGACAGCTCTCATCATGACTGGCAGTGATGTCTACCCAGTGGGTAGTGGGGAAAAGGCCCCAACTGAAACCCATCAGACTCAAGAGAGCAGGGTGGCCTAGTAGATGAAGCACGGACCTGGGAATCAGAAAGACCTGGGTTCTAATTTGGACGTGGCCACTTGTCGGCTGTGTGACCTTGTGCAAGTTGCACAGCTTCTCTGTGCCCAGGTTACCTCATCTGTAAGACTGTGAGCCCCATGTGGGACATGATAGTGGTCCAGCCTTTTATCAACTATAGGGCTAAGACCATTGTCAGGCACTGAGTAAGAGCGTAACAGCATGGTTGAAAGAAATGAAAGAGAAATGCTCTCCAAGGGTGTGTCCTGCAGTCCACCTCCCTCCTCTCTCCTCCTCTTCCAAAATTGTCTGGAGGCCCCTCTCTTTCACGAGATGTTCTCAGAATCATCTCTCTCCACTCCCCATCTGATTTCCTCACCGCACCGTGTCTGCGGTGCTTCCAGTTAAGTTGCTGGCCCAGTCAGTCCCCTGCACTTTGTCGAGCTGTAGCAGTGTGGCTTAGTGGCAAGAGCCCAGACTTGAGAGTCCGAGGTAGTGGGTTCTAATCCCAGCTCCGCCACTTGTCAGCTGTGTGACCTTGGGCAAGTCACTTCACTTCTCTGTGTCTCAGTTACCTCATCTGTAAAATAGGGATTCAAAGTGTGAGCATCACGTGGGACATCCTGATTACACTGTATCTACCCCAGCACTTATAACAGTGCTTGGCACATAGTAAGCACTTAACAAATACCACAATTATTATTATTACTACAGTGCTCTGCACACAGTAAGTGCTCAGTAAATACGATTGAATGAATGAATGAAGATTTAAATTGAGAGAGAAAAGAGGGAAGTTAGTTCTTATTCATTAGATAGGCAGCAGGGTCTATTGGAAAGAAGAGCATGGGATCGCACAAAGTGCTCAAAAAGTGTAATTGATAGGCTGATTGATCAATCGATTGATGAATTGATCAGGAGTCAGGGGACCCAAGTTCTAGTCCTAGCCTTGCCACTGTCCTGCTGTGTGACCTTGGGCAGGTCATCTACCATCTCTGGGGACCTCATCTGCATCAGAAAATTAGATAATCAGTCCCACATCTCCTTACATGACTGGGATATTCTGAGGATAAAAATTATGTCAGTACGTTCTGCTTGAAGCAGAGAGGAATGGATAAACCTAGAGAGGGTTTTTAGAAATGGGGAGACATGCATAGACTGTGAGCTCTTTGTGGGCAGGAATGTGTCTGTTATAGGGCTTTATTGAACTCTACCAAGCGATTAGTACAGTGCTCTGCACACAGTAAGTGCTCAATAAATATGATGGACTAATTCTGTTGTATTGTACTCTCCCAAGCATTTAGTACAGTGTTCTGCACATGGTAAGTGCTCAGTAAATACCACCGATTGATTGATTGATAGTAGAAGGTACAAACTGCAGGATTTATCAATAGATTGAATGTGAGAGTTGAAAGGGAGTGAGGAGTTGAGGATAATGTCAAGGTTGTAGACTTCAATGACAGGAAGGATGGTGGTAGTGGCGACTGTGATGTGAAGATTAAGTGGAGGAGTGTGTATGGATGGGAAGATGAGAAATTTGGTTTTAGACACATTCAGCTTGAAGCGTTGAGGGGGGCTGCCATGTGGAGATAAAATAACAATAATAATAATTCTTATAATAATTGTGGTATTTGTTAAGTGCTTACTATGTGCCAAGCACCATTCTAAGCACTGGGATAGATACAAGATAATCAGGTCAGGCAAAGTCCCTGTCCCACATGGGGCTCACAGTCTTAATCCCCATTTCACAGATGAGGTCACTGAGGCACAGATAAATTAAATGACTTGGCCAAGGTCAAACGGCAGACATGTGGCAGAGCTGGGATTAGAACCCAGGTCCTCTGACTCCCAGGCCCATACTCTAGATAGGAAATGCAAAATTGCAGATGAGGTCAGGGGTAGGAAAATAGATTTGGGAGTCACCCATGTGGAGATGTAATGGAAGCTTTGGGATTGCTAAATGGAAAAAGAAAAGTGTTGTGCAAATAAAATATGCTATTATTATTGTCATCCTCACTGACTTTACCAAAGCAAGTTGCAGGGGAGATTTGAACAATCATCTCCTGAATTGGAGCCATTTAAACAGCTAATCTGAATCACCCCAGCCTCAAGAGTAAACTGCTGCCTTGGTTGGACCTCAGGACAGAGGAAAATAGGAAGGTTAATCTAGAAGCACGTCTTACCTAGGAACTACATTTCTCACAGGCTCAAGGCCTACATTTCCCAGGATCCCCTAGGGAATGGGCCCCAGCCTGCTACCTGGACAGAGCTTTTAAATTCAGGAGGTGAGCTCCTCAAATTTCCTGTTGCTCCTTTCTCTTCCCGTTGCCCTTTTCTCTTTCCGCGTGTTGAGAAGACTGGCCAGTGGTCTGGTTTATACTAGACAGTCTGTTTTCCATCTGGTCTGTCTCCCATCCTGGCTGAATGTCTTTTATGTCCTGAATTTATCTTCAGCATCCAGTCTGTCTCTGCTGCCCTCCTTGCTGCTGATTTCTGCCACCTCAAAGTGGTACCTGTGTTTCCTGACTCCTGAAAGAGCAATGCAGTGGCCCTAGAGCAAGAGTGTATGTGTGTGTGGTGGGGGGAGGCGGGGTCATGGACTCAACATGCCCAAGACTGAGCTCCTTATCTTCACTCCCAACACTATCCCTATCCTCTCCCTGACTTTCCTGTCTCACGAGCCCGCAACCATGGTGTCATCCTTGACTCTGGTCTCTCACCCCACACATCCAATCCGTCACCAAAACCTGCCAGTCTCATCTCCACAATGTCGCCTAGATCCACCCTTTCCTCTCCATCCAAACTGCTACCTTGCTGGTTCAATCTCCCATCCTATCCCTACTGGATTACTGCATCAGCCTCCTTTCTGATCTCCCATCCCCGTCTTTCCCGGCTGCAGTCTATTCTTCACTCTGCTGCCCAGATTATCTTTCTACAGAAATGATCTGGGCATGGCACTCCCCTCCTCAAAAATCTCCAGTGGCTGCCTATCAACCTTCCCATGAAGCAAAAACTCCTCATTCTCGGCTTCAAAGCTCTCCATCACCTCGCCCCCTCCTATCTCATCTCCCTTCTCTCCTTCTACAGCCCAATCCGCACACTCTGCTCCTCTGCCACTAACCTCCTCACTGTGCCTCGTTCTCGCCTGTCCCACCATTGAACCCTGCTCCACAACCTACCTTTGGCCTGGAATGCCCTCCTTCCACACATCCTCCAAACTAGCTCTCTTCCTCCCTTCAAAGCCCTCCAGGAGGCCTTCCCAGACTGAGCCCCCCCCACTTTTTCCTCTCCTCCTCCTCCTCCCCCTTCCCTCTCCATCGCCCCCCCCGCCCCTCCCTACAGCACTTGTGTATATTTGTACATATTTATTATTCTGTTTTCTTAATGATGTTAAGAATAATTCCATTTATTTTGTTGGTATTGACACCTGTCTACTTGTTTTGTTGTCTGTCTTCCCCTTCTAGACTCTGAGCCCGTTGCTGGGTAGGGACTGTCTCTATATGTTGCCAATTTATACTTCCCATTGCTTAGTACAGTGCTCTGCACACAGTAAAAGCTCAATAAATACGATTGAATGAATGAATGAGTCCCCCCTAGAGAAATGGGCCAGAAAGGAGATTGTACTCTAAAAGGGGAGACAGATGTGAAAATATTTCCAAATGAGGTAATAACAGTGACGATGGAATTTGTTAACTTATTATTATGTACCAAGCACTATATTAAGCCCTTCGGTAGATTCCAGATGATCAGGAAGGACATAGTCCCTGTCCCATGTGAGGCTCAAGGTCTAAGAGGGAGGAAGAGCAGGTATTATGTCCCCATTTTACAGATGTGGAAACTAAAGCAGAAAGAGGTTAGGTGACTTACCCAAGGTGAAACAGCAGGTATGTGGCAGAGCTGTGACTAGAGCCTGGGTCTCCTGATTCCTTGTCTTGTGCTGTTTCCATTAAGCAAACCTCAATTAATCAATCAGTGGTATTTATTGAGAGCTTACTGTGTGCAGAACATTGTACTAAGTGCTTGGGGGAGTACAGTACAACAGAGTTGGTAGACACGGTCCCTGTCCACAAGGATTTTATAGGCTAAAGCAGGGGATTTACATTAATATAAATAAATAGATGACAGATATGTACATAGGTGCTGTGGGATTTAGGATGGGGTGAATATCCAGTGCTGAAATATCAAGTTCCCACTTCCTCTCCCTTTCATATCATCTGTGCATGTGGATAATAATTAATAATAATTATGGTAATTTGTTAAGCGCTTTCTATGTTCCAGACACTGTACTAAGCACTGGGGTGAATACCAGCAAATAGAGCTGGACGCAGTCCCTGTCCCACATGGGGCTCAGAGTCTCAATCCCCATTTTACAGATGAGGAAACTGAGGCCCAGAGAAGTGAAGTCACTTGCTCAAGGTCACACAGCAGACAAGTGACAGAGCCGGAATTAGAACCCATGACCTTCTGAATCCAGGCCCGGGCTCTATCCATTACTCCATGCTGTTTCACTTATGTACCTTTTGGGCACTTGGTATTCACCCCACCCTCAATCAATCAATCAATCAATCGTATTTATTGAGCTCTTACTGTGTGCAGAGGACTGCACTAAGCACTTGGGAAGTACAAGCTGGCAACATATAGAGACAGTCCCTACCCAACAGTGGGCTCACAGTCTAGAAGGGGGAGACAGAGAACAAAAGCAAACATACTAACAAAATAAAATAGAATAGATAGGTACAGGTAAGTGCTGTGGGATTACCAGAGTCAATCATTCAATCAATCAATCCATGACATTTATTGAGCACTTACTCTGTGCAAAGCACTATAATAAGCCCCCAGGAAAGTACAGTACAACTGAACTGGTAGTTCTGTTCCCACCCACAAGGATCTTACAGTCTAGAAGGGGAGACAGACATTAAAATACGTAAATTACAGCTATGTACCTATGTTCTGTAGGGCCGAGGGTGAGGTGACTATCAAGTGTTTGAACTGTACAGATACAAAAGCATAAGTGACACAGAAAGGAGAGGGAGTAAGAGAAAAATGAGGGGAAGACCTCTTGGAGACATGATTTTAATAAGACCTTGAAGTTGGGGATAGCGGTGGTCTGTCGTATATGAAGGGGGAGAAAGTTCCAGGCCAGAGGCAGGATGTGAACGAAGGGCTAACGGTGAGATAGATGACATTGAGGTATAGTGGGTAGGTTGGCGATGGAGGAGCGATGCATGTGGGCTGGATCCTAGTAGAAAATCGGGGAGTTAAACGTGGGAGAGCTGATTGAATGTTTTAAAACCTATGGTAAGGAGTTTCTGTTTAATGTGAATGTGGATGGGGCAGCATTAGAGAAGCAGCACGGCTCAGTGGAAAAGAGCATGGGCTTTGGAGTCAGAGATCATGGGTTCAAATCCCCGCTCTGCCAATTGCCAGCTGTGTGACTTTGGGCAAGTCACTGAACTTCTCTGTGCCTCAGTGACCTCATCTGTAAAATGGGGATTAAGACTGTGAGCCCCCCGTGGGACAACCTGATCACCTTGTAACCTCCTCAGCGCTTAGAACAGTGCTTTGCACATAGTAAGCGCTTAATAAATGCCATTATCATCATTAGAGTTTCATGAGGAGAGTGGGGAGATGTAGACTGAACTTTTTTTTTTTTTTTTTTAGAAAAATCATCTGTACAGCAGAGCCAAGTAAGGCCTGGAGAGGGGAGAGAATGGAGGCAGTGAGGTCAATGAGGAGGAGGCTGATGCAATATTCAAGGCAGGATAGGATAAGTGCTTGGATCAGCATAGTAACAGTTTGGGTGGAGAAGGTAGGGTAGATTTTAGCGATGTTAGACCCGACAGAATTTGGTAACAGATTGACTGTGGGTTGAATTAGAAAGATGAGTCATGGATGATGCCCAGTTCAAGGTGTTTTTGTCAACCGTGATGGGAAAGACAGTGGGAGGAAAAGGTTTTGGTGGGAATATAAGGAGTTCTATTCTGGAATTTATTAAGCACTTACTATGCACCATGCACAGTAAATCTTACTTCTTTTTCTTTTTGTTTAAAGCAGGGACATGACTGGACCTGTAAATGTTAATGGTATGTTTGGAGTCTGTTCAACTTTTCAGGCCACAGAAGGAAATGGAAAAATGGTTTAGAATGCTCTAGTCCTCTTCCTGGAGAGCGACCTCTTGCCCACGTCCCGCCTCTGGCCTGGAAGGCTTCTCTGTTTATATCCAACCAAAGATGACTCTCCCCCTCTTCAAAGCCTTACTGAAGTCCCATCTCCTCCAAGAGGCCTTCCTGACTAAGCCCAGATTTCCTCTTCTCCCACTCCCTTCTGCATTACCCTGACTCACTTCCTTCATCCATCCCCCCTCCCAGCCCCACAACACTTATGTCGATATCTGTCATTTATTCATTTCTAGTCAAGTCTGTCACCTCCTCTAGATTGTAAGATCGTAGTGGGCAGGGAACGTGTCTCATATTGTTACATTGTACTCTCCCAACCTCTTAGTACAGTGCTCTGCACACAGTAAACGCTCAGTAAATACAATTGACTGGCTGACTGACTACTCAGTACCAGTGTAAATACAAGGCAATCAGGTCAGACACAGTCCCTGTCCCATAGCCCTCTAAGCTGCAAGCTTGTTGTAGGCCGGAAATCTGTCTATCAACTCCCAGCACTTAGAACAGTGCTCTGCACATAGTAAGTGTTTAATAAATGCCATTATATATATAGTACTCTCATAAATGCTTAGTACTCTGTTCTGTAGGCAGGAAGTGCTTAATAAGTATGATTGATTGATTGATTGATGGGACTCACTATCTAAGTAGGAGGGAGAACAGGAATTAAATCCCCATTTTACAAATGTGGCAACTGAGGCACAGAGATGTGAAGTCACTTGTCCTAGTCCACCCAGTAAGTAAGTGGCAAGAAGCAGCATGGCTTAATGGAAAGAGCCCGGGCTTGAGAGTCAGAGGCTGTGGGTTCTAATCCTGGCTCCACCTCTTGTCAGCTGTGTAACTTTGGGCAAGTCACTTCACTTCTCTGTGCCTCAGTTACCTCATCTGTAAAGTGCAGATTAAGAGCATGAGCCCCACATGGGACAACGTGCTCACCTTGTATCACCTCAGAGTTTAGAACAGTGCTTCACACATAATAAGCGCTTAACAAATGTCATCATTATTATTTCATTCATTCATTCATTCAATCGTATTTATTGAGCGCTTACTGTGTGCAGAGCACTGTATTAAGCACTTGGGAAGTACAAGTTGGCAACATATAGAGACGGTCCCTACCCAACAACGGGCTCACAGTCTAGAAGCAGCATTATTTGGAGAAGCAGCATGGCTTAGGGGAAAGAGCCTGGGCTTGGGAGTCAGAGGTCGTGGGTTCTGCCACTACCTCTGCCACTTGTCAGCTGTGTGATTTTGGACAGATCACTTCACTTCTCTAGGTCACTTCACTTCTCTGGGCCTCAGTTACCTCATTTGGAAAATGGGGATTAAGACTGTGAACCCCACGTGGGATAACCTAATTTCCTTGTATCTACCCTAGCTCTTAGAACAGGGCTTGGCACATAGTAAACGCTTAACAAATACCATAATTGCTATTAGGAGAAGCAGCGTGGCTTACTGGAAAGAGCATGGGCTTGGGAGTCATAGGACATGGGTTCTAATCTTACCTCTGCCACTTGTCAGTTGTATGACTTTGGGCAAGTCACTTCACTTCTCTGTGCCTCAGTTACCTCACCTGGAAAATGGGGATGAAGCCCGTGAGCCCCACATGGGACAAACAGATTACCTTATATTTACCCCAGCGCTTAGAACGGTGCTTGGCACATAGTAAGCGCTTAACAAATACCATAAAAAAAGTAGAAGGGAGAAGCACGCAGAGAGAGGCAAGCATTCAAGAGGATCAACAGAATGGACAGAATGGGATCCCTTGACCAGCAGCCTGGTAGTGGACTGGTGGTAGAGTGGAGTGAGTGAGTGTTTGTATGTATGTGTAAGTGTATGTGTATGTGTCACTCCCTTGCACGTTGATAAAATTAAGTAAAAACTTTACACAGTAACCTCGATGGTCAGTGATGTGGTCTGACTCTACTACGTGTTACCAAGGCTCCCCCGATACAGGAAGGTTCTGGTCGGTAGGAGCCGGGGAGCTAGCAACGTTAGTCACCGCTGAAATGTTTTCTGGGTGCTCAGAACAAGTTTCGCCTCACCCGTGAGAGTCAAAGATTTGATGAATCCTTATAAGTGCAGGAAAAAACAGACCTGGAATGAGGACCCTACAAATTAGTGGAAAATGAAGCAGCATGGCTCAGTGGAAAGAGCATGGGCTTTGGAGTCAGAGGTCATGGGTTCAAATCCCTGCTCCGCCAATTGCCAGCTGTGTGACTTTGGGCAACTCACTTAACTTCTCTGAGCTTCAGTTCCCTCATCTGCAAAATGGGGATGAAGACTGTGAGCCCCCCGTGGGACAACCTGATCACCTTGTAACCTCCCCAGCACTTATAACAGTGCTTTGCACATAGTAAGCGCTTAATAAATGCTATTATCATTATTAAATGAAGGATGTTCAATCATGAGAGCAAGATTGCTATCACTCCGTCTTTCATGATCACGATTTCAATCATTCTTATTGGGCGATATCACTGTGTGTTTGTGCATGCGTGTGCGCTTGTGTATGTGTTTGTGTTTGTGTGTACTGTAGTGGAGCCCCATCAACAACCTCATCTCCCCACCATATCATCCTTCTTCCCTCACGCCCCCCTCCTGGTTACAGTGGGCAGGGAATGTGTCTACCGACTCCATTCTATTGTAATCTCCCAAGTGCTTAGTACAGTGCTCTGCACACAATAAATACCAATGATTGATTGATTGATTGAAAGACTCTTAACAATGGAGGCAACAAGGGCAGTGATGGACTTTGGATTGGCATGAAACTACATCTTGACCCTTTTTTAAGAGTGACCTTGCCTGAAGGGAATAGAAAGAGTGGGGGTAGGAGGAACACTACCTCCTCCTTGTCAGAGGCAGGACTAGAACCCAGGTCCCAGGGTAGGAGGAGCAAGGATCAGTTAGCTGATCTGGTGTACAATTGTCTAGACATATAGACAGGCATAATGATAAGAAGCAGAGAAGCAGCGTGGCTCAGTGGAAAGAGCCCCGGCTTTGGAGTCAGAGGTCATGGGTTCAAATCCCGGCTCTTCCAATTGTCAGCTGTGTGACTCTGGGCAACTCACTTCACTTCTCTGTGCCTCAGTTCCCTCATCTGTAAAATGGGGATTAAGACTGTGAGCCCCCTGTGGCACAACCTGATCACCTTGTAGCCTCCCCAGTGCTTAGAACAGTGCTTTGCACATAGTAAGTGCTTAATAAATGCCATTATTATTATTATTATTATTATGGCATTTGGTAAGTGCTTACTTCATGCCAGGCACTGTACTGAGTGCTGGGGTGGAAACAAGCAAATTGAGTTGGACACAGCCCCTGTCCCTCATGAGACTCACAGTCTTAATCCCCCTTTTAAAGATGTGGTAACTGAGGCATGGAGAAGTGAAGTGACTTGCCAAGGCCACACAGCAGACAAGTGGTGGAGGCAGGATTAGAACCCATGACCTTCTGAGTCCCAGGCCCGTGCTTTATCCACTAGTCTACGCTGAGGAGGGGAATAAGTAGGTAGGAAGCAGCAAGGCCTCATGGACAGAACATGGGCTTGGAAGTCAGAGGGCCTGGATTCTAATCCCAGCTCAACCATGTACCTACTGTGTGATATAGGGCAATTCACTTAACTTCTCTGTTTTTCTTTTTTTTAATGATATTTGTTAAGCATTTATTAAATGTCATGCACCATTCTGAGCTCCCCTCTCAGGGTCGCACCTGGAGAGTTTCCAGTACTCTACCAGTCTCGGCTATAGGAGGAAGAGTCAAGCAGAGGCCTACCCATTCCATTCCTAGCTTGGGCAGCAGCTAACGAATGGAAGGCAATCTGCTTCAAGTCAAAACTCACCTGTGCTGGGCAGCGGCATCCTGGGAGAGAGTTGAGGACGGAGACTCAAGTTTACTGTGCGGAAGGAGGCAGTGGAAAACCACTTCGGTACTTTTACCAAGAAAACTTTCTGGATCCACTACCAGAATGATTGCAGGTGGAGAGCTGGGCGTTCTGGGAGAGATGTGTCCGTGATGTTGCTATGGGTTGGAAATGACTCGATGGCATAAGACAAGACAAGATTGTTCTGAGCGCTGGAGTAGATATAAATTTATCAGTTTATAAGTTTATCTTTCTGAGAGCCTCACACCCCACCTCGCCTCTCTTTCCTCTCTACCCAATCTTGATGATCAGATTACTGCTCTCAACTCTATCCTCTCTGCTCAGCTCGACTCCCTCACTCCCCTTTCCCTTTGCCGCTCTCATACCACTAACCCACAGCCCTGTATCACTGCCACTGTCCACCTCCTTTGCTCTTATGCTCGAGCTGCTGAACGCTGCTGGCGAAAGTCTAAACACCATGCCAACCTTGTTCACTTCAAGTTTATCCTTTCCTGCCTTAACTCTGCCCTCTCTTCTGCCAGACAAAACTATTTCTCCTCCCTTATTGACACCCATACCCATCATCCCTGTCAGCTCTTAGGTACATTTGACTCCCTTCTCAGGCCCCCTGTTCCTCCCCCTCCTCCTTCCCTCACCCCCAAAGATCTGGCCTCCTACTTCATTAATAAAATTAAATCCATCAGGTCTGAGCTCCCAAAGTCACTCCTCCCCCTTCTCCAACCCCCCAGCTCTCAACCCTCTCCGCTACTCTCCCATCCTTCCCAGCAGTATCCTCAGATGAGATCTCCTCCCTCTTCTCAAGTGCTACTCTGGCCACCTGTGCTTCTGACCCCATTCCCTCTCATCTTATGAAATCTCTCACTCTGTCCCTCCTCCCCTCCTTAACTTCCATCTTCAACCGCTCACTCTCCACTGGTTCCTTCCCCGCTGCCTTCAAACATGCCCACGTCTCTCCCATCCTAAAAAAACCCTCTCTTGACCCCACCTCACCTTCTAGTTATCGCCCTATCTCCCTCCTACCACTCCTTTCCAAACTCCTTGAACGAGTAGTCTACACGCGCTGCCTCGAATTCCTCAACGCCAACTCTCTCCTTGACCCCCTCCAATCTGGCTTCCATCCCCTACATTCCACAGAAACTGCCCTCTCAAAGGTCACCAATGACCTCCTGCTTGCCAAATCCAACGGCTTCTACTCTATCCTAATCCTCCTCGACCTCTCAGCTGCCTTCGACACTGTGGACCAGCCCCTTCTCCTCAACACGCTATTCAACCTTGGCTTCACAGACTCTGTCCTCTCCTGGTTCTCCTCTTATCTCTCCGGTCGTTCATTCTCAGTCTCCTTTGCGGGCTCCCTCTCTCCTCCCATCCCCTTACCGTAGGGGTTCCTCAAGGGTCAGTTCTTGGTCCCCTTCTGTTCTCTATCTACACTCACTCCCTTGGTGAACTCATTCACTCCCACAGCTTCAACTATCATCTCTACGCTGATAACACCCAAATCTACATCTCTGCCCCTGCTCTCTCTCCCTCCTTTCAGGCTCGTGTCTCCTCCTGTCTTCAAGACATCTCCATCTGGATGTCTGCCCGCCATCTAAAACTCAATATGTCCAAGACTGAACTCCTTATCCTCCCTCCCAAACCCTGCCCTCTCCCTGACTTTCCCATCACTGTTGACGGCACTACCATCCTTCCCGTCTCACAGGCCCGCAACCTTGGTGTCATCCTTGTCTCCGCTCTCTCGTTCACCCATCACATCCAATCCGTCACCAAAACCTTCCGGTCTCACCTCCGCAACTTAATGCTGCTGCCCGGGTCATCTTTGTGCAGAAGCGCTCTGGGCATGTTATTCCCCTCCTCAAAAATCTTCAGTGGCTACCAATCAACCTATGCATCAGGCAAAAACTCCTTACTCTTGGCTTCAAAGCTCTGCATCACCTTGCCCCCAACTACCTCACCTCCCTTCTTTCCTTCTACAGCCCAGCCTGCACCCTCTGCTCCTGTGCTGCTAATCTCCTCACTGTGCCTCATTCTCACCTGTCCCGCCGTCGACCCCCGGCCCACATCCTCCCCCTGGCCTGGAATGCCCTCTCTCCGCACATCTGCCAAGCTAGCTCTCTTCCTCCCTTCAAAGCCCTACTGAGAGCTCACCTCCTCCAGGAGGCCTTCCCAGACTGAGCCCCCTCCTTCCTCTCCCCCTCCTCCCCCTCTCCATCCCTCCCGCCTTACCTCCTTTCCCTCCCCACAGCACCTGTATATATGTTTGTACATATGTATTACTCTATTTTACTTGTACATAGTTACTATTCTATTTATTTTATTTTGTTAATATGTTTTGTTTTGTTGTCTGTATCCCCCTTCTAGACTGTGAGCCTGCTGTTGGGTAGGGACTGTCTCTATATGTTGCCAACTTGTACTTCCCAAGTGCTTAGTACAGTGCTCTGCACATAGTAAGCGCTCAATAAATACGATTGAATGAATGAATGAATGAAAGTTGGACAAAGTCCCTGTGCCACATGGGGCTCACAGTCTAAGAAGGAGGGAGTAGGATTTAATCCCCGTTTTACAGTTAAAGAAAGTATGGCACAGAGAAGTGAAGTGACTTGCCCAAGGTCACACAGCAAGTACATTTCAGAGGCAGGATTAGAATCCAGGTCCTCTGACTCCCAGGCCTATCCTCTTTCCACTAGGCCACGCTACTCTGTGCCTCAATTCCCTCATCTGCAAAATGGGGATTCAGTACCTGTTCTGCCTCCTGTTCAGTGTGTGAGCTCCATGGGGGTTCGAAATAGCATGTGGGGATTGGTGTTAATCAGAGAAGCCTTGCTGGAGGAGGAGGTAAGATTTAAGGGGACTTTGAGGATGGGGACAGCTTGAGGTGGTGGGGAAGCAGTTCCAGGCTGGGGAAACAGAATTAAGCAGGTGTCAGAGGCAGGGGAGTTGAGAGGGTTTTTTTTTATGTTTTGATATGAAGTGATACCACCATCTGGGGCCTCTGAGTGTTGTTGTCAGTACATCAGGTTGACAGCAGACCCACAGTGTGCATGAAGGGACAGAAATCTGATGTTTCCCCTTAGACCGAGCCTTGTCAGAAACGGACAGATTCTCGAGTCATCGTCCAGGTGAAAACTTCTAGTTAAGATTGAAAGAATGATCTCTTGGCTCCCCAAATTAGAAAAACAAAAAGGTTTGTATTTTATAATCTGTTACCAAGGAAAGGTCAGGCACACCTGTTTGAAAAACTAAAGAGAATCTTGTTTTACATAGTGATTGCTTAAAAGGGAATAAATCCAATCTCGAAACAATTTTGTGAAACCATAAAGAAAACAATGCAAGCACTAGGAGAGCAATCAGCAAATTTTTTTTAATACTACCAATCTTGATTTTTAATCGAGATAGCTTTAGCTACAAAAGCACAAATTTGTTAGCCTATATTATATTTTGGATAAATAAGAGCTTCTTAGAGGTTATGTTGGGATTTGATTTAAATAGAAAGCATATTACTGGGAAATAATTATTGCAAAACTCAAATTAATTTCCTTTTTGATGTCAAATAGTACTAATTGGGGTCACATACATCAAATACATACACTGAATCTTAAATACTGCATTGCTATTGAAAATTAATCTAAGGCTCTCAAGGCTTCAAAAGGTTGGCAATTCAGAGGAAGAAAAAAACAGATAAAATGACAATGAGAAGAAACTCAAATACCAAAATGACAGGAATACTTAATGGCTTTGTTAAATAATTGATTGGTGAGATGGGAACTTGGAAATTTTACCGGGTTGCATCTTCTTTTTACCCGTCAAGAGGCATTCACCCCATCTTCACTGAGCGAGAACAATGGATGTTCAGGTCTCCTAGTTCATTTATTTTCATTTCCAAGGACGCTTAATGAAACGTTTATCTGGGCTCTCAGAGTCATCCTCTGTTCTTTCTCGAATGACACAGAACTAATGGACAGAATCAGAGTTTCTTGAACGAAAGAAAAAGGGACATTGCCTCAGAAAACCCCTGAGAACCAATCAATCAATTAATCAGTGGGATTTACTGAGCACTGCTTGCTGGGTACAGATCACTGTACTGAGCGATTGGGAGAGTACCATTCAGTAGAATGGGAAGACATGCTCCCTGCTCACGTGGGAAGCATGTGAGGCCTTTGAGCAGAGCACTATACTAAGAGCTTGAGACAGTGCAGTACAGCAGAGTTAGTAGGTCAGTGCGTTTCCTGCCTACAGAAGGCTTACAGTCTAGAGGGGGAGAAAGATATTAAAATGAAGGAGGAGGAGCAAAGCGTATAGGCTGGTTTGTAGTAGTCAATTGTATTATTGAGTGCTTACTGTGTGCAGAGCACTGTACGGCAGAGCTGGTGGATATGTATCCTGCCCACAAGGAGCTTATAGCCTAGAGAGGCAGACAGACATTAGAGTCACTTACTGACATCTCCATAAATGCTGTGGAGCTGAGGGTGAGGTGAAAATCAAGTGCTTAAATAATAATAATAATAATGATGGCATTTATTAAGCACTTACGATGCACAAAGCACTGTTCTAAGCACTGGGGAGGATACAAGGTGATCAAGTTGTCCCACAGGGGGCTCACAGTCTTAATCCCCATTTTACAGATGAGGTAACTGAGGCACAGAGAAGTTAAGTGACTTGCCCAAAGTCACACAGCTTACAATTGGCAGAGCCGGGATTTGAACCCGTGATCTCTGACTCCAAAGCCCATGCTCTTTCCACTGAGCCTTACTGCTTCTCTTGAAGAGTATAAATCTTGGAGCATGGGCTACAGAGAAGGGAGAGGGAGTAGAAGAAACGACAGTTTAGTGAGGGAAGGCCTTTGGGAGGAGATGTGATTTTTAATAAGGCTTTGAAGAAGCAGTGTGGCTCAGTGAAAAGAGCCCGGGCTTTGGAGTCAGAGGTCATGGGTTCAAATCCCGACTCCACCAATTGTCAGCTGTGTGACTTTGAGCAGGTCACTTCACTTCTCTGGGCCTCAGTTACCTCATCTGGAAAATGGGGATTAAGACTGTGAGCCCCCCGTGGGACAACCTGATCACCTTGTAACCTCCTCAGCGCTTGGAACAGTGCTTTGCACACAGTGAGAGCTTAATAAATGCCATCATTATTATTTGAAGATGGGGGAGGTGGGAGAGAACGTTCATTTATTCATTCGATCATATTTGTTGGGCACTTACTATGTGCAGAGCACTGTACTAAGTGCTTGGAAAGTACAACTCGGCAACAGATAGAGGCAATCCCTACCCAACAATGGGCTCTCAGTCTAGAAGGGGGGAGACAGACAACAAAATGAAACAAGGCTCAGGATCCCAGGATTTAGGAGTGGGAATAGTAATAATGGTATTTATTGAGCTCCCACTGGATGTGGTGTCCTTTACCGAGGAGCTAACCAAATGAAACAACGAAGTTGCCCCAACCAGATCCATTCAGTTTTTAATCAGTGAATCGAACAATGGTACTTATTGAGTGCTTACTATGTGCTGAGTCCTGTACTAAGCCCTTGGGAAAGTATGAAATGACAGAGTTGGTAGATGCTATCCCTCCCCACAAGGAGCTTACATTCTCCTTTGTGCTGAGCACTGTACTAAATGCTTGGGAGAGTACAATACAGTAGAGTCGGTAGATGCAATCACTGCCCACAAGGAGCTTACCGTCTAGTCTCTGTTCCTCCCCAAAGGCCTGTCGGTGTTTCATTCGTGTCAGTATGAGCTGAATCAGAAGACCCAGTTCCCACTCAATTTCTGGATCATCATCGGGATTCTTGGACAGTCCATCCATGGAGCCGGAACTTTGGGAAAGCCAGCGATGTGAGTAACAATTTTACCATCCAAATCAAAGTAATTAATAAATGATGGCATTTATTAAATACTCGCTATGTGCCAAGCACTAGGGAGTCAGATCGCGTGGCTCAGTTGAAAGAGCATGGACTCTGGAGTCAGAGGTCACGGGTTCAAATCCTGGCTCCGCCAATTGTCAGCTGTGTGATTTTGGGCAAGTCACTTAACTTCTCTGTGCCTCAGTTCCCTCATCTGTAAAAAATGGGGGTTAAGACTGTGAGCCCACCGTGGGACAACCTGATCACCTTCTAACCTCCCCAGCGCTTAGAACAGTGCTGTGCACATAGTAAGCACTTAATAAATGCCATTATTATTATTATTATCGGACCCAGCCCGTGTCCCACCGGAGCTCATAGTCTAAGAGGGAGGGAGAGCGGGGATCTTATTCACCATTTTACAGATGAGGAAACTGAAGCCTAGAGGGATTGAGTGATTTGTGAACGATCACCCAACAGGCCAGGGGAAAAGCCGGGATTAGAACCTGGATCTACTGAATCCCAGTTCTGAGCTCTTTCTGCTAGGCTATGCTGCCCAATGGTATTTATTAAGCACTTACTATGTGCCAGACAGCTTGTTGTAATGGATAGAGCATGGGCCTGGGAGTCAGAAGGTGATGGGTTCTAATCCTGGATCTGCCACTAGTCTGCTGTGTGACCCTGGGCAAGTCACTTCACTTCTCTGTGCCTCAGTTACCTCATCTGTACAATGGGGATTGAGACTGTGAGCACCATGTGGGACAGGGACTGTGTCCGACCCAATTTGCTTGTATCCACCCCAGTGCTTAGTATAGTGTCTGGCACATGGTGAGCACTAAACAGGCTCAGTGGGAAGAGCCTGGGCTTTGGAATCAGAGATCATGGGTTCAAATCCCGCTTCCACCAATTGTCATCTGTGTGACTTTGGGCAAGTCACTTAACTTCTCTGTGCCTCAGTCACCTCATCTGTAAAATGGGGATTAAGACTGTGAGCCCCCCGTGGGACAACCTGATCACCTTGTTAAACACTTAGAACAGTGCTTTGCACATAGTAAGCACTTAACAAATACCATCATTATTAAATACCAGAATTATTATTATTATTATTGTTATTACTAAGCACTGTGGTAGATACAAGATAGGTTGGACACAGTCCATGTCCCCCAGGGGACTCACAGTCTTAATCCCCATTTTACAGATGAGGTCACTGATAAGTGAAGTGACTTGCCCATGGTCATACAACAGACAAGTGGCGGAGCAGGAATTAGAACCCAGGTCCTCTGACCCCCAGGCCAGGGCTATTTCTACTGGCCACACTGCTTCCCTGCCTTCTCCAGTGCTCTTCTGCCTATGGAGCCTCTAGTAATGAAGGCATGATCAGAGACTCTTCTGGTCTTCCATCCGCGTTCCAAATGTTCCCCATTACTCAATGAGTGTTTTCCAGCTTCTTGTCTGATTGTGTTCCATCATCATCCCCGTATACTGAGAATTTTAAGGACTTGATCCTGTTCCATTTGTTCAACCCTTCTGTTGACAACAGGTTTCTACCAGGAATATGTCACTTTCCAGAATCTGGGGGAAGCTTCCAAGAAATGACTGAAGGAAGTTTAGCTATCAGTCATTTGAGGTTTTCTTCTGCCTTTTGCAATACATCCAACTTTAAATTCATCCAACAGAAAATTATTCCAAACCTGTCCACCTTTGAATGGTAATTTTGCTGTGTCTTTAGAAAGGAATACATCAGTGACATCTAACAGATAATGTCTGAATAGTACACAAGTAGCAAACATTGCCTTTTGCCCTCCAGTAACTCCTATTAAATTGAGTTTGATGTCCAAAGTAGTTCATGGTTCTAACAATGGAAGATACCCGATTCATTTGAGGACTGTTTTTCAATCATTGGCATTTATTGTGTGCTTACGGACTGCAGAGCACTACACTAAGCATTTGGGAGAGTGCAATCTAGCAGAGTTGGCAGACGCATCCCCTGCCCACAAGGAATTTCCAGTCTATTCTTGCTGGAATTATTTATATCATTAGCATGGATTAATGCTTAAAATGTGCAAATCATGGTGTTCACAGCTGGGGGAATTTCAAAACTACCCTGTGACGATATAGTCTCTGACTCACAGGGGACACTGAGTCTGTGTCTGAGAATCTGAGAGGTGGAAGACTAGCACATGTAGCAATACAAATGCAATCTAAACCACAAAGAAAAGTGTTATGATTCCAAATTAAATCAAGGAAACAGCCTGGCCTACTGGAGAGATCCTGGGCCTGGGAGTCAGAGGACCTGGGTTCTAATTCTGTCTCCTCAATTCATCTGCCGTATGACCTTGGGCAAGTCAGTTAACTTCTCTGTGCCTTGGTTACCTTCTCTGTAAAGTGACGATTAAGACTATGAGCCATGTGGAACATGGACTTTGATCATCATGATTAGCTTGTACCTAGCCCAGAATTTAGTAGAGTGTCTGGCACGCAGTAAGCACTTAACAAATATCATTACAAATAAAATACACAATCTCTGCCTGCAGGAGGCTTATAGTCCAATGGGGAAGACAGATAGACAAAAATGATTTTTCATCAGTGAGAGCCAGAGGGGAAATATATATATATATAAAGCTGGAAGCGTGACAAACCCATTAGGATGAAACATTCAAACAAACATTAACATTTACTGATAGCTACATAAAGGATACGTATGGAGATTAAAAAAAGACAGATAGTCAGTCAATTGTATTGAGTGCTTACTGTGTGCAGAGCACTGTACAAGCACCTGGGAGAGTACAATAAAAAAAATACATGCAGTAATTGTGGCATTTGTTAAGCACTTACTTTGTGCCAACCACTGTAGTAAGTGCTGGGGTAGATACAAGATGATCAGGTAGACACAGTCCCTACCGACACAAGGTTCCCAGTCTAAGTAGGAGGGAGAAAGGATAATAAATCCCCATTTTACAGGTGAGGCTACTGAGGCACAGAGAAAGGTGACTTGCTCAAGGTCACACAGGGGCTTGTGACCAGGGTGGCTGCTGGCCTGGAGTGTTTGGGGGGCTATGAATTAATTGGGGAAGGCCTCCAGAGAAAGCAGGACTTAAGGAGGCTTCGATCAATCAATCATTATCATCATCAGTGGTATTGATTGAGTGCTTGCTGTGTGCAGAGCACTGTACTAACAACTTGGGAGAGTGCATTATAGCAGAGTCAGTAGATACAAATCCTGCCCTCAAGGAGCTTACGTTCTAGAGGGGGAGGCAGATGTTGATATAAATTAAATAGGTTACAGAGAAGTCTATAAGTACTGTGGGGCTGAGTGAGAGAGGGTGAATAAAGGGTACAAATCCAACGGGAGGGCGACACAGAAGGGAGAGCGAATAGGGGAAATGAGTGCTTAGTCATGGAAGTCTTCTTGGAGGAGATGTCATTTAACACAGCTTTGAAGGTAGGGAGAGTGATCATCTGTCGGATACGAAGGGGGAAGGAGTGGGACATGGGCAAGGGGTCAGCAGCGAGATAGGTGAGCTCCACGTTCAGTGAGTAGGTTGGCATAGGAGGAATGTGCTACCACTCTCAGTGAGGTGTAGCATAGAGAACATAGAGACTAGGGCTGGCTCCAAATCAGTCACATTTAATCTCACTCACTCCCAGGAGGGCTCAGCACATGGCCACCGGTCCAGGCATTTAGGGTGGGCCACTCACACGGGTGGGGTTTTAACACATCCAATCATCTGCATAAACCTGTCCCTCCCTGACACTGTTAGCTCCGTTGGCCCTCCTGAAGATTCTCCCACAGGAGTGAACCCTTATCCGTCCTCAGGCTGTCAGTCGGGTTCTGTGACTTCTCACTGGTGGTTGAGTAGGAAGTTGGCATCCCTCAGTAATGGTCCCCGTTCATCGCTTTTGGTCCCTCCTCCAACAGACTGTTCACCTCCACTTCATGGCCCTATCCGCCATCTTTGAGCCACATGGATCAGAGGTGATGGGATGCCCCCCCACCCCCAATACCAAGGTGTTGTGGGGAAACACAGGGCATTAGGGTTGATCCCAAGTCAGGATGGGGTGGGGGTTGGAGGTGTCCTGAGGTAGTGGCAGCTCCAGGAGGTGCCACAGGCTGCATTGTAGGGCAGGGGGCAGGGGTCGCGCCACGACCAGTGGAGTGGCAGTGTGTATGTGAAGGAGGATGTGGGAACGAGCGGACAGGGGGAGGGGAGGGTGCCTTGGCCCCTTGTTGTTGGCAGGTCAAAGCCCCCTCTCTGTGCTGCGGGGTCACCGTGGACTGCGGGGATGACACCGAGGCCTGGGTCTCCATCCCCACACTGTGATGCTCAACACAGACTACTGTTTGGAAAGGGCGTAAAACGGCTCCGGTGGCAACCTGAGGCCCTGTGTGTGGGGCTCTGAGGTAGAAGCAGCCTGAGGCTCACCTTTCTGCCTCAGAGCCTAACCTTGGGGTGAACAAAGAACGAGGTGTACAGGCCGGGTTGTAGTAGGAAATCAATGAGGTAAAGTAGGAGGGCCAAAGGCGATTAAGTGCTTCAAAGCCAATGTCAAGAAATTTCTCTTCTATGCAGAGGTGGGTGGGTACCTATTAGAGGCTCTTGAGGACTGGAGAAAGCTTTAAAATTAGATTGTAAACTCCCTCTAGACTGCAGGTCCCTTGTAGACTGGAAGCTTGTGTGGGCAGGGGATGTGTCTGTTATATTGTCATATTATGCTCTTCCAAGTGCTTAGTACAGTACTCTGCACATAGTAAGCTCTCAATAAAAATGATTGATTGATTGCGAGCTATGGTCTGGCCAATTTGGAGGGGGAGGGAGTTCCAGGCTGAAGGACAGCACAAACAAGGGGATGCAGGTGCACTAAATCTAGAGTGTGATTCAGTTGGGGCATGAAGTGGTGAGCTAATAATAATAATAATGGTATTTGTTAAGTGCTTACTATGTGCAAAGCACTGTGCTAAGCGCTGGGGGAATACAAGGTGATCAGGTTGTCCTATGTGGGGCCCACAGTCTTCATCCCCATTTTCCAGATGAGGAACTGAGGCACAGAGAAGTTAAGTGACCTGCCCAAGGTCACCCAGCTGAGAAGTGGCTGAGCTGGGATTTGGACCCATGACCTCTGACTCCAAAGCCCTTTTCACTGAGCCACGCTGCAAGCTGCCTTATTCGTGGCTGTTTGTGATTCCGCGAACAACAAAAAAAGGAAGAGACTGGCGAAGGCTCCACTTGAGGACAGGTGATTACTGGCCTGTGGGGGCAGAGCATGGAGAGAGGTGTGGCCTTCTCTGCTTGCTCTACCAGGTAATGGGCCTGGACTAATCAATGACTGCCACGTAGAGCCACAGCTGCAGTACCTAATGCAGATAAAATGTGCTTGTTTTGAAATGTCAGGAGGTAAGCAGGAAGGCAGGAGAGCAGCAGAAGCATGCAGAGAAGCAGAACAGAGGCACACAAAGGGCACACACATTGGGGAAGCACGGAGAGCAGCACTTGGAAGCAGAAAGACGTATCGGCAGAAAAGCTCCCTTGATCAGCAGACTGGTATTGGACCCTTGGTGGAGTGAGTTGTGTATGTGTTACTCCCTTGCACATTGGTGAAATTAAGTACAAAAAACTTTCCACAGTAACCTTGATGATCAGAGATGTGGTTTGACTGTACTACATGACAACGAGGCTCACCTGGTCAGGAAGGCCCTGGTCGGAACGAGGTGGGGGGCTTGTGACATATAGTAGGTGAAATGAGTTTATATATAAGAAGGAGGGGCTCTTTGAAAAAAAACTGTGAGGAGTTCATCACTGAGGTGAAAGGAGATGGATGGCCAATGAATGTTTATGAGGAGCAGAGGGCTGAACTGTGAGTCTCTAGGAGGGAATCCTCAGGTCAATGCTAAGATGGAAAACCAGGACCAGTAATTATAGTTAAGGGTAAAGGATGTCCTCAGGAATCCTCAGTCAAGCTGTTCTGAGAGGAAGTGATCAGGGCAGAGCTGTGGTCTGAAAAGTGACTGAGCAAAGTGAATCCTGTGTCGTGTGGCCTGGTTTGGTTCTGCGCCTACTCTTCAGTGTGTGCTTGTAAGAACAGGCTCAGCCCTCTAGGAATCCATTCCACTAGAATAAAAGCTCTTTGAAGACAGGGATCATGTCTTTTTTTTAATGGTATTTGTTAAGCACTGTAATAATCATTGGGGTAGCTACAAGTTGATCAGGTTGGACACAGTCACTGTCCCACATAGGACTCATAGTTTTAATCCCCCTTTTTTTACAGATGAGGTAACTGAGGCTCAGAGAACTGAAGTGACTTGCCCAAGGTCACAAAACAGACAAGTGGCAGAGCGGGGATTAGAACCCAGTTCATTAATTCATTCAGTTGTATTTATTGAGTGCTTACTGTGTGCAGAACACTGTACTAAGCCCTTGGAAAGTATAATTCAGCAACAGAGACAATCCCTGCCCAGAGCAGGCTCACAAACTGGAAGGGGGGAGACAGGCATCAAAGCAAATATACAGGCATCAATAGCATAAATAGAATTAGAGATATCAGAACAAGTAAAACAGGCATTAATATAAAAAAATAGAATTATAGATATGTACATATATACACAAGTGCTGTGGGACAGGGAGAAAGTCGGAGTGAGTTGGGGGGGTGACGGGGAGGTGAGGAAAAGGTGGGCTTAGCCTGGGAAGGCCTCCTGTAGGAGGTGAGCCTTCAGTAGGACTTTGAAGGGGGGAAATGTGATGGGGGGAAATGTGATTGGTGGATTTGAGGTGGGAAGGCATTTCAGACCAGAGGTAGGACGTGGGCCAGGGGTTGACGGCAGGACAGGCGAGATTGAGGCACAGTGAGAAGGTCCTTCTAACTCCCATGTCTATCTCTACTGCACTCTCCCAACTGCTTAGTACAGTGCTCTGCACACAGAAGCACTAGATAAGTACCATTGTTTGATTGGTCTGTCTAAAAGGCAGGTGGAGATGCCGGATTGTTGATTAGGTGAGAGGTCAGGGTCAGGCAATCAGGGGTATTTATTGAGTGATTTGCTGCAAACAGAGCACTGTACTAAGTGCTTGTGAGAGTCAGTAGACAGGTTCCCTGCCCACAAGGAGCTTACAGCCTAGAGGACGAGCTTCAGCGTAGACCACAACAGTTCGGGGCCACGAGGTAGAAGAGGAGCCAGGGATTGAGACTGAGAAGGAGCAATCTGTGAGATAAGAAGAGAGCGAGCTGTGGATCTGGTGGGGGAAACTAAGGCATGAAAGAGTTTCAAGGTCTCTTCTTTGATGGCTTTGTGCTTTCATTTGTTCTTTCCCATGCAGCAGCAGTTCACGATGTATAATGGATATTAATAATAATAAATACCAAAATTATTATTATTATTATTTAAGTGCTTACTATGTGCAAAGCACTGTTCTAAGTGCTGGAGGGGGATACAAGGTGATCAGGTTGTCCCACGTGGGGCTCATAGTCTTAATCCCCATTTTCCAGATGCGGTAACCGAGGCCCAGAGAAGTTAAGTGAGTTGCCCAAGGTCACACAGCAGACAAGTGGTGGAGCCGGGATTAGAATCCATGACCCCTGACTCCCAAGCCCGGGCTCTTTACACTGAGCCACGCTGCTTCTCCGATATTGTTGTTGCAGCACCTTAAATAGAGGTATATCTTCCCTCAGTGGTATTCTAGCCATGCTGTACCTGCTTGGACATTTTCGTGGCTTCAAACTGCAAATAGTCTATTGAGCACAACATGTTCCCTGATTAATTATGGAATGGTTTCTGCTTTCACTCTTTCCTGACTGTCCTTACTGTGACATTATCTGAGGAGAGGTGATGGAGAATCAGTACATGTTTTTACCCATCTTCATTCCGTTTGCTGTTCTCTCTCCATTTTCATTCCGGAGGGCTACTGGGCTATTTGGTTTCAGCTTCACAACTCATTTCACTTTTCTTCGTTTTGACCATTTTTTTTTCCTTTTTTCCAAATGCTTCATAGTCTAATGTAATCATTCATTCATTTAATTGTATTTATTGAGTGCTTACTGGATGCAAAGCACTGGAGTAAGCACTTGGGAAAAGATAGTATAACAACAAATGGACACATTCCCTGCCAAAATGAGCTCACAGTCTAGAGGGGGAGAAATTTTAAACTTCCTTGCCAAGTGTCCTTTAGTCTTCCCTATTTTCTTTTTCAGACGTAATAGTAGTAGAAGCAGTAATAGTAGTTGCAGCAGTAGTAATAATAATAATTGTGGTATTTAAGTGTTTGCTATGTGCCAACACTGTACTAAGCGCTGGGGTGGATACAAGCAAATCACATAGTAATAGTAGTAGTAATCAATTAATAATCGGTAGTAGTAATAGTAGTGATTGCAGTAGTAATGGTATTTATTGAGCAACTACTGAGGAATAGTAATAGTATTAAGCACTTACTGTGCATAGAGCACTGTTCTAAGTGCTAGGAAAGAAATAACAGGTGGGAAGTAGACACAGTCTTTGTCCCTTGGGGGTCTCACAATCTGAGTGCTAAGGCACTTTACTAAGTGCTTAGTTGAGCACAAGTCAAATTCCCTGCCCAAATTGAGTGAACATGTCCCACTGTCAATTTTACATACAATCTCACTGTCAATGCTGTCATCTGAAGCTCTAGAGTGCTTCCTTAGAGAGGCACTGTGCACAGTGTGTGTGTGGGGGGGGGCGGGGGGGTAGGGGGAACACAGAACTCACTGTGTGACCTTAGGCATAGTATATAACATCTCTGCATCTCAGTTTCTTTATCTGCGCAATGACAATCAGATACCGCTTCTCCCTTCCCTTGTGGGTTAGGGATTGGTTCTGATCAGATTATCTTGGATCTACCCCAGTACTTACTATAGCACTTGGGCAATAATACCCTGGTAATAAATGATAGAGAAGCAGTGTTGCCTAGTGGAGAGAGCACAGGCCTGGAAGTCAGAAGGCCCTGGGTTCTAATCCCTTCTCTGCCACCTGTCTGGGCAAGTCACTTCTCTGAGCCTCAGTTACCTCCTCTGTTAAATGGGGATTAAGACAGTGAGCCCCATGTAGGACCTGGACTGTGTCCAACCTGATTAACTTGTGTCTGTCACATAGTAAATGCTTAACAAATACCATTAAAAAAAATTAAATGAAAAAAATAAGGTTGATCTTGGCAACAGAGATAAGATGGGCTCTTGGTTTACTCCATATTTCTTTTCAAACTTGCCAAAGAAACTATCATGGTTGCTGTCAACCAACTTCCCTTGAATTGGAGTTCATCAGGTTGTTCACTTTTGTTGTTCACTTTTGAAGGCTGTCTCCCGCTTCCTCTTGGTCACAGTGTGGCCTCCTGGAAAGAGCACAGACCTGCAGTCAGGACACGAGTTCTATTCTCATCTATACAATTGTCCTGATGTGTGACCTTGGGCAAGCCACTTAACTTTCTGTGCCTCAGTTACCTCAGATGTGAAATGGAGATCAGATACCTGTTCTCCCTCCCTCTTGACAGTGACCCCTATGTGGGACAGGGATGTGTCTGATCTGATTATCATGTATCTATCCCAGGTGGTTAAGCACAGTACTCGACACAGAGTAAGCCTTAATAACTCCCTTAATTATTTATTATTGTGTGGCCTCTAATATGCAGCAAAAACATCAGTAAGAGTGAGAAGCAGTGTGGCCTAGTGGACAGAGCATGGGCCTGGGCACCAGAGGACCTGGGTTCTAATCCCTTTTCCATCACCTGTCTGCTGTACTAAGCACTGGGATAGATCAAAGCTAATCAGGTTGGACATGGTCCATGTCCCACTTGGGGCTCACAGTATTAATCCCATTTTACAGATGAGGTAACTGAGGCCCAGAGAAGTGAAGTGACATTCATTCAGCGGTGTTTATTGAGCACTTACTGTTTGCAAAGCACTGTACTAAGTGCTTGGGAGAGTTCAATAGAGCAATAAACCGACACCTTCCCTGTCCACCATGAGCTTACAGTCTAGATCTCAGAACAGACAAGTGGCAGAGCCGGGATTAGAACTCAGGTCCTTCCGACTCCCAGATCTAGGCTCTATCCACTAGGCCATGCTGCTTCTATGCTCGATTCAGTGTCTCTGATTCTGACTAAATCCTCTGTTTTACCTAGATGATCATTACTGTTTGGAAGGTTTCCCTGATGTTTCTTACTTGTCCATCCAAGAGCGCATCTAGTAATAGGTAGAAGCATATTTACCAGATCAGTGATTCATATGGACTTTATGTTGACAATTGCTATGATTCTTCGAATAACAGTAATAATAGTCATATTAAGCGCATATTAGGTCCCAAGCACTGTACTAAGTGCTGGTGTAGATACAAAGCCATCAGGACTGAAACATATGCTTATCAAAGCAGCAGTAGTAATAATGTTTAAGTGCTTACTGTGTACAGAGCACTGTAATGCGCTCTGGGAAAGAGTATACGGAGGAGTTACACAAAGATCCTGTCTCTTGAGGGGCTTACAGGCTATGAACCCTCTGTGGGAAAGGGATTGTGTCCAAACTGATTATCTTCTATCTACCGCAGCACTTAGAACAGTGCCTGGCACATAGTGCTTAACAAATACCATCATTATTATTATTAATATAGGTTGTGGAGACTACTGGGGCAAGTGACTTTGCTCCTCTAATGCCAACTTATTCTCTGCACCTTGATCTCTTCTATCTCTCCTCTGACCCCTTGCTCACATCCTCCCTCTGGTTCGGAACTCCCTCTTCCTTTATTATTATTATAATAATAATGATGATGATCATAATTATGGTACTTAAGTGCTTGCTATGTGCCAAGCACTCTTCTAAGTGCTGGGGTAGATACAAGTTAGATTGGACACAATCCCTGTCCCACACGGGGCTCACGCTCTTAACCTTCATTTTACAGATGAGGTAACTGAGGCCCAGAGAAGTGACCTGACTTGCCCAAGATCACACAGCAAGTGCTTAACCAATACCATTATCATTATTACTGTGCTGGGCAGATTCTTATTCACATACATATGCATATACATTTGTATACATATACTTTATATTAATTATGGTCTCCCCATCTAGACTGTAAGCTCGCTGGGGATAGGGAAGTTGTCTAGCAACTCTTAGGTTGCACTCCACCAAGTGCTTAGAACAGTGTTCTGCACAAAGTGCTCAATAAAAATGTGATTTATTAATCGATTGATTATTTATAACCCAAGTAAGGTAGTGAAAAAGTCTTCTAAAATTTTTGGGAAAGGGATGCCAAGTAAATTTTATTCCCTTCTGTGCACAAAAATTTGCATGCATAATGCAAATTTACCTAGAGACACAATCATTAGTCAAGTAAAGAGGGAAAATTCTGGAAGCGAGCAAAAAAACCAAAACAAAACAAAAGGAATTCTTTTGATCGTCTAGCCTTTAGTATGTTCATGTTGTTCTCATTTTTCATGAGGATCTTGCCCTTTTTGGAATGTGTTTCTTTGAGCATAGTGTTCAATCTGGAGATTCCACAAGAATGATGAGGGTATTAAGTACTTGATGCTAAGTGTTGTGCTAAACACTGAGATAAATATGAGATCATAAGCTCAGACACAGTCCCAGTCCCACATAGGGCTCACAGTTTAAGAGGTTGGGAGGTGAGGTAGCTCATCCCCATTGACAGATGAAGAAACTGAGGCCCAGAGAGGCTATATGAATCAATCATTGTATTTATTGAGCGCTTACTACACAGAGAGCACTCCACTAAGCGCTGGGGAGAGTTCAGTATGACAGATTTGGTAGATAGGTTTCCTGCCCATAATGAGATTCCAGTCTAGAGGGGAGACAGATATTGATTATTATTAAATTGATTATGGGTCTATACATAAGTGATGTGGGTTTGAGGGAAGTATGAATAAAAGTAGCAAAACCAAGTGCAGGGGCAACACAAGGGAGTGGGAGTTGAGGAAATGGGGGCTTAGTTAGGAAAGGCCTCTTGGAGGAGATGTGCTTTTAATGGGGCTTTGATGTTGTGGAGAGTGATGGTCTGTCCGATATGAAGAGGGAAGACATTCCAGGCCAGAGGCAGGATGTGGGCGGGAGGTCGGCAGCGAGATAGATGAAATTGAGGTATAGTGAGTAGTTTGGTGTTACAGGAGTGAAGTGAGCGACTGGATTGGAGTAGGAGAGTAGCGGAGTGAAGTAGGAGGGGGCAAGGTGAGTGACTGCTTTAATGCCAACGGTAAAGAGTTTCTGTTGGCTGCAGAGGTGGATGGGCAACCACTGGAGGTTCTTGAGTGGAGAAACATGGATCTTTTGTAGAAAAAGGATCCAGACAGTGGTGTGAAATATGCACTGAAATTTCCCAAGGGACAGAGCTGGGTCTTGGTCTTAGAGAAGTAGCATGGCTTAGTGGAAAGAGCAAGGGCTTGGGAGTCATTGGTCATGGGTTCTAATACCAGCTCTGCCACTTATCAGCTGTGTGACTTTAGACAAGTCACTTAACTTCTCTGTGCCTCAGTTACCTCACCTGTAAAATGGGGATTAAGACTATGAGCCCCACGTGGGACAACCTGATTACATTGTATCTACCCCAGTGCTTAGAACAGTGCTTGGCACATAGTAAGTGCTTAACAAATACAATCTATTATTATTATTAAACCCAGGTCTCCTGACTCCCAAACACAATACTCTTTCCACCAGAGCCACTTTTATTTCTGAAAAACTGGTGGGCAAGCAAGGGATTTACTTTCTAACAGTGAATAATTTTCCAAAGAGGAAGAAAGATCTTGGCTTGAGGATCGTAGATTTTATGCTTTTTGTAAAGTACATTATCGAAGCAAAAAAATATTGATTAGAGGAAACGCTTTTCAAAATGTTCATAACTTGCCATTTTAGAAAGATAGTGAACTGTCTCTATATGTTGCCAATTTGTACTTCCCAAGCGCTTAGTACAGTGCTCTGCACATAGTAAGCGCTCAATAAATATGATTGATGATGATGATGATGACGACCTTTGGAGCCTGAGTTTTCTCAAAACTTCAATGGTGATTTAGGAGAGTTGGTGATTTAGCTGAAAATCTCAGCTATTTCTAAGCACGTTTTTAAAAGAAAATAACCTAATCAAGAATTTCAGAATACTAAAGGGTGAGGCCTGGTCCAGAGGATTTTCCACAAATCCTGTTGCTTGACCAATGGATTGACTGAGATCTTTATTCTAGTCCCAGTTCTGCCACTGGCCTGCTATATGGCCTGGGGCATTTCCCTGAATTTCCCTGGTTTCCACACTTGCCCTCTCCCCCCACCTCTGATTTTCCGGTACCTCCCTCAGTGCTTGACACCGTGCTTGGCGTAGAGGAAAAGATTAGTGAATGTTATAACTATTATTACAGCTCTCATTCATTGTCATATTTATTGAGCACCTACTGTGTGCAGAGCACTGTACTAAGTGCTTGGGATGTCTCAATCATCTCAGATTTCCCTCTCATACTGGTTCTTGCACACTCCCTCTATGATGCATCGCAGAAGAATCTAGTCTACGTGGGGACCAGCTCAGGACCAAGAAGGGGAGGAGATCCGGGAAGGGGCCGCTCCTGCCCTCTCACATCCCATTGTCATCCTGTCCTGCCCCCACTCTCTGTGCTTTTGAGGGACTCGGGAATGGGAATTGCCATAGAACCATTTGGTGAAAAAGGTACTACTACTAATAATAATGATGACATTTATTAAGTGCTTACTATGTGCAAAGCACTGTTCTAAGCACTGGGGAGGTTACAAGGAGATCCGGTTGTCCCACCGTGGACAGTCTTAATCCCCATACCTAAGCAAACCCAGTAGGTGGAGTTTTTAAAAAGCCACACGAGAAGCAGCATGGCCTAGTGGAAAGATCATGGGCCCAGGATTCAAAGGACTTAGGTTCTAATCCTACCTCTGTCACGTGCCGACTGTGTGACCCTGGGTAAGTCACTGCACTTCTCTGGGCCTCAGGTCCTTCAACTGTAAAAGGAGGATTAAATACTTGTTCTCCTCCCTATTTAAGCTTGATCCCCATGTGGGACAGGGACCATGACCTTTTAGACTGTGAGCCCACTGTTGGGTAGGGACTGTCTCTATATGTTGCCAACTTGTACTTCCCAAGCGCTTAGTACAGTGCTCTGCACACAGTAAGCGCTCAATAAATACGATTGATGATGTCCAACTTGATTAACTTGGTATCTACCCCAATCCTAAGAACAGTGCTTGACCGTAGTAAGTGCTTAATGTAATAACAATAATAATAATAATATTGCCGGAAGAAGGGATGGCTCAGGGGACCTGCCAAGATGGTGATTTAGGAGACTTGAAGGAGGGAACAAGGTTTGTGGAGACTGGGTGGTGGGAAGGGACTGGGGGAGTAAAGAAAAATGAAAGGATTCAAAGGTTTACAGGGGCCAAAGGCAGGGCTGCCAGGTGGGATGCTACAGAAAATCCATCCAGTGAGTGCCAACAGGAAGTACAAGATGCCACATGGCTGGTTTGGGCCCACTCAATTCTGCAGCATCCTGCTCAATGCACTCTAGCCTTTTTGCATGGTTCATTCATTCAATCATATTTATTGAGCGCTTACTGTGTGCAGAGCACTGTACTAAGTGCTTGGGAAGTACAAGTCGGTAACATATAGAGACAGTCCCTACCCAACAACGGGCTTACAGTCTAGAAGGGGAATATGGTTCTCATTAAGCCCCTCCAAGCTTCCTGTCAGACCTGGAATGTAGGCACCTTTATCTGACAAAAGCAGAGCATTTGAGAGGCAAGATTAATTTTGGTGTTTAAGCACTTACTATGTGCAAAGCACTGTTCTAAGCGCTGGGGAGGATATAAGGTGATCAGCTTGTCCCATGTGGGGCTCACAATCTTAATCCCCATTTTACAGATTCTCTCAAACGTTTTCTTTAAGCCTGTTCTCCAAGTCATTCTTTAAGTGATTGCTTTTCATTCTGGCCCCAGGAAGGAATCTCAATAAGTGCTTAAGTTTGCACGTGGATCTCCAACTCTGTATCCTGATAGCCCATCATCCAATTCTTGTCTTCTTGGCTTTCATGATAATTCACACTCAGGGTGCTCCTCTCCTCTCCTAAATTCTGTCACTTTTGAGAAGAGGCAGAGTTTCCCCTATCATGTCCTTTAAGGAGGCTCATTTTACTTAATTAACAAAACCAACAAAGGAATCATCAAAGAGTAGGGCAAGGAAGGCATTGTGAGGTAGCAACTCAATCATTCATTTATTCAATCATATTTATTGAGCACTTACTGTGTGCAGAACACTGTACTAAGTGCTTGGGAATCACAAATCGGCATCATATAGAGGCAGTCCCTACCCAACAACAGGCTCACAGTCTAGAAGGGGGAGGCAGAAAACAAAACAAGTGAACAGGTGTCAATACCATCAGAATAAATAGTTATAGCTATATACACATCATTAATGAATTAGAGTAATAAATATGTACAAATATTCACAAGTGCTGTGGGAAGGGGGTAAGGTGGGGGGTGATGGGGAGGGGGAGGAGAGGAAAAGGGAGGGCTCAGTCTGGGAAGGCCTCTTGGAGGAGGTGAGCTCTCAGTAGGCTTTGAAGGGAGGAAGAGAGCTAGTTCATCAGATGTGTGGAGGGAGGGCATTACAGAACAGAGGTAGAACATGGGCCAGTGTTCGATGGTGGGACAGGTGAGAATGAGGCACATTGAGGAGGTTAGTGGCAGAAGAGCAGAGTGTGCAGGCTGGGCTGTAGAAGGAGAGAAGGGAAGTGAGGTAGGAGGGGGCGAGGTGATTGAGAGCTTTGAAGCCGAGAGTGAGGAGTTTTTACTTCATCTGAAGGTTGATAGGCAACCACTGGAGATTTTTGAGGAGTGGAGTGACATGCCCAGAGCGTTTCTGTAGAAAGATGATCCAGGCAGCAGAGTGAAGTCTAGACTGAAGTGGGGAGAGAGAGGATGGGATCAGAAAGTAGGCTGATGTAGTAATCCAGTCGGGATAGGATGAGTGAATCAGCAAGGTAGAAGTTTGGATGGAGAGGAAATGGCAGTTCTTTATGATGTTTTGGTGACGGATTGGATGTGTGGGGTGAATACGAGAGCAGAGTCAGGGATGACCCCAAGGTTGCAGGCTTGTGAGATGGGAAGGATGGTAGTGATGTCTACAGTGATGGGAAAGTCAGGGAGAGGACAGGGTTTGGGAGGGAAGATAAGGAGCTCAGTCTTGGAGAAGTTGAGATTTAGATCCAGATGGAGGTGTCCTGAAGGCAGGAGGAGATATGAGCCTGGAGGGAGGGAGAGAGAACAGGGGTGGAGATGTAGATTTGGGTGTCATCAGCGTAGAGATGATAGTTGAAGCCATGGGAGTGAATGAGTTCACCAAGGGAGTGAATATAGTTGGAGAACAGAAAGGAACCAAGAACTGACCCTTGAGGAGTCCCTACAGTAAAGGGATGGGAGGGGGAGGAGTGAGAGCTTACTGTGTGCAGAATACCTTATTCAGCTCTTGGTGGAAAGTCAGAAGCTTTGGGTTCTAGTCCCGTCTCCACCACTTGTCAGCTGTGTGGCTTTGGGCAAGACACTTAACTTCTCTGTGCCTCAGTTACCTGATCTGTAAAATGGGGATCAAGACTCTGAGCCCCACGTGGGACAACCTGAGAACCTTGTATATACCCCAGCACTTAGAACAGTGCTGGGCACATATTAAGCGCTTAACAAATACCATCATTATTATTATTACAGTATAAGAGAGTTGGAAGACATGTTCCATGCCCACAACGAGCTTAGTCTAGAGGGACTGTAACTATCATTTAGTAAATCAGTTGTATTCATTAAGCACTGAACATATGCTGAGCCCTTTCCTAGGTGCTTGGGAGAGTACAATTACAACAGAAAATACTTGAAAAATCCTTAGTTTTCACAGGAGTATCTGAGGAAGCCCATGACTAAAATAGGAGGAATAGTCATCACCTGCACTGGGACAAGGCCAAAGACTGTAAATGGGTTGATCTGTGAACTTCTTGATGGTTGGGAAAACTTTAAGAGTGGTTTTCACTAGGCTATGAAACCCTCCCTTCAATTGGGTCTTATGGTCCTGTTCGTTTAGCATATTGGTGTCGGTGGCCGGGCAATCTCCTCCCGTCTCTAGGGTGACCTGGAAAAAGCCTCTCTTTGAGAGCTAAACTGGTTCTTTGGAAGCAGCCAAGGAAACCGGGATGCCGCTTCTCCTCATCCTCATTGGATGAGCTTTATTGGGAAGGAGAAGAGCCACATGGAGCAGTTCCATGAGAAGCAGCCTGGCGTAGTGGATAGAGCATGGGCCTGGGAGTCAAAAGGGCATGGGTTCTAATCCCAACTCCACCACTTGTCTGCTGTGTGACCTTGGACAAGTCACTTCATTTCTCTGTGGTTCAGTTACCTCATCTGTAAAATGTGGATTGAGACTGAGCCCCCAGTGTGGGACAGGGACTGGGTCCAACCTGATTTGTGTATATCCATTTCTGGCAAATTGTAAGCACTTAACTAGTACCATAATTATTATTATTATTATTATTATTTCAGCAGGACTATCCCAGTGCACACCCATTTCCCAGCCTGCCCACTTCAGTCAGTGGTATTTACTGAGCACTTATTATGTGCAGAGCACTAGACTAAGTGCTTGGGAGAGTACGATACAGTACAGGAGGTAGATGTGATCCCTGCCCTCTGAGAGTTTACAGTCTATCAGTCTGTCAATCAGTGGTACTTCTTGAACACTTACTGTGTGCAGAGCACTTACTGAGTGCTTCGGAGAGTAGAACAGAGTTGATAGATATGATCCCTGCTGGTAAGGAGTTGACAGAGAGGAGGAAACAGACATTAAAACCAATTACAGATAAAGGAATGGAAGAGCATATGGTTATGTACAAAAGTGCTGTGGGGCTGGGGATGGAGTAACTATTGAATGCTTAAGGGGCAATAATAATAATTATGGTATTCTTTAAGTACTTAATGTGTGTCAGGCACTATTCTAAGCATTGAACCAAGAGCATAGGTGACCTAGAGGGAAAGTGAATAGGAGTGAAGGAGAATAGGGGACGGTCTCTTGGAGGAAATGTGTTTTTAGGATGGCTTTGATGGAAGGGAGAGAGGTGGTCTGTTGTATATGACAGGTGAGGGAGTTCGAGGCCAGAGGGATGACATGGGCAAGAGGGTCCGTGTCGAGATAGACGAGATCAAGTTACAGTGAGTAGGTTGGCGTTAGAAATGCAAAGTGTGCGGGCTGTGAGGTGAGAGAGACCTGATTGTGAGCCTTAAGGCCGATAGTAAGGAGTTTTTGTTTAATGCGAAGATGGATGGGCCGTGATTAGAGGTTTTTGAGGAGTGGGGAGACATGGACTGAGTGGGCTTTTATTTGTGTTTTGTTTTTTAGAGTAAGGTAAGGACTGGAGAAGGGTGAGACAGGACAGTCAACAATATGCTTATGCATTACTCAGGGTGGGGCATGTTAAGTGCTTGGATCAGAAATGAAGGAAGAGATGCCTTTCCGAAAACTTCATGGTCAGATTGGATTCCAAACCATCATCGAAGACTGCTTTGGCTTCTCGGCCCGAATTATCCTTCGATCGAGGAGCAGAGTTGCCTAAAGGAAGTAGCATGGGCCTCAAAGTCAGAGGACCTGGTTCCCAGGTCTGCCAGTTCCCTGCTGTGTGACCTTGGGCAAATCGCTTCACTTCTCTGGGCCTCAGTTTCCTCATATGTAAAATGGGGATTCAATGCCTGTTCTCCCTCCTACTTAGACTGTGAACCCCATGTGTTTGACTTGATTATCTAGTGCTTAGAACAAGGCTTGGGTTATAGTTAGCACTTAACAAATATGGTAATAATGATAATAATAATCAATCAATTAACAGTGGGTGCAGAGGACCTCAAAGTCTACCTTTTTCTTCAGCCCCAGAGCATTCATGTATATATCTGTAATTGATATATCTGTATCAATGTCTGTCTCCCCCTCTAGACCGTAAGTTCCTTATGGGCCAGAAACGGGTCTACAAACTCTGTTCTATTGTGCTAACTCAAGCACTTAGTATGGTGTTCTGCACACAGTAAGGGCTCAATAAATACCTTTTAATTGATTGATTTTTTTTCAGTAGCTACCTAGGTTCTAACTCCAGCTATAACAATATTGGGAGCAAAGAACATCTGACTGCGATACCAATGTGGTCTGTGAGCATCCTTCAGTTGAAACGAGAGAAAGATTTCATCACTGTCATCGTGATGCTGAAGACAACCTTGGTTTGGAGGACAGATGGTGGCAATATATATACAAGATTTGACAACATTTTTCTTAGTACCAGTTGGCAATTTGGAAAAAAAAAATAACTTTTTGGGTGGCCTAGAACAATGGGAGTCTGGTAGGTCTGGGAAATACACAGAGCAGATGTCTGGTTTTCCGGGAAAACAAAGCAGAAGGTGAAATATTTAGTAACCAAAAACTGCTCCCTCCCCCAACTCAATTATGTGTCTTCAAGTAATCCAACCCTTAACGAGAACTTGAGGTGGTGAGTTAGCGGGTTGAAATGTCTGCATTTCCCAGCCTATCTTCAAGAGAAAGAAAACTCCCTTCAAGCAAATGTCTGAAACTACTGGTTGGCTTGAACCCAATGTAAAACGGGGTACTTCTTCCTGAGAAAGGGTTTGCCGGTTGGATGAGACAACGCACGAAGTGGGCCCCACATCATTGTATTCAAGAATCAAGTTCAACAGCCAAAAATGACACTTTGTCATCATGCAAGGGAGAGGCTGTCAGTTGCTGATTCTCTCCATAATGCGAAGGGTCACAGAGTGAATTCACCTCCTGCCGCTTTCCATTCAGTCCAATGAAGACGTCCTAAGGCTCTACCCATGTGGAGATATTGTGGACAGTCTCAGCAGCAGTCACAGTGTGCAAACATTGTAAGGGGAATTTTGCATATTACCTCATGTAATGAGCAAAAAGGAACCGCTCTCTGAAGTAGGATGGCCATGTTCAGAAAGAGAAAATTAAAGTTCAAGTTTAATTGGGCATTAGAAAGCCCAAGCGCGGTAAGCCTAATGTGGCACAGATGATCTAAAGGCCAAATGATCTTGGCACAAAGACCCCCGTGAAAATACAATGCTAGTCTCCCATGGACAAGAATTCCTTGAACAGAGGGCCCGTTCAAACAAGCCATAAGAGAGCAAAGATGCCACCAGAACAATTTAGGGAGTGCCAGCTCATTGTGGAAATGATGCTGGAAGAAAGGGAATCTCTTCATGAACTTCAAAACTGGCCAATACCAAGGAAGTATATTTACAATTATATACGATCATTCATTTTAATGTTGGTCTCCCTAACTAGAGTGTGAGCCCCTTGAAGGAAGGAGCACATGTAGCAACTCTGTTGTATTATACTCTCCCAAGCACTTAGTACAGTAATTGGCAAACAGCAAGTGCTCAATGAATACCGTTGATTGATTGATAGATTTTTAAGTAGCTAACTGGGTTCTAACTCCACATATGACAACAGTGGGACCCCAGTAAGTGCTCAATGAATACCACTGGTTGGTTAATACCAAACTCTTCCCAGCTAGTTATTGGATTATACTAAATGATGATGGCATTTGTTAAGCGCTTACTATGGGCCAAGCACTGTTCTAAGCACTGAGCGGGTGCCTTTGGCAAGTATCCTTCATTGGGTCCACCAATTTTCCAAAGCTCCTGCCCTCAGACAGTCACTCCATTCCAGGTTTCTGGACCCCCGGCCCGTCTGACTCCTCCAGCTTCACCCCCACAACTCTCAAGAGGCACATGCTGTGGTCTGAGGTTTTGCTTTATCATGGCTTCCAAGTCTCTCTTCTGTTCAGCCAGGGGGGTCGGTCACACATTGGTCACGTCACCCTCTCCCATCCGTCCTTGAATCCAAGGAAGTGATGTGTAGATTCCTATTGATACTTCCCATTTATGTATTTTATAGCCTGTAGGTTGATCAGTTGATTGATCATGTTTAATGAGGGCTTATTGTGTTCAGAGCACTGCACTAAGTTTGGGAGAGGACACTATAACAGAGTTGCTAGACACATTTCCTACCCACAACTCTCTTCCATTCTAGAGGGGGAGGCAGACATTAATAGAAATGAATGAATTACAGCTATGTACATAAGGGCCATAGGTAGTCGTACTCCTGCCCCCCCCCATCTCCTAAAGGCACTTATTCCCACTCTCTTCCCCTCCCTTACCACTGCCATCTTTCACTTTGCTCTCTCTCGGATAGCTCCCTCTTCTCAGTCAATCGTACTTAGTGAGCACATACTGTGCACAGAGCACTATACTAAGCGCTTGGGAGAATACAATATAACAATAAACAGACACATTCCCTGCCCACAGTGAGCTTACAGTCTTCTCTACCTTCCAACACAATCAGGTCTCCCCTATTCTAACCAAGTCTTCTATGGATCCCACATCCCCTTCCTCTCATCTGTTAAGCCTGCTCTCTTTCCTGTGCAAACTCCTCACGCACCCACTGTCTTCAGCTCCTCCCCACCAACTCTCTTGTTGACCTAGTTCAGGTGGACTTTGGACCCCTTTGACCTAGCCCAGGTGGGTTTTTGACCCCTTCACTTTACTGAGACCACATTCTCCAAAGTCACCACAGACCTACTTATAGGCCTTTAGGCTTCATTCCAGGTCCCCTTTCCACTCCAAAGGCTTCCCCCTCTAAACTGTAAACTCCTTGTAGGCAGGAATCATGTTACCAAGCCTATTAAGCTGTTGTCTCCCAAGTGCTTAGTAAAGTACTCTGCACACAGTAAGTGCTCAATAAGTGCCACTGGTTAATGATCCATTCAACTACCATCTCTATGCAATTTTGTAATTTCTACCTACCTCCAGGTTATCTTTATTCAGATGTTCCACCAAAACATCAAGCTTAGTATGTCTGAAACTACACTACTCATCCTATTTCCCAAACCCAAGTTTCCCCTTGCCATTGACAACACCACCATCCCCTCCCCCACCACCAAATCTCTCAAGCCCCTGACCTTGGCACTATCCTTGTCTCCTCTCTCTCTCTTTCAACCCAATTAGTCAGCCAGTCACCAAATACCTCAGGATTTGTCTTCACCGCACTTCTAGAATCCAATATTTCCTCTCCATCCTCTCCATCCAAACTGCTACCATGCTGGTCCAAATGCTTGTCATATCCTTATTTGATGACTGCATTGGCCTCCTTGCTGAGCTCCCTGCCTCCAGACTCTTCTCTGCTGCCCAGATAATTTTTCTAAAATATCTACAACTATACGTAGATGGATAGATAGTTACATAGATCCCACCTTGACTACTGCATAGACCCCCTTGCTGACCTCCCAGCCTCCTGTCTCTCCCCACTAGAGTCCATACTTCACTCTGCTGCTCAGACCATTTTTCTACGAAAACATCTGGTCCATGTTTTCCCACTGCTCAAGAATCTCCAATGGTTGCCCATCCATCTCTGCATCAAACAGAAACTTCTTACTCTCGGCAGCACTTAGTACAGTGCTGTGCACACAGGAAGTACTCAATAAGTGCAATTGATTGATTGGCTTTAAAGCACTCAGTCACCTTGCCCCCTCCTACCTTACCTTGCCGATTTCTTACTACAAATGGGCACGTTCATTTTGCTCCTCTAACACCAACCTACTCACTGGACCTCAATCTTGTCTGTCTTGCCGCCATCCCTTTGTCTTCCTTCTACCTCTATCCTGGACTGTCCTCCCTCTTCAGATCTGAGGGACGATGACTCTCCCCACCTTCAAAGCCTTATTAAAATCACATCTCCTCCAAGAGGCCTTCTCAGACGAGCCCTTATTTCTCCTACTTCCTCTTCTTCTGCATCCTCCTTGCAATCGGATCTTACCTTTCATTCACCCCCTCCCTCAGCCACGCAGCACTTAAGCACATTATCTATAATTTATTTTGATGTCTTTCTCCCTTTATAGGCCAAAAGCTCCTTATGGGCAGGGAGTGGGTCTACCAACTCTGTTATACCATACTCTCCCAAACATGTAGTACAGTGCTCTGCATCCAGTTAAGCGTTCAATAAATTCAAGTGATTGGTTGATGGATAGATGCATAGAAAACATGAAATATGTGCCACTCCAACAGCACAAAAATCTGTATTGTCTCTTATGGCACTCTGCACACCTTAATCCAATAGGTGGGTTTTACCATACTTTTGCCTGGAAGATGTTCACCCCAAAATGAACAGAAGGACTCAAAATCTACTTAACTATATAACCTGGATCAGGAAGGCTAATAGTCAAATGCCATGCTGCCACCAGATTGCTCAACACTGAAGGATTCCACTGGAGTGTTATAAAACAAAATTATGGCAGAATTCACTAGAGTCTCAAGACAAACGAGGTTAAGTTGGGGCCCAGTTTTCAAAGGCAACAGGCCCACTGTTCCCAGTGAATAGCTATCCCAACATATGCAATGTCTTATTAATAAAAATAGTATCTCAGAAAAAATGTTTCAATCTTTTTGGGTGCCTGTGAGTGTTTTGAGGAGGCACATGGGATAGTTTGTTTGTTTCATGAAAACGTCCTTGTTTTTATTGACCCTGGAAGAATCAAAGCCAAGTGTGTCTCCATAGTCAAGTGTCTTAGGCTGAAAATCAACAGCAGAGGAAAAGGGTACTCAAGTGCAGCTCAATTTGGTGGGATGAGGAGGCAGAGAGTACAAAATCACAAGGTGGCCAACTGCAGAGGCAACTCTTTAGCGAGTAGCATGCACTTTGAATAGCACTCCAAATATTAGTGGTAAATAACGTTAACAACATTACTAATTGATTCCCACCACCACTCATCCACATGGCCTGGTGGATAGAACCCTGGCCTGGGAGTCAGAAGGACCTGGGTTTGAATCCCGACTTTGCCACTTGTCTTCTGAGAGAACTTGGGCAATCACTTCACTTCTCTGTGCCTGTTAACTCATCTGTAAAATGGGGATTAAGATTGTGAGCCCCATGTCGGACAGGCTCTGTGTCCAACCCAATTTGCTTGTATTCATCCCAGCACTGAGTAGAGTGCCTGGAACATAGTAAGTGCTTAACAAATACCACAATTATTGTTATTATTATTATTACTGCTGATCTCCATTGCCGCCATCAGTTCCAGGTTGAGGAGCAAAAGAGTTGTCTACTAAACAGGGAAACGTGGACACTGTGGGCTCCTTGTGGGCTTGGAATGTGTCTATCACATCTGTTCTATTGTATTCTCCAAAGTGCTTGGTACAGCACTCTGCACACAGAAAGTGCTCAGTAAATATGATTGTTAGATTGACTGAAACAAGACCATTCAGTTGCTCATCACCTGTGTTTGATGCCTGGGTCTTTTCCACGGTAGGAATGTGCCCCTCATTTGCATGGGGAAAAAACCCATCTTCAACTGGAAATATAAGAAAAGGAGTTTGCAAGGCCTTAGATGTCTGATGATTGGCAAGAGGTGGAGGAAAATCATCCCAGTGGTCTATTATTGTTATGATTATGATTATGATTATGATTATGATTATTATTATTATTATTATGTGCTGTCGAGTCATTTCTGATTCATAGCGACTCCATGGATATACTTTCTCCAGAATGTCCTATCCTCTGCCATAATCTGCATCCTTTCTAATGGTTCTTCCGTTATCGTTGTTATGGTCCCTAGCCATCTATCTGCCGGTCTGCCTCTTCCACGTTTTGCCAGGACTTTTCCTAGCATTAGTGTCTTCTCCAGAGAATTAGTCCTGATTATGTGTCCAAAATATGCTAATTTAAATTGAGTCATTTGGCCTCCTGAAGACCATAACAAAGCCTCAAAAGCAGAACAATAGAATCTGAAGAATCACTTCATTTTCATTTGCATGATGGTATTTGTAAAGTGCTTAGTATCTGTTCAAGAACCATGCTAAGTGCTGGAGTAGATACATGATGATCTGATCAGGTCAAATACCAGCCCTGCACAATATAAGGCAGAGGGAGAGGGGTTTCTTGGGTCTCTTTTTCTAGATGAGGAAACTGAGGTACAAAGAAATCAAGTAACTTGTCCAAGGTCACCCAGCTGGCTACCACCAGAGCTGGGACTAGAAGCTGGGTCTCCATCTCCCAGTATTATGCTCTTTCCACTAGACCACACTGCCTCCCAAAAACTCTTCATCCGAGTCCACAGACTAGTAGTAGCAGCAGCAGTAATTGCAGCAATAGCAGTAGAAGCGGCATGGAATAGTGGAAAGAGGCAGGGACTGGGACTGAGAAGACCTGGGTTCTAATCCTGGCTCTGCCTTTTGTTTGGTGTGTGACCTTGGGCAAGTCACTTCACTTCTCTGAGCCTCAGTTCCCTTTGTCTATATAATGGGGATTAAAACTGTGAGCCCTTTGTGGGACAGGGATTGGGTCCAATCTGATTAATCTGTACCTACTCCAGCGCTTTGTACAGTGCCTGGCACATAAGTGCTTAACAAGTACCATGAAAAAAAAAAAAGTGGGAGCCAGCGTGGATGGCTGGTTGAGGTGGGACACATTCATTCAAGCTTATTTATTGAGTGCTTACTGTGTGCATTGACCCTGGAGGCAATGAGAAGAGAGGGACTTTCAGAATGGCTTTTTGGCAAAAAAAATGAGGTCAGGATAGGCCTATATCTTGACTAGGAGCCTTTGAACAGAGAAGGTGAGGTCACCTTTATATATGTTCTGCCTCCTGAGGAGCAGGAAAGGTCTTGTCCTTTGCAATGCTCAAGAAATGCTAGAGGATAGTTGCACGTGATTTGCAGGATATGTTAGGAACGGATTCTTTCAGCAATGTACAGTTCCCTCCTTTCTCTGGAAATGGGGGGCTCTGCCTACTTGGATGATATTGAAAAGAACAAACCAGAATTGGGAGACCAGGCTTCCTCTGCCTTCCTTTTGGAGTGAGCACTGTAATGGTGCAAAATCAGGAGAAGTGGAAGGAAGTGACATCCTCTTAAAACATAGAAAAGTTGATGAGGAATTAATCCAGCTTCCTAAATAATCCTGGGAAAGAGCATGACCTAGTGGAAAAAACACAAGGTAGGAGTTAGAAGACCTGGGTTCTAATAATAATTATGATATTTGTTAAGTGCTTACTATGTGCCAAGCACTGTTCTAAGCACTGGGGTAGATGCAAGGTAATCTGGTTGTCCTATATGGGGCTCACAGCCTTAATCCCTATTTTACAGATGTGGTAACTGAGGCCCAGAGAAGTTAAGTGGCTTACCCAAGGTTCTAGAGCAGACCAATGGCAGAGCCGGGATGAGAACCCACATCCTCTCTGGCTCCCAAGCCCGTGCTCTTTCCATAAGCCACACTGCTTCTCATCCCTACTGGTCCTAATCCCCGCTGTGCCACACACCTGCTGTGTGACCTTAGACAAGTTGCTTAACCTCTCTGTGCCTCACATTCCTCAACTGTGAAAGGGGGATTAAATAATTTTTCTTCCTCCTACTTAGACTGTGACCCCCATTTGAGAGAGGTGCTATGTCCAACCTGATTAAGTTGTATCTACCCCAGGGCTTGACACATAGTAAGTGCTTAACAAATAAAAGAAAAAAAAATAAAGATAATAATACTAATTAAGCAAGTGGATTGATAATTAATGTGTAGGGGTTAAAGAGGTCAATGGGGTAAGGTCAAAAGCCCTGAGCCACGTCTAGAAATCACATCACTGGGCTGAAGTTCTCTGTGGTGTGGCAGTTGAAATATCCATGCCATTGAATGCAGTGGAGAGGAAGGAATCTAATGAGAAGGCATATGATTCAGCATCACACAATTCTGATTGGTCAGGAGTTCATCAATCTTTTCCCTTGGCCTGACAGAGGGAGGGAAGTGAGTCCATGAATTGATTCCAGAGGATTTCTGTCTGAGAGATTTTGCCAACCACTCAGTGTTCTTCCCCCTGGCTTGAATGCTCTCCGTAACTCATTTTTTACTACTATAAATAATTCATTAGTCATGATATGGAATTCACATCTTTTCCCGCAGATTGGAGGTTCCAGGCATGGCTATGCATCATATCATAGTTACTGGTGGGTGTTGATTTTAGGATGCCTAGGCTATGGATCAGTAACTTATTAGAAGCATATTAATTAGTCATTATTCATTAGGCAAGCATTACTTAGGAGATCAGTGACAGAATGTTAACTGGTGGAAGATCTGATTTATTGCACACCTTATAAAATAAAGCCAAATAAAATTTGGTACAAGTTCACAGTCTGGGTGGCACTAATTAATTCCGGTATTCATTAATGCCCACTGTTGGGTAGGGACCGTCTCTATATGTTGCCAACTTGTACTTCCCAAGCACTTGGTACAGTGCTCTGCACACAATATGTGCTCAATAAATACAATTGATTGATTAATGGATCCTGATATTCATAAATTACATTATGACTAGGTGTGGCCCACGTTCGACCAGGAAAAGACATTTGTATTGCAATAGGCACTATAGTTCGCAATAATTCATTTTAGAAGGAGTTACCATTTTCCCCATATCTGGACACTGGGCTAAAATCAAAAGGATCTGCCATCATCATCATCACCACCATCACCGTCTTCAATGAATTACCCCTGGGGTGGATCCCTGCTTTCCCCTGGGAGACACCCATTTGTTAGAAAATAACCATTCGGAGAAATAGGCTCGGAGCCGTAAAAGAAGAAATCTCATTTCTTGGGGGAATTTTTCTAGGAGTAGAGATGACAAGTTGCCCAGCAGAGTCCTGTTTGGAGGCGGGACGGTGGATTAGGCAAATGTTTTCCCAGCCAGATTGGCCCATTAGATGAAATTGCTGCAAACAGAAACAAGGATACCAGAGTCCTTGGCTGGGTTTGATAGACCTGGCTTCCTCTGGGTGAAGACCCCTGCTGCTGCTGAATCAACACTTCCGTTCTTCGTTGATGTTTTTCCCCCCCGGCACCGGAGTGTCTTACTCAAATGCTGCATTAATTCTCCTGCATCTCAAGAAGAGATGCACTTTCAAGTGTCACCTGTGTTTCAAGGGTTCGCAGAGAAGGGCCAAGTTGCCAGCACCCGGCAGGGAAATAGTCTGATTGGAATTTTTCTAACCCAGTTCCCTCCATCACGGAGTTACTGGCCACGAAATTACTCAAAACTTTAACTCCCTCCTGTAGACCTCTGAGCCTGTACTGTCCTCCCAACCTCAGCCTCACCACTCTGCAGTGACCTTGCCAACTACTTAATTGGTAAAATAGACCATCTGGAAAGAGCTCCTCAAAATTCCTCCATCACCTTCTCACTGCTCTGCTGCCTTTTCTGCCACTCCCGGGCTCTCCAGAGGAAGTGTCACTCTTGCCCTCTAAATTTACCCCCCCACACACCCTTCACGTCTAATAATAATAATAATGGTGTATTTGTTAAGTGCTTACTATGTGCCAAGCACTGTTCTGAGCACTGGGGTAGATACAAGGTACTCAGGTTGTCCCACGTGGGGCTCACAGCCTTCATCCCCATTTTCCAGATGAGGTAACTGAGGCCCAGAGAAGTGAAGTGACTCGCCCAAAGTCACACAGCTGATAAGTGGCAGAGTTGGGATTAGAACCCGCAACCTCTGACTCCCAAGCACATGCTGTTTCCACTAAGCCACGCTGCTTCACAAATACATCATCATCATTATTATTATTACTTCTCTAACCTCATTCCCTCTCACCTCCTAACATTACTGGCCCTGATTCACCTTCACTCACCTTACTGCTATCCTAATAACTGGGCTCTCTATTAAGCGCTTACTATGTGCCAAGAAGCAGGGTAGAGTATTTGCAGATAGGAAATGCCCCTGTCCCACATGGGACTCCCAGGCTGACAGAGGGAGACCAGGGATTGAATCCCCACTGGACAGATGAGGAAACTGAAGTGCAGAGAAGTAAAGTGGCATGCCCAAGGTCACACAGCAGGCAAGTGGCAGAGCCAGGATGAGAACCCAGGTCCTCTGGCTCCTGGACCCGAGCTCTTTCTACTAATCTACTCCTCAAATAACTCCTTCCATGCTTCTCTTCAAACATTCCCACATTTCCTCTATATTCCTTCAGGAGTTGTCCTGGCTTCCTTATCCTGCCAAACTCCTTGACCTGGCTGTGTGTCTTTCACTTCCCTTCCACCAACTCTTTTCTTGACCCGCTGTTATCTGAATTCAACCCCTTGACTTAACCATTGTACTTATTAAGCTGTTACTATGTGCCAAGCACTATACTAAGGGCTGGGGTAGAGACAAGAGAATCAGGTCCCACTTGGGGCTCACAATCTAAGTAGGAGCGCTTAGAACAGTGCATGGCATATAGTAAGTGCTTAACAAATACCATCATTATTATTATGAAGGAGAACAGGTTTTGAATCTTATTTTGCAGATGAGGGAAATGAGGCCCAGAGAAATTAAGTTACATTCCTGAGGTCATACAGGTGGTAGGTGGAGGAGCCAAGTTTAGAATAATAATAATAATAATGAGAGCATTTATTAAGTGCTTACTATGTGCAAAGCACTGTTCTAAGCACTGGGGAGGTTACAAACTGTTGAGGTTGTCCCACGGGGAGCTCACAGTCTTAATCCCCATTTTACAAATGAGGGAACTGAGGCCCAGAGAAGTTAAGTAACTTGCCCAAAGTCATACAGCTGACAATTGGCAGAGCTGGGATTTGAATCCATGACCTCTGACTCCAAAGCCCGTGCTCTTTCCACTGAGACATGCTATGATCCTCTGACTCCCACTCTTCCTGCTAGGCCACACTGCACACTTCACAGAGGCTGCAAATTTCAAAATCAACAAGGATTTCCTCATCACCAAATCTGCAGAGTTCTTCTCAGTCTTCATCCTCCTTGTCCTCTCTGCTGCTTTTACCACCGAGGGCCATTTTCTCCTCCCTGAAACCCTTTCACAGTCTACAGTTTCCCTGATAAGGTCCTTATCTAGATCTCCTACCTCGCTGACTGCTCTTTTTCAGTCTTGTTTACTGATTCTTCTTCCACTTTGCCTTCTTGCTCTACACCCACTTTCTCTGGGAGAGTATTTGCTCCCTTGACTTCAGCTTCCTGCTCCATGCAGACATTTCCCAAATCTACCTCTCCCCTAATCTACAATTCCTGTATATATGTATTTATGTTTGTACATATTCATTACTCTATTTATTTTACTTGTACATATCTATTCTATTTATTTTATTTTGTTAGTATGTTTGGTTTTGTTCTCTGTCTCCCCCTTTTAGACTGTGAGCCCGCTGTTGGGTAGGGACTGTCTCTATATGTTGCCAACTTGTACTTCCCAAGCGCTTAGTACAGTGCTCTGCACACAGTAAGCACTCAATAAATACGAGTGATTGATTGATTGATTGATTCCTCCCTTCAAAGCCCTACTGAGAGCTCACCTCCTCCAGGAGGCCTTCCCAGACTGAACCCCCTTTTTCCTCTCCTCTTCCCCATCCCCCGCTCTGCCCTACCTCCTCCCCCTCCCCACAGCATTTGTATATATTTGTACAGATTTATTACTCTATTTATTTTACTTGTACATATTTACTATTCTATTTATTTTGTCAATGATGTGCATATAGCTTTAATTCTATTCTGACGATTTTGACAGCTGTCTACAGGTTTCATTTTGTTGTCTGTCTCTCCCTTCTAGACTGTAAGCCCATTGTTAGGTAGGGACCACTCTCTATATGTTGCTGACTTGTACTTCCCAAGCGCTTAGTACAGTGCTGTGCACACAGTAAGCGCTCAATAAATACGATTGAATGAATGAATGAATGAATTCCTCACTTCCTCTTGTCCATAGGACATCTCTCCAGTAGTTAATCAGTGGTATTCGTTCAGCCCTTATTGCGTGCAGAGCACTGTACTAGGAGCTTGGGAGAGTACACTATAACAGACACATTCCCTGCCCACAACGAGCTTAAGTTACAACGACGGAGGGATTGGTCAGAGTTTTGGGAAAATGACAGACGAGACCAGCTACTGAGCCCATACCAGCGAAAACATCTTTGGCAGAAAATGGAAAACTGGACGAAGAGGAAGCCCCAAGAAACCTGAACATAGATTGGAAAATTCCAAGGGGTGATCTCTTAGGAACAGGCACAGAGAAGCAGCATGGCTCAGTGGAAAGAGCATGGGCTTTGGAGTCAGAGGTCATGGGTTCAAATAATAATAATAATAATAATAATGTTGGTATTTGTTACTATGTGCAAAGCACTGTTCTAAGCACTGGGGAGGTTACAAGGTGATCAGGTTGTCCCACTGGGGCTCACAGTCTTCATCCCCATTTTACAGATGAGGGAACTGAGGCCCAGAGAAGTTAAGTGACTTACCCAAAGCCACACAGCTGACAATTGGCGGAGCCGGGCTTTGAACTCATGACCACTGACTCCAAAGCCGGTGCTCTTTCCACTGAGCCATGGTGCTTCAAATCCCTGCTCCACCAATTGTCAGCTGTGTGACTTTGGACAAGTCACTTAACTTTTCTGGGCCTCAGTTACCTCATCTGTACAATGGGAATTAAGACTGTGAGCCCCCCATGGGACAACCTTATCACCTTGTAACCTCCCCCATGCTTAGAATAGTGCTTTGCAGATAGTAAGTGTTTAATAAATGCCATTATTATTATTATTATTATGAAGGTTCCCTGCTGTCAGTTGGTGACCCTCTTTCAATATTGTTGTTGGCTTATGGTATTCTTTAAGTTCTTACTATGTGCCAGGCACTCTTCTAAGCTCTGGGTTATATACGAAGTAATCAGGTGGGACACAGTCCATGTCCCCATTTTACAGATGAGGTGACTGAGCCCCAGATGGGCTTGGGAGTCAGCGGTTATGGGTTCTAATCCTGACTCCACCACTTGTCAGCTGTGTGACTTTGGGCAAATCACTTAATAATAATGGCATTTATTAAGCTCTTACTATGTGCAAAGCACTGGTCTAAGTGCTAGGAAGGTTACAAGGTGATCAGGTTATCCCACGAGGGGTTTACAGTCTTAATCCCCATTTTTCAGATGAGGTAACTGAGGCCCAGAGAAGTTAAATGAGTAGCCCAAGGTCGCACAGCTGACAAGCGGCAGATCCGAAATTAGAACCCATGACCTCTGACTCTCAAGCCAGTGCTATTTCTACTAAGCCACACTGCATAGTTAAAGGTTTACTATGTGCCAGGCCCACTACTGAGCACTGGGGTAGACACAAGATCATCATGTTGGACACAGTCCCTGGCCCACGTGGGACTCACAGTCTTAATCCCCATTTTACAGATGAGGTCACTGAGGCCCAGAGAAGTGAAGTGACTTGATCAGAGTCACATAACAGACAAGTAGTGGAGTCAGGATTAGAACCCAGGTCCTCTGACCCTTAGGTCCCTGCTCTTTCCACTAGATCACACTGCCTCAATTAAGATGTACGTTACCTGACCACCATTTGACACAATGCAGACTCTCTTGAGAGATATGTTCATTCATTCATTCAATTGTATTTATTGAGCGCTTACTGTGTGCAGGGCACTGTACTAAGCACTTAATAGAGTCACTTCTGCTGCCTATGGTGGCCAGTCTGCTGGCCTGTTCCTCAAGTCATTCCACCCCTCCCGCCTCCTCCCCCGGCTCTCCCCCTGATCTGGCTCAGACACCACGCCTCCCTCCTAACCCCAGGCTCTATGTTTTGAACACCACCCCAGATTTCAGCGTTTAGAACAGTGCTTTGCACATAGTAAATGCTTAACAAATACCATCATCATCATTTCACTAGGATCTGGAGGGGGACGCAAAGGCTCTGGGGCAAATACACATATCTCTGCAAAATGGCACCCGTGAGGTCACCATGTTTTGCTGTATGGCCAGCAAGAACTGGGTGACCTTACATGTATCTCCTTGTCTTGGCAGAAGGGAGGGCCATTAAGTGGCTACTCCACTCCTCTACGCCCCTCAGCTGGACATCATTCCCCTTCCTGCCACCAGAGTCGTCCCCAGGCTCACCAGTAGGAGCTGGATCCCACTGAGGGGAACCGATCACCTCCGACCTCCGATGCAGGATAGGTGGATGTTCTTCGATCACAGCATGTGCCTTCCCTCCTTCCCCCTTCAGTCCCTCGATGGAGGAACAGAGTCACTCTGCCCAAATGAAGCGGGAGAGAGATTCTTCCCCTATCGTGGCAGGGTGTCACAGGACACTCAGCCTGCTCCATTGAAATCAGAGAGGACATTGATGATGGAGTCCTCCATTAGGAACAAGGGCTGAACCTCGGTCCTGAGATTTTGGGGTCGAGAACATGTGCAAAGGAATTGATTCTATGTGCCAGTGATTTGCCCAACTCCCCGTGCACCTTCTCATCCCTGCTGGTCAGGTTCCCTCTAGGATGCAGAGGGCAAGGAGAGTGTGGCACACTGCTTGGGTGAAGACCAGCTTGGTGAAGAGCAACATGATAAGTCTATTTCCGGTCACCCATGCTTAAAAGCCCCATGAAGCCTACTGCCTATTTTACACCTCAGTGATGTGTGGAATGTTGAGAACTAGAGAGCCAAGATATTGGTTCCCCATTTTACAGAGGAGAAAACTGGGGCACAGAGAAGTCAAGTGACTGCCCAAGGTCACACAGCAGGCAAATAAGTGGTATAGTCAGAATTAGAACCCAGGTTGTCTCACTCCCAGTCCTGGACTCTTTCCACTGCTTCTCACAATCTCCTTTATCTCCGCAAAAATCACCCACCCATGAAGGTCATAGATTTCCAGTTAAGATGGAAAACCTCAATAGAATAAAAGCATTCTGGGGTAAGCCCCGTTTGCCAGGATGGGATAATGTAATTTAGTAGTCCCCACTTCCCTTTTTGCTGTCTGCCTTTTGTGCTTACTAAATGGTGACCTCAACCCCTATTGGCCAGATCCTACTGACCCGTCCACATTTGCTTCACCAACGAATGTCTGCTCGCACGCAAGACTTTTTGCTGCATATCTTATTATGGAAATGTGATGAGCCAAGGGAACACTAATGAGCTTACATCCATAGCTTTAGCATTTATTTATTTATTTATTTACATCCCTTGAGAAGCAGCGTGGCTCAATGGAAAGAGCATGGATTTTGGAGTCAGAGGTCATGGGTTCAAATCTCAGCTCTGCCAGTTGTCAGCTGTGTGACTTTGGGTAAGTCACTTTTAAGCATGGGTGGGTGATTTCTGCCGGTCTCAGCTCCGCAACGTTGCCAAGATCCGCCCTTTCCTCTCCATCCATACCGCTACCCTGCTCATTCAAGCTCTCATCCTATCCCGTTTGGACTACTGCATCAGCCTTCTCTCTGATCTCCCATCCTCGTGTCTCTCTCCACTTCAATCCATACTTCATGCTGCTGCCCGGATTATCTTTGTCCAGAAACGCTCGGGGCATATTACTCCCCTCCTCAATAATCTCCAGTGGCTACCAATCAATCTGCGCATCAGGCAGAAACTCCTCACCCTGGGCTTCAAGGCTCTCTATCACCTCGCCCCCTCCTACCTCACCTCCCTTCTCTCCTTCTACAGCCCAGCCCGCACCCTCTGCTCCTCCACCGCTAATCTCCTCACCGTACCTCGTTCTCGCCTGTCCCACCATCGACCCCCGGACCACATCATCCCCCGGGCCTGGAATGCCTTCCCTCTGCCCATCCGCCAAGCTAGCTCTCTTCCTCCCTTCAAGGCCCTACTGAGAGCTCACCTCCTCCAGGAGGCCTTCCCAGGCTGAGCCCCTTCCTTCCTCTCCCCCTCGTCCCCCTCTCCATCCCCCCCATCTTACCTCCTTCCCTTCCCCACAGCACCTGTATATATGTATATATGTTTGTACATATTTATTACTCTATTTATTTATTTATTTATTTATTTATTTTACTTGTACATATCTATTCTATTTATTTTATTTTGTTAGTATGTTTGGTTTTGTTCTCTGTCTCCCCCTTTTAGACTGTGAGCCCACTGTTGGGTAGGGACTGTCTCTATATGTTGCCAATTTTTACTTCTCAAGCGCTTAGTACAGTGCTCTGCACACAGTAAGTGCTCAATAAATACGATTGATGATGATGATGATGACTTAACTTCTCTGTGCCTATCACCTCATCTGTATAATGGGAATTAAGACTGTGAGCCTGCCGTGGGACAACCTGATCACCTTGTAACCTCCCCAGCGCTTAGAACAGTGCTTGGCTCATAGTAAGCACTTAATAAATGCCATTATTTTTATTATTTTTGTTATCTGTTGCTCCTGTTGCTTAGAGGTAATTCCACTGCCATGGATTTTATGTCCTGAAGGCTTTCATTCATTCATTCCTTCAATCGTTTTTATGGAGCACTTACTGTGTGCAGAGCACTGTACTAAGCGCTTGGGAAGGCACGTTAACAGTGAAACGATATATATTTAACATCCAATAACTATCCTATCAAAGCCTCATGAGATGTGTTCTTCGTTGGAACCCTCAGGTTGCCTTTATGTATCTGGGTATTTTGCAGTGTCCCATCTCTCTTCCCTTCTAAACAGTGCTTGGCTTAACTCATTCTCTGGGAGGCAGACGGTCACTGGCCTTTCTGGACTTGGAATCAGGCTGTCAAATTGCTGTGTGGGTAAACCATCTGAGAAATTTTTTTTAGCTTGAGATGCATTGCCCGGTCCTTTCAGTCCTCCTTCGAGGGCTTTCAGGAGAGGTGAAACTGCATTTAGAGTTAACCTCAGTTGACCACTGACCTGTGCACTGGGCTTGAAGATACCTCCAGAACTTTACCATCTTCCAGTGAGCTGACTTCAACCAACAAAAGTCCCTTAATGAATAAAAAAAAAAAGGTGAACGACACTCTTCCTATTGGTTTCTCCCACCTGAACACGAGGGAAATGAATAAAAGAGTTGGGAATCAAGCCCTTTTCAAAAAGTATGTACTGTTTGATCTTAAAAAGGGACAGTGCAATCATTCAACACACACCTTGCTTGAACAGAAGTAGGCATTTCTGCTCCATGTCACTTTGTTCTTTAATTCCTTTACTGCAGAACCTCAGAAATTCAAACTCGGGGATGCACTGTGGAAGAATAGAATACATTTCCATTCAGGATTCACTAGAATTTTATTCATTGTTTCATTATCACCTAACGGAGAACTCGATGTCTCTCTCTTCCCCCCATGTACTACACTTAAAATTTTTAAGGTCATAAAAGAGACAGTCAAAATGACTTTGTCCTTTCATTATGTATTAAGGAATTCCTCAGCCCGGAGGTTTTCTTTTTCTCCTTATGTGGTTCTTGCTTCTTGTCTTGAAAGAGTGCTCTCCGTTCATCCATGGAGGGTTTTGTGACTTAGAGAATTTGAATGCATTTTTTTTCTCTTTTGAAAATCCACTCAGAAATTGCCATTGCGCTCTCACCCCCATATTCAATATCCATCTTTCTATCTGTCTACCCATTGTTCTGTCTGTCCATGGATCCTTTCATCACTCAATCATCATCTTTATCTTAAATAGGTAAGAGGAAGTCTCGCCAAGTGATTACTTGAGAAAATGATAATAATAATTGTATTTTTAAGCACTTATTATGCACCAGGCACTGTATTAAGTGCTGGAGTGGATACAAGCAAATGGGGTTGGACACAGTCCCTCTCCCACATAGGGCTCACAGTCTCATTCCCCATTTTACAGATGAGGTACCTGGAGCCCAGAGAAGTGAAGTGACTTGTCCAATGTCACACAGAAGATAGGTGGCAGAGCCAGGATTAGAACCCGTGACCTTCTGATTTCCAGTCCCTTGCTCTATCTAATCCATCATGCTGCTTCTTTACCTGTAAGGCAACATGCATTCCCTTTAACTCTGTTATCCTGGTAACTGTCAAGCCAACATCTTTATTTCACCTTGATAAATTATGAACTTCCTCTCCCTGCTCTTGAACCTATCCCCTTTAAGCCCTGGATATTCACTCCCCGCCAGCCACACAGCACTTATGCCCATATCTGTAATTTATTTTAATGTCTGTCTCTCCCTCTAGAGTATAAGCTCTCTGTGAGTAGGGATCATGTCTGTCAGTCAATCAATTGATAATAATAATGATGGCATTTATTGAGTGCTTACTATGTGCAAAGCACTGTTCTAAGCACTGGGGAGGTTGCAAGGTGATCAGGTTGTCCCACGGGGGGCTCACAGTCTCAATCCCCATTTTTCAGATGAGGTAACTGAGGCCCAGAGAAGTTAAGTGACTTGCCCAAAGTCACAAAGCTGACAATTGGTGGTTGGGATTTGAACCCATGACCTCTGACTCCAAAGCCCTTGCTCTTTCCATTGAGCTACTGAGTGCTCACTATGTGCAGGGCACTGTACTAAGAGCTTGGGAAACTACAATACAGCAGACTTAGCAGATACGTTCCCTGCCCATAACAAGCTTATGGTATAGAGGGGGAGAAAGACTTTAGTATGAATAAATAAGTATTTTATAATATAAAATGTGTAATTTAAAGATATGTACATGAGTGCTGTGTGATTCTCTACCAAATCAGTTATATTGCACTCTCCCAAGCATTTAGTACAGAGCTCTGCACATTGTAAGTACTTAGGAAATATCATTGATAGTGTAACTGATAGATAGTAAGCTCCTCGAGGGTGGGGAGTGTGTCTACCAAATTCCCTTTTATTGTACTCTACCAAAGATGTAGTATAGTGCTCTGCATATAGTAAGCACTCAATAAATACCCTTGACTGATAGATTGATCGATGAACTATGTACCATGGAAAATTCAAGAGCAAGTTTGTTTAATGAAATGGTGACTGATACAAATAGAAAATGTAATTTAACTTCTGTGGCTTTGTGCTGATTTAAAATCACTCTCATCAAGAGCACCGCCGCTCTCTTTATTTAGTTATATCAGTAAGCATCTGCTGCACTTCTCAGTCAGACAAAACTAACATTTGGAGAGAATGATGTTGTTGAGTAAATGGAGGTTTTTAGCCTTGCTCCATTCCCTACAGTCAGTGTTTGTCATGTTAGGTTATAAACCAATACCGTTGAGTGATGGATAAATTAAAAACATGGGGGTGGAATCTATCCATCAATCAGTGGTATTCATTGAACATTACTACATGCAGAGCACTTGAGAGAGTACAGTACATCAGAATTAGTAGACACAGTCCCTGCCCAGAATGAGGTTACAGTCTAGAGGGAGAGGCAGACATTAATATGAATCTAGCTAGCAAGCTATCTCTCTACAGCTATCTATGCATATATCCATATTGCTGTAATTTGGTCTATTTAAGTTTAATGTCCTTTGGGCTTGAAAAAAATCACCCAAAGACAAACTAGTCAACCCCAATAACCCCAGCTGGGGATGGGGTCATAGCTACTGTGAAGACATCATAGATTTTAGGTAAATAATGAATAGGAAAATGATGCTTCTCTCCCACCCCTCTACCTCTACAGAACTTATGGTGTACATTTCTATCACCCGATGGCTCCTTAAAACTCCTTTATCCAGTAATTACGGCTGGGATGGGTATGCTTGATTCTCAACTTCAATTCACTTGACCAGCTGGGTCAGGGAAAAGAAATGACTTTCTTTGAGCAGCCTTGGCTTGGCTTCCCTAATAGTATCATTTGCTATCCTTGGTTCAAGAGTCCAATTTTGCCGTGCCCGGGCACATTAAGGATAAACAGGCCACCTGAAGATGAAGGGCAAGTTTCCCCCCACTCCTCCCTTTCTCCTCCCGCCGTTCCCCTCCCTATCTGCCCAAAAGGAAAAAAAGATTCCCTGAAGTTTCCCATTTCTTTTTCTGGATTTCCTTAAAGGAAAGACCATCTTTAAGGTCAAAACCAAGTTTTCCAATGCAATAGACTGCTAAATATTTTTGAAAAAGGACTATGTCTGGATGCTATGCCTGGTATTAACTCATAGGGCATATTCACTGTAGTCTGTGGGATATTTTCTGGTGGTTTCAAATGGACCCAAATGTTTAATTCATCTGTATCTCTGGAATGTGAGGCATTTTCTAGAGAAATTCAACTTCAATCCATAGACCTATAGGACAGTGTCAAAAATCCATGTACCTTCAAAATTCTCAGGGGCCAGTTCTAATCAAATCCCTAACAGCAGATAATCTATCCCAACCACCTTTACAATAAGCTGTCCTGCAGCTTATAGGACTGACACAGCTGATGGAAAAGGTTGTCCTGAATTATCTGACACCTTTTCATTTAAAAATAATATGGAAATCAGAAGGTCTATTTTCCTCCAAGATGTTTCACTTCTAATGTGGTTCCGTCCTTCCAGTTTGTATTATTCTCTCACTGACATTTTACATGTCATATGGTGAGTTTCCTCCAGGAAAATGAATCAGATTTCTGCCTGGAGTGCAAAACTCCTCATTGGGGAAAAAAAATCTGCTGTGTTTGAGACCAAAAGTGCTGCTCAGTTGTTATGGCAACGAGAATTGAAAGGGGGATGCACAGTTGGGACGGATGACCATTTGCTCCTCGAAGAAATTCCTGGCCCCGGCTTCCCCAATGGAATTGTTTGGCTCCTTCCCTGAGGAACTGGCAAGGAAGACTGTTTGCTAGTCGAGTCGAACGGGAAGTTCTGAGGGGCTCGGTGAGGAGACCCCCCCTCCGGTGCCTTCTATGCATTCCGCAACAGCACAATGACTTCCGCCTCATTTCCCTTCCCTTGGGCCTGGCGTCCCCCATCCCCTTCCCTCCTGGCCACCTCTTCCCTGAGGCCCCCCCTCCACCCCCCCACCCCCCCCACACACATATGCCCTCCACCTCCATGGCTTCCCCTCCCCTTCCCCCATGAACCCCAATCCTGACACCCCTGTCAATGCACCTCCTCCCTCCATACTTGTCTCTGGCTCTGTCCATGGCCTTCCTTTTTTTTTGTTTTTCAAACTTTCTTCTTTTTTCTTTTTTAAATGTCTTTTCTTCTTTTGAAATTTGGGTTGCTCCAACTACTCCTTGCTGCCACCATGCTCCAGGTGGAAGGGGGACACTGTGGGTGGGCGGGCAGAAGGAGGGAAGCCACCAGAAACTTTCAGATTCATCAGATTAATCTCCAATCGCCCCACGGTATTTCCACCTCCTGCCGCTTCATCACTTACACACCAACTCAGCACTTTCATTTTCATTCCTCACAGAGCTCGTATGTCTGTCTTTTCATTCCATATTACTTTCTCCTCTCTAAAGTTTACTTTAGTGTCTCGTCTCCTCCACTAGATTGGAAGCACTGTAAGTATTCTATTGTAGCCTCCCCAGTGCTTACTAATAATAATGGCATTTTACTAGAGTGTCCTGCCCACAGTAGATGATCAATAAATTCAAATGGTTGACTGATGATGGATTATTAACAATAATAATCATAATGATAATGGTACTTGTTAAGTGCTTACTATGTGCCGAGTACTGTTCTAAACACTGGGGTAGATACAAGTTAATCAGGTTGGACACAGTCACTGTCCCACATGGGGCTCACATTTTTATCCCCATTTTTCTGAGGCCCAGAGAAGTGAAGTGACTTGCCCAAGGTCATACAGCAGACAAGTGATGGAGCCGGGATTATAACCCAGGTCTTTCTGACTCTCAGGCCCATTCTCTATCCACTAGGCCATGCTGCTTCTCTATTGTTTGATTCGTTTGTTTGAATCAATCAACCAAATTGATTAATTCAAACAAATGGGAAAGGTGGGAAGACAGAGGTGGGAGCAAGCTCTGATCAGATAATAATAATAATTGCCTTTATTAAGCACTTACTATGTGCAAAGCACTGTTCTAAGCACTGGGGAGGTTACAAGGTGATCAGGTAGTCCCATGGAGGGCTCACAGTCTTAATCCCCATTTTACAGATGAGGTAACTGAGGCACAGAGAAGTTGAGTGACTTGCCCAAAGTCACACAGCTGACATTTGGCGGAGTGGGATTTGAACCCATGACCTCTGACTCCAAAGCCCGTGCTCTTTCCACTGAGCAACGCTGCAGATGGGACACCCATGTGCACGTCATATGCTTCCTCAGGAATCAATCAATGGTATTTGTTGAGCGTTTACTGTGTGCAGAAAACCAAACTGAACACTTAGGAAAGTACAATATAACAGAATTGGTAGACACATTCTCTGCCCAAAATGAGCTTGCTGTCTAGAGGAAAAGTCGCAGAAGTAAAAGTCGCATCATGCTGTTTTGTGAGCTGCCAATAGTCAAGCAATCAATGGTATTTATTGAACTTTTAATGTGTGCATTCATTCATTGTCAGTCAGTCATATTTATTGAGCGCTTACTGTGTGTAGAGCACTGTTCTAAGTGCTTGCGAGAGTACAATACAACAGTTGGTAGACACGTTCCCTGCCCTTAGTACTAAGTGCTTAATACAGTGCTCTGCACACAGTAATCGCTCAATAAATACGATTGAATGAAAGAATGAATGAATGCCCTCAACAAGCTTACAGTCGAGATGGGAAGACAGACATTAATATAAAGAAATAATTTATAATATATAGTTTATTGATATATTCCCAAGTGTGGTGGGGCTGACGGTGGAGCAAATATCAAATGCCCAGAGCTCACAGATCAGACACTGCCCAACAGATCGCCTACATGGACCATATTGGTTTCTCCCCCAGTGGACAGATTCAGGGACCGTTTCTACCTACTCTGTTCTATTGTCCTCTCCCAAGTACTTAGTACAGTGCTTTGCACACTTACTACAGTGCTCAATAAATACCACTGATTGATTGACTGATTCCAGTGCTTCTAGGCATCCCCCTAGACTGTAAACTCATTGGGGGCAGGGATCGTGACTACCAACTCTGTTATACTGTACTCTCCCAAGTGCTTAGTACAGTGCTCTGCACAAAGTAAGTGCTCAATCAATACCATGGATTGATGGATTGATCAGATCTCAGATTGTCTCCAATTCATGAATTCCCCCTCTGTGACTGTGACTGCATGGGATAGCAAATGGCTCAGTCCTGATTGTCTTGTATCTTCTCCAGTGCTTAGAACAGTGCTTGGCATGTAGTAAGCACTTAACACATACTTCCATTATTACTAATTCATCTGTTGTCCAGGAAGTGGTGACACATAGGGGTTGGGATTTATCATGACATTTTGGGAAAGTGAAAATTGTTCCCCAGAGATTTCTCCACTCAGAGTTACCTCAGTCAGTCAATCAATCAATGGTATTTATTGAGCACTTTGGAGTCAGAGTCATGGATTCAAATCCCGGCTCTGCCAATTCTCAGCTGTGTGACTTTGGGCAAGTCACTTAACTTCTTTGTGCCTCAGTTACCTCATCTGTAAAATGATATTAAGACTGTGAGCCCCCTGTGGGACAACCTGATCACCTTGTAACCTCCCCAGCACTTAGAACAGTGCTTTGCATATAGTAAGTGCTTAATAAATGCCATCATCATTATTATTATTATTTTGTGCAGAGCCCTGCACTAAGTGATTGGGAGAGTACAATACAACAGAGTTGGTAGACACGTTCCCTGCCCACAGTGAGCTTACAGTGTAGCAGGGGAGAGAGACATGAACATAAATAAATAAATCACAGATATGTATATAAATGCTGTGGGGCTGAGGGAGGGGTGATTAAAGCGTGCCAATCTAAATGCAAAGATGTCACAGAAGGGAGTAGGAGAAGAGGAAATGAAAGCATAGTTGGGGAAGATCTCTTGAAGGAGATGTGCTTTTAATGAGGATTTGACGGTGGGGGAAGTTTGTTTTGTTGTATAGTATTAGTTCATTCATTCTTTCAATTGTATTTATTGAGCACTTACTGTGTGCAGAGCACTGTACTGAGTGCTTGGGAAGTACAAGTTGGCAACATACAGAGACGATCCCTACCCAACAACAGGCTCACAGTCTTGAAGGGGGAGACAGACAACAAAACAAAACACGTGGACAGGTGTCAAGTCGTCAAAACAAATAGAATTAAAGCTGAATGCACATCGTTAACAAAATAAATAGAATAGTAAATATGTACAAGTAAAATAAATAGAGTAATAAATCTGTACAAGCATATATACAGGTGCTATGGGGAGGGGAAGGAGGTAGGGCAGGGGAGATGGGGAGGAGGAGAGGAAAAAGGGGGCTCAGTCTGGGAAGACCTCTTGGAAGAGGTGAGCTCTCAGTAGGGCTTTGAAGGGAGGAAGAGAGCTAGCTTGGCGGATGTGCAGAGGGAGGGCATTCCAGGCCCGGGGGAGGACATGGGCCTGGGGTTGATGGTGGGACAGGCGAGAACGAGGCCCAGTGAAGAGGTTAGTGGCAGAGGAGCAGAGGGTGTGGGCTGGGTTGTAGGAGGAGAGAAGGGAGGTGAGGTAGGAGGGGGCAAGGTGATGGAGAGCCTTGAAGCTGAGAGCGAGGAGTTTTTGCTTGATGTGTAGGTTGACAGGCAGCCACTTGAGATTTTTGAGGAGAGGAGTAACATGCGCAGAGCATTTCTGCACAAAGGAAGTTAGTTAAGCACTTAATATGTGCCAAATACTCTTCTAAGTCCTGGGGTAGGTAAAAGTGCGGCAAGTAGCATGACCTAGTGGAAAGAGCCCAGACCCGGGAGTCAGAGGACCTTGATTCTAATCCCAGCCCTGCCACAGCACCTGCATATATGTATATATGTTTGTACATATTTATTACTCTATTTATTTATTTATTTTACTTGTGCATATCTATTCTATTTATTTTATTTTGGTAATATATTTGATTTTGTTCTCTGTCTCCCCCTTCTAGACTGTGAGCCCACTGTTGGGTAGGGACTGTCTCTATATGTTGCCAACTTGTACTTCCCAAGCACTTAGTACAGTGCTCTGCACACAGCAAGTGCTCAATAAATACGATTGATTGATTGATTGATTGATTGATTAGCTTTCTGTCTGATCTTGGGCAAGTCACTTAACTGCTCTGTGTCTCAGTTTCCTCAACTGTAAAGTGGGGATTCAAATCCTGTTGTCCCTGCTACTTCCCAAGCGCTTAGTACAGTGCTCTGCACACAGTAAGTGCTCAATAAATATGATTGAATGAATGAATGAATGAATGAATCCTGGCTCTGCCAATTCTCAGCTGTGTGACTTTGGGCAAGTCACAACTTCTTTGTGCCTCAGTTATCTCATCTGTAAAATGGGGATTAAGACTGTGAGCCCCCGTGGGACAACCTGATTACCTTGTACCTACCCCAGTGCTTAGAACAGTGTTTGGTATATAGTAAGCGCTTAACAAATACCAGCATTGTTATTATTATTATTATTATTATTATTATTATTATTATTATTACTTGCCCAAGGTCACACCCAGCAGACAAATGGCAGAGCCAGGATTGGAACCCACGTCCTCTTGAATCCCAGGCCCATGTTGTATTCATTCGGGTACACGGTTTCTCCATATTCTCCAAGGGCATAATCTGTCTGTTCCTTTAAGGGATCATTGTATTCTGCTGGGTTTGAATATCAATTGCCAAATGCCCACACCAGCACTGAGTCATGCCAGCATGACTATAAGGAGGAATTATATGCTCACAGCTGTAGTTTCCAATGAAAGTCCATTTCATTTACTTGACCCCAGAGCCTTGTCCAAGCAATGTCACGGGAGCTTTCCCCAGATGGCAGCCATTTGCTTCTGCCTCCTTCATTATGAACCCTTCGAAGGAGGGCAGGGTGCCAGCTGGGTTGGGAGGTGGAGATCGCATGTGTTCCTAGCCGCGTTGGGAAATGAAAGCACGAGACCGAGAGCCTTGCCGAAGCTGGTGCTGTCGCCAGGATTTGCGGCCAGTCCGGCCACCACTTAGTCTCTGCTGGCAGATTTTCTGACTGTGCCTACAGGACAGCAGAGGTGAAATGGGTTGCAGGGATCGAGCACTGGATCAATCAATCAGTGGTATTTATGGAGGGCTGACTGTGTGCAGAGTACTGGATGAAGCACTTACCTTTCAACCGGAGGACGATCGGAGCCATCACTTTATTCATTCATTCATTCAATCATATTTATTGAGCGCTTACTGTGTGCAGAGCACGGTACTAAGTGCTTGGGCAGTACAAGTTTGCAACATATAGAGACGGTCCCTACCCAACAGCAGGCTCACAGTCTAGAAGGGGGAGACAGAGAACAAAACAAAACATATAAACCAAATAAAATAAATAGAATAAATATGCACAAGTAAAATAAATAAAAGAGTAATAAATATGTACAAACATATATACATAGATACAGGTGCTGTGGGTAGGGGAAGGAGGTAAGGCGGGAGAGATGGGGAGAGGGAGTAGGGGAAAAAGAAGGAGGGGGCTCAGTCTGGGAAGGCTTTACTTCTACCTTTGCCAGCCGAGGAAGGAAACGATGATTGCCTCTCCCCCTCACCCTCCAAAATTGAGGAAGTGGCTCACCAGGTCACCTGGAATAACATTTGTCCTCCCACAGGGTTGGTCCAGGACCCAAAGGAATCAGGGAAGCAGGGAAGGTGACTGGGAGATGTCCCAAGGTGAAGCAGCATGGCGTAGTGGATAGAGGACAGGCCTGGGAGTCAGAAGGTTGTGGGTTCTAATCTCGGCTCCGCCACTTGTCTGCTGTGTGATTTGGGCAAGTCACTTTACTTCTCTGGGCCACAGTTACCTCATCTGCAAAATGGGGATTGAGACTGTGAGCCCCACGTGGGACAGGGATTGTGTCCAACCCAATTTGGTGTACCCACCCCAGCACTTAGTAGTACAGTGCCTAGCACATAGTAAGCACTTAACAAATGCCATGATTTTCTCTAGACTGTGAGCTCATTGTCTCTAGACTGTGAGTGCACTGCGGGCAGGGAATGTCACTATTGTTGTATTGTACTTTCCCAGGTGCTTAGTACAGTGTTTTGCACACAGTAAGTGGTCAATAAATACGCTTGAATGAATGAAGATAAATTTAGGCTTCTTTCTCCCAGCTGGTGGCCTATAAGGGCTTTTTTTCATGGCGTTTGTTAAGCACTTACTTCATGCCAGGCACTGTACTAAGCAATGGGGTACAGGTTGTTCACAGTCCATGTGATGACGATGATGATGATATTTGTTAAACACTCACCATGTGTCAAGCACTGTTCTAACCACTGGTGTAGATACAATATAATCAAGTTGGACACAGTCCCTGTCCCACATGGGACACTCAATCTTAATCCCCATTTTAAAGCTGAGGTCACTGAGGTCCAGACAAGTGAAATGACTTGCCCAAGGTCACAGCAGTCAAGCAGCGGATCTGGGATTGGAACTCAGGTCCTTCTGACTCCCAATCCCATGCTGAATCCACTAGGCCATGCTGCTCTCTGAACACTGTGATCTCAACTCTACAGGGCTTAATACATTGTTCATGGCAGGCTAAGGTAATGCTCGCAAATTCCTTCAAATAATAATATAATCAGTTCAGACACCATCCCTGTCCCACTGGGGCTCACAGTCGAAGGTAAAATGAGGACAGATAGATGCTAAAGAGATGGTACTAATAGTAATAATTGTGGTATTTGTTAAGCATTTACTAGATGCCTGGCACTGTACTAAGCACTGGGGAAGATAGACATTATCAATAGCATTGATTGAGGAACTACTGTGTAGCAGCTAGAGATGATAGGACCTGAAGAACATTGAGACTGACAGACACAGACGAACAAAGAGACAGATTGCTGGGCAGACATACAAGCTGACAGATTGACAGAGGCACAGACAGACAGAGAAATGTGTGCAAATGAGAAACCAATCAGTTCATAGAACAAAGATCTGATATTTGGCCAGTGCTACAAGACTGCACCTATCAATTAATCAATCAATTGATCAATGGTATTTCTTGAGCACTTACTGTGTACAGAGCACTATACTCAGCACTTGGAAGAGTACAGTACAACAGAGTTGGTAGACACATTCCCTTCCTGAAATAGGCTTATAGTCTAGAGGGGGAGACAGACATTAATATAAAGAAATAATTTATAATGTATAGTTTATAGATATGTACACAGTGCTATGGGGCTGAGGGTGAGGTGAATATCCATTGCTCCAAGGTCTCAGATCCAAGTGCACAGAGGATGCAGAAAGGAGGGCTAGCTGGAGAAAAGAGGGCTTAATTGGGGAGGGCCTCTTGGAAGAGATTACTGCATCAGCCTCCTCTCCAATCTCCCATCCTCCTGTCTCTCCCCTCTTCAATCCGTACTTCACGCCGCTGCCCAGATCATCTTTGTCTAGAAACGCTCTGGGCTTGTTACTCCCCTCCTAAAAAAATCTCCAGTGGCTACCAATCAATCTACGCATCAGGCAAAAACTCCTTACTCTTGGCTTCAAGGCTCTCCATCACCTCGTCCCCTCCTACCTCACCTCCCTTCTCTCCTTTTTTTATTTTTTTATTTTTTTAATGGCATTTATTAAGCGCTTACTATGTGCAAAGCACTGTTCTAAGCGCTGGGGAGGTTACAAGCTGATCATGTTGTCCCACAGGGGGCTCACAGTCTTCATCCCCATTGTACAGATGAGGTAACTGAAGCCCAGAGAAGTCAAGTGACTTGCCCAAAGTCACACAGCTGACAAGTGGCAGAGCCGGGATTTGAACCCATGACCTCCTACTCCAAAGCCCAGGCTCTTTTCCACTGAGCCATGCTGCTTCTCCTTCTACAGCCCAGCCCGCACCCTCCACTCCACTGCCACTAATCTCCTCACCGTGCCTCGTTCTCGCCTGTCCCGCCGTCGACCCCTGGCCCACATCATCCCCCTGGCCTGGAATGCCCTCCCTCCGCACATCCGCCAAGCTAGCTCTCTTCCTCCCTTCAAGGCCCTACTAAGAGCTCACCTCCTCCAGGAGGCCTTCCCAGACTGAGCCTCTTCCTTCCTCTCCCCCGCGTCCCCCTCTCCATCCCCCCATCTTACCTCCTTCCCCTCCCAACAACATCTGTATATATGTATATATGTTTGTACACATTTATTACTCTATTTTATTTGTACATATTTATTCTATTTATTTTATTTGGTTAATAGGTTTGGTTTTGTTCCCTGTCTCCCCCTTCTAGACTGTGAGCCCACTGTTGGGTAGGGACCATCTCTATATGTTGCCAACTTGTATTTCCCAAGTGCTTAGTACAGTGCTCTGCACACAGTAAGCACTGAATAAATACGATTGAATGAATGAATGAATGAAGAGATGTGACCTTAATAAGGCTTTGAAGGGTGGGAGAGTGGTGGTCTGGCAGATATGGAGGGGAGGAAATTCCAGGCTACTTCAGCCAGCGCTCTGAAAAGTCCATCCGGCAAAGCATCATATTTCTGTCCTGCTTTCTTTTCCTTGCCTCCAGCCGAAGGATTGAAGGGGATTTATTACTTTACCCATTATCTTCTCTGGCATTTGATGTTTCTTCTGAAATTCCTGGACAAGAAATGGGACAGCTGTTGAGAGTTGGAAGCCCGGACAACACAAAGGGCCCATGTCACAGCATAAAATGCCTCTTTTCTTGTTATTCCAGATTCACTATTGCTACTCGAGATATGGAAACCGAGGCACGGAGAAGTGACTTACCCAAAGTCGCACAGCAGGCAGATGGCCGAGTCGGTGTTATCACCCAGATCCTCTGATTCCTAGGCCACGCTGCTCCACTCTATTGTGTTGTAATAATAATAATAATGATAATGGCATTTATTAAGTGCTTTCTAAGTGCAAGGCACTGTTCTAAGCACTGGGGAGGTTACAACGTGATCAGGTTGTCCCACGGGGGGCTCACAGTCTTAATCCCCATTTCACAGATCAGGTAACTGAGGCACAGAGAATAATAATGATAATCATAATGGCATTTATTAAGCACTTACAATGTGCAAAGCACTGTTCTGAGCACTGGGGAGGTTACAAGGTGATCAGGTTGTCTCACAGGGGGCTCACAGTCTTAATCCCCATTTTACAGATAACTGAGGCGCAGAGAAGTTAAGTGACTTGCCCAAAGTCACACAGCTGACAGTTGGCAGAGCCGGAATTTGAACCCGTGACCTCTGGCTCCAAAGCCTGTGCTCTTTCCACTGAGCCACGCTGCTTCTTGCCCAAAGTCACACAGCTGAAAAGTGGTGGAGCTGGGATTTGAACCCATGACCTCTGACTCCAAAGCCTGCACTTTTTCCACTGAGCCACACTGCTTCTCCTTCTTGTACTCTCCTAGGAGCTTAGTACAGGACTCAGCCCACAGAAAGTGCTCAATAAATACCATTGATTAATTGGGACATGGTGAGCTGCTTGAGAGTAGGAAATGTGTGTCTTGCTTCTGCTGTACTTTCCCAAGCGCAGAGCACATTGCTTGACACTCACTTAGGTGCTCAGTAAATCCCACTGACAGATTGGTTGAATGATCAAAGGGTTGAGGGAGAAAGGCACAAAGAAGCTGACAGGGTAAGGAAAGGGGAATAAATTCAGCACGACTCTAACTAGGGTAATGCTGTTGGTCAGCAATAAATTAATGCTTTGGCTCTGTTTACTTGCTAGCAGATAGTGTAAGTCAACCAGAAAGGGTTTTAGCAGGTTATTGACATTGGACAACCGATATTTTTAAATAGCTGAAATGCTGTATTTTTAGCTGTGGCATTGTTGAAATTTCCACTGAGAATTTTAGAAGTCAATCAGTCCATGGTAATTTGTTGAGCACTTACTGTGAGCAGAGAGCACAGGGTACTAAGTGCTTGGGAAAATATGCTATGGTAGATATGATCTCTGCCAACAAGGAGCTTACAGTCATTAGCATTTCTGGCATATGCTCAGGAAATAATTGATTGATGATAAGACTAGACTGATAGTGCTTTAATACTCACCCCTGCCCCAAGGTACTTCTGTACACATCCTTATATTCTACTGTTTCCCCTTCCTGTAATTTATTTTAATTTCTTTCTTTCTTCTTTCTTTCTGTCTTTCTCCCCCTGTAGACTCCTTATGGACAGAGAGCACATCTACCAACTCTACTGCGTTGTAGCAACAAATCAATCAATCAGTAGTATTTATTGAGTGCTTATTGTGCTCTACTAAGTGCTTGGGGGAGTTCAGGATAAGAGAGTTGGTAGACATGCTCCCTGCACATGATGAGCTTACAGTCTAAAGGGGAAGACAGACATTAAAATAAATGCATAATTTACAATTTATGAGTATTTGTATAATAAAGTATATTGCATATTAAATTATAGTAATTTAAATTAAATGAAAGTATATACACTTTCCCAAGTACTTTGTACAGTGCTCTGTACACAATAAGTGTTCAATAAATACCACTGATTGATTGATTGATTGATTGATTACTATATTGAGGTTTCAATTTGGTGTTAGATCATTTTGGAAATTGTGGTTACTTCTGATGGTGACTTTATCCTCTATCCTTTAATTACCACATATTTTAGGAATATTAACCCATACCTCATTGGGCACTATGAGGTTACTTGCCTCTAGAGAGTAAGCTCATTCATTCATTCATTCATTCAATCGTATTCATTCATTCAATCGTATTTATTGAGCGCTTACTGTGTGCAGAGCAATGTACTAAGCACTTGGAAAATACAATTTGGCAACATATGGAGACAGTCCCTACTCAACAACGGGCTCATAGTCTAGAAGGTGGAGACAGACAGGAAAACAGAACACGTAGACGGGTGTCAATACCATCAAGATAAATAGAATTATAGATATATGCACATCATTGATAAAATAAATAGAGTAATAAATATGTAGAGAAGCAGCATGGCTCAGTGGAAAGAGCACAGGCTTTGGAGTCAGAGGTCATGGGTTCTAATCCCAGCTCCGCCAATTGTCAGCTGTGTGACTTTGGGCAAGTCACTTCACTTCTCTGGGCCTCAGTTCCCTCATCTGGAAAATGGGGATGAAGACTGTGAGCCCCACGTGGGACAACCTGATCACCTTGTAACCACAACAGTGCTTGGCACATAGTAAGTACTTAATAAGTGCCATCATTATTATTACAAGCGCTTAGTACAGTGCTTTGCACACAGTAAGCACTCAATAAATATGATTGAATGAATGTACAAATGCACACAAGTACTGTGGGGGGGAAGGGGGTAGGGCAGAGGGAGGGAGTGGGGGTGATGGGGAGGGGAGGAGAAGGAGAGGATAAGGGGGGGATCAGTCTGGGAAGGCCTCCTGGAAGAGGTGAGCTCTCAGTAGGGCTTTGAAGGGAGGAAGAGAGCTAGTTTGGCAGATGTGTGGAGGGAGGGCATTGCAGGCCAGAGGTAGGACGTGGGCCAGATGTTGACAGTGGGACAGGCGAGAATGATGTACAGTGAGGAGGTTAGCGGCAAAGGAGCGAAGTGTGGTGGGCAGGGAATGTGTCAACCAACTCTGTTATAGTGTATTCTCCCAAGCGCTTAGTACAGTGGGCTCTCAATAAACACGATAGATTTGATTTAAATTTCCAAGTGGCCACCACCACACAAACCCAGCAGTGATTCCAAAGTTACAGGTGTCAGTTGGGACAAGAGGGGACTACAGCTCCAATCTGACTTCATCCACCCTCTATTCTGGCATGTGTCACTCAAACATTGACCAATTTTGCATTCCCTTTTTGGGGAAATATGGTAGAACCCTGAAATCTGGAAACAAAAAAACCAACCAAAACCCCTATAGATGGCTTAGAAAATACTTGTCAAAGGGTAGAATTGTTGTAATGATTTGGAACTTAACCGTATGTGTTCTCCTCATTCCTCTGTTTAGAGAGAGTTAGTTCTGAACTCCCAGGTGCTTACAATCACTCAGAGATTGGTGCCTCAATGGAAAGACCACATATAGTTAAGTTCCAAATTATTACAACAATTATAGCCTCTGACAAGCATTTTCTAAGCCATCAAATGATAATTTCCATTATTAACAGCTGAGTGGTTGGAAAATGATAAGGAGAAGTACTTATATTTGTTAACAAAATCAGAGCTTGCTTTATTTTTATTTGTGACATGAAACTAAAATGACATTGCCTACTGTACTTGGTTTTAGAATAGAGGTTGAAAAAAGGAATAAATTAAAGTCTTTCAATTTGAATAGAAGAAATAAGTAAACTGGGGGTTTGAGTGCAACACTCTCCACATCGATATTCGTCTAACTCATTTCATTCTACTTCATAGAGTGTCCTTCCGTAATCTCGCATGATCTGATTTCTCCATTTAGTGTGTTTTAAGGCTAGATTTCCAAATTTTGGAAACAGCTTACAGCATCTCAGCCTTCCAACTTTCACTTGGAAACCCCGTTAGCCTCCAAGATTTGAATTATGAATAGGGTAAGGTAGCCAATTCCCTGCAATATTTATATTCTTGAGGAGAGACAAGGTACATTTGAAACTCACAACAGACTTCAACTAATTCACCTCCTTCCCCCAACAATCTGACCTGCATGCTCTGCTGGGGGGAGCAGGGGGAGCAGGTAGAAATCGGGGAGTGTCTTCTGGAGCCGGACCAGGGTTACCGACCGAATAACGATAATGGTATGTTTTACCCCAGTGCTTGGAACACCGATCAACCAATCAATCGTATTTAATGAGCACTTACTGTGTGCAGAGCGTTTCACTAAGCACTTGGGAGAGTACGATCCAACGATATAACAGACAAGATCCCTGCCTACAATGAGCTTACAATCTAGTTTACTTAGGTCTTTATTAAGCACATCATCAGTACTAGATAAATGCCATCATTACTATTATGGGAATGCTCATTATTGGGACTCCAAATTACACCCAGAGACACAAAAGATGGGTTATGACCCCCACACCTACCTCAACAGAAGAAGCATGGCCTAGTGGATGAAGCAAATACCTAGGAGTCAGAGGGACCTGTATATATGTTTGTACGTATTTATTACTCTATTTATTTATTTTACTTGTACATATCTATTTTATTTATTTTATTTTGTTAATATGTTTGGTTTTGTTCTCTGTCTCCCCCTTCTAGACTGTGAGCCCACTGTTGGGTAGGGACCGTCTCTATATGTTGCCAATTTGTACTTCCCCAGCGCTTAGTACAGTGCTCTGCACACAGTAAGTGCTCAATAAATACGATTGAATGAATGAATGAAACTTGCTCTAATCTGGATCTGCGACTTGTCTCCTGTGTGGCCTTGGGTAAGTCACTTCAATTCTCTGGGCCTCAGGTTCCTCATTTGGAAAATGGGGATAAAGACTGTGAGCCCCATGGGGGACATGGACTATGTCCAATCTGATTAGCTTGTGCCTACCCCAGTGCTTACTAGGGTGGCTGGCACATGGTAAGCGCTTAAGAAATACCATAAAAAAATTTTTCCCCTCATGGATGCAGGCAAGGTTCAAACAACAGCATCTCACTGATGATGTCCTTAACCCAAATCAGGAGTTCAAAGATGTAGGCTCACAATCTATGAAGCAGTGTGGTCTGGTGGAAAGACCACTGGCCTAGGAGCTAGAGGACCTGGGTTCTAATCCTGGCTCTGACAGTTGCTTGCCGTGTGACCTTGGATGAATCACTTCACTTCTCTGTGCCTCAGTATTCTCAACTAGCTATCCTCTCTCCTGCTTAGACTGTAACCCCCATGTGGGACAGAGACCGAGTCCAACCTGGTTAAGTTGTATCCACCCCAGAGCTCAGAGGAGTGTTTGACACATAGTAAGCGCTTAACAAACACCATAATGATAATAATCCTGACATCAAATGGCAGGCTCGAAAGAAGAGACAGACCCTGAAAATACAACCATAGCAGGAGAAGAAGGAATTTTGGATTTTACTGGTGGATTTTGCAGGGAACTGGAGTCATGGAGTGTAGGGAAGACGTGGTGAGAAGTCATGTTTGGAAGACAGAAGGGACGATCATGGAAAACCATTTTAATACTCTGCACCACATCTCTGTGGTGTGTTAATTACCTTCTTTGGCTGTGTTTTTCCTGCTGCATCGAAGCATTGTGTATTTCTCGCTGATTGAATTTCTAATAGTAAATTCCATTTTCAGCATGTCACGGGGAAACAGCCTGATTTACATTCTCTTGAAAGTGGCTCAGAGCCCCCATTTCACCAACCTGGTGGTCCGGTCAGATTTTCACCCGGGCCCAGTTCACATATCAGTGCCAGCACCTTGCCTGGGTCACAGCCAAGTATCACATACACTTCCATTGACATGGTAACAGCCCCAAAGGAGCCATTACCATCTCTCCGCGAGTGCAGAAACTGTTACAATTTCAATGAAGTGTCTCAGAGACTTCCATCGACATGGTAACCACCCCAGAGGAGTAATTAGAATGTCAATGTGTGTGCCAGAGCTGTTACAGTGTCAATGAAAATGCTATTTTCTTATCAATGGAATGGCCTTACACGAGTTCCACCACTGTCGTCATGAGGAAGGGAATGAAATGCCCAAAGACCGTTCTTTTCAGATGAAGGATCAAAATGAAATCTTCAAAAGCACAGGTAGTCAGGTCAGAGGCCATCATTTCACCCTTAACTAGCAATGGGGAATATGCAGCAAATCCAAGTGAGTCAAGAAAGAAAGATATCGTCTGTGGTCTCGGATCGACCGGGGTCCTTCGGGTTAATGGAGAAGAAGCATGGCCTAGTGGAAAGAACATGACAGGCCTGGGAGTGAGAAGACTTAGGTTCTAATCCTGACTCTGCCAAATGCTTGCTGGGTGACCTTGGGCAAGTCTTTTCACTTCTCCTTTCCTCAATTCTCTGGTTCTCCCTCCTACTTAGACTGTGAGCCCCATGAGGGACGGGACTGTGTCCAACCTAATTCACTTGTATCTATCCCAGAGCTCAGAATGATGTTTGGCACATACTAAGTGCTCTGCACTTAGAACAGTGCTTTGCACATAGTAAGCACTTAATAAATGCCGTCATTATTATTATTAACAAATACCATAAAAAGTCACATTGAAACTGGGTGGAATCTAATGTGAGAAATCCTCAGCCAACAGAACAATGATTCACTGCAGATGAATGTAAAGGATCTGCTGCCCGGATCATTTATCAACAAAAACATTCGGTCTGTGTCTCCATTCCTCAGTAACCTCCAATAGTAATAATGGTATTTGTTAAATGCTTACTATGTGCCAGGCACTGTTCTAGCTACCCATCCACCTTCACATCAAACAGAAACTCCTTACCATTGGCTCTGAAGGACTCAATCAGCTCTCCCCCTCCTACTTCACCTCAATGATCTCCTCCGACAGCCCGGCCTGCACACTCTAGCCCCAGATTGCTCACGATGCCCCGATGTCATCTATCTCACCGCTGGCTCCTTTTCCACATCCTCCCCCTAAGCTGGAACTCTGCCAGACCCCCACTCTCTTCATCTTCAAAGCACTACTAAGGTTGCAGCTCCTCCAAGAGGCCTTCCCCGACTAAGCCCTCTTTGGCGGTTCACTTTCCCTTCTGCGTCATCTGTGCACTTGGGCCTTTGGACATTTAATATTCACCCCACGTGCAACCTTCAGCTCTTGTGTACATATTTTTAAGTTCTATATCATAAATTACTTCTTCTTAGTCTGTCTCCTCTTCTAGACTGCAAGCTAGTTATGGGAACATGACGTGTCTATTTCTGTCATACTCTCCCAAATGCTTAGTACAGTGCTTTGCACTTAGGAAGGGCTCAATAAATATAATTGATTAGTTGATTGATTGATCTAAGCTCCTTGTGGGCAGGGAACATGTCTACCAACTCTGTTATTTCATACTCTCCCAAGCACTTATTAAAGTGCCTGGGATATAGTAAGTGCTTAAAAATACCATTACTACCATTATTATGATCAATCGGTCAATCAATCAATCAACCAATCAGTACCGTTTCTTGAGCACCCTAGACTCACTTGGGAAAGTGCATTAGCGGTGGTAGACAACCATCCTACTGTCAAGGAATTTATAGTCTAGTGGTGGAGACAGAAAGGAAAGTGAATCATAGCCAGGAGGAAGAGGAAAAGGGGCTGGGAGCATGAGCATTAAGAAGCAGCATGGCATAGTGGATAGAGCACGGGCTTGGAGGTCAGAGGGTCCTGGGATCTAATCCCAGCTCCACCACTGAGAGCTGCTGTATGACCTTGAACAAGTCACTTCATTTCTCTGTGCCTCAGTTACCTCATCTGTAAAATAGGGTTCGAGACTGTGGGCCCCACAGGGGGCAGGAATTGTGTCCAATCCGACTTGCTTGAATCCTCCCCAGTGCTTAGAATGGCGCCTGGCACATAGTAAATGCTTAACAAACACCACAATTATTATTATTATGATGATGAGCTCATGATTCAAGAAATAAGGCCTTAGAAGCTATGAACTGCAGTGGTCCAGAGTTTGTGTGTGCTTAAGTGCCTGGATGCTAGAGAAGCAGCGTGGCTCAGTAGAAAGAGCCTGGGCTTTGGAGTCAGAGGTCATGGGTTCAAATCCTGGCTCTGCCAATTGTCAGCTGTGTGACTTTGGGCAAGTCACTTAACTTCTCTGTGCCTCAGTTACCTCATCTGTAAAATGGGGATTAAGACTGTGAGCCCCACATGGGACAACCTGATCACCTTGTTAACCTCCCCAGAGCTTAGAACAGTGCTTTGCACATAGTAAGTGCTTAATAAATGCTATTATTATTATTATTATTATTATTATTATTAAAAACCCAGGATTCATGTGAAAAAGGATTCCTCAAAGTAATATCCTTGTGTTTCTTGCTGGTCCTGAGAGAGGGTTCCTCCACTTGGAAAGTTACTTTTTAACAAGTCTATTGGGCATTGGAGGGGGGGTGTAATTGATTTCAAGTCTCTAATTACCGGAGCACTTAGGCAGGAACGCCTCAGCCAATGAATAGTCTGCTGGCTGCCTAGCCCGGTGGCTCAGCAATTGCGTGTTTGCAGACACAACTAATTGGCAAAATCACACCTACAGAAACCGTGGTCAACGTTTGCCTCCCCATGACGGCAACGACTTCTGGGGCCGTGGATCAGCTCATCGGCTGCAACTGTGTTGCTATTTACCAAACACGGACCTCTTTTCTCCAGCTGAATTGATATTTGTTGATTTCATAAATATTAATACGTTGTGGTTGTTTTCTAAATATCGCCTGATGGGGTGATTATTCACGCTGTTATCTTTTCGGCTCCACAGACTTCAACTGTGCCGCCAGACACTGATGGACAGAATGTTTCGTTGTGCCTTATGTTTTGGAAATCCTGAGGTTAGAATAAAGCAGTAGGACTGAACGGCCCCAATCTTCAAATTCACTGGAAAGTATCTAATAGCAAGATCCCAAGTCCCAAATCTACAGAACTCACACAAAGATGAAATTGGTAACTTTAATAAACTCACATCGAGATGATTTCTAGACCGATTGAGACCTCGATGGAGCTAACCGTTGGGACATATTTGGGTTTTAAGGGAAGAGAGACAGCTGAATTTTCCCATCCCTCTATCTCTTTAAAATACCATTTACATTTCAGAATCGGCTGATGGTCTATGATGATTATTTTTTTTAATAATGAATGCCATTTCCTGTATGAGTAGCGATGAGAGATAGAAAGACACACACGCACATACACACACATACAAACACATGCACCACTGGTTTTTTTTCTTAATAAAATTAAATAAAAGGGCATTTGAGCAGTGGAAGGATGAATCTGTTGGCCCAATAGGCAAAAAAAAACCCCACTCTCCATTCCCTTGAGTCTTTGCATCAGGCTTCAGGCTAAGCTTTAGATACCTGCAAATGTATCAATTATTTTCACAATTTTCCTTGAACCTCGGTTTTCGACTTCTGACGGGTTTCATTTTTTGTGGCTGAAAATTTACAAAACACATTCGTGGTGACAAGACATGCCTCCAGAAAACACTGACTGCTCCAAATTGATCTCTGGAGCTCGGAAGAGTGAGCAATCCAGTGCTGTTGGCTTTCTTCGGGACTCTTTTTGGGGTGAAAACCTCTTTTAGACTAATCAGTCTGTGTGCAGAGCATTGTATTAAGCACTTGAGTGAGTACAATGTAACAGATGGGGTAGACACGTTCCCTGCCCACAACGAAACAGCGTGGCCCAGTGGAAAGAGCAAGGGCTTGGGTGTCAGAAGACCTGGGTTCTAATCCGGCTTTGCCTAATGCTTGCTCTGTGACCTTGAGCAAGTCACTTCACTTCTTGGTGCTTCAATTCTCCTGTTCTCCCCCCTACATGGACTGTGAGCCCCATGTGGGATAGAGAATACGTCCAGCCTAATTAAGTCTATCTATCCCAGAGTTCAGGACAGTGCCTGACACATAGTAAGCACTTAACAAATGCCATCAAATGAAACCCAAAAAAACAAAAAAATGAGCTTGAAGTCTAGAGACTAATGGCCAGCACCCTGAATTCGGAGCCACTCCGAGGCAAGTAATCGGCCAAAATCCTTCCAGTGTGTTTCTGCTATGAGCCCAATGCTTTTCCCACAGAGAGAGCATGAGGCTCCTACCCCCCTAAGCCCAAAAGACTTGGGGAGAGAAAGAGGCCACACAAGGAAATTGGTAATGAGGTGTGGGGAGGAACAGGCCATATGTCCTTCAATAACTGGGCACCACAGGGTGCTATCTTAACGATGTTCTAATGTGCCCTATTGTGATTAGATAGGGAATCAGAGGACATATGGCACGATTCACCCCTCTCTGGGAATTTCTCAGGTCGTACAGTCCGCCGTCACATTATTTCCATATTATTTTTTTGATTGGACTATGCATATTGGGTCAGATAAACGTAACAGCTGAGCCTAGAGTTCAGGAAAGGCTTTTCTAGTCTGTAAATGACTTGGGGCCTGCTCCATTGCGCTCTCAGAGTTGAGGATCTGACGGCTCCAGGGCCCCCGGGTGTCGGTTTGGTGCCATAGCCAATTGTCCTTATAGGAAAACATCGTAGGTGTTTGTTTGTCAGGCCTCTGCCCACAGGCCGATGTGTGATGGCAGGAGCAGTTCACCAAAATGACAGCAAGGATATGTGGGTTCTAGTCTGGCTCCGCCACTTGCCTGCCCTGTGACCTTGGGTAAGTCACTTCACTTTTCAGTGCCTGCATTTTCTCATCTGTAAAATGGGGACTCAATATCTGTTCTCCCTCTCCTTTAGATAGTGAGGCCCATGTGGGAGAGCAACTAATCTTGTGACTATCCTGGAGCTTAGTACAGTGCTCTGCACACAGTAAGTGCTCAATAAATATGATTGAATGAATGAATTGTGTCTATAATTATTATTATTAACAGAGACTGTGTCTGATCAGATGATTTTTTTCTCTACTTCAGCATTTAGTATAGTGCTTGGCACACTGTAAATGCTCAAAAAGTACTATGGTGATGATGATTATGATTATTATTATATTCACCACACTCGCCCTTCCTTCTGGGCTTCCCGTTAGCTACTAGATCTAACTATGCTGGTTGGCTAGAATACTTTCTCCTTTGGGAACTGTCATGAAAAGGACCTGGACATCTAACAAGGAATTGCTTCAGATGGACCATACGGGTGTGAGAAAGGGAAGATAGTTGAGTTGTCTACAGTGATGGGAAAGTCAGAGGTTGGGGGGTGTCAGGGTTTGGGTGGGAAGATGAGTTGTCACTTAACTTCTCTGTGCCTCAGTTACCTCATCTGCAAAATGGGGATTAAAACTGTGAGCCCCCCATGGGACAACCTGATCACCTTGTAACCTCCCCAGCGCTTAGAACTGTGCTTTGCACATAGTAAGTGCTTAACAGATACCATCATTAAGATGAGGAGTTCTGTTTTGGATATGTTTATTTGGACATCCCAAGAGAGGTGTCCTGCAGTCGGAAGGAAACGGAAGACTGCAGAGAGATATGACTGGAGATTTGGGAATCATTTGCAGAGAGGTGGTAGTTAAAGCCATGGGAGCAAAAGAGTTCTCCAAGGAAGTGGGTGTAGAGGGAGAATAGAAGACATTGAGAAGGAGCGACAGGCTGCCCAACTGATTAACTTGTATTTACCCAGCACTTAGTACAGTGCTTGGCATATAATATTCATTCATTCATTCAATTGTATTTATTGAGTGCTTACTGTGTGCAGAGCACTGTACTAAGCACTTGGGAAGTACAAGTTGGCAACATATAGAGATGGTCCCTACCCAACAGCAGGCTCAGTAATGATGGTATTTGTTAAGTGCTTACTATGTGCCAAGCACTGCTCTAAGCACTGTAGTAAGCACTTAGTCATTACCACAGTTACTATTAACCCTCTCTCTTTTATCCCTTGCTTTCCTTGTTGCCTCTAACTGGCACAATGGGGCTGGTTGAGGGCAGGGATCACAATAAAGAAAGAGAGACAGGCAGAGAGAGACAGGAAGAAAGAAAGCAAGAAAGCAAGAATGAAACAAAAAGAAAAAGACACAGAGAAAGAAAGAAAGAAATAAGGGGGAGAGAGAGAGAAAGAAAGAATCCATCCATCCATCAAGGGAGAATATTCAGTGCTTTGGGAAGGGCCGTGAACATTTTCTGATCTCAAGGGGGGACCATTTCTTTCAGTGAAACAATAATTTACTAAAAGGTTTCCCAGGGGTTAAAACCGTTCCTGCGGTTCCAACTGCCTAACCTATTTCTAGGGCCAAGTCGACTGGTGAGATCTCTTTTGGCAGTTTTTTCAGACTCAAGACTGATTTTATCATTCCCATTTTCATTGCAATAACTAAGAAGGAGTAGTGTGGCTACCCTGGCAAAGTGACTCTAAACTAGTTTGATAAGAATAGATCAACAAAGCCCCAAGATAATTAAAATTTCCATTGATCTGGTGGAAATCCTGAACTCTGGGTTGTAATTCTAGTTGTGACTGACAAGGGAAAAAGGAGGAAAGCATCGATTGTCCTTGAAGAACCTGGTGCCCTCAACTGGGAGGACAGACAAGAACCCAGAAGAAGGGACGGATTTAAGACATATTGTGCAGAAAGAAGCAGTCCGATTTAGCAACTGCGCACATGTGAAAGTGAATGCCATGATGTGATAACCAGGACTGGAAAGAGCTGAAGCCTTGGAGTCAGAAGACCTGTGTTCTAATCCCACTCCAACACTTGCCAGCTTATAATAATAATGATGATGGCATTTTATAAAGCGTTTACTATGTGCAAAGCACTGTTCTAAGTGCTGGGGAGGTTACAAAGTGATCAGGTTGTCCCATGGGGGGCTCACAGTCTTAATCCCCATTTTACAGATGAGGGAACTGAGGCCCAGAGAAGTTAAGTGACTTGCCCAAAGTCACACAGCTGACAATTGGCGGAGCCAATATTTGAACCCCTGACCTCTGACTCCAAAGCCTGCACTCTTTCCACTGAGCCACGCTGCTTCTCTAATAATAATACACCATAAGCATCTTGATGCAAAACCCAGCCCCACAATATTTATGTAAATAGTCTTATACTCTACAATTTCCTCTATCCCCTATTCTATTTTAACGTCTGTTGGCCCCTTTAAACTATAAGTGGCTTGTGGGCAGGGATCAGGTCTACCAACTCTGTTGTTTTATACTCTTCCAACTATTTAGTATGGGGTTTGGCACACAGTAAGCCCTTGATGTATACCATTGATTGACTGATTCATTGTGTGACCTTGAGCAAGTCACTTAACTTCTCTGGGCCTCAGTTACCTCATCTTTAAGTTGAGGATGAAATACCTGTTCCCCCTCCCTCTTAGACGATGAGCCCCATGCGGGACCCGATAATTTCATCTGTACCCCAGTGCTTAGTTCAGTGGTTGGTACAAAGGAAGCACTCAAAAACTCATGCAATTATTATCATTATTATTATTATTAGTGCTGCCTATGTGTCAAAGCACTCTGCTGAATCCTGGAGTAGATAAAAGATCCTCAGTCCCTATCCTGCATGGTACTCATCGTTTAAGAGGGAGGGAGCTCAGAGAATAATAATGATTGGGATACTTCTTAAGTGTTTGCTATGTGCTAAGGACTGTACTAAGCTCTGGGGGTAGATCCAAGTTTATCAGGTCCCACATGGGGCTCACAGTCTAAGTGGGAGGGAGAACTGGTATTGAATCCCCATTTTGCAGATGAGGGAACTGAGGCACAGAGGCGCTAATTGACTTGCCCAAGATCACCCAGAAGGTAAGTGGCAGAGCCGGGATTAGAACCCAGGTCTCTGACTCCCAGTTCCTCTGATTCTCAGGTCATGCTTCTTCTCTAGTGGAAAGAGGACAGGCCGGGGTGTCTGGAGGCCTGGGTTCTCATCCCAACTCTGCCACTGGCTTGTTGCATGACCTTGGACGAGTCCCTTCAGTTCTCTGGGCCTCAGTTTTCTCATCCATAAAATGGCGATCCAATACCTGTTCTCCCTTCTACTTAGTCAATCATATTTATTGAGTGCTTACTGTGTGCAGAGCACTGTAGTAAGTGCTTGGGAGAGTATAACAATAAACAGACACAGTCAAGACCCAAAATAAACTTATGGTCTAGAGGAAGAGAGAGATATTAATGTAAGTAAATAAATTACAAATGCGTACATAGGTTCTGTGGGCCTGGAAGGGGAGATGAATAAAAGGAGCAAGTCAGGACTATGCAGAAGGGAGTGGGAGAAGAGGAAATCGGGGGCTCAGTCAGGGAAGGCCTCTTAGAAGAGATGTGCCTTCGGCAAGGCTTTGAATTGGGGGACTGTGAGCCCCATGTGAATCAGGGTCTCTGCCTAACCTGATTAGCCTGTAGCTGCCCTAACGCTTAGAATACTACTTGACACATAGCAAGCACTTGAGACAGCACAATTAAGGATCAGACCATGCTTCCTCCCCCTTTTCTTCACAATTTCAATACTCATTTGTCTACACCAGTGGGAAAAAAAAACACCATTTCGAAAACACCCAAAACCTGGACAAGATTTAGGGACCAGTTTCACTGGCCCTTGTCTAAATTCTACCACATTACAATCAGCTGGGCTGCATAAGGAACAAAGGGAAGAAGCCACAGATACCTAAGACATTTTCCCAACCACTATAGATTTGGGCTTTGTTGAGGTAATTTCACCTGTGAAATTCTGCCTTTCATCTCCCAATGTCAATGCACTTGCCTAGAGGCATTAAAGGAAACTGAATTATGCAAGTGAATTTAAAGGAGAAGTTCAAAGAAGTGCTAGGTTATTGTTCATTCAGATCCAGATGAGGTTTTTTTTTTAAAAAAAGGTAATTTGTTTTACACTGTACTTCGGCTCAGCTATTTGCGGCCTGTGGCCACAAAATATGCCACTGAAGATACAAGAAGAGGCAGTGAATTCAGGAAAATGAATGAGGGCTTGGACACACTCACCCTCACTGATTATTAATGGATCCAATGCAGAAAAGTATCATATCGATTCGAGTGGAGAAGTGATGGGCTCCTCAAGTCATTGTCATGCAGATACTGTGGACCGAATTTTGGATCTGCACCCTTTACTCACCCCTCCATCAGCCTCACAGCACTTCTGTACAAAGCCATCATTTATTCATTTCGATTATTGTCTCTCTCCTTCTAGACTGCAAGCTTGTTGTGGGGAAGGGAACATTCATTCATTCAGTCAGTCGTATTTATTGAGCACTTATTGTGTGCAGAGCACTGTATTAAGCACTTGGGAAGTACAATTCATGTCTACCAATTTTGTTATATTGTACTCTACCAAGCACTTAGTATGGTGCTCTGCACATGGTAAGTGCTCATTGAATACGATTGATCAATTGATCTCCCCCTTTAGACTGTAAGCTGGTTGTCCGTGGGCGGGGAACTCTACCCACTCTGTTGTTTTGCACTCTCCCGGGTGCTGAGTACAGGGTTTTGCACACAGTAAGCCCTCAATAAATCTGATTGATTGATTGATTGATTTCAAGGAAGGGGCTGCTCTCTTGGAGCAGAAGCTGCTTTGGGTTCTGGAGACAGGAGGACAAAAGTCAAAACAGCTCAGTGCTCCTTGTTGGCCTTTTGTTTTACACACGTACGCATGGGTGAGCTTCACTGACCATGGCTTCATCTTGGAGTACGAAGGACGACTTAGATATGTCAGGAGAAAACTAGAATTCCAGAGAAGCAGCATGGCCTAGTGGAAAGAGCACAGGCCTGAGAGTCAGAAGATTTGGGTTCTAATCCCACATCTGCCACTTGCCTGCTTCTGACCTTGGGCAAGTCACTTCATTTCTCTCTGCCTCAGTTCCCTCTTCTGCAAAATGGGGATTCAATCTGTTCTCCCTCCTACTTCTACTGTGAGCCCCTTGTGGGACTTGATTATCTTGAATCTACCCCAGCGCTTAATACAGTACTTGACACAGAGTAAGCACTTAAAAAATGCCACAGTTGTTATTATTAGAGGAAGGTTGGTACTTGAGATCAGGACCGGAAACCCAGTTTGAATGTTGGTCTGCTCCTATGGTATCAGCGAGGACAATATCAGGGAATACTTTGGAGCAGGAAACATGTCTACCAACTTTGTTGTATTGTTTTCTCTAAAATACTCAGTACAATGAGTACTTTGTTTACTAGTTTTACTAGTTTTATTTTACTAGTTCTGCCCCCCAGTAAATGATTAATAAATGCTGTTGATGATGATGATTGTTTGATGGATTGAAATTCAAGAACAACATAATTTAATTTGCCCCACTAGATAATAAGCCAGATGTGGAAGCAATGTGGCCCGGTGAAAAGAGCCCAGGCCCTGAATTCAGAGGTCCTGGGTTCTAATCACAGTTCCACCACTTTTCTACTGTTTGACCTTGGGTAAGTCATTTCACTTCTCTGTGCCTCGGTTCCCTTGGTGAGAAAATGTAGATTCAATAGCTGTTCTCTCCCCCACTTATTATTATTGTTATCATTATTTTATCATCATTTTTATTATGCTCCTAGAGGGCAGGGATAATGCACTAGGAGCACAATAAAAATAATGATGACAATAATCAAATTTGTTAAGTGCTTACTATGTGCCAAGCACTAAGTTCTGGGGTAGATAAAAGATAATCAAGTCCCACATGGATTTGGGTCTCCCAGTAGAAAGAGCCCAAGCCTGGGATACAGAGGCCCTGGGTTCTAATTATGGCTCCGCCACTTTTCTACTGTGTGACCTTGGGCAAGTCATTTCACTTCTCTGTGTCTCAGTTCCCTCGGTGAGAAAACGGAGATTCAATACCTGTCCTCTTCCCTATTTAGGATTTGAACCAATCCCGTTGTCCTTCCCCAAGTGCTCAGCCCACATCAAATGCTCAGTCGATACCACTGATTGTTCAATTAATTCCTCATATTACTTTGCAGCTGAGTTAGTGCCCAATAAATAGACATCTGATGTCCAGTTTCAGCTTTCCTGGGCTTTGTGAATGTTCTTTTGGGTGACCAGAGAGGTCTGTATGGGCAGGGTGGTGAGCAAATGCCCTTTAAAGTGGAGAGAGTTTGAGTGCTAAATTAACTGGATGACTGCCTCCACTCTCCCATTTTGCTTCTACCTAATGTTCTGTTGCTCCGCCAGTATTTTGGAAAAGAAGGTGCTCTGAACTGGAATTGACATTTGTGATTTCCTTGAAATGAAAAGAGTTTAACATATTCCTCATGGCCACTTCCTCATCCCATCCCAGAACACTGCCCTGGACCCTTTGAGGTCACATTCTATTCTATCTTTGCAGGAACATTTTATTGCTGAATTGTACTTTCCAGGTGCTTAATACAGTACCCTGCACACAGTAAGTGCTCAATAAAGATGAATGAATGAATGAATGAATGAAAATGTCAGCCAAAATTTTAGATAGCAATCTCGATCTACCCACATCCTCTCCTACCCTCTAGTCCCCCACCAACACACACACACACACACACACACACACACACACACACACACACACACACCCTTTAATCCCATTTGGAGTTTCATATTCATCAGCAGAGAAGCAGCGTGGCTCAGTGGAAAGAGCCCGGGCTTTGGAGTCAGAGGTCATGGGTTCGAATCCCGGCTCTTCCACATGTCTGCTGTGTGACCTTGGGCAAGTCACTTCACTTCTCTGTGCCTCAGTTACCTCATCTGTAAAATGGGGATGAAGACTGTGAGCCCCACGTGGGACAACCTGATCACCTTGTAATCTCCCCAGCGCTTAGAACAGTGCTTTGCACATAGTAAGCACTTAATAAATGCTATCATTATTATTATTATTATTATCAGCCCAAATCCCTTGACTTCGGAGAAGATGCGACATTCTGGGAAAGAGGGTGGTAATTCGCTTGAGCTTAAAAGCAACAATAAACATTCACTGAAGACACCTCACAGGCCCCTGCTGTGGCAACTTGCATCATTAATTAACTGGACTTTTGGAATATTCAGACATTAGAGAAATGTTTCACAGGGGACACCTTATGGATGTCAATCTCTCGTGCATTCCTTACGATGCTCAGTGTGTTTGATTATGTGAGAACAAGTGTGATCCACCTTGAGGCATATCGGGAATTCCAGCCGGAGGTATTAGAAATCTTGACAGGGTAAAGCAGTGTATTAAGAGATTTACCACTGAAAAAAACAGGAGACCAGATCTCTGCCAGCCTAACACGTTTCATCTGAGACATCAAATGGCATCCGGTCTTATCAGTTGGGCTGCAGAGTCATTAATTTCTTGTTGGAAATGAAAAACAAATTTTCTTAGCTGGGGAGATGTCAAATGGATTTCACAGAGTCCTGTGAAAAGATGATACTGGATTGATGATTGACTAGCATTGTATAATCGGGGAAGCTGGTAGACTCCTTATTAGGGAGTCCCACATCAATCAGAATAATTGGGAAATTAGAAAGTAATCTTTCTGTTGGGAAAATAATCATCTTTTAGATGCGAGAAGTGGGAGTATAGTCAGTGTTGTCTCTGCTACCTTTCATTATCACATCATTATTTGTGATTCATCACAGTGGTAGCTCACTATCAATCAGTCTTATTTATTGAGTGCTTACTCTGTGCAGAGCACTAAAGTGCTTGAATCTGTCCCTACCACCCACCTCGAGACTGTGTGAGGGATGGGTACTTCACCTGATTACCTGATCTAATCATCCTGGTTCTGTCCCAGAGCTCAGCACAGTGCTTAACCCAGTGTACATTTCTCAAGATTGCCAGGAGACGCCTTTCAAAAAGAGTTTTGAAAAATGATCCAATGCCTAACACTTGCCTGCTCTAAGGGTGCTGCCAGCATTATAAAGAGCAGATTTTGCCTACAAAAAAATCAGCAATACAACAATTGAAAAAAACCTACCCATTTGGAGGGTAGCTCCTTGGGGACCAGAAGTGTTTCTTGTGTATCTGTTCTAGTTCTCCAGTGTAAGATCCTTGATCCTTGTAGATGGTGTCTACAACTCTATTGTAATTATACTCTTCCAAGCACTTAATACAGTGCTCCACACAGTAAGTATTCAATGAGTTCTCTTCATTGATCGTATCTAGTGAGCACTCAAACATTTATAAATTTATTTATAGCCTCTCCTCAGCAGTCTTGTGTATGTATACATACGTACATACATATATATTTCTTTTAATGTTATTTGTTAAGTGCTTACTATGTGCCAGGCAGTATACGTAGTACTGGGATCTTGTCTTATGCTGTCGAGTTGTCTCTGACTACTGATTACTGCTGTTCTCATAGCCTTGGAGAATGCCATCCACGCCCCCACCCCCCATCGTTGAACAGTGACGAAAGGGGCAGAAATCCACTTTGTATACTATCTGGTTTCCCTTTTCCGACGCAGAGGATTTCAGTCCAGAAACTAGGTTACTTTGCGGATGTGCTCTACCGATAATAAGGAGTGCCCGCGAATGTGGAAAAGTCATGAAACTAATTAAAAATATGTCATAAGGTAAACTAATTAGGACACAAATAGTCATTAGGGAGAAATGAAGATGCACCCGAAATGTTCACCAAAAGTGAAATGAAACAGTGAGCAGATTTCATACAATTGTCCAAAGCAAATTAATTACTGCCTCACTCAACATCATAATAGAAACGAGGACCTCTCGAGATAATGTTTTCGAAGATAAAAAGGCCCGTTTGTCAAGTTGCCGCCGTTCACCCAATCCCAGTGGCTAATTATTTCATCCTTGGGAAGGACTCCTCGCTGATAAATATGAAGAAAGAAAAACAAGTCTCATCAGAGCAGAGTGAATTAAGGGCTGGTAGGTGTATCTTTAAAGGTCTGAAATGATAAAAATGATCAATCTCATTTGCATAAGGTGCCAACTTGTTTCACTACAAGGAAACAAAACCAGCCCTGGAATCTTTCAGCTTTGCCAGTTTTGAAGCCCATTTCAGTGTGATGCGAGTTTCAGAAGTCCTATGCGAAACTGACGGGGCGCTGTCAGCAGAAAACAGGATCCAGGACATTTGAAACACAGACCTAAGAGATCAAACTGAAGACTGTAGAAAACATTCAGCTCTTTTGTCTGGCTTGATGCTTGCTTCTATTCAGAAAATAGTCTAGATTGCTGACGCCCACAAATGGACTATTTCACATGATTCATGTATATTTCATACCTCATAGCAAGAGTTCATTAAATATTTCTGCATCTGGCATCTCAATGTGCTTTCAAAACTTTCAAAAACGTTCCCTTAAGCCTCGATTACTCCTGAAAAATATATTTATGAGCACAGAGAACTCCGCTAGAAGTCACCATAGTTAATTACAGAAAAACAATCTTTGTGATTGGTGTCTTGTATAAAGTTAATTGTCTCATTAACCTTAGCTATTGTAATCTAGCCACATTATAAAGAAGAATCAAAAGAATAGGGAAAAAAATCAAACACAAATAACTACATTTGAATAACGTCTATTGCACCACTCTGAATGTAGACTCTAACGACCTTTCCAGTTGGGTAAATATCTTAAAATTTCTAGGGAGAATGGTAAAGGTCAGTCAGTTGGAAGGATTTATTGAGTGCCTACTGTGTGAAGAGTGCTGTGCTGTTCTCTTAATGCCTGCAGAGCGCTGTGCTGAGCACTTACTGTGTACCCATTTCCTGCCCTGTAGAGTCCTGTACTAGGTTGGGTCTGTGGAACGGATCAGACACAGTCCTGGCTCTCAGGAGCCTCACGATGTTAGAATGAGTGAAAAGATGCCTACGCAGGGCAAGATTCTCAATAAACAAATTGGGAAATGAAGGTCAGTAATTCAAACCATTAATTCATTCGTTCAGTCATATTTATTGAGTGCTTACTGGGTGCAGAACTCCGTACTAAGTGCTTGGGAGAGTACAATAGAACAATAAACAGACATGCTCCCTGCCCACAACTAGCTTACAGGCTGGAGATATGACTGTGAGAAACAATGAGAACTACAATTCTTTATGGCGACGTGGGAGATTCCAGGCTCCTCATCAACCCATTCATCAATGGCATTTATTGAGCGGTTACTGTGCAGAGAGCACTGGTCTGAATGTTTGGGAGAGTAGAATACAACAGTGTTGGTGGACACATTCCCTGCCCACAAGGAGCTTATAGTCTAGAGTTGGGGAGACAGATATGTCCATAAGTGCTATGGGGCTGGGAGTGAGATGGATATCAACTGCTTAAAGGGTACAGATAAGGGAAGGCTTCTTGGAGGAGATGTGATTTTAATATGGCTTGGAAGCTGGGGAGAGTGGTGGTCAGTCGTAAATGGGGAAGCAGTGTGGCTCAGTGGAAAGAGCATGGGCTTGGGAGTCAGAGGTCATGGGTTCAAATCCTGGCTCTGCCAATTGTCAGCTGTGTGACCTAGGGCAGGTCACTTAACTTCTCTGTGCCTCAGTTACCTCATCTGTAAAATGAGGATTAAGAGTGTGAGCCCCACATGGGACAACCTGATCACCTTGTATCCTCCCCAGTGCTTAGAACAGTGCTTTGCACATAGCACTTAACAAATGCCATTATTATTATTATATGGAGGGGGAGGGAACTCCAGGTCAGAGGGAGATTGTGGCAAGGTATCAGGGGTAATAATAATAATAATTATGGTGTTTGTTAAGCGCTTACTATGTACCAAGCACTGTTTCCAAGCGCTGGGGTAGATACGAGGTAATCAGGTTGTCCCATGTGGGGCTCACAGTCTTAATCCCCATTTTCCAGATGAGATAACTGAGGGACAGAGAAGTTAAGTGGCTTGCCTAAGGTCACACAGCAGGCAAGTGGCAGATTGGAACCCACGTCCTCTAACTCCCAAGCCCGGTCTCTTGCCACTAGGCCATGGGAGAGACAGACAAGAGCGAGCCTCAGTGAACATAGCCTTCTAGTTATCTAGTTATCGCCCCATATCCCTCCTACCATTCCTTTCCAAACTCCTTGAACGAGTTGTCTACACGCGCTGCCTCGAATTCCTCAATACCAACTCTCTCCTCGACCCCTTCCAGTCTGGCTTCCGTCCCCTACATTCCACGGAAACTGCCCTCTCAAAGGTCACCAATAACCTGCTGCTTGCCAAATCCAATGGCTCATACTCTATCCTAATCCTCCTCGACCTCTCAGCTGCCTTCGACACTGTGGACCACCCCTTTCTCCTCAACAAGCTATCCAACCTTGGCTTCACAGACTCCGTCCTCTCCTGGTTCTCCTCTTATCTCTCCGGTCTTTCATTCTCAGTCTCTTTTGCTGGCTCCTCCTCCCCCTCCCATCCCCTTACTGTGGAGGTTCCCCAAGGTTCAGTTCTTGGTCCCCTTCTGTTCTTGATCTACACTCACTCCCTTGGTGACCTCATTCACTCCCACGGCTTCAACTATCATCTCTACGCTGATGACACCCAGATCTACATCTCTGCCCCTGCTCTCTCCCCCTCCCTCCAGGCTCGCATCTCCTCCTGCCTTCAGGACATCTCCATCTGGATGTCTGCCCACCACCTAAAACTCAACATGTCCAAGACTGAACTCCTTGTCTTCCCTCCCAAACTCTGCCCTCTCCCTGACTTTCCCATCACTGTTGACGGCACTACCATTCTTCCTGTCTCACAAGCCCGCAAACCTGGTGTCATCCTCGACTCCGCTCTCTCATTCACCCTTCACATCCAAGCCGTCACCAAAACCTGCCGGTCTCAGCTCCGCAACATTGCCAAGATCCGCCCTTTCCTCTCCATCCAAACCACTACCCTGCTCGTTCAAGCTCTCATCCTATCCCGTTTGGACTACTGCATCAGCCTTCTCTCTGATCTCCCATCCTCATGTCTATCCCCACTTCAATCCATACTTCATGCTGCTGCCCGGAGTGTCTTTGTCCAGAAATGCTCTGGGCATGTTACTCCCCTCCTCAAAAATCTCCAGTGGCTACCAATCAATCTGCGCATCAGGCAGAAACTCCTCACCCTGGGCTTCAAGGCTCTCCATCACCTCGCCCCCTCCTACCTCACCTCCCTTCTCTCCTTCTACAGCCCAGCCTGCACCCTCCACTCCTCTGCCACTAATCTCCTCACCGGGCCTTGTTCTCGCCTGTCCCACCATCGACCCCTGGCCCACATCATCCCCCTGGCCTGGAATGCTTTCCCTCCCCATATCCGCCAAGCTAGCTCTCTTCCTCCCTTCAAAGCCCTACTGAGAGTTCACCTCCTCCAGGAGGCCTTCCCAGACTGAGCCCCTTCCTTCCTCACCCCCTTGCCCCCCCCCACCCCCCGTCTTACCTCTTCCCTTCCCCACAGCACCTGTATATATGCATATATGTTTGTACATATTTATTACTCTATTTATTTATTTATTTATTTTACTTGTACATATCTATTCTATTTATTTTATTTTGTTAATATGTTTGGTTTTGTTCTCTGTCTCCCCTTTCTAGACTGTGAGCCCACTGTTGGGTAGGGACCATCTCTATATGTTGCCAACTTGTACTTCCCAAGTGCTTAATACAGTGCTCTGCACACGGTAAGCACTCAATAAATACAATTGATTGATTGATTGATTGAACAGGTTGGCGTTAGAGAAGCAAAGTGTGTAACTAGTAGGAATTCGGCAAGGTAAGGTAGGAAGGGATGAGCTGATCGCTTTAAAGCTAATGGTAAGGAGTTTCCGTTCTACGTAGAGGTGAATGAGCATTGACTGGAGTTACTTGAGGGGTGGGGAGACTAAGACTGAACTGTTCTTAGACTAATGATCTGTGCATCAGAGTGAAGTATGGACTGGAGTGTGGAGAGACAGGAGGCAGGGATGTCAGTGAGGAGGCTAATGCAGTAGTCAAGAGTGGATATGACAGGGGCTTGGATCAGCATAGTAGCAGTTAATATGGAGATGAATGGGGGATTTTAGCAGTGTTCTGAAGGTAAAACTGATAGGATTGGGGGCCAGATTGAATATATGGGTGGAATGAGAGAGATGAGTCCACTGTAGTGCCAAGGTTACAGCCCTGTGAGATATGGAAGATGGGGATGTAGAGAAGCAGCGTGGCCCAGTGGCAAGAGCCCAGGCTTGGTAGTCAGCAGACGTGAGTTGTAATCCCGGCTCCGCCACTTGTCTGCTTTGTGACCTTGGGCAAATCACTTAACTTCTCTGTGCCTCAGTTACCTCATCTGTCAAATGGGGATTAAAAACTGTGATCCCCATGTGGGACTACCTGATTACCTTGTATCTACCCCATTGTTTATAACAGTGTTTGGCACATAGTAAGCACTTTAAAAATACTATTATTATTATTGTCATTATTAATATTATTATTACAATGATGGGAAAGTCATTGTGGGAAGCACAAGGTTTGGGTGGGAAGTTCAGGAGTTCTGTTTGGGACATGTTAATTTGGAAGTGTAAGTGAGAGCTCACCTCCTCCAGGAGGCCTTCCCAGACTGAGCCCCCTTTTTCCTCTCCCCCCCTCCATCCCCCCGCCCTACCTCCTTCCCCTCCCCACAGCACCTGTATAGCGTGGCTCAGTGGAAAGAGCACGAGCTTTGGAGTCAGAGGTCAAAGGTTCAAATCCCAGCTCCGCCAATTGTCAGCTGTGTGACTCTGGGCAAGTCACTTAACTTCTCTGTGCCTCAGTTACCTCATCTGTAAAATGGGGATTAAGACTGTGAGCCCACTGTTGGGTAGGGACTGTCTCTATATGTTGCCAATTTGTACTTCCCAAGTGCTTAGTACAGTGCTCTGCACATAGTAAGTGCTCAATAAATACGATTGATGATGATGATGATGATGACTGTGAGCCCTCCGTGGGACAACCTGATCACCTTGGAACCTCCCCAGCACTTAGAACAGTGCTTTGCACATAGTAAGCGCTTAATAAATGCCATCATTATTAATATTATTATATGTTTGTACAGATTTATTACTCTATTTTACTTGTACATATTTACTGTTCTATTTATTTTGTCAATGATGTACATCTAGCTTTACTTCTATTTATTCTGATGAATTGACACCTGTCCACATGTTTTGTTCTGTTGTCTGTCTCCCCCTTCTACACTGTGAGCCCGTTGTTGGGTAGGGACCGTCTCTATATGTTGCCAACTTGTATTTCCCAAGCACTTAGTACAGTGCTCTGCACACAGTAAGCACTCAATAAATATGATTGAATGAATGAATGACTATCCAAAGTAGGGTTACCCTAAAGCCAGAAGGAAATGTGAGGTCAGGGTTGGAGATGAAAGTTTGGGAATCATCCTCATAGAGATGGTAGTTGAAGCTGCAGGAGCAAATGAATTCTCCATTTCAGTAGGCCAGTGCAGATCCTAGCAATCAATCAATCAATCAATCAATCGTATTTATTGAGTGCTTACTGTGTGCAGAGCACTGTACTAAGCTCTTGGGAAGTACAAGTTGGCAACATACAGAGACAGTCCCTACCCAACAGTGGGCTCACAGTCTAGAAGGGGGAGACAGAGAACAAAACCAAACATATTAACAAAATAAAATAGAATAGATATGTACAAGTAAAATAAATAGAGTAATAAATATGTACAAACATATATACATATATACAGGTGCTGTGGGGAAGGGAAGGAGGTAAGCTGGGGGGATGGAGAGGGGGACGAGGGGGAGAGGAAGGAGGGGGCTCAGTCTGGGAAGGCCTCCTGGAGGAGGTGAGCTCTTGGTAGGGCCTTGAAGGGAGGAAGAGAGCTAGCTTGGCGGATGTTGGGAGGGAGGGCATTCCAGGCCAGGGGGATGATGTGGGCCGGGGGTCGACGGCGTCAGTCACAACCGGAATGACCTCTGATCATTTGAAATGTTTGGACTATTCATCCTGTCAGCCACATTCCAGCAGGACAGGACAGAAGCAGCAGGACCTAGTGGAAAGATCCCGGGGTCTGGGGATCAGAGGACCTGGATTCTAATTCTGGCTCTGCTGCTTGCTTGCTGTGTGATCTTGGGCAAGTCACTTCACTTCTCTGTGCCTCAGTTCTCCTGTTCTCCCACCTACTTAGACTGTAAGCCTAGTGTGGGACGGGGACAGTGTCCAACTTAGTTGACTTATACCTATAACAACACTTAGAATGGTGTTTGACATATAGTAAATACTTCACCAATAAAATATATGTATACATACATAGAAGAAAAACCTCCCTCTGGCCTGGAAGTCCCTCCCCCTTGATGTCTGGGAGACAACTGATTTCTCCATCTGCAAAGGCCTGCTAAAATCATATCTCCTCCAAGAAGCCTTCCATGACTAATCTCTGTTTTCCCCACTTCATTCACCTTCCCTTCTTTGATATTCATCTCACCCCGAGCCCCACAGCACTTATGTACATCTGGAATTTATCACAATAGACGTCTCCTTCAATCAATCAGTTGGTCGTGTCTGCCAACTCCATTGCACTGTACTCTCCCTAGCACTTAGGAATGTGCTCTGCACAAAGTAATCAATCAGTGAATACCATTGATTGTTTGATGGCAATGTGGCCAAGTTCATTCCTGAGAAATACCAATCAATCGATCACTCAATCAGTGGTATTTCTTGAGCATTTGTGTTCAATCAATCAATCAATCATATTTATTGAGCGCTTACTGTGTGCAGAGCACTGTACTAGGCGCTTGGGAAGTACAAGTTGGCAACATATAGAGACGGTCTCTACCCAACAGTGGGCTCACAGTCTAGAAGGGGGAGACAGAGAACAAAACCAAACATATTAACAAAATAAAATAAATAGGATAGATATGTACAAGTAAAATAAATAAATAAATAGAGTAATAAATATGTACAAACATATATACATATATACAGGTGCTGTGGGGAAGGGAAGGAGGTAAGGCGGGTGGGATGGAGAGGGGGAGAAGGGGGAGAGGAAGGAGGGGGCTCAGTCTGGGAAGGCCTCCTGGAGGAGGTGAGCTCTCAGTAGGGCCTTGAAGGGAGGAAGAGAGCTAGCTTGGTGGATGTGGGGAGGGAGGGCATTCCAGGCCAGGGGGATGACGTGGGCCGGGGGTCGACGATGGGACAGGCACGGTGAGGAGATTAGCGGCAGAGGAGCGGAGGGTGTGGGCTGGGCTGTAGAAGGAGAGAAGGGAGGTGAGGTAGGAGGGGGCGAGGTGATGGAGAGCCTTGAAGCCAAGGGTGAGGAGTTTCTGCCTGATGCATAGGTTGATTGGTAGCCACTGGAGATTTTCAAGGAGGGGAGTAACATGCCCAGAGCGTTTCTGGACAAAGACAATCCGGGCAGCGGCGTGAAGTATGGATTGAAGTGGGGAGACACAAGCGGATGGGAGATCGGAGAGGAGGCTGATACAGTAGTCCAGATGGGATAGGATGAGAGCTTGAACAAGCAGGATAGCTGTTTGGATGGAGAGGAAAGAGCAGATCTTGGCAATGTTGCGGAGCTGAGACTGGCAGGTTTTGGTGACGGATTGGATGTGAGAGGTGAATGAGAGAGCGGAGTCGAGGATGACACCAAGGTTGTGGGCTTGTGAGACGGGAAGGATGGTAGTGCCGTTAACAGTGATGGGAAAGTCAGGGAGAGGGCAGGGTTTGGGAGGGAAGACAAGGAGTTCAGTCTTGGACATGTTGAGTTTCAGGTGGTGGGCAGACATCCGGACGGAGATGTCCTGAAGGCAGGAGGAGATGCGAGCCTGGAGAGAGGGGGAGAGAGCAGGGGCAGAGATGTAGATCTGGGTGTCATCAGTGTAGAGATGATAGCTGAAGCCGTGGGAGTGAATGAGGTCACCAAGGGAGTGAGTGTAGATCGAGAACAGAAGGAGACCAAGAACTGAACCTTGGGGAACCCCCACAGTAAGGGGATGGGAGGGGGAGGAGGAGCCTGCAAAAGAGACTGAGAAAGAACGACCGGAGAGATAAGAGGAGAACCAGGAGAGGCTGGAGTCTGTGAAGCCAAGGTTGGATAGCGTATTGAGGAGAAGGAAGTGGTCCACAGTGTCGAAGGCAGCTGAGAGGTCGAGGAGGATTAGGATAGAGTATGAGCTATTGGATTTGGCAAGCAGGAGGTCATTGGTGACCTTTGAGAGGGCAGTTTCCGTGGAATGTAGGGGATGGAAGTCAGACTGGAGGAGGTCGAGGAGAGAGTTGGTGTTGAGGAATTCTAGGCAGCGCGTGTAGACAACTCGTTCAAGGAGTTTGGAAAGGAATGGTAGGAGGGATATGGGGTGATAACTAGAAGGTGAGGTGGGGTCAAGAGAGGGTTTTTTTAGGATGGGAGAGACATGGGCATGTTTGAAGGCAGAGGGGAAGAGTGAGCGGTTGAAGATGGAAGTTAAGGAGGGGAGAATCAATCAATCAATCAATCAATCGTATTTATTGAGCGCTTACTATGTGCAGAGCACTGTACTAAGCGCTTGGGAAGTACAAATTGGCAACACATAGAGACAGTCCCTACCCAACAGTGGGCTCACAGTCTAAAAGGGGGAGACAGAGAACAGAACCAAACATACTAACAAAATAAAATTAATAGGATAGAAATGTACAAGTAAAATAAATAAATAAATAAATAGAGTAATAAATATGTACAACCATATATACATATATACAGGTGCTGTGGGGAAGGGAAGGAGGTAAGATGGGGGGATGGAGAGGGGGACGAGGGGGAGAGGAAGGAAGGGGCTCAGTCTGGGAAGGCCTCCTGGAGGAGGTGAGCTCTCAGCAGGGCCTTGAAGGGAGGAAGAGAGCTAGCTTGGCGGAGGGGCAGAGGGAGGGCATTCCAGGCCCGGGGGATGACGTGGGCCGGGGGTCGACGGCGGGACAGGCGAGAACGAGGTACAGTGAGGAGATTAGCGGTGGAGGAGCGGAGGTTGCGGGCTGGGCAGTAGAAGGAGAGAAGGGAGGTGAGGTAGGAGGGGGCGAGGTGATGGAGAGCCTTGAAGCCCAGGGTGAGGAGTTTCTGCCTGATGCGCAGATTGATTGGTAGCCACTGGAGATTTTTGAGGAGGGGAGTAATATGCCCAGAGCGTTTCTGGACAAAGATAATCCGGGCAGCATCATGAAGTATGGATTGAATTGGAGAGAGACACGAGGATGGGAGATCAGAGAGAAGGCTGGTGCAGTAGTCCAGACGGGATAGGATGAGAGCTTGAATGAGCAGGGTAGCAGTTTGGATGGAGAGGAAAGGGCGGATCTTGGCAATGTTGCGGAGAAGGGATGGAGCGAGAGATTTCATGAGATGAGAGGGAATGGGGTCGGAAGCACAGGTGGCCGGAGTAGCACTTGAGAGGAGGGAGGAGAGCTCCTCTGAGGATACTGCTGGGAAGGATGGGAGAGTAGCAGAGAGTGTCGAGAGCCGGGGGGTTGGAGAAGGTGGGGGAGTGACTTTGGGGAGGTCAGACCTGATGGATTTACTTTTGTTAATGAAGTAGGAGGCCAGATCGTTGGGGGTGAGGGAAGGAGGAGGGGGAGGAACCGGGGGCCTGAGAAGTGAGTTAAATGTACGGAAGAGCTGACGGGGATGATGGGCATGGGTGTCATTAAGGGAGGAGAAATAGTTTTGTCTGGCAGAGGAGAGGGCTGAGTTAAGGCAGGAAAGGATAAACTTTGAAGCCGTGGGAGCGAATGAGGTCAACAAGGGAGTGAGTGTAGATCGAGAACAGAAGGGGACCAAGAACTGAACCTTGAGGAACCCCCACAGTAAAGGGATGGGAGGGGGAGGAGGAGCCTGCAAAGAGACTGAGAAAGAACGACCGGAGAGATAAGAGGAGAACCAGGAGAGGACAGAGTCTGTGAAGCCAAGGTTGGATAGCGTGTTGAGGAGAAGGGGGTGGTCCACACTGTTGCAGGCAGCTGACAGGTCGAGGAGGATTAGGGTAGAGTATGAGCCGTTGGATTTGGCAAGCAGGAGGTCATTGGTGGCCATTGAGAGGGCAGTTTCCATGGAATATAGGGGACGGAAGCCAGACTGGAAGGGGTTGAGGAGAGAGTTGGTGTTGAGGAATTCGAGGCAGCGTATGTAGACGACTCGTTCAAGGGGTTTCATCATCATCATCTTCAATCGTATTTATTGAGCGCTTACTATGTGCAGAGCACTGTACTAAGCGCTTTGGAAGTACAAATTGGCAATATATAGACACAGTCCCTACCCAACAGTGGGTTCACAGTCTAAAAGGGGGAGACAGAGAACAAACCAAACATACTAACAAAATAAAATAAATAGAATAGATGTGTACAAATAAAATAAATAAATAAATAAATAGAGTAATAAATATGTACAAACATATATACATATATACAGGTGCTGTGGGGAAGGGAATGAGGTAAGATGGGGGGGATGGAGAGAGGGACGAGGGGGAGAGGAAGGAAGGGGCTCAGTCTGGGAAGGCCTCCTGGAAGAGGTGAGCTCTCAGCAGGGCCTTGAAGGGAGGAAGAGAGCTAGCTTGGCGGATGGGCAGAGGGAGGGCATTCCAGGCCCGGGGGATGACGTGGGCCGGGGGTCGATGGTGGGACAGGCGAGAGCGAGGTACGGTGAGGAGATTAGTGGCGGAGGAGCGGAGGGTGCGGGGTGGGCTGTAGAAGGAGAGAAGGGAGGTGAGGTAGGAGGGGGCGAGGTGATGGAGAGCCTTGAAGCCCAGGGTGAGGAGTTTCTGCCTGATGCGTGGATTGATTGGTAGCCACTGGAGATTTTTGAGGAGGGTAGTAATATGCCCAGAGCATTTCTGGACAAAGATAATCCGGGCAGCAGCATGAAGTATGGATTGAAGTGGAGAGAGACACGAGGATGGGAGATCAGAGAGAAGGCTGATGCAGTAGTCCAGACGGGATAGGATGAGAGCTTGAATGAGCAGGGTAGCGGTTGGGATGGAGAGGAAAGGGCGGATCTTGGCAATGTTGTGGAGCTCAGACCGGCAGGTTTAGGTCACGGCTCGGATGTAAGGGGTGAATGAGAGAGCGGAGTCGAGGATGACACCAAGGTTGCGGGCTTGTGAGACGGGAAGGATGGTAGTGCCGTCAACAGAGATGGGAAAGTCAGGGAGAGGGCAAGGTTTGGGAGGGAAGACAAGGAGTTCAGTCTTCGACATGTTGAGCTTTAGGTGGCGGGCAGACATCCAAATGGAGATGTCCTGAAGGCAGGAGGAGATGCGAGCCTGGAGAGAGGGGGAGAGAGCAGGGACAGAGATGTAGATCTGGGTGTCATCAGCGTAGAGATGATAGTTGAAGCCGTGGGAGCCGTGGGGGTTTAAAAGGAATGGTAGGAGGGAGATGGGGCGATAACTAGAAGGTGAGGTGGGGTCAAGAGAGGGTTCAGAGCAGAGAAAGGGTTTTCTTTTTCCGTATATATAAACAGTGAGGTATAGTGAGGAGGTTGTCACTGTGTGACCTTGGGCAAGTCACTTCACCTCTCTGTGCCTCAGCTACCTCATTGGTAAAATAATGGGGATTAAGAGTGGGAGCCCAATCTGGGTCAGGGACTGTGTCCAACCTGATTAACTTGTATCTACCCCAGTGCTTACAACAGTGTTTGGTACATAGTAAGTTCTTAAGAAGTACCATAATGAATGAATTAATTAGAGGAGCAAAGTGTGCGGACTGGGTTGTAGTAGGAAAAAAATGTTAAAGGTTAGTCAGGGAAGGCCTCTTGGAAATGTTATTGGAATAGGGCTTTGAAGATGGGGAGAGTGGTGGTCTTTCAGAAATAGTAGCATGGCATAGTGGATATACCATGGGCCTGGGAGTCAGAATGTCATGGGTTCTAATCCCAGCTCAGCCGCCTGTCTGCTGTGTGACCTTGGACAAGTCACTTCACTTCTCTGAGCCTCAGTTACCTCATCTGTAAAATGAGGATTGAGACTGTGAGCCTCACATGAGGCAAGGGACGATGTCCAACCCGATTTCCTTGTGTTCATCCCAGCACTTAGTACAGTGCCTGGTACATAGTAAGCGCTTAACAAATACCATAATTATTATTATATAGCCCACCATGGGCAGGGAACGTGTCCATTATATTCTTGTACTCTCCCAAATACTTAGTACGGTGCTCTGCATACAGTAAGCACTCAATGAATATGATTGATTGATTGATTTGAAGGGGAAGGGAATTCCAGGGAAGAAGCAGGATGTGGGCAAGAGGTTGGTGATGAGAGAGATGAGATGGAGACATGGTGAGTGTGTTGGTGCTACAGAAGTGAAGTATATGGATCTGGTGGTAGTGGGAGAGGAGTGAGGAAATCTAATTGATAAATCAATAGCATTTATTGAATGCTTACTGTATGCAGAGAACTGTACTAAATGCTTGGGAAAGTACAATAATAAGAAAATACTATATAGAGCTGGGGTTTTTTTGGATTCCCACATTCTGATTTCAGGTGACAGTTTTACTGTGTGCAAAAAGTGCAGCTTTGCATGGAATATGATCATTGTAGATGTTCAAAAGCTAACTGTGGTGTAAAACATAAGTGTTTTATTTAGGTACTCTTCAGGGATGAAATTTAAATGGTTGAAAGATGTACTAGGTTATTGACTGGAGGTTTCATCCCTGAAGAGTACCTATATAAAACACTTTCTATGACCGCCAAGTACACAACTCTGTTGATAGCATGCAGCATGAAGAATATTAGGCATGTAAGTTACAAATGACTTTTTTCTAGATAGGTAAATAAGCATTTATTTCTGGTGATGTCTGATTCCTAACAGGGAGCGGGGTAAAACCATTGTCTACCAACCCTCTTTTTTTAACCAAAAATTATTCTGAGACCCACCATTCTGCCCCACCAGCAACATAATTGTTTTTGGAATCTACTTTTGGGGAAACAGTATCTTCAGAAAGCATCACACTAAAAATCTATGGATATTATCAGAGGTATAAACTCTTACAGTATATTATTAGACTCTAAAATTTTATTCACTGCTGTTTTTGTATTTGCTTATAAGTTGCTATAATTGCTCCTTAAACAGGGCATTGCATTTTATGGTTTCATATTTTCCTCACGTAAAAGGCTTTATTAGCATAACAATACTTGGGAAATGGAAATTTTGATAGACTTAACCTCTAAAGACTCTTTGGTTCTTATTCAATGTATGGAAACGCAGCATAGTTCTAAATGGGAAGAGCCATAGCATTCATCTGGAGAGTATTTGTGTCTGAATAGCGGTTTGGCTTCTGTAAGGGCTGAGAAGTTTTATTTTATTATGCTTTGCCATGTAAAACAGAAGGTTTCTTAGTTATAGCCTGAAATAAAGACAGCCCTCTTCTAATTTCAACCTCTGCTCCTTCTTTTTCCACAGACCAATGCTCTATTAGGATCTAGACATAAAAGAAAGTTTTTAGTGCAGAGGGAAATAACCTTTTACAATATTAATAAAGGCTTTCTATATTTACTATATTTCTTTGACCTATAATGTCAAAAATATAGATTGCGTCCTTAAATCAGGCATTTCTAGCTGCACTTTGCTTTTCCCCATGAAACTCTGCCCAGATTTTTACAACATCTGGCATATTTAGAGCAATTAGTTCTGGACAGGCTGAATTTCTGTCCTCCTCCAGTGAGGAGTCCAAGAACATACACAAATTATGATTAGTAATGATTTCTTCAATGACTAAGTAATTCATCTCAGTCACTTCAACCTTAAAGCCATCACAGCTGACGGTTGTGTCACCATTGCCTTTGATAATATTAGACCTTTTAGAAATGTTAAACCTTTGAGATGAACAAAACTGGGCAAGAGTTGATGCACATAATGCGCACTAAGAAGGGATCAGTCTTTGAAAGAAACGCCTTTATGCCCAGGAGCTCCAAGTGATAAAGTAGTTCTAATTAAATGGTATTCTTTATCTAAATGGATGGGCAAAATACAGCTGCAGGTTTGAAACACTTTGAGATAGTGCCGAGATTTGAATTCATTCTATTTTGTCGCCACTTGGCTCAAAGTCTTCTATCATTTCAAAAGATTATATATGAAAGGTGTATAAAGAATCCTGTGCCTTATTAATGGTCGTCCTTTTTGAAGATCTACTCTGGATTCTCTAAAACCCAGGGGTTGGCCTGGTAGATAGAGCCCAGGCCAGGAGTCAGAGGATCTGGGTTCTAATCCCAGCTCTCCCACGTGTCTGCTGTGTGACCTTTGGCAAGTCACTTCACTTCTCTGTGCCTCAGTTCCTTCATCTGTAAAATGGGGATTGAGATTGTTCACCCCATGTGAGACATAGACTGTGTTCAACCCGATTTGCTTGTACCTATCCCAGCGCTTAGAACAGTGCCAGGCACATAGTAAGCGCATAGCAGATACCACAATTTTTATTATTATGGAGACCCTGTCCACCCTTTTGCCTTCTCCATCCAGGCATGTAGCTTCAGGGCAAAAGCAAACTCCTTGCCAATGGTGCCAGGAGACAGACAAGCAGCTGCAGACTCAGGAGCCCACACGTCGTGGATAGAGCCGGGCCTGAGAGTCAGAAGGTCCAGGGTTCTAATTCCGGCTCCTCCACTTGTCAGCTAGGTGACCTTGGGCAAGTCACTTCACTTCTCTGTGCCTCAGTTCCCTCATCTGTAAAATGGGGATTGAGACTGTGAGCCCCACATGGGACAGGGACTGTGTCCAATTTGTGTCCGATTTGCTTCTATAATAATGATGGCATTTATTAAGCGCTTACTTTGTACAAAGCACTGTCCTAAGCGCTGGGGAGGTTACAAGGTGATTAGGTTGTCCCACGGGGGGCTCACAGTCTTAACCCCCATTATACAGATGATGTAACTGAGGCATAGAGAAGGAAAGTGACTTGCCCAAAGTCACACTGCTGACAATTGGTGGAGCTGGGATTTGAGCCCACCTTCTATCTACCCCAGCGCTTAGTACAGTGCCTGGCACACAGTCAAGTGCTTAACAAACACCATAATTATTTATTATTATTATTTTGGTTTGGTTTTGATGGTATTTGTTAAGCGCTTACCATATTCATTCATTCATTCAATCGTATTTATGGAGCACTTACTGTATGCAGAGCACTGTACTAAACGCTTGGGAAGTACAAGTCAGCAACATACAGAGACAGTACCCACCCAACAACGGGCTCACAGTCTAGAAGGGGGAGACAGACAACAAAACAAAACATGTAGACAGGTGTCAAAATCGTCAGAACAAATAGAATTAAAGCTATATGCACATCATTAACAAAAAAATAGAATAGTAAATATGTACCAGTAAAATAAATATAGTAATATACTAGGCATTGTACCAAGTGCTGGGGTAGATAGAAGCTAATCAAGTTGGACGCAGTCCCTGTCCCACATGAGGCTCACAGTCTAAGCAGGAGAGAGAACAGGCATTTTATCCTCATTTTACGGTTGAGGGAACTGAGGCATAGAAAAGTGAAGTAATGATAATAATAATGATAATGTAATAATAATGATAGTTGTGGTATTTGCTAAGTGCTTACTCTGTGCCAATCACTGTACTAAGCACTGGGGTGGATACAAGCAAATCGGGTCTGACACAGGCCCTGTCCCATGTGGAGCTCACAGTCTCAATCCCCATTTTACAGATGGGATAACTGAGGCACAGAGAAGTGAAGGGACTTGCCCAAGGTTCTACAGCAGACGTGGCAGAACCGGGATTAGAACCCATGACCTTCTGACTCCCAGATCTGGGCTCTGTCCACTAGGCCATGCTGGAGTGACTTGCCCAAAGCCACGCAGCAAGCAATTGGCAGAGCTGGGATTAGAACCCAGTTTCTCGGACTCCAACGTCCAAGTTCTTCCTACTAGGCCACGCTGCTTCTTCACGAGGGCCAGTCTAAACCTTTATCGGCAGAGGGCAATGTGCATGTTGGCCCACCTTGGCTCCCTGTAGGCAGGGACTGTGTCTGTTTCTTGTTGTATTGTACTCCCCTAAGCGTTCAGTGCTTTGCACCCAGTCAGTGCTCAATAAATATGATTGAACTATTATTAATCATTAGTATTATTATGGAACATGTTCAGTGCTCACTATGTGCTAATCACTGTTCTAAATGGTTGGATAGATACAAGTTAATCAGGTTGGACACAGTCCCTGTCCCACATGGGGCTCACACTCTTAATCCTCATTTTCCAGATGAAGTAACCGGAGCCCAGAGAAGTGAAGTGACTTGCCCGAGGTCACCCAGCAGACTTATGGTGGAGCTGGGATTAGAACCCAAATCCCTCTAACTCCAGATTGATTGAATGAAAGAATGAATAGCGGAGAGCCCAGTGGAAGCATTTGAGCTACTTTTCTTCTATCTACCCCAATGCTCAGTTCAGTGCTGGGCACAGAGTAAATGCCCAGTGTATGCCACAATTATTAGTATTATATTGCACTTTACTCCCTTCTCCTTCAACCCCCTCCCTGCCCTGCTCTGCCCCTGATTGAAAGAGATCAGGCAAATCAATCAATGTCATTTATCAAGCTCCTTCTGTATGAAGCACTTAGGTAGGGACACAGCATGGTTTAGGGAAAAGAGCCTGGCCTTGGGAGTCAGAGGACATGGGTTCTAATCCCCACTCTACCACTTTTTTGCTGTGTGACCTTAGGCAAGTCACTTAACTTCTCTGTGCATCAGTTACGCGTGGCTTAGTGGAGAGAGCCTGGGCTTGGGAGTCAGAGGTTGTGAGTTCTAATCCCAGCAATGCCACTTGTCTGCTGTGTGACTTTTGGGCAAGTCACTTAACTTCTCTGGGTCTCAGTTCCCTCATCTGTAAAATGGGGGTACAGTCTGTGAGCCCCACATGGGACAACCTGATTACCTTGTATCTCCCCCAGTGCTTAGAACAGTGCTTTGCACTTAGTAAGCTCTTAACAAATGTCATCATCATTATTATGATTACTTCATCTGTAAAATGGGGGTTGAGACTGTGAGGTTGTCCCTCGTGGGACAACCTGATGACCTCGTATCTTCCCCAGAGCTTAGAACAGTGCTTAGCACATAGTAAGTGCTTAACAAATACCATCATTATTATTAATATTATCATTACAATGGAAGGAAGACCCAGGTTCCTGCCTGCCTGCTTACACTCAAATGAGAAGCGAAACAGGAGGATAGAAGAGTTTGTTCTTTTTGCCGGGGAGAAAACATTGCCAGGTAGGGAAGAGGCAGAACTGTTTGTTTAGCCAAACAAGGTTTTACAAGGGTTTATTGATCAATCAATTTTTCAGTCACTCATATTTATTATTAATGATAATGACAATTGTCATTATTATGGTATTTATTAAGCATTTACTATGTTCCAGACACTGTACTAAGTGCTGGATTTATTGAGCCCTTACTATGTGCAGAGCACATATGCAGAGTACTAAATAATAATAATAAGTTATTATTGATTATTAATAATTATAATAATCATTCTCCCAATGCTTGAGAGAGTACAATACAATAGAGTCGGTGGACGTGATCCCTGCCCACAAGGAACTTCCATTTTACTGTGTGCAGAGCACTGTACTGAGCACTTGGAAGAGTACAATACAATAGAGTTGGTAGACACTATCCCTTCCCACAAGGAGCTTACTGTCTACAGAGATACAGAGCTGCTTTGGACCCTGATGGCCCACACAATCCAAATATTTTCCCTTAGGTCCTCAATGCCACCCACTTGACCATCCCTTTTCCATGTTCCTGCATGCTCACTCAATACCTGCTGGCTCATTGACTCCACATTGGTCACCCGCTTCCCAACTGTAACCTCACTCTGGGTAGGGAATGTGTCCGTTCATCATTCTATTGTACTCTCCCAAACAGTACAGGGCTCTGCATCCAGTAAACAAATATGACTGACAGATTTGAGTAATCCCTGACTCAAAGTTGCTATTCATGTCGATCAATCAATCCATCGACGGCATTTATTGAGCACTTACTGTGTGCAGGGCATTTTACTAAGCACTTGGGGGAGAGATGACAATAGAGTTGGCAGACATGATAACCTTGAATCTACCCCAGCGCACAGAACAGTGCTTGGCACTTAACGAATACCATCACTTTTTTTCCCAACTAGGCCAACTAGGCCACGTAGTGGATAGAGCCCGGGCTGGGAGTCAGAAGGTCATGGGTTCTGATGCCAGTTCTCCCACAAGTCTTCTGTGTGACCTTGGGCAAGTCACTTAACTTCTCTGTGCCTCAGTTACTTCATCTGGAAAATGGGAATTAAGACTGTGAGCCCCATGTGGGACAACCTGATTACCTTGTATCTCCCCCAGCGCTTAGAACAGTGCTTGGCACATAGTAAGCACTCAACAAATATCAAAATTATTATTATTATGTGGGACAGGTACTGTGTCCAACCTGATTTGCTTGTATCCCCCCTGACAATACAGTGCTTGGCACATAGTAAGTGCTTAACAAATAACATTATTATTGTTATTATTATTATTATTACTGCTTCTTACTGGAGTAAGAAGCTCTACGCTGATGACACCCAGATCTACATCTCTGCCTCTGCTCTCTCCCCCTCCCTCCAGGCTCGCATCTCCTCCTGCCTTCAGGACATCTCCATCTGGATGTCCGCCCGCCACCTAAAGCTCAACATGTCGAAGACTGAGCTCCTTGTCTTCCCTCCCAAACCTTGTCCTCTCCCTGACTTTCCCATCTCTGTTGACGGCACTACCATCCTTCCCGTCTCACAAGCCCGCAACCTTGGTGTCATCCTCGACTCCGCTCTCTCATTCACCCCTCACATCCAAGCCGTCACCAAAACCTGCCGGTCTCAGCTCCGCAACATTGCCAAGATCCGCCCTTTCCTCTCCATCCAAACCGCTACCCTGCTAATTCAAGCTCTCATCCTATCCCATCTGGACTACTGCACTAGCCTTCTCTCTGATCTCCCATCCTCGTGTCTCTCTCCACTTCAATCCATACTTCATGCTGCTGCCCAGATTATCTTTGTCCAGAAACGCTCTGGACATATTACTCCCCTCCTCAAAAACCTCCAATGGCTACCAATCAATCTGCGCATCAGGCAGAAACTCCTCACCCTGGGCTTCAAGGCTCTCCATCACCTCGCCCCCTCCTACCTCACCTCCCTTCTCTCCTTCTACTGCCCAGCCCGCACCCTCCGCTCCTCCACCGCTAATCTCCTCACTGTACCTCGCTCTCGCCTGTCCCGCCATCGACCCCCGGCCCACGTCATCCCCCGGGCCTGGAATGCCCTCCCTCTGCCCATCCGCCAAGCTAGCTCTCTTCCTCCCTTCAAGGCCCTGCTGAGAGCTCACCTCCTCCAGGAGGCCTTCCCAGACTGAGCCCCTTCTTTCCTCTCCCCCTCGTCCCCCTCTCCATCCCCCCGTCTTGACCTCCTTCCCTTCCCCACAGCACCTGTATATATGTATATATGGTTGTACATATTTATTACTCTATTTATTTATTTATTCATTTATTTTACTTGTACATTTCTATCCTACTTATTTTATTTTGTTGGTATGTTTGGTTCTGTTCTCTGTCTCCCCCTTTTAGACTGTGAGCCCACTGTTGGGTAGGGACTGTCTCTATGTGATGCCAATTTGTACTTCCCAAGCGCTTAGTACAGTGCTCTGCACATAGTAAGCGCTCAATAAATACGATTGATTGATTGATTGATTGATTGGAGGCTTCTGAGGAATGGGAAGACATGTGCCATACAGGTTTTTAGAAAAACGATCTGGCAGCAGAGTGAAGTATGGGCTGGAGTCAGGGGAGGGTGGGAAGCGATACAGGAGGCAGGGAGGTCAGTGAACAGGCAAGATAAGGGCTTGGACCTGTGTGTCAGCAGTTGGGATGGAGAGGAAGGGGCGGAGTCTAGCAATCAATCAATCAATTGTATTCATTGAGCACTTACTCTGTGAGAAGCACTGTACTAAGCGCTTGGGAGAATACAATATAACAGAGTTGGCAGGCTCTTCTCGGCCTACAACGAGCTTACAGTCTAGAGGAATACTATATGTCTCTCCATCTCATCTTTCTTGCCATTAACCTCTTCGTCACACTCTACAGTCTAGAGGGGGAGATCAACGTTGATATAAATGAACACATTACAGATATATATATACATATATATGTATATATATGTATATATATATATATATGTAATACAATTGAATGAAGCTCTGTGGTGCTGAGGAGTGATAAAAGGGGGCAAATCCAAGTGCAAGGGTGACAAAGAAGAGAGTGGGGGAAGAGGAAATGAGGGCTTAGTTAGGGAAGGCCTGTTAGATGAGATGTGCCTTCAACAAGGCTAACAATTACTCTACCCCCCTTCAAAGCCTTATTGAAGACACACCTCCTCTAAGAAGTCTTCCCAGATTAAGCCCCTCCTTTCCTCTTCTCCCACTCCCTTCTGCTTCACCCTGACTTGCTCCCTTTCTTCTTCCCCCCTCCCAGTACCACAGCACTTATGCATGTAATTGTAATTTGTTTATTTGTATTGTTGTCCATCTCCCCTCCTCTAGACTGTGAGTGCATAGTGGGCAGGGAATGTGTCTGTTTATCGTTGTTTTGTACTCTCCCAAGCACTTAGTACAGTGCTCTGCACACAGTAAGTGCTCAATAAATACAATTGAATGAATGAATCAATGAATGAATAAAAAGTCTTAGAGACGTTGTGAAGGTAAAACCGACAGAATTTGGTGACTGACTGAATATGTGGGCTGAAGGAGAGAGATGAGTCAAAGCTAGTTCCAAGGCATGGGCTTGTGAAACTGGGAAGATGGTGGTATTGTCAATAGTGATGGGAAGGTTGGGGGTAGGAGAGGGTTTGGGTGGGAAGATGAGGCGTTCAGTTTTGGACATGTTAAGTTTGAGGTGTCAGTGGGACATTCATCTAGAGATGCCTAGAAGGCAGGAGGAAATGAGCAACTGCAGAGAAAGAGAGAGTTTGGGGCTGTAGAGAAAGATTTGGGAGTCATCCATGTAGAGATGCATTTTATATGCTGTAGTTTATTCTAAATCACGGAGAGAGAGCGAGAGAAAGAGAGAGAGAGAGAGAGAGAGAGAGAGAGAGAGAGAGAGAGAGAGAGAGAGAGAGAAGTTTCCTTGGTTTAGTAAAATATGAAATATGCAGGCAGTAAGTCACAAAACCCCACAGTATTCCACCATGTCTATTCTTCCACAGAATATTGTGTCAACATCCTCAGTGAATAAGACAAGTTAGACATATTACATCATGAGACTAAATTCTCTTGGGTTGATGGTATCCTGAGGGCAAGGCATTCGATTTTCTGACAGCTGCCGTTCCTAAATTAATCTTCTCACATGTGTCACATTCTCTGCAGCCACTGAGAATCGGAAGCAGCACACCAGATTGATTTCTTGAATGCTCTCAAATGTAAATAAAAGTTAAATCATGTGTCATCCAGCTAGCATGTGAGCATGATTTCCTAATGCTGGTATTTCAGGAACCTATAAAGTCTTTCTTCTTTTGACTAGATGAGGCTTATAATGATACCTCTCCACAGTGCTCGGGACATCAGGAAAATCCTCCACCGTTGAGCACGTTGGCGATTGACTGCCAAATGGCTTCTGGTCGATGTTAAGTTGGGACATTCCTGCATTATGTCTGAGCATTGAAGGTGATTTCAGGAAAAAAAAATATATCGAAATGGTCCTGGATTTCTTTATTAGACCAACTCAGCTTGACATGTTTGTGCTCCTGTTTGTTGTATAATTGGTCTCCCTCTTGCTGCCCCTGTGCCTGCTGCATGACATTGGGCAAGTCACTTAACCTCTCTGAACCTGAGTTTCCTCATCCGTAAAATGGGGACTCCATCCCTGTTCTCTCTCCCTCTAAAATGGTGAACCCCGTGTGGGACAGGAACTGTTTCTGATCTGATTACCATGCGTCTACCCCAGTGCTAAGCACTGTGTTTAGCACAGAGTTGGTGCTCAAACAATACTATTATAAGTACCTGACCAACCTATCAATCAGTCAATCATATTTATTGAGCACTTACTGTGTGCAGAGCACTATCTGATTTAACTTACAAAGGGGAGGTAAGAAGACACCAAAAGATTACTGTATTACTGAAGCCAAAGAGAGTTCCTGGAGTAGTTCTGGTGGATAATAATAATCATAATGTTGGTATTTGTTAAGTGCTTACTATGTGCCAAGCACCATTCTAATTGCTGGGGGAGATACAAGGTAATCAAGGTTGTCCCACGTGGGGCTCACAGTCTTCATCCCCATTTTACAGATGAGGGAACTGAGGCACAGAGAAGTGAAGTGACTTGCCCAAAGTCACACAGCTGACAAGTTGTGGAGCCGGAATTAGAACCCATGACCTCTGACTCCCAAGCCCAGGCTCTTTCCACTGAGCCACGTGGTGGATGTATTAGAGTCAAGGGAAGATTTCTTTCAGTGCACAAGGAGACTGGTATGTAGAAGCAGCGTAGTCCAGTGGATAAAGCCCTGGCCTGGGAGTCAGAAGGACCTGGGTTCTAATCCCGGCTCCGCCATTTGTCTGCTGTGTGACTTTGGGCAAGTCACTTCACTTCTCTGTCCCTCAGGTACCCCATCTGTAAAATGGCAATTAAGACTGTGAGCCCCATGTAGGACAAGGACTTTGTCCAACCTGATTATGTAGTATCTACCCCAGCATTTATTACCGGGCCTGGGTCACAGTAAGCACTTAACAAATACCATAAAAAACAACAACCAATCGATCAATCAGTGGAATCTATTGAGCACTTATGATATACAGAGCACTGTACTAACCACTTGGGAGGGAATAAGAGAGAAGGAAGACACAGTTCTTGCCTTCAAGGAACTTAAACTCTCGTAAGGATCTTCCAATCTATTGGCACACTCTTTCCTCCAGATCTCCACCACTGCCTGCTCAGATGGACTGTACACCAGAGAATAGTCCAGCTGCTGCCTGAGGCTAATTTCTCAGTTGCATGCAGCAGCTGCTAAAAACCAGGCCCTTTGTACAATTTTTTGTTCAAACAGGAAATGCCCCCAAGGGCCCCAGAGCCAGCCCCACCCCACTTTAGCAGTTTGCATCTGAGGTTAAATTGTAAACTCTTTGATGGCAGGGATCATATCTGCTAGTAAGCACTTAATAAATGCCATCATTATTATCATTATTATTACTAACTCAACTGTGCTCTCCCAAGTGCTTTGAACAGCGCTCTACACACTGTAGACTATAAGCTCTTTTTTTATGGTATTTGTTAAGTGCTTCCTATGTTCAAATACTATAGGGTAGATATATGTTAATTAGGGTTTTTTTGTATTTGTTAAGCGCTTACTATGTGCAAAGCACTGTTCTAAGCACTGGGGAGGTTACAAGGTGATCAGGTTGTCCCACGGGGGGCTCACAGTTTTAATCCCCATTTTACAGATGAGGTAACTGAGGCACAGAGAAGTTAAGTGATTTGCCCAAAGTCACAAAGCTGACAGTTGGTGGATCTGGGATTTGAACCCATGACCTCTGACTCCAAAGCCGGGGCTCTTTCCACTGAGCCGGTTGGAGACAGTCTAAATAGGAGGGAGAACAGGAGAACTGAGGCACAGAGAAGTTAAGTGTCTTGCCTAAGGTCACATGGCAAACAATTGACAGATCTGGGATTAGAACTCATGTCCTCTGGCTCCCAGGCCTGTACTCTTTCAACTAGGCCTGCTCCTTGAGAACAAGGATCATATCTAAAAATTCTATTGTATTTTACTCTCCCCAATGCTTAGTACAGTGCTCTGTACACTGTAGGTTCTCAATAAATACCTTTGATTGGAGACTGAGTTGTGTGGGGAGGAGCTCTCTTTTGGGAGTTAGGAGATGCCAGGCTCTAGTTCCAACTCTTCAGCTGGCTGACTGTGTGACTTGAGATGGATCACTTGACCTGTTGGTCCCTCAGTTTCCTCTTCTGTAAAATGGGGAGAAGGTACCTGCTTTCTGTCCCTCTTGGATTTCTAGTCCAAAAATCCAACTCTGTCAGAGAGACAGAGATTGTGCCTGTCTAAGAAAACTTCACAGACTCTGCATTGTGTTCAGGCGGGTATGTCAGAGATAAGTTTGTGTTATCAGCACTAGTAGGAGATGGTGGTTGACAGGCAGAGTTTCCACTACTAGTCAAGACCAACGCAGCTCCAAACAATACAGAGTTTCTTTATATTCAATTGGTACAGCCTCTGAGCTCCGCATGTGATCACAGAGCATGATACAAGATATTTACTTTAAGACAGGCGGCAGTAAATTTCTACTCAGGTAATTTGTCAGCCCTGCCTGATTCTCCTCATTATAGAGGTCAGTTGGGAGGGCAAATCCCACCGATAAGTCGGCCACAGGTCCCGACCTCGCTAAGGCAGACATCTGGACAGGACGCAGAAAGGAGGAGCGGATATGTGATGTGTCTGCCTCGAGGTAGTGGCGGCTTGGGCAGACAAAATAGAGTCCAGGCCTAAAGGCCCATAGCACTCCATCCCTGGTATCCTATCACTCCTAGGGACACTAGTCACCAGAGTTACTTTTGTTCACTTAAACGAGATAGGAGGCAATCAAGTGGGTCGTCTGAAGAGAAGGAGCAAATTCATTCATTCATTCAATCATATTTATTGAACGCTTACAGTGTGCAGAGCACTGTACTAAGCACTTGGGAAGTACAAATTTGCAACATATAGAGATGGTCCCTACCCAACAACAGGCTCACAGTCTAGAAATGCAAGGCCCTGCTCACCGTGCTGCTACATGCCCAATCTAATTGTCTTCTACCACTCCAGCACTTAGCACAAGGTTTTGATAATAATGATAATTATCATTATATGTGTCCAGGGCTATATGACATCCCATCAATACTGCACAGTCACACTTCAGGAAGGGCTGAAACTTGACTTCTTTTTGGAAAGAAATCATTCCCTGGATAAGACACACGATAATTTGAATTTCAAAATGGGTGCCGATTATATGGTGTCTGTTTATCAACTGCTCCGTGGCATTTCTGGGAACTTTACTTGAAATCAATGAGAGTGTTCCTCACTGAACTGTTAACAAGAAAAAGAGTTGCCTTGTACCTGTAGAATGGTAGCAGGTAAACTACATTGCCATGTTATCAGAAAACTGTTACAGAAAGAGGGTAACCCCAAAAGACAGGGGAGAAGCATATCTCATGTAGTGGTTACCATGGAAGCCGCGTAATTTAATTGCTCATCTTCTGTGAATATGCTAAAATAAAATTGTTCAAAGATCAAATAGCAAGTTAAACATTGCATGACTATAAACGCTAAGTAGGCTTTTAACTAAAGACATTCTATTTCTGAGGGGAGTTTATAATTTTCAGAAGTTGGAATTTAATTATCATATGGGTGAAATAAGTACCCTTGGGTTGCCTATAAATTCCTGCCCTTCAAAAAAGATAAAACCATTTTTCATTTTCATCTGCAGTCATTCCTCAGTCAGATTTGGCTGGCACCCGTGAGCCCGCTGTTGGGTAGGGACCGTCTCTATATGTTGCCAACTTGTACTTCCCAAGCGCTTAGTACAGTACACTGCACACAGTAAGTGCTCAATAAATACGAATGAATGAATGAATGAATGAATAATTTACATATACAAATGATAATATCACCACCCAGGGCTGAGATCTACTAATGAGTTGATGCTCAATCAATCAATCGATGGATCAGTGGTATTTATGGAGCACTTACTGTGTATACAGCACTGTGATAAGTGTTTGGGAAAGTACAATACATTGCAGTTTGTGGACCAAATCCCTGTCCCCAAGGAGTTTACGGTCTATAAGGGAGACAGACATTGAAATAGATTAGGGATAGGGGAAATAGTAGAATATAAAGATGTGGACTTAAGTGCTACTGGGCTGAGGTTGGTATCAAAGTTATTAAGTGGTACATGGCAAAGTGCAAAGGGAGAAATGAGAATTTAGGGAAGGCCTCTTGGAGGAGATGTGATTTTAATAAAATTCTGCAGGTGAGGAGATTGGTCATCTGCCAGATATGAAGTGGGAGGGAATTCCAGGCCTGAGGGGAGATAATAATAATAATAATAATAATGGTATTTGTTAAGCGCTTACTATGTGCAAAGCACTGTTCTAAGCACTGGGGGGATACAAGGTGATCAGGTTGTCTCATGTGGGGCTCACAGTCTTAATCCCCATTTTACAGATGAGGGAACTGAGGCACAGAGAAGTTAAGTGACTTGCCCAAAGTCACACAGCTGACAATTGGTGGAGCTGGGATTTGAACTCATGACCTCTGACTCCCAAGCCCGTGCTCTTTCCACTGAACCACGCTGCTTTGGGCAAGGGATCTGGCAAGGGGATAGATGAGATCGAGGCCCAGTGAGTAAGTTGGCATTAGAGAAGGGAAGTGTGCTGCTTGGGTTGTATTAGGAAGGCTAAGGTCTAATGGGGATAGAATCAAAAATAGGCCAGATCTCTGGTAGTTGGCCCAACCAAAGTGCAGTGGCAGACTGGGATATTGTCAGGCTGACAACTAAAGTAGACAGTTCAAATCCAAAAGGGATTTTTCCTTCAGGTTTTTACCTTTCTGCCCTTCCCTCTTCTCCCTCCTGTGTATACCATGTTATGTATAATAATAATAATGATGGCATTTATTAAGCACTTACTATGTGCAAAGCACTGTTCTAAGTGCTGGGGAGGTTACAAGGTGATCAGGTTGTCCCACGGAAGGGCTCACAGTCTTAATCCCCATTATACAGATGAGGCAACTGGGGCACAGAGAAGTTAAGTGATTTGCCCGAAGTCACACAGCTGACAACTGGTAGAGCCGGGATTTGAACCCCTGACCTCTGACTCCAAAGCCCGTGCTCTTTCCACTGAGCCACGCTGCTTCTCCAAGTTATGGTTTGGAGTCCATTCCCTCCATTTGACAGTTCTTCACTGCAGTCTTCCAAAACAGATACAGTTCATCACAGAACATTTTCCTCCTGCTCATCATCAACCAAAAGAACTTGAGCTTCACAAAATATCTTGTGCCCTGAATTAAGTCCTGCTCTAAACATGTTCCCAGGCCCCTAGATGTTCCTGTCTCCCAATGGCCTTCTCTTTCCCGTTCCCCTGTCCCTTCCTCTTTCCCTACCTCCCCTTGTCTCTTCCTCTTTGCCTGTCCCTTCTCCTCACCCTTTCTCCTCCTCCTCCTCCTCCCCTTGTCCTCTTCCTCTCCCTGCTCCTCTTCTTACCCTCTTTCCATTTCCTCCTCCATCTTCCTCCTCCTTCCCCCCCCTCCCTCCTCCCTCTCCTTCCTCCCTCTTCCTGGTCCTCCTCCCTCCTCCCTCTTCCTCCTCCTTCTCCTCCCCCTCCTCCCCCCCTCTCCCCTCTCTCCCTCCTTCCCCCTCCTCTCCTCCAACCCCCTACTCCTGCGCTCCCTCTCCCTCTCCCTGCAACCCCCCAGGTGTCTCTAAAGAAGGACCTGCGTCAAATGTCCTTGAAGGCCCCAGAAGATGCTGGGCCTTCCCACTCCCATATCCACCCTCTAAGGACACACAGCCTGGGTTCTCATCCAAGGGACAGAGAGAGAGGCCAGCCTTACCCAGTCCCAGCTCGTGAGTTGGTTAAGCCCGTTTTTCTTTTAAATTTTTACTGTTCATTGGTTTTTAATGGGATTGGTGCAGCTGGGGTTTGTTGCACTGATGATGATATTGATGTTGATGATGTGCAGGATGGGGGTCCTTGGATGGGGGAAAGTAAGCTACTGGGAGAGGTTTAAAACTCAGAACTGTTTGAGTGTTCATTTTGCTGATCTGTGGCCAACTCCATGTCAGGCTCAGGCTGAAGTTGGAGTGGGATGGGGTTGAGAGGGCGTGGGGGTAAATACAGCTCAGTTTAGAGGGCTCCCTCTCTAGACTGAAAGCTCGTTGAGGGCAGGAAACATGTCTACCAAGTCTGCTATATTGTGTCTCCCAAGTCTGCTCTATTGTGTCTACCAAGTCTGCCAGTGTGTCTACCAAGTCTGCTGTATTGTAACCGAGGCACAGAGAAGTGAAGCAACTTGCCCAAGGTCACACAACATACAAATGGCAAAGTCAGGATTAGAACCCATGACCTTCTGACTCCCAGGTCAAGGTTCATCCACTATGCCATGCTGCTTCTAATAATCGTGGTATTTGTTTAGCACTTACTATGTGCCAGGCACTCTCCTGAGCGCTGGGGTACGTACAAGCTAATCAGGTTGAACATAATCCCTGTCCCACACTGGGCTCACAGTCTAAATCTCCATTTTACTGATGAGGTAAGGCCTAGAGAAGCAGCGTGGCTCAGTGGAAAGAGCATGGGCTTTGGAGTCAGAGGTCATGGGTTCAAATTCCAACTCCATCTACTGTCAGCTGTGTGACTTTGGGCAAGTCACTTAACTTCTCTGTGCCTCAGTTACCTAACCTGTAATATGGGGATGAAGACTGTGAGCCCCCCGTGGGACAACCTGATCACCTTGTAACTTCCCCAGCACTTAGAACAGTACTTTACTCATAGTAAGAGCTTAATAAATGCCATCATTATTATTATTATCATTATTTGCCCAAGGTCACACAGTCCAATGCTGCCCAGCCTCAGCTCTTGTGCAAACAGTGCTTTGCACATAGTAGGCACTTAATAAATGCCATCAGTATTTGGTGTGGACAGTCTGTCGCCACGGTTGTGTCTGTCATAGAATGTCCGCTCCTAGTGGACAGGGAAAGGGTCTCTTCCTCCCCAGGTGCCGGAACTCCACCCTGCATTGGGCCCCATGACTGGACCAGAAACGCTCTGGACATATTACTCCCCTCCTCGAAAACCTCCAATGGCTACCGATCAATCTGCGCATCAGGCAGAAACTCCTCACCCTGGGCTTCAAGGCTCTCCATCACCTCGCCCGCTCCTACCTCACCTCCCTTCTCTCCTTCTACTGCCCAGCCCACACCCTCCGCTCCTCCACCACTAATCTCCTCACTGTACCTCGCTCTCGCCTGTCCCGCCATCGACCCCCGGCCCACGTCATCCCCCGGGCCTGGAATGCCCTCCCTCTGCCCATCCGCCAAGCTAGCTCTCTTCCTCCCTTCAAGGCCCTGCTGAGAGCTCACCTCCTCCAGGAGGCCTTCCCAGACTGAGCCCCTTCTTTCCTCTCCCCCTCGTCCCCCTCTCCATCCCCCCGTCTTACCTCCTTCCCTTCCCCACAGCACCTGTATATATGTATATATGGTTGTACATATTTATTACTCTATTTATTTATTTATTTATTTATTTTACTTGTACATTTTTATCCTACTTATTTTATTTTGTTGGTATGTTTGGTTCTGTTCTCTGTCTCCCCCTTTTAGACTGTGAGCCCACTGTTGGGTAGGGACTGTCTCTATGTGATGCCAATTTGTACTTCCCAAGCGCTTAGTACAGTGCTCTGCACATAGTAAGCGCTCAATAAATACGATTGATTGATTGATTGATTGGACCACGGTGTGGGAGCCGAGTATGCCCCATGGACTCATGGCTAGCGGGAGGGAGTGGGGGTGGTGTCACATGGCAGCCAAGTGTCAGAGCTGGAATTAGAACCCAGATCCTCTAACTCTAGGCAGGGGAGCAGAAAATCTCAGACCTGGAAACTAGTCTCAAACCGTAAATCAAGGAACTTCCGTGGATATATCCGAATAATGTTTTGGATTGGTCCAAAAATTCTCATCAATCAATAGCATCTGCGTGTAGACCCCTGTTCTAAACCCTTCTGACTACGATAGCAAACATGCCCCAAAGGAGTTTGTAATCTCAAGGCAGACACCAGAAATGATTCTTGTGAATCTTCTTCCTGCCTGAAAAGTCTCTGAGTCAACGCCAAGCCTGAAAACTCGGTCTGACCTAATTGGCTTGTATCTACTCCAGTGCTTAGAACAGTGTTTGACAGGTTGTAAACACTTAACAGATACCATTTTTAAAAAAAGAACAGTGCAAAAAAACCAATTTATTCATAGATATTGAACACTTGCTGCCTGAATCCTGCTTCAGTCTTCAGTACAGAGCCTTGCACTGAGAAGGTGATAAATAAGTAACAGGGATGTCTTTGAAGGAAGGCAGCAGGCCCATGCAAATTAACATATAGCACCCTTTAGTTGCTAGAACTCTGTAGACCCCTGAGCTCCCTCAATCTGACCAAATGCAGGCTCTGCTTCCTTCTCCACCAGCTGAAAAAAAATGATCAGTTTTTGGAACTCCCTTCCTTACAGTGAATGAGAACGTGGAATCAAAATTCTTTGGCCTTAATTAAAAACTATTTTCAAACATGATTTATGATCCACAAATTGGGAGCATATGGTTACACCAAGAAAAGACCAAATTACTTGGAAACTAAGATGAGACTTTTCCTCTATATTTAGCAAGGAAAAGGCACAAATCTGTCATCCAAATTCTGATCAAACCAGAGTGGCAGCAAGCACCCTGGTGGTGTTGTCCACAGCCCCTGTCACCAGCCTCTGGGAGCAACTCTGTGTGCCAACACTTCCCATAGCATGCACTCATTGCTCTTCCCGAGCTCTACCATGTACCTGCTGGGAGACCTAGGGCAAGTCACTTCACTCTTCTGAGCCTCACTTTCCTCATCTGTACAGTGAAGATGAGATACTTTTTCCTCTCACATCCTTGGACTGTAAGCTTCATGTGGGACAGGAAGTGTCTGACCTTGAATATCTTATATCAGTCCATCAATGGCATTTACTGAGCGCTTACTGTGTGCAGAGCACTGATCTAAGTCCTTGAGAGAGTACGGTACAACAAAGTTGGTAGACATGTTCCCTTTCCACATTGAACACACGGTCTAGAGTGGAGAAAGGTGATATAAATGTTTTACAGATGTGGGGTGAACAGACTGCTATCCAGTAACACAATGGGGAACACAAATTCAAAAGATAGCCTGAGAGAACTGATTGAGGCTCCAGGGAAGCTTTTGTGGGCCGCAGGAAGTTAATCTGTATTTACCCCACTGCTTGGAAGTGTGCTTGCCCTATTGTATGTGCTTAAAAAGTGCCCTTATTACCTCATTACCACCTCTCTGAGCCTTGCTTTAACTTTCCCACCTCTCATCAATGAATAGGACTTTTAAGGTTGAGCGCTGTGTTATGGTCCGTGGTTGGTTGTACCATTTGATCTGTACCCATTAAGCATTTGATTTTCACCCTCCCCTCAGCCCCACAACATTTATGTCACTATTAATAACAACAATAATATTTGTGGTATTTGTTAAGTGTTTACTATGTGTGAGGCACTGTACTAAGTTCTGAGATCGATATGAGCAAATCATGTTGGACACGGTTCCTGTCTCCAGTGAGGCTCACAGTCTCAATCCCCATTTGACAGATGAGGTAACTGAGGCCCACAGAAGTGAAAAGACTTGCCCAAGGTCACATAGCAGACAAGTGGCAGAGCCGGGGTTATGTTCAGAGCCTTATGCCCTGCCATGTCCCATTATGTCTTTCTTCCCCTCTAGACTGTAAGTTCCTTTAGGGCAGGGACTGTATCTACCAACTCTACTGCACTGTACTCCCCCAAGTGCTTAAGACAGTGCTCTGCACGTAGTAAGCACTCATTAAAATTCCCTGAGTAATTGGATCATATCCAGGATTCCTCATAGTAAGGAGTCTCTTAGAGAAGCAGCATGGCCTAGGGGAAAGAGCATGGGCCTGGGAGTCAGAGCACCTGGGTTCTGATGCTGGCTCTGCCAGTTGCTTGCTGTTTGACCTTGGGCAAGTCACTTCACTTCTCTGGGCCTCACTTCCCTCCACTGTAAAATGGGGATTAAATACCTGTACCCCCTCCTACTTAGACTGTGTGCCTCATGCAGAACAGGGACTGTGTCTGACCTAATTAATTTGTAATAATAATAATAATAATGGCATTTGTTAAGCGCTCACTATGTGCAAAGCACTGTTCTAAGCGCTGGAGGGATATAAGGTGATCAGGTTGTCCCACATGGGGCTCACAGTCTTAATTCCCATTTTACAGTTGAGAGAACTGAAGCTCAGAGAAGTTAAGTGACTTGCCCAAGGTCACACAGCAGACATGTGGCGGAGCCGGGATTCGAACCCATGACCTCTGACTCCAAAGCCCGGGAGTAACATAGTAAGTGCTTAACAAATACCATCATTATTATTATTTAAAACTTACTGTGTGCAGAGCCCTGTAATAAATGCTTGAGAGAGTACAATGAAATTAGTAGGCATGATCTCTGTCCTCTCCTGGAACACCCCCTCTTTGAAATCCACGAGCCCACAGCCCACAAAGCCCTCCTAATACTGCTAATAGTGGTATTAAGTACTTACATTTGCCAAGTTCTGAACTAAGCACTGGGGTAGAAGCAAGATAATCAGGTCAGACACAGTCCATGTCCCACGTGGGCCTCAACTGTCAAGGAGCAGGGAGAACAGTTAATTCCTTGCCATTTGACAGATGAAGAAACTGAGGTCCAGGGAAGTTAAGTGACTTGCCCAAATCACACAGCAGGCAAGTGGCCGAGCTGGAATTAGAACACAGGTTCTCTGCCTCCCAGGCCTTTGGTCTTTTCACTAGGCATGCTGCTTTTCCTAAAATCCCACCTCTTCCAAGAAGCTTCCGTGAATAATTGCCAATACCCCAAGTTGCTTGAATTCAACAGCCACCTTTAGCCCCTCTGCGTCTAAACCCATCCTCAGAACTTACATTTTTAAAAATATTTGCCAAGTGCTTACTATGTACCAGGCGCTGTAATATGCACTGAGGTAGATCCGAACTAATACGATTGGACACAGTCCATGTCCCACATAGGGATCACTCTCGGCTTCAAGGCTCTTCATCACCTCACCCTCTCCTACCTCACCTCCCTTCTCTCCTTCTCCAGCCCAGCCCACACCCTCCATTCCTCTGCTGCTAACCTCCTCATTGTACCTCATTCTCGCCTGTCCTGCTGTCGACCCCCGGCCCACATCCTCCCCCTGGCCTGGAATGCCCTCCATCCGCACATCCGCCAAGCTAGCTCTCTTCCTCCCTTCAAAGCCCACCTGAGAGCTCACCTCCACCAGGAGGCCTTGACACCCAAATCTACATCTCTGCCCCTGCTCTCTCCCCCTCCCTCCAGGTTCGCATCTCCTCCTGCCTTCAGGACATCTCCATCTGGATGTCTGCCCGCCTCCTAAAACTCAACCTGTCCAAGACTGAACTCCTTTTCTTCCCTTCCAAACCCTGACCTCTCCCTGACTTTCCTATCACTGTTGACGGCACTACCATCCTTCCCGTTTCACAAGCCCGCAACCTTGGTGTCATCCTCGACTCTGCTGTCTCATTCACCCCTCACATCCAAGCCGTCACCAAAACCTGCCGGCCTCAGCTCCGCAACATCGCCAAGATCCGCCCTTTCCTCTCCATCCAAACCGCTACCCTGCTCGTTCAAGCTCTCATCCTATCCCGTTTGGACTACTGCATCAGCCTTCTCTCTGATCTCCCATCCTCATGTCTCTCCCCACTTCAATCCATACTTCATGCTGCTGCCCGGATTGTCTTTGTCCAGAAATGCTCTGGGCATGTTACTCCCCTCCTCAAAAATCTCCAGTGGCTACCAATCAATCTGCGCATCAGGCAGAAACTCCTCACCCTCGGCTTCAAGGTTCTCCATCACCTCACCCGCTCCTACCTTACCTCCCTTCTCTCCTTCTACAGCCCAGCCCGCACCCTCCGCTCCTCTACCGCTAATCTCCTCACCGTGCCTCGTTCTCACCTGTCCCGCCATCGACCCCCGGCCCACGTCATCCCCCGGGCCTGGAATGCCCTCCCTCTGCCCATCCGCCAAGCTAGCTCTCTTCCTCCCTTCAAGGCCCTACTGAGAGCTCACCTCCTCCAGGAGGCCTTCCCAGACTGAGCCCCTTCCTTCCTCTCCCCCTCGTCCCCCTCTCCATCCCCCCCATCTTACCTCCTTCCTTTCCCCACAGCACCTGTATATATGTATATATGCTTGTACATATTTATTACTCTATTTATTTATTTATTTATTTATTTTACTTGTACATATCTATTCTATTTATTTTATTTTGTTAATATGTTTGGTTTTGTTCTCTGTCTCCCCCTTCTAGACTGTGAGCCCACTGTTGGGTAGGGACTGTCTCTATATGTTGCCAACTTGTACTTCCCAAGCGCTTAGTACAGTGCTCTGCACACAGTAAGCACTTAATAAATATGATTGATTGATTGATTGATTCCCAGACTGAGCCCCCTTTTTCCTCTCCTCCTCCCCATCCCCCCCGCCTTACCTCCTTCCCCTCTCCACAGCACCTGTATATACATTTGTACAGATTTATTACTCTATTTATTACTTGTACATATATACCATTTATTTTGTTAATGATGTGCATATAGCTTTAATTCTATTTGTTCTGATGATTTTGACACCTGTCTACATATTTTGTTTTGTTGTCTGTCTTCCCCTTCTAGACTGTGAGCCCGTTGTAGGGTAGGGACCATTTCTATATGTTACTGACTGGTAGTTCCCAAGTGCTTAGTACAGTGCTCTGCGCACAGTAAGCGCTCAATAAATATGATTGAATGAATGAATGGATGAATGAATCACAGTCTTAATCCCCCTTTTTAACAGATGAAGTAACTGAGGCACAGATAAATGAAGTGACTTGTTCAAGGTCATTCAGCAGACTAGTGACGGAGCTTGGATTAGAACCCAGATCCTTCTGACTCCTGGGCCGGTGCTCTACCCACTAGACCAAACTGCTTCTACGTCTGTTTATTCAACTATTTCCTCCGTAAATAATGTCAGTCACATATTTATTGGGCTCACCTGCCCCCCACCCTGTGATTAGATCTGAAAATCCTTGAAATCTCTAAACACCATGGATGGATCAATTGGTTGTAAACGTGAGGGTTTGTACATCTATTGTTCTCTCCCTAGGGCCTAGTACCATGCTCTGCACACAGTAGGGCCAAGTAAATATCACTGCTATGATTGCCACAGTGAGTAACAAAAGTAAGCCAAAAAGGAGGAAGTGGAAGGAACAATCCATAATGGTTGGCAGGAACAGGGAGGTCAGTCAGTCAATCATATTTATTGAGTGTTCATTGTGTGCAGGGCACTGTACTAAGCGCTTGGGAGAGTACAATAGAACAACATAACAGACATGTTCCTTGCCCACAACGAGCTTACAGTCTAGAGATGAGTTTACAGTTTGGGATTAGCCAGGGAAAGACCTCCTGGATGCCTGTATTCTGCCATAGCTCTTCCTGATGACCTCATTCCTGGTGACCTCATTCGCTCCCACGGCTTCAACTATCATCTCTACGCTGATGACACCCAGATCTACATCTCTGCCCCTGCTCTCTCCCCCACCCTCCAGGCTCGCATCTCCTCCTGCCTTCAGGACATCTCCATCTGGATGTCCGCCCGCCACCTAAAGCTCAACATGTCGAAGACTGAGCTCCTTGTCTTCCCTCCCAAACCTTGTCCTCTCCCTGACTTTCCCATCTCTGTTGACGGCACTACCATCCTTCCCGTCTCACAAGCCCGCAACCTTGGTGTCATCCTCGACTCCGCTCTCTCATTCACCCCTCACATCCAAGCCGTCACCAAAACCTGCCGGTCTCAGCTCCGCAACATTGCCAAGATCCACCCTTTCCTCTCCATCCAAACTGCTACCCTGCTAATTCAAGCTCTCATCCTATCCCGTCTGGACTACTGCACTAGCCTTCTCTCTGATCTCCCATCCTCGTGTCTCTCTCCACTTCAATCCATACTTCATGCTGCTGCCCGGATTATCTTTGTCCAGAAACGCTCTGGACATATTACTCCCCTCCTCAAAAACCTCCAATGGCTACCGATCAATCTGCGCATCAGGCAGAAACTCCTCACCCTGGGCTTCAAGGCTGTCCATCACCTCGCCCCCTCCTACCTCACCTCCCTTCTCTCCTTCTACTGCCCAGCCCGCACCCTCCGCTCCTCCACCACTAATCTCCTCACTGTACCTCGCTCTCGCCTGTCCCGCCATCGACCCCCGGCCCACGTCATCCCCCGGGCCTGGAATGCCCTCCCTCTGCCCATCCGCCAAGCTAGCTCTCTTCCTCCCTTCAAGGCCCTGCTGAGAGCTCACCTCCTCCAGGAGGCCTTCCCAGACTGAGCCCCTTCTTTCCTCTCCCCCTCGTCCCCCTCTCCATCCCCCCGTCTTACCTCCTTCCCTTCCTCACAGCACCTGTATATATGTATATATGGTTGTACATATTTATTACTCTATTTATTTATTTATTTATTTTACTTGTACATTTCTATCCTACTTATTTTATTTTGTTGGTATGTTTGGTTCTGTTCTCTGTCTCCCCCTTTTAGACTGTGAGCCTACTGTTGGGTAGGGACTGTCTCTATGTGTTGCCAATTTGTACTTCCCAAGCGCTTAGTACAGTGCTCTGCACATAGTAAGCGCTCAATAAATACGATTGATTGATTGATTGATTGATTGATGGTATCTCCTTCTGACTAACTGTGAGAAGCCTGCCTCTGTGGCGGTAGTGAGAAATTCCAAGAATCTAAAAATCTAATCACCACATAGTACGATGAGGAAAATGGCAAGCCCATGGGAAAAAAACAAGCAGGCAGATATCTGTCCATCTTCCCATCATCAATGGATGCGAGACTCTAAGCTCCTGCTAGACTGTAAGCTCATTGTGAGCAGCGAATGTGTCCACCAACTCTGTTATCATACTCTCCCAATCGATCAATCAATCAGTCATATTTATTATGCGCTTGTATGCAGAGCACTTACTAAGTGCTTGGGAGAGTACAGTACAAAAATATAAAAGAATTGGTAGACACATTCCTTGCACACAGTGAGCTTTTAGTCTTCAGGGGGAGTCAAACATTAATATGAATAAATGAAATATGGATATGCTCATAAGTGCTGTGGGGCTAAGGGAGGGGTGATAAAGGGTGCAAATCAGGGTGATGCAGAAAGGACTGGGAGAAGAGGAAATGAGAGCTTAGGGAGGGCCTCTTGGAGGAAATGGGCCTTCAATAAGGCTTTCATACATTCAGTTGTATTTACTGAGAACTTCCTGTGTGCAGAGCAACTGTACTAAGCACTTGGGAAGTACAAGTCGGCAACATATAGAGACAGTCCCTACCCAACAATGGGCTCACAGTCTAGAACGGGGAGACAGACAACAAAATAAAACATGTAGACAGGTGTCAAAACCATCAGAATAAATAGAATTATAGCTATATGCACATTATTAACAAAATAGAGTAGTAAATATGTACAAGTAAAATAAATAGAGTAATAAATCTGTACAAATTTATACAAGTGCTGTGGGGAGGGGAAGGAGGTAAGGCAGAGGTGGAGGAATGGGGAGGAGGAGAAAAAAAAGGGGGCTCAGTCTGGGAAGGCCTCCTGGAGGAGGTGAGCTCTCAGGGCTTTGAAGGGAGGAAGAGAGCTAGCTTGGCGGATGTGTGGAGGGAGGGCGTTCCAGGCCAGGGGAAGGATGAGGGCTGGGGGTCGAGGGCGGGACAGGCAAGAACGAGGCACAGTGAGGAGGTTAGTGGCAGAGGAGCGGAGGGTGAGGGCTGGGCTGTAAAGGAGAGAAGGGAGGTGAGGTAGGAGGGGGCAAGTGATGGAGAGCTTTGAAGCCAATAGTGAGAGGCCTTCCACTATTGAGAGGCCAGTGAGAGGCCAGGAGGCCTTCCCAGACTGAGCCCCTTCCTTCCTCTCCCCCTCATCCCCCTCTCCATCCCCCCATCTTACCTCCTTCCCTTCCCCACAGCACCTGTATATATGTATATATGGTTGTACATATTTATTACTCTATTTATTTATTTATTTATTTTACTTGTACATTTCTATCCTATTTATTTTATTTTGTTGGTATATTTGGTTCTGTTCTCTGTCTCCCCCTTTTAGACTGTGAGCCCACTGTTGGGTAGGGACTGTCTCTATGTGTTGCCAATTTGTACTTCCCAAGCGCTTAGTACAGTGCTCTGCACATAGTAAGCGCTCAATAAATACGATTGATTGATTGATTGATTGAGAGGATTTTGAAGAAGGGGAGAGCGAATGTCTGTTGGCTATGAAAGGAGTGTAAGTTCCAGGCCAGAAGCAGGACGTGGGAGAAAGGTCGACGGACAGATAGACGAAATCGAGGTACAGTGAGTAGGTTGGCATTAGCAGAATGAAGTGTGCGGGCTGAGTCATCATAGTAGCATAGTGAAGTGAGGTATAGACAATCCCTACCCAACAACGGGCTCGCAGTCTAGAAGGGGGCGACAGACAAGAAAACAAAACAAGTAGACAGGCAATAATAGCATCATAATAGATGAATAGAATCATAGATATATACACATCATTAATAAAATGAATAGAATAATAAATATGTACAAATATACACCAGTGCTGTGGGGCAGGGGAGGCGGTAGAGCAGAGGGAGGGAGTAGGGGCGATGGGGAGGGGAGGAGGAGCCTAGGAAAAGGAGGGCTCAGTCTGGGAAGGCCCCCTGGAGGAGGTGAGCTCTCATTAGGGCTTTGACGGGGGGAAGAAAGCTAGTTTGGTGGATGTGAGGAGGGAGGACATTCCAGGCCAGAGGTAGGACGTGGACCAGGGGTCGATGGTGAGACAGGCAAGAATGAGGCACAGTGAGGAGGTTAGTGGCAGAGGAGTGGAGTGTGCGGGTTGGGCTGAGAAGCAGCGTGGCTCAGTGGAAAGAGCACGGGCTTTGGAGTCAGAGGTCATGGGTTCGAGTTCCGGCTCCACCACATGTCTGCTGTGTGACCTTGGGCAAGTCACTTAACTTCTCGGAGCCTCAGTTACCTCATCTGTAAAATGGGGATGATGACTGTAAGCCCCACGTGGGACAACCTGATCACCTTGTATCCCCCCCAGCGCTTAGAACAGTGCTTTGCACATAGAAAGTGCTTAACAAATGCCATCATTATTATTATTATTATTAGAAGGAGAGAAGGGAGGTGAGGTAGGAGGCGGCAAGGTGATGGAGAGCTTTGAAGCTAATAGTGATGAGTTTTTGCTTGATTCGAAGGTTGATAGGTGGCCACTGGAGATTTTTGAGGAGGGGAGTGACATGTCCAGAGTGTTTCTATACAAAGATAATCCGGGCAGCAGAGTGAAGTATAGACTGGAGTGGAGAGAGACAGGAGGTTGGGAGATAAGAAAGGATGCTGAAGCAGTAATGCAGTCGGGATATGGTGAGAGATTGTACCAACAATGTAGCCGTTTGGTTGGAGAGGAAAGGGTGGATCTTGGCAATGTTGTGAAAGTGAGACCGGCAGGTTTTGATGACGGATTGAATGTGTGGGGTGAATGAGAGAGCGGAGTCAAGGATGACACCAAGTTTGCGGGCCTGTGAGACGGGAAGGATGGTAGTGATGGGTAAGTCAGGGAGAAGACAGGGTTTGGGAGGGAAGATAAGGAGCTCAGTCTCAGAAATGTTGAGTTTTAGGTGGCTGGAGGACATCTAGGTGGAGATGTCCTGAAGGCAGGAAGAGGTACGAGCCTAGAGGGAGGGAGAGAGAACAGGGGAGGAGATGTAGATTTGGGTGTCATCCACGTAGAGATGGTAGTTAAAGTCGTGGGAGCGAATGAGTTCACCAAGGGAGTGAGTATAGTGGTAGCAGTTTGGATGGAGAGGAAAGGGTGGATTTTAGTGATGTTGTGTAGGTTGAACCAACAAGATTTGGCAACTTATTGAATATGTGGGTTGAATGACAGAGAGAGTCAAGGATAATGCCAAGGTTTAGAGCTTGTGAGAGAGAAAGGATGGTGGAACTGTCTACAGTGATGGGCAGTATGATGTAATGGACAGTGCACAGGCCTGAGAGTCAGAAGGTCATGGGTTCTAATTCCGGCTCTGCCACTTGTCTGCTGTGTGACTTTGGGCAAGTCACTTCACTTCTCTGGGCCTCAGTTACCTCATCTGTAAAATGGGGCTTGAGATTGTGAGCCCCACATGGGACAAGGTACTGTGTCTAACTTGATTTGCTAGTATCCATCCCAACGCTTAGGACAGTGCCTGGTACATAGTAAGCACTTTACAAATACCATAATTATTATTATTATTGTCTCCCCCTTCCAGACTGTGAGCCCATTGTCGGGTAGGGACCATCTCTATATGTTGCCAATTTGTACTTCCCTAGTGCTTAGTACAGTGCTTTGCACACAGTAAGCGCTTAATAAATATGATTGAATGAATGAATGAAATCAGGAGGAGGACAGGGTTTGAGGAGTTCTGTTTGGGTACAGTGCTCTGTACATGGTAAGCACTCAATAAACACCACTGATTGATTCAGAGAGATTGGAAGCTTCTTAAAGGCAGGGGTCCTGTCTATTAACTCTATTGTATTAGACTCTCCCAGGTATTTAGTACAGTGCTCTGCACAGAATAAGCATTCGATAAATACCATTGACTAATTGACTGATCGATTGAGAGACCCGAGATGAGAAGAGAGAAAGACCAAAAGATAAACTGGAGAGAATTTGGCCATTCGTAGTAAGTTTTCTGGTGGAAAAGTAAGCTCGCTGTGGGCAGGGAATGTGTCTACAGACTCTGTTATATTGTACTCGCCCAAGCACTTAGTATAGTGCTCTGTACATAGTAAGTGCTCAATAAATTTGATTGATTGATTGATTCATTCATTCAATCATATTTATTGAGCGCTTACTGTGTGCAGAGCACCATACTAAGTGCTTGGAAAGTACAGTACGGCAATGAAGGGAGACAATCCCTGCCCACAATCAATCAATCAATCAATCAATCGTATTTATTGAGCGCTTACTGTGTAAAGAGTACTGTACTAAGCACTTGGGAAGTACAAGTTGGCAACATATAGAGACAGTCCCTACCCAACAGTGGACAATGCCCACAGTCTCGAAGGGGTTGAAATGAAACCTAAAAATATTTAAGTACCATCTCTTAATGGGCAGAGTAAATCAACTAAAAGGTGCCCCAGAGGTCTGGGTTCTAATCCCAGTCTTTCCACTGGCCTGCTGTATGAACTTGGACAAGTCCCCAAATCACTCCGGCCCTCAATTTCCCCATCTGTACAATGGGGACAAGATCCATCTTCTTCATCCATTCTGAATCGACCTGCTTACTGATTTCCCTGCCCTCAGTCTGTACTTCATTCACACTGCTGCCCAGATCAACTTCCTCTGGAATCTACCCCAGCCTGTAGCAAGCACTTAATACATTCTGTTATTAAGCTTTTTTTGAAGACTGTTCAATGTGCATTTCCATTTCTTACTGAAGCAGAATCCCAGCTCTGTCAAATACGGCAATTAATCATTCTTGCAATGAAGAAGGCTCTCTGACCGTTAAAGATCGAGGTGGTTGGAAATAAATTCTGCATACAATTATGTCTCAGTCCCCCTCTCTGGTAGCACATACAGCAGATCCTAAAAGGGCACTCTCAGGTGTCAAGAACTTCACTGTTATAAAAAGAGAAGTGATGAAATGGATTGACAACTTGGAAGTGACCATCTAAACACTCCTAGTCCTCCTGGGACTCGATGTACAGAAGACAGATTTCTGGACTTTCCTAAGAACACTGGATCATATTCACTTATTCAAATAGGAGCTCAGACCTCAGTGTTGCACTAGAAAGCTAGCCCCCATGTTCCTTGATAAGGGAAAAATGGACAAATCACCCTTTGGAATGAATTCATTTTAATCCCCTTTTCTTCCTTTTGAAGAATAAAAATATCCTTGCCTGGCAGTTACTGTTGCATTTAATGGCTATCATTTAGGGGAAATGGAAAAATGATACCTGAGCCTTCAAATATGGCTAATGGTATTTTACATATGGAAAAAATACTTTTATTTTACATGAATAAGATTGTTGCTCCATGATTATTGAAAATTCAGCAGCTTCTATGGAATGATAAGAACTACTACAATTCTTCCCTGTCATTTATGTAGAAAAAACCCAAAAAACTCGTGCCATCCTGTACCATACATTTACCTAATATTTCCCCATTAATACTTAGACAAGTTCTTATCAAAATCTTGCCTAATTACCACATTATATGATTTTAATCTCATATTTTAAATAATGAAGATGTCTCAATCTGTGGTATTTGAAAATGACCTAGTAAATGCTTTAATTTTATTTTGTTAAGCATTCCTTAAATACAGAATTTGTCACTTCTTTAGTAATTTGCAGCAACACTCCTTGATAAGTGGACATTAATTAATGCTAAATTACAATGGAATCTTTATGGAAATACAGGTGACATCCACATTAGTACGAGATGAGTTCATCATGATTAAACTTATTACCATTTCTAATTAACCTTGAGTGCCCCCTTCATGTTAAATGCATATCTGAAGAAACTCATGTACGATATGCAACTTCTGCTGGAAACAAATCCTGCGGGTCACATGGGCATCGAGAGAGCTGAAGGAAGAATTAGCCAGGTCAATTGGGAAGGTATAAGGACTCCGCTATCTTCCCAAATGTCATTCCTTAGCCTTGGAAGACTAGAAGAAGCAGCCTGGCATAGAGGATAGAGTATGGGCCTGGGAGTCAGAAGGTCATGGGTTCTAATCCCTGCTCTGCCTCTTGTCTGCTGTGTAATCTTGGGCAAGGCACTAAACTACTCTGGGCCTCAGTCACCTCATCTGTAAAATGCGGATGGAGACATGGACTGTGTCCAACTTCATTTGCTCATATCCACCCCAGCACTTAGTACAGTGCCTGGCACATAGTAAGCTCTTAGTAAATGTCACTATTATTATTATTATTATTATTATTATTATTATTATTATTATTATTATTGTTATAAGGCCCAAACTCCAGGTCAGCAGATGCCTTTGGAATTCCCCCATCCACAGTTGCTGATGGTGGAGAAAGACAAGAGCCCAAGCCACACATCAGCATGTGTGCTTTGCTTGTTCCCCGACAGCAGCTGTAGGAGGTGGAGAGGACTAGTGGAAAGAGCCCGAGCTTGGGAATCAAAGGACATGGGTTCTAATCCCGGCTCTGTCACTTATCTGCTGAGTGAACTTGGGCAAGCTACTTCATTCATTCATTCATTCAATCATATTTATTGAGTGCTTACTGTGTGCAGTGCACTGTACAAGTTTGGGAAGTACAAGTTGGCAACATATAGAGATGGTCCCTATCCAACAATGGGCTCGCAGTCTAGAAGGGGGTTTCACTTCTCTGTAACTCGGTTACCTCATGTGGAAAATGGGAATTAAAACTGTGAGCACCACATGGGATAACTTGATTACCTTGTATCTACCCCAGTGCTTAAAACAATGCTCGGCACATAGTAAGCGCTTAACAAATGTAATAATAATAATAATAATAATAATAATAATAATAATAATAATAATAATAATAATAAAAGTCCCAGATCAGCAGGTGCCCTTGGGACACCCCTTACCACAGCTTCAGGTCCTCCTCGACCTCTCAGCTGCCTTTGACACTGTGGACCACCCCCTTCTCCTCAACACGCTATCTGACCTTGGCTTCACAGACTCTGTCCTCTCCTGGTTCTCCTCTTATCTCTCCGGTCGTTCTTTCTCAGTCTCTTTTGCAGGCTCCTCCTCCCCCTCCCATCCTCTTACTGTGGGGGTTCCCCAAGGTTCAGTGCTTGGTCCCCTTCTGTTCTCAATCTACACTCACTCCCTTGGTGACCTCATTCGCTCCCACGGCTTCAACTATCATCTCTACGCTGATGACACCCAGATCTACATCTCTGCCCCTGCTCTCTCCCCCTCCCTCCAGGCTCGCATCTCCTCCTGCCTTCAGGACATCTCAATCTGGATGTCCGCCCACCACCTAAAGCTCAACATGTCGAAGACTGAACTCCTTGTCTTCCCTCCCAAACCTTGTCCTCTCCCTGACTTTCCCATCTCTGTTGACGGCACTACCATCCTTCCCGTCTCACAAGCCCGCAACCTCGGTGTCATCCTCGACTCCGCTCTCTCATTCACCCCTCACATCCAAGCCGTCACCAAAACCTGCCGGTCTCAGCTCCGCAACATTGCCAAGATCCGCCCTTTCCTCTCCATCCAAACCGCTACCCTGCTCATTCAAGCTCTCATCCTATCCCGTCTGGACTACTGCACCAGCCTTCTCTCTGATCTCCCATCCTCGTGTCTCTCTCCACTTCAATCCATACTTCATGCTGCTGCCCGGATTATCTTTGTCCAGAAACGCTCTGGACATATTACTCCCCTCCTCAAAAACCTCCAATGGCTACCGATCAATCTGCGCATCAGGCAGAAACTCCTCACCCTGGGCTTCAAGGCTCTCCATCACCTCGCCCCCTCCTACCTCACCTCCCTTCTCTCCTTCTACTGCCCAGCCCGCACGCTCCGCTCCTCCACCGCTAATCTCCTCACTGTACCTCGCTCTCGCCTGTCCCGCCATCGACCCCCGGCCCACGTCATCCCCCGGGCCTGGAATGCCCTCCCTCTGCCCATCCGCCAAGCTAGCTCTCTTCCTCCCTTCAAGGCCCTGCTGAGAGCTCACCTCCTCCAGGAGGCCTTCCCAGACTGAGCCCCTTCTTTCCTCTCCCCCCTCGTCCCCCTCTCCATCCCCCCATCTTACCTCCTTCCCTTCCCCACAGCACCTGTATATATGTATATATGGTTGTACATATTTATTACTCTATTTATTTATTTATTTATTTATTTATTTTACTTGTACATTTCTATCCTACTTATTTTATTTTGTTGGTATGTTTGGTTCTGTTCTCTGTCTCCCCCTTTTAGACTGTGAGCCCACTGTTGGGTAGGGACTGTCTCTATGTGATGCCAATTTGTACTTCCCAAGCGCTTAGTACAGTGCTCTGCACATAGTAAGCGCTCAATAAATACAATTGATTGATTGATTGATTGATTGGGGAAAGACAAGATGCCAAACCACAGATCAGCAGCTAATAATAATAATGGTACTGGTATTTGTTAAGTGCTTACTTTGTGCCAGGCACTGCACTAAGTGTTGGGTTGAATAAAAGCAAATCAGATTGGACATAATCCCTATCCCACGTGGGGCTCACAGTCTCAATCCCCATTTTACAGATGAGGTAACTGAGGCCCAGAGAAGTGAAGTGACTTGCCCAAGGCCACACAGCAGACAAGTGGCAGAGCCAGGATTAGAACCCATGACCTTCTAACTCCCGGGCCCATGCTGTATCCTCTATGTCATGCCACTTCCCCGAGCAGATGCCCTTGGGACACCCCCAATGGATGCTACTGGCAAAAGTGAAAGACAGGGAGCCAAGCCTTAGATCAGTAGATGCCGTCCCCCTCCTAGACTGTGAGCCCATTGTTGGGTAGGGACCGTCTCTATATGTTGCCGACTTGTACTTCCCAAGCACTTAGTACAGTGTTCTGCACACGGTAAGCACTCAATAAATACGATTGAATGAATGAGTGAATGACAACCCCAACAGTTTATGTTGATAGCAGGGCCAGATAGGGAGGCCCCGAGATCAAGAGATGCCATTGGAACTGTGTGACATCAGCTTACCAGGCACTTATCAGCTGTGTGACTTTGGGCAAATCACTTAACTTCTCTGTGCCTCATGTACCTCATCTCTAAAATGAGAATTAAGACTGTGAGCCCCATGTGGGACAACCTGATTACCTTGTATCTACCCCAGCACATAGAACAGTGCTTGGCACATAGTAAGCGCTTACCAAATGCCATCATCATTATTATTATTATATTTGGAGACCCTGACCACAGCTGTTGACGATACAGCAAGATAGGGAAGTGGTATTCCCCCATGTCCCACGCTTAATGAGTCAAAACATCCATCCCAGGCCCCAGAAAAATCAACACAAGGAACAGCTGCTTGTAGCGGCATGAGAACACCATAGTTGGTCTAATACTTGTCCCTACCCATAGTGGAGGATGTCCAATCTGCTATGGCACTGCAAGAAAGGGGGATGCTTGGTTGGTCATTGTTTTTCAGCTGTGTGTCCAAGTAGCTATGGACCATAGTCATGCCATAGCTCATTGGACCCTAGATGAGGCCAGTGGGTCCAGGCTGTTCATAGAAAGTTGTGCCTGCAATTAGTGTGGTTTGACCTAGCTGAGCCCGGTGGCTCAGGCCTGGTTATTTTTTTAATTTTCTTTGTGTTATTAGTGGAGTTGGATCTAGGTGATCAGTTGGTTTGGGCCTGCTTGTAGTAGCTTCCACCTTAAGCGCGTTTGGACCTACGTGAACCCGGTGGCTCAGTCCTGTTTGTCGTGACTTTTGCTCTGAACATTAGCCTAACTTGAGAACTAGGTCTGATGTGCTATGGCGTGAATATAGTCCATAGCTTGTGTGTGACCGGGACTGAATGAAGAACTCAAGATTCTTATTTTAAACACCTCCCGGCTCATACCCGTGAGAGTTGTTAGCCAGACACAACTGGGGATCGGGGGAAGGCTCTGGGGTGGATACCTTGAAATGGCATCAATGCATCAGGGTCTAATCAGGGACCAGACCCCACTAACTTTCTCTCCTCCATCTAACACGGAGCCCCTCACCAAGACCCTCTGCTGCCACACCTGCATTTTCCCCGTTGCTCCTTACCCTCGGCGGCCCCAGAGAGTGGTCTTAATAAATACCACAATTATTATTATCATCTCCCCCTATAAGCTCCCTTTCCCAGACACACGCACACTGAAGGGTGGTGGTGCTTTCCCCCAGCCCAGTGCAGCTGGACCCCTGCTCTAGCACAGCTCGGGATTGACCCCAGGGTCCCGCGTTTCCCCAACGCCTGAGGTTTGCTTTTGATACTGCTGTGCAACTAGCCATGGGACTGAGATCAAGGAGAGAAAAGTGCTTTGGCTTAAACAATTTGAACAGAACCATGGGAACAATTCAGAGGTGACAACCTGAGCACAATTAGAGTTTAATCCAGTCATATTATCCTTCTGCATTGCCCTCGCACTTAGATTTGGACCCTTGATTCACCCCACCCTCAGTCCCCCATCACTTAAGTACATGCCTGAAAACTATTTATATGAATGTCTGTCTCCCTGTCTAAAGTACAAGCCCCTTGTGGGCAGGGGAACATATCTACTAGCTGTTATATTGTCCCCCCTCCCCCCAAAAAATGTTTAGTACAGTGATTTGTGCACAATAAGCGCTCAATAAAAATGATTGAGTACAATTCAACTATCAGAAAAACCAACTCCCTGCTCGTATCCCGCTGACCATGCGAAGGTTGCGACTATAGGCTCACCCCTTCAGACCCAAGAGGCTAGTTTAGAATAGGGGGATTTGTGAATGAGAGTGGGGTGAGACAGCCTCAGATTTGTATTGCCGATCCTTGGCTCTGGTTTAGTTGGGTCTGTCTCCCCCTCTGGACTGTAAGCTTGTGAGCAGGGAACGTGTCCACCAATTCTGTTATGCCATACTCTCCCAAGGGCTAAGTGCTCAATAAATACGATCTATTGCTGTGGATTACAAAAGTGTGAGTATCAAACTCAAGAGTGGAGTTGAGGCTGGACACTCAGATTTGAGGTTGGGGAAAAGTCACAATAATTTCCCTGAAGGCCTTGATTCCAGAGCCAGATACTGACTAATACAGGTCTCTGACAAGGGAGTCATAGATAAGCGATACAGTGTTGGGAGGAAAATTAATCAATCAATCAATCGTATTTATTGAATGTTTACTGTGTGCAGAGCACTGTACTAAGCGCTTGGAAAGTACAAGTCGGCAACACAGAGACAGTCCCTACCCAACAGCGGGCTCACAGTCTAGAAGGGGGAGACAGAGAACAAAACCAAACACACTAACAAAATAAAATAAATAGAATAGATATGTACAAGTAAGATAAATAAATAGAGTAATAAATATGTACAAACATATATACATATATACAGGTGCCGTGGGGAAGGGAAGGAGGTAAGATGGGGGGATGAAGAGGGGGATGAGGGGGAGAGGAAGGAAGGGGCTCAGTCTGGGAAGGCCTCCTGGAGAAGGTGAGCTCTCAGTAGGGCCTTGAAGGGAGGAAGAGAGCTAGCTTGGTGGATGGGCAGAGGGAGGGCATTCCAGGCCCGGGGGATGACGTGGGCTGGGGGTCGATGGTGGGACAGGCGAGAACGAGGCACGGTGAGGAGATTAGTGGCAGAGGAGCGGAGGGTGCGGGCTGGGCTGTAGAAGGAGAGAAGGGAGGTGAGGTAGGAGGGGGCGAGGTGATGGAGAGCCTTGAAGCCGAGGGTGAGGAGTTTCTGCCTGATGCGCAGATTGATTGGTAGCCACTGGAGATTTTTGAGGAGGGGAGTAACATGCCCAGAGCATTTCTGGACAAAGACAATCCGGGCAGCAGCATGAAGTATGGATCGAAGTGGGGAGAGACAAGAGGATGGGAGATCGGAGAGAAGGCTGATGCAGTAGTCCAGACGGTATAGGATGAGAGCTTGAACGAGCAGGGTAGCGGTTTGGATGGAGAGGAAAGGGCGGATCTTGGCAATGTTGCGGAGCTGAGACCGGCAGGTTTTGGTGACAGGTGAAAGAGCCTGGGTTTGGGAGTCAGATCAATCAATCAATCAATCAATCGTATTTATTGAGAGCTTACTGTGTGCAGAGCACTGTACTAAGCGCTTGGGAAGTACAAGTTGGCAACATATAGAGGTGGTCCCTACCCAACAGTGGGCTCACAGTCTAGAAGGGGGAGACAGAGAACAAAACAAAACATGTTAACAAAATAAAATAAATAGGATATGTACAAGTAAAATAAATACAGTAATAAATACATACAAATATATACATATATAACAATGTATATATGAATATATACATATATACAGGTGCTGTGGGGAAGGGAAGGAGGTAAGGCGGAGGGGATGGAGAGGGGGAGGAGGGGGAGAGGAAGGAGGGGGCTCAGTAGGGCCTTGAAGGGAGGAAGAGAACTATTTTACCTTACAGATGACCTGGATTCTAATCCTAGCTCCACCCCTTGTCTGCTGTATGACCTTGGGTAAATCACTTCACTTCTCTGTGCCTGTTATCTCATCTGTAAAATGGGGATTAAGACGCTGAGCCCCATGTGGGACATGGACTCTGTCCAACCTAATTAGCTTGTATCTAGCCCAGTGCTTAGTACATTGCCTTGTAAATTACTCCCCTCGCCCCCCCCCCAAAAAACTGGTGCTGTTTTTGCTTTTATTTCTTTTTCTCACATTTTTAGGGGAAAGATCCACTCCTTTCCAGATTACAGTATTTCATGCTGGTCTGATTTCAGTGATTTTTTTTAAATGATGTAGCTATACTAGCTGTTCCAAAGTCTTGAAATTCACTGGATAATGGTGCTTCCCCATCACAAACCAACTTCCATCTTCTATGATCCTGTGAATTTAGAGCTCTTTTATTTGTCCAAAACCTCAGGAACAGACCCTAAAAAAATGGTGCTTTTTGTCATCCATCAAGGCAAACTTTGCCCCAGATCCTGTGAACAATAAAGAAAAAGGAGGATGGAGCTGGTCCAGTGTGACTGCAAAAAGACTTCCTGAGAATTGATTCAAAGGTCAAGAGTCAAAGATTTATTTTCATTACAGACAGAAAAATTCCTCCCTATCCAAGCTGTAGCAAGCAGAAAACAATTCCCAGAATTCCCAGAATTCTCAGAATTCCCAGGGAATACTGAGAGCTCACCTCCTCCAGGAGGCCTTCCCAGACTGAGCCCCTTCCTTCCTCTCCCCCTCCTACCCCTCTCCATCCCCCCCGCCTTACCTCCTTCCCTTCCCCAAAGCACCTGTATATATGTATATATGTTTGTATGTATTTATTACTCTATTTATTTTACTTGTACATATCTATTCTATTTATTTTATTTTGTTAATGTTTTGTTTTGTTCTCTGTCTCCCCCTTCTAGACTGTGAGCCCACTGTTGGGTAGGGACCATCTCTATATGTTGCCAACTTGTACTTCCCAAGCACTTAGTACAGTGCTCTGCACACAGTAAACGCTCAATAAATACGATTGATTGATTGATTGATTTTATCACATGTCCACATTCCTCCTTTTAACCCCTCATGACTGTGTTGAACCGGATTATTTTGTCTATACCCCTTATAAGCACATGGTAGTTGCTTAACAAATAACATTTTAAAAAAAAAAAACCTTTGGAAGTAGGAGATGGGTTTTCTGAGTTTTTTTTTTTTTTTAAGGAGGTAGAAATTTAGCCCTCAAGGACTGTGGGAGAGGAATAGTAAAAATAAATCAACAACCAACGTGTTTGACATCTTTGGTCCTACTCTCTCCCCTGTCCCCAAACCCATAGGCTCAACCTGTAACCCTGATTATCATCTCTCAGAATAGAGAAATAGCAATATCAAGCTTACTCTTTATGCCTGTGGCAACTAAAACATTCCCTCTTCTCTGAGGTTGTTAGCTTCAGTTGCCATGTGAACAGATTGGAACCAAAACCTCTTTAGAGACCAGAAATGAGCCCAACCCTCCTCTTTGCCCTATCCCACTAAAGAGGGAATAGATAATATAAGTGGTTGTTCTTTTAAAGCCTGAAGCTGGATAGTTCCTCCAAGCTGTAAAGAACCTTGACGTCCGTGCACCTAAAGAATTCTTTCTCTCCCTGGATCCCAGCACCCAGGTTCACCTCCACTCTGGGAATTGTTTTCTGCTTGCTACAGCTTGGATAGGGAGGAATTTTTCTGTCTGTAATGAAAATAAATCTTTGACTCTTGACCTTTGAATCAATTCTCAGGAAGTCTTTTTGCAGTCACACTGGACCAGCTCCATCCTCCTTTTTCTTTATTGTTCACAGGATCTGGGGCAAAGTTTGCCTTGATGGATGACAAAAAACACCATTTTTTTAGGGTCTGTTCCTGAGGTTTTGGACAAATAAAAGAGCTCTAAATTCACAGGATTATAGAATATGGAAGTTGGTTTGTGATGGGGAAGCACCATTATCCAGTGAATTTCAAGACTTTGGAACAGCTAGTATAGCTACATCATTTAAAAAAAAATCATTGAAATCAGACCAGCGTGACATACTGTAATCTGGAAAGGAGTGGATCTTTCCCCTAAAAATGTGAGAAAAAAAAATAAAAGCAAAAACAGCACCAGTTTTTTTTTTTTTTGGGGGGGGCGAGGGGAGTAATTTACAAGGCAATGTACTAAGCACTGGGCTAGATACAAGCTAATTAGGTTGGACAGAGTCCATGTCCCACATGGGGCTCAGCGTCTTAATCCCCATTTTACAGATGAGATAACAGGCACAGAGAAGTGAAGTGATTTACCCAAGGTCATACAGCAGACAAGGGGTGGAGCTAGGATTAGAATCCAGGTCATCTGTAAGGTAAGATAGCTCTCTTCCTCCCTTCAAGGCCCTACTGAGCCCCCTCCTTCCTCTCCCCCTCCTCCCCCTCTCCATCCCCTCCGCCTTACCTCCTTCCCTTCCCCACAGCACCTGTATATATGTATATATTCATATATACATTATTATATATGTATATATTTGTATGTATTTATTACTCTATTTTACTTGTACATGTCCTATTTATTTTATTTTGTTAATATGTTTTGTTTTGTTCTCTGTCTCCCCCTTCTAGACTGTGAGCCCACTGTTGGGTAGGGACCACCTCTATATGTTGCCAACTTGTACTTCCCAAGCGCTTAGTTCAGTGCTCTGCACACAGTAAGCTCTCAATAAATATGATTGATTGATTGATTGATTGATCTGACTCCCAAACCCAGGCTCTTTCCACTAGGCCACTCTGCTTACAGATCCTGCAGACAACAAACACAACAGCACAGTAAGAGAGAGGGAGAGAGAGAGAGTGCATGTGTGTGTGTTTGTGTGTGTATTCAAGTGTGCACAATGCAGCCATGGCTTTAGGTCCCACATTAGCCTTTTTGGAATTTGACCACCATGAATTTTAAATTTATAAATTATTCATTTATGTTTATATCTGTCTCCCCCTCTAGACTGTAAGCTTGCTGTGGGCAGAGGATGTGTCCACCAACTCTGTTACCTCGTACTCTCCCAAGCGCATAGTACAGTGCTCTGAACGCAAAGCATGCCGGGAGGGGAGGAGGAGAGTTCCTCAGCCATGCTGGGTCGAAAAGCCACTGCTATGCCTATTCAGACCGTTGTCACCTCCAGCTGAACTGAAGCATCTGGTGATGAATAAAAGTAGCAAGTCAGGGTGATGCAGAAGGGAGTGGGAGAAGAGGAAAGGAGGGCTTAGTCAGGGAAGGCCTCTTGGAGTAGCTGGGCTTTCAAAAAGGCTTTGAACAGGGGGAGAGTTATTGTCTGCCAGATTTGAGGAGAAGGGTGTTCTAGGCCAGAAGCGGGATGTGGGCCAGGGATCAGCAGTGAAATAGATGAGATTGAGGCACAGTGAGAAAGTTGGCATTAGTGGAGCAAAGTGTACAGGCTGGGGAGTAGGAGAGTAGCGAGGTGAGGCAGGAGGGGGCAAGGTGATGGACTGCTTTAAAGCCAATGGTGAGGAGTTTCTGTTTGATGCGGAGGTGGATGGGAAACCATGGCCTGAATCTTTTTGTAGTGGGCAGAATGAAGTATGGACTGGAGTGGAGAGAGACAGGAGGCTGGGAGGTCAGCGAGAAGGATGATGTAGTAATCCAGGAGGGATAGAATGAGTGATTGGATTAATGTGGAAGCAGTTTGAATAGAGAGGAAAGGGTGGAGTTTAGTGATGTTGTGAAGGTGGGACTGACAGGATTTGTGATGGGTCGAATGAGAGAGTCAAGGATGATGCCAAGGTGATGGGCTTGTGAGACGGGAAGGGTGGTGCTGAATTTTAAATTTATAAATTATTCATTTATGTTTATATCTGTCTCCCCCTCTAGACTGTAAGCTTGCTGTGGGCAGAGGATGTGTCCACCAACTCTGTTACCTCGTACTCTCCCAAGCGCTTAGTACAGTGCTCTGAACACAAAGCATGCCGGGAGGGGAGGAAGAGAGTTCCTCAGCCATGCTGGGTCGAAAAGCCACTGCTATGCCTATTCAGACCGATCTGTGTGCATTCATTCACTCAATTTAATCGTATTCATTGAGCACTTACTGTGTGCAGAGCACTTTACTGAGCTCTTGGAAGAGTACAATACAATAATAAGCCGACACATTCCCTGCCCACAATGAGCTTATAGTCTAGAGTGTGTAGAGTACTGTATTAAGCGTTTGGGAGAGTACAATATAGCAGAGTTGATAGACACATTCCTTGTCCACAACAGCCCCAGGAACTGGCACTGGCTCTCATCTCCATGCACCACTGAGGAGGCACCATCCCCTGCAGCCTCTGCAGCCCCTGCAGCACATCCCGAAGCCTCACAAAGACTAGTTGCCATGGTAGCCATTGCTGTGGCTTTGGGTATGCCATGGATTCCAAATCACAAAGAGCCTGAAATTCTACTCCTCCAGTCACAGCTCCTACTGACTTTTGTTTTTATTTTGTGTCTTGTGCATTCATCCTAGTCTCTTTTACCATTTTAAGGTTTATTCCATTGCTCCCAATTTGTTGGTCTCCAGGCTTTATTCACAAATTGTGAGCCCCTTGTCCTCTAGACTATAAGCTCAATATGGACAGGAAATGTGTCCGCTAATTCTGTTGTATTGGAATTGTTCTGTTGTATTAAGTGCATAGTACAGTGCTCTGCACATAGTAAGCACTTAATAAATACCATTGATTATTTTAGTGCTTAGTACTGTGTTCTGCCCACAGTAAGCACTTCATGAATGCCATTACTACCACTGTTTAGTTTATGATGCTCAGTGGAAATTATAATTACAAATCCTCAGATTCCAAAGATGATATCATCATCATTAATGGTATTTATCAAGTGCTTTCTATGTGCAGACCACGGTACTAAGCGCTTGGGAGAGGAAAATACAGCATGTTCCCATATCCTCCTGATCCTTCCTTGCCACATTTCTTTCTCGATGACATTTCCTACTTTCCTTTTAGAATGCCCTATTATTAAGAGTAGGTTTGGATGGTTTAAGGGATCCCTGACTGGAGGAAACTCCCACCATCAATTAGCATGTGATTGCCCGGTGTTTGCTGGTATTATATATATGAATGAAATCCTCATTTGGAATACCTGATTGAAAGTGTGACCGATGATTTCTCTCTCCTTGACATTTTCGCACAGCTCAACAATCATTTATGTGCTCCCTTATTTTGATGTCAGTCCGCTGATTGGATCATCATCATGGCTGTCCCACAGTATCACCAGTGAGCATGAAACTTCAGCTCCAGTCCTAGTTTGCAGTGCAGTTCATACCTCTTCTGATGGCCAGAATAGGATAAAAGGATTTGCAGTTCATCATAGGACAAATTAAATTTTAATTGCCTGTTAAAACACAAATGTCAAAAGCAAATCTTCAGGGCAGGGTTGTGATCTCCTCATATATCATGTTATATCCCCATTTAAATGTAAATGGATTCTTTTCTTCATTTTAAATATATTTTTCACAACACTTATGTACATATCTATTTGTTATTTTTATTAATATCCATCTCCCCCGCTAGACTGTAAGCCTGTTGTGGGCAGGGAATGTGTCCATTATATTGTTGTGTTGTACTCTCCCAGTTACCTCATCTGTAAAATGGAGATTAAGACTGCAAGGCTTATGTGGGATAGGGACTGTATCGATTCCAATTAGCTGATATGTACCCCAGTGCTTAGAACGGTGCCTGGCACATAATAAGCGCTTAACAAATAACATTAAAAAAAAAGAAGAAAAAGGAAGGCCACCTGGAGGAGATATGATTTCAGAGGGGTTTTGTGGATGGGGAGAGCGGTGGTCTGCCAGATGCAAAAGGGGCGGGAGAGTCCCAGACAGATGGGGGATGTGAGCAAGAGGTTAACAGGATGAGAAATGAGAATGAGGCACAATGAGTGGTTTGGCTTGAGAGGAACAAAACGTGCTGGGAGAGGAGTGAGTATAACCAGTTAGCAAGTGACCAGCCACCAGAAGTGAGATGTTGACTTTAAATAGACCTGGCTAGAGAAGTCAATGGCCGTGTACTCCTTAAGCACTTGGATATTTACTCAACCCCACCATACTCATGTACTCATCCTATACTCCACTATTTCCCCTATCTCTAATTTATTTTAACATCTCCCTCCCCCTGTACACTGTGAGCTCCTTGTGGGCGGGGAGCGCGTCTCTAATTCCTGTTGTACTTTCCCAAGCTCTTAGTATAGTACCCTGCACAGAGTAAGTGTTCAAGAAATAGCACTGATCGATGAATTGAACTGTCATGTATTGTATTCGATTGGATATGTAGAAATAATAGAAAACAGAAGGTATTATTCCAGACTTCCAAGGAATAAGGGCGTGAACATAATTATTTAGTTTTGTTTAATTATCATTCAAATATGGCATGTAATTGTAAAACTTATGGAACTATAGAAGTGGAAATTTATAATGATCCGAGCTTAATTTCATTAATTCAATGCATAAAGCACATATTACACACAGACAGACATCAAATTAAAAACTCTCAAACTCTAATTAGTTTTAGAAGTCTCATGTCTAATTGATATGGCTGTCATAATTAATTTAAATACTGATTTTAACCTGGCCAACCTTTAGAACAACACCCCATCTGCGAACGTAAGCGTGGCTCAGTGGAAAGAGCCCGGGCTTGGGAGCCAGAGGTCATGGGTTCGAATCCTGGCTCCGCCACTTGTCAGCTGTGTGACCTTGGGCAAGTCACTTAACTTCTCTGAGCCTCAGTTCCCTCATCTCTAAAATGGGGATTAAGACTGTGAGCCCCACATGGGACAACCTGATCACCTTGTATCCCCCCAGCACTTGGAACAGTGCTTTGCACATAATAAGCGCTTAACAAATGCCATCATTATTATTATTATTTAAAGGGTGGTGGCCTGGGACTTTGGTTTAGAAATCTGCAATTGATAAACAATTTAGTCCCCCTCACATTTCACTTTCAAAGCCACAAAAGCTATGCATGTGACACTTTAAACCGTAAGTGTGTCTCTAGACTGTACACTTATTGTGGGCAGGGAACCCGTCTGTCAATTTTGTTGTACTGTACTCTCCCCAGTGCTTAGTATGATACTCTGCACATGGTAAGTGCTCAAAAAATTCCATAGATTGAAATGATGCCAAATTCTTTTTACAGCAAATTCCTAATTATTCACAGTATGAACCAACTCCATGATACAGAAGGATTGTGTTTGTTGTGGATGCGGTTGGATTCAATCAAGCAATCAATGGTATTTATTGAGTGCATACTTTGTGCAGAGCACTGTATTAAGCGCTTGGGAGAGTATGATACACCAGAATTAGCAAACAAGTTCCCCAAGAACTGTATTGTGTGTGGTGTATCTTCTCATAGCCTCTTGGGTTATAAATTAGGATTCATTCTGAAACCTTGGGAAAAGTAAAATGAAATGTGAGTATGTGCCAAACCTGTACACATCACTAAACTAATGAACTTTAGTCAAATAATTCATAGCATAACATCACAATTTTAAAATAGATGAGAAGTTGGATTAGGATTACATACTTTATATGAAAGATTCGTGGCTGAAAAGGAGGAAATCCCAGCCTCCATTTTCTCCCCTCTCCAGTCCTTAGCTCCCTCTTCTGCCCAGATAGCTTTTCTAAAATGTCGTTTCCCATCCATCTCCCGACTCTTTGCAAACCTAAAATGGTTATCCATTCCTCAGTGTCAAACAGAAACTTCTGACCATTGGTTTTAAGACACTCAATTTGTTTTTTCCTTCCTACATATCCATTGTTCGACCACTACACCCCAGCTTCCACTCTTTGTCCCTTTCCAAGCAACTCACTCTTTGTGGCTCATTTTTCTCTGCCCATAGTGTGAGTACACGTTGCTCTTATTATCTACACCGATATGCTCTCATTGAGCTAGAAAGAGAGGCCTTCAACTCTCTCTCTCTGTCTCTCACTCTCTCTCTCACACACTCTCCATTTACTTAGTTGAGAATATATCCCATTAAATTGGGGGCCCGTGTTTATGGGCATAAATATGCATAATAACATTAAATTCAATACATATGAAGATAATATTGAATTATCTATCCTGTGTGTATACATACACACCACACACACACATACCCATTCCCACAATTCAGTAAGAAGCATACGTATCCCATTAAATTTTATATTCCTGGATGGCAAGGACCATATATACCATCTTCTTCACAGCAGTTAGTGCATGCTTTGCCTGCAGTGGATGCTCAATCAATACCATTGACGGACTGACTGATACCTATGGTTTTTCAAGAATAATTGAGGATTAATTTGTGCACGTGTTGATCATGTTAGTGCTAGGAGTTGCTCTATTTAACATGTAGAAAATTAAATCACAATACACAGAAGTGTCCTGAGGTGATTTTCCCATTGAGTTCCTTCCTCATTATCTCTGAAGAATGTTTTATATTTGAATAATAATCACAGCACCCACAGAAGCCAAGTTTTGCTCTACACACCTGGCACTGAAAATGAGATGTTTTCTCGGAGGATCTGTAAATTCATTCATTCATTCATTCATTCATTCATTCATACTTACTGAGCATTGACTGTGTGCAGAGCACTGTACTAAGTGCTTGGTAAGTACAATTCAGCAACGGAGAGACAATCCCTGCCCACAACGAGCTCACATCTAGAAGGGGGGGAGACAGACATCAAAAAAAGTAAACAGGCATCAATAGCATCAATATAAATAAATAAAATTGGAGATAAATATACACATCAGAACAAGTAAACAGACACTGATATTAATAAATAGAATTATAGATATATATCTGTACATATATCTGTACATATATACACAAGAGCTGTGGGGCGAGGGGTGGTAGAGCAAAGGGGGCGAATTGAGGCAATGGGGGGGAGGGGGAGCTGAGAAAAAGCGGGGCTTAGACTGGGAAGGCCTCCTGGAGGCAGTGAACCTTTAGTTGGGCTTTGAAGGGGGGAAGTGTGATTGTTTGGCGAATTTGAGGAGAGAGGGCATTCCAAGCCAGAGGTAGGATGTGGGCTAGGGGTAGATGGCCGGACAGGTGAGAATGAGGCACAGTGAGAAGGCTAGCAGCACCATTCATTCATTCATTCAATCGTATTTATTGAGTGCTTACTGTGTGCAGAGCACTGTACTAAGCACTTGGGAAGTACAAGTTGGTAACATATAGAGACGGTCTCTACCCAACAACGGGCTCACAGTCTAGAAGGGGGAGACAGACAACAAAACAAAATATATTAACAAAATAAAATAAATAGAATGGTAAATATGTACACATAAAATAAATAGAGTAATAAATATGTACAAACATATATACAGGTGCTGTGGGGAGGGGAAGGAGGTAAGGCGGGGGGACGGGGAGGGGAGAGGAAGGAAGGGGCTCAGTCACCAGAGGAGTGGAGTGTGTGGGCTGGAATGTAGAAGGAGAGAAGGGAGGTAAGGTAGGAGGGGGCAAGGTGAATCTTTTCACTCGATGAAAATCACTACTGAATCCTCTCATTTTCCTCAGCCATTGGTGCTACGGAGCTGAGACAAGCCCACTTCCCAAAATGTCAGCAGGCTGAAAGATTTCTTTTAAGCATTTTCAATGTGAGAACTCTTTAGGGTAGTTTGCTCTCTCTGACAAACTCATGTCAGTTGACAGGGATGTCTGTGTTGACATTTCTCTCAGCCAAAGAAAGGAAAGGGCAAGAATCAGGATGCTTAAAGGACAGAGAATGGGAATGAGGTGATACACAACTACTTGAATTTCTTACCACGGGGAGCATTCACGTGAGTGGTTTCTTTCCGTATTCTCTATAGTCTCTAATGGCATTTATTACATGCCTTTTGAATGCAAGGCTAATCAATGTGGGCAACTACAGTAGAAGCACAGGATTCATTCCTTGCCCACCAGGAGTTTACATTCTATCAATGAGTCCATCAATGGGATTTATTCAGTGCCTACTGAGTGCGAAGCAGTGTACTAAGCACTTAGGAAAGTACACTTTAAAGGCCTTCAGAAATCCCACCTCCTCCTTCCCTGATTAACTTCCAGGTCTCCACGTGTTCAAACCAACCAGCCATCCCTAACACTATTATCATTGTTATCATCACTAATGTTATAATGTTATTGGTGGTACTTGTTAAAATGTTTATTATGTGCCAAGCACTGCACTAAATCCTTCTCCCTTTTCTTCACTGTTTCTTCTTCTTCACCTCCATCCTTAATTGTGGGTGTAAGATAATCAGGCCAGACACAGTCTCTGTTCATCCAATTCTACAGTTTTTTTGGACTTTTCCATTAGTAGAAATGTCTATGTCTGCTTTCCCATTAGAGTGGAAACTCCCTGTGGGTGGAGAAGGTGTCACTTCCTCACTTCTCAAATGCTCAGTACAGTACACTACATCCAGTGAATGCTCAGCAAATGCTATTATTACGTCTACAAGAGTAGCAAGACATGGGCCCTGCCCTCTGGGCCATTACAGCTTAATGGGAGAGACAGACCAAAAGAATTTCCAACTGGAGAAAGCAGGAGGAAGAATAATCAGTCAATCAATCACTGATACTTACTGAACACATCCTGTGTGCAGGGCATTATTCTAAGTGCTTGGGAGAATACAGTAGAGTTTGTTGAAACAATCCTTGCACTCAGGGCAAGCATTTTGGGATGAAATTACTGAAAAAATAATTGAATGTACAAATAAATATATGAAGAAGTGAAAACGTACGAATGTCCCAGTTTCAATCAGTTCTACAACACATGATCAAAAACACATGATAGACCTGATTGTGTCTCTGCACACAGTAAGCGCTCAATAAATACAATTGAATGAATGTATTAGATGGAGTCCACCTGCAGTGGTGACTTTAGTCTTGCATTGAATATAAGAACCAGTTGTATATTTCATCTTAGAGTAGAATTTGTTGACAATGGCACTAAAGTGACAAACGATTTGAAAATTGCTCGTGGCGGCATCCATCCTTCCCTCTAATGGCTTCAAAATGTCAAGTTTATAAATTATCATCCATATGGAGTTTTCTCAACTGGGCAGTTAGCCATTGAATCCACCTTTGATTCTGCATTAAAATAAATGCTACATTTCTTCCCTTTTTCTCAGTGTGGCTCTTGAGAAAATGATGTAGTTCTCGTATAGTAGTAATAATAATAAAAACTATGATATCTGTTAAGTTCTTACTATGCGTTAAGCACTGTTTTAAGCGCTGGGGTTGTTACAAGTTAACTGTGTTGGACACAGTCCCCGTCCCACACGAGACTCATGTTCTAAGTAAGAGGGAGAACAGATATTGACTCCCCATTATACAGATGAGGAAACTGAGGCACCGAGCAGTGAAGAGACTTGCCCAAGGTCACGAGCAGACAAGTGGCAGAGTTGGGATATGTACATATCTGTAATTTATTCCATTAATGTCTGTCTCCCCCGTCTAGACTGTAAGCTCATTGTGGACAGGGAATGTGTCTGTTTACTGTTGTAGCGTACTCTTCCAAGACCTTAGTACAGTGCTCTGCACACAGTAAGCACTCAATAACTATGACTGAATGAATGAATGAACGAATGAATGGACCCAGGCCTTTCTGACTCCCCAAAGGAATCATAAGGAGTTGGAAAGAATTTGGATTCTTTCCCTGGCTCCCAGAAGGCTATTTCCCACCTAATGTTACAAATCTAATCCCTCTGCCTGTACTGTGAACCCCATCCCTTCCTGCCTCCTAAAAACCCTCTCTTCCTCCTCTTTTGCTACATCTTAATACTAATAAATAATAATCCTGGTATTTGTTAAGCACTTACTATGTTCCAAACACTGTACTAACTGCTGGAGTAGACCCAAGATATTCGGGTCAGACACCGTCCTCACCCAGCACGAGGCTCACAGTCTAAGTAGGAAGGAGAACAGGTACGGAATCCCCATTTTACATATAAAGAGACTGAAGCCTAGAGAAGTGAAGTAACTTGCCCAAGGACACACAGCAGGCAAATAGCAGAGCCAGGAATAGAACCCAGCCCCTCTAACTTCCTGTTCTGTGCATATCCTTCAAACCAAGCTGCTCAGGCGTGGACGCTGAAACAGAATGTTGAGTGGAGGCCCACAGATTGAGCCTTATGTGACACCCACAATCAAGGATGGAGGTGAGGAAGATGAAATAGTGAAGTAACATTCCTCAAGAACCTCCAATGGTTGCCCATCTACCTCCGCATCAAACAGAAACTCCTTACCATCAGCTTTAAAGCACTCATTCATTCATTCGTTCATTCAATCATATTTATTGAGCACTTACTGTGTCCAGTGCACTGTACTAAGCACTTGGGAGAGTACAGTACAACAATAAACAGATACATTCCCTGCCTACATGAGCTGAAGGTCATTGTAAATATAAGTATGCAGCTTATACTCAATCCCCTTGCCCTCTCCCATCTCACCTCGCTACTCTCCTATTACAACCCAGCCCGCACATTTTGCTCCTCTAATACCAACCTTTTCAGTGAACTTCAATCTCGTCTATCTCACCACCTACTTCTCACCCTTGTTCTTCCTTTGGCCTGTAAGGCCATCCCTCTTCATATCCAACTGACAACGACTCTCTCCCACCCTTCAAAGCCTTATTGAAGGCACAACTCCTCCAAAAGGCCTTCCCTGACTAAGCCCTCCTTTCCTCTACTCTCACTCCCTTCTGCTTCACCTTGACTTGCTCCCTTTATTCATCTCCCCCTCCCAGTCCACAGCACTTACGTATGCATCTGTAATATCATTTATTTATAACAATGTCTGCCTCCCCCTCTAGGCTGTGGGCAGGGAATTTGTGTGTCCTATTGTTATATTGTACTCTCCCAAGTGCTTAGTACAGTGCTCTGCACACAGTAAGTGCTCAATGAGTATGATTGACCGACTGAATGAAGGAAAGGGTGATGGAGAAAGCCAAATGAACAAGAGAACAGAAATATTGCCTTGCTAATATTTGGGCCAGAGAGTTTGTTGGAAGAGGGATTGGCTAATGGGTGGATTAGGTCAGAGTGAAACCCATTTGATTTTGGCCAGAAGGAGAGATTACTGGAAATGCTGGTGAGCATAATCTTGGTAGAGTTCAGGGGTTGAAATCCAGACTGCAGGAAGTGCAGAAGAAAGTTGTTAGAGGGGAAGTGGAGACAGGAGTATAGAGAGTCTACGCGAGGAGTTTCAACAGGAATGAGAGAAGGGAGGTGGGCATGGTAGAGAGAGAGTGCAGTGGGGTTGAGGGATGGCTTTGACAGTCTGAGGAAGAATTGAGTGTGTTTTACCACAGCAGAAGGGAAGGAATGAGAATCGTTCATTCTCAGTCTCTTTTGCAGGCTCCTCCTCCCCCTCCCATCCCCTTACTGTGGGGGTTCCCCAAGGTTCAGTGCTTGGTCCCCTTCTGTTCTCGATCTACACTCACTCCCTTGGTGACCTCATTCACTCCCACGGCTTCAACTATCATCTCTACGCTGATGACACCCAGATCTACATCTCTGCCCCTGCTCTCTCCCCCTCTCTCCAGGCTCGCATCTCCTCCTGCCTTCAGGACATCTCCATCTGGATGTCTGCCCACCACCTAAAACTCAACATGTCCAAGACTGAACTCCTTTCTTCCCTCCCAAACCCTGCCCTCTCCCTGACTTTCCCATCTCTGTTGACGGCACTACCATCCTTCCCGTCTCACAAGCCCGCAAACTTGGTGTCATCCTCGACTTCGCTCTCTCATTCACCACTCACATCCGAGCCGTCACCAAAACCTGCCAGTCTCAGCTCCGCAACATTGCCAAGATCCACCCTTTCCTCTCCATCCAAACCGCTACCCTGCTCGTTCAAGCTCTCATCCTATCCCGTCTGGACTACTGCATCAGCCTTCTCTCTGATCTCCCATCCTCGTGTCTCTCCGCACTTCAATCCATACTTCATGCTGCTGCCCAGATTGTCTTTGTCCAGAAACGCTCTGGGCATGTTACTCCCCTCCTCAAAAATCTCCAGTGGCTACCAATCAATCTGCGCATCAGGCAGAAATGCCTCACCCTGGGCTTCAAGGCTCTCCATCACCTCGCCCCCTCCTACCTCACCTCCCTTCTCTCCTTCTACAGCCCAGCCCACACCCTCCGCTCCTCTGCCACTAATCTCCTCACCATGCCTCGTTCTCGCCTGTCCCGCCATCGACCCCTGGCCCACGTCATCCCCTGGGCCTGGAATGCCCTCCCTCTGCCCATCCGCCAAGCTAGCTCTCTTCCTCCCTTCAAGGCCCTACTGAGAGCTCACCTCCTCCAGGAGGCCTTCCCAGACTGAGCCCCTTCCTTCCTCTCCCCCTCGTCCCCCTCTCCATCCCCCCCATCTTACCTCCTTCCCTTCCCCACGGCACCTGTATATATGTATATATGTTTGTACATATTTATTACTCTATTTATGTATTTATTTATCTTGTACATATCTATTCTATTTATTTTATTTTGTTAGTATGTTTGGTTTTGTTCTCTGTCTCCCCCTTCTAGATTATGAGCCCGCTGTTGGGTAGGGACTGTCTCTATGTGTTGCCGACTTGTACTTCCCAAGCGCTTAGTACAGTGCTCTGCACACAGTAAGCGCTCAATAAATACGATTGATTGATTGATTGATTGATTGATTGAAGGAGCCAGGTGAAAGCAAGAGGTCAAAGATGCAGCCTGGCCAAAGTGGACAGAGCACGAACCTGCAAGTCACGAGATCTAGGTTCGAAAGCTGGTGCTGCCACTTACCTGCTGGGTGACCTAGGGCAACTTGGTGTCTCTGTGCCTCTGTTTCCAGATCTGTAAAATGGGGATATGAAATTCCCACTCTCCCTCTTGTATCTACCCCTGTGCTTAGTATAGTGCTTGGCACGTAGTAGATGCTTAATAAATACCATAAAGAAGCAGCATGGTGTAGTAGATAGAGCACCGGCCTGGGAGTCAGAAGGTCATGAGTTCTAATTCTGGCTCCACCACTTGTCTGCTGTGTGACCTTGGGCAAGTCACTTCACTTCTCTGGGCTTCGGTTACCTCATCTGGAAAATGGGGATTGAAACTGAGCCCCACTTGAGACAGGGACTGTGTCCAACCCAATTTACTGTATCTTCCTTAGCACTTAGTACAGTGCTTGGCACATAGTAAGTGCCTTACAAACACTATAATCATTATTATTATTGTTATTACCACTGTAATTATTCACTATTGTTAAGATGTAATGTAAGGGGGGGTGGAATTTAGGAGGTGGGAAGGGGTGGAATCCGTGGAATAGGAGAGAGACCAGATTCTTAGATTAGGTGGGAAATAGCCTACCAGGAGGCAGCTGGAGAAAGAATTCCAATTCCTGCACCTTCAAAATTGTGAGGAAATCAAGCCCCATCAGAAGCTATGACCAGAATATGAACACAACCATTCTAATTCATACCAGATGAGGATGTTTTTCTAAATAAAAATGAAACCTTCTTAGCCTATAGCTGTGGCATGAAGCTGAATAAACTTTTTTTCTAGCTTGAAGAAATTGAAGACAAAAGAATCAAGTTCATAGTCCAGAGTATTAATTAATTTAACCTTTGGAGAGAATAGCTATTTGATTTATCTTCTCAGGTAATTTGTAGTGACCAAAGAACTGAGTGAAAAGCTTAAAACAATGCCACCATTTTGCTCTGGCATTGACAAACTTTTCCTATAATATTTTTCAAAGAATTTGCGATTACATGCAAATTTACATTTTTTAAAGTGGCCTTCCAGTGCTGAATTAGATAATTGTATGAAAATGAAGAGTTTTAATAAGCTGTGGCAACATAATAAACTGTCATATCAGACTAATTATCACTTTTGGGGCTTACAATAGCTGTCATCTTTTCATACTGCAAATGTGAACCCTAAACACAAGAAGAAAGGGAAAAAAACAATTAGCAACTGCAGAAGCATGTAAAAGAGCTATTTTCTGCCTTGCTGGTAGTAATAAAGGGCTTGAATATGACTAGTCATTCATCATGCAAATGAATGGAGTCATTTGTTAAATTTATATTTCACAGAATTGAAAAGACACTCAAAAAATCTCTTCATTCAAATTGAGACAAGATTTTTCAATTTTGCATTTGTAGAATTAGTCTTGCTCTTCTTCAAACATCTCAATGTCTTTTCAAGTTCCCCTGGGAACAGCAGGGTTTTCTTTTCAGTCTTGTTTTTGTTGTGCATCTTGTATTATACTCTTCGACTCTGGTTATCTGATGATCCATCACTTAGAAAAGTCAGACTGTTTGTAAATATGGCACAGGATTACTTTATGCAATCAGGAAATTTCAGCATCTGGGGAAATGATTCAAAGAGGCGTCAAAAAGGAGAATAAAATTGATCTGGGATCTTCCCAGTGGCGCCGTAAAGAAAGTGAGTGATGATTGTCTTTGTTGTCCCATAGTTTGGTGAACTTCCCTTTCAGTCATGACATTAATTTCACTGGTCTGCAATGGTAGTAATAATAATAACAGTAATATCTTTAAGTGCTTACTAAGTGCCAAGCACTGCACCAACCACTGGGGTTGATACAATTTGAGCAGATTGGACACAGTCCCTGTTCCACATGGGGCTCCCATTCTAAGAACTCACCCTGATGCTTTATGAATCCAATTGGCTTGAGTTATGACAAAAAACAGTGGCATTGAATCCTCCTAATACCGCCTGGCTGAAGTGGCCACATGGCAATTGACCATGAGGCCAGTAAAGATTTCTGCCAGACCATAGCTCTCCCCATCCTCAAAGTTCTCTTAAAAGCTCACCTCCTTTGGGAAACCTTCCGTGATTAATTGTCGACACCCCAATTCATAGCAACACATCATCTGCCCCTTAAGTGCTTTTGCATTTAATGCCTGTCCTCGGCACCTACGAAGAAAAGCAGGTAGACTTTCAGTTGTCTATTCCATTATTTGTTCTGCTAATTCAACCTAATGTAGTCATTCCTTCTTTGAATCGTATTCACTGAACGCTTACTGTGTGAGCAGCACTGTACTAAGTGCTTGGAAAGTACAATTTGGCAACAAATGGAGACAATCCCTACCCAACAATGGGCTCCTACCCCTGCCAGTCACATCTCTATTCTTCCTCCTTTCATTCATTCATTCAATCATATTTATTAAGTGCTTACTGTGTGCAGTGCACTAAATTAAGCACTTGGGAAAGTACAATACAGTAATAAAGAGAGACCATCCCTGCCCAAAACGAGCCCACAATCTGGGGGGGGTGGGGGGGGGGAGACAGACATCAATACAACGAATCAGGCAACAATAAATAAAATTATGCATATACACATTAGTGCTGTGGGGCAGAGGGTGGAGAGAAGAGCAAAGAAAATGAGTGAGAGTGACGCAGAAAGGAGTGGGAGCTGAGGAAAAGTGGGGCTTAGTCTGGGGAGGCCTCTTGGAAGAGTGATTGTTTGGCAGATTTGAGGAGGAAGGGCGTACCAGGCCGGAGGTAGGACGTGGGTCAGGGGTTGGCAACGAAACAAGCGAGATTGAGGCACAATGAGAAGGGTAAAGCCAGAGGAGCGAAGTGTGTGGACTCGATTGTAGAATGAGTGAAGGAAGGTGAGGTAGGAGGGGGCAAGGTGATAGAGAGCTTTAAAGCCAATAGTGAGAAATTTTCATTTGATACGGAGGTGGATAGGAAACCTCCTGCTCCCATTCCCCCATTAGATTTGGGAGCTCCTTGAGGGCAAGGGAAGTGTGTCTTGTTTCTGTTTTCCTCCTTCAACAGGCTTTGTGCTGTGTTCTGCTGCTCAGTAGGAGCTCAGTAAATGCCACTGAGGGATTGATTGAGGTTCCTAGTTGCCCTGGCTGTCTTTCTTTGAGGCTGGCAATCCTCCCTAGAAGTAATTAAATCCAAGTATATTTGGGGCCATGATATTCTGGCTGCTTGATGCCAAGGTTGATGTTGGGAGGGAGAGCAGATATTTGGCAGGGATCGGAAGTGTTTTAGCCTCAGTGTTCTTCTACAATTTACTTCCCTTCTTCTTCCATTTCTCAGCATTCTTTTTGTTCAGTCCAGCATATCATCCCTAAAACTTCTGAATTCTTTAATAATAATAATAACAATAATAATAATAGCATTTATTATGCACTTACTTTGTGCAAAGCACTGTTCTAAGCACTAGGGAGGTTACAAGGTGATCAGGTTGTCCCACGGGTGGCTCACAGTCTTAATCCCCATTTTGCAAATGAGGTAACTGAGGCACAGAGAAGTTAAGTGACTTGCCCAAAGTCACACAGCTGACAAGTGGCGGAGCTGGGATTTGAACCCATGACCTCTGACTCCAAAGCCCGTGCTCTTTCCACTGAGCCACACTTCCACTCCCACTTCTGGCCACTCTTCCACGTTGTCTTTGGGTATATGCAACTTGTTTTCTGATTCATCGGCTTTACCCTGGGCATCTCCCTGTCAGAGGAGAGGCTTTCATCCTGTGCCCGGTGAAAAGAACTGAGTGGTAGTCCATCATTCATCACCAGACCCCAATCCCACTTCCAGCATTCCAACTTGTTTTGCAATTCATCCGCTTGATTCAGGAACCGTTGCCTCCAAGCCACATCACTCAGAATGAAGGGTGAATACATGGGGAGAGGTGGGCTCATCACTTCCACCACAACCCTTCATCAAACTGGCTCTCCCAACTCAGCAGGCGAAAGGTAGGCCATTTTTTCATGCGTTGTTGGGTACAATTTGATCTGTCTCCGTGTAGAATGTAGTGTAGAGGATAGACATTAATATATTCAGTTCAGAGCCAAAAGATGAGGGCTTAATAATTAATACTACCATGGACCTCCATTAGCTGTACTTTGAGGCTTTGCACTTAACTGACATTCTTGTCTTGAATATCCCAAAGGATGCAGTACTGCCGAATCGGTGAAAGAATACCAATATGGACTGCACAGAGGTGAATCATAAAAAGAGGAGCGTCTATCGTTCGTGGAGAGAGAGAATAATGACAAAGTTGGCAAGATGTAAAAAGAGAGCGTTCAATCCAAGAAATTAAGTGGAAATTGATCTAGATAGCTGCTGGGGAGAAAGCTCATTTGGGGGCCAGAGACTTGGCCATTTGGTGTTTTTTTTTTTCTTTTTAAGACCGTTCATATTCCAAGATGGGTAATATTCCAATCACGCAACAGTGGACCATAGGTAGGCCATATCAAAATTCCTTTGGTGTTTCTCTGGTGTCTTCCTGACTGCAGTGAAACTGACAGTCTGCATTGTTACAGTTGTCATAATATACATGAGAAGTGTTCTGTGCCGGATCACTGGGGTCATGGTATTTGTAATCTTCAGAAGAGGAAAGGAGAAAAATACCTCACACGTGGAAGAATTGTTAAATGAAGTTGTATTTGAAAAGAGTCTGTAGGAAAAGCATTTAACAAGAAAAATGGAGACGATTGGAGAATGACGCTCGGATCGGGACCGATTCTCTCATATGCTCTTACATTGAATAAAGTCTTTAGTTGGGGATGCGTTGTTTTCTCATCCTGGATTTCTCCTTCTCAGTGCCGAACAAAAAAAGTAGGTGGTTTGCTGTGAGAGGGGAGACTGGACTATGGTCTTGATGAAACCCCTCCAACCACAGTTAAAGATCTAGGTAAACCTAATATGCTCTGCTCATATTTGCTATTGCCTTCTTTTTTGATGGGACTAAGTAAATGTGAAGTATAAGCAAAGATATACAGTCACAGTAAATTCAACAACAACCAACACTGCACCACAACAACCGATCAGTCTCTCATTGGTATCTGTTGAATGTAAAACACTGTATTAAGCCCTTGGGAGAACACGCCAGAAACACAGTGCATGTGTCCTGCCCAGGAGGACCTAAAATCTATCAGGGGAAGCAGGCAAAAGGTATTTGCAAATATTGGGGGCAAAAGGAAGGACAACAACACGACACAAAAGTATCAGGATAAGATAACTGAATGGGTAATATGCAAATAAATTCTGAGTCTGCCACGTGTCTTCTGTGTGACCTTGAATGAGTCACTTAACTTCTCTGTGCCTCAGTTACCTCATCTGTAAATGGAGATCAAGACTGTGAGCCCCACGTGGCACAGGGACTGTGTCCAACCTAATCATCTCGGTTCGACCATATCACTTAGAGTAGAGCTTGGCACATAGTAAGCGCTTAATGAATATCACAATTATCATTATTATTATTAGACATGCACACATAAGTGCTGAGGAGAGGAATAAAATAACATCTGTGCTAGATATATTTACTGAATTATAAAAAGGACCAGGCTTTGGAAAAAAAAGGCCAAAGGGCTTGTTATTTCAATACTCTCCACTGTTGATTCCCTATTACCTATCAATATTTTTTCCCCTCTGACTGCTTCCTCCCCATGCTTATAACCACAAAATGACAGTCTAAGATGGTAGTATCGATCAGTCCATCAATGGTATTCATTCAGTGCTTACTGTGTGCAGAGCACCCTCACTTCTCAGGGTCACACCTGGAGAGTTTCCAGTACTCTACCAGCCTCGACTATGGGAGGGAGAGTCAGGCAGAGGCATATCCATTCCATTCCTAGCTTGAGCAGTAGCCGCTCTTCTGCCGCTAACCTCCTCACTGTACCTCGTTCTTGCCTGTCCCGCCTTTGACCCCCAGCCCACATCCTTCCCCTGACCTGGAATGCCCTCCCTCCACACATTTGCCAAGCTAGTTTTCTTCCTCCCTTCAAAGCCCTACTGAGAGCTCACCTCCTCCAAGAGGCCTTCCCACACTGAGCCCCCTTTTTCCTCTCCTCCTCCCCATCCCCGCAGCCCTACCTCCTTCCCCTTCACACAGCACTTGTATATATAATTGTACAGATTTATTACTCAATTAATTTTACTTGTACATATTTACTATTCTATTTATTTTGTTAAAAATGTGCATATAGCTTTAATTCTATTTGTTCTGACAACTTTGACATCTGTCTACATGTTTTGTTTTTTGTGGTCTGTCTCCCCCTTCTAGACTGTGAGCCCGTTGTTGGGTAGGGGCCGTCTCTATAAGTTGCCTACTTGTACTTCCCAAGTGCTTAGTACAGTGCTCTGCACACAGTGAGTGCTCAATGAATACGATTGAATGAATGAATGACTAAGCGCTTCAGAGAGTACAGTATGACAGAGTTTGTAGATTCATTCCCTGCCTATCAGGAGCGTATAGTCTAGTCTGGGATTAGACATTAAGGTTATTTTAAAACAATTTATATTCCATAAACACTCTGCTAATGAAAACAAGAATAGTTCTTTCATTCTTTATTAATGGTTTTAGATATGATGAAAATTCCCACATAAAATAACTCAAATTCATGAAATATGGAAAATAATAATAATAATTTTGGTATTTGTTAAGTGCTTACTGTGTGCCAAGCACTGTTCCAAGCACTGGGGGAGATACAAGGTAATCAGGTTGTCCCACATGGGGCTCACAGTCTTAATTCCCATTTTACAGAGAAGTTAAATGGTTTGCCCAGGGTCACAGAGCAGGCAAGTGGAGGAGCCAGGATTAGAACCCACGTTCTTTGACTCCCAAGCCTGTGCTCTTTTCCCTAAGCCATGCTGCTTCTGTGCTGCTGTGGAAAAGGTGAGGACATGTTTGTTGTTAATTGTTTTGATGGAATGAGTCCTTTATTTCTATGCATTTTCCCATCTTTTAAAAAATTAAAATAGGTTCCATTCACAGTTACCACAGGACTATCAAAGGCTAACTTTAAAAAGGAAAAGAAAGAATGTGAATGGGCCACCTCTTCTCATTTGCATATCATACCTTAAAACTCTCTTATCCTGCTTGGCACATAGTAAGTACTTAACAAATACCATTATTATTATTATTATTAGTTCAAATGGAAAGTTGTTTAAAAACTTGCGAGAACGAGTTTCTGGGGGTTGGATGGTGGCTAGTTGGGAAGGGCTTAAAGTATTGTATTCAGTCAATCAGTAGTATCTGTGCAGAGCATTGTATTAAGATCCCTGGAGATGTGTCTGTAATCTATTAATAATTAATAATAATTGTGGCATTTATTAAGCGCTTACACTGGGGTGGATACAAGCAAATCAGGTTGGACACAGTCCCTGTCCCGCATGGGGCTCACAGTCTCAATCCCCATTTTGCAGATGAGGTAACTGAGGCCCAGAGAAGTGAAGTGATGATGATGATGATGATGATGGCATTTGTTAAGCGCTTACTACGTGCAAAGCACTGTTTAGGTCACACAGCAGACAAGTGGATAAGCCAGGATTAGAACCCATGACCTTCTGACTCCCAGGCCTAGGCTCTAACCACTAGGCCATGTTGTTTCTCAATATTTATTCATATTTAATGTGTGTTTTCCCCTGTAGAATGTAAGCTTGTTGTGAACAGGATCTTAGAGTTAATAGACCTGTTCTCTGCTTCCAAAGAGCTTACATTTAGGCATACATTCTGTAATTTATTTTACTGTCTGTCTTTTCCTGTAGACTCTAAGCTCCTTATGGGAGGAGAATTATATTTATTGAGCATTTACTGTGTGCAGTGAAAGCACTTGGGAGGGTACAATGTAACAGAGTCGGTAGACGAGTTCCCTGCCCACAGTGAGCTTACAGTCTATCTGCATATATGTAATTCACTTATTTATATTAATGTTGGTCTCCCCCACAGTGAGCTTACAGTCTATGGGGGAGACCGACATTAATATAAATAAGTGAATTACACATATGCACATAAGTGTTGTGGAGCTGGGGGGAAGAGCTTAAAGGGTAATAATAATAACAATAATAATAATAGTTAAAGGCTTACTATGTGCCAAGCACTGTTCTAAGAACTGGGGTAGATACAAGTTAATGAAGTTGGACACAGTCCCTGCCCCACGTGGGGCTCATATTCTTAACCCCTATGTTATAGATGAGGTAACTGAGGCACAAAGAAGTGAAGTGACTTTTTCAAGGCCACTTAGCAGACATGTGGCAGACCTGGGATTAGAACCCAGGTCCTCTGACTCCCAGGCCTGTGCTCTTTCCACTAGGCCATCCTGCCTTTCTAAGCCAAGTGCATAGGCTAAGGGAGAGGGAGTTGGGAAAAGAGGGCGTAATAGGGGAAGGCCTCTTGGGAGGGGAAACTGATACTAAAATAAATGACAGGTAGGGGTAAGCAGCAGAACTTAAAGATATGTACTTAAAGGGCTCAGGTGACATGGCAGTCCTGAAAGTAGGGTAGGGAGATGCAATTCATCAGGGAAGATGTCCTGGAGGAGCTGTCATTTTAGCAGGGCAAGATGGGGAGAGCTGTGGTCTGCCAGATCTGAAGGGGGAGGGAGTTGCATGTTGGAGGGAAGTCCTGAGCAAGGCATCTGTGGCAAGAGATGAAAATGAGGCCCAGTGAATCGGTTGGCTTGAGAGGAACAAATAAGGTGAGCTGAAGTGCAGTGGGAGAGGAGCAAGGCTCAGTAGTGGGGAGAAAGCAGGCCAAGTGCCTGAAATCTGATAGTCAGGAGGTCTTGCTTGAGGCCGGGAGGAATAGGCAACAACTGGAGGGTTTTGAGGTGTGAGGACATATGCGCAAAACATGGATTCATTTCATTTCAGGATTTCATTTCATTCCTGAGAGGAACCCCGTCTCAGGATGGCACCTGGAGAGTTTCTAGTACTTTTCCAGTCTTGGCTACGGGAGGGAGAGTCAAGCAGAGTCATATCCATTCCATTTCTAGCTTGGGCAGTGGCTAGCGAGTGGCAGGCAATCTGCTACAAGGTAAAACTCACCTGTGTTGGGCAGCAGCAGCACCAGAGAGAGTCAAGGGTGGAGACTAAGTTTTACTGTGCGGAACAAGGCAATGGTAAACCACTTCTGTATTTTTACCAAGAAAACTCAATGGATGCACTACCAGAACGATTGCAGATGGAGGTTGGGTGAGTAACCTGAACAACGTTTTCTAAACCTGTTTCACATTTTGTAGCCTGACATGAATGGTGAGTCTCGTGGTGCCAAAATTTTTCTTATTATAGGGGTCACATAGGACACCCGGGCTCCTTCACTGGAGCAGACAATGGGCATCTTTCCAGACTCTGATTGCTGTATTTACCTGAACCTTCTAGATCTCAATCAATCAATTACTATTTACTGAGCGCTTACTGTATGTCAGACACTATACTAAGTGCTTGAAAGTGTTTGGAAGAGCTATTTACTGAGAGCTTACTGTATGTCAAACGCTGTACTAAGTGCTTGGAAGAGTCCAGTACAACAGAGTTGGTAGACACATTCCCTGCCCAAAGAGAGATTAGTGTCTAGGGGAAGGAGCTGGCAGTCTCCATCTAGACTCTACCTGATCACAACCCTGTATTTGAGCAGTTCTGGAAAATGATTGTCTTTGATCTTTTGGATATCATCTTTACCCTTTAATGTATGCACACATATGTATGTGCATCTCTATACATTTGAATACATTCTGTCTTTGCTCATTATAAGTGTTAGATCTGTATCCCTTTGTGCCCACATTGGCAAGACTGGCTAAAACTGAATGAAACACTTAGGCACAGCTAGAAAAATGGATTCCATACAAAGATGTGTGCATATGCCCAGTTCTCTTGGAACAGGACTGGGGGAGGGGAAGGGGGAGGAAGGGGTTGGATTCTTGCAAAACCTCCCATTAAAATTCCCACGAGAAATAACGTAGCCTAGTGGATTGAGGGAGCATGGGCCGGGGAGTCAGACGGATCTGGGTTCTAATCCCCTCTCTGACACTTGTCTGCTTTGTGACCTTGGGCAAATAACTTCACTTCTCTGTGCCTCAGTTACCTCAGCTGTAAAATGGGGATTAAGAGTGTGAGTCCCATGTGAGTCATGGACCATGTCCAACCTGATTAGCTTGTATCTATCCCAGAGCTTAGTACAGTGCCTGGCATATAGTAAACACTTAAGTACCATAAGAAAAAAAAATTACGGAAAACTCACTGGAGTATTGCTTTTGAATAGTGCTACAAGCTTTCACTCTGGCAGTTTCTTATATCTGTAATTTATTTAAATTATTTATACTGATGTCTGTCTCTCCATCTAGACTGTAAACTCATTGTGGGCAGGGAACATTTCTACCAACATTCTTTTATTGTACTCCCCCAAGCACTTACTACAATGCTCTGCATACACTAAATGCTCAGTAAATGTGATTGATTGATAGACTGATTGATTTTACTGATGAAGAAACAGAGGAGAAAAATTAACTGGCTTGCCCCAAGGTCACACAGTAAGCAAATGGCAGAGCTGGGGTTAGAATCCAGGTCCTCTGACTCCCAGACCTATGCTCTTACAACCAGGCCATGTTATTTTTCTTTAGATAAAAGACTAAAAAGCCAAATATTCCATTGAACCATAAAAAAAGAAACAAAAATCCTGACAATGAAAAAAAAATTCCCAAAACATTTATGAAATGGTGTGGTTTAGAGGAAGGAGCACAGGACTAAGTCAGGAGACCCAGGTTCTAATCCTGACTCCCACTTTTTCTCCTATTCCCTAACATTTCTGCATCACTGATTCACTCAGATCTGAACTCTTTAAGAACTTGGTATTCACTCCACCCTCTGCCCCACAGCACTTTTGTACATATCAGTAATTGTTTATATTAATGTCTATCTCCCTGTCTAAACTGTAAAATCCTTAAGGGCAGGGAATATGTCTACCAATTCTGTTGTACCCTCTCAAGTGCTTAGTACAATGCTCTGCACACAGTAAGAGCTCAGTAAATACCATTGATTGATTGGCTGATTGGCTTCCTATTACAGCCCAGTCTACTCACTTTGCTCCTCTAACACCAACCTACGCACCGTACCTCAGTCTCATTTATCTCACCATCGACCCTTTACCCTCATCCTCCCTCTGGTGTGGAATTCCCTCCCCCTTAATATCTGACAGACGACATGGCGTAGTGAACAGAGCACGGGCCTGGGAGTCAGAAGGTCATGGGTTCAAATCCCGACTGTAACTTATCAGTTGTGTGCCTTTGGGCAAGTCACTTAATGTCTCTGTGCCTCAGTTACCTCATCTGTAAAATGGGATTAAGACTGTGAGCCCCACGTGGGACAACCTGATTACCTTGTATCTATCCCAGTGCTTAGAACAGTGCTTGGCACATAGTAAGTGCTTAACAGATGCCATCATCATCATCATAGTGAGTGCTTAATAAATAATATTGATAGATTGGCTCTGCCACTGACCTGCTGTATGACCTTGAACATGTCAGATTCTCTAAGCCTCAGTTTCTTCATCTGAGTGATCAGCATCTGCTTTCTTTGCCTCTTGGATGGTGAACCTTGTGCAGAACAAGGACCAGTTCAAGCTGACCATTTTGTATCAACTTTAGTGCTTAATACAGTGCTTGGCATCTTGTAAGGGTGTAATCAATACCATCATCATAATTGTTATTAAAGAAAAGGAAGATGTTTGTAAATGCATGCAAGCAGGATGTTTAAAGAAGAAACCTTGTAACCTTCTCACTAATAAGGTCACTAAATCTGAGACAACTTCTCAAAGATGGAGAAGCAATGTGGCCTAGTAGAAACAGCCTGGGCTCCCAGCTCCGGCACTTATCTGCTGACTTTGGGGAAGTCATATCTCTGTGCCTCATTTACGTCATCTGTAAAATGGGGATTAAAACTTTGAGTCCTCTGTTGGATAGAGACTGGGTCCAACTCAATTATCTTGTGTCTACCCCAGTGCTTAATACAGTGCCTGGCACATTATTATTATTATTATTAAGGGCCGTCAAGTTGTTTCCAATTCACGACGACTCCATGGATATGCTTTCTCCAGAATGTACTGTCCTCTGCCATAATCCGCAGCCTTTCTAATGGTTCTTCCGTTATCGTTGTTATGGTCTCTATCCATCTAGCTGCCAGCCTGCCTCTTCCACGTTTTCCCTGGACTTTTCCTAGCATTAGTGTCTTCTCCAGAGAATTAGTCCTCCTGATTATGTGTCCAAAATATGCTCATCTAAGTTGAGTCATTTGGCCTCCATAGATCACTTTGGTTTAATTTGCTCTAAAACCCATTTGTTTGTCTTTCTGGCAGTCCATGGTATTCACGAAAGCCTTCTCCAACACCTAAGTGCTTAACAAATACCATTAAAAAAACCATGCTGGCAATGTGAAATTCTTCTGCTTTCACTTCAAGACCACCAGTCATATCTAAACTGGTTATCAATCAGTGGTATATATTTAGCACTTACCGTGTGAAGAGCATTCATTCATTCATTCAGTCGTATTTTTTGAGTGCCTACTGTGTGTAGAGCACTGTTCTAAGCGCTTGGAAAGTACAATTTGGCAACAGACAGAGACAATCCCTACCCAACAACGGGCTCACAGTCTAGAAGGGGGAAACAGACAAGAAAACAAAACAAGTGGACAGGCATCAATAGCATCAAAATAGATAAATAGAACTATTAATAATAGAAATATTGAGAAATATTGAAATATTGAAATAATAGAAACATTGAGAAGCAGCATGGCTCAGTGGAAAGAGCGTGGGCTTTGGAGTCAGAGGTCACAGGTTCAAATCCCGGCTTTGCCAGTTGTCAGCTGTGTGACTCTAGGCAAGTCACTTCACTTCTCTGTGCCTCAGTTACCTCATCTGTAAAATGGGGATGAAGACTGTGAGCCCCACGTGGGACAATCTGATCACGCTTGTATCCCCAGCGCTTAGAACAGTGCTTTGCACATAGTAAGCGCTTAATAAATGCCATTATTATTATCATTATTATTAACTATAGATATATACACATAATTAATGAAATAAATAGAATAATAAATATGTACAAATATACACAAGTTCTGAGAGGCAGGGAAGGGGATAGAACAGAGGGAGGGATTAGGGGCATTGGGGGGGAGGAGGAGGAGAGAAGGAGGAGAGGAAAAGGGCTCTCAGTCTGGGAAGGCCTCCTGGAGGAGGTGAGCTCTCAGTAGGGCTTTGAAGGGAGGAAGAGAGCTCGTTTGGTGGATGTGTGGAGGGAGGGCATTCCGGGCCAGAGGTAGGATGTGAGCCAGGGGTCGACAGTGGGACAGGCAAGAACAAGGCACAGTGAGGAGGTTAGCGGCAGCAGAGGAGCCGAGTGTGCAGGCTGGGCTGTAGAAGGAGAGAAGGAGGTGAGGTAAGAGGGAGCAAGGTGATGGAGAGCTTTGAAGCCAATAGTGAGGAGTTTTTGGTTGATAGGCAACCGCTGGAGATTTTTGAGTAGGGGGGTGACATGTCCAGAGCATTTCTGTAGAAAGATAATCCAGGCAGCAGAGTGAAGTATAGATTGAAGTGGGGAGAGACAGGAGATTGGGAGATCAGAAAGGAGGCTGATGGAGTAATCCAGTCGGGATATTATGAGAGACTCTACCAACAAGGTAGCGGTTTGGATGGAGAGGAAAGGGTGGATCTTGGCAATGTTGTGAAGGTGAGACCGGCAGGTTTAGATGACGGATTGGATGTGTGGGGTGAAGGAAAGAGTGGCTCACTGTACTAAGTGATTGGGAGAGTTCAGTGCAATAGAGTTACTATATATGTTCACTGGCTACTAGAAGGTTACATTCTAGAGGAGGTGTTTGAAATGGATTTTTCCAACATGAATTCCTAGGGAAGCAGCATGGCTGTGGAAAGAGCCCGGGCCTGGGAGTCAAAGGACCTGGGTTCTAATCCCCAATCTCACTTGCCTGCTGTGTGACCTTGGTAGATTCACTTCACTTCTTTGAGCCTCAGTTATCTCATCTGTAAAATGGGGATTGAGACTGTGCACACCATGTGGAACGGGGTCAGTATCCGACCCAATTTGTTTGTATCCACCCCAACGCTTAGTACAGTGCTTTGAACACAGTAAGTGCTTAACAAATGCTACAGTTGTTATCATTATTATTATTACTTCTCTGTGTCTCAGTTTCCTCATCTGTGAAATGGAAATTCAATACCTGTTCTCCCTCCCCTTTAGTCTGTGACCCCCATGTGGAGCAGGGACTGCATCCAAGCTGATTAAGTTGCATTTCACCCAGCGCTTAGCGCAATGCTTTAGACATAGTAAATGCTAGCAAAAACCCTCTGTGGGAGAGTTGGTACCCTGCCAAATCAATGAGCACAAATCAGAATGAACATGTTTTAAAATGGAACAGATGGAAAAAGCCACATTTTAAGTGGGATTTTTCAACTAGTTCGAAAAATCACCCAGCACATACATAAAGTGTTGGGCTGAGGGGTTGTATTTTTTGTCATTGTTGTTCTTTCCCTCGCCACCCCCCCCCGCCCCCCAACATGGCTATGGAAGATTGACAGACACTTTCTGGAATGATGCCAGAGCTTCCCAGCTTTCCTCTTTAGAAAAGGAAATATTGCAAAATTAAAGATATGTTTGTTTTGTTCTTTGCACATTTCTAATATAACTATTTTCTGGCACTGAGACTCTGTGCAGAGATCATCTAGAATAGTTTAAACTTGAAAATTGTATTCATAAGATTACTGCGCAGTAGATTATAAAGTCTTTTAGGGCAGCACCCACGTCTTCTACCTCTAGACCGTAAGCTCCTTGTGAGTGAGGCTCGTGTCTACCAATTCTGTTGTATCAAACTCTCCCAAGCACTTAGCGCAGTGCTCTGCACACAATTTCTCCATGAATACCATTGATTCATAAATACCATTGATTGACATCCTTATCCTCACCCATTCAACTATTTATAATTTATTTTACTATCTGTCTCCCTCCTCTAGACTGTAAGATCATTGTGGGTGGGGAACGTGTCAACCAACTCAGTTGGTATTGTACTCTCCCAAGTACCTAGTAGTGCTCTGCTCACAGGAGGTACTCAATATTGATGAAGATGATGATGATGGCCCCGAATGTTGATCAAGCACTTAGTACAGTGCTCTGCACACAGTAAGCACTCAATTTGATTGAATGAATGAATGAACACTGGTACATTCCAAACGTTCACCACATAAAGTCAACGTATTACAAAATGGCATCCAAACCACCCAATTGGATGGTTGTCAAACTCCCGGTGAAAGAATAGATATGCAAAAAACTTTGTGACAGCACCAAAGCAGGCCTTTCAGGGCAAACAAAGACCCATCTGCTTCTACCAATGTGATGAATGATCAGGTCTCTATAGAATACTTTCTACCAGGGAGCAGGTAAAACCGGGCCTGAGAGTCAGAAGGACCTGGGTTCTAATCCCGGCTCTGACACTGTGTGACTTTGGTCAAATCACTTCACTTTCCTCGGCCTCACTTCCATCATGTGCCCAAATGGGGATTCAATACCTGTTTTCCCTCTTTCTTAGCCCCATGTGGGACCTGATGATCTTGTATCTAACCCAGCTCTTAGTATAAGTGCTCGACACATAGTAAGTGCTTATCAAGTACCACCAGTATTATAGAATGATTCTGGAGCCAAAGGGCTACTTGCAGTGAAACCAACAGTGTATTGAAACCCAAGGGAAAGAGCATGAGACTGGGAATCAGGAAATTTGGGATCTGGGCCCATCTCTGCCTGTGGGTAATGTGTAGCCTTGCCTTGTGAAAAGAGCAAGGAATTGGGAGTGAGGAGATCTGGGATCTGATCTAAGTCCTAAGCCCTCATTTCCTCTTTTCCCACTCCCTTCTGCATCATCCTTGCTTTGGATTTGCACCTTTTCATTCATTCATTCAATTGTATTTATTGAGCGCTTACTGTGTGCAGAGCACTGTACTAAGCGCTTGGGAAGTACAAGTAGGCAAAATATAGAGATGGTCTCTACCCAACAGCGGGCTCACAGACAACAAAGCAAAACATATTAACAAAATAAAGTAAATAGAATAGTAAATATGTACAAGTAAAATAAATAGAGTAATAAATCTGTACAAACATATATACAGGTGCTGTGGGGAGGGGAAGGAGGTAGGGCGGGGGGGAGGGGGAGGGGGAGAGGAATGGGGGGGCTCAGTCTGATAAGGCCTCCTGGAGGAGGTGAGCTTTCAGTAGGGCTTTGAAGGGAGGAAGAGAGCTAGCTTGGTGGACGTGTGGAGGGAGGGCATTCCAGGCCAGGGGGAGGATGTGGGCCGGGGATCGACGGCAGGACAGGCGAGAACGAGGCACAATGAGGAGGTTAGCGGCAGAGGAGCGGAGGGTGCAGGCTGGGCTGTAGAAGGAAAGAAGGGAGGAGAGGTAGGAGGGGGCAAGGTGATGCAGAGCCTTGAAGCCGAGAGTGAGGAGTTTTTGCCTGATGTGTAGGTTGATTGGTAGCCACTGGAGATTTTTGAGGAGGGGAGTAACATGCCCAGGGCGTTTCTGCAGAAAGATGATCTGGGCAGCAGCGTGAAGTATAGATTGAAGTGGGGAGAGACAGGAGGATGGGAGATCAGAGAGGAGGCTGATGCAGTAATCCAGTCGGGATAGGATGGGAGATTGAACCAGTAGGGTAGCTGTTTGGATGGAGAGGATAGGGCGGATCTTGGTGATGTTGCGGAGGTGAGAGCAGCAGTTTTTAGTGACAGATTGGATGTGAGGGGTGAATGAGAGAGCAGAGTCGAGGATGACACCAAGGTTGCGGGCTTGTGAGACGGGAAGGGTGGTAGTGCCGTCAACAGTGATGGGAAAGTCAGAGAGAGGGCAGGGTTTGGGAGGGAAGATAAGGAGTTCAGTCTCGGACATATTGAGTTTTAGATGTCGGGCAGACATCCAGATGGAGATGTCTTGAAGGCAGGAGGAGACACAAGCCTGAAGGGAGGGAGAGAGAGCAGGGGCAGAGATGTAGTTGTGGGTGTCATCAGCGTAGAGATGATAGTTGAAGCCATGGGAGCGTATGAGTTCACCAAGGGAATGAGTGTAGATAGAGAACAGAAGGGGACCAAGAACTGACCCTCGAGGAACCCCTACAGTAAGGGGGTGTGAGGGAGAGGAGGAGCCCGCAAAAGAGACTGAGAATGAACAGCTGGAGAGATAAGAGGAGAACCAGGAGAGGACAGAGTCTGTGAAGCCAAGGTTGGATAGCATGTTGAGGAGAAGGGGGTGGTCCACAGTGTCAAAGGCAGCTGAGAGGTCGAGGAGGATTAGGATAGACCCTTTATTCACCCCTCCCTCAGCTCAACATGTATTCATGTACATATATGTTATTCATTTATTAATATTCTTGCCCGTCTCCCTTTCTAACCTGTAAACTCGATTTTGCTTTTATGGTATTTGTTAAGTGGTTCCAGAAATTTTACTAAGCGCTGGGGTAGATACAAGCCGATCAGTTTGGACACAGCCACGTCCCACATGGGGCTCACAGTCTTTATCACCTTTTACAGATGAGCTAACTGAGGCATAGAGAAGTTAAGTGCATTGCTCAAGGTCACACAGCCAACAAGTGGCATTTAGAACCCACATCCTTCTGACTTCTAGGCCACACTGCTTCTCAGGTTATTTTGGGCAGGGATCGTGTCTACCAACTTTGTAATATTGTACTCTCCCAAGCACTTAGTGCTGTGTTCTTGACATGGTAAGACTCAATAAATCCCATTGATTGATTGATTGATTGATTGATCACAGATCTGTTAGTGGCCTGCTGTGTGACCTTGGGTAAATCATTTAGCCTTTCTGGGCTTCAGTTTCCTCTTCTGTAAAATAGGGATAAGATACCAGCCCTCCCTCCCTCTTAGACTGAGGCCCGTGTGGGACAGGGACTGTGTCCAATCTGTCAAAAGTTTCTTCCTGCCTGACTCCCCATTCCCCTTCAAATCCATCAGACCATAATTCTACCTATTATCACCCCCCCCACCCCACCCACTGAATTCCTGCCTCCTCCAGGGAGCTTTCCCTAAATAATTTCTCCTCTCCCCAGTTTCCTACTCCCCTCCCCAACTACACCTCTGAATCTATGCGCTCCCAACCGCCTATTACCCCTGCACGGATTTACGTCCTTCATCATTGAAGAAGACACCACCGACAGTGAAGTTGACCTAGACGCGTGTGTGTGGCTGCAAAGGCCCACGTGGTATTTTATAGTCCAGGCCCATGAGAAGGTTGTCCCTTGTTGAGTTGTACTTCGTGCTTGTAGTGCTCTTTGGCGAACTTGTCTCTCTTTCCGAAAGGAGCATGAGCTCAAACAGAGCCATTCCCTTCTGCCATCAGTAACTGACTCCCACTTTTTAGCTGAGATGCCTGAAGCTTTTTATGCATGCTACTATTTAAGCACTTGCTTATCCATCCTCCTTTCCTATTTGCTTACCTTCAGAGCCCTATTAACATCACATCTCCTCCAAGAGGACTTCCCCATTAAGCCCTCCTTTCCTCTTCTCCCCCTCCCCTCTGCACCATCCTTGCTCTTGGATTTGTGCCCTTTATTCACTCCTCCCTCAGCCCCACAGCACTTATGTACATGTCCGTAATTCATTTATTTCCATTAGTACCTGTCTCCCCCTTTAGATTGTAAGCTCACTGTAGGCAGGGAGCATGTCTACCAACTCTGTCATATTGTACTCTCCCATGCACTTAGTACAGTGCTCTGCACACAGTAAGTGCTCAATAGATGAGATCGATCAATCGATTGATTATCTGGAAATCATTTTTTATCTGTCTTTCCCGATAGATGGTGACCTATTTGAGAGTAGTCTTACATCTCTATTGCACTTTCTTAAGTGCTTAGTTCAAAGCTCTGTATATAGCTCCATAAATACTACTGATTGATATTCTTGTGCCTGGATAGTGAGTCTTCCACATAATTTTCCATTAACTCAGGCTTAAGATTTAAGGAATTTCAAAAGCAACATTTTGGTTGCTCTTTTAGATATTCTTTATTTTCCACTCTGGACTCTGTCCTAGAGATTAGATTCCAGGGATTGAAATATCCGATTGGGCTCATAACTGACACATTTTATTCCTCAAACTGGCTTGCTTGAGGAACTGGGTTAAGTCCCATGTTGCTCGACAGAATTCAAACCTTGAAGGCTTTTTCTACTCTGGGAGTTTTAAACCGGCTTTTTGGATTTCAAAGTCCTCCATCATCTCTTCCCTCTCTCCGTGGTTCATTTAAAATATATATTTCTGTTGCATTTCCTTATGGTCTGAAAAATATGCAAAGTCAATCTGGGTACAAAACAGAATGAAAAGGCAGAAAATTTAGGTCACTAGATGGTGCCATAATGTTAGTTTTCTCTGGTTAAGCAGGAATTCTAGAAGGAAACCTCATAATATCCTTAATGCCTTGCATTTAAAAGCAAACTTCGTGAGCCAAGAAATAAACCCCACACGTAAGATATGCACATACCACAGGAAGAGTAATAAGTACCCATCTTCATTCAATATGAAGGTGTTTCATTGCCTGTAAAGTTAGGGAGGAAAGCAGGCTCTCCTCTATGATAAGGTAACCTAATGAAATTGCATACTTCCAAGGGTATATTGCTTTTCATTGTGGTAGTTATGAATGAATCAATCAATCATATGAGAAGCTTATGAGAAGCAGCATGGCTCAGTGGAAAGAGCACGGGCTTTGGAGTCAGAGGTCATGGGTTCGAATCCCAGCTCCACCACATGTCTGCTGTGTGACCTTGGGCAAGTCACTTAACTTCTCTGAGCCTCACTTACCTCGTCTGTAAAATGAGGATTAAGACTGTGAGCCCCACGTGGGACCTGAGCACCTTGTATCCCCCCAGCGCTTAGAACAGTGCTTTGCACATAGTAAGCGCTTAACAAATGCCATTATTATTATTATTATTATTATTATTATTATTATTGTTATCATATTTATTGAGCACTTACTGTGTGCAGAGAACTGTACTAAGCGCTTGGGAGATTACCATGTAACAGAGTTGATAAACATGTTCCCCACCCGCAACGAGCTTGGAGGTCCTCTAGAAAATGGTTGTTCCCCTTCCGCTGTGGATAATAATAATAATGATGGTATTTGTTAAGTGCTTACTATGTGCAAAGCACTGTTCTAAGTACTGGGGGAATACAAGGTAGTCAGGTTGTCCCACGTGGAGCTCACAATCTTAATCCCCATTTTACAGATAAGGTAACTGAGGCACAGAGAAGTGAAATGACTTGCCCAAAGTCACACAGATGACAAGTGTTGGAGCTGGGATTAGAACCCACGACCTCTGACTCCCAAGCCCGGGCTCTAACCACTGAGCCACGTTGCTTCTCTGATTGTTGTGTATCTAATCGTTGTGGATCGAATCATTGTGTTAATAGCTCTGCTTGCAGAGTACAAAGTGACCCAAATGAAAATGGGGCACATGGTCCTGCAAAATAAAAATATTCTTTATGTAAATTGTCAAGAGCCTTCCTCCTGTTATCTAGTGGCCGGGCTTCCTGAGGAGCTACAAGGAAAAACTTTTCCCAGGTAAGGGAGCAATTGGAATCCTGTCACCGACAACATGAAACAAGTTTCCACTGCCATTGCAAACTCCTCTCGGAGTATCTGATTCCCTGGGGAGAAATTCAGTCCACAGACCAGGAATGCCATTCCATACCCTCTCCCTCTCAGACCCACTCACATACCCAATATTCACATGTCTCTACAACTGGGACCTTGTGAATGCTTTTGGACATGCAGAAGGAGAAGGAATTGAGATGACTTAAAAGCTTTGAAGTACCTCCACACTCCTCTTATTATGGAAAACTGTAACACATTTCTGAAGGGTTTAATATGGGGGGGGGGGAGTTTAATGAAATCGTCAGCTAATCGGCAAACCAATTTTTCAACATTAAGTGAATAACTGCAGATTATTTGGAAGACCAAAAAAGTGCGTTTTCAGGCTAATGGATGTGGACATACAATGTCTTTCATAAACACACTCCACAGTGTCAAACATTCACCCATGATATTGGCAAAAGGGGACTCAGTGAATGTGAAAATACTTGTTTTTTAAAGCCTCCAAGATAATAGTGCTTGCACCCTGACAGTGAGAAGGAGAAGAAAGAGAAAGGGAACAGGAGAGGGTAAGAGTTTGGTGAGGCTTCATTGGAACTGTATTAAGTGGAAATTGAATTTTACTGCAAGAGTTCAACCTGGTGGAAGAATCTCTACTCTGGGCTACTGGGAGAGTTTAGAAGACTTCAATCCAGTTTGTAAATTTTATTTTATAAAATATGATCTTACTGACCTAATTACAAAAGGATTGTATTTTTGCTCCTACTTTCATGATTTGTCAATGATTTTTATCTTTCGGCCTCGTTGAATGGCACACTCCAAGAAGACAGGGAATAAAATAATACATATCTTGCCCAAGTGCCTAGTTCAGTGCTTAGCACTCAGTAGGTGCTGAATAAGTTTGTGACTTGGTTTTTTTTTTTTCATGGTATTTGTTAAGCGCATACTATGTGCCAGTCACTGTATTAAGTCCTGGGGTAGATACAAGTTAATCAGGTTGGACACAGTCCATGTCCCATGTGGGACCCACAGTCTTAATCCCCATTTTACAGATGAGGGAACTGAGGCACAGAGAAGTGAAGTGACTTGCCCAAGATCACACAGGAGACAAGTGTCGGAGCCAGAATAGGAACAGAGGCCCTTCTAACTCCCAGGCCTTTGCTCTATCTGTTAGGCCACACTGCTTCTTGATTTGATGGAGATGATTTTTCAGACTATAGAAGGGCAAGTTGGTGCATTCCAGTGAATACCATTTGGGATAGATGGATTGATTGATTGATTTGGTGACAGATTTTTGCTGATGATCCACTAGAAATAGGTTGTTCAATTAACATAGTGTAATCAAAGTTAAAATGTCCTTAAAATATGCCAAATCATCTAAGATTCTAGAAAATATTAGCTAAATCATCATAGCTTTGTTCTTATGACAGGATCAGAGAAACGGTCTCCCTATTTTCTTCTTAAAATGCTAACTTGTCCCCCCAAATGGTTCAGTAATAGTAATTGTAGTATTCATCAAGTGCTTACTATGTGCTTACTGTAGTAAATACTGGGGGAGATACAAGATCATCAGGTCAGACACAATCCCTGTCCCTCATGGACTCCTTTAGAGAAGGATTTGAAGTTATAACTTTCAGATTAGCAGCGAATATTCCATCAGCTAAACTACACACATGCTGATCAATGAGGCATGAAGATATAATTAGTTTGTAGTAGCATGGTAAGGACTGGAAAAGCAGTTGTTGGGATGTATTTACCAGGCTCTTAAATATCACATTGAAGTTTTGAATCTAAATCATCTGTGAATGGATTGCAACACAAAGAGGTAGTTGCTCTGGAATATTAATTCTGTTGTATTTATTTGATTTATTTTAAATATGTCCACTTGTCCTCTGGGCCTCCGTTCAAAATGGAAATCCATTCATATTGAATTCAGCAGTTAGATTCCTTTTAAGAAATACCCAGAGGACTACCCTCCAGGAAACACAGATAAAATAATAATAATGTTAGCCATATTAAGTTATCATTTCCTACATGCACTGGAGGCTTTAGATTGCAGTCCCTGATATCAAGGGCCCTGTGGGCAGAAAGCGATGAGCTGTGCACTCAAAATCAATGGTATTTTTTGAGCGGCTACTGCGTACAAAAGACTGTACTAAGCGCTTGAGGGAGATGGGATTTTAGGAGGATTTCAAGGAAGGGGAGAGTGGTGGACTGTCGGATAACAGAAGGAAAGGAGTTCCAGACCAGAGGGAGGACATGGGCAAGGGGTTAGTGGTGGGATAGACCAGATCGAGGTACAGAGAGTAGATTGGAATTAGAGGAGCAAAGTGTGCAGGCTGGGATGTAGTGGGAGCTCAATGAGGTGAGATATTCATTCATTCGTATTTATTGAGCACTTGCTGTGTGCAGAGCGTTGTACTAAGCACTTGGAAAGTACAGTTCTGCAATAGAAAGAGACAATCCCTGCCTAGACCAGGATTACAGTCTAGAAGGGGGAAGACAGACATCAAAACAAGTAAACAGGCATCTATATAAATAAATAGAATTATAGATATATACATATATACATAAGTGCTGAGGGGCGGGGGGGGGGCAGAACAAAAGGGAGTGAGTTGAGGTGAGGCGGAAAGGAGGGGGAAGCTGATTGAGTGCCTAAAAGCCGATGGTAAGGAGTTTCTATTTGATGCGGAGGTGGATGGGCGGTTGCTGGAGGGTTTTGAGGCATGTGGAGGTATGGACTGAATGGTTTTTCAGAAAAATGATCCGAGCAGCAGAGTGAAGTAAGGACTGGGGAGCGAGGGGTGGGGAGAGACAGGAGGCAGAGAAGTCAGTGAGAATGTAGTAGTCAAAGAGGGATATGATAAGTGATTGGATCAGAAATAGAGACTGAGATGCCTTTCTGGAAACCTCAGGGTCATATGGTCTTTCAATTCATCATCAAAGACTACTCAGGGGTTTCACCCCAACTTTCAATCAATCAACCAATCAATGTCTTCCTATGACCAACAGAAGTGAGAGAAAAGCACAATGGGAAAAACACACTGGGTGGGCCATTGGGTTTTGATCCTTGGTTCTGACACTGATTATCCTGTGCAAGCCACTCAAACGCTGTTCCTCAGTTTTCAAATCTGTACATGATGCCCGTCATCATTATTATTTCAAGAGAATATGAAACTCCAACTCGATAAAGGAGATGGGAAGTGCAAGTGGGGTTTTTCAAATGTTCTGGGGGTCTAAGGAATATTATGGATGACAGCCCTTTATATGCATGACAAACCAACCATTCATTAACGACATAAACTCAGAGTTCCCACAGATGCTCAAAAAGGTGGCGGGAAATTTCATTCACCATCATCCCGAGCAAGAGTTCAGTGGTATATCGGATGCGAGGATGAAAGTCGTGGTTGTTTTAAGATCGTATCAGGGGAAAAGACCACATTTAGCAGCCACGAGGAAAAGGAATGCTTTCTAGCTTTTGACTCAGCTCAAACAAATCCATCCGAATGATATTGGAACATTAAAACAACTCTAAATGGCTGACCAAGAACTCATTAAAATCCTATGAAGTCTCAACCGCATCACTTAGGTGAGGAAAATACCTCTGTATGAGTTTAAGATTTTCCCAAGCAGCTCTTCTACTGTAGGAATGCCTGAGGTGATGTAGGCTGATTTCAACTGAGAAAACTAAGATCTTCAATATTATGCGTGGTAAGGTGGAGGCAATAAATCTCCACAGGGCAGTAGGCAGTCAAATTGCACCCCTTCTCTGACTTGCTTATTTAGTTACTTTTATTTAACTTCCAAATAGTTTCCAAACAAATATGGGCAGCAATATGGGCATCTCATCCTGTAGACTGTAAGCTCTGGTGGGGAGAGATTGTATCTTATGGGTTCACTGCAGAATTAAAGAATGTTTTGGAAATATCATTTTAAATGGTCTTCCCAGAAGAGAGCCCATCGATATTTATTCAGTGTCGGGAGATGTGAAGCCACCTATTTGAAGAGAATATTCGGTTCTCTCCTCTCCAAGGGTAACATCACAATCACCAGGATGTCAAAATCCAAATGAACGGGGCAAGTCCACCGCTCCAACCAAACTGAGTTCACGCGATGAAATCACAAGACAATATCTTCCCTCTGTTTGTCTTCCTACGATCATCATCATCATCATCATCATCAATCATATTTATTGAGTGCTTACTGTGTGCAGAGCACTGTACTAAGCACTTGGGAAATACAAGTTGGCAACATATAGAGAGAGTCCCTACCCAACAGTGGGCTCACAGTCTAAAAGGGGGAGACAGAGAACAGAACCAAACATACTAACAAAATAAAATAAATAGAATAGATATGTACAAGTAAAATAAATAAATAGAGTAATAAATATGTACAAGCATATATACATATATACAGGTGCTGTGGGGAAGGGAAGGAGGTAAGATGGGGGAATGGAGAGGGGGACGAGGGGGAGAGAAAGGAACGGGCTCAGTCTGGGAAGGCCTCCTGGAGGAGGTGAGCTCTCAGTAGGGCCTTGAAGGGAGGAAGAGAGCTAGCTTGGCGGATGGGCAGAGGGAGGGCATTCCAGGACCGGGGGATGACGTGGGCCGGGGGTCGATGGTGGGACAGGCGAGAACGAGGTACGGTGAGGAGATTAGCAGCAGAGGAGCGGAGGGTGCGGGGTGGGCTGTAGAAGGAGAGAAGGGAGGTGAGGTAGGAGGGGGCGAGGTGATGGAGAGCCTTGAAGCCCAGGGTGAGGAGTTTCTGCCTGATGCACAGATTGATTGGTAGCCACTGGAGATTTTTGAGGAGGGGAGTAATAAGCCCAGAGCGTTTCTGGACAAAGACAATCCGGGCAGCAGCATGAAGTATGGATTGAAGTGGGGAGAGACACGAGGATGGGAGATCAGAGAGAAGGCTGATGCAGTAGTCCAGACGGGATAGGATGAGAGCTTGAATGAGCAGGGTAGCGGTATGGATGGAGAGGAAAGGGCGGATCTTGGCAATGTTGCGGAGCTGAAACCGGCAGGTTTTGGTGACGGCTTGGATGTGAGGGGCGAATGAGAGAGTGGAGTCGAGGATGACACCAAGGTTGCGGGCTTGTGAGACGGGAAGGATGGTAGTGCCAACAACAGAGATGGGAAAGTCAGGGAGAGGGCAGGGTTTGGGAGGGAAGACAAGGAGTTCAGTCTTGGACATGTTGAGTTTTAGGTGGCGGGCAGACATCCAGATGGAGATGTCCTGAAGGCAGGAGGAGATGCGAGCCTGGAGAGAGGGGGAGAGAGCAAGGGCAGAGATGTAGATCTGGGTGTCATCAGCATGGAGATGATAGTTGAAGCCGTGGGAGCGAATGAGGTCACCAAGGGAGTGCGTGTAGATTGAGAACAGAAGGGGACCAAGCACTGAACCTTGGGGAACCCCCACAGTAAGAGGATGGGAGGGGGAGGAGGAGCCTGCAAAAGAGACTGAGAATGAACGACCAGAGAGATAAGAGGAGAACCAGGAGAGGATGGAGTCTGTGAAGCCAAGGTCAGATAGCGTGTTGAGGAGAAGGGGGTGGTCCACAGTGTCGAAGGCAGCTGAGAGGTCGAGGAGGATTAGGACAGAGTATGAGCCGTTGGATTTGGCAAGCAGGAGGTCACTGGTGACCTTTGAGAGGGCAGTTTCCGTGGAATGTAGGGGACGGAAGCCTGACAGGAGGAGATCGAGGAGAGAGTTGTTGTTGAGGAATTCTAGGCAGCGCGTGTAGACAACTCGTTCAAGGAGTTTGGAAAGGAATGGTAGGAGGGATATGGGGCGATAACTAGAAGGTGACGTGGGGTCAAGAGAGGGTTTTTTTAGGATGGGAGAGACATGGGCATGTTTGAAGGCACAGGGGAAGGAACCAGTGGAGAGTGAGCGGTTGAAGATGGAAGTTAAGGAGGGGAGAAGGGATGGAGTGAGAGATTTCATAAGATGAGAGGGAATGGGGTCAGAAGCACAGGTGGCTGGAGTAGCACTTGAGAGGAGGGAAGAGAGCTCCTCTGAGGATACTGCTGGGAAGGATGGGAGAGTAGCAGAGAGTGTTGAGACCCGGGGGGTTGGAGAAGTGGGGGAAGTGACTTTGGGGAGGTCGGACCTGATGGATTTAATTTTGTTAATGAAGTAGGAGGCCAGATCGTTGTGGATGAGGGAAGGAGGAGGGGGAGGAACCGGGGGCCTGAGAAGGGAGTTGAATGTATGGAAGAGCTGGCGGGGCTGATGGGCATGGGTGTCAATAAGGGAGGAGAAATAGTTTTGTCTGGCAGAAGAGAGGGCTGAGTTAAGGCAGGAAAGGATAAACTTGAGGTGAACGAGGTTGGCATGGTGTTTAGACTTTCACCAGCAGCGTTCGGCAGCTCGAGCATAAGAGCGAAGGAGGCGGACAGTGGCAGTGATCCAGGGCTGTGGGTTAGTGGTACGAGAGCGGCGAAGGGAAAGGGGAGTGAGTGAGTCTAACTGAGTAGAAAGGGTAGAGTTGAGAGCAGTAATCTGATCATCAAGACTCGGTAGAGAGGAGAGGGCGGTGAGGTGGGGTGTGAGGCGCTCCGAAAGATGGGTGGGGTCAAGAGAGCGGAGATCTCTGTGCGGGAGTAATATGGATTTACAGGGGAAAGGAGTGTGAGTGAGGAGGCAGGTGAGAAGATTATGATCAGAGAGAGGGATTTCAGAGTTGGTGAGGGTGGACACAGTGCAGTGATAGGAGATGATGAGGTCGAGCTCCTCATATGGTGAGAGGCACGCTCTGGCTTCTATATAATTGTCAGGTTGTAGTTTTGTGTGGCACAACTAACTGGAAGGGAGCAGAGAAGAGCGATAGGAAAGGGACTTTCAGAAAATTGAGTCTTGGTTTCATGAAAAATGCTCCAGCAATCCTCTGGGCTTCCTGGGGAGGCTTGCTCATGATTTTGAACAAGGACCACAGACTCGGCATAGCCCCCCAAAATAAGCCGTAGGAAATGGTTTTACATGGTTAAGCAAGTGAGCTGGGTGATCTAATGGGTCTTTTCCATTGTTAATTTCCATGCTTTTATGATAATCGTCATGGTTCAGATGCAAGTTTGAAGTCAAGGAAAGCTTAAATTGTCTTATTGATACACCCATGGGACTTCCATTAAGCTTAATAGAAGCAATGCATTTATATCCATGGAAGAGCAACCCCCTACATAAATATACAGCATAATCTTTTCAGCTTGCTGTAACACTTGGAATTAAATTATAGCTAGGCACTAACTTGCTTACTTTAAATGTCCCTGGGTTATATAACCTCTTAATATTAAAATAGCCAAATCGAAGACATGCCTCGGTGTCCGGGATTTATGAAATGAGCTCTCATTAGTGGGGAAAGAGGATGAATATAGAAGGGGCATGTGCATTTGGAAATACACACACACACACACACATACATACACACACACACACACGGAATGAAATAATCTGCAATTGTCTTCAGGAGGAATGGGCTAATAAGGTTTGGTGGGAGCTTCATTTAGCTGTATAGAAAGTCAATTCACAGGAAAAGGGCATAGTAACAAATAGAAAGATTAAAACACTTCATTTTAACTCAGAAGACTAGACAATTGGCAAGGTCAGTGACTTCTTTGGTTATGAAAGTTTTATTTGATGATACAAAAAAAAATCAAATTTTGTGAGCTCTTTTCCTTACCCCTTTTTGCTGGCACAGTTCTTTGGTTGCCATAATTAGGTAATTTTGCTTTCATAGTTGGGGTTAGCCAACTAATTAGCTGAGTTCATCCTGAAATAAGGGTTTTGTTCTGAGAATGTTTCATCATGCAAAAATTGAGTGAGGTGCTGTGAGAAAAGAAAACAGAACACATCCATGTATTTCCTTTTTTCTAATTGTAGGCAGTCTATCTGTATTCAGTCAATCACTAGTCTTTATTGAGTGGCTACTATGTGCAGCACACTGCACTAAACACTTAAAGCCTTGACTCTGCATAGCATTTAAAAAATATTTCCTGAGGACTTTCCACATTGCTTACCTTGTTTTGTCCTTGCAAGATCCCTGTGGAATAAGGCAAGGCAGGCATTTTCACCTCAATTTTCAAATGGGGAAACTGCATCTCAGAGATGTTGAGTAACTTATTCAAGGCCACACAGCATGCCGGTGGCAGAGCCAGAACTCGAGCACACAAAGTGAGATGGATACTAGGAAATTCAGGGTGCAGGTTATGGCCATGGTACAAACATATCTCCAGGCCACTTAAACTTCTTCCAAGTATCACTGACTTCTAGAATATGACAGTGTGAGTGCCCAGTGTGGGTATTTTTTTAGGGTATTTTCATTCATTCATTCAATTGTATTTATTGAGTACATACTGTGTGCAGAGCACTGTACTAAGCGCTTGGAAAGTACAATTCAGCAACAGAGACAATCCCTGACAGGATATTAGTTAAGCATTAACTGTGTGGCAAATGAAGAGCAGTATGGTCTAGTGGGTAGAGCAAGGGCCTGAAAGTCAAAAGGACATGGGTTCTAAACCCGGCTCCACCACTTGTCTTCTGTGTGACCTTGGGCCAGTCATTTCACTCCTCTGTGCCTCAGTTACCTCATCGGTAAAATGGGGATTAAGACTGAGCCCCCTGTGGGACAGGGACGGTGTCCAACCTGATTAGCTCAATTCTCCTCAACACGCTGTCCAAACTTGGCTTCACAGACTCCGTCCTCACCTGGTTCTCCTCTTATCTCTCCGGTCATTCATTCTCAGTCTCTTTTGCAGGCTCCTCCTCCCCCTCCCATCCCCTTACTGTGGGGGTTCCCCAAGGTTCAGTTCTTGGTCCCCTTCTGTTCTCAATCTACACTCACTCCCTTGGTGACCTCATTCGCTCCCACGGCTTCAACTATGATCTCTACGCTGATGACGCCCAAATCTACATCTCTGCCCCTGCTCTCTCCCTCTCCCTCCAGGCTCGCATCTCCTCCTGCCTTCAGGATATCTCCATCTGAATGTCTGCCCACCACCTAAAACTCAACATGTCCAAGACTGAACTCCTTGTCTTCCCTCCCAAACCCTGTCCTCTCCCTGACTTTCCCATCACTGTTGATGGCACTACCATCCTTCCCGTCTCCAAACCCGCAAACTTGGTGTCATCCTCGACTCCGCTCTCTCATTCACCCCTCACATCCAAGCCGTCACCAAAACCTGCCGGTCTCAGCTCCGCAACATTGCCAAGATCCGCCCTTTCCTCTCCATCCAAACTGCTACCCTGCTCGTTCAAGCTGTCATCCTATCCCGTCTGGACTACTGCATCAGCCTTCTCTCTGATCTCCCATCCTCATGTCTCTCCCCACTTCAATCCATACTACATGCTGCTGTATTTGTCCAGAAACGCTCTGGGCATGTTACTCCCCTCCTCAAAAATCTCCAGTGGCTACCAATCAATCTGTGCATCAGGCAGAAACTCCTCACCCTCGGCTTCAAGGCTCCCCATCACCTCACCCCCTCCTACCTCACCTCCCTTCTCTCCTTCTACAGCCCACCCTGCACCCTCCACTCCTCTGCCGCTAATCTCCTCACCGTACCTCGTTCTCGCCTGTCCCGCCATCGACCCCTGGCCCACGTCATCCCCCTGGCCTGGAATGCCCTCCCTCTGCCCATCTGCCAAGCTAGCTCTCTTCCTCCCTTCAAGGTCCTACTGAGAGCTCACCTCCTCCAGGAGGCCTTCCAAGACTGAGCCCCCTCCTTCCTCTCCCCCTCGTCCCCCCTCCATCCCCCCGTCTTAACTCCTTCCCTTCCCCACAGCAGCTGTATATATGTATATATGTTTGTACATATTTATTAGTCTATTTATTTATTTATTTATTTTACTTGTACATATCTATTCTATTTATTTTATTTTGTTAATATGTTTGGTTTTGTTCTCTGTCTCCCCCTTCTAGACTGTGAGCCCACTGTTGGGTAGGGACTGTCTCTACATGTTACCAACTTGTACTTCCCAAGCGCTTGGTACAGTGCTCTGCACACAGTAAGCACTCAATAAATATGATTGATTGATTGATTGATGGATTGATTGATTAGCTTGTATCCACCCCAGCACTTAGAACATTGCCTGGCCCATAGTAAGCATTTAACAAATACCATAAAAAAGCACTGTTCTAAGCACTGGGGTAGACTTTTGTTAACTAGGGCAAATGCAGTTCCTGTCCCTTGTGGGGCTCACAGTCAAGTAGGAGGGAGAAGAGGTTTTGAATCCTCACTTTGCAATTGAAGAAAATGAGGCCCGGAGAATTGAATCGGCTCACCCCAGGTCGCACAGAAGTTAAGTGGTGGAGCCAGAATTTGAACTCAGGTCCACTCCCTCCCAAGCATTTACTTTATCCACAATGTCACGCTGCTTTCCAGCAGGTGTATAATTCCAGCTGGGTGAATTCTGCTCTGCTGTGGAGAGAATCCCCATGGTTGCCCTGGGGAGGGGGAAAATGCAATGTAAAATCCCATGTGCCTAGGCAGACCAGCAGGTCTGTGGGACCCAGTTCTCATTGCTCAAATCCCCAAGCCCAGATAATGGAGCTAAAGTAGTTGAAATGGTTGATCTCTCAACAGTGGAGTGTGTGACCTTGGGCAAGTCACTTTGCTTCTCTGGGACTCAGTTTCCTCAATTGCAAAATTGCCAAAAGTCCTCTCCCAGATTTTCCCATCACTGTAGATGGCACCACCATCCTTCCCATCTCACAAGCATGTAATCTTGACCTTATTCTTGACTCCTTTCTCTCATTTAACCCACATATTTAATACGTCACCAAACCCTGTTGGTCCCACCTTCACAGCATCGTTAAAATCCACCCTTTTCTTTCCATCCAAACTGCTACCACGTTAATACAATCACCCATCATATCCCTCCTAGATTACTGCATCAGTCCCCTTGCTGACCTCCCAACCTCCTGCCTCTCCCCACTCCATTCCGTACTTCACTCTGCTGCCAGATCATCTTTCTACAGAAACATTCAGGACATGTCACTCCCCTGCTCAAAAATCTCCAGTAGTTGCCTATCCACCTCTGTAACAAACAAAAGCTCCTCACCATTGGCTTTAAAGCACTCAATCACCTTGTCCCCTCCTACCTCATCTTGCTTCTCTCCTTCTACAACCCAGCCTGCAAACTTCGTTTCTCTGGTGCTAACCTTCTCACCGGGCCTCCATCTCTCCTGTTTTGCCTCCGACCCATGGCCCACATCCTCGTCCCCCTCTCCATCCCCCCCCCGTCTTACCTCCTTCCCTTCCCCACAGCACCTGTATATATGTATATATGTTTGTACATATTTATTACTCTATTTATTTATTTATTTATTCATTTTACTTGTACATATCTATTCTATTTATTTGATTTTGTTATTATGTTTGGTTTTGTTCTCTGTCTCCCCCTTCTAGACTGTGAGCCCACTGTTGGGTAGGGACTGTCTCTATATGTTGCCAACTTGTACTTCCCAAGCGCTTAGTACAGTGCTCTGCAAACAGTAAGTGCTCAATAAATACAATTGATTGATTGATTGATTTATTGATTGATCCTACCTTTGGCCTGGAAAGCCCTCCCTCCTCAAATCTTCCAGATAATTACTCTCCCCCTCTTCAAAGCCTTACTGAAGGCACATCTCCTCCAAGGGGCCTTCCCAGACTGATTCCCACTTTTCCTCATCCCTCACGCCCTTCTGCATCACCCTGACTTGCTCCCTTTGCTCTTTTCCCTTCTCCCAGGCCCACAGCTCTTATGTATATATCTATAATTTTATTTATTTGTATTGATGTCTGTTTATTTGTATTGATGTCTCTCTCCCCCTGCCCCCCAGACTGTGAACTCCTTGTGGACAGGAATTTTCACTGTTTATGGTTGTATTGTACTTTCCCAAGCACTTAGTACAGTGCTGTACACACAATAAGCGCTTAATAAGTGCTGAGGATGGTTATAAATACTGAAGTGCTAACTGGCTGACACAGTTTGGAGCATTGGGACAATTAATTAATTGGGGAAGGTTTACTGAAGAAGGTAGGAGTTTTAGGAAGGCTCTGCAGAATAGGAGAGGTGTGGTTGGGTGGCGTTAATAATGAATGATATTGGTATTAAGTGCTTACTCTGTGTCAAGCACTGTTTTCAGCCCCGGGGTAGAGAAAAGTTAATCAGGTCAGACACAGTCCCCGCCCCACACAGGACTTACTGTCTGTGTGACTGGGATTTGTTTTAGAAGGGTCAGAAACCCCCTGAGTTACATGAGATCCCCATTTGGCTTCAGGTTGGGGAAGCCATGTGGCCTAGTGGAAAGAGCACGGGCCTGGGAGTCAGAGGACCTGGGTTCTAATACTGGCTCTGCCACCCGTCTGCTGTCGGACCTTGGGTAAGTCACTTCACTTCCCTGTGCCTCAGTTACCTCATCTGTAAAATGGGGATTAAGACTGTGAACCCCATGTGGGTCATGGATTGGGTCCAACCCAATCAGCTTGTATCTACCACAGTGCTTAGTACTGGGGTACTAATCAAAAAGTGACTATTATATGTCTGGAAAAGCTACTTTATTTGCAAAAAGCTTGTCTCTTTCCTGGATAATGTTAAAACTAGAATAAGTGCCAAATTCATTTATTATCATTGAAACTCAATCTCCAAATATAATTAGTCCAATTTCCCACACAGAGCCGAGCTACTGTGTTTGAAATGGGCTATAATGTCTTTCGCAGGGCTTTCCCCACACGTATGGTGGCACTGGCGTCCTGAGCCTGTTAAGGTCTGCCAGGCTCCAGTGCCCTCAATGACTTCCAAGGGGCTCCCCCTGAACCTCTACACCTGCCATCAAATGAAGTGTTAATGGTCGAGGCCGAGACTGCAGCCACGGTTAATGAGGTGGCGGTGACTGCACGGAGCAGGACAGGAAGTTGCGATCAAGGGGAAACTTTCGCAGCCCGATTTGGATGGGGACATGCTGGAGATCCGGGTTTGCCCTGCTGTTGGTTTGGTGGAAAGGGCACTGCGTTAGGAATCTAAACATCTCTCTGTCTCCTCTTTCCCAGGGCTTTGTGTGCCCATAGTAAGTGCTCAATGAATATGATTTCTAATGCTAATATTCCTGCTACTATTACTGCTACTACTACTACTGCTGTGGCTGTCACCACTACTACTGCTATTACTTCTAATGCTACTGTTACTATTACTACTAATAATAAATAATAAATAAATAATAATGGTATTTGTTAAGCGCTTACTATGTGCTGAGCACTGTTCTAAGCGCTGGGGTAGATACAAGGTTAACAGTTTGTCCCACGTAGGGCTCACAGTCTTCATCCCCATTTTCCAGATGAGGGAACTGAGGCCCAGAGAAGTTAAGTGACTTGCCCAAAGTCTCACAACTGACAAGTGGCAGAGTCAGAATTCGAACCCATGACCTCTGACTCCCAAGCCCATGCTTTCCACTAAGCCACACTGCTTCTCACTCGTACTTCTCAGTAGTAGTAATTCTACTACTATTACTACTACAGGAAGCACCATGGCATAATGGATAAAGCACAGACCTGGGAGTCAGCAGGTCATGGGTTCTAATGCCGACTCCACCACTTGTCTGTTTTGTGGCCTTGAGCAAGTCACTTCACTTTTCTGTGCCTCACTTACCTCATCTGTAAAATGGGGATTAAGGCTGTGAGCCCTATGCGGGATAGGGACTGTGTCCAACCTGATTTGCTTAGAACAATGCCAGGCATATAGTAAGAGCTTAACCAATACCACAATTATTATTACTACCTCTACTACTACTATTACTACTACTGCTTCTTTTACTACTGCTACTGATGAGGTATATGTTAAGTGCTCACTCTGTGTCAAGCACTGTTCTAAGCACTGGGGTAGATACAAGATAATCAGGTTGGACAGTCTCTATCCCACATGGGGCTCATAGTCTTCATCCTCATTTTAGAGATGAGGGAACTGAGAACCAGAGAAGTGAAGTAACTTGCCCGAGTTCACATAGCAGTCAAGTGACAGAGCTGGGATTATAACCCATGACCTTCCAATTCCCAGGCCCATGCTCTATACACTATGCCATACTGCTTTTCCTACCCTCCCAATTGCGGAATCCAGTAACTTCATGATTATCCCTGACTCCGCCTTCTCTTTAAACGCCCGTCTTCAGACTGTCACCAAATTTCAGCGGTGGTTCTGCCATAATATTTTCAGCATCTGCCACCTCCTCTCCATCCAAATGGCCACCAGTCTGGATCAGGTGCTTGTCCTATTCTGGCTTGACTACTACATTAACCTCATCACTGGTCTCCCTACCTCCAGTCTCTCCTCCTGTCAGTCCAAATTTCCCTCCCCTGCCCAGATCATTTTCTGTAAAGCCATTGTTCACGTTTCCCCCACTCCTCCAAAACCTCTGGTGGTTACTTAGTCCTCTCCTCACCAAGCCAAAATGCCTAACCACTGGCTTGAAGTCATTCAATCAGCTCTTGCCCTTCTGCCTATCCTTATGAGAAGCACACTGCCTTATGAGAAGCAACGTGACTCAGTGGAAAGAGCCCGGGCTTTGGAGTCAGAGGTCAGGGGTTCAAATCCCAGTCCGCCAATTGTCAGCTGTGTGACTTTGGGCAAGTCACTTCACTTCTCTTTGCCTCAGTTCCCTCATCTGTAAAATGGGGATGAAGACTGTGAGCCCCCCCCGTGGGACAACCTGATCAAATTGTAACCTCCCCAGTGCTTAGAACAGTGCTTTGTACATAGTAAGTGCTTAACAAATGCTATCATCATTATTATTATTATGAGAAGCAACGTGGCTCAGTGGAAAGAGCCCGGGCTTTGGAGTCAGAGGTCAGGGGTTCAAATCCTGGCTCCGCCAACTGTCAGCTGGGTGACTTTGTGCAAGTCACTTAACTTCTCTGTGCCTCAGTGACCTCATCTGTAAAATGGGGATTAAGACTGTGAGCCCCCAGTGGGACAACCTGGTCACCTTGTAACCTCCCCAGTGCTTAGAACAGTGCTTTGCACATAGTAAGCACTTAATAAATGCCATCATCATCATCATCCATGCTCTCTTCCCAGCTCATACTCCTCATTCCTCTCAAGCTAACCAACTCACTGTGCATCATTCTCACATCTCTCACCACTGACCTCTTGCTCCCATCCTCTCTCCTGCCTGGAATTACCTCTTCCTTCACATGAGTCTCCCCATATTCAAAGCCCTTCTGAAATCACATCTCTTCGAGGTAAGCTTCCCCAATTATTCTCTGATCTCCCCACTTACTTTCCTGCAGTATTTCAACACTACATAAATAATAATAATAATTGTGCTGTTTGTTCAGCACTTACAAGGTGCCACGAACTGTACTAAGCACTGGGGTGGATACAAACAAATCGGGTTGGACACAGGCCACGTCCCATGTGGGGCTCACAGTCTCAGTCCCCATTTTGCAGATGAGGTAATTGAGGCACAGAGAAGTGAAGTGACTTGCCCAAGATCACACAGCAGACAAGTGGCAGAGCCAGGATTAGAACCCATGATCCTGTCTCCCAGTCCTGTGCTATATCTACTATGTCATGCTGCTTCCAAATATAGGAAACTCACAACTACTTAAACACTGTCATGTCTAAATTGCCTTTTCCTTTAATCAATTAATGGTATTTATTGAGCTCTTACTATGTGCAGAGCACTGTACTAAGCACTTGGGTAAGTACAGTACAACAGAGTTAGCAGACATGTTCTCTGCCCACAGTTAGGTTACAGTCTAGAGGAGGAGATGGACATTAACATTAATAAGTGCTTGATAATATTTAGTTTAAAGATATGTAGTGGTGATAGAGGAGTGGAATGTGTGGGCTGGGCTATAGTAGGTGATCAGTGAGGTGACGTAGGATGGGGCAAACTGATTGCTTTAAAGCTGATTCTGTTTGATGGAGAGGTGGATGGGTAAATGGATCTCGAGGAGTAGGGAGACATGGACTGAACGTTGTTTAAGAAAATTGATCTGTGCAGTATACTGAAGTATACTGAAGTATGAATGTTGACGGCACTACCATCCTTCCCGTCTCACAAGCCCGCAACCTTGGTGTCATCCTCGACTCCGCTCTCTCATTCACCCCTCACATCCAAGCCGTCACCAAAACCTGCCGGTCTCAGCTCCGCAACATTGCCAAGATCCGCCCTTTCCTCTCCATCCAAACCGCTACCCTGCTAATTCAAGCTCTCATCCTATCCCGTCTGGACTACTGCACTAGCCTTCTCTCTGATCTCCCATCCTCGTGTCTCTCTCCACTTCAATCCATACTTCATGCTGCTGCCCGGATTATCTTTGTCCAGAAACGCTCTGGACATATCACTCCCCTCCTCAAAAACCTCCAATGGCTACCGATCAATCTGCGCATCAGGCAGAAACTCCTCACCCTGGGCTTCAAGGCTGTCCATCACCTCGCCCCCTCCTACCTCACCTCCCTTCTCTCCTTCTACTGCCCAGCCCGCACCCTCCGCTCCTCCACCACTAATCTCCTCACTGTACCTCGCTCTCGCCTGTCCCGCCATCGACCCCCGGCCCACGTCATCCCCCGGGCCTGGAATGCCCTCCCTCTGCCCATCCGCCAAGCTAGCTCTCTTCCTCCCTTCAAGGCCCTGCTGAGAGCTCACCTCCTCCAGGAGGCTTTCCCAGACTGAGCCCCTCCTTCCTCTCCCTCTCCCCCCCTCCATCCCCCCGCCTTACCGCCTTCCCCTCCCCACAGCACCTGTATATATGTATATATGGTTGTACATATTTATTACTCTGTTTATTTATTTATTTATTTATTTTACTTGTACATTTCTATCCTACTTATTTTATTTTGTTGGTATGTTTGGTTCTGTTCTCTGTCTCCCCCTTTTAGACTGTGAGCCCACTATCGGGTAGGGACTGTCTCTATGTGATGCCAATTTGTACTTCCCAAGCGCTTAGTACAGTGCTCTGCACATAGTAAGCGCTCAATAAATACGATTGATTGATTGATTGAATGGGGAGAGACAGGAGGCATGGAGGTCAGCAGGAAGGCAGATCAATCAATCAATCAATAGTATTTATTGAGCACCTCCTATGTGCAGAACACTGTACTAAGCACTTGAGAGAGTACAATACAATATAATTAGCAGACACTCTCCCACTCTTACAGTCTAGAGAGGAAGACACACATTAATAGGAATAAATTATTTGTATATATAATGTAAAGCTATGTACACATTTTCTGGGGGCTGGAAGTGGGACGAATAGCAAATGTCCAAAGGTTGCAGATGTAGTACTCCAGGTGGAATAAGAGATTAGATCTGCATTGTAGCAGTTTGGATGGAGCGTAAAGAGTGGGTTTTAGCAATATAGTGAAGGTAGAACTGAGAAGATTTGGTAACAGATTGAATATGTGGGTGGAAAGAGAGAAATGAGTCGAGGACAAGGCCATAGTTACAGACTTGCGAGATAGGGAGGATAGTGGTATTGTTTACAGTGATGGGAAAGACAGAGGAGGACAGAGTTTGAGTGGGAAGATAAAGAGTTCAGTTATGGACATGTTTAGTTTGAGTTTTCAGCAGGACATCCAAGCAGAGATGTCCTGAAGGCAGGAGAAAATGAGAGATTGTGGAGAAGGGGAGAGGTCAGGGCTGCAGATGTAGATTTGGGAATCACTTGCATAAATGTGGTATTTGAAGTCACAGGAGCAAATGAGTTCTCCAATGGACTGTGTGTAGATAGAGAATGTAAAGGGGACCCAGAACTGAGCCTTGAGGGACCCCCACTGTCAGAGGATGGGAGGCAGATGAGGAGCCAGCAAAAGAAACTGAGGACTGGCCAGAGAAATAGGAGGAGAATCAAGATAGGACAGTGTCAGTGAAGCCAAAGTTGGATACTGTTTCAAGGAGAAGCAGGGGGTGGTCCTTCTTTCTCCATTCTGTAAATTGGAAGCCTAGTTTTTCTCCCCAACTTAAAAGCCTTTTAAAATCACATTTCCTCCAATAGGTTTTTCCTGACAAAGCCCTAATTTCTCATACTCCTTTTCCCTTTCTGAGTCACCCTTGCAGTTCAATTTGCACCTTTAATCGCCCTACCCTACAGCCCCACAGAACTTATGTAAAGATCTGTAATTTATTCATTTATATTAATGTCTATCTCCCCCTCTAGACTGTAAGCTCCTTGTGGGCAGGACATGTGTCTACCAACTGTGTTATAGCATCCTGTCACAAGTGTTTAGTACAGTCCCCTCACACAGTAAGTGCTCAGCGAATATGATCAATTGACCCTAACTTGAAGGTCCTGGGAATATTAGTAATAACTGTGGTATTTCTAAAGTGTTCAACATGTGCCAAACACAGTACTACACACTAGGGTGGATTCGAGGTTGGTCACAACCTCTGTCCTAAATGGGGCTTATAGTCTAAGTAGGAGGGAGAACAAGTGAAGAAATGAGGCCCGGATAATTTAAGTGACTTACCCACAGTCTTAAGGAAGGCAAGTGGCAGAGCCAAGATTAATCCATCAGTGGTATTTATTGAGTGTCTGGCATGTGCAGAGCACTGTACTAAGTGCTTGGGAGAGTAATAATAATAATAATAATAATGATAATGGTATTTGTTAAGCATTTACTATGTGCCGAGCACTGTTCTAAGCACTGGGGTAGATACAAGGTTATCAGGTTGTCCCACGTGGGGCTCACAGTCTTAATCCCCATTTTACAAATGAGGTAACTGAGACACAGAGAAGTGAAGTGACTTGCCCAAAGTCACACAGCTGATAAGTGGCGGAGTTGGGATTAGAACCCATGACCTCTGACTCCCAAGCCCGGGCTCTTGCCACTGAGCCATGCTGCTTCCCCTATACAGAAAAAACAAATAGAATACAATATAACCGTGTTAGCAGAAACATGCCCTGCCTCTGACACCCAGGCCTCTGCTCTTTCCACTAGGCAACGCTGCTTCTGGTAGCATAGAATAAGTCGGACATTTTTAATTCCAATTCATGTGACCTTGAAAGTAGCTTAAGTATTGTGACAGAGGTCTCAGGGCAACCTGATTTGCTTAACAGTTGCCAGAGTGGGCATGGGGAATGGGAGATTCTGGAGAGTTAAAAGTCTCATCAGGGGTGTTGCAAAAAATCACACTGAGAGTTCACATAAAGTTTCTCTGGAAACCCCAGAACATCCATGAGGATGGGCAGGGCAGTGAAACCTGACCACGTTCGTAGTCAAAGAATTGTTTGTTGATCAGATTCGGCACTAACCTTGATCAAACAGTATTACTGAGTAATTTCTGTGCGCAGAGCACTGTACTAGGCACTAGTACACTTTCCTCTTCCTACTATCTATAGCCTTATCACCTGATAAACATCTGTGCCTCAGAGCTGAGAATGCTTTTGTCTTTTCAGTCTGCTTTTTCAAAAAGGCCTCAATGAATACATTTTGTATGAAATTCTTCACTTCAGTGTTTCTCTTTTAATGCTGATCAGCTCCAGCGGAAGATAGGCCAGAAAAAAAAAAATGAATGAATAATACGTGTTTGCTAGGAGACATAAAGTTCATGTTGTACGTGCATACTAATATGGTAGAATTTCTATTAGATCAATATTCCACTGTAGGAGACCTTCAAGGTCACCGGTGTGGTTATATAATTCAGTAGCTGATGCTGCTAGTGTAAAGGGAAAGACAAAAACGTATTTTGCCAGGTAGACACGGAATAAGAAGATCCCTATCGACTCCTGCAGTTTCCAATTGCTGGTATTTAGTCAGACTACCCTCTCTGCTTGACTACAGGGAGCGTTTAGAAAAAGGCACATTGGCTTAGCCAACTGAGGTCCACCCATCAGTGGTATTTCTTGAGCACTGACTCTATGCAGAGAAGCAGCGTGGCTTAGTGGCAAGAGCGTGGGCTTGGGAGTCAGAGGTCGTGGGTTCTAATCCCACCTCCACCACTTGTCAGCTGTGTGACTTTGGGCAAGTCACTTAACTTCTCTGTGCCTCAGTTACCTTGTCTGTAAAATGGGGATTAAGGCTGTGAGCCCCACATGGGACAGCCTGATTACCCTGTATCTACCCCAGCACTTAGAACAGTGCTTGGCACATAGTAAGTGCTTAGCAAATACCACAATTATTATTATTATTACTACTGATGGCATTTACTAAGTGCTTACTACATGCAAAGCACTGTTCTAAGCGCTGAGGTAGATACAGGGTAATCAGGTTGTCCCACGTAGGGCTCACAGTCTTCATCCCCATTTTACAGATGAGGTAACTGAGGCACAGAGAAGTTAAGTGACTTGCCCAAAGTCACGCAGCTGACAAGCGGCAGAGCCAGATTTGAACCCATGACCTCTGACTCCAAAGCCTGTGCTCCTTCCACTGAGCCATGCTGCTGCTCTTATTATTATACAGAACATTGTACAAAGTGCTTGGGAGAGTGCAATGATGTAGTCGATACAGCACAGGAGTCAGAAATTCATGAGTTCTAATCCAAACTCTGCCACTTGTCTGCTGTGTGACCTTGGGCAAGTCACTTCATTTCTCTGTGCCTCAGTTCCCTCATCTGTAAAATGGGGATTAAGACTGTGAGCCCCATGTGGGACAGGGACTGTGTTCCATTCAATTTGCCTGTATCCACTCCAGGGTTAATACAGTGCCTGGCATTCATTTATTCAATAGTATTTATTGAGCACTTACTGTGTGGCACACAGTAAGTGCTTAAATACCAAATTATCATTCAAATTATTATTATTATTATTTTCATTATTAATACAACAGAATTAGCAGACACATTCTCTGTAAGCCCTTAATGAGCTTACAGTCTAGAGGACATTGACAATTATCTGGCCTGTAGGTTAGATGCCACTGAACCTTGAAAGAAAAAGACCACTATGTCCAATCCAATTTGCTTGTATCCACCTCAACGTTTAGTACAATGTCTGGCACATAATAAGTTCTTAACAAATACCAGAATTATTATTAATTACTATCATCAAGGTCCAATTTCAGCAGAATGAATGGGCCCGGAGCAGTATCTGAATGCATGTAGGGACTCATTTAGAAAGCTTGATTTCCCTTTGTTCACCTTGGCCTCCAACATTGAATAGGAAGCCTTTGTTCTCCACATGATTACCGAAGCCTCCAGGAAATGTGAATTGTTCTCACTGAGAAGAGCAGCAAGGGAAGAATGAGCAAGTGGGGGAAGGGGAAACTTTGGGGGGACAAGTCAGATGCCAAGCCAAGATGCATGGGGACAGTCAGAGTCAGAGACAGACACCAATTAGGTAACACATAAACAAGGAAGTCCACAAGCCCCCCAAGAACAAACAGAGAAACACACCTATGAACATACACATTTGACGTCAAGAGATATCCGAGAAGACACACATTCATAAATACACACAGGTTTGCACACATGGAAATGAACAAAGGTAGAGAAGCAGCGTGGTTCGTGGAAAGAGCCCGGGCTTTGGAGTCAGAGGTCATGGGTTCGAATACCGACTCCACCACATCTCTGCTGTGTGACCTTGGGCAAATCACTTAACTTCTCTGAGCCTCAGTGACCTAATCTGTTAAATGGGGATGAAGACTGTGAGCCCCACGTGGGACAACCTGATCACCTTGTATTCCCCCCACCCAGCGCTTAGAACAGTGCTCTGCACATAGTAAGCGCTTAACAAATGCCATTATTATTATTATTATTATTAAAACAGCCAACACACATACATGCACATACCAAAATACATGTAAGTAGTACTATCCACTTTAAGCACGGTTCCTATATAATTGTCAAAGTAGCCTTAGAAAAAGAAAAGAAAAGAGAACGGAATAGAACAGAAGAGAAGAAAAGTGTAAGACCTCAAAACCAAATTCCAATTCTCACCGACTAAGCCAGTCCTCTCCACATTTGGGCTACTATCCAGGAGCTGGATTTATGGTGATTGGATTGGTGATTGGGGATTGGCTCACAACATTGCTAAAATCCGACCTTTCCTCTCCATCCAAACTGCCATTATGTTAAACATTCACTCATTGTATCCTGCCTGGTTTACTACTTCAGCCTCCTTGCTGACCTCTCAACCTCCTGCCTCTCCCCACTCCAGTCCATACTTCACTCTGCTGCCTGGATCATTTTTCTACAAAAGCGTTCAGGAGATGTCACCCCCCTCCTCAAAAAATTCCAGTGGCTGCCCATCCTCCTCCACAACAACAAAAACTCCTCACCATTGGCTTCCAGCACTTAGTACTGTACCTGACACATAGTAAGCGCTTAACAAATACTATAGTTATTATGCACTTCATCATTTTGTCCCCTCCTAATTCACCTCACTTCTCTCCATATACAACCCAGCGCTCACACTTCACTCCTCTAGCTCTAACCTCCCCGTGCCCCAATCTCACCTGTCTCACCACCAACCCCTAGTCCATGTCCTGCCTCTGGCCTGGAAGGCCCTCCTTCCTCAAATCCAACAGACAATGACTCTCCCCTCCTTAAAAGCTTTATTGAAGGCACATCTCCTCCAAGAGGCCTTCCCAGACTAAGCCCCACTTTTCTTAATCTCCCACTCCCTTCTGCTTCACCCTGACTTGTTCCCTTTGTTCTTTCCCCATCCAGCCCCACAAAACCTATGTACATATCTGTAATTTTATTTATTTGTATTGATATCTGTCTCCCCCCTTCCTCTAGACTGTAAGCTCATTGTGGTCAGGGAATGTGACTGTTCATTGTATTGTACTCTCCCAACCGCTGCACATAGTAAGTGCTCAATATATACGATTGAATGCATGAATGAATACCCAGATCATTTTCTTAAAAAACATTCAGTCCATGTTTCCCCATTCCTCAAGAACCTACAATGGCTGCCCTTCCACCTCTTCATCAAACAGAAACTTCTCACCAATGGCTTTAAAGCAGTCAACCACCTTTCCCCCTCCTAACTTCCCCCCTAGGTTTTCTACTACAACCCAGCCCACCCACTTCAATCTTCTAATGCCAGCCTACTCCTGTACCTCGATTTCATCTATCTCGCCACCATCCTCCTGCCCCCACCTTGCCTCTGGCTTGGAATACCCTCCCTCTTCACAGTCGACAGACGATCACTCTCCCCCACTTCCAAGCCCTACTGAAGGCCCATCTCCTCCAACAGGCCTTCCCCGACTAAGCCCTCCTTTCCTCTTCTCCCACTCCCTTCTGCATCAACCATGTATGTGGATTTGCAACCTTTATTCACTCCATCCTCAGCCTCACAGCACTTATACCTATATCGATAGTTCATTTATTCATATTAATGTCTGTTTCCTCCTCTGGACTCTAAGGTCACTGTGGGCAGGGAACGTGTCTACCAACTCTGTTATTTTCTAGTCTCCCAAGTGCTTAGTTCAGAGCTTTGCACACAGGAAGCACTCAATAAATATGATTGATTGATTGATTGATTGACTGAGAGAAAATGCTGACATCTTTAACCATGGCATGAAGGTGTGGGCACCACTATGAACAGTTTGTACCATACCAATGTCTGAACATTCATTTCCCTAACAACCTTCTCGTAACCCAAACTGGCCAATCAGATCTTCTTTTGCTTCTAAGATGGCAGAAGATTCAGGCTAACAATTGGGCAACTTCATGGGAATTTCTGAGAAATAAGTTCCAAAGTATTGGTCAGAAATGTCATATAAACAGCCCATCTGGAGTATTATTTTGGTGGAAAGACTTCTGTCCAGTGACGTGGTCTCAAATTGAGGCATTTGAAAGCATAACCAGCCTCCTCTTTTCTGTTTTTTTACCCTAAAAAGATTAATTCTCACTCTGAGGCTTTGGGTTTTTAATATTGTGACATGCCCTAATAGAGTCATGTTGCTTTATAAGTGGTTAGGTTTATGTCTGCAGAGAAATTTGCTGCAAATTTGTGTTATGTCTATTGGATTCTTTAAAAAATTTCTTCAGACATTGGGGATCTGGGTCCATTTTGGTTATCAAAACTTTTAAGCATTGTGAATTTCCCCAAACACTGCATTTTTTTTTAGCCACCAGCTAAATGGGGTGGGGAGGAAAGGGGGCTACACCTTGAGGAGGGGTGAAGGAGTAGGATGGGACAGCCATGCCATTGTGTAAATGGAAATGATATTCAAGCACTCTCCCCGTCCTCAAAGCCCAATAATAATAATAATAGTAATAATAATAACAATGATAATAATGGCATTTGGTAAGCGCTTACTATGTGCAAAGCACTGTTCGAAGCACTGGGTGGGATGCAAGGTGATCAGGTTGTCCCACGTGGGGCTCACAGTTTTAATCCTCATTTTACAGATGAGGTAACTGAGGCTCAGAGAAGTTAAGTGCCTTGCCCAAGGTCACACAGCAGACATGTGGTGGAGTCAGGATTCAAACCCATGACCTCTGACTCCAAAGCCTGTGCTCTTTCCACTGAGCCACGCTGCTCTGTAAAATCATATCTCCTCCAAGAAGACTTCCCTGCCTAACCACTCATCTCCCCACCTTATTTCTCCCTCCCTTCTGTGTCACTTAAATACATCTGTACCCCTTAAACGCCTATCATTCACCTCAGCTCCACAGCCTTTATGTACATATCCTTACAATCTTATATGTATTTTATTCTGTCTGTTTTCCCCACTAGACTGTAAACTCCTTCAATTAGTCAATCAACGTTATTTATTGAGCACTTACTGTGTGCAGAGAACTGTACTAAGCACTTGGGAGAGTACAATTTAACACAGTTGGTGTACTCGTTCCTGGCCTACAGCGAGCTTACAGTCTTGAGGGGGAGATAGACGGTTATGTAAATCAATAAATTATGGAAAGGTAGGTACTTAAATGCTATGGGGCTGAGGGAAGGATGAATAAAGTATGCCAATCCAAGTGCAAATTAGGGACAGAGATCCTGCCTTGAGAGCAGAGATCATCTCTCCCAACTCAATTGTATTGTATTCTCCAAAGCCTTTACTTCGTTCAGTGCTCTGCACACAATACGTCCTCAATAAATAACATCAATCGATTGATTTGTTGATTAAAGCCCACTAGGCTATCAGGTGGGTCTGTCTACTGGAGAAAGAGGGAGGAGGAGAGAGAGAGCTGGAGGAGAGGGAGAGGGAGAGCCTAGTAGAGCCCAAATGTTGACAGACAGGGAACCCAGGAGGGCAGGTGAGGGGGAAGAGAGGGTAGTGGGACCTGGAAGGGATGAATGAATTGATGGCAATGGCCCGATATCAATCAATCTCTTAGAAGAGTACAGTAGAACAGAGTTGTTAGCCTCATTCCCTGCCCACAAGGAGCTCACAGGATGTGGAGGTGTTTGGAGTTAAGGGGAGATGGAAAACTTGGGCATAGAGAGAGGAGAGGGTCTGATGTGGGAGAATAAAGGAATATAGCAAGGTCATGTCACTTTCAAAAGTTGCTGTAGCTGCAGAGTGACCTCATCTAAACAGGCCCAGAGAGCTTAAATAACCTGCTCAAGGTCACACAGCTGGCTAATGGCCAACCCGGGTCTCCTAATGGCTTTTCACCTTCCATTATCAATCAATAAATCAATCAGTGGTATTTCTTGAGGGTTTGTTGTGTATAGAGCCCTGTACTAAGTGCTTGGGAGAGGACAGTACAATAAGCCATGTAGAGACACTTAGAGACACCAGTTCCTCTGAAACTACTCCCCTGTAGAAAGCATTAAAGTACATGATTAAGAACCACTAAAATTACGGTAGGGACCTATCAGCCCTACTTTCCCTCGAGAAAGTGCTTTAAGGTCTCAGAAGCAGGAGAAAGAGTAATTATTTTACTACTCTCATTTTTTCTGCCCTGCATTTGTTCGCAAGTCATCAGGCAAGCACCTAGAGATTAGTTTCCATTTGATCTCATTAGAATAAGAGCGATCGGGGAAAAAGCAAAATTGAAACTCCTCACCACGCCAGCAATCAAAGCCTCAGCGTCTCAGAATGACAAGCTGATATTGACCGACAATTCATCTGTCCTCCCACCTTGTGTAGCTCCTTGTAAATCTGCGACTCTAGGAGAGACAGGGAGAATGGGCCTGTTTTGACCCCACAGTGATACCCTCAGCTGGAGACCAGGAAGCCCCGCCCCCATCTTCTCCCTCCATATCTCCTCACCCACCTTCATGCTTCATCTTTTTTTTCCCCCTCTCATTGATCTGGAACACCAGGCAATTAGCTCTTGGACACCCTGTCCTCTTATGTAACACAGATCGATCCATAGATCCATTGTATTTATTGAGCACTCACTATGTGCAGGGCATTGTACGAAGTGCTCGGAAGAGTACAGTATCACAGAGTTAATGGACACGTTCCCTGCCCACAAGGAGTTAAAAGTTGGAGTACTTCCTGGGTCTGACAGCGCCTGCGCATATGCACACACACACATGCTCACAACCCTTTCTTCCAACACCAACCAGGTCACGCCATCTCCAGACAAAGGTTACGCTTCCTGGCTGGAGCATTTGTAATGTATCCCCTATCACGGTTCTGTCACACCGATTCTGTTTATAGGCCAAGTACTGGCTGTTCTAGTGCTCCTCGGAACCAACCATCTAATCCTGGCCAAAGGGTTTATTTGTTTGCTTGTTTGGTTGGAGAGGCCTAGGCCAAGAATGTGACTTAACCTGAAATTTATTTATTTTGTTAATGATGTACATTTAGCTTTAATTCTATTTGTTCTGATGACTTACCTGTCCACATGTTTTGTTTTGTTGTCTGTCTCCCCCTTCTAGACTGTGAGCCCATTGTTGGGTAAGGACCATCTCTATATGTTGCCAACTCGTACTTCCCAAGCACTTAGTACAGTGCTCTGCACATTGTAAGTCTTCAATAAATATGACTGACTGAATGAATGAATGAATGAAATAGGTACAAGAAAGAAATGACAGGAGCATATTTAGTTAGCAGCCATGGAAATTCAAACTGGCCCCCTGAGCAGCCTAAAGAAATGAAAGAAGAGTTGATGAGATTCACTCAGCAGGCCTAAGGAGAACCTGGAAGGAGGCTCGGTGCCTTTTTGTTTGGTATTTCAGGAGAGTCTGGGTCCAGGGTAGCATGGCCACAGACAGTAGTAAAGAATAACACACACCCTTTAACAGCAGAGAAGCAGGAGATGGCCTTTATGTGTATGACGTGGAATACATCATAAGATGTGAGGGCATCCCAAGACCACTGTATGGCACTAGCTCTGGGGGATGGGCAGTCGGGGGGTGGCACGTGTGAGTATCGGGGAGATGAGGAAACCATGTTAAAAGTCCCAACGGGTGGAGAGGAAGGGGAAAAAAGTTTAAAGAGGCCGGCACATTGGAGGTCGGTCACCAGAGGGGAAGTGTTGATCCCCACTGGGTCACCTTGGATAAGTCACACTTCTCTGTGTCTCTGTTTTGTCATCTGGAAAATGGAGATAAAATACCTGTTCTCTATCCCAGGTAGACTGTGATCCCTGGGTTAATCCTGATTATTCTTGTACCTTGTATAGAGAAGCAGCATAGCTCAGTGGAAAGAGCCCGGGCTTTGGAGTCAGAGGATGTGGGTTCAAATTCCGGCTCTGCCACTTGTCAGCTGTGTGACTTTGGGCAAGTCACTTATCTTCTCTGTGCCTTCTCTGTGCCTCAGTTCCCTCATCTGTAAAATGGGGGTGAAGACTGTGAGCCCCACATGGGACAACCTGATCACCTTGTAACCTCCCCAGCTCTTAGAACAGTGCTATGCACATAGTAAGTGCTTAATAAATGCCATTATTATTATTATTATTATTATTATTATTATTATTATTATCTTCCCCAGCACGTAGTTCAGTGTTTGACACAATGTAAGTGCTTAATGAGTGTCATGATTGTTGTCTCATTCCAATGGCTACCTTACCATGAAATCTCTCTGACTCACTATAAATACATAGTCTGTCTGCATTACTCATCGAAAATTTACTGAGGACTCATTTGGGGTGATTTTAGTCAAAACAGACCATCCGACTTGGAGTCAGGAGTCCTCATTTCTAACAGTTTTCCTTCGAGAAAATCACTTCAACTTTCAACAACATTTCAACTGAAGGCACAGTTTTGAGGAGCCAACTATATCAATCAATCAATAGTATTTATTGAGTGCTTACTGTGTGCAGAGCACTGTACTAAGCACTTGGGAAATACAAGTTGGCAACATATAGGGACAGTCCCTACCCAACAGTGGGCTCACAGTCTAGAAGGGGGAGACAGAGAACAAAACCAAACCTATTAACAAAATAAAATAAATAGAATAGAAATGTACAAGTAAAATAAATAAATAAATAAATAGAGTAATAAATATGTACAAACATATATACATATATACAGGTGCTGTGGGGAAGGGAAGGAGGTAAGACAGGGGGATGGAGAGGGGGATGAGGGGGAGAGGAAGGAGGGGGCTCAGTCTGGGAAGGCCTCCTGGAGGAGGCCTATATCAGAGAAGCAGTGTGGCTCAATGGAAAGAGCATGGGCTTTGGAGTCAGAGGTCATGGGTTCAAATCTTGGTTCTGCCACTTGTCAGCTGTGTGACTGGGCAAGTCACAACTTCTCTGGGCCTCAGTTACCTCATCTGTAAAATGGGATTAAGACTGTGAGCCCCCTGTGGGACAACCTGATCACCTCGTAGCCTCCCCCGTGCTTAGAACAGTGCTTTGCACATAGTAAGTGCTTAATAAATGCCATTATTATTAAATGCCATCATCATAAAACTGGGCTTGATCCCCTTCCTACTGGATGGTTTCACAGGTGCCTCATTCAGTATGATAACATTGAAACATTTTGTCCGCAATGCTAGTTTTGGAAACTGACCTCTGTGACGTTCCCCCTCCCTTTAGTCTCCCCAAAGGTTGCTTGGCTTCTTTTCCATGAAGCAACTCTTGACTCTGGCTTCAAAGTCATTCACTTATCATGGAAGGAACGTGGCCTCTGGAATGTTCTCTTCTCCAGATGATCCAAAGTAGGGAAAATAGGCTATGCAATGTTGATAATCAATGGTATTTATTGAACGCTTACTGTTTGCAGAGCACTGTACTAAGTGCTTGGGGGCTACAATACAACAGAATTTGGAGTAGACATGTTCCCTGCCCACAATGAGCTTACAGTCTAGAGGATAAAACTGTAATTAGATCTGGAGGTAGGGAGAAGGAGAGGGAGAAAGTGGGAAGACAGAGAGAAATGGAGAGAGAAAGAGAGAAAAACCCCAGGGAAATTAGCAGCTAACTAAATCCATGAAGAAGAAATTGGACAAATATTTCCAATGGGTATTCAGGCCACAATCTTTGGCCTTTTACATGTCTGGGGCAAGGTTTGATGTGAAGTGACAAACTGCTTCAGGAAATTGAAAGAACAACTGATTACCATATCCACAGCTTTATTGGGTTAGGGCACTTTTAATGAGATTGAAGTTTCCCAGTGTTTCTGGAAACTTTGCCTTCATCTCCTCTTAAGCTGTCTCTAAATGAAAACAGGAGAAACAAAATTGTACATTGAGCAATTCATTAGTGAAATTTTCACAGCTATTGCTCTTATTTCCTGGGTGATACTGGAGCATTTATTGATTATGACATTTAATTCCAAACTTTATTTTCCAACAAATATTAACAGGATATAAGGAGTCAGACATTCTACAGGACAACGGAAAGTCGTCTATTTCTACAGTATCTGGATTCTTTAAAACAATAAGAGAGCATCCAGCAATTTGTATTGATGTTCTTAAAGATGGCATTACATCTAGGGGTCTTCTCACAGATGCTTATTTCTCATGGAAGAAAAAACTAAGCAGCAGCAATACATGCGTTGCCATGGCAATGATGCATTTTTTTTTTGGATAACAGTAAATATGCATGTACTATGTCAGCACATCAGTAGCTAATTCCTTGTGGGATGTTTGAACTTGTGTACAGCAGCCTTCTGTTTTGAAAACTGTCCAGGCTTTTTTCATTGTTAATTGAATGCTTGTAGTTTATTAATTAGAGTCAAGAAAGACACTTTTTTAACAGCCATTTAGGGAAGGTCAGTGAGAGAATCAAGAACTATCTCTAGGAGATGAAAAAGGTTTAATGAATGCAATCAAAGTAGCTAAACTAAACATGTAAAATTGAGCCAAAATTGCCACCCAGTTTTTAGAATTTTAGAAACTGAAAGGAGGAATTAGTGTCGTTAGATTCATCTGGTGAAAGAGGAATGTGATTCTGACCTCTATATTTTTTAGGAAATGAAAGTCGTCAACCTAGGGAAGCAGCGTGGCCCAGTAAAAAACACCCAGAGCCTGGGAGTCAGAGGACCTGGGTTCTGATCCCAGCTCTGCCACTTGTCTGCTGTGTGACCTTGGGCAAGTCACTTCACTGGGCCTCACTTTTCTCATCTGGAAAATGGGGACTCAGTACCTTCTACTTAGGAGCCCCAAGTGGGACAAGGACTGTGGCCGACCTGATCGTCTTGCATCCACCCCAGTGTTTAGCACAATGCTGGTCATATCGTATGGATTTAATAAATTCTGGAATTGAAAGTTTATGTGTCTGTAACTCCAGTGTCACACAGCAGACCAGAAGCAGGACTGGATTTCTGACTCCCAATTCTTTGCTTTTTCCCTTAGGCCAGGGTACCTAGCATTCACATTTTTCCAGTGGGGAGGTGGGGACAGAGAATTTAAGTAACTCCCCCTCCAGACTGTAAGCTTGTTGTGGGCAGGGAATGTGTCAGTTATATTGTTGTGTTGTACTCTCCCAGGTGCTTAATACAATACTCTGCACACATTAAGTGCTCAATACATACGATTGATTGATTAACTTCTAATTGAGGAAGCTATGCCCCGGCAGCTTTGAGTCAGAACTTTGAGGCCCAAACCTTCCAGTATCAGCTTTGAAAATATGACTTTGTGTCTCAGGACCAAACTAAGACTTGCTATTGTTTGCCTGCTGTATGCTGGGCACCATTGTGTGTAGGATTCTGTACTGGATCCCTGTCGGTTTATGGCACTGTACCGGACACTAGCTGTGTTCAGGACACTGTACTGAGTGTCCACTGTCTGCAGGACACTGTAATGATTGCCCGCTGTGTGCAGGGCACTGTACGAGATACCAGCTATGTGCAGGTGCTGTACTGAGCACCTGCAGTGGGCAGGGCACTACACTAAGCAGTTGTGAGAGTACATTTATTTCAATAAAAGCCAATGACACTTTTAAAAAAGTAATTGTTATTCTGCATGATGGAGGCCCTGGGTGACTTAGTGTCATAAAGCAAGAAAATGGATCTGTTAAACTGGGAGAAGAGAAACTCATACAAATGCCTAGAAGAATGCATTCTCTGTTTTCCTAATACATCCTTGGCTAATAGAGGTTTTTGAACAGATTCATTATGTATATGTTGATGCCTTGTGTAGCACAGATGTTTTTAAGATGGATATTGAAAAAAATTATCATTTTCATTGTGTGGAAAAATCCATTTTCATCTGAAAGTTACCATGTTGTGATGAAGACTAATCCGTGAAAGGGAAGCGCTGGAAGCTATTATTGTTTCAGACTGAACCATTGAAAGATAATTTGGAAGAGTATAATGGGCAAAAGATTTTTCAAAGTTTCAAATCAACTTTACCTACCTATCATAGTTCAACTTCAAGAAAGCATGAATGAACTATCTTGAAGGTGCATCCTATTCTTACCTAAAGCTAAATTAATGCATCTTCTTGAGGTTTGTTGTCAGCATTTTCCCAACCGTTTTTTTTTATTTTGATTCGCGTTACCTTTGCTTTCTCAATTCATTATTAATTCATGAAGGAAGACAAGCACAAACTTCCCAGGTCTCCAGGAGCCTTCCTCAATCAATCCATCAATCAGTCAGTGGCATTTATTGAGCACTTACTGTGTGCAGAGCACTGTACTAATTGCTCGGGAGAGAACAATAGATCAGAGTTCCCTGCCCACAATGAACTTACAGTGTAGAGGGGGAGGCTGACGCCAATATAAATAAATGGATTATGGATATGTACATAAATCCTGAGAGGCTGAGGGTGGGGTGAATACCGAGTGCCCGAAGGGCACAGATCTAAGTGCAGAGATGACACAGAAGGGAGAGAAGGCTGAGAAAAAGATGGCTTAAATGGGGAAGGCCTCTTGGAGGAGGTGTGACCCTAATAAGACTTTGAAGGGGAACAAACCATGCAAGCTGGGCAATAGTAGGATGACAGATAGCACTCGGGAGCTAGCTGATCTGGTCTGGAGAACTGAGAGTGCCTTTCACAGGAGAGAAGTGCTTGTGAAGATCGAGTCTTGCCCCACTTTCAACACCACCTCAATCCCCAACCATCCTCTGGATGTATACAGGCCTTTCTGGGTAGAAGCAGAGTGTTAGCTCACGACTGTAATGTCTTCACTCAAACAGGAAACACCAGTCTTTGGCCTTTATCAGAACGCCACATTTCTCTATCGAATTGTTTGTTTTGGCTCCTGGAGAAAATAATGAGGCCGTAATTCTCATTCGTGAGATGGCCTGGCAAATCAGAAGTCTTCCTGGGTATGACAGTGAAAGACATCAGAGCTCCTAATATCCCACGTGTCCTCCAGGAAGCCTTCCCCGATCAACTCCCAACAACCCAAGCTGTATCAAATGATCAGTCAGCCTAAAACTTCAGGACCTGTACCCAGTTGGGCACTTCCATCAGATATATGTTATTAATCGATTATTAATTGATGATTAATAATTGAGTGTTCAATGGAAATATATGGCATTATTCATAAATACACATATGTATGCATATACATATTATATATATATTATTCATATATATTGTTACACATAGTCATTTTCCACTGTACACTCAATTATTCAAACTTTCCTTGCCCAAAACAGAGCTCCTCATCTTCCAATCCAAACCCTATCCTCCCCTAGACGTTTCCAACACCGTAGACAACGCCATCCTCCCTTACAAGTCAGTAACCTTGGCATCATCCTTGACTCATCTCTCTCAGTCAATCAATCATATTTATTGAGTGCTTACTGGGTACAGAGCACTGTAATAAGTGCTTGGGAGAGTACAATATAACAGAGTCAGTAGACACGTACCCTGCCCACAGTGAGCTTACAAGTCTAGGCGACAACCTTAGTCTTCAAACGGTCACCCAATCCTGTCAGTTCTACCTTCACAGCATCTCCAAAAGGCCCCCTTCCTCCCTACCCAAACTGCTACCACTCTGATCCAAGCACTTATCCTATCCCACCTTGACTCAACCTCCTTGATGACTTCCCTACTTCCTGTTTCTTCCCTCTTCAGTCGATACTCCACTCTGCTGCTCAGATCATTTTTCTTAAAAAAAACAACAACCATGAATTCCCCATCTCCCTACTTCTCAAAAACTTCCAATGGTTGTCCATCCACCTCTGCATCAAGACTCCTTACCATTGGCTTTAATACAGTCATTCAGCTCTGCCCTTCTTTCCTCAGCTCACTGATCTCCAGCTACAACCCAGCTGACAAATTTTGCCAAGCTACTCACCATACCTCAGTCTCATCTGAGAGGCCTTCCCAGACTTAGTTCCCTTATCCTCAGCTCCCCCTCCCTTCTGCATCACGTCGGCTCCCTACCTTTGCTCTTCCCCCTCCTTCCCTGCTGTACAGCACTTATGTATATATGTATAGATCTATAATTCTATTTATATGGATGCCTGTTTACTTGTTTTGTTGTCTGTCTCCCCCCTTAGATGGTAAACCCGGTGCGAGCAGGGATTGTCTCTCTGTATTGCTGAATTGTACCTTACAAGTGCTTAGTAGCATTTAGAGAAGCAGCGTGGCTCAGTCGAAAGAGCATGGGCTTTGGAGTCAGAGGTCAGAGGTTCAAATCCCAGCTCTGCCAATTGTTAGCTGTGTGACTTTGGGCAAGTCACTTAACTTCTCTGGGCCTCAGTTACCTCATCTGTAAAATGGGGATTAAGACTGTGAGCCCCCTGTGGGACAACCTGATCACCTTGTAACCTCCCGAGTTCTTAGAATAGTGCTTTGCACATAGTAAGTGCTTAATAAATGCCATCATTATTATTATCATTATTACACATAGTAACTGCTCAATAAATATGATTGATTGAATGAATGGATGAATGAATGAATCTGATCTCACTGCCGCCCCTTGCCCATGTCCTCCTTCTGGTCTGGAACTTCCTCCTCCTCCCCCATCAGACCATGGCTCTCCCCAAAGCCCTAATAAAGTCACACCTTCCCTGTCTATGCTCACATTTCCTCTACCCACCCTCCCTTAAGAGTCACCTATACTCTTGGCTCTCTATTCCTCAAGTGCTTGATATTCTCCCCAGGCTGAGCCCCAAGGATATGTTCATATCCTTACACTCCACCATTTCCATTGTCTGTAATCTCTTTTAATGACTTTTTTGCCCAATAAATTTTAAGCTCCTTGTGGGAAGAGACCGTGTCTACTAACTTGTATTGTACTCCTCCAAGTGCTCTGTACCCAATAAGTGGTCAGTGAATACCACTGATTGATATTAATTCAGATTTACTCTTGCTGTTTCATTCCCACATATTCACTCTACTACCTATTTGATTCATGTTCTCCCTTGTCTGCTCACTATTTATTAATAATCCTTGTCCATCTCCCCACTTAGAATGTAAATGCCTTATGGTTAGAGAATGTGTGTGTCTTGCTTCTGTTGTACTTGCCCAAGAGCTTAGTACAGTGCTTTCCACTATTGATGCTCAATAAATACCATTGATTGATTGACTGGATTTCATTGTTCTAAAGGTGAATCGATGGTCTTTGCTTCATCACCTATGTGAAGCCAACTTGCCTAAAGAGCACTGTAATATTTGACTTAGAATAAATATACTTTTTTGTCTTTATGTATCTCGAGGGGGTGCTGAAGACAAGGCTGAGAGAGATCCTGACCCCTGACCAAGTGCTTAGAAACAGTGCTTGGCATATAGTAAGCACTTAACAAGTACCACCATTATTATCATTATTATTCTAGTAATAATAATGATAATATGTGGACATTTAAAAGGAATGATTTGAAGAAGCACTTCACAGTGCCAAACCAGTTCTCTTTTAAGAAACTAATAATTGTTAATTATGGTATTTATTGAGCATTTACTACTTGCTAAGTGCTGGGGTAGGTATAAGGTTATCAGATCGGGCACAGTTACTGTCCCACAGCAAGTGCACAACTATCTCATTGCCACTATAAGAATGAGGAAATCAAGTCACAGAGAGAGGTTAGATAATAATAATAATTGTGGCATTTTTTCAGCACTCACTGGGTGTCAAGCCCTATTCTAAGTGTTGGGGTAGATACAAGGGAATCAGGTCAGACACAGTTAAATGACTTGTCCAAGTTCTCACAGCAGGGCGGTGGCTGAGCAGGGACAAGAACCCAGGTCTCCAAACTTCCTTTCCCCTGCTTTTCCACTAGGCCACTCCTCCAGCAGTTGATTTTTTCCCCCAAGATTTTTTGGTTGTCATATAGAAATAGCAGGCATCTGTTTAACACTCACTGACTGAATGATTGATGGATTCAATCAACCAACCCTACTGTGTCCTTTTAGGGTGTCTGGATTGAAGATGAAAAGAAGAGGTGGTCCCCCTCCAGGGCTCTCCAACCATTGCACTTGTATTATACTACCTCACCTCAGAAATCTCTTCTGCATGAAACACCCCAGTTTTTGAACCCTTTCCTACCATTCTTGAACTTTGATCTTTTTCCTCCCTCCTTCCTTCCTTCCTTCCTTCCTTCCTTCCTTCCTTCCTTCCTTCCTTCCTTCCTTCCTTCCTTCCTTCCTCCCTCCCTCCCTCTCTCCCTCTCTCCTTCCCTCTCTCCCTTATCTGTATCTCTCCCTTCCTACATCCCTCATTCCCTTCCTCCCTTCCTTTCTGTCAATCTAAGCTCCTCCTGGATGCCAATATGGTACTGGCCAACTTTAATGTCTGTCTCCCCCTGTAGACTGTAGATTGTAGACTCTTTGTGGGCAAGGATTACACCTACCAATTGTGTGTATTGTCCTCTCCCAAAAGCTTAGTACAGTGCTCTCTGCACACAATAAATACCATTGATTGACTGGGAGAGAGCAGTAGATGTCTGAGACCTGGGTCCTGCTCTTGAAAGGGGGAGACAGGCAGGTATAAATTGGATAGTAATGTGATGTGAGCAGGCAGAATAATGCCAATAATAACTGTAAGGACAAGAGTGTAAAAAATAAATGAATGGATGGATGAGGAGCGTCGCTCAGTAGAAAGAACACCGGCTTGGGAGTCAGATGTCATGGGTTCTAATCCCGGCTCCGCCACTTGTCCGCTGTGTGACTTTGGACAAATCACTTAACTTCTCTGCGCCTCAGTTACCTCATCTGTAAAATGGGGATTAAGACTGTGAGCCCCGTGTGGGACAACCTGATCACTTGTATCCTCCCCAGAGCTTAGAACAGTGCCTTGCATATAGTAAGTGCTTAACAAATGCCATCATTATTATAAGAGCTAAGGGTGACTCGATACCCCAGGGGTGATGGAAATTAACTTGGGGAGGGCTTCCTGGAATAGGTGGGCTGGCAGAGGGGTCTTGAAGATGGAGAAAGCTGTGGTCTGCTGGATTTAAGGGAGAGCTGTGGTCTGTTGGATATGAGGGTGAGCTCTGGTCTGATGGATTTTGAGTTGAGGAAATTCCAAGCAGGGAGAGGAGGTTAATTTGCAAGAAGAAACGAATGGGAGCTGGGGTAAAATGGGTGAAGAGAACTGATAAGTAAGGAAGAGAAAGTTGGTGGAGAGCCACTTCCTGTCACCATTACAAGGTGCCTGGACCCAAGTAGCTCTACTTCATGTTTACCGGAGCAACCAAGTATTAAATTCTCATTACCCTTTCCCTCATGAAGTGGAGGCAGTACATAGTCTTGGCCACTCCCGACACTCACCGGTAGTGCTGTGAGAGAGGGGCCAGGGAGAAAGCTATTGCTGTGGCTGTTGGACTTTGGAACACTCTGCCTAGGCTGTTATGAACCCCAAAATTGATTCTTCAATCTCAATGCTCTAGAGCTCTTACTATGTTCACCATCACCCTTGGGTTCTTGAGTTGTTTTGCCTTTGTGGATCCAATCTTTCTCGGGGACCCGGGGCCAATCTTCCAGCCCCCTGCTGAGATTGGCTGCCCCCAAGGACCATGGACCAAGTCTTTTTCATTCATCCCATTGTATTTATTGAGTGCAATTCATCCTTTATTGTACTCTTCTCTGAGTCTTATCACAGTGCCTTGAGCCCAATACATTCCATTGATTAAATCAAACAGAAACACCACTCTGAAGGTGACAGAATCAATCAATCAGCCCATCCATCAGTGGTATTCACTGCACTCTTACCCTGGGGAGAGCACTGTACTAAGCCCTTGGGGGAGTACAGTACCTCAGGGTTGCTTTCTTCATTGTTGGTTGACATGATCCCTGCTTTCAAGGAACTCACAGAACAGTAAGGGAAATGATTTTAATGTCCGCCTTCCCCTCCTGAATGTTACAGCTTGTGGGTCTTCACACGGGTCGCCCATATCTTTGTCTCGGCCAAATGGAAGTTCGGAATAGTGGAGATTAACAACATGGTCAGTAATCCTCTCCCTGTGCACATTTCAAAAGTGTTAAATAATAATACACGGCAATCACTTTCTTTCTAAGAATCCGGGCCAGATTTCAATCTGTGTTTCTGGTACCAGGATTGAAACCATCTAGCCTGAGCATTTCTTTAGTGTTCTATAGCAGCTGGCCCCCAGATCAATTCCTTCTGTTCTGCAGGTTGGGTTCCACGCCACTGCACTGCTTATGTGTGTGTCATAGGCACAGTTTCATTGTGACTGAAACCTAATTGACTTTCATGGTGAATATTAAAGGGGAGTTGTGTACGAGAGCAACTGTCCATTCATCGTCACTTGATATTGCCAAACCCCGTGCCTAATGACAGGGGAGGAGAGGAAGGAACCCAACTCTTTGTACTTTAGGAAAGAAGTGAATCCTTCAGTTACTGTTGACACGTCTGTGGCAAATATGTACACCAAGTGAAAGTAGAAATAAAACGCTGGGTAAGAAGTCGTTAAACATCCAAGCTGATGAATTATTCATATGACTTCAAAGTTGGACTTGGAAAAAAATGTAAATAAAATGTCTCTGTAAGTTTCTTCTATCTGGGGAGGGTTTTTATAGTCTTGAACTAAATGCAAGATGCACTTAAAGTGTCTGATTATATTGTATATTTTATTCAAATGAAGAACATTGAACAAATACATATTTTTTATTCTTGAAAAAAAGAAACACATATCTCATAGATGATAAATACCCATGAGAAAATGAATTATCTTGATTTTTCCCCATTATCCTTTATTGCTATTTTATATACTCTATAAAGTATCGAGCTTCAAAGTATTCAAATGAAATGCGAGTTAATTTATCTGATACTTAAGCATTTTTTTTTGTGCCACGCAGATATTACTGGAGCATTCTGGGCCTCCTAAGGAATCTCTCAGAGCTGAAAACTGCCACTTAAGCTTATCAGAGAAAGCCCTTGTGTATTAGCTTAGTGAACTGCTGGAGAGCCAGCATTATCAAATGAACGTACCCTTCCATACGAGGCATGGAAGAGCCCCTGTCCTTTCAGCTCCCTTGTCCTGTGCTGTCGGTCAGTCAGTCAGACAGTCAATTGTGTTTATTAAACGCTTACTGGGAGCAGAACAATGTACTACACGCTGGGTTGGTCCCACCTGGAGACGATTTCTTGCCGGAACAAATCTATTCCTGCCAGTTGGGTCTACGTGATCTTTGAACCTGAAGAGCAGCTGGATTGGACTCTCCCCATCTGTCCTTCCAGTACACAGATGGTACTGCTGCCAGAGATTATTTAGCAGTGCGGGCAAAGGTTGGATTTGCTAGCCTGGCATCACTCTGGGTTCTGCTCTGATTGGCTGTGTGGAGGCAGGGAGGCCCAGGGCCTTTGCCAACATGAGCAAGGGCTTGGCAGCCAAGTAGTCGATAGCCAGGAGGGGGACTTGTGAGGGAAGAGAATGAAGCAATGGTTCTAGCCCCGAGTTAGGGGTCAGGATTCCCTCCTAGGAATTGCCCTAGGACCAGGCGAGAATGAAAGGAATTCTGCAAAGCTTTGTCAGTGATGTCATCGCGTTACCATGTATGTCCAATGGAACACACACCATCACGCGCCTGTCAGCATCCAGTATCTGCCAGGGCCATCCGCAGCTCCCTTAGTCCACACACACGCCTTTCTCTTTCCTTCTTGAAGTTGGTGATGAGGGTGGCATCTGTGGTGCCTGCTCAGCAGGTCCGCATGGTGGGGAAGAGAGTGAACATCGCCTCCAGGCTACCTAGAGCTTGGCCCCAGCTGCTTTTGGGTCTGAGACCTTAGCCGCTGGTCTTGTCTCTGACCGTGCTGGTGACACGGAGTATTTTGGAAGAGCATCATCCTTGAAGTTGGAAGGTTTGTTAAGCAGATGCTCAGGACTCTGACCCATTGTTCTCACCTGTTCCCCTGCGTGGAACTTTCAAATCCACCCAGCCACGGTTCTCCTCTCTTCAGAAGCCACTGCCTTCAGGAGGCACTCCCTGATTAATCCCCCTACCTTCCTGCTGTTACCAAATTAATTATTTACCTTTACTTTTTATCATTTGTACCTAGGTGCTTGCTCTTTTACTTATACATTCACAATATACTTATAATCCAGGCTATGCCACTTGTCAGCTGTGTGACTTTGGGCAAGTCACTTGCCCAAGTGACTTTGGGCAAGTCTGTGCCTCAGTTACCTCATCAGCAAAAGGGGGATTAAGACTGTGAGCCCCCCGTGGGGCAACTTGATTACCCTGTATCTAACCCAGTGCTTAGAACAGTGCTTGGTACATAGGAAGTGCTTAACAAGTACCATCATTATTATTATTAATAACAATAATGTTTGTTAAGCACCTACAATAAGGCAGGCACCATACTTAGTGCAGGAGTAGGTTCAAGATCACAGTCCTTCTCCCATGTGGGGCTCACAGTCTAAGGGGGAGATAGAAGGGGTATTGAATCTCCATTTTCCAGAGGCAGAATCAGGCACAGAGCAGAGAAGTGACTAGCCCAAGGTCACCTAGCAGGCAAGTGGCAGAGCCAGGATTAGAAGGCAGGTCCTCTGACTCCCAGGCCCATGCTGTATCCACTGAGTCACGCACTTCAAAGCCTTATTGAAGGCACATCATCCCCCAAGAGGCCTTCCCTGGCTAAGCCCTCCTTTCCTCTTTTCCTCATTCATTCATTCATTCTATCATATTTATTGAGAGCTTACTGTTTGCAGAGCACTGTGCTAAGCACTTGGGAAGTACAAGTTGGCAACATATAGAGACGGTTCCTACCCATCAATGGGCTCACAGTCTAGAAGGGGGAGACAGACAACAAAACAAAACATGTGGACAGGTGTCAAGTCTTCAGAACAAGTCCTCCTCCCTTCTGCGTCCCTCTGACTTGCTCCCTCTCAGTCCCACAGCACTTATGTACACATCTGTAATTCATTTATTTCTATTAATGTTTGTCTCCCCCTCTAGAATATAAGTGCATTGTGGGCAGGGAAGGTGTTTATTGTTATACTGTACTCTCCCAAGCACTTAGCATGGCGCTCTGCACACAGTAAGCGCTCAACAGATACGACTGAGTGAATGTAGGATTGACGGAATGGAAGTGTCCATCTGCTTCCTCCATGAGATCATAATCAATCAATCAATCATTCAATCAATCAATTGTATTTATTGAGCGCTTACTGTGTGCAGAGCACTGTACTAAGCGCTTGGGTGTCAAAGGCAGGATCTTTTCCTTTGGCTCCATGTTTGCCAGCACGTCATATAGTAAATGCTGTTACTGAAGCAAATAGGGATGACATGACGAGAAGCAGCGTGGCTCAGTGGAAAGAGCACGGGCTTTGGAGTCAGAGGTCATGGGTTCAAATCCTGGCTCCGCCACTTGTTAGCTGTGTGACTTTGGGCAAGTCACTTAACTTCTCTGTGCCTCAGTTACCTCATCTGTAAAATGGGGATTAAGACTGTGAGCCCCATGTGGGACAATCTGTTCACCTTGTAACCTCCACAGCGCTTAGAACGGTGCTTTGCACATAGTAAGCGCTTAATAAATACTATTATTATTATTATTATTGTTTGCAACTACATCTGTATTCAATCAATCAATCAATCATATTTATTGAGCACTTACTGTGTGCAGAGCACTGTACTAAGCGCTTGGGAAGTACAAGTTGGCAACATATAGAGACAGTCCCTACTCAACAGTGGGTTCACAATCTAAAAGGGGGAGACAGAGAACAAAACCAAACATACTAACAAAATAAAATAAATAGAATAGATATGTACAAGTAAAATAAATAAATAAATAAATGGAGTAATAAATATGTACAAACATATATACATATATACAGGTGCTATGGGGAAGGGAAGGAGGTAAGATGAGGGGGACGGAGAGGGGGACGAGGGGGAGAGGAAGGAAGCGGCTCAGCCTGGGAAGGCCTCCTGGAGGAGGTGAGCTCTAGTAGGGCCTTGAAGGGAGGAAGAGAGCTAGCTTGGCGGGTGGGCAGAGGGAGGGCATTCCAGGCCCGGGGGATGACATGGGCCGGGGGTCGATGGCGGGACAGGCGAGAACGAGGCACGGTGAGGAGATTAGCAGCAGAGGAGTGGAGGGTACGGGGTGGGCTGTAGAAGGCTGTATTCCTTCAAATCTGCAGGCATGCATGCCTGCATATGCTCACACATGCATGTGTTCTCCCAGACTGCTTCTTCAGACACCACACATGTGCACAAGCCACGTATTGTCTCTCTTTATTGCTCTACTGTACTTTTCCCAAAGTGCTTAGTACAGTGCTCTACACACAGTAAGTGTTCAACAAATACAATTGAATGAATAAATGAATGAATGAATGAATTTCTTCTTACCTCATGACATGCTATATCCAAACAGGTTTTCTTTGTCATCATTCTTGACTAATAATAATAATAATAATGATGGCATTTGTTAAATGCTTAGACGTGCAAAGCACTGTTCTAAGCGCTGGGGTAGATACAAGGTAATCAGGGTGTCCCACATAGGGCTCACAAGCTTCATCCCCATTTTACATATGAGGGAACTGAGGCACACAGAGAAGTGAAGTGATTTGTCCAAAGTCACACAACTGACAAATGGCAGAAGCAGGATTAGAACACACAACCTCTAACTCCCAAGCCCGGGCTCTTTCCACTAAGCCACGCTGCTTCTCCCTAAAGGTGGTATGGTGTGTGGTTTTAAGGGCCTAGTGGGAATAAATGATAAGTGACCAACATTCATTTTAAGGCAATATAGTCTATGTTGATAGTGAGTTTGCTCTTTTAACAGAGTTCCTATAGTTCAAGGGTGGCATTCTTGCTAGCCCCTCCTGAAGGGAAAACCGACACTCTAGACGGTGAGTTCCTTGTGGGCAGGGATTGCCTCTATTATATCATCCTTTCCCATGTTCTTAGTACAGTGCTCTGCACCCAATAAGCAGTCAATACGAACCATTGACTCTAGTACCCCCACATTCTGAGGCTTTGCACTTATAGGCTGAATCTGAACATCCCCATATTCCCTCAAAGCCTCTTTAGCCTAAACACTTTATGAAGACACCCCTGACAACAGAAGTGAATGTGCCTGGAGAATCTCTCTCCTGATGAGGCCCTCATTTCCACTTCTCCCGCTTCCTTCTGCATTGCCCTTGCACTTGGATTTGCACTCTTTATTTTCGCCTCCCTCAGCCCCACAGCACTAGAGAAGCAGAGTGGCTTAGTGGATGGAGCCCTGGCCCAGATGGCCCTGGGTTCTAATCCCACCACTGCCACATGTCTGCTGAAAGACCTTGGTTAAGTCACTTCACTTCTCTGGGCCTCAGTTACCTCATCTGTAAAATGGGGATTGAGAGTGTGAGCCCCATGTGGGACAGGGACTTTGCCAACCTGATCATCTGGTATCTGCCTCAGCACTTGGCACATAGTAAGTGCTTAACAATTGCAATTATTATTATTAAGTACATATCTGTAGTTTAACTATTGCTATTAATGTCTGCCTTACCCTCTAGACACTCCAGAGTGTCTGATCTGATTGTGTGAAACCTATTCTTGGGAGCTTTCTCCTTAGAGGAGGAATAGTCTGTTAGAGAGGCAGCTTGGCTTAGTGGAAAGAGCATGGGCTCAGGAGTCAGAGGTAGTGAGTTCAAATCCTACTCCGCCTCTTGTCTGCTGTGTGACCTTGGGCAAGTCACTTAATTGCTCTGGGCCTCAGTTCCCTCATATGTAAAATGGGGATTAAGACTGTGAGCCCCATGTGGGACAACCTGATTACCTTGTATCTACTCCAGTGCTCAGAACAGTGCTTGGCACATAATAAGCACTTAACAAATACCATAATCATTATTATTATTATTATTATTATGAAGAAGGTATATCATGGAGTCATGTCTCATTTGGACACTGCTGAGATGTCAACTCCACATATGCAAACATTGACTCAGAATATCAGAACACTGGACAACCTGTAGCAACAGAAGGCTACTGACTCAATCGATCACTCACTAGTATTTATTGAACAATAATAACAATAATGATGGTATTCGTTTAGCACTTACTATGTGTCAAGACTCTTCTAAGCACTGGGTTAGATACAAGCTAATCAGGTTGGACACAATCCATGTCCCACATGAGGCTCAAAGTCTTAATGCCCATTTTACAGATGAGGTAACTAAGGCACAAAGAATTTAAGTGATTTGCCCAAGATCACACGGCAGACAAGTGGCAGAGCTGGGATTAGAATCCAGATCCTTCTGACTCCCAGGCCCGTGCTCTATCCACTAGAACACTTACCGTGTGCAGAGCACTGCACTAAGCACTTGGACAGAGTTAGGTAGGCCCACAAGGACCTTACAGTCTCGAAGGCAGCACACAATCTAGAAGAGTCAGTCAATCAATCAGTGGTATGTATTGAGCATTTACTATGCGCAGAGCACTGGAGTGAGTGCTTGAAAGACTAGAATATGTTGAAGTTGGTAGACACAATCCCTGCTCTCAACGAACTTACAGCCTTGAGTGAGGGACAGACCTTAAACTAGATTACCATTGAAACACCAGAAGATTGTAAATTCCTTGTGAGCAGAGCATGGGTGTTTTGTGAGACAACAGTATTTATTGCCCCTCTCAGGGTGACAACACTAGAGTTTCCCCGTACACTGCTAGTTAGGACTACGGCAGGGAGAGTCAAGCAGAGCAGTATGGCTCAGTGGAAAGAACTTGGGCTTGGGAGCCAGAGGTCATGGGTTCAAATCCCAGCTCCACCAATTGTCAGCTTTGTGACTTTGGGCAAGTCACTTCACTTCTCTGTGCCTCAGTTCCCTCATCTGTAAAATGGGGATTAAGACTGTGAGCCCCATGTGGGACAACCTGAACACCTTGTATCCCCCCAGTGCTTAGAACAGTGCTTTGTACATAGTAAGCACTTAACAAATACCATTATTATTATTATTATTATTATTAGTAGTAGTAGTAGTAGTAGTAGTAGTAGTAGTAGTAGTAGTAGTATGCCCACTCCATTCCTAGCTTGGGCAGTGGCTAGCAAGTGGAAGGCAATCTGCTACAAGCCAAAACTCACCCTTACTGGGTAGCAGAGGCATGGGAGAGAGTCAAGGGTGGAGACTCAAGTTTACTTCACGGAAGGAGGCAATGGTAAACCACGTCCATATTTTTACCAAGAAAACTCTATGGATCCACTACCAGAATGACTGCAGACAGAGGTCGGGCATTCTGGGAGAGATGTGTCCATGGTGTCGCTGTGGGCCAGAGATGACTCGATGGCATAAGAAAAGTATTTATTGAGCATCCCTTCTCAGCATGCCACCTTTCACTCCCAATATGCCCAGTGCCCATGAAACCATGAGAGACTCTGGCTTCTACAAATTAGAGAACACTGGGAAACTTTGGTTGTGACTGGACTCTAGATGCCCTACCACCCTTAGAGATCCTCTTTACCACCAGGCTTGTTGGACTCTTAAGCTTTGTCTTAAGTGTTGTGTTTGTATTCCTATAAGTTTATCTTTCCTATCGTGTCTATTGTCAAACCCTTACCATCTTATTCTCAAATCAATAGTATTTATTGAGCACATACTGTGTGCAGAGCACTGTACAAGTGCTTGGGAGAATACAATGCAACAGAGTTGGTAGAGACATTCCTTGCTTACAGTCTAGAGGGGGAGATAGACATGAATATGCATGCATAAATTATGGGTAATAATAAAAATGGTATTTGTTAAGTACTTACTATGTGCCAAGCTCTGGGATAGATACAAGTTTATCAGGTTGTCTCACGTGGGGCTCTCAGTCTTAATGCCCATTTTACAGATGAGGCAACTGAGGCAGAGAGAAGTTAAGTGACTTGTCCGAAGTCACACAGCAAAGTGGCAGAGCCGGGATTAGAACCCACGACCTCTGACTCCCAAGCCCAGGCTCTTTCCACCAAGCCACGCTGCTTTTCTATATACATAAGTGCTGTGACACTGAGGGTGGGGTGAATACAGGGTGCAAATCCTAAGTACAAGGGTGACACAGAAGGGAGTGGGAGAAGAGGAAGTGAGGGCTTAATCAGGGAAGGCCTCAATAATAATAATGACGGTATTTGTTAAATGCTTACTATGTACATCTCATGAAATCTCTCGCTCCATCCCTTCTCCCCTCCTTAACTTCCATCTTCAACCGTTCACTCTCCACTGGTTCCTTACCCTCTGCCTTCAAACATGCCCATGTCTCTCCCATCCTAAAAAAACCCTCTCTTGATCCCACCTCACCTTCTAGTTATCGCCCCATATCCCTCCTACCATTCCTTTCCAAACTCCTTGAACAAGTTGTCTACACGCGCTGCCTAGAATTCCTCAACAATCCCAGTGGTGCCTCAGGTTGGTCTCCTACCCTTTTTAGAGAAGCAGCGTGGCTCAGTGGAAAGAGCCCGGGCTTTGGAGTCAGGGGTCATGGGTTTGAATCCTGGCTCTGCCACTTGTCTGCTGTGTGACCTTGGGCAAGTCACTTAACTTCTCTGAGCCTCAGTTCCCTCATCTGTAAATGGGGATTAACTGTGAGCCCCATGTGGGACAACCTGATCATGTTATATTCCCCCCAGTGCTTAGAACAGTGCTTTGCACATAGTAAGCACTTAACAAATGCTATTATTATTTAGAGAAGCAGCGTGGCTCAGTGGAAAGAGCCCGGGCTTTGGAGTCAGAGGTCATGGGTTCAAATCCCGGCTCTGCCAATTGTCAGCTGTGTGACTTTGGGCAAGTCACTTCACTTCTCTGTGCCTAAGTTACCTCATCTGTAAAATGGGGATTAAGACTGTGAGCCCCCGAGGGACAACCTGATCACCTTGTAACTTCCCCAGCGCTTAGAACAGTGCTTTGCACATAGTAAGAGCTTAATAAATGCCATAAAAAAAAAACCAACAACAACTCTCTCCTCGACCCCCTCCAGTCTGGCTTCCGTCCCCTACATTCCACAGAAACTGCCCTCTCAAAGGTCACCAATGACCTCCTGCTTCCCAAATCCAAAAGCTCATACTCTGTCCTAATCCTCCTCGACCTCTCAGCTGCCTTCGACACTGTGGACCACCCCCTTCTCCTCAACACGCTATCCGACCTTGGCTTCACAGACTCCGTCCTCTCCTGGTTCTCCTCTTATCTCTCCGGTCATTCATTCTCAGTCTCTTTTGCAGGCTCCTCCTCCCCCTCCCATCCCCTTACTGTGGGGGTTCCCCAAGGTTCAGTGCTTGGTCCCCTTCTGTTCTCGATCTACATGCACTCCCTTGGTGACCTCATTCGCTCCCACGACTTCAAATATCATCTCTACGCTGATGACGCCCAGATCTACATCTCTGCCCCTGCTCTCTCCCCCTCTCTCCAGGCTCGCATCTCCTCCTGCCTTCAGGACATCTCCATCTGGATGTCTGCCCGCCACCTAAAACTCAACATGTCCAAGACTGAACTCCTTGTCTTCCCTCCCAAACCCTGCCCTCTCCCTGACTTTCCCATCTCTGTTGACGGCACTACCATCCTTCCCGTCTCACAAGCCCACAACCTTGGTGTCATCCTCGACTCCGCTCTCTCATTCACCCCTCACATCCAAGCCGTCACCAAAACCTGCCAGTCTCAGCTCCGCAACATTGCCAAGATCCTCCCTTTCCTCTCCATCCATACTGCTACCCTGCTCATTCATGCTCTCATCCTATCCCGTCTGGACTACTGCATCAGCCTTCTCTCTCATCTCCCATCCTCGTGTCTCTCCCCACTTCAATCCATACTTCATGCTGATGCCCAGATTGTCTTTGTCCAGAAATGCTCTGGGCATGTTACTCTCCTCCTCAAAAATCTCCAGTGGCTACCAATCAATCTGCGCATCAGGCAGAAACTCCTCACCCTGGGCTTCAAGGCTCTCCATCACCCTGCCCCCTCCTACCTCACCTCCCTTCTCTCCTTCTACAGCCCACCCCGCACCCTCCACTCCTCTGCTGCTAATCTCCTCACCGTACCTCATTCTCACCTGTCTCGTCATCGACCCCCGGCCCACGTCATCCCCCGGGCCTGGAATGCCCTCCCTCTGCCCATCCGCCAAGCTAGCTCTCTTCCTCCCTTCAAGGCCCTACTGAGAGCTCACCTCCTCCAGGAGGCCTTCCCAGACTGAGCCCCTTCCTTCCTCTCCCCCTCGTCCCCCTCTCCATCGCCCCATCTTACCTCCTTCCCTTCCCCACAGCACCTGTATATATGTATATATGCTTGTACATATTTATTACTCTATTTATTCATTTATTTATTTTACTTGTACATATCTATTCTATTTATTTTATTTTGTTAGTATGTTTGGTTTTGTTCTCTGTCTCCCCCTTTTAGACTGTGAGCCCACTATTGGGTAGGGACTGTCTCTATATGTTGCCAACTTGTATTTCCCAAGTGCTCAGTACAGTGCTCTGCACACAGTAAGCGCTCAATAAATGTGATTGATGATGATGATGATGTGCAAAGCGCTGTTCTAAACTCTGGGGAGGTTACAAGATGATCAAATTGTCCCATGGGGGACTCACAGTTTTAATCCCCATTTTACAGATGAGGTAACTGAGGCACAGAGAAGGTACGTGACTTGCCGAAAGTCACACAGCTGACGGTGGAGCTGGGATTTTAACCCATGACCTCTGACTCCAAAGCCCGTGCTCTTTCCACTGAGCCATGCCACTTCTCCAGAGATGCTTGGAGGAGATGTGCCTTCAACAAGGTTTTGAAGGTGAGGAGAGTGATCATCTGTTGGATATGCAGAGGGAGGGCTCTCCAGGCCAGAGGCGGGATGTGGGTGAGAAGTCGGTGGCAAGATAGGCAAAACTGAAGTCCAGATAGCATTAGAACAATGAAGTGAGATTGCTGGATTGTAGTAGGGGAGCAGCAAGGTAATGTAGAAGGGGGAAGGTGACTGAACGCTTTAAAGCCAATGCTAATAAGTTTCTGATTAATGTAGAGGGGTATGGGCAACCATTGGAGAGTCCTGAGGAGTGGGGAAACATGGACTGAACGTTTCAGTAGAAAAATGATCCGGGCAGATGAGTGAAGTGTGGACTGGAGTGGGGAGAGACAGCAGGTAGGGAGGTTGGTAAGGCGGCTGATGCAGTAATCAAGGCAGGATAGGCTATGTGCTTGGATTAATGTGATAGCCGTTTGGATGGAGAGGCTAGGGCATATTTTAGCGATGTTGTGAAGTTTGAACTAACAGGTTTTGGTGACAGATTGAATATCGGGGTTGAAAGAGAGAGATGGTGGTGCTGTCTACAGTGATGGGAAAGTCAGACAGAGGACAGAGTTTGGGTAGGAAGATGAGGAGGTCTGTTTTGAACATGTTAAGATGAGGAGTTGGCGGGACATCCAAGTAGAGATGTCTTGAAGGCAGGAGGAAATGAGAGACTGCAGAGAGTGAGAGAGAGAGATCAGGGCTGGAGATGGAGAATTGGAAATCATCCACATAGAGATAGATGGTCTTTGCAACCATGGGAGCGAATGAGTTCTCCAAGGAAGTGGATGCAGATGGAGAATTGAAGAGGACCCAGAACTGAGCCTTGAGGGATGCCCACATTTAGTGGGTGGGAGGCAGAGGGGGAGCCCGTGAAAGAAACTGAGAAGGAGTGGCCAGAGATATAGGAGGAGAACCCGGAGACAGCAGTATCGGTAAAACCGAGATCGAATAATGTATATGACGTCATTCCTATGAGAAAATCAATTCTTACCCACAGTCTGAGTCTGAACAGAAGCCATCGTTTCATCTGACCCTCTTCAGTCCATCATCACTCAGACATTGTCCTGAGCAACTGGACTTCAAGTCTTCTCAACCCAACTATCCTCAGAGCACAGTGGACAAGGTAACACACAGTTTACCGCACATAGTAAGCTCTCAATAAATATGACAATGAATGAATGAAGTTTCCACATTTGAGAGTCCTGACTGGAATCTTGGTTTTTAAAATGAAACAATCTATCACTCTATGGTATTCACTGAGCACTTCCTGTGTGCAGAGCACTGTACTAAGTGATCAGAGAGTATAATACAACAGGGTTGGTAGATAAAAATCTTTATTAAGAGGTAACTTTTCCTTTTCTCTAATGAATAAACTGGGTAGGAAGAGGGAAGCAGAGTCTAGAGACAGAAAAGGGCAGATTTTCTGAAGTGGATTTATGAATTTATTAAATATTAAAGTGATAATTTAAATTGATTTATAGTTTAAGAAGCCATAAATGTGGGTTGAGATTGATTAAATGCCTCTGCTTTGCTTTGGTGTTTAATCTATTTCAAAACCTGTTTAAGGCAAGTATAAAGTATACTAAAAATGAAATGGAGATTATTATAGAAAATCATATAATGGGAAAATAAGACTTGTTCTTCCATAATGTCAGCGGGAAAGTGCTGGGTTTCCTTTTCACATTAAGAAGCAAAAGAGAATCAGTCATCCAGTGGAAAAATCATGGAACTGTCAGTCAAGAGACCCTAGTTCCAGTTCTGGTTCTTCCATTTGCTTGCTGTGTGACCTTGGGCAAATTACTTCACCTCTCTGAGCCTCAGTTTCCTCATATTCATTCATTCATTCAATTGCATTTATTGAGCACTTACTGCGTGCAGAGCACTGTACTAAGCATTTGGGAAGTAAAAGTCGGCAACATATAGAGACGGTCTCTACCCAACAACGGGCTCACAGTCTAGAAATGTAAAATAAGGATAAAACACTTGTTCTCCCACCATCTGCGAGCCCTGCTTAGGACAGTGACTATGTCTGATCTAGTAATTAATAATGATTGTGATAACTGTTAAGCACTTATTAGGTGCCGATACTGTACTAAGCTGCTGGGATAGATCAAATGTAAGTCGATTGGACACAGTCCCTGCTCCGCATGGGGCTCCAAGTCTAAAGGGGAGGGAGAACAGATATTGAATCCCAATTTTACAGTTGAAGAAACTGAGGCACAGAGCAGTGAAATGATTTGCCCACGGTCACACAGTAGAAAAGTGGCAGCGGGTTAAGAACCCAGGTCTTCTGACTCCCAGGCCTGGGCTCTTTCCACTAGGCCATGCGCCTTCTCTGCCCTCTTTTATGAAGCTTAGGGTTTATGCCTGATTTCTGCAGAGAATCAGTCCTCCAGTCCACTTGCCCCACAGCTCTCCAGAGTGCCTGGATTAGGTCATTGAGGAGATTACTCTTGACTGTAATTTTGTAATGGGAAGGGAACATGCCTGCTAATTGTGTTGTGTTATACTCTCCTAAGCACTTAGTCACTTCTCAGGGTCACCTGGAGAGTTTCCAGTACTCTACCAGTCTTGACTATGAGAGGGAGAGTCAGGCAGAGTCGTATTCATTCCATTCCTAGCTTGAGCAGTAGCCGCTCCTCTGCCGCTAACCTCCTCACTGTACCTCGTTCTTGCCTGTCCCGCCGTCAACCCCCGGCCCACGTCTTTCCCCTGGCCTGAAATGCCCTCCCTCCACACATCCACCAAGCTAGCTCACTTCCTCCCTTCAAAGCCCTACTGAGAGCTCAACTCCTCCAAGAGGCCTTCCCAGACTGAGCTCCCCTTTTCCTCTCCTCCTCCCCATCCCCCCCGCCCTACCTCTATCCCCTCCCCACAGCACTTGTATATATATTTGTACAGATTTATTACTCTATGTATTTTACTTGTACATATTTACTATTCTATTTATTTTGTTAATGATGTGCATATAGCTTTAATTTTATTTGTTCTGACGATTTTGACATTTGTCTACATGTTTTGTTTTGTTTTCTGTCTCCCCCTTCTAGGCTGTGAGCCGTCGTTGTGTAGGGACCGTCTCTATATGTTGACGACTTGTACTTCCCAAGCACTTAGTACAGTGCTCTGTTTTCTACAAAAATGTTCAATCCACATCTCTACACTCCTCAAGAACCTCCAGTTCTTACCTCCTTTTAACTTTACCTCCCTCATTTCCCACTATGCTCCAGCATGTTCACTTCACTCCTCTAAAACCAACCTACTCATTGTACTCCGACCTCTCTATCTCACCGTCGACCCCTTGCCCACATCCTCCTTCTTGCCTGGAACTTTCTCTCCTTTCATATCTGGCAGATCGCTGCTCTCCCCTCTATCAAAGCCTTATTAAAATCACATCTCCTACAAGAGACCTTTCTCAACTTATCCCTCTTTTCTCCTGCTCTCTCTCCCTTCTGTGTTATCCTTTCCCTTGGATCAGTACTCTCCATTCACCCCAACCTCAGCCCCACAGCACTTGTGTACATATCTGTAATTTATTTCAAAGTCCCTCTCCCCCTGTAGACCTCAAGCTTGTTGTGGGCAGGGGATGTGTCTACCTACTCTGTTATATTGGACTCTCCCAACCTTTTAGTGCAGAGCTCTGTGCTCCGTAAGTGCTCAATGAATAGATTGATTGATGTTTCTGTTGCCTTTTCTCCAGGCCAGCCCCAACCATGACCCCCAATAATAATAACAATAATAACAATAATGATAATAATGATAATGGCATTTATTAAGCGCTTACTATGTGCAAAGCACTGTTCTAAGCACTGGAGAGGTTACAAGGTGATCAGGTTGTCCCATGGGGGGTTCACAGTCTTCTTCCCCATTTTACAGATGAGGGAACTGAGGCCCAGAGAAGTGAAGTGACTTGCCCAAAGTCACACAGCTGACAATTGGTGGAGCCTGGATTTTAACCTATGACCTCTGGGGTAGATCAGAGATGATTAGGTCAGTCACAAACCCACATGGAGCTCACAGACTAAGTAGGAAGGAGAACAAGTATAGAATCCCCATTTTATGTATGAGGAAACTGAGGCACAGAGAGGTGAAATGGCATGCTGAATGCAGAGCCAGGAAACTGAGGCACAGAGAGGTGAAGTGGCATGCTGAATGCAGAGCCAGGATGAGAAGCAACGCGATCTAGTGGAAAGAGCACTGGTCTGGAAGTCGGAGGACTTGGCTTCTAATTCCAGCTCTATCCCTTGTCTGCTGTGTGACCTTGGGCAATTCACTTCACTTCTCTGTGCCTCAGTTCCCTCATCTGCAAAATGGGGAGTCAATCCCTGTTCTCCCTCCTACTTAGACTATGAGGCCCATGTGCGACCTGATCATCATATATCTACCCCAGTGCTTAGTACGGTGCTTGACACACAGGAAGCACCTAATAAATGCCATGATTTATTTAAAGGGAGATCACTTCAGGAGAGGGAAGGTTAAGAGAGTGGTTTGATTTTTTTGTCAACAATTTAGCTTGTGAAGTTGTCAGAAGAGGCGGGGGGGGTGTTGTTGGAGGGAGTTTGAGGACTGGAATGATAGGTGGAGGCAGTTGGCATGGGATTCAATGAGGGAGATGAGGGAGGAGAATTCATAATAACAATAATATTTGTGGTATTTGTTAAGTGCTTACCATGTGCCATGCACTATTCTAAGTGCTTGGATAGATACAAGGTAATTGGATTAGACACAGTCCTTGTCCTACATAGGGCTCATATTCTTAATCCCCATCTTCCAGATGAAGTAACTGAGGCTCAGAGAAGTGAAGTGACTTACCCAAGTTCACACAGCAGACAAGGGGCAGAACCCAGGTCCATCTGACTCACAGGCCCATGCTCTAATCCACTAGGCCACACTGCTGCTGAGCAGAAGAAAGGGCAGAGTTATTGCAAGCAAAGATGAATTTGAGTAGGTGAAGTACCAGTATTTCCACCCAGGAGAGGGAGCTGAGACTGGCAGAAAGGGTGCAGTTGAGGGTGTGGATATGCGTATCAGGAGAAGGGAGGGTCGCAAGTGAGACCAGATAGAATACAATGATTTCAGGTACTGTGAGCTCCTTAAAGGCAGGGATCCTGCCTACTCATTCTATTGTAGTCTTCCAATATAGTGCAGTGCTCTGCATCCAGTAGATGCTCAGTAAATACTCTTGATTGGTTGATTCAGGATTTGGGACTTTTGACCCAACTGCCACGGTCTATTGATGAAATAGTCTACTAATAAATCTTTATTACATATCCAGAGAGACCGTTTTCAGAGAACAAAAGATCGTTGGCAACAATCTAAAATGCTACCCTTGCTCGGTTATTTTCTTTATTTAGTATTCCATATTCCTTTCCCTACAACTGAGGCTCAGCATCTTGTGGAATAGGCAGGCAACTGTTCTCTCAACTATAATGAATTTATTTCCAATGCTATTTAGCAACTATTCTATCTAATTAACTGCAAAAAAGAGGTTTACATGGATCAGAGACTCCTGTAAATTAGAAACATAACAAATTAATATAAATCTGCGTATAGGCTTGGATTATCGTGGAAAAAATATATATGTATGATTATTTATTAAAAAAAAACCTTTGCAGACTAGTTAGCTCCTTCAGAGGTAAAACAATCTCTGGGTAATTCAGGCTAAAAAACCCTGCTATTAAAAAGGAATTGTGGAGCCTGGGTGACCAGGATTGCAGCGAACTGTCTCTAGATGGTACACTGCTCTTCACATAGTTAGTGCTCAATAAATACGATTGATTGTTGGATAGATTGATAGCCATTCCCCAAATCGGCATACCTGGACACCCAGAAATCTTTGCAACCATGGGACGTGGTCAGCATTTTGCTGACATTCCCAGGACCAAAGGACCTTTCCTGGATGTTATATCCAGTCATCACAGTTATGTCACTTCCCTCCACACTCCCAACTCCCTTCCCCCATTCCCTTCCCACTCTCCCGGGTTCCGAAGCAGCATGGCCTGGAGGAAAGAGCATGGGTCTGAGAGCCAAGGAACTTGGGTTCCCATCCTAGTTCTTCCGCTTGCTGCTGTGTGACCTTGGACAAGTTACTTAACTTCTTGGCACTTCAGTTCTCTCTTTTGTTCCCCCTCCCCTTAGACGGTGAGTCCCATATGAGACAAGGACTGTGCCTGACCCGATCATCTTATACATACCCTAGTGCTTAACACAGTGCTTGTCATATAGTATTTAACCAATTTAACCAATACCCCAATTACTATTAGCATTTCTACCCATTTCTCATTATTATGGACATATCTGTTATTTATGTATTTATTTATTTATATTAATGTCTGTCTCCCCCTCTAGACTATAAGCTCCATGTGGGCAGGGAATGTGTCTGTTACATTGTTTCATCGTACTCTCCCAAACACTTAGTACAGTGCTCTGCACACAGGAAGCACTAAATAAGTTTGATTGATTGATTGATAGGTTTCTCAGGAGGAAATCTAGAGACGGTTCATTGTAATCCTAATCACATAAGCTCCACAATTCCTTTTTAATAGCAAGCTTTTTTGAGCCTGAATTATCCAGAGATTGTTCCGAAGGAGCTACCTAGTCTGCAGAGGAAATCACAGCAGAAACTTTTTGTTCAGCCATTATTCTACCCATTTTGAGTTTGTAATTTGTGTTCACAACTTGTTTGCTCTATTAAACTAGAAGTGCTTTGGGGGCAGGGATCATATCTTTTTCTTCTGTTTCAATCCATCAGTCAATCATATTCATTGAGAAGCAGCAGGATGTAGTGGATAGAGCACGGACCTGGGAGTCAGAAGGTCATGGATTCTAACCCAGCTCCACCACATGTCTGCTGTGTGACCTTGGGCAAGTCGCTTCACTTCTCTGTGCCCTCATCTGTAAAAAATGGGGATTAAGAGTGTGAACCCAATGTGGGACAGGGACTGTGTCCAACCTAGTTAACTCATATTTACCCCAGCGCTTAGAACAGTGCTTGGCATATTCATTCATTCATTCAATCAATGTATTAAATAAATAATAATGATGGCATTTATTAAGCGCTTACTATGTGCAAAGCACTGTTCTAAGCGCTGGGGAGGTTACAAGGTGACCAGGCTGTCCCACGGGGGGCTCACAGTCTTCATCCCCATTTTACAGATGAGGTAACTGAGGACCACAAAAGTTAAGTGACTTGCCCAAAGTCACACAGCTGACAACTGGTGGAGCCGGGATTTGAACTCCTGACCTCTGACTCCAAAGCCCATGCTCTTTCCACTGAGCCACACTGCTTCCCCAGCGTGTATGCAGAGCACTGTACTAAGCGCTTGGGAAGTACAAGTCAGCAACATATAGAGACAGTCCCCACCCAACAACGGGCTCACAATCTAGAAGGGGGAGATGGACAACAAGTGCTTAACAAGTACCATAATTATTTTTAGAGAATCAGCATGGAATAGTGGATAAAACACAGGTCAGAAGGTTATGGGTTCTTATCCCACTCTGCCACCTGCCTGCTGTGTGACCTTGGGCATGTCACTTCTCTGTGCCTCAATGACCTCATCTGTAAAATGGGGATTGAGGCTGTGAACCCCACATGGAACAGGGACTGTGTCTAACTCAATTTGCTTGTATCCACCCCTATGGATACAGTGTCTGACATGTAGTAAGTACTTAACAAATACCATCATTATTATTATTCATTGAGGACTTACTCTGTGCAGGACACTGCACTGAACGCTTGGGAGAGTACAGGATAACCACGATCATTATCAATTATTATTATATATGCCCCCAGGGAAACTTTTCACCCATTCAAATGAAGGAGGAAGGAAAGAAAATGCCCATTTTTGCTGGCGTGCTCCATTGTCCCTCTCTCAAAGTCACACCTGGAGAGTTTCCAGTACTCTACAAGTCTTGACTATGAGAGGGAGAGTCAAACAGAGGTATGCCCATTGCATTCCTAGCTTGGCCAGTGGCTAGCGAGCGGAAGGCAATCTGCTACAAGGTGAGAAGCAGCATGGCTCAATGGAAAGAGCACAGGCTTGGGAGTCAGAGGTCATGGGTTCTAATCCCGGCTCCACCACTTGTCAGCTCTGTGACTTTGGGCGAGTCACTTCATTTCTCTGTGCCTCAGTTACCTCATCTTTAATATGGGGATTAAGACTGTGAGCCCCATGTGGGACAACCTGATCACCTTGTATCACCCCAGTGCTTAGAACAGTGCTTTGCACATAGTGAGCGCTTAACAAATACCATTATTATTACCATTACAAGTCGAAACTCCCCCGTACTGGGCAGCAGCAGCATGGGAGAGTTGCGGGTGGAGACTCAGGTTTACTGCATGTAAGGAGGCAACGGTAAACCACGTTCGTATTTTTACCAAGAAAACTCTATGGACCCATTCCCAGGATGATTGCAGATGGAAGAGGGAAGTTCTGGGACAGATGCATCCATGAAGTCTCTATGGGTCAGAGACAACTCGACAAGATAAGATGAGGCAAAGCCCCCATTGTCTGAGGGAAAGACAGTCCCCCTCTCCCCCCAACCCGGCTCCGCTGGCTGGGGGCACCAGCTGCAGAGAGAAGAGCCACAGTCTTCTTTGGTTCCCGGTGTGGAATGCTCCTCTCTAGACTAGTAATGATGGTATTTGTTAAACGTTTACTATCTCCTCAAAAATCTCCAGTGGCTACCAATCAATCTGCGCATCAGGCAGAAACTCCTCACCCTCGGCTTCAAGGCTCTCCATCACCTCGCCCCCTCCTACCTCACCTCCCTTCTCTCCTTCTACAGCCCAGTCCGCACCCTCTGCTCCTCCACTGCTGATCTCCTCACCGTACCTCGCTCTCGCCTGTCCCGCCATCGACCCCCGGCCCACGTCATCCCCCGGGCCTGGAATGCCCTCCCTCTGCCCATCCGCCAAACTAGCTCTCTTCCTCCCTTCAAGGCCCTGCTGAGAGCTCACCTCCTCCAGGAGGCCTTCCCAGACTGAGCCCCTTCCTTCCTCTCCCCCTCGTCCCCCTCTCCATCCCCCCCATCTTACCTCCTTCCCTTCCCCACAGCACCTGTATATATGTATATATGTTTGTACATATTTATTACTCTATTTATTTGTTTATTTATTTTATTTGTACATATCTATTCTATTTATTTTGTTTTGTTAGTATGTTTGGTTTTGTTCTCTGTCTCCCCCTTTTAGACTGTAAGCCCACTGTTGGGTAGGGACTGTCTCTATATGTTGCCAATTGGTACTTCCCAAGCGCTTAGTACAGTGCTCTGCACATAGTAAGCACTCAATAAATACGATTGATGATGATGATGATGATCTACCAACTATATCGAACTCTCCTGAGAGCTTAATACAGTGCTCTGCACACAGTTAGTGCTCAATAAATAATATTATGAGAAAATGGAGCGTCAGTGGCACATAGGTCTTTTCAGACCCCCACCCGCGTTGATGGGATCCCAACATCTGTGAAATCACCTCGGAAAACGAAGAAGAATTCTGTAGCCAGACCACTCTCGCTTATCAGATAGAAAGAGAGGTCATCCTAAGGATAGGATTATACCTGATCCACCTCAAACTTGGTGGAAAAACCTCCAAAGGGCTGTCTTTCACAACCTTCCATTTTGGTCAGTCGATCCATTAGTCGATTTTATTGAGTACCTACTTTGTGCAGGGCACTGTACTCAGCATTTGGGAGAGTAAAACAGAGTTAGTAAACACAATCCTTGCCTTTAATTCTTCAATTTACTGTGGAAGACAGCCACTAAAGTAAATTACATTCATTCAATCATTTTTATTGCTCATCTAAACTGCCTGGAGCACCGTGTTTGGTGCTTGAGAGGATCTAATAGAGTCAAGGGCATTCATTCATTCATTCAATCATTTATTGAGCGCTTACTGTGTGCAGAGCACTGTATTAAGCACTTGGAAAGTACAATTTGGCAACACAATAGAGAAAATCCCTACCCAGCAACGGGCCCACAGTCTAGAAGGATGGGCATACAGTCTAGAAGTATATTCCCTGCCCTCGAGGGTCTTAAAATCTAATGGAGGAGACAGGAAGACATAGCAAATTCCATCCTTAGTTCTCTCTGTCCATCAGGAAATTGATCTTTACATTGCTCCATGCTACAGATTAAGGACATTTCCTCTCATTCAGGGTTCAGTAAAAGAATTAGGTATCCCCTGTTCATGGGCTCCTTTGTGGGCATGGGAACTATTACTAAAGTGATATGGACTGGATTCTCAAAGGACCAGGCTTTACCCTGATTCTGGTCTCCACTAGGGACTGACTATGAAAAAGATAGTAGAAAAAGATAATCAGATCAGAAACGGCCCATGTCCCACACTGGCCTCACAGTCTAAGAGGGAGGAAGAATGGGTATCTGATCTCCATCTTGCAGATGAAAACCCTGTGGCTCAGAGAGGTTAAGTGACTTGGCCGAGGTCACACAGAAAGCAGGTGATGGAGTCTGGATCAGAATCCCAACTCCTCTGGCTCCCAGTCCTGAGCTCTTTCCACTGGGCCACACTGTCTCAAAGAAGCACATGGTACTTGCAAGGGACTGGTGTTTTAGAAAAAAAAATTGTTCAGAATGTCTTTGAAACCAAAAAAAACTAAAGGAAATATTTCTTTCCAAGCAAACTGAAGAAAAACTGCAACATTTCAGAGGACGCCTGAAGGGCACCTCAGGAATAAGACTATAGACTGATGATTAATTCCCCCAATATGTTCAGACTGGCCTATCCTGTTTTTCTGACACTTTCTGCTTTGTGATTTTTGCCTCAAACCTAAGTGCAAATATCAGGGGCCTGATATGTTGATACTGTTTGAAATTCTCTAACTTGTTTTATTATTCAGTTTGTCATAAATCTTATGTTATTTATTGTTTTGTGATTTCTCCAACCTAGTTTCTTTTCTACTTCCAATATTAGCGGGCCAATTGAAACATTGGAGGCCTCTACACTATATTATATGGATAAGTGCTCAGCGCTTAGAACAATGCTTTGCACATAGTAAGCATTTAACAAATGCCATCATTATTATTATTATATTGAGTAGAATCTGTATTTTCTTTCATTGGGTACTCTCATTTTATGGACACTTAAAAGTTTTTGAGTACAACAGAAATGGTAAGAGGTGCAGATGAGTATGCTCTTTCTTTCCAATGATTGTCACCTAAGGCCAAACTCTAGACTGTAAGCTCCTTGTGGGCAGAGAAGATGTCTACCTTATCTGTGATATTATTCTTTCCCAAAGCCTTAATGCAGTGCTCTGCACACAGTAAGTGTCCAATAAATATCACTGACAGAGTGATAGATTGGATGGGTTGACTAAACTTTGGGCCAACATTTTGGTGAGGAGAGGGTACCTCAGGGTTCTGACATCTCTTCACATTCCTTTGTGTTTCATATGTAGCCCCCAAATTGAGCCCCCTTCTTCCTCTCCTCCTCCCCATCCCCCCCGCCCTTCCTCCTTACCCTTCCCACAGCACTTGTATATACTTGTACAGATTTATTACTCTATTTATTTTACTTGTACATATTTACTATTCTATTTATTTTGTTAATGATGTGCTTATAGCTTTAATTTTATTTGTTCTGACGATTTTGACGCGTCTACATGTTTTGTTTTGTTGTCTGTCTCCCCCTTCTAGACTGTGAGCCCATTGTTGGGTAGAGACAGTCTCTATATGTTGCTGACTTGTACTTCCCTAGTGCTTAGTACAGTGCTTTGCACACAGTAAGCGCTCAATAAATATAATTGAATGAATGAATGAAAGAATGAATGTAGCAGCATGTCCTAATAGAAAGGGCAGGGACCTGAAAGTCAGAGGGCTCAGGTTCTAATTCCAGCTCCGCCACTTGTCAGCTGTGTGACCTTTGCTAAGTCACTTCACTCCTCTGGGCCTCTGTTACCTCATCTCTAAAATGGGGATTGAGACTGTGAGCCCCATGTTGGACATGGACTGTCCAGCCCAATTAGCTTGTTATCTATCCCAGGGCTTAGTACAGTTCCTGGCACAAGCTTAACAAATGCCGTTAAAAAAATGCTTACCCTCTAGTGGGGACTTTGTTCCAACTAGGTTCTATAGTGGTGTGTAGGGGGCTGTGGGGATTTTTTAGTATAGAGTAAAACCCTTAATTTGGTGATGGTCAGTAAATCCCTGGATCTCTTCAGCTTTTGCATCCCACACCAACCAGGTCTGTTTCTTAGACCGATCCTCATATCCTATCACAACTGTTGTTGTTGTTATTATTATTGTTATTATCAATAAAGAATAATTATTAACAATAATGATAATACAACTACTACCTGTTATAGTCCTGATCTTCCTCCTGCTCCTACTATCCATAAATATTTTTTTCTTTCTCCCCTATGAGAAGCTCTTTGAGGGCAGGCCTCTGTCTTTCACTTATCTTGTACTCCCCCAAGTGCTTAGTGCCATGCTTTGCACTCAGTTGGCATTCCAAAAACACCACCAATTGAATTTCAGGAAGCAATCCAGCCATATTTTCTGTACTTTGGTCATCTCCTCCTGGCTCGGCACAAGTCTCAGCCGGTGCAATGTTTTCTCCCCAGTAAAACTCTCTCTCCTCTTCTGACCTGTCCCAAAAATTCATCTTAATTTGATCCGGAGTCTGACAAAGATCTATGGAACTCATCCTTTACTTTTAGTTATGAATCATTCATAGACTCTCCACTCAGGCTCTTGCTAAAACGATATTCAGAAAAATCACGTGCTGCCTGTGCTTTTTGAAAATGAATTTGGACCCTAAATTAACTTTTGACTGATAGCTTGGTACAGGAAAATGCTCCGGTACTGAACAAAAACTATAATTTAAACGGGCATATTGATGAGCTCTGTAGATAGACTTGCTACACAGCAAATGGGAATAAAATTATGTATGCAAATAGAGGACTGCAGGTGTTGCATTTCCTGATGAGAATATGTTAAAACAAACAACCCTCCCCCAAACCAGTTTGGCAGCAGACGTTCGGATACACCTGCTCCATATGAAATCACCTTTCTAAAATGGTGGCTGCGCTGAAATCCTCAGTTTGCAGGGAGAAAGAGTCAGGTGACCCGAGGCGGGCTAACAGAACGCAGAAAATACTACAGTCCACAGGGAGATGAATAAAGATTTCACACTGAGATTGATCGCCTTCTTCCTTTTCCCCGTCTCCTCCCTGCGGTGCCAGAATCAATGGGAAGTCTCCACCAGAGTGATTGAGATAGTACTTGAACTGGAGTCAGGTATGCCTTCTTCCCAACCTACTGAACTTTTCCCACTTCCAAGTCCCCAAGAAAGCCAGGCTCTGAACTGAATAATAATAATGATAATAATGATAATAATGATGGTATTTGTTAAGCGCTTACTATGTGCCCAGCACTGTTCTAAGCTCTAGAGACAAGTTAATCAGATTGTCCCACGTGGGGCTCACAGTCTTAATCCCCATTTTACAGGTCAGGTAACTGAGGCCCAGAGAAGTGAAGTGACTTGCCCAAGGTCACACAGCAGACAAGTGGCGGAGACGGGATTAGAACCCATGACCTGCTGACTCCCAGGCCCTGGGTCTGGCCACTAGGCCATGCTGGGTCTTGCTTGAGATTGACATTTTTGTGATAGGGATGTTCTGTTGAAAGATTGAGGGGATGTCAATCCCTGCTGAGGCCATAGGACAATGGAGTAGGAGTGCCTCAGAGTAAAAGGTGTTGGAGGAACCGCAGGAGTTCAAAGGTCAAAATGGGGATTGGCCAGGGAACTGGGGGGGCGGGGACAAGAGACAGAAATGAGTCCAGAAAAGTAGGTGAGGCAGACACACAGAGAGGGAAATAACTCACAATCAATCCATCACTCAATGGTATATATTGAGAAACAGTATGGCTCAGTGAGTGGAAAGAGCATGGGCTTGGGAGTCAGAGGTCATGGGTTCTAATCCCAGCTCCGCCACTTGTCAGCTGTGTGACTTTGGGTGTCACTTAACTTCTATGTGCCTCAGTTACCTCATCTGTAAAATGGGGATTGAGACTCTGAGCTCCATGTGGGACAACCTGATTACCTTGTATCTCCCTAGTGCTTAGAATAGTGCTTGGCACATAGTAAACACTTAACAAATGCTATTATTATTATTATTATTGAGCACTTACAATGTGCAGAGCACTGTACTGATTGCTTGGGAGAGTACAATGCAACAAAGTTGGGAAACCCGTTCCTTGACCATGACAAGCTTACAGTCTAGAGAGAAGAGACTGAGAGTAGAAACTCAAAATAAAGAGACAGAGAAGGGAAATGAAAAGCGAACTGGACAAACCAATCAGTGGTATTTATTGAGCTCTTACTATGTGCAGAGCACTGAAGAAAGCAGGCGGGGGGGAGTTGGCCAAAGCCCGGTCAAAGGGGCAGCGAGAGGGGTGAAAGCAGGGGGAAAAGGGAGAGGGAGGGGAGCAAAGGAAGGAAGGAGGAGAGAGCAGGAAATGTGACTGTTAATTATTTGGGTCTCTCCCAAGCAGTTAGTACAGTGCTCTGCACACAGTAAGCACTAAGTTAATACTATTGACTGACTGACAGGTTCAGTTTGCCCCCGGGAGTCCCCCGACAACACAGTGTGTTACCCTGATCCCCATCAAGGCACAAATCTCCCTCCTTGCCTGAACAGTCCCTCCCCTGTCTCGGCCACCCATCTGATTTTCCATTCTGATGGGTTTCAGATTTTAAAATAGGTTTTGTTCGTTTGTTTCTGGTTCTATTCATTTGTTTTTCATTTTGATGTGATCTGTGGATTTTATCGGCAATGTGCTTCCTGTTCCAAAAAGGTTCCACGTCGGTGAGTCAGAAGCCACTGATGGCCTCCATCCACGTGCCTCTCACCCCCGGCCCCCTCTCTCCACCTGCCACCATTTTAGCACATCTCAGAGGACCAGAAGATGACTGAAAGTTGCACCCTGGCATCTCAAAGGGGCATCCATCCAATCCGTGCATTCCTTCAATCCGCTAATGCCAAGCTACTAACTGTACCTCGATCTCGCCTATCTCACCGACAACCTCTCACCCACTTCCTGCTTCTGCCCTGGAACACCCTCCCTCTTCACATCTGACAGACAATCACTCTCCCCACCTTCAAAGTCTTTTTGAAGGCACATCTCCTCCGAGGCCGTCCCCGACTGGGCCCTCCGTTCCTCTTCTCCCACTCCCTTCTGTGTCACCCTTTCACTTGGATTTGCTCCCTTTTTTCACCCCTCCCTCAGCCCCTTATGTGCACGAGAAGCAGCGTGGCTCAGTGGTAAGAGCAGGGGCTTTGGAGTCAGAGGTCACAGGTTCAAATCCTGGCTCTGCCAATTGTCAGCTGTGTGACTTTGGGCAAGTCACTTAACTTCTCTGTACCTCAGTTCCCTCATCTGTAAAATGTGGATTAAGACTGTGAGCCCCCCATGGGACAACCTGATCACCTTGTATCTACCCCAGTGCTTAGAACAGTGCTTTGCACATAGTAAGTGCTTAATAAATGCCATTATTATTATTATATCCATAATTTATCGATTTCTCTTAATGGCCATCTCCCCCTCTAAAAGGTATGCTTATTGAGGGCAGGGAACTTGTCTACCCTATTGTACTGCCCTCTCCCAAGCACTTAGTACAGCTCTCTGTACATAGTAAATACTCAATTAATATAATTGATTGATCGATTGATTCAATCATTCAGTAGTGCCTACTCTGTGCAGAGGATTGTGCTAAATGTGTATTACTTGTAGAGCAGAATACTGGATTGTGCATCTACTTTGTGGCAAGCACTTCACTAGGCACCTGTTGTTTGGAAAGCACTGTACTGGGTACAAAGCACTATACTGAGCACTAGGAAGAGTCCAATAGATGTCAAATTCATGGTTCAGTCAATGGTATTTTCTGAACACTTACTGGGTAACCAGAACTCTACTAAGCTTTTGGGAGAGTATATTACCATAGAGTTGGTAGAGTCAGACAGTCAATCGTATTTATGGAATGCTTCCTCTGTGCAGAGCACTGTACTGAGTGCTTGGGAGAGGACAATATAACAATGTAACAGACACATTCCCTGCCCACAAGAAGTTTACAGTCTACAGAAAGAGAAAGACATTAGTATAAATGAATAAATTGCAGGTATGTACATAAGTGCTGTGGGGCTGGGAGGGAGGAATGAATAAAGGGAGCAGGTCAGGGTGATGCAGAAGGGAGTTGAAGAAGGGCTTAGTCATGGAAGAACTCTTGGAGGAGATGTGCCTTTAATAAAGCTTTGAAGAGGGGGAGAGTAATTGTCTGTCGGATATGAAGAGGGAGGGCATTCCAGGCCAGAGGCAGGAGTGGGTGGGAGATTGGTAGTGAGATAGATGAGATCGAGGTACAGTGCAAAGGTTAACGTGAGAGGCGCGAAGTGTGTGGGCTGGGGTGTAGTCGGAGAGTAGTGAGATGAGGTAGCAGGGGGCAAGGTAGACATATTTTCTATCCTCTAGGAGCTTCTAGTGGTTCCAAATTCTGTCCCCAACTCCTCCACCCCAAAACAGGAGGTGATCACCCTACTTGTGTATACACAAGATACACTTGTGTCTATAGGTACATATCTATAATTCTGTTTATTTATATCAATGCCTCTTACTTGTTTCGATGTGTATATATCTATAATTCAATTTATTTATATTGATGCCAGATGCCATTGATGTCTCTTTATTTGTTTTGATGCCTGTCTCTCCCCTTCTAGACTGTGAGCCCATTGCATGCAGGGATTGTCTCTACTGCTGAACTGTACTTTCCAAGCAATTAGTATTCATTCATTCATTCATTCAATTATATTTATTGAGCGTTTACTGTGTGCAGAGCACTGTACTAAGTGCTTGGGAAGTACAAGTTGGCAACATATAGAGACAGTCCCTACCCAACAACGGGCTCACAGTCTAGAAGGGGGAGACAGACAAAAAAACAAAACATGTGGACAGGTGTCAAGTCATCAGAGCAAACAGAATTAAAGCTAAATGCACATCATTAACAAAATAAATAGAATAAATATATACAAGTAAAATAAATAGAGTAATACATCTGTACAAACATATATACAGGTGCTGTGGGGAGGGGAAGAAGGTAGGGTGGGGGGATGGGGAGGAGGAGAGGAAAAAGGAAGCTCAGTCTGGGAAGGCCTCTTGGAGGAGATGAGCTCTCAGTAGGGCTTTGAAGGGAGGAAGAGAGCTAGCTTGGCAGATGTGCAGAGGGAGGGCATTCCAGGCCAGGGGGAGGATGTGGGCCGGGGGTCGGCGGTGGGACAGGCGAGAGTAAGGTACAGTGAGGAGATTAGCAGCACAGGATCAGAGGGTGTGGGCTGGGCTGGAGAAGGGGAGAAGGGAGGTGAGGTAGAAGGGGGCAAGGTGATGGAGAGCCTTGAAGCCAAGAGTGAGGAATTTTTGCTTGATGTGTAGGTTGATAGGCAGCCACTGGAGATTGCTCTGCACACAGTAAGCACTCAATAAATATGATTGAATGAATGAATGAATGAATCACCCTTAAACCCCTAGCAGGGGATGAGTGTAACATATATTAGAGAAGTAGCATGGCCAAGTTGATAAAACCCAGGCCTGGGAGTCAGAAGGTCATGGGTTCTAATCCCAGCTCCACCACTCATCTGCTGGGTGACCTTGGGCAAATCACTTCACTTCTCTGTGCCTCAGTCATCACCTCATCTGTAAAATGGGGATTAAGACTGTGAGTCCCATGTAGGACTGGGACGGTGTCCAGCCTGATTAGCTTGTATTTACCCCAGAGCTTAGAACAGTGCCTGGCACATAGTAAGCACTTAATAATAATAATAATGGTATTTGTTAAGCACTTACTATGTACAAAGCACTGTTCTAAGTGCTTAGGGGATACAAGGTGATCAGGTTGTCCCATGTGGGGCTCACAGTCTTCATCCCTATTTTACAGATGAGGTAACTGAGGCACAGAAAAGTTAAGTGGCTTGCCCAAGGTCACACAGCTGACAAGTGGTGGAGCCGGGATTAGAACCCATGACCTCTGACTCCCAAGCCCCTGCTCTTTCCACTGAGCCACGCTGCTTAACAAATGCCATTATTATTATTATTATTGTATTATTTGCAAAATATTTCCCCAGGCCAGGGGTGGAGCCATTCCATCAATCAATCAGTGGTATTATTTGAGTACTTACTGCCTGCAGTGCTTATGAATCACTTGGGAGAATAAAACATGAAAGAGTTGGTAGCCAAGTTCCCTGATCACCAAGAGGTTACAGTCTAGAGGGGGAGAAGGACATTCAAATAAATTCTGACTGTGAATATAAGTGATGAGGTGCTGAGGGTGAGGTGACTATCAAATGCTTAAAGGGGCCAGATCCAAGTACAAGGGTGATGCAGAAGGGAGAGGAAGTTGGGGAAAAGAAGGCTTAGTCAGGGAAGGCCTCTTGGAGGAGATGGGATTTCAGTAAAACTTTGAAGAGGGGTAGAGGTGCTGGGAAAGCATTTTGGAACTGTTTGGTTGCCTTTAGAGCCTCAGACTGTGAGAGGCCCAGTGCTTATTAAATACTACTATTACTACTATCACTCAATTAATCTATCATATTTAATTAATAATTTAATTTAATGATGGTATTTGTTAAGCGCTTACTATGTGCCAAGCACTGTTTTAAGCACTGGGGCAATAATAATAACGATGGCATTTGTTAAGTGCTTACTATGTGCAAAGCACTGTTCTAAGTGCTGGGGAGGATACAAGGTGATCAGGTTGTCCCACGTGGGACTCACAGTCTTAATCCCCATTTTACAGGTGAGGTAACTGAGGCACAGAGAAGTTAAGTGGCTTGCCCAAAGTGACACAGCTGATGAGTGGCAGAGCGGGGATTCAAACCCATGACTTTAAGTGCCTACTCTGTGCTAAGCACTGGAATAGACACAAGGTAATCAGATCAAATGCCATCTCTTTCCCAAGCAGGCATCACAGCCTAAGAGGGAGAGAGAATTTTTCAGATTTTTCCCTATTTTTCAGATGAGGAAACCAAAGCCCAGAGAGTTTAAGCAACTCGCCCAAGGTCACACAGCAGGGTAGTGGCAGGGTTGGGACTAAAGTCCAGGTCTCCTGACTCCTAGTGCCCACACACTTTCCATTAGGCCACCCTGCCTGTCTTTGGAAAAACCCCTGCCAAAATAGGCACAGGCAATGAGTCAACTGGCATAAAAACTGCTAGCCCAGGTACTTTCTGTTGTTTGTCCTTCACCTGGTGAATATCTTTGGCCTAAATGAAATCTGAGGTATTTAAAGAGAATCATTCTCTTCAGTGAACTCACTGGGCATTTCTCATGAAATCTGATCTCATGCAGGATAATTCTGCCTTTGATAGATCATTTACCTCAAATTACTCTCAGTCAGTAGTTTGCTTCATTGTCACGGGTAACTCACTATTCTCCTTACCAATTTGGAGCCGTAATTGTGCTGGATACGAGACACCCAACAGGTTGTTTTTTTGTTATTTTATCTTTCTGTATTTTCAGTTAATTTAATATTTCAACTGGGTAAATTCACACCATCACCCCAGGAAAAAGGTGAATTCTTAGTCCTTGAAACAGTTTTCTGTATTTGCAACCTCAGCCAGTAGTAATACTGTGAGCCCTGTTAGTACTGTGCCTGACCTGATGATCTTGTATCCACTTCAGTGCTTAGTACAGTGCTTGGCAAATAGTAAATGATGGCGGTGGTTGTTCCGGATGGCCACCAAGTCACTGGGCAACTAAAGAATTAGTCAGACAGCATGTGACTGCCGAAAGTTTTAATAAAGTTTTTATTGGTAAGGCCGAAGACTGAATAGGGGGTAACGCACCCGGCAGGCTCATTTCCTTAAGGGAAAAGGCCCCAAGTGCCCGATACAATGGGCTTATATACTGCTATTGCTGATCACAGTGATTGGTAGATTTGAAAACAGTGGGGACTGGATTAGTGCAGATTTGGTGCAGAGCTGGGCGGAGCCTACCTCCTTATTTGGTTTGGTTCTTGGACCCAGCCAGTGGGCTGCAGGGTCTAAGGCCCGTACCAGATATGGCAACAGAACCGCGTACATTCAAACAATATCTGCAACCTTTCCATTGTGAATGAGGGGCCCCCATCATTCCCCCCTCAAAGACATACGACCCTTATTCCTAAGGGGTTGCTGAGGGTCGATGGTTCATCTTCTGGAGCAGCTTCATGCTGACAGTGGGCGATGAACTCATAACTAGATGTGTTCAGGGTCGTATGGGTGTACCGCAAACCGGCCGTGAGCCCAACGGCGAGATGGCGGTGGTGTCACGGTCGGGGTGATTTCTCTTAGAGTCTGTAAGATGGGGGCTGCGTCCCCCTCAGGTTCCTCAGTTGACTTCTGTCCCATGGGTTGGTGCGCTTCCCCGTGGAGCCGGAGGTTGCCGATTCAGTCACAGGTGTATTGTGAAGGAGTGTCCTCCTGGGGAGAATCAGAAAAATCTGGGACAAAAGGTGTCCTCGGTTTTTGTGTGGGCTGCCTGTCGAGCAGCTGAGTCCGCAAAATGATTTCCCTTGATTATTTCTGTATTCCCCTTTTGGTGTCCCCGACAGTGAATTACAGCCACTACCCAGGGTTCCCAAACTGCTGCGAGTAGCTGGAGGATTTCCTCTGCATGTTTGATAGGGGTGCCTCGGGCAGTAAGGAGACCTCACTCTTTCCAAATAGTCCCATGAGCATTTAAGACATGGAAGCCATATTTGGAGTCAGTAAATATGTTGACGCATCCCCTGTTCCAATTCCATAGCTCGAGATAGGGCTACTAGTTCTGCTTTCTGCTCTCCTGTACTGCTACAGCAGTGGCAGCTACCGCATGGAGACATGCTGGCCAACCAGCGGCGACACTATCCAACTGTTCGGAAAAATGCGCTACCACCCGAAAGTCTGACCCCAAGGATTGACCTAGAACTGCAGCACAGTGGTGTCGCTGCTCGTCTACATATAAGGCAAAAGGTTTGGCTAGGTCAGGCCAAACAGTTTCTGCTGGTATAAACATGGTGGGGGGGGCAGTTTGGTGACAAGATTTTGAGATGCCATCGATCCCCACCACCCTTACTCCAGATGGATGGGTAGGACTGCGAAAACTGGGAAGGACAGGGTATAGGTGGCCTTCGTATCGATAAGAAAATTTATCACGGTTCTCGGTAGAGTCCTGGGTCACAGCTCAGACCCGATCATAGTTAACTTGCTTCCTAATTCCTTTCTCCATGCCTGCCAGTAGGCATGTAATCATGTGATCCTGGAACTGTCTATCAGTACTCTCCCCCTGATAACTCCACTCTGGTTTGGAGCAAGGGACAGCTATAAAGCAACAGGTTAGGATCTTCCCATGACAGACTGTACTGCAGGGTAAGACTCTGGAATTCTTCCCAAAAGCGCGTGGGGGCCGCAGAATATTGTCCCAATTTCCGTTTTGCCATTTTCAATTCGCTCAAAGAGAAGGGAGCCTGTACCCACACTATCTTTCCCCTCTCCCCTGCAACCTCCCTCAAGGGGAGTATCCTTTCCTCTCCTTCCAGAGGGGCGTAGTGTGTGCCTCCCCGGGTGCTGGAAGGGCTTAGGGCCCAGGAGGAGGTGGAATGATATGGAGGAGGACATAACAAAGGGTTGGGCCTTGTATTGGTGGTGTTTCCCATTCCCTCAGGGGGCAGAGGGGGGGCCCCGAAGGTACCTGAGATTCCCAGCCAGAGGGAGGGGGAAAGCCATCCTCCCTGGGCCCCCCGCAGAGGAGAGGATCATCCAGTATATCTGAGGAATCTGATCTTAGGGCTGGACCCCCTGGAGGGGTCCAGGAAAAACACAAGCAGCAGTTTTTTCTTCAGGGCTTTGGGACAAAGCCATAAAAGCCGCCTGCAATATAAGAAGTCCAGCTGGAGAATGGTATTATAATTTAGTGACCCATATTCGGGTCAGACCTCCTGATCCTCTAATTTATACTGGGGCCATTTTATGGTGTACAAAAAAATCAGTTGCTGGCATTTTAAATCAGCCAAACCAAATTTGTCCTTATTCTTGGTGTTCAGCAGGCAACCCAATGGGGAGTTGCCTGGAATTGAGGAACCTTGTCCCATAACGGGTGAAAAACGTTCCTCTTTTGGGGTGCTGGAAAAAATTTGTCCCATAATGGGTGGAAATGTTCCTTTTTTGAGGTTCTGTATCTGTTTCGGGTTAAGAACGACCCGATTGGCCTTTCTTCCCCCCTAGTGAGCCTGGGGACTAGAGGGTGCCTCCACGAGAGCAGACAAGAACAATTCTGGTTCTGTGTCTGTCTCGGGCTATGTCCGAGCGTCGCATGGCATCCCACTTGCGCTGGAGTACCCGGACCATCTCCTGACAAGAGGTCATTTTCCCAGACCGACCCGGTCGGCCTTCTTTCCCCCCTAGTGTACCCAGGAACTAGAGGGTGCCTCCGCAAGAGCAGACAAGAACAATCCCGGTTCTGTGCCTGTCTCGGGTTATGCCCGTGCACCGAGTGGCGTCCCACTAGTGCTGAAATGCCCGAACCGTCTCCTGATGAGAGGTCCTTTCCCAGACCGACCCAGTCAGCCTTCTTTCCCCCCTAGTGTACCCGGGAACTAGAGGGTGCCTCCGCGAGAGCAGACAAGAACAATTCCAGCTCTGTGCCTGTCTTGGGTTATGCCCGAGCGCCGCGTGGCATCCCACTTGCCCAAGATGTGGTCCCTCCAACTCAAGGCGTCCCCTGATACGGTCCCTTCCCCGGACCGCCTCCTGACGAGAGGTCCTTTTTTCCCGGACTGCCTCCTGACGAGAGGTCCTTTTTCCGGACCGATCCGGTCGGTCCTTCCTTCCCCCCTAGTGTACCCGGGAACTAGAAGGTGCCTCTGCGAGAACAGACAAGAGCAATTCAAAAAAAAAAAGAACTCACCACTCCGATGGCTTTGTGCTGTGCTGTGGTCAGCCAGGACGGCGGCAGTCACATCTACTGGAATTCCCCGCACGGGCCACCAAAATGATGGCGGCGGTTGTTCCGGATGGCCACCAAGTCTCCGGGTGACTAAAGAATTAGTCAGACAGCATGTGACTGCCGAAAGTTTTAATAAAGTTTTTATTGGTAAGGCCAAAGACCGAATAGGGGGTAACGCACCCGGTGGGCTCATTTCCTTAAGGGAAAAGGCCCCGAGTGCCCGATACAATGGGCTTATATACCGCTATTGCTGATCACAGTGATTGGTAGATTTGAAAACAGTGGGGACTGGATTAGTGCAGATTTGGTACAGAGATGGGCGGAGTCTACCTCCTTATTTGGTTTGGTTCCTGGACCCAGCCAGTGGGCTGCAGGTTCTAAGACCCATACCAGATATGGCAACAGAACCGCGTACATTCAAACAATATCTGCAACCTTTCCATGGTGAATGAGGGGCCCCCATCGTAAGCGCTTCACAAATACCACCATTATTAAATACAAGGGCACGGGTCCTTGTATTTACGAGTCTTCTAGCCTGTAAGGTCATTGTGGGCAGGGGATGTGTCTGTTATCTTGTTATATTGTATTCGACCAAGCGTTTATTACAACGCTCTGCACATGGTATGCTCTCGGGAAATCCGATTGCCTGACTAACTGACAAGAACACAGTCTCTCATCCATGAAGGGCCCACGATCTAGAAATTCCAACTCCTAATGAGACTGTAACTCCATGAGGGCTGGGATCTGTACTAAGCACTCAGTACACTGCTCTGCACATGGTAAGTGCTCAAATACCTTTGATGATGATACTGATCTTGTCTCCCAACCCTATGATATTGGACTCTCCCAAGAGCTTAGAACAGTTCTGTGCACACAGCAAACTGTGAGCTTCTTACGGGCAGGGATCACGTCTACCAACTCTATGTGGTACTCTCCCAAATGCTTAGAACAGTGCTCTGCACCCAAAAAGTGCTCAGTAAATACCACTGATTGATTGGACGACACTCTCCCAAGTGTTTCGTACATTAGGCAATCTGTTCATACAACTGATTGATAGGGGAAGAAAGGACAGACCTTCAGAAAAAGAAGAACAGCACCTTCAACAACAAACCTCCTGCTTTTCAGGAGACTCTTGCTGACTCCCACCTACCACATATCCAGAGAAAGGTGATTAGTGATTAGAGAAGCAGCATGGAGTAGTGGATAGAAATACTTCCCCCGGGCCTGGAATGCCCTCCCTCTGCCCATCCGCCAAGCTAGCTCTCTTCCTCCCTTCAAGGCCCTACTGAGAGCTCACCTCCTCCAGGAGGCCTTCCCAGACTGAGCCCCTTTCTCCCTCTCCCCCTCGTCCCCCTCTCCATCCCCCCATCTTACCTCCTTCCCTTCCCCACAGCACCTGTATATATGTATATATGTTTGTACATATTTATTACTCTATTTATTTATTTATTTATTTATTTTGCTTGTACATATCTATTCTATTTATTTTATTTTGTTAGTATGTTTGGTTTTGTTCTCTGTCTCCCCCTTTTAGACTGTGAGCCCACTGTTGGGTAGGGACTGTCTCTATATGTTGCCAACTTGTACTTCCCAAGCGTTTAGTACAGTGCTCTGCACATAGTAAGTGCTCAATAAATACGATTGATTGATTGATTGATTGATAGAGCACAGGCCTGGGTATCAGAAGGTCGTGGGTTCTAATCCCAGCTCTGCCGCTTGCCTGCCGTGTGGCCTTGGGCAAGCCACATCACTTCTCTGTGTCTCATTTATCTTATCTGTAAAATGGGGATTGAGACTGTGAGCCCAATGTGGGACAGGGACTGTGTCCAATCTGATTTGCTTGTATCCACCCCAGCGCTTAGTACAGTGCATGAAACACAGTAAGCGAAGCAGCATGGCTCAGTGGAAAGAGCATGGGCTTTGGAGTCAGAGGTCATCGGTTCAAATCCCGGCTCTGCCATTTGTCAGCTGTGTGACTTTGGGCAAGTCACTTAACTTCTCTGTGCCTCAGTTACCTCATCTGTAAAATAGGGATTAAGACTGTGAGCCCCACGTGGGACAACCTGATAACCTTGTAAACTCCCCAGTGCTTAGAACAGTGCTTTACACATAGTAAACGCTTAATAAATGCCATTTAAAAAAGTACCACAGTTATTATTATTATTGTTAGTCCATTTTCTCTTTAGGGTAGGAGACACTGCCAGACTAAGGCACCAGCCAATCCCTTGTCTTTGATTCAATCATTCAATCAATCAGTGGTAGGAATTGAGTGTTTACTGGGTGCAAAGCACTGTACTAAACACTTGAGAGACTACCATTCTTGGCAGATGGACTTGGGAGACATATTCTCTTTCCACAAAGACCTGACAGTCTAAAGGGGGAGACAGACATGAAAATTAATTCCAGATAGGGAAAATGGCAGAGCATAAGGATCTGAACATAAATGCTGTGCCGCTGGAGGTGGGGTGAATTTCAAATGCTCCATTTTCAAAGATGTGAACTACCATCTTGGGACCCAGTTCCTACTCACGATTTGCATAAACCCTATACAAAACCTTTCCAAATCCATCATGTCGCTCCTGACATCTGTTTGAGAATGCCCAGATAATTGACGTCCTGAATGATGCCAACAGAAAACAATGAACCCACCCCCTTTTCAGAGTATTCTTCACCCTCAGACCCTCACTGCCCCTTCAAATGATGGCATATCATGTATGCTTCAAAAAACTGGCAGGATCCCTGCAAGGCGAAGACCATTTTTTAACTCTGAACAGTATAAATTAATAGGCACACACATAAAATATTTCATGGGGTGAAAAAGGGTTTCAGAAATGGACAAATACTTTTTGAGAAAAATGAGCCAGTTCATCGGTTATCGGAATGACACTAGAATCCCATAGTCCATGTAACCCCTCTGTGACATGGATCCCAACAGCTCCATAATCGCATGCAGAGAGCAGAGCATCGCACAAATCTTGACTCTAGCATCATCCAGAGAAACAGCCCTTGCATGAGGATATGTCAGAAGACCCATCTCCTCTAGGAAGTCTTCCCAAACTTCCTGCCCTGCCTCTTGGATTGTCAGTCCCATCACTCCTCTAGTCTAATAATAATAATAATAATAATAATGTTGGTATTTGTGAAGCACTGACTATGTACCAAGCACTGTTCTAAGCATTGGGGTAGAGACAAGCTAATCAGGTTGTTCCACGTGGAGTTTACAGTCTTAATCCCCATTTTACAGATGAGGGATCTGAGGCCCGGAGAAGTGAAATGATTTGCCCAAGGTCACACAGCAGACAAGTGGCGGAGCTGGGATTAGAACCCATGACCTCTGACTTCCAAGCCCATGCTCTTTCCACTAAGCCACGCTGCTTCTCACTTTATGCTGCTTTAACCCACGGGTCCATCTCTGACAAATCCAGGCATGGTTGTTTGTGTGGGTACTTAGCACATTTTTGCTTCTAGGTTTCTGTCATTTGTGTGATGCCTTGTTATTTCTGGTGGTCTTTTCCCTTTGTCCCACCTTTGCCATGTGATGGTAAGCTCTTTGAGGGCTGGGACAGTCCCTCAAAATGGCACAGTGCTTTGCTCTCGGTTGGCACCCAATCACTGCTGCTAAATATGATCGATGATGACTGACTAATAGATCCTTTGCGTTTCACCTTGGGGGTTGAGGAGGAGAATGTGTGTCCAGCAATTTCAGGAGTCACGAACCAAGGCATTTTGTAAATAAATGGAACATGGTAGGGCATTCTGAGACATTTTCTGACTGACCCACAGAGCAATACTATTAGGTAGGAAATTAAAGTTGACAGTATTTATTCTGGGAACTGATTAATTAAATCCGTTTCCTGGCAGATCCATTAATATCAACACAGCATGGCACATGTATTGACATAGTGAGAAAAAATGACTTTCAACAGTACGATTCTGTTGACAAAACAGTGCTACATTTGAACCATTAGCAACGATTCAGGAGTCCATCTTCCCCATCAATCTCATTTAGCTAGCAGAAATACCCAAGCAGTACATTCAAGAAAGCAAAGCAGGATTAATATTAAATATGTATGGAAGGTAATTAGAATAAGAGACCATCACCTTTGGCATTCATCCTCCTTTTATTCCGAAACTGAAGGGGGAGAGAAGCAAAGCGGAGTCCTTTATAGCTTATTTTCCATTCATTCATTCATTCATTCAGTGGTCACTTATTGAGTGCCTATTATAATAATAATGGCATTTATTAAGCACTTACTATGTGCAAAGCACTGTTCTAAATGCTGGGGATTATGTACAGAGCACTGTACTGAGTGCCTCCCAGGCGCAGAGCAGCATATTGGGTGCAGAGCACTGGAATGCCAATTCACCGCACCTCACCACACCTTACACACACCTGAAGAAGCAGTGTGGTCTAGTGGAAAGAGCCCTGGCCAGGGAGTCAGAGGACCTGGGTTCTAATCTGGGCTCTGCCGCTTGTCTGCCATGTGACCTTGGGCAAGTAACTTCACTTCCCCGTGCCTCAGTTACCACCTCTGTAAAATGGGGATTAAAACTCTGAGCTCCATGAGAGACATGGACTGTGTCCAACCAGATTATCTTGCACTTTCCTCAGTGCTTAGTACAGTGCCAGGCACACAGGAAGTGCTTAACAAAAGTCATAAAAACTAACGAGAACTCAAATCAAAACTCTTTTCACCCACTCCTCCCCAACTTGCTCTCTTTATTCTACCCTACCTCACCATCTTATTGTTACCCTTGACACTCTCTCCCCTCTCTTCATTTGCTTACACTGTTTTTCCAACTTTGGGACTCCTTCCTTCCATCCACAAATCCAACAGACCCCAACTCTCCCCACATCCAAATCCCTTGTAAAACCCCACCCCCTCCAATCAAATCTTCCCCAAATAATTCCCAGCACCCTGAGTTTTAAACAAACCAACAGTCATGTCTAACACTTATGACCTTATCTCTACTCATCCTCAGCACTTTTGTCATATGATTATTCAACTACATATCTGATTGTTTCCCTAGGCTACTCTCTTTGTAAATATTCCCTGTTAGAGGGTAAGCTCCCTGACCTTGCTAGAGGGTAAAACAAAGCCATTTCTTTGCACCAAATGGGTACTCAATAGATACTACTCTTATTACTACTATTCATTCATTCAATTGGATTTATTAAGCGCTTGCTGTGTGCAGAGCACTGTACTAAGCACTTGGGAAGTATAATTCAGCAACAATTAGAGACAATCCCTGCCCACAACAGGCTCACAGTCTTGAAGGGGGGAGACAGACATCCAAACAAGTAAACTAACACTACCACCATCATCACTGTTACTACAGTTCGAAGCACTACGAGTACAATATAACAATATAACAGACACATTCCCTGCCTTCAGTGAGTTTACAGTCTTGATAATTAAAGCATTCCTAGATCAAGCTTTTACTAGGCTGATTTGTCCAAGCATCCTTTATCCATAATAATAATGGCATTTGTTAAGCATTTACTATGTGCCAAGCACTGTACTAAGCACTGAAGGGGATACAAGGTAATCAGGTTGTCCCACGTGGGGCTCACAGTCTTAATCCCTATTTTACAAATGAGGTAACTGAGGCACAGAGAAGTGAAGTGACTTGCCCAAAGTCACACAGCTGACAAGTAGTGGAGCCGAGATTAGAGCCCCTGACTTCTGACTCCCAAGCCCGTGCTCTTTCCATTAAGCCACGCTGCTGTGCTGATTTAGCACTTAGAACAGTGCCTGGCACATAGTAAGCGTTTATCTAATACCATAATCATTTAAGCAAAACACATCATATTTTAATGACTAGGCCCTCATTCCTTCTATTTGCCCTTCCTTCTAAGTCCTTGGATCCATAAATCTCAAGGTCTTGATATTCACCCCACCCCGAGCCCCACTTGTGTATCCATATCCCTATGCTCTCCTATTTCCCCTATCTATAATTTATTGTACTGACTGTCTCCTACTCTACATTTTAAGCTCCTGGTGGCCAGGGAATGGATAATAATAATAATAATGGCATTTATTAATCACTTACTATGTGCAAAGCACTGTTCTAAGCGCTGGGGAAGTTACAAGGTGATCAGGTTGTCCCACATGGGGCTCAAAGTCTTAATCCCCATTTTACAGATGAGGTAACTGAGGCACAGAGAAGTTAAGTGACTTGCCCAAGTCACACAGCTGACAATTGGCAGAGCCAGGATTTGAACACATGACCTCTGACTCCAAAGCCCGTGCTCTTTCCACTGAGCCATGCTGCTTCTCTATCAACTCTACTCTGTCCTGGAATTCCCTCCCTCCACACATCCGCCAAGCTAGCTCTCTTCCTCCCTTCAAAACCCTACTGAGAGCTCACCTCCTCCAGGAGGCCTTCCCAGACTGAGCACCCCCCTTTTCCTCTGCTACTCCTCCCCTCCCCATCACCCCCACTCCCTCCCTATGCCCTACTCCCTTCCCCTCCCCACAGCACTTGTGTATATTTGTACATATTTATTACTCTATTTTATTAATGATGTTTATATATCTATAATTCTATTTATCTATTTTGATGGTATTGACGCCTGTCCACTTGTTTTGTTTTGTTGTCTGTCTCCCCATTTTAGACAGTGAACCCGCTGTTGGGTAGGGATTGTCTCTGTTGCCAAATTGTACTTTATAATAATAATAATAATAATAATGGCATTTATTAAGCACTTACTATGTGCAGAGCACTATTCTAAGCGCTGTAAAAATTACAGATTTTTCAGATTTTATCGATGAGGAAACTGAGGCCCAGAAAAGTTAAATGGCATGCCCAAGGTTACACAGCAGGCACATTGCAGAGCCAGGACTAGGGTTCCAGTCGGACTAGGGCTCCAGTCAACTTCCTAAGCACTTAGTACAGTGCTCTGCAGACAGTAAGTGCTCAATAAATACGATTGGATGGATGAATGAATGAATGAATGAATGAATGAATGAATGAATGAATACTGTGCTGCTCTCTCAAGTTCCTGGTACAGTGCTTGGCACAAGGTAAGCGCTGAGTTGATACCGTTGATCGATTTTTGTTTATTTGTTTTTCTATGGCCCTTAAGCTATTACTATGTGTCAGGCACAGTCTAAACAATAATAGTGATAGCATTTATTAAGCGCTTACTATGTGCAAAGCACTGTTCTAAGCGCTGGGGAGATTACAAGGTGATCAGGTTGTCCCATGGGGGGCTCACAGTCTTCATCCCCATTTTACAGATGAGGTAACTGAGGCCCAGAGAAGATAAGTGACTTGCCCAAAGTCACACAGCTGACAATTGTGGAGTCGGGATTTGAACCCATGACCTCTGATTCCAATCAAATTAAATTAAATTAAATCAATTAAATCAGATGGGAAAAAATCAATCACATTTAATTCATTCATTCAATAGTATTTATTGAGTGTTTATTGTGTGCAGAGCACTGTACTAAGCACTTGGAAAGTACAATTCAGCAATAAAGAGAGATAATATTTAATGATAATAGTGGTATTTGGAAAGTACTTACTACATGCCAAGCATTGTACTAAGCACTGGGGTAGATTAAAGCTAATCAGGTCAGACAGAATCCCTGTCCCTCATTGGGCTCAAATTCCAAATGGGAGAGAGAAAAAGAATTGAATCCCCACTTTACAGGTGAGGTAACTGAGGCACAGAAAAGTTAAGTGACTGACCCCACGTGACACTTCAGGCAAAGTAGTAGAGCCAATGTTAGAACACAGGTTTTCTGGTTCCAGGCCTTTGTTCTTTCTACTAGGTCAAAGGAACATGATGCTGCTCTCTGTCTATGTGATGTGATCAGTAGACCAATCATTCTGGTAAGGATTTGGGGGAGGTATGCTAAGTACCTGGGGAATATTGATCATCATCATCTCAACATGAGAAGGAGCATGGCTCAGTGGAAAGAGCACGGGCTTTGGAGTCAGAGGTCATGGGTTCAAATCCCGGCTCCACCAATTGTCAGCTGTGTGACTTTGGGCATGTCACTTAACTTCTCTGTGTCTCAGTTACCTCATCTGTAAAATGGGGATTAAGACTGTGAGCCCCACGAGAGACAACCTGATCACCTTGTAACCTCCCCAGCACTTAGAACAGTGCTTTGCACATAGTAAGTGCTTAATAAATGCCATCACTATTATTATTAATAACAGTTTCATTCTTAACACATTTTGGGGTTTCCTTTCTCAAAGATCTTTCCCATATTTCAGGCCACTCTAGTGATCTCATCATCATTATTTATTATCATTATTATTATTATTATTATATCCATTCAGCACTTACTGTGTGTCAAATACTGTTCTAAGCACTGGGATAGATACAAGTTAATCAGTTTGGACAGAGTCCCTGTCCCACATGGGGCTTTCAGCCTAAGTAGCAGGGAGAAGAGGTATTTAATCGCCATTTTACAGATGAAAAAACTGAGGCACAGAGGAGTGAAGTGATTTGCCCAAGGTCACACAGCAGGTAATTGGCAGAGCTGGGATTAGATCCCAGGTCATCTGACTCCCAGGACTGTTTTCTTCCTACTAGGCCATGATGCTTCTCAATCAGTCAGTAGTAGTTATTGAGAGCTTACTATGTGCCAAGCACTGTACTCAGCGCTTGGGAGTCTACAGTCTAGAGGGGCTTATAGAATTTGGTTGTCTTCTCCGTCTGCATCACCCAGAAGGTCTTGAGCATTGGCTTCAGTGTTCTCCTCCAGCCATCTCCTTCTTACTTGTGTGCTCTCCTCACTCTTAGCTCCTCCCAAACCAACTTCCTTCCTCTACTTCTCCCCCTCTTGACTGTCAGCTCGTTGTGGACAGGGAATGCATTCTGTTTATTGTTATATTGTACTCTCCCAGGCGCTTAGTACAGTGCTCTGCACATGGTAAGTGCTCCATAAATGCACCTGAATGAATACTTCTCTCTTCACTCTCTCAGTGCCAGCTACTCTCTCTTTAAATCCTGAAGACCCTCGCTCTCCCCCAACCTTCAAAGCCAGTGGGAAAACCCAACTGTCTTCCTCCACCCTTGGGCATGTCCACCCAACAGCTACACGTATGAACAGGCCTCCAACATGTGTTGTTGAATGTAAATGCTGGTATGGTTTCACAATGGATTGGGGCATTTCGTGCTAAAACACATTAATCAGGGGAAAACCTTCAAGATGATCAAATAAAGAGTGGTTTATACCTGCTCCTGATTGATCACCTTCAGAGTTTACATTACAAACTTGCCCAATCCTGAGACCATTCATTAATAATAATAATAATAATAATAATAATAATAATAATAATAATAATAGCATTTATTAAGCACTTACTATGTGCAAAGCACTGTTCTAAGCGCTGGCTAGGAGGCCTTCCCAGACTGAGCCCCTTCCTTCCTCTCCCCCTCGTCCCCCTCTCCATCCCCCCCATCTTACCTCCTTCCCTTCCCCACAGCACCTGTATATATGTTTGTACATATTTATTACTCTATTTATTTATTTATTTATTTTACTTGTACATATCTATTCTATTTATTTTATTTTGTTAGTATGTTTGGTTTTGTTCTCTGTCTCCCCCTTTTAGACTGTGAGCCCACTGTTGGGTAGGGACTGTCTCTATATGTTGCTAACTTGTACTTCCCAAGCACTTAGTACAGTGCTCTTCACACAGTAAGTGCTCAATAAATAGGATTGATTGATTGATTGATTGATTGATTGATTGATTGATTCGGGAGGTTACAAGGTGATCAGGTTGTCCCACAGGGGGCTTGCAGTCTTAATCCCCATTTTACAGATGAAGGAAACGAGGTACAGAGAAGTGAAGTGACTTGCCCACACAGCTGACAATTGGTGGAGCCGGGATTTGAGCCCAAGACCTCTGACTCCAAAGCCCGTGCACTTTCCACTAAGCCATGCTGCTTCCCTTCAGTCATCATCATCATCAATCGTATTTATTGAGTGCTTACTATGTGCAGAGCACTGTACTAAGCGCTTGGGAAGTACAAATTGGCAACATATGGAGACAGTCCCTACCCAACAGTGGGCTCACAGTCTAAAAGGGGGAGACAGAGAACAAAACCAAACATACTAACAAAATAAAATAAATAGAATAGATATGTACAAATAAAATATAAATAAATAGAGTAAAAATATGTACAAACATATATACATATATACAGGTGCTGTGGGGAAGGGAAGGAGGTAAGATCGGGGGGATGGAGAGGGGGACGAGGGGGAGAGGAAGGAAGGGGCTCAGTCTGGGAAGGCCTCCTGGAGGAGGTGAGCTCTCAGCAGGGCCTTGAAGGGAGGAAGAGAGCTAGCTTGGCGGATGGGCAGAGGGAGGGCATTCCAGGCCCGGGGGATGACGTGGGCCGGGGGTCGATGGCGGGACAGGCGAGAGCAAGGTACGGTGAGGAGATCAGCGGTGGAGGAGCGGAGGGTGTGGACTGGGCTGTAGAAGGAGAGAAGGGAGGTGAGGTAGGAGGGGGTGAGGTGATGGAGAGCCTTGAAGCCCAGGGTGAGGAGTTTCTGCCTGATGCGCAGATTGATTGGTAGCCACTGGAGATTTTTGAGGAGGGGAGTGATATGCCCAGAGCGTTTCTGGACAAAGATAATCCGGGCAGCAGCATCAATCGTATTTATTGAGCATTTATTGAGCATTCTACTAAGCGATTGGGAGAGTACAATATATCATACACATTCCATGACCAGAATGAGGTTACAGTCTCCCTTCTGCATCCTCTTGCACTTGAATCTGTGACCTTTGGACATTAGATATGTGCCCCACCCCGATGTATTATAAATTATTTATTGATATTAATTTTTGTCTCCCCCTCTAGACTGCATTATTGTGGTAACGTGCTAGAGGGCTAGCACGTTGTGGGCAGGGATTGTGTCTACCAACTCTGTTGTATTTTACTCTCCCAAGCGCTAAGTACAGTGTTCTGCACATAGTAAGCATTCAATAACTATCATTGATTGATTAATATGATACTTGTAATCCAAACAAACACAAATCACATCCCTTTCTCAGACCCTCAGGTATCGATGACTGAGCTTTCCCACTGTGAGGTAGTGTTGCAAAGTTGCATGAAGCAGCATGCATAGTGGGTAGAGCCCGGGCCTGGGAGTCAGAAGGTCGTGGGTTTTAATCCCAGCCCTGTCACTTATCTGCTGTGTGACCTTGGACAAGTCATTTCATTTCTCTGTGCTTCTGTTCCTCATCTGTAAAATGGGGATTAAGACTGGGAGTTCCATGTGGGTCAGGGACTGCGTCCAGCCTGATTTGCTTGTATCCACCCCAGTGCTTAGTACAGTGCCTGGCACACAGTAAGCACTTAAAAAATACCACAATTATTATTATTATTATTATTATTAATCAAGTTCTAGCCCTCCTCTCCTCAGTTTTTGCAGTATGTTGACTGACTTGTATAGCATGATAAAGGTCCCTTTCCATTTCAAGGTAGACAATGGCCGATGTATTTAGCTTAGCTAATGGCAGCCCTCTAGCACGTTACCACAAGATGTATTTTTGTGAGATAGACTGTGAAAGATAACACTTTGAAATCATCTAAGGCAAAATCTGTAATTACTGGCACATAGTCACAGCTATTTGATCATGTAATTCTATTTATTAGGTTTCTGTCACCATTGTACAATATATTCCTATTGTTTTGGTCAGTCCTTTGGATGTTGGGAAGGCGTGAATGCATTTTACATTATTTCCCATAGGAAACTAGACTTTTTTTAGTACTCTTTCGCTTTGCCCTCTATTTTCATGGATCCATTTCAGAACACTAAGCCAGGCATACCAGTATATATAAATTTAAGTACTCCATTTATTGACTCCTTTTCCCATACCCTTATTACTTCCAATTGCATCTTTTTTCCCTCCCACTCCCAGTATATGTATACAATTTCTGTTTACCTGCCTTCTCTGTTAGAGTGTAACCTCCTTGAGGACAAGGACTGTATCTTTTCCCTTTATTATACTGACCCATGCACTTGGTACAGTGATCTACATCCAGGGCATTCTCAATGAATACGTTTGATTAAATGGTGAAAGTTGGACTTCATTGTTACTTGGCTTAGTGGGAAGAGCATGGGCTTAGGAGTCAAAGGTCCTGGGTTCTACACCCGGCTCCGCCACTTCTCAGCTGTGTGATTTTGGGTAAGTCACTTCACTTCTCTGTGCCTCAGTTACCTCATCTGTAAAGTGTGGATTAAGACTGTGAGCCCCACGTGGGACAACTTGATTACCTTGTATCTACCCCAGCACTTAGATCAGTGCTCAGCACATGGTAAGTGCTTAACAAATGCCATCAACATCATCATCATCCCCTGCAGAATTTTCAGAAAGAGATAAATACCTTTGTCTCCTGTACAGCCAACAGAGGATCAGGCACTTTATATGTATATATATATATATATATATATATATATATATATACAAATAATATTATATATAATAATAATAATAATGGCATTTTATTAAGTGCTTACTATGTGCAAAGCACTGTTCTAAGCACTGGGGTGGTTACAAGATGATCAGGTTGTCCCACGGTGGGGGGCTCACAGTCTTTAATCTCCGTTTTACAGATGAGGGAACTGAGGCACAGAGAAGTTAAGTGACTTGCCCAAAGTCACACAGCTGACAATTGGCAAAGCCGGCATTTGAATCCATGACCTTTGATTCCAAAGCCCGGGATCTTTCCACTGAGCCATACTGCTTCTCTATATATTATATGTATATAATAATTATTCTGCTAACAGAAGCAGCATGGCATAGTGGATAGAGCACAGGTTTGGGAGTCAGAACATCATGGGATCTAGACCTGGCTCTGCCACTTCTCTGCTGTGTGACCTTGGGCAAGTCATTTTACTTCTCTGTGCCTCAGTTACCTCATCTGTAAAATGGGGATTGAGGCTGTGAGTCCCACGTGGGACAGTAACTGTGTCCAACCTGACTTCCTTGTATCTACCCCAGCACTTAGTACAGTACAGTGACTGGCACATAGGAAGTGCTTAACAATTACCATAATAATAATAATTATTATTATATGAATTTATATATATATTCATTCAATTGCATTTATTGAGCACTTACTGTGTGCAGAGCACTGTACTAAGTTCTTGGGAGAGTGTGATATAACAATAAACAGGCACATTCCCTGCCCACAATGAGCAGGGAATAGTATAATAATATTATTTGTTAAAAATAATAGTATTTGTTAAGTGCTTACTAAGTGCCAGACACTGTATTAAGCTCTGGGGTAGATACAAGCTAATCAGTTTGGACAAAGTCCCTGTTCCACATAGGGCTCACAATCTTAATCCCCATTTTACAGATGAGGGAACTCAGGCACAAAGAAGTTAAAATAATTATAATAATAATAATGATGGCATTTATTACGCACTTACTATATGCAAAGCACTGTTCTAAGCACTGGGGAGGTTACAAGGTGATCAGGTTGTCCCACGGGGGGCTCACAGTCAATCCCCATTTTACAGATGAGGGAACTGAGGCACAGAGAAGTTAAGTGACTTGCCCAAAGTCACACAGATGACAAATGGCAGAGCCGGAATTTGAACCCATGACCACTGACTCCAAAGCCCGTGCTCTTTCCACTGAGGCACATTGCTTCTCTAAAAGACTTGCCCAGTGTCCCACAGGAGACAAGTAGCAGAGCTGGAATTAGAACCCAGGTCCTTCTGACTCCCAGGCCTGGGCTTTATCCACTAGGTCAAGCTGCTTTGCCACACACTTACTACTGCTACTACTGCTGCTACTACTACTACTGCTACTACTACAGCTGCTGCTGCTACTACTACTTCTATTAATAATAATAATAGTATTTGTTAAGCACTTACTATGTGCCAAGCACTATTCTAAGTGCCGGGGAGGATAAAAGGTAATCAGGTTGTACCCCGTGGGTCTCACAATCTTAATCCCCATTTTACAGATGAGGTAGCTTGAGGCCCAGAGAAGTTAAGTGACTTGCCCAAAGTCACACAGCTGATGTGGCAGAGCCGGAATTAGAACTCATGACCTCTGACTCCCAAGCCCATGCTCCTTCCATTGAGCCACGCTGCTTCTCTATTATTACTACTATTGCTACTGCTACTGCTACCTTTGCTACCATTACTACTGCTACTGCTATTACTCGTACTACTGCTACTCCCACTCCTACTCCTATTAACACTACTTGTCTTTTGCTGTTGAGTCGCCTCCGACCCATAGCGACGCAATGGACACATCTCTCCCAGAAGGCCCCACCTCCATCTGCAATCCTTCTGGTAGTGGATCCATAGAGTTTTCTTGGTAAAAATCTGGAAGCAGTTTGCCATTGCCTCCTTCTGTGCAGTAAACCTAAGTCTCTGCCCTCAACTTTCTCCCATGCCGCTGCTGCCCAGCACAGGTGAGTTTTGACTTGTAGCAGATTGCCTTCCGCTCGCTAGCCACTGGCCAAGCTAGGAATGGAATGGGTAGGCCTCTTCTTGACTCTCCCTCCCAAAGTTGAGGCTGGTAGAGTACTGGAAACTCTCCAAGTGTGACCCTGAGAGGGGTATTAACACTACTACTGCTGCTATTCCTACAATTACTGCTACTACTACTACTATTCTTACTGCTTCTAAAACTAGTGCGGCTGCTACTCCTCCTCCTCCTCCTCCTCCTCCTCCTACTACTACTGGTACATCTCCACAGGACAGGTAAAAGTGTATTCTTTCCAAACCCCTGGCAGAAGGAGGTTCCTTCTACACAGCCTCTTGTCTGCCTGAGACTAGCCAATGGATCTCCAATTTTCACTCCTGACTCAGTCACACCTCTCCACCTGAACTAAATTTCCTGAGTCTGGAGGACTGGGGGGCTCTCTCTGTTCCTTCTCTCTCCCCCCAACCCATTTCCTTCCTTCCCAATCAGTCAATCAATCATATTTATCAAGCACTTACCATGTGTTGAGTACTGTGCTGAGCACTTGGGAGAGTACAGTATAACAGAGTTGGTAGACATGTCCCATGCTCTTAAGGAGCTTACAGTCCAGAGGGGGAGAAGTACATTAAGATAAACTATGGATAAGGATATAAATCATGTTGGGCTGAGGATGGGGTGTAGAAAGAGTGCAAATCTAAGTATGAAGGTGACTGAGAAGGGAGAGAGAGTTGGGGAAATGAGGCCTTATTCAGGGAAGACCTCTCGGAAGAGATGTGATTTTAATAATAATAATGATGATAATGGCATTTATTAAGCACTTACTACATGCAGAGCACTGTTCTAAGCACTGGGGAGGTTACAAGGCAATCAGGATGTCCCACAGGGGGCTCACAGGCTTAATCCCCATTTTACAGATGAGGTAACTGAGGCACAGAGAAGTTAAGTGACTTACCCAAAGTCACATAGCTGACAATTGACAGAGCTGGGATTTGAACCCATGACTTCTGACTCCAAAGCCCGTGCTATTTCCACTGAGCCATGCTGCTTCTAGGTAGAGAGAGTGATCATCTGCTGGATATGGTGTTCCTGCCCCTGTATTAATGTCTTGTATTTGTCAAATACTTTTATTTTCCAATGTGCTTTCCCATCTCTTTTTATCCCCAGAGCTTCCATTTAAGGCAGAGTCAGAGAATATTATTCCCATTTTCCAGGTGAGGGAACTGAGGCCCAGAGAAGTTAAGCAATTTGTCCTTGATCACACAGCAAGCCATTGAGACAGCTGGGACTAGGCCCCATTGCCTATTATTCCCTTTTCAAGGAGAAGGAAACTGCAGCCCAGAGGGGTTATGTGACTCTTAGCTTGTCCTCTAGACTGTAAATTCGTTCTCTCGAGTGTAAGTTCATCCTTTAGAGTGTAAGTTCGTCCTCTAGACTGTAAACCTGCTGTGGGCTGGGAATGTGTCCGTTCTATTGTTGTGTTGTACTCTCCCAAGTGCTTAGTACAGTAAGTGCTCAATAAATATGATCGATTGATTGCTCAAACCCACAGTGCCAGCCAGTGGCCAAGCTGGGTGAAGAACCAGGATCCCCTGGTTCTCATTCCCGCCTTCTTTCCCCTATCAATCAATCAATCAGTGGTATTCAGTGAATGCTTACTGTGTGCCGAGCACTGTATTAAGCACTTGTGATAGTGTAATTCAACAGAGTTGTATCAAGTGCATCAAGTACTGAACTAAGTGCTGGGGTAGATACAAACTAATCACATTGGGCAAAGTCCATGTCCCACATGGAGCTCACAGTCTTAATCCCCATTTTGCAGATGAGGTAACTGAGGCCCAGAGAAGTCAAGTGACTTGTCCAAGTTCACACCTGGGGGATTCTGGGTCCAGCTGCAAGTTTCCCTGATTCTGCAGCAAATCAGGAGGCTTGGGAGAATGCTCAAAAAAAATGGTAATAATGGTAGTATTTTGTAAGTACTTACTGTGTACCAAGTACTTCTCCTGAGCAGTGGGGTGGATCTAAGATAATCAGGTTGGACACAATTCCTGTCCCACATGAGGCTCACAGTGGAAGGAGGAGGGAGGACAGGGATTGAATCCCCAATTCACAAATAAGGGAACAGAGAAGTTAAGTGACTCACCCACTGTCTCATAGAATCAATCAATCAATCAATCAATCAATCGTATTTATTGAGCACTTACTGTGTGCAGAGCACTGTACTAAGCGCTTGGGAAGTACAAGTTGGGAACACATGGAAACGGTCCCTACCCAACAGTGGGCTCGCAGTCTAGAAGGGGGAGACAGAGAACAAAACAAAACATATTAACAAAATAAAATAAATAGAATAGATATGTACAAGTAAAATAAATAAATAGAGTACTAAATATGTACAAACATATATACATATATACAGGTGCTGTGGGGAAGGGAAGGAGGCAAGGCGGAGGGGATGGAGAGGGGGAGGAGGGGGACCGGAAGGAGGGTGCTCAGTCTGGGAAGGCCTCTTGGAGGAGGTGAGCTCTCAGTAGGGCCTTGAAGGGAGGAAGAGATGGCGGATGTTGGGAGGGAGGGCATTCCAGGCCCGGGGGATGACGTGGGCCGGGGTTCGATGGCAGGACAGGCGAGAACGAGGTACGGTGAGGAGATTAGCGGCAGAGGAGTGGAGGGTGTGGGCTGGGCTGTAGAAGGAGAGAAGGGAGGTGAGGTAGGAGGGGGTGAGGTGATGGAGAGCCTTGAAGCCAAGGGTGAGGAGTTTCTGCCTGATGCGTAGGTTGGTTGGTAGCCACTGGAGATTTTTGAGGAGGGGAGTAACATGCCCAGAGCATTTCTGGGCAAAGACAATCCGGGCAGCAGCGTGAAGTATGGATTGAAGTGGGAAGAGACAAGAGGATGGGAGATCGGAGAGGAGGCTGATACAGTAGTACAGATGGGATAGGATGAGAGCTTGAATGAGCAGGGTAGCGGTTTGGATGAAGAGGAAAGGGCGGATCTTGGCAATTTTGCAGAGCTGAGACCGGCCGGTTTTTGTGATGGCTTGGATATGAGGGGTGAATGAGAGAGCAGAGTTGAGGATGACACCAAGGTTGCAGGCTTGTGAGACGGGAAGGATGGTAGTGCTGTTAACAGTGATGGGAAAGTCAGGGAGAGGGCAGGATTTGGTAGTCTTGGACATGTTGAGTTTTAGGTGGCGGGCAGACATCCAGATGGAGATGTCCTGAAGGCAGGAGGCGATGTGAGCCTGGAGGGAGGGGGAGAGAGCAGGGGCAGAGATGTAGATTTGGGCGTCATCAGCACAGAGATGATAGTTGAAGCCGTGGGAGTGAATGAGGTCACCAAGGGAGTGAGTGTAGATCGAGAACAGAAGGGGACCAAGAACTGAACCTTGAGGAACCCCCACAGTAAGGGGATGGGAGAGGGAGGAAGAGCCTGCAAAAGAGACTGAGAATGAATGACCAGAGAGATAAGAGGAGAACCAGGAGAGGACGGAGTCAGTGAAGCCAAGGTTGGATAGTATGTTGAGGAGAAGGGGGTGGTCCACAGTGTCGAAGGCAGCTGAGAGGTTGAGGAGGATTAGGATAGAGTATGAGCCGTTGGATTTGGCAAGCAGGAGGTCATTGATGACCTTTGAGAGGGCAGTTTCCGTGGAATGTAGGGGACGGAAGCCAGACTGGAGGGGGTCGAGGAGAGAGTTGGTGAGAAGGCAAGTGAGAAGCCGAGTGGCCTGGTGGAAAGAGCATGGGCCTTGGAGTCAGAAGGACCCGGATTCTAATTCAGCCTCTGACATTTGTCTGCTTTGACTTGGGCAAGTCCTTTCACTTCTCTGTGCCTCACTGTACTCCACTGTAAAATGAAGATTAAGACTTTGAGCCCCATGTGTGATATGGACTGTGTCCAACCTGCTTAGCTGGCATCTACTCAAGTGCTTAGTATGGTGCTTGGCCCATAGTAAGCGGTTAAAAAATTGCCATTAAAAGAAGGAGGCGGGATGGGCAGAGGTTAGATTAGAACCCAGGTCCTCCATTTCCCAGGCCCGGGCTTTCTCCACTAGGCTTCATTGTTCAATCCTGCCTGTTCCCCAGTCCTAACCCACTCCCCAGGAGAAAAGGGAAACAAAAGAGTGGCAGGGAGATCTTGGGGACTGTTTCTAAAAGTTTCCACCCTAATTCTCCATCTACTTACCTTTGTGTAGACAATGGATTCCAATTCTGGCCATTAGAAACTCCACACTGTGCCTGTCAATTTGCTCAGGGCAAAACCTTCTATAGGAAGGGTGCTGTTTCCAACAATAAGCTGGAGATATGCAAACAAAAACTCTCCACGGCAACCGGTGAATAGCGAGTGTGAGTCTGTAGCGCCCACACAAACCCTCTGAAGCATTTACCCTTTAATTTGATCACATTTTCATTGATTCACATACCTGGAATACAGCCGGATGGAATCATCTAAGACGCTTGATATTAGGCAACTACTGGAAATGCTTAAGTGCCTAAAATGTAATTAGCTTGTCTAAAGCTGTTTAGCAAACATAAAACCATACTTTTGATATTTTATGTTAATAGGTCTTGAAAGTGACTCAGTTTGTTATTTTTATTTCCCTAATTCAACTCTTTCCATTAGAATATCAGAGAAGGCTTCCCCGTCTTTGTTCTTAAAAAAATCATTTGATACTAAAGGAATGTGATGCTAAAAGACCCAGCGTGATCTAGAATAATGGAGAGACCTTTAAATGTTTAAGCTGGTTGGGGGGAATGATTATGTAATATCTTCTTGGCGTATGCCTGAATGTGCAGAAAATGAACTCTTTAAAGAAATTCTGTATCTGAGGCATCTTGACAATTAGGCATGGAACTGAATAATGTTCTGTGAGCTATACTGATTCCTCTCTCCGCTGAATATTTGTATAACTCTAATTCCAGGGTGGGTCCATTGCCATCCAAGATACCGATTCTTCCAAACCCATATTTCAAAGCAGCTTTCCTCAGGTCTTCATGCTCAAAACGTGCATGAAAGGTTGAGACATTCAAAGGTGCAGGAATCGTTTTTACCCAATTCTTCCCTTTGGCTGTGACCCATCTACCCATCCATTAATCCATGGTACTTGCTGAGCACTTACTGTGTGCACAGCACTGTACTAAGTGCTTGGGAGAGTATAATAACAGAACTGGTAGACACATTTCTTGCCCACAATGAGGCAGTGTTGCCTAGTGGATAGAGCATGGAACCGGGAATCAGAAGGACCTGGGTTCTAATCCTGGCTCTGCCGCTTGTCTGCTGTGTGACCTTGGACAAATCACTCAACTGCTCTATGCCTCAGTTACCTCTTCTGGAAAATGGGGATTAAGACTGTGAGCCTCATGTGGGGCAGGGACGGTGTACAACCTGAAAACTTTGCATTTATCCCAGTGCTTAGTACAGTGCCTGGCACATAGTAAGCTCTTAACAAATCCCATTAAACAAACAAACAAAACATGAGCTTAGAGTCTGGAGTTGATTCATCAAGCAATCAATGGTATATATTGAGGACTTGGCAAAGTATTTGGGAAATTACAATACAGTAGAGTTGGCAGACATGATTTCGGCCCTCCAGGAGCTTACAGACATAGCTCACAAACTCCCGGAAGGCAGAAATCATCAGTCAATCAATTGTATTTATTAAGTACTTATTGTGTGCAGAGCACTGTACTAAGCACATGGAGGAGTACAATATAACAGTCTAACAAACACATTCCCTGCCCACTACAGCTTACAGCCTGGAGGAAGAGACAGATAGTAATATAAATAAACAAATTAGGGGAATGTACATAAATGCTGTGGGATTGGGAGGGGGGAATGAATAGAGGGAGCAAATCAGGGCCACGCAGAAGGGAGTGGAAGAAACTAACACTCTCGTAGTCTCCTAAGCACTTATTACAGTGCTCTCCACACAGTAGGTGCTCAATAAATACTACTGATTGTTCGGATATCGCCGATCCATGTTTTGCAACTGGAATGGTCAACATTGAGCAATAAGCCATCATGGTTTGACCTTCCCTTTAAACAGCCTCAGTTTCCTCATCTGCAAAATAGGGATTCACTACCTGTCCTCCCACCTACTTACTCTGTGAGCCCCACGTGGGACCTGATTATCCTGTATCTACCCCAGTGCTTCCTACAGTGCTTGGCATAAGGTAAGTGCTTAACAAATACCATAATTATGAATGAGATGATTTTTCTTTTGGGGCGGGGAAGGTCGTTGAAAATGAATCAGGGAAGACTCTCCTCCTGGATGCCATTTTGTTCCCTGTCAAATCTGAAACACTCATTTCCTGTCCATTTTCCAAATCCTCCTAGAAAGTCTTTTCCTACTAATTTCCACCAACTTGATTAAGGAGCCTTGGTTCTCCACATGCATATCTTCCTTTATTTTCATCTGTTCATTTAAGATATTTCTTCATTTAATGGCTTCCGTTTCATTTTTATTATTCTTATCTCTGCTTTTACTCTTCTATCTATTCTTTCTCCCATTAGATTCTAAGTTCCTCCACTACACTCTTTTCCTTTTTGCATATGCCAAGAACTCAGTACCACACTTTACACGAGGTTGATACCCAGTACAGTGCCCTGTTCACAGTCAGCATTTAATGTGGTGCTTTGCATGCAGTGCTGTGTGCACAACAGGTATCCAGTACAATGTTCTGCACACAATGGGTGTCCAGTACAGTGCTCTGGGCACAGCAGACTTTCAGTGTGGACCTCTACATACATTAGATTGTTGGTCCTGGGTCTCTAATCAATCAATCAATCAATCAATCAATTGTATTTATTGAGCACTTACTGTGTGCAGAGCACTGTACTAAGTGCTTGGGAAATACAAGTTGGCAACATATAGAGACGGTCTCTACTAAACAGTGGGCTCACAGTCTAGAAGGGGGGACACAGAGAACAAAACAAAACATATTAGCAAAATAAAATAAATAGAATAGATATGTACAAGTAAAATAAATAAATAGAGTAATAAATATGTACAAACATATATACATATATACAGGTGCTGTGGGGAAGGGAAGGAGGTAAGGCAGAGGGGTGGAGAGGGGAAGGAGGGGGAGAGGAAGGAGAGGGCTCAGTCTGGGAAGGCCTCCTGGAGGAGCTGAGCTCTCAGTAGGGCCTTGAAGGGAGGAAGAGAGCTAGCTTGGCGGATGTTGGGAGGGAGGGCATTCCAGGCCAGGGGGATGATGTGAGCCTGGGGTCGAAGCTAAGTAGTTGGTCTGTGAAGTACTCTGAGCTCAGTAGGTGTCTAGTAGAGTGCTCTGAGCAGACTGGGAACTCAGGACGGTGTACATGCAGAGCAGGTGCTTTCTACAGTGCTCTTCATCATCATCATCATCAATCGTATTTATTGAGCGCTTACTGTGTGCAGAGCACTGTACTAAGCGCTTGGGAAGTACAAATTGGCAACATATAGAGACAGTCCCTACCCAACAATGGGCTCACAGTCTAAAAGGCTTCACTCAGCAGGTATTCAGGACAGTGCATGTGCACACAGTAGGTGTTGAATAAATACCAATGATGGTGATAACAGTTTCAGGGTAACACAGCCATGCATTGAAAGCAGATGGAACTTGGCTGTATTATGGTCTTCTGAAAACTCCCAGAATGCTTTTTTGTTTTTTTGAAATGGTATTTGTTAGGTGCTTACTGTATGCTGCCAGGCACTGTACTAAGCGCTGGGGTAGATTCAAACTAATCAGGTAGGACACAGTCCACGTCCCACATAGGGCTCCCAGTCTTAATCCTTATTTTACCAATGAAGCAACTGAGGCACAGAGAAGTGAAATGACTTGCTCGAGGTCACGCAGCAGGCAAGTGGTGGAGCCGAGATTAGAACCCAGGTCCTCTGACTCCCAGGCCCATGCTCCTTCCCTAGGCCACATTGCTTCTTCCTAGTTTAACTAACCCAAAGGAAAAGCCTAAAAGCCTAAAAGCACAAATTTTTCTTGGGTTTACTGGGCAGAGTATGTGGCCGAGGATACGATGAAAGCGTGACATTCCGTTGCTATGATGATGATGTTTTCTGTATCATCTGAAGATAAACACCATTTCTTGGAAGGAGCCACCACGATTGGCCGGGCTACAGAGCAGTGGTCTGGACACCAATCAATCAATCAATCAATCAATCGTATTTATTGAGCGCTTACTATGTGCAGAGCACTGTACTAAGCGCTTGGGAAGTACAAATTGGCAACATATAGAGACAGTCCCTACCCAACAGTGGGTTCACAGTCTAAAAGGGGGAGACAGAGAACAAAACCAAACATACTACCAAAATAAAATAAATAGGATAGATATGTACAAGTAAAATACATAAATAAATAGAAAGAGTAATAAATTTGTACAAACATATATACATATATACAGGTGCTGTGGGGAAGGGAAGGAGGTAAGATGGGGGGGATGGAGACGGGACGAGGGGGAGAGGAAGGAAGAGGCTCAGTCTGGGAAGGCCTCCTGGAGGAGGTGAGCTCTCAGTAGGGCCTTGAAGGGAGGAAGAGAGCTATCTTGGCGGATGGGCAGAGGGAGGGCATTCCAGGCCCGGGGGATGACGTGGGCCGGGGGTCGATGGCGGGACAGGCGAGAACGAGGTACGGTGAGGAGATTAGCGGCGGAGGAGCGGAGGGTGCGGGCTGGGCTGTAGAAGGAGAGAAAGGAGGTGAGGTAGGAGGGGGAAAGGTGATGGAGAGCCTTGAAGCCCAGGGTGAGGAGTTTCTGCCTGATGCGCAGATTGATTGGTAGACACCACTGATCTCAGGTGGAGAACCCAGCAGGAGAGGAGGGAGGGATGCCACTTGCCAAGGTTTTTGCCATTTTCAGGATTTTTCCCTGGATGTTCTTCATCTCTCCTTGGCCCACATGTTGTCTAGGATCTTTTTTAGAGCAGTAAACTATGAACAAAGCAATAACATTGATAGCTCGGGCTACACGGGATGCAATAGAAAGTCATGGATGACTTTTCTCCCTGCCTCCTCCTTTCTCCCACATCTCCCACTTCTCCCCACGCCTGTGACATGGAAAATTTGGAACAACATAATTCATTTTTCAGGCATTTTAACCAAGAATTTCAACCTAGAGTGCTCTGAAAATAAAGTGTTTTTTTTTTTCTCAATTTTGTTTCCCACCTTGATTTTTGCCCCTCCCCCCACATTTACTGTTTAGGGGAGGAAGTGTTGGTATTCAGGGTGGAGCACTGATGCTATGTTTTCCTCCATTTGCACAAACTGGTGATCCGAGTAGCTTTCAGAGCACAAAAAAGGCACTAAAATCCCCTCCAAATGGATACCTTTTCCAACATCTTTAGGCTTCGGCTAATTTGAAACAGCTAAGTTACGAAGTTCTGAAAAACACTTAATGAAAAAAAAAAGATTAACAGTTCCTTAACTATAGTTGTACTGGTGGGTACCACAGTAATTACTTTTAAAAACAATAATTTGAATTTATAAAAGCTCTCCAGCTATTTGCCTGATGCTGCGTCAATACCACTGATTTAATGGTACATCAAGCTGCTTCTAAGCAGAGGTTGAAACATGCTTTTCAAAGCCATGTGGACCCAGGGAAACTCAAGCCAAAGTGGCTTTCAATAGCACCCCACACTCTGAGCTCTTTGGATTTTGCGTTTTTTTTTTACCCAAAACGTTCAGTTGGGGTGATTAGAAACCTCTAATTTGTTTTTTTTTCTTTTATTAAAAAGTGCAAAAGTATTAAAAGACATCTGAGGTTCTGCAAACCCCTTTAGAAATAATAACAATAAAGGAGTGGCACCTGGACAATGCGTAGGGAGGGAACGGCAAAGCAGGAGAGGGTGAGGAAATAACCCAGTCCTGGCAAGCTGTGGGAGAGTCAATCAATCAATCAATCAATCAATCGTATTTATTGAGCACTTACTGTGTGCAGAGCACTGTACTAAGCGCTTGGGAAGGACAAATTGGCAACATATAGAGACAGTCCCTACCCAACAGTGGGCTCACAGTCTAAAAGGGGGAGACAGAGAACAAAACCAAACATATTCACAAAATAAAATAAATAGAATAGATATGTACGAGCAAAATAAATAAATAAATAAATAGAGTGATAAATATGTAAAAACATATATATATATACAGGTGCTGTGGGGAAGGGAAGGAGGTAAGACTGGGGGGATGGAGAGGGGTGCGAGGGGGAGAGGAAGGAAGGGGCTCAGTCTGGGAAGGCCTCCTGGAGGAGGTGAGCTCTCAGTAGGGCCTTGAAGGGGGGAAGAGAGCTAGCTTGGCGGATGGGCAGAGGGAGGGCATTCCAGGCCCGGGGGATGACATGGGCCGGGGGTCAACGGTGGAACAGGTGAGAACGAGGCACGGTGAGGAGATTAGTGGCAGAGGAGCAGAGGGTGCGGGCTGGGCTGTAGAAGGAGAGAAGGGAGGTGAGGTAGGAGGGGGTGAGGTGATGGAGAGCCTTGAAGCCGAGGGTGAGGAGTTTCTGCCTGATGCGCAGATTGATTGGTAGCCACTGGAGATTTTTGAGGAGGGGAGTAACATGCCCAGAGCGTTTCTGGACAAAGACAATCCGGGAAGCAGCATGAAGTATGGATTGAAGTGGGGCGAGACACAAGGATGGGAGATCAGAGAGAAGGCTGATGCAGTAGTCCGGACGGGATAGGATGAGAGCTTGAACGAGCAGGGTAGCGGTTTGGATGGAGAGGAAAGGGCGGATCTTGGCAATGTTGCGGAGCTGAGACCAGCAGGTTTTGGTGACGGCTTGAATGTGAGGGGTGAATGAGAGAGTGGAGTCAAGGATGACACCAAGGTTGTGGGCTTGTGAAACGGGAAGGATGGTAGTGATGGGGGGCCCCCCCATGCACCATGGAAAGGTTGCAGATATTGTTGGAATGTACGCGGTTCTGTTGCCATATCTGGTATGGGCCTTAGACCCTGCAGCCCACTGGCTGGGTCCAGGAACCAAACCAAATAAGGAGGTAGACTCCACCCAACTCTGCACCAAATCTGTAGCAAATCTGCACCAATCCAGTCCCCACTGTTTTCAAATCTACCAATCACTGTGATCAGCAATAGCAGTATATAAACCCATTGTATTGGGCACTGGGGGCCTTTTCCCTTAAGGAAATGAGCCCGCCGGGTGCATTACCCCCTATTCGGTCTTCGGCCTTACCAATAAAACTTTATTAAAACTTTCGGCAGTCACATGCTGTCTGACTAATTCTTCAGTCGCCCGGTGACTTGGTGGCCATCTGGAACAACCACTGCCAGCAGTAGTGCCATCAACAATGATGGGAAAGTCAGGGAGAGGGCAGGGTTTGGGGTGGAAGACAAGGAGTTCAGTCTTGGATATATTGAGTTTTAGGTGGGGGGCAGACATCCAGATGGAGATGTCCTGAAGGCAGGAGGAGATGTGAGCCTGGAGGGAGGGGGAGGGAGCAGGGGCAGAGATGTAGATTTGGGTGTCATCAGCGTAGAGATGATAGCTGAAGCCGTGGGAGCGAATGAGGTCACCAAGGGAGTGAGTGCAGATCGAGAACAGAAGGGGACCAAGAACTGAACCTTGGGGAACCCCCACAGTAAGGGGATGGGAGGGGGAGGAGGAGCCTGCGAAAGAGATTGAGAATGAACGACAGGAGAGATAAGAGGAGAACCAGGAGACAAGGAGTCTGTGAAGCCAAGGTCAGATAGCGTGTTGAGGAGAAGGGGGTGGTCCACAGTGTCGAAGGCAGCTGAGAGGTCGAGGAGGATTAGGATAGCGTATGAGCCGTTGGATTTGGCAAGCAGGAGGTCATTAGTGACCTTTGAGAGGGCAGATTCCGTGGAATGTAGGGGACGGAAGCCAGACTGGAGGGGATCGAGGAGACAGTTGGTGTTGAGGAATTCGAGACAGTGCATGTAGACAACTCGTTCAAGGAGTTTGGAAAGGAATGGTAGGAGGAGTCACAGAAATGATATTGAATGGCAAGTACTGAAAGGGCCTCTGGGAGGAAACCAGAGGAGCAGGTTCCAGCTTGAGGAATGAGGCAGGTGAAGGGGGATCACCCGGAGTGAATGGAGAAATACTCTCACAAGCGCTTAGTACAGTGCCCTGCACACAGTAAGCGCTCAACAAGTAGGATTGAATGAATAAACGAATGAATGACAGCAGCACAGAGCAATTACCAAAGGACCAGAGGAAATGGAGCTATCCAGCAAGGTTTTGAATCCCTGAGGGCAGGGATTGTGTCTGATGACTTTATTGCCCCCTCCCAAGTGTTTGGCATACTGCTCTGCACACAGTAGGGTGCTCAGTCAGTACTGTTGATTGATTACTTGACTTAATCTCCTCTCCACCTTTTTTTATGGTATTTGTTAAGGACTTATTTTGTGCCAAGCATTGTTCTAAGTTTCCTTTGGGTCACACCTGGAGTTTCCAGTACTTCACCAGTCTTGACTATGAGAGGGAGAGTCAAGCAGAGGCCTAGCCATTCCTAGCTTGGGCAGTAGCTAGTGAGTGGAAGGCAATCTGCTTCAAGGGGAAGCAGCCTGGCTTAGTGGAAAGAGCACAGGTTTGGAAGTCAGAGGACGTGGGTTCTAATCCTGGCTCCACCACTTGTTTGCTGTGTGACCTCGGGCAAGTCCCTATGCATTGTCCAGGTGCCACTCCTTTATTGTTATTATTTCTAAAGAGGTTTGCAGAACCTCGGATGTTTGTTAATTTGCACTTTTTAATAAAAGAAAATAAAACAAAGTAGAGGTTTCTAATCACCCCAGCTGAACAGAACTTCTCTTGTGCCTCATTTCCCCCATCTGTAAAATGGGGATTAAAAGTGTGAGCCCCATGTGGGACAACCTGATTACTCTGTACCCACCCCAGCGCTTAGAACAGTGCTTGGTACATAGTAAGCACTTAACGAATAAGTCAAAACTCACCTGTGCTGGGCAGCAGCAGCACGGGAGAGAGTCGAGGGCAGAGACTCAAGTTCACTACGTGGAAGACGGCAATGATAAACCACTTCTGGATTTTAACCAAGAAAACTCTATGGATCCACTACCAGAACGATTGCAGATGGAGGGGAGAAGCCATGGCACTGCTATGAGTCAGAGTCAACTCGACAGCAAAGACAGGACAAGACTGTTCTAAGTGCTGGGACAGATACAAGCTAATCAGGTTGGACACAGTCCATGTCCCACCTGAGGCTCATAGTCTCAATCCCCATGTATGGATGAGGGAACTGAGGCCCAGAGAGGTGAAGTGACTTGCCCAAGGTCACACAGCAGACAAGTGGCAGAGCTGGAATCAGAAGCCAGGTCCTTCTGACTCCCAGGCCCGGGCTCTATCCACTAAGCCACGCTGGTTCTCTTCTCCCAATCAATCAGTCAATTGATCAGTGATGTTTGCTGAGCGCTTACTGTGTACGAAGCACTGTACTAAACATTTGAGAGAGTAGAATACAAAAGATTTCATAGACACGTTCCTTTAAGACAAGTTTACAGTCTACAGTCTAGAGTCTAGAGTCTCCTCCAGGAGGCCTTCCCAGACTGAGCCCCTTCCTTCCTCTCCCCCCTCTCCATCCCCCCCATCTTACCTCCTTCACTTCCCCACAGCACCTGTATATATGTATATATGTTTGTATGTATTTATTACTCTATTTATTTTACTTGTACACATCTATTCTATTTATTTTATTTTGTTAGTATGTTTGCTTTTGTTCTCTGTCTCCCCCTTTTAGACTGTGAGCCCACTGTTGGGTAGGGACTGTCTCTATATGTTGCCGATTTGTACTTCCCAAGTGCTTAGTACAGTGATCTGCACATAGTAAGCGCTCAATAAATATGATTGATGATGATAGAGAGGCAGGCAGAAATCCCTCAATTGGTCAATCAACTGTACTTTCTGAGCGCTTACTGTGTGCAGATCACTGGACTGAGCATTTGGGAGAGTCCAATACAACAGAGTTGGTAGACACGTTCCCTGCCCACAAGAATTTACAATCTAGAGGGGGAGGCAGACATTAATAGAAATAAATAATTTACAGATATGTACATACGTCCTATGAGGCTGAGGGTGGGGGAAATGTCAAAGTGCTTAAAGGGAACACATCCATGAGAGCTTGCTCGTTCAAGCTCTCATCCTATCCCGTCTGGACTACTGTATCAGCCTTCTCTCTGATCTCCCATCCTCATGTCTCTCCCCACTTCAATCCATACTTCATGCTGCTGCCCGGATTGTCTTTGTCCAGAAACGCTCTGGGCATGTTACTCCCCCCCTCAAAAATCTCCAGTGGCTACCAATCAATCTGCGCATCAGGCAGAAACTCCTCACCCTGGGCTTCAAGGCTCTCCATCACCTCGTCCCCTCCTACCTCACCTCCCTTCTCTCCTTCTACAGCCCACCCCGCACCCTCCGCTCCTCTGCCGCTAATCTCCTCACCATGCTTCATTCTCGCCTGTCCCGCCATCAACCCCCGGCCCACGTCCTCCCCCGGGCCTGGAATGCCCTCCCTCTGCCCATCCGCCAAGCTAGCTCTCTTCCTCCCTTCAAGGCCCTACTGAGAGCTCACCTCCTCCAGGAGGCCTTCCCAGACTGAGCCCCTTCCTTCCTCTCCCCCTCGTCCCCCTCTCCATCCCCCCCCATCTTACCTCCTTCCCTTCCCCACAGCACCTGTATATATGTATATATGTGTGTACATATTTATTACTCTATTTATTTATTCATTTATTTTACTTGTACATATCTATTCTATTTATTTTATTTTGTTAGTATGTTTGGTTTTGTTCTCTGTCTCCCCCTTTTAGACTGTGAGCCCACTGTTGGGTAGGGACTGTCTCTATATGTTGCCAACTTATACTTCCCAAGTGCTTAGTACAGTGCTCTGCACACAGTAAGCACTAAATAAATATGACTGATTGATTGATTGATTGATCCAAGTGCTGGGGCAATGCAGAGAGGAGAAGGAGTAGGAGAAATGAGTCCTTAGTTTATTCATTTCATTTTCATTCATTCAATCGTATTTATTGAGCACTTACTATGTGCAGAGCACTATACTAAGCACTTGGGAAGTACAAGTAGGCCTCTTGGAAGGTATGGGATTTCACTAGAGCTTTGACAGTGGAAAGAGTGGTGGTCTGTGTTCAACCCAACAGAAACAAGGTGCATATTCCCTGGCTTCAAGGAGTTTACAATGTCACGGGGAAGCTAGGCACATTTCATCTACAACCCGAGTAGCAGGAGGAAGAACAAGGATACAGCTGGTAGTGACATAATAACAATCATTATGGTATTTGTTCATTCATTTATTCAATCGTATTTATTGAGCGCTCACTGTGTCCAGAGCACTGTACTAAGCACTTGGGAAGTACAATTTGGTAACAGATAGAGACAATCCCTACCCAACAATGGGCTCACAGTCTAGAAGACAGGCTCACAGTCTAGAATAATAATAATAATAATAATAATAATAATGTTGGCGTTTGTTAAGCGCTTACTATGTGCAAAGTACTGTTCTAAGCGCTGGGGGGGATACAAAGTGATCAGGTTGTCCCATGTGGGGTTCACAGTCTTAATCCCCATTTTACAGATGAGGTAACTGAGGCTCAGAGAAGTTAAGTGACTTGCCCAAGGTCACACAGCAGACGTGTGGGGGAGCCGGAATTCGAACCCATGACCTCTGACTCCAAAGCCCGTGCCCTTTCCACTGAGCCACGCATGAGCGCTTAATATGTGTCAGGCGCTGTACTAAGCAAGAACCATTCTGGGAATGTGACTCCACTCCTCAAAAATCCCCAGTGGTTATAAACCTCTGTAACAAGCAAAAACTCCTCACTATTGGCTTCAAAGCTCTCTATCCCCTTGCCCCTTCTTACCTCACCTCCCTTCTCTCCTTCTACAGCCTAGCCCTCACAGTCTGCTCCTCTGCTGCTAACCTCCTTACTGTGCCTCGTTCTCACCTGTCCCGCCGTCGACCCTGGTCCACATCCTAACTCCAGCCTTGAATGCCCTCCTTCCTCAAATCAACCAAACGATCACACTTTCCCCCTTCAAAGCCCTACTGAAGGCTCCCCTCCTCCAGGAGGCCTTCCCAGACTAAGCCCCCACTTTTCCTCTGCTCCCCCTCATCGCCCCGACTCTCTCCCTTTGCTCTACCTCCCTCCCACAGCATGTGTATATATTTATTTATAATAATGATGTGTATATATCTATAATTCTATATATTTATATTGATGTTATTGATGCCTGTTTACTTGTTTTGATGCATGTCTCCCCCCTTCTAAACTGTGAGCCCATTTTAGGCAGGGATTGTCTCTTGCTGAACAATATTTTCCAAGCTCTTAGTACAGTGCTCTGCACACAGTAAGTGCTCAATAAATACTATTGAATGAATGAATGAATGAATGATACAAGCAAATCCAGTTCCTGTCCCACGTGGGACTCACAGTCTCAATCCCCATTTTCCAGATGAGAAGTATGAGAAGTATGAGAAGTAAAGTGACTTGCCCAAGGTCACACAGCAGATTAGTGGTGGAGTGGGAATTAGAACCCATGACCTTCTGACTCCCAGGACCTTTCCATATCCACTATGCCATGAGTGTCTCAGGGTGGAATAGGTCAATAAATGCTTGGATGAACAATAATTAAATCTTATATCTATCCCACCACTTAGCTCAGGGATTGGCATGTAACAAGCACTTAATAAATACCACAGTTATTATGACTTCTGTTCTCATGGCCTAGTGGAAAGAACATGGGCCTGGTAGTGAGACAACCTGGGTTCTAATCCTGACTCTGCAATTTGTTTGCTGTGGGACCTTGGGAAAGTCACTTCACTTCTCTGTGTCTCAGTTTCCCCAACTGTAAAACGGGGACTAAATCCTACTCCCTCTTACTTAGACTGTGAGCCCCCTAAGGGACAGGGACTGTGTCCGACATGATTAACTTGTATTTACCCCAGTGCTTAGAACAGTGCTTGACACATATCAGTGTGGCTTAATAGAAACAGCACGGGCTTGGGAGTCAGAGAACACGGGTTCTAATCCCAGCTCCGCCACTTGTCTGCTGTATGACCTTGGGAAAGCTGCTTAACTTCTCTGTGCCTCATTACTTCATTTGTAAAATGGGGATTAAAACTGTGAGCCCTCCTTGGAGCAACTTGATTACCTTGTATTCTTTCATTCATTCAATCATATTTATTGAGCACTTACTGTGTGCAGAGCACCGTATTAAGCACTTCGGAAGTACAAGTCGGCCACATATAGAGACGGTCCCTACCCAACAACAGGCTCATAGTCTAGAAGGGGGAGACAGACAACAAAACAAATCATGTAGACAGGTGTCAAAACATGTAGACAGACTAATTTCTCCTTTCCTCACCTAACTGGTCAGGGACATGGTGGGGAAAGCTAAGCGGAGGAGACCCCCAGGTGGGGAGGGCGCTTGGTATGACCCACGTTACCCAAAAGAACACCATTATCCCGCCTGGCCCCTAGCGGACCCCCACTCTGTTGAGGGCTGGCAGTTGTCATCCTTGATGTTGTCCTTCCTCACTGACCAGCCACCCTTGCTGACCGCGGCTCTGGCTGGGTCCCCCAGGGTTTTCTCCCCATGCCACGGGGCCATCCCACTGGGGCCCTACCTGGAGGGCTGTTTGTTCGACAAGTGCCACGGCATGGACGCCCGAGGGGGCTGCTCGGCCCTGGAGCTGTATGCTGCCCGTTGCGCTGCCCGGGGCATCTGCGTCCCCTGGAGGGACCACACCAAGGACCAGTGTCATGAGTGCCTGCCTCCCTCGGGGTCACTGGCCGCCATGTGGCTGGGGGCTGGGGGGGGGGGGGGGCGGTGAATGGGGGCATTTGCTTTGCACATAGTAAGTGCTTAATAAATGCCATTATTATTATTCTTATTATTGTTGAGGGGCAGGGGGTGGAGGGTTGGAGGCTGGCAGAGGGGGCAAAGGGCCTTATCAGGGGACTATCAAGAGGTAGCATGGCATAGTGGCTAGAGCCTGGGCCTGGGAGTCAGAAGGTCATAGGTTCTAATCCCGGCTCTGCCACTTATCGGCTGTGTGACCTCCAGTGGCTACCAATCAATCTGCTCATCAGGCAGAAACTCCTCACCCTGGGCTTCAAGGCCGTCCATCACCTCGCCCCCTCCTACCTCACCTCTCTTCTCTCCTTCTACAGCCCAGCCCGCACCCTCCGCTCCTCTGCTGCTAATCTCCTCACTGTACCTCGTTCTTGCCTGTCCCGCCATCGACCCCCGGCCCACGTCATCCCCCAGGCCTAGAATGCACTCCCTCTGCCCATCCGCCAAGCTAGCTCTCTTCCTCCCTTCAAGGCCCTACTGAGAGCTCACCTCCTCCAGGAGGCCTTCCCAGACTGAGCCCCTTCCTTCCTCTCCCCCTCGTCCCCCTCTCCATCCCCCTCATCTTACCTCCTTCCCTTCCCCACGGCACCTGTATATATGTATATATGTTTGTACATATTTATTACTCTATTTATTTATTCATTTATTTTACTTGTACATATCTATTCTATTTATTTTATTTTGTTAGTATGTTTGGTTTTGTTCTCTGTCTCCCCCTTTTAGACTGCGAGCCCACTGTTGGGTAGGGACTGTCTCTATATGTTACCAACTTGTACTTCCCAAGCGCTTAGTACAGTGCTCTGCACACAGTAAGCGCTCAATAAATACGATTGATGATGATGATGATGACCTTGGATACGTCACTTCTCTGAGCCTCAGTTACATCATCTGGAAAATGGGGATTGAGACTGTGAGCCTCACATGGGACAGGGACTACGTCCAACCCTATTTGCTTTTTTCCACTCCAGTGCTTAGGCCAGTGCCTGGCACATAGCAAGCGCTTAACAATTACCATTACTATTATTATTATGGGTCCAGAGTTGGCTGGGTCATGGTGAGCAGAAAGAGGGGACAGAAGAGGCAGGGATGGAGGGGATTGGGGGAGGGTGAGAGGTTTAGGTGGTGCCCAGGAGCTTAACCAGCATGTCTGTTCCACTGCCCTCAGCCTTCTAGTGCCCGGACAACGAGGTGCACCAGCCGTGCAGCCCCGTCAACCCTCCGTCATGCCAATCTTTGGGTCAGAGAGCCAACACCCCCTTTCTGTGAGTTCTTGGAGTCCCCTTTGCCAGGTCAGGGAGGGCCGATCCAAAATTATTTCATCCGGGAGAGGATGCCATCCGGAGTAGGAGGATGGAGGAGGAGAAGTTGTGAGGTGGAGGGAGGGGAGGAGGAGGAGGATGAAGGAGGAGGAGGGATGGGGGGCAGAGCTTGGGGATGGCATAGTGGAGAAAGCATGGGAGTCAGAAGGTCATGGGTTCAAATCCCAGCTCCACCACTTGTCTGCTGTGTGACCTTGGGCAAGTCACTTCACTTCCCTGGAGAAGCAGCATGGCTCAGTGGAAAGAGCAAGGGCTTTGGAGTCAGAGGTCATGGGTTCAAACCCCGGCTCCGCCACTTGTCAGCTGTGTGACTTGGGCAAGTCACTTAACTTCTCTGTGCCTCAGTTACCTCATCTCTAAAATGGGGATTAAGACTGTGAGTCCCATGTGGGACAACCTGATCACCTTGTATCCTCCCCAGCGCTTAGAACAGTGCTTTGCACATAGTAAGTGCTTAATAAATGCCATTATTATTATTATTATTATTATTATTATTATTATTATTATTATTATTATTCCCTGGGCCTCAGTTCCCTCATCTGGAAAATGGGGATTGAGACTGTATGTAACCCAGCACTTGGTGCTCGGCACATAGTAAGCGTTTAACAAATACCATAATTATTACATAGTAAGTGCTTAAAAAGTATGGGATAATATCATCACCATCACATGTACACTTAACTGCTGGGGATAGGCACACATTAATCAGGCTCACCTCAGCACTAATCCCCTCCCATCCACTTGTAGCACTTTAGCAAATATCTTCTTTTTAAGCCCTTATATATTCACCTCTCCATCTTTCCTCTCTCTCCTTTCCTTCCCATCTGTAATCAATTTCCAGGCCGTCACCCTCACCAAACTGAAAGCTCCTTGAGGGCAGGGATCATGTCTCCTAACTTTATTGTACTTTCCCAACTGCTTAGCACAGTGCTCTGCATGCAGTAGGCAATCAATACATATCACTGATTGAGCTAGTGATTGATTGGATCAGCGTTTGAACTCCTCCCCCTGGTCGGGAATGCCCTCCCTCCGCATATCCTCCAGGAGGCCTTCCCAGACTGAGCCCCCTTTTTCCTCTCCTCCTCCCCATCCCCCCTGCCCTACCTTCTTCCCCTCCCCACAGCACCTGTATATATGTTTGTACAGATTTATTACTCTATTTTACTTGTATATATTTACCATTACTTGTATATATTTACCATTCTATTTATTTTGTTAATAATAATAATAATAATGTTGGTATATTTATATTTATTCTGATGACTTGACACCTGTCCACATGTTTTGTTTTGTTGTCTGTCTCCCCCTTCTAGACTGTGTGCCCATTGTTGGGTAGGGACCGTCTCTATATGTTGCCAACTTGTACTTCCCAAGTGCTTAGTACAATGCTCTGCACACAGTAAGTGCTCAATAAATATGATTGAATGAATGAATGAATGAACTGGACCTACTGTGTAGGAAAGCAATGAAAGATGGGGTGTGAGGAGGGGCCTAAAAAGAAACCAGGAGGGCTAAACACGGCCCCCTCAGGTCCAATTCCAGGATTGCTCCCAAATGGCATCATGCATATAACAATAATAATATTAGTAGTAAGTGTCATCGAGTCGTTTCCAATTCATAGTGACTCCATGGATATACTTTCTCCAGAACATCCTGTCCTCTGCCATAATCTGCAACCTTTCTCATGGGTCTTCCGTTATCATTGTTAGGGTCTCTATCCATCTATCTGCTGGTCTGCCTTGTCCACGTTTTCCCTGGACTTTTCCTAGCATTAGTGCCTTCTCTGGAGAATTAGTCCTCCTGATGATGTGTCCAAAATATGCTCATCTAAGTCTAGTCATTTGGCCTTCCAACGTCCACTTTGGTCTAATTTGCTCGAAAATCCTTTTGTTTGTCTTTCAGGCAGTTCATGGTATTCGCAAAAGCCTCCTCCCAACACCACATTTCAAAAGAAATGATGTTCTTTCTATTGTGATTTTTCACTGCCAACAATGATGTTATTTGTTCTGTACTTGCTATGTGCCAGCACTGTACTGAGCGCTGGGGTAGATACAAGCAAATCGGGTTGGACACAGTCCCTGGTCCCACGTGGGGCTCCTAGTCTCAATCGCCATTTTCCAAATGAGGTAACTGAGGCCCAGTAAAGTGCAATGGCTTGCCCAAGGTCACACGGAAGACAAGTGGTGGAGCCAGGGTTACAACCTATGACTTTCTGATTCCCAGGCCCTAGCTTTATCCACTATGCCATTGTTAAACTATAACTATGTGGCAAGCACTGGTCTAAGCACTAGTGTAGATAACAGCTAGTCAGGTTGGACACAGTCCCTTAATCCCCATTTTAATAATAATAATAGCTACTATTATTGTTGTTATTATTATTATGGTACTTGTTAAGCACTTACTATGTGCCGAGCACTGTTAAGCACTGGAACAGATACAAGTTAATCAGTTTAGACCCAGTCCCTGACCCAAATGGTGCTCACACTCTTAGTCCCCACTTTACAGAGAAGACAACTGTGGGCCAACAAAGTCAGTGACTTGCCCCAGATCACACAGCACACCTGTGGCAGAGCCAGGATTAGATTCCAGGTCCTTCTGACTCCTAGGCATGTGGTCTATCCACTAAGCCACTGAGGCACAGAGAGGTGAAGCGACTTGCCCAAGGTCACACAGCAGATAAGGGGCAGGAGCCCAGGTCCTTCTGACTCCCAGGAGTCCTGGGACTCCTGTGCTCTATCCACTATGCCATGCCTAGGGGATGTGGGTTGCTCAGGAGCTTGTCTAGAGTTAAACACTGCCTCCATGTGAGATTCTCCCCTTCCTTCCCATACTTGGAGGGTCCGTTGGTGGTGGTTCTACATATGGAGTGCTCCTTTATTCTACATACTTGGAAAAAGCTTATTATTTGGAGGCAGATAACCTCTCTGGGCTTCTATTTCCCCATCTGCAAAGTGGGGATCAGAGGGATGATAATTCCTGTCCCTCAATCAGTCATATTTATTGAGTGCTTGAAGTAAGCAGAGCACTGTACCAAGTGCTTGAGAGAGTACAGTGAGCCCATTGTTAGGTAGGAATTGTCTCTATCTGTTGCCAAATTGTACTTTCCAAGCGCTTAGTACAGTGCTCTGCACCCAGTAAGTGCTCATTAAACATGATTGAATGAGTGAATTAATACAGTACAACAGAGTTGGGAAGCACATTCCCTGCCCACAAGGATCTTACAGTCTAGAAGGGGTTGCAGAGGTTAATATATGTAAATGAATTATGGATGTGTACAGGTCTGGGGGAGGGGGAAGCACGGGGCAAATAAATGGTGCAAATCTAAGTTCAAGGGTGACACAGAAAGGATTGGGAGAAGATGCTCCTTCACTTCCCAGGAATTTTGTGAGGATCAGATAATGTCATATTGTTCTTTCCAAGCACTTAGTACAGTGCTCTGCACACAGTAAGCACTCAATATATATGACTGAATGAATGACTGAATAATGTGATTGATGTGAAAATGCTTCCATTATCAACTTCAAAGTGATCATTCAAACAGTCCCTCAGTGGATCTAATGGTAAGCCTACGGAGTTCTCTGCAGAGGCGAAGATGCAGCATGGCTGTAGCCGAACAGGTGAGTCCAGCCACCCATTCTCCCCACCCCCTTTTTTGTTTTTGTTTTTTTTCCTTCCCTCAAGGACTTTGCCTCCTCCCTCAAGTGGCTTCCTTTGATCGCAAGTGGCTTCCTTTGATTGCCTCTGCCTCCTCCCCACCATGCATAGACACTTGTAGCTTGAGCTTCGGCCAGGGGCTGAGAGTGGGAAGTGCAGGGGCAGGACTTCTGCGATCCCTCTCCCACCTCCACCATGTGACTTGAGGGTGAGCGATGCCCCTTCTCGAGGCCCCTGGAGCTCCCCGACCCCCAGTCTGCCAAGCACGGGTCCCAGGAAAGAAGTTGGGAGGCTGGGTCCGGCCCCCGCCACGGAATCTTGGCTCCGGCAGGTGGTTGGGCCTGTATTTCCCATTGGTGGTGGCCTGTCTGACTCCTTGTGTGGTAATCTTCCTCCATCAGGGTGAGGAACAGCCTCCCAGCCCAGGGAGCTGGGCACTGCCCACTGGGCGGGGCTTGTGCTACTGCTGGTCCTTAATTAATAATGACATTTATTAAGCACTTACTATGTGCAAAACACTGTTCTGAGCACTGGTCCAGCATCTCTCTGTCAACCAGAAGACATTGCCCCATCAAAACAACTCCTCTGAAAAATACCCCAATCTGGACCTTGGCTGAGGGTCTTGGCTGGGTTCTAGCCAGCCCCTTCTAGACTGTTAGCCCGGTGTGGGCAGGGATCATCTCTCTTTATTGCTGAATTGTACTTTCCAAGTGCTTCGTACAATGCTCTGCACACAGTAACAGCTCAATAAGGATGATTGAATGAATTAAGCACCTAGGAATAATAATGATGGCATTTATTAAGCACTTACTATGTGCAAAGCACTGTTCTAAGTGCTGGGAGGTTACAGGGTGATCAGGTTGTCCTACGGCGGGCTAACAGTCTTCATCCCCATTTTACAGATGATATAACTGAAGCACAGAGAAGTGAAGTGACTTGCCCAAAGTCACACAGCTGACAAGTGGTGGAGTCAGGATTTGAACCCATGACCTCTGACTCCAAAGCCCGGGCTCTTTCCACTGATATTAAATAGAAGCAATGTTCATGGATTCCTTGCCCTTAAGGGGCGTAGCAGAAAAAGTCTGGGCCGGGGACTCAGAGGATCTGGGTTCTAATCCCAGCTCCGCCACTTGCCTTCTGTGTGACCCTGAGCAAGTTCCTTAACTCCTCTGGCCTTCAGTTCCCTCAGCAGTAAAATGGAGATTCAATCCCTGGTCTCCCTCCTCCTTAGACTGTGAGCTCGATGTGGGACAGGGACTGTGTCTGACCTAATTATCTTGTAACTACCCCAGTATTCAGTACAATGCTTAGCACATGCTAAGTACTTAAAAAGACTATCATTACTATTGTCATTATTATTATTTTAATGGTAATTTGTGTGTTCTTTGTTTTACGGCATTTAAGTGCTTATTATATGTCATACACTGTTCTAAGGGCCGAGGTAGGTACTAGTTAATTAGATAGAGTGCCTGTCTCACATGGGTCTCACAGTTTAAGTAGGAGGAAGAACAGGTAATTCCCATTTTAAAGCTGAGGAAACTGAGGCACAGTGAAGTGACTTGCCCAGGGTCACACAGCAAACAAGTGGCAAAACTTGAATTAGAACCCAGGGCTTCTGTCTCCCAGGCGTGTTCTCTTTCCACTGGGCCACATTGCTTTACTTTTTATTAACTTAGGATCTAATGCTCTGGAGCCTCTGTGGGCCCTCCTTGAATAGCATTCCTATGACCACAGAGCAATTGACGAGAAAGATTTGTCTTGTCAGCCTGGTCACTAGATATTAATTCCATGATGGGTTTTCAATTTTTTTTTTTTTTGCAGTTGAATGGTGATAAAATAAACGTATTTTGAAGCACATTAAATCTGCAAATTTGAACACTTTGATGCCAATGCCGATTTTATTTTCACCTTCATAAAATTGAATGCTTGCATGTACCATGTAATTAAATTTAGCCACCCCAAAGACTCTAGCCCATGCATTTAATAACTCTTGATTGTCTCACTGCTTAAAAGTGTTGCTAGAGTTTACCGACTTCTCCATTATCTGAAGTGAAATTTCTCCAACATGACATACAGATTCTAATGTATGACAAACCCTGAGGTGCGATTTACAATCCCCAACTATCTTCCATATTCATCTTCTTCCTCTGATATGTAATTTATTATCTTGTCTCTTGCCCCTGTTTGTCTCTAAGTTCCTGGAGGGCAGGGATCATATGTACCAACTCAAGTCTACTCCCAAATGCTTACTATGTACTAACAATGTATAGATAGGTTGGTGTGTTATTCACAGAGGGATCAGCGCGGACTAGTGGAAAAATCCAGGCCTGGGAGTCAGAGGACCTGAGTTCTAATTCTGGCTCTGCCACCTGTCTGCTGTGTGACCTTGGGCAAGTCACTTGACTTCGCTGTGCCTCAGTTACCTCAACTATAAAATGAGGATTAGATCCTCCTATTTTCAATTTAGACTCCGAGTTCCATAGGGGGCAGGGACTGTGTCCGACCCGATTAGCTTGTATATACTCCAGTGCTTAGAACAGTACTTGGTGCATAGTAAGAACTTCACAAATATCATAAAAAGTGTTTAGCCAACTCAGACAGCCCCTTCAATAACCCAAGAAAATTCTGGTTTTAATGGGGCATGTTCTTACTCTTCAATTTTTTTTAACGGGTATTTGTTAAGCACTTACTATGTGCCAGGCACTGTATTAAGCACTGAGGTAGATACCAGCTAATCAGGTTGATAAGAGTCCATGTCCCACACAGGGCTCCCAACCTTAATCCCCATTTTACCAATGAAGCAACTGAGGCACAGAGAAGTGAAAAGACCTGCCCTAGGTCTCACACAGTAGACAAGTAGTGGAGCCAGGATTGGAGCCCAGGTCATCTGACTCCCAGGCCCGGATCTTTCCACTAGGCCAGGTTGATCCCAGGATGCCCCTGTGGATAGCACACCAGTCTTAACAAATACCATAATTATTAGTATGAACCACTTGGGAGGGTACAGTAGGGTAAGAAGACACAGTCCCTACCTTCAAGAGGTTTACAGTCTAGGGGATAGCTAATATCATTCATTCATTCATTCTTTCAGTCGTATTTATTGAGTGCTTACTATGTTGTTACAGTACAACAATAAACAGACACATTCCCTGCCTACATCGAGCTTACAGTCTGGAGGGGGAAAGACAGACATTAATACAAATAAATAAATTACAAATATGTACATAAGTGCTGTGGGGCTGGGAGGGGGTAAGAGCAAAGGGAGCAAGGCAGGATGACGCAGAAGGGAGTGGGAGATGAGGAAAGAGGGGGCTTAGTCTGGGATGGCCTCTTGGAGGAGCTGGACCTTCAGTAAGGCTTTAAAGGGAGGGGGGGAGAGTCATTGTCTGTCGGATTTGAGGAGAGAGGGCGTTCCAGGCCAGAGGCAGAACGTGGGCCAGAGGTCAGCAGTGAGATAGGTGAGATGGAGGCACAGTGAGAAGGTTAGCATTAGAGGAGCAAAATGTGCAGGCTGGGTTGTAGAAGGAGAGAACCACAGTGAGGTAAGGAGGCGTCAAGGTGGTGGAAGGCTTTAAAGCCAAGGGTGAGGAGTTTTTATTTGATGAGGAGGTGGATGGGCAACCACTGGAGTTTTTTGAGGCACAGAGTGACATGTCCTGAACATTTTTGTAGAAAAATGATCTGGGCAGCAGAGTGAAGTATGGACTGGAGTGGGGAGAAACAGAAGACTGGGAGGTCAGCAAGGAGACTGATGCAATAATCCAGGTGGTATAGGATGAGTGATTATCACCCCACTTGCTTCTTCCTCCTGTCTGTATGTTATTTTAGTGTCTGTCTCTCCCCATAATTAGTAGGTGTCTTGAGGACAGAGATAATGTTGGCTATCTCTGTTGTAGCAGCATGGCTCAGTGGAAAAGAGCATGGGCTTTGGAGTCAGAGGGTATGGGCTCAAATCCTGGCTCCGCCACTTGTCAGCTGTGTGACTTCACTTCTCTGGGCCTCAGTTACCTCATCTGTAAAATGGGGATTTAGACTGTGAGCCCCCTGTGGGACAACCTGATCACCTTGTAACCTCCCCAGCGCTTAGAACAGTGCTTTGCATGTATTAAGCATTTAATAAATACCATTATTATTATCATTATTATTATTATTGTACTCTCCTATGTGCATAGTATTGTGTTCTGTGCACAGTGGCCCTCCGACACCCCCCCCCACCACCCCCCAATCGATTGGTAATTCTTATTTCTCTAGACTGTAAGCTCCTTGTGGGCAGGGAACATCTACCAACTCTGTTATATTGTAATCAATTAAACAATCAGTGGTGTTTATTGAGTGCTTACTGGATGTAGCCCACTCTGCTAAATGCTTGGGAGAGTAAAATACAACAGACTTGGTAGACTTGTTCACTGCCTGCAAGGAGCTTACAGTCTAGAGGGGGAGACAGCTTTTAATATAAATAAATGAAGGATGTGTACATAAGTGCTTTGGGGCTGAGGATGGGCTGAATATCAAGTGCTTAAAGAGTGAAGTACTTAAAGAGTGCTTAAAGAGTGCTTCAGGTGCTTTAAGAGTGAGTGTTGTACTCTCCCAAATGGTTAGTACAGTGCTGCTCCTTACTAAGCACTCAATGAACATAACTGATGGATTGGTTTCATTTAATCATATTTATTGTGGGCATAGCACACAAGGGGTGGATAATTCCTCTCCTCCCCTTCAAAGGCTTATTGAAGGCCCATCTCCTCCAAGAGGCCTTCTCAGACTAAGCCCCACTTTTCCTCATCTCCTCTCTTCTGCATCACCCAGACTCTTTCCCTTTGCTCTCGCCCCTCTCAGCCCCACAGCACTTCTGTACAGATCTGTAATTTTATGTATTTGTATTGACCTCTGTGTCCGTATCCCCTTCCCCCCCAGACTGTGAGCTCGTAGGGGCAGGGATTGTCACTGTTAATTGTTGTATTGTACTTTCCCAAGCACTTAGTACAGTGTTCTGCACACAGTAAGCACTTAATAAATACGATTGAATGAATGCATGAATGAATACAAAGTGCTTGGGAGAGTACAATATAACAATGAAACAGACGCATTCCCTGCCTACAAAGAGCTGGTTTCTCTATTTGTAAATACATTTAGGCCAGTCTTCCCCGTCAGAGTGTATGCTCCTAATGGGCTGAGGATGCACCACTTCAGTCTGTTGTACTTTCCCAAGTGTATGGTGTAATGCATCACACCCAGTGGGAGCTCAATAAATACTGTTATCATTTCCAGCAGCAAAAGGCACAAATCAACTCTGTCCTTTAAAGATTAAGGCTGGAGAAGTCTTCCCCATGGGCAATATTGTGTTTCGCAATTCTTGGGTTGCCTGAAAGTGATCATCAGGTGGATCCATTACCGGGTTTTCCTTTGCCCCAGGTATTTTGAGACTCAGAAAAGACCAAAAATGAGAACTTCCAAGTTATGGATTTGTCTTTACCAGCAGACTGGGAGAGAAAGGGAGAGGGAGAGAGATCTTCTCATTTAGAAAGTCACACATGCCTCTCTCCAGGGCTGGAAGGGAAGCAGACCCTCTAGAGCAGCTGAAAGATGAAAAAGAGTCTGATTGGAGTTAGGAAATAGAGACTGAATAATGAGCTATTGTGTCTCATGGAAATTCACTCCTTGATCAACTTGGAGTATCCCTGCAGTGATTCCCTTTGAAGTACTTAGCCATTTGGGATCAAAGTACTTGCTGTGTGTCCATTTACCTCTTTAATCAGTATTCCCTCTAGATGATTTTCCTGCAATTTTTTCCATCTCATCCCTTGGCTTCCCCACCCCCTGCCCCACCGCCTTTCCCCAGAGTTGGCACAGAGCATTGTCGAGCCATTGCTGAGCCATTCTGAAGTGAAAATATGGACCCCGCTCCCCCTTCATCATCATCATCATCAATTGTATTTATTGAGTGCTTACTGTGTGCAGAGCACTGTACCAAGCACTTGGGAAGTACAAGTTGGCAACATATAGAGACAGTCCCTACCCAACAGTGGGCTCACAGTCTAAAAGAGATGGGAAAGGAGGAGGAAAGGAGGAGGGAAGGAGATGGGAAAGGAGGAGGGAAGGAGATGGGGAAGGAGGAGGGGAAAAGGAGAAGGGAAGGTGATGGGAAAGGAGGAGGAAAGGAGAAGGGAAGGAGAAGGGAAAGGAGGAGGGAAGGAGATGGGAAAGGAGGAGGGAAGGAGATGGGAAAGGAGGGAGGAAGGAAGGATAAAGTAAAGCGAGCAGGAGTCCGGAGCGGCCCGTGTCCGTGTCCTCACACGGGCTCATTAATTGAGGGGCTCATGGCAACTCCAGCTAGCTCCCTGACAATATTTCAACTTGCCGAATGTTGGAATCGGGAACCATCTAAGGGGGAGGGAGAACTGGCATTTTATCCTCATTTTACAGATGAGGGAAGTAAGGTCCAAAGAAATGAAATGACTTGGCCAAGGTCATGCAGCAGACTGGAGCAAAGCAGAGACTAGAGCCTAGGTCTCTTGGCTCTCAGTCCTGTACTCTACTAGGCCATGTTGCTTCTCTACTCATTCATTCATGCTTTGCACATAGTAAGCGCTTAATAAATGCCATAAAAATCGTACTTCTTGAGCGCTTACTGTGTGCAGAGCACTGTACTAAGTGCTTGGAAAGTACAATTTGACAACAGATAAAGACAATCCCTACCCAACAACGGGTTCACAGTCTAGAAGGGGGGAGACAGACAACAAAACAAAACAAGTAGACAGGCATCAGTAGCATCAGAATAAATAAATAGAATTATAGATATATGCACATCATTAATAAGATGAATAGAATAATAAATATGTACATATATGCCCTAGTGCTGTGGGGCGGGGAGGTGGGTGGACAGGAGTGAATATAACCCCAATGCCGAATAGCCACTGCAACATTATATCATAATAATAATAATAATAATAATAATGGCATTTATTAAGCACTTACTATGTGCAAAGCACTGTTCTAAGCGCTGGGGAGTACAAGGTGATCAGGTTGTCCCACGGGGGCTCACAGTCTTAATCCCCATTTTACAGACGAGGTAACTGGTGCACAGAGAAGTTAAGTGACTTGCCCAAAGTCACACAGCTGACATTTGGCAGAGCCGGGATTTGAACCCATGACCTCTGACTCCAAAGCCAGCTTGGCCCAGGCCTGAGAGTCAAAGGACGTGGATTCTAATCCCACTCCATCACTTATCTGCTGTGTGACCGGGGCCAAGTCACTTCATCTCTCTGGGCCTCAGTTCCCTCATCTGCGAAATGGGGATCTGTTCTCTCTCCTACTTTGCCTGTGAGATCCATGTGGGACTTGATTGTCTTCTATCAACCCTGCAGATTTTGCTCTGTGTCATCCCCCACTAGACTGTAAGCTCACTGAAGGAAGGGATCTTGTCTACCAACTCTCTTATGCTCTCCCAAGTGCTCAGTACAGTGCTGCTCATAGAGTAAGCACTCAGTAAATACCAATGATGATGATTCATTCATTCATTCAATCGTATTTATTGATCAATTACTGCATGCAAAGTGCTGTACTAAGAGCTTGGAATGATGATGATAATGATGCTCTGCACACAAACTGTAAATGCCTTGAGGGTAGGGATCTCGTTTACTATCTCTACTGTACTCTCCCAAGTGCTTAGTACAGTGCTCTATGCACAGTTGACTGTAAGGTCCTTGAGGGCAGTGATCACCTCTGCCACCTCTATTATCCTCTCCCTATGCTCTGCACACAGAAAGCACTCAATGAATTTCAGTACTTAATTGGTGATTAATCCACCAACATTGATCAGCTCAGTCCTGGTTCAGAATCAACATGCTGTGCTCATTTATTCATTCATTTGTTGTATTCACTAATAATAATAATAATAATGTCGGTATTTGTTAAGCGCTTACTATGTGCCAAGCACTGTTCTAAGCACTGGGGTAGATACAAGGTAATCAGGTTGTCCCACGAAGGGCTCACAGTCTTCATCCCCATTTTACAGATGAGGTAACTGAGACACAGAGAAGTTAAGTGACTTGCCCAAGGTCACAAGGCTGACAAGCAACAGAGCCAGGATTAGAACCCATGACCTCTGACTCCCAAGCCCAGGATTTTTCCACTAAGAGCCCTTACTGTGTGAAAAACACTGTACTAAGTTCGTGGGAGAGTACAATATATCAATAAACAGACACATCCCCTACTCGCACCTGGCTTACAGTCTAGAGGTGGGGACAGACTGAAGATGAATATATAAATTAGTCAGTCAGTCAATTGTATTCATTGAGCACTTAGTGTCTGCAGAGCATTGTATTAGGTGGTTGGGAGAATACAGTATAACAATAAAGAAACACATTCCCTGCCCACAATGAGCTTACAATCTAGAGGGAGAGACAGACATTAATGTAAATATAAATATGAATAAATTACAAATATTGACATAAGTGCTGTGGGACTGTAAGCTGGGGTGAATAGAGGGAGCAAGTTAGGGTGACGCAGAAGGGAGTGGGAGAAGAGGGAAGGAGGCCTCTTGAGGAGATATGCTTTTCATTGGCCTCCCAAGGTACCCTGTGCTACTGCAGCTTGGCCTTAAGAAGTTAGCTTTCCTCGTGCCTCATCTATTCCATGAGGAGGAAAACTCCAAAGTTCAATTTTTTCTCTTTTCATCCCGCTGGGGGTTAATAGCTAGACAGTAGCTGTTCAAGCCGACTAGAGAGTAATAATAATGACGGCATTTTTTAAGCACTTACTATGTGCAAAGAACTGTTCTACCGACCCTGAGTAGCGAGAAAATATTAGGGCAACGGGGAAAAGCCTATGAGGGGATCAATGAAAGAAGCCAGGTTCAGTTTGGAAAAAACAGAGAGGTTCTTCAAAAAAAAAACCCTAATCTAAGTTTATATATTTTTCTTCCCCTAAAGATTTTTTTTCCAAATTCCTGAACACACCACTTGCATAAGGTGAGAAAGTACACAATGGGGTTCAGATCAGAACGAGTCCTTTCTTTGAGAAGTTATAAACCTAAAAATAGTTTTCATAATGGAACATCTGACATGACCTTAACAATGGCTTTGTGATTGTGTCATTATAATGAGAGTAAATAAGCGGAAGAATAGCAGGATGCCAACACTAATAATAACTTTCACTTTTCCTCCAGCGCCTGGCCCTGGCTTTCCTTCCCAAGGCACTTTAGAGATATTTCCTTCAAGATTACAAATAGTTGAGAAAGATGTAGAGCACTAAACCGATTATAAGAAATGAAACATTAGAAGTACATTGAAATTAAAACAGAAACCAGAAAAGAGAAAGCTGCAGGAATGTATCGACTAATCAAGCTAATCACGTGAGGGAATCAATCAACTGATAGTATTTATTGAGTATTTACGGTGTGCACAGCACTGTACTAAATACTTGAGGGGAAGTCAGAGCAACTTTTCCGGTTACCTTGATGATATGGACTAGAATTTCAGAGCCTGGTAATAGTATGATTCATTCATTCATTCGATCATACTTACTGAGAACTTACTGCGTGCAGAGCACTGTGCCGAGAGCTTGGGAAAAGACAATATGACAATAAAGAGTGACATTCCCTTCCCACAACAAGCTAACAGTCTGTGGTGGGGAAGAAGCTGTTGTACAGAAAGCTGTTGGCAAACAAGGTGATTCTACAATTAGTTTAATGAAAACCAATGGACACGATTAAACGGAGGATGGGGAGATAATTATGGCAGCCCATGAAAAAGAAAGGGGAATGAAGTTAAACCAATCAATTGTATTTTTTGAGTGCTTACTGTGTGGAAAGCACTGTGCTAAGCGGTTGAGAGAGTGCAATATAACAGAGTTGGTAGACGTTCCCTACCCACAAGGAGCTTACAGTTGAGTTTGATTCTAGAGTCTAGAGTTAAAGAGCTGTGGGCGGTGGGGCCTATTTTTGCTCATTGACAGGTATTAAATTTTAGATGCATTGCATTCGATTCCTTGTGCCCTGCCACCCCTGATTAATTCGTGTGTTGTGTGTGTGTACGCGTGTTCACTCTATTTGACATTTGTTAAGCGCTGACTATGTGCAAAGCACTGTTCTAAGCGCTTGGGGGATACAAAGTGATCAGGTTGTCCCACGTGGGACTCACAGTCTTAATCCCCATTTTACAGATGAGGTAACTGAGGCTCAGAGAAGTTAAGTGACTTGCCCAAGGTTACACAGCAGGCATGTGGTGGAGCCGGTATTCGAACCCATGACCTCTGACTCCAAAGCCCGGGCTCTTTCCACTGAGCCACGCTGCTTCCCACTCTATTCCCCATATTATCAGGATTGTTGCTTAACTGCCAGCTGGGTGGAGGAAAATGCCCATGATCCAAAATAGATTTTAATGAGGACGGCTAGATCGGTGCCAAGTCCTTGCTGCTTGTTGGGGCTAACGGGAGTCGAGCGGAAGGCAGAACTCTTTAAAAAGCTTGTGTCTCGGTGACAGAAGTGCTCTCTCTCCACTGAGGCACAGCGGTTTAAAGACCATGCCTGGATTTCCACCACTCTTTTCCATGGTGCCGTGCAAACTCCGAGTAGCAGGAAAAAAGGAAGTTTGTCTTCCCACAGTTGGATGGTCTACTGGGGCTTTGCCTCTAAGAAAGTGGGGAAACCTTGAGCTTTAACAGGAAACAAAGCATTCAGGACCTGACCGGCCTGAACCTGGGAAAACACCAAGGACTCCGCCTATCCCTGCACATCCGCCCAGCTGCTGTCAACGTCTTAACATAATAATAACAATGATCATGGCATTTGTTAAGCACTTACTATGTGCCAAGCACTGTTCTAAGCGCTGGGTTAGATACAAGGTAATCAGGTGTCCAACATGAGGCTCACAGTCTTAATCCCCATTTACAGATGAGGTCACTGAGGCACAGAGAAGTGAAGTGACTTGCCCAAGGTCACACAGCAGACAAGTGGCAGAGCCTGGATTAGAACTCATGACCTTCTGACTCCCAGGCCCAGGCTCTATCCACTAAACCACGCCACTTCTCTAAATGTCAACATCCGCCCATTCCTTCTAGGGTCCCCCCAGCTGGGAGCTACTGGGGTCCCCACCTGCCCTGGGCCTCTGGGGGCTCCAGATGGGCTGCTTCAGCTCTGGACTTTCTTTCCTGAATTTCTTGGCCTCCCCAACTCCTCTCAGTCTCCTCAGTCAATCAATCAATCAATCAATCAATCAGTGGTATTTGCTGAGTGCTTCCCGTGTGCAGTGCAAGACTATAAACTTGTGATGGGCAGGAAACCTGTCTACCAACTCTGTTATATTGTCATATTGGACTCTCCCAAGCACTTAGTACAATGCTCTGTACACAGTAAGTGCTCAATGAACACCATTGATTGACAGATGGATTGATTGAGAGTACAATCTCTATCCTACTCTATCCTAATCCTCCTCGACCTCTCAGCTGCCTTTGACACTGTGGACCTGCCCCCTTCTCCTCAACATGCTATCCAACCTTGGCTTCACAGACTCTGTCCTCTCCTGGTTCTCCTCTTATCTCTCCAGCTGTTCATTCTGTCTTCTTTGTGGGCTCCTCCTCCCACTCCCATCCCCTTACTGTAGGGGTTCCTCAAGGGTCAGTTCTTGGTCCCCTTCTGTTCTCTATCTACACTCACTCCCTTGGTAAACTCATTCGCTCCCACGACTTCAACTATCATCTCTACGCTGATGACACCCAAATCTACATCTCTCCCCTTCTCTTGCTCCCTCCCTTCAGGCTCGTGTCTCCTCTTCCCTTCAGGACATCTCCATCTGGATGTCTGCCCGCCATCTAAAACTCAATATGTCCAAGACTGAACACCTTATCTTCCCTCCCAAACCCTGCCCTCTCCCTGACTTTCCCATCACTGTAGACGGCACTACCATCCTTCCCATCTCACAAGCCCGCAACCTTGGTGTCATCCTCGACTCCGCTCTCTCCTTCACCCCACACATCACCAAAACCTGCCAGTCTCACCTCCAAAACATCGCCAAGATCCGCCCTTTCCTCTCCATGCAAACCGCTACCTTGTTGGTTCAACCTCTCATCCTATCCCGACTGGATTACTGCATCAGCCTCCTCTCCGATCTCCCATCCTCCTGTTTCTCCCCACTTCAATCCATACTTCACGCCACTGCCCGGATCGTCTTTGTGCAGAAACGCTCTGGGCATGTTACTCCCCTCCTCAAAAATCTCCAGTGGCTGCCTATCAACCCTATGAATAAAGCAAAAACTCCTCACTCTCGGCTTCAAGGCTCTCCATCACCTCACTCCCTTCTACCTCACCTCTCTTCTCTCCTTCTCCAGCCCAGCCCACACCCTCCGCTCCTCTGCCGCTAACCTCCTCACTGTACCTCGTTCTCGCCCGTCCCCCCATCAGGCCCCGGCCCACATCCTTCCCCTCGTCTGGAATGCCCTGCCTCTGCACATCCACCAAGCTAGCTCTCTTCCTCCCTTCAAAGCCCTACTGAGAGGTCACCCCCTCCAGCAGTCCTTCCCAGACTGAGCCCCCTTTTTCCTCTCCTCCTCCCCCTCCCTACAGCACTTGTATAAATATCTTTGTACATATATATTACTCTATTTATTTTACTTGTACATATTTACTATTCTATTTTGTTAATTATGTGCATATAACTTTAATTCTATTTGTTCTGACAATTTTGACCCCTGCCTACATGTTTTGTTTTGTTGTCTGTCTCCCCCTTCTAGACTGTGAGGCCATTGTTGGGTAGGGACCATCTCTATATGTTGCCAACTTGTACTTCCCAAGAGTTTAGTACAGTGCTCGGTACACAGTAAGCTCTCAATAAATACGATTGAATGAATACAAGAGAGTGGGTAGACAGATTCCCTGCCCACAAGGAGTTTACAGTCTCCCTGCCCCTGCCATTCTTACCCTCTGCCCCCCTCATTCCCTTCCCCACATGCCAGCCCCACTCAGCTCACTCCCATCCAACACCTCCCCACTCCTCATGCCATTCCCAACCCCTGCCCCTGCCCCATCCCTATCATTCTGTCCCAATGCTGCCCCTCATCCTTCTCCCACTGCACCACTTCTATCTAACAACCGCCCTCCCTCCCCGCCGCCCCCATGGGAAGCAGCATGACATAGTGGATAGAGCACGAGCCTAGGAGTCATCAGGTCATGGGTTCTAATCCTGGCTCTGCCACTTGTCTGCTGTGTTACCTTGGGCAAGTCATTTCATTTCTCTGGGCCTCAGTTACCCCATCTGCAAAATGGGCATTGAGACTGGGAGCCCCATGTGGGACAGGGACTGTGTCCAACTCAATTTGTTTGTGTCCTCCCTAACGCTTAGTATAGAGCCTGGCACATAGGAAGCGCCTAACAAATGCCATCATTATTACTACCATGCGTGCTGTTCCCCCCCCACCCCACGACATCCCCCTCCAGCCTCAACCAGGTGCAGCCTGTGGAATCCCCGCTCCATCATGGGAAAGCTTCCCTTCATCTTTGCCCTTTTCCTAACCCAATTACTGCTCCTCCTCACCCTCACTGAAACCTCATTCTCCCCAGATGTCACTACCATCTCCCCTGCCACTCTCTCCGGGGGCGGGGAGGAGGGAGAGGGGCTCATCTTCTCCAATTTCCCAAGACCCATTGGGAAAGGGGGAGGATTTGGCTTCCTACTTGCTCCCCGACACCACTTTCGCACAATTCCACCTTCTCCATCCCTCTCTCTGTCTTTCTTTTAAGCCAATATCATCTCCCTCTACCACCCACTCCAGTCACAGTCATCTACAACCCTCCTAGCCTTACCCGCAACTTTCTGAACTATTTTGATCCTTTTCTCACGTTCCTTCTCTCTTGCTTTCTGTATCACCTTTAGCAATCACTAAAGTTTGCCGTACCTGTTTCCTCAACTGTAAAATGGGCATTCAATACCTATTATCCCTCTGTCTTAGACTTAGGTGGTTGGGGTCTGTGTCCAACCAGATCATCATCCTGTAGCATCCCCAGAGCTTACTACAATATTTGGCGCACAGCAAGTGCTTAATACATATTCATTCATTCATGAATTCATTCAATCAAATCTACTGAGCGCTTGCTGTGTGCAGAGCACTGTACTAAGTGCTTGGGAAGTACAAGTCAGCAACATATAGAGACAGTCCCTACCCAACAACGGGCTCACAGTCTAGAAGGGGGAGACAGACAACAAAACAAAACATGTAGAGAGCTGTCAAAATCGTCAGAACAAATAGAATTATAGCTATATGCACATCAATAACAAAATAAGTATCATTATTATTTTTGTTGTTGTTGTTGTTCTTGTTATCATAATTATTACAAGCAAGACACAGGGTGTCCATCCTCAATGAACTCATAGTCTATTGGTGAAGACAGACAAAAATGATTGACAAAATAGTATGAGTAGAATTATATAACAGGAAAGTCATTCCACCAAATCAGGGTGAAGTTTCAGAGTAATTAATTGAATCTACAAATGAAAATACAAATAAACAGAGGCATAAGTCCTGAGCAGAGGACTGAGTGAAGTGGAATCCCAACACCATTTCTCAAAGCCTGACATCTCCAAGGATTTGCTTGCAGGCAGACGATTCCCAAGCTACAGAAGCAGCATCTGTCTCTTTTAGTGTTATTCCTCCAATCCACACACACAACAGATTTCACAAGTTATAGGTGTGATGACTCTAAGCTGCAACAAGCCCTAAACCAGTAGACTGGAGAGATCATAAAGGACTTGGCCCAAATCTAGCATGGCTTCCTACTTTCCCTCCCATTGGGTTATCCATGTCAGAGAGCTTCAAAATGAGAGGTTGGGGTACGATAGGGGTTGTGTATGATCGTTTAGCTGAGATTTGAATGGTCTTGCATCGTTGTGTTGGATGTTCCAGTCCAGTGGGCTGAGGGAGGGCTAGTTGGGGGATAGATTTGGCAAAAACTTTCTTTCTGTCTCTTTTTTCCGATTTCCTGTTTCAAGATGCATTTTGGCAGAATGGGTCAAAGATTTAATTCTGAATTCAGGTTTCTGCACACGTCTGATTTCTGAGAAGTGCTCGTAAGCTCGCTCCATCATTGAAGCCCCCCTGAAATCCCACTTCACCCAGGAGGCTTTCCCTGATTCATTTTTCTTCTCTCCGGGTTATATCTCCCAACTATCATCTCAGCACTATTGCACTCACAACACCGCACAGTATGTACCCACTTAAGTACCTATCAATTTACATACTGCACTATTTCATTACTTTGTCCTACTGTCTGTAAGTTAAGAATAATAATAATAATTGTGGTATTTGTTAAGTGCTTACTGTGTTCCAGGCACTGTACTAAGCACTGGGGTGAATTCAAGCAAATCAGCTTGGATGCAGTCCCTGTCCCACATGGGGCTCACAGTCTCAATCCCCATTTTCCAGATGAGGTAACTGAGGCCCAGAAAAGTGAAATGACTTGCCCAAGGTCACACCGCAGATAAGTGGCTTCCCATCTCACAAGCCCACAACCTTGGTGTCATCCTCTACTCCGCTCTTTCATTCACCCCACACATCCAATCCATCACCAAAACCTGCCAGTCTCACCTCCATAACATCGCCAAGATCCGCCCTTTCCTCTCCATCCAAACCACTACCTTGCTGGTTCAATCTCTCATCCTATCCCGACTGGATTACTGCATCAGCCTCCTCTCTGATCTCACATCCTCCTGCCTCTCCCCATTTTAGTCTATACTTCACTCTGCTGCCTGGATTATCTTTGTACAGAAACGGTCTGGGCATGTCACTCCCCTCCTGAAAAATCTCCAGTGGTTGCCTGTCAACCTATGAATCAAGCAAAAACTCCTCACTCTCGGCTTCAAGGCTCTCCATCCCCTCGCCCCCTCCTACCTCACCTCCCTTCTCTCCCTCTACAGCCCAGCCCACACCCTCCACTTCTCTGCCGCTTACCTCCTCACTGTGCCTTGTTCTCACCTGTCCCACCATCGACCCCTGGCCCACGTCCTTCCCCTGGCCTGGAATGCCCACCCTCCACACATCTGCCAAACTAGCTCTCTTCCTCCCTTCAAAGCCCTACTGAGAGTTCACCTCTTTCAAGAGGCCTTCCCAGACTGAGCCCCCTTTTTCCTCTCTTCCTCTCCATTCCCCCTGCCTTACCTCCTTTCCCTCCCCCACAGCACTTGTATATATTTGTACAGATTTATTACTCTATGTATTTTACTTGTACTTATTTACTATTCTATTTCTTTTATTAATGATGTGCATATAACTATAATTCTATTTATTCTGATGTTTTTGACCCCTGTCTACATGTTTTGCTTTGTGGTCTGTCTCCCCTTTCTAGACTGTGAGCCCATTGTTGGGTAGGGACCGTCTCTATATGTTGCCCACTTGTACTTCCCAAATGCTTAGTACAGTGCTCTGCACATAGTAAGTGCTCAATAAATACAATTGAATGAAAGTGGTGGAGCTGGGATTAGAACCCATGACCTTCTGACTCCCAGGCCCGAACTCTATCCACTACGCCATGCTGCTTCTCTGTTAGTATGTGTATTAGATTGTAAAGTCCATGTAGTCCAGGATTTGCACCTTCTAACTCCAATGTACTCTCCCAGTAATATCTGTGGTATTTGCTCAGCACTTATGCATGCCAAGTACTGCACAATGCACTGGGGTAGACACAAGATAATCAGGTCTCAATATGGTGCTCACAGTCTAAGGCAGAGGAAGAACAGGTACTGAGTAATCCCCTTTTGCAGGGGAGGGAACTGAGGCACAGGGAAGTGCCTCAGTGGAGAAGCAGCATGACTCAGGGGAAAGAGCCAGGGCTTTGGAGTCAGAGGTCATGGGTTCTAATCCCAGCTCCCCCACCTGTCAGCTTTGTGACTTTGGGCAAGTCACTTAACTTCCGTGGGTCTCAGTTACCTCATCTGTAAAATGGGGATTAAGACTGTGAGCCTTCCGTGGGACAACCTGATCACCTTGTAACCTCCTCAGTGCTTAGAACAGCGCTTTGCACATAGTAAGCACTTAAAAAATGCTATCATTGTTATTATTATTATTAAGTGGATTTGCCCAGGGTCACACAGCAGATATGTGGCATAGTCTGGCCCTCTGACTCCCAATTCATTCATTCATTCAATTCATTCAGTCGTATTTATTGAGCACTTACTCTGTGCAAAGCACTGTAGTAAAGGTTGGAAAGCATAGTACAGCAATAAAGAGAGACTATCCCTGCCCACAACGAGTTAACAAGCCTGCGCTCTTTCCATGAGCCTACACTGCTTCATAGGTGCTCAATTAGAATTCATTCATTCAATTGTATCTATTGAGTGCTTACTATGTGCAGAGCACTGTACTAAGCACTTGAGAAGTACAAGTCGGCAACATATAGAGACGATCTCTACCCAACAACAGGCTCACAGTCTAGAAGGGGGAGACAGACAACGAAACAGAACATGTAGACAGGTGTCAAAACCGTCAAAATGAATAGGATTATAGCTATATGCACATCAGAGCCAGGTTCCAATCCTGGCTCTGCCACTCATCAGCTGTGTGACCTTGAGCAAGTCACCTCACTTCCCTGAGCTCCAGTTCCCTCATCCGCAAAATGGAGGTAAAGTCCGTGAGCCTCACGTGGGACAACCCGATCACCCTGAATCCCCCCAGGGCCCAGGACAGTGCTCTGCACACAGTAAGCGCCTAACAAATACCATTATTAATAATATTAATAATAATAATAATAATAAAATAGAGTAGTAAATACATATAAGTAAAATAGAGTAACAAATCTGTTCAAATATGTACAAGTGCTGTGGGGAGGGGAATGAGGTAGGGCGGGGGGGGGGGCGATGGGAAGGAGGAGAGGAAAAAAGGGGCTCAGCAACCAGGCGGGATTCACTTATGCGCTTAACAAAAACCATCATTATTTTTTGGCACGTTGGGTGGCATCTACCACCCACCCACGAACACTTCCCACTCTGGAGGTATCCATTCATGCGTTCCATAGCCATGGCGAAGCGCCTGGCTTCCAGCCCCATGAGTGTTCAGCAGGACCAAACACTCACGATCCCACGGCTCCTCACTTGGCGCAGGCCAAGCGGGCTTCTCGCGCTCTGGACAGAGGCACCCTGCAGCCATCTGCTGCAAATCTTGATCCTCTGCATAGAGGGCCAGAGGCTGCAGGTATTTATCACCTGTGCTCCTAGGTCGTTCCAGCTTCCGGCCTCAGTTTTTCCAATCAGTTCATCCAAGGATAATACAGTTGTTTTATTTATTGGGCTTTGGTGTGCTTGATTTGATCAGTGTACATTGTGGATTCTGGACTTGCCTAGTTTAATCATCATCACTCCATCATCATCATCATCAATTATTGATTCATTCATTTGAAAAGCAACAGAATTCAGTCATTGGTATTTATTCATTGAGCGCTGACTGTGCTATAATAAGGGCTTGGGAGAGTTCTGTACAACAGAGTCTGTAGACACATCCCTACAAAGAGCTTACAGTCTAGAGAATTTGCTCATTCATTTGCCACTATACCTCACTGGCTTATTAGCATTATGAATAATGATAAGAACAACCCCAAAAACAACGATAATAATAGTGGTATTTGCTAAGTGCTTATTATGTGCCCATCACTGTTCTATTTACTGGGGAAGATACAAGATAATCAGATCAGACACAGTCTCTATCCTGCATGGCGCTCAACAAAGTCAAAGTGGGAGGCAGAGCAGATATTTCATCACCAATTTACAGATGAGGAAACCGAGACACAGAGAAGTTAAATGATTTGCTAAGGGTCACAAAACCGGCAAGTGGCAGAGACAGGATTAGAACCCAGGTCCTTCTGACTCCCAGGCCTGTGCTCTACCCACTAGGCCACACTGCTTTACTTCAGGGTTGTCAGGGTTGTTTGCTCAGGATCTCTTTACCACATACATAACTGCCCTGCCATTGGGCTCCCAGCTAGAATTCCTGATAAATCACAGTAGAATTACCAACCCTACAAATACAGACTCCTATTCTCCATAGGAACATACAGAGCGATTTCGGCATACCTCTGCTGTGAAGAGATCATTGGAAAATGAATGAGTTTATTTCCATAATTACAACTGGGCTTTCTCATTCAAGAAGACTGAGCAAAGATAAAAGGATGGAAGCAAGCAAGCAACCACAAAACTTTGGAAATGAATAAAGAGCCATTTAATGGAGATAATAATTGTGGTATTTGTTAAGTGCTTAATATGTGCCAGGCCCTGTACCAAGTGCTGGGGCGGATACAAGCAAATTGGGTTGGACACAGTCCCTATCCCATGTGGGGCTCACGCTCTCAATCCCCATTTTACAGATGCGGCAACTGAGGCCCAGAGAAGTGAAATGACTTGCCGAAGTCACACAGCAGGCAAGTGGTGGAGCTGGAATTAGAACCCAGGTCCTTCTGACTCTCAGGCCCGGGCTCTATCCACTATGCCATGCTGGTGAAAATGAAAGCCTTCCTTGGTTCTTTCCAAAACACTAAACCCAATCAATCAATCAGTGGTATGTACTGAGCACTTACTGTGTGCAGAGCACTGTACCAAGTGCTTGGGAGAGGTCAGTAGAACTGAGTAGACACTTTCCATGTCCCCGAGGAGAATAGTTCATTTATTCATTCATTCAATCATATTTATTAAGCACTTACTGTGTGCAGAGCAGTTTACTAAGTGCTTTGGAAAGTACAATACAACAATAAACAGTGACATTCCCTGCCCACAACAAGCTTGCAGTCTACAGGAATCCCAGGGTGGTGTTACTTATACTGTGGACCTAAAGCACTTTGAGTTTGGGGAAAAAAATCCTGTCTTTGTCTACTCCCCCAGCTCCCTTTGGAAGAAATGGCCCAATGTTCCTCTTTCCAATTTGAATGTGAAATTAGAAGCTGTTATACATTTGATGCAATTACCAGTTAGACTTTTTCAAGAAATCTTGTCGTCTGGACTCTCCACCTGCAGCTATTGTAAAGCTGTCAGATCCAGGCCCTCCCCTGAGTGATCCTCGATTTACAGTATGAAACAGCAGCTGTTCAGAGATCTCGGGGCTGCGATATTTACAGTTCTCCATGTCGGGTATTGTCACTGCCAGTCACGCTTGAAATTCAGTGCCATCACATTTATTGAAGTTAATATTGTACCAAATATGAATTAAATTTCTGTTTTTGTCATCATCAGTTTTAATAGTAGAGGATACGTACCCAGTCCCTGACAGGGCATAATATTCTAGAAGGCAAGAGTTCAAGAAAGCATTTTACCCCTTGAGAAGTGGCATTTTCAGATTTCACAACAAGACTAGTAAAACTCCTCCCCCATTAGAGCATAAGCTCCTCGTAGGGACAGGGAATGGGTCATGTCTTTGTTTTCTACATCCTGAGCACTTTAGACAATATATTGTCTAGGAGAAGCAGCGTGGCTTAGTGGAAAGAGCCCGGGCTTGGGAGTCAGAGGTCATGGGTTCTAATCCCAGCTCTACCACTTGTCAGCTGTGTGACTTTGAGCAAGTCACTTAACTTCTCTGTGCCTGTTACCTCATCCGTAAAATGGGGATTAAGACTGAGCCCCACATGGGATAACCTGATTATCTTGTATCTATCCCAGCACTTAAAACAGCACTTGACAAATACCATCATCATTATTATTATTGCACCAAAGAAGCCCTCAATAAATATGACTACTGCATGATTCAGGTACATGAGACTCCAATCTAGAAAAACAGTTTCTGCTCATTCCTTTTTTGTTCCAAAAGGCATGTTTATTGAGTCCAAAGCACCTATTGTTTGATGGACTGAGGTTGGCATCATTCAGGTTTGATCAATCTATCAATGATATTTATTGAGCGCTTACTGTATGCAGAGCACTGAACAAAGTAGCTGGGAGAGTATTATGCCCTGGAATGCCCTCCCTCCTCAAATCTGCCAAACTAGCACACTTCCCCCCTTCAAAGCCCTACTGAAAACTCCACTCCTCCAGGAAACCTTCCCAGACTAAATTCCCCTTTTCCTCTGCTCCTCCTCCCCTCCCCATCGCCCCTACTCCCTCCCTCTGCTCTAGCCCCCTCCCTTTCCCACAACACTTATGTATATATGTACATATTTATTATTCTATTTATTTTATTAATGATGTGTACAATATCTATAATTCTATTTATTCATATTGATGCTATTGATTCCTGTTCACTTGTTTGGATGTCTGTGCCCCCAATTCTATACTGTGAGCCCATTGTTGGGCAGGGATTGTCTCTGTTGCTGAATTATACTTTTCAAGTGCTTAGTACAGTGCTCTGCACACAGTAAGTGCTCAGTAAATGTGATTGAATGATAGAAATACCCGCAAGGAGATTTAATCATTCATTCATTTATTCATTCATTCATTCAATCGTATTTTTTGAGCACTTACTGTGTGCAGAGCACTGTACTAAGTGCTTGGGAAGTACAAGTCAGAAACATATAGAGACGGTCCCTACCCAACAACAGGCTCACAGTCTAGAAGGGGGAGACAGATAACAAAACAGAACATGTAGACAGGTGTCAAAACCGTCAGAATAAATAGAATTATAGCTAGATGCACATCATTAATAAAATAAATTGAGTAGTAAATATGTACAAGTAAAATAAATAGAGTAATAAATATGTACAAATATATACAAGTGCTGTGGGGAAGGGAAGGAGGTATGGCGGAGGGGGCGATGGGGAAGAGGAGAGGAAAAAGGAGGCTCAGTCTGGGAAGGCCTCCTGGAGGAGGTGAGCTCTCAGTAGGGCTTTGAAGGGAGGAAGAGGGCTAGTTTGGTGGATGTGTGGAGGGAGGGCATTCCAGGCCAGGGGAAGGACTGGAAGCAGCATGGCTCAGTGGAAAGAGCCCAGGCTGGGGAGCCAGAGGTCATGGGTTCGAATCCCGGCTCTGCCACATGTCTGCTGTGTGACCTTGGGCAAGTCACTTAACTTCTCTGAGCCTCAGTTCCCTCATCTGTAAAATGGGGATTAAGACTGTAAGCCCCACGTGGGACAACCTGATCACATTGTATTCCCCCCCAGCGCTTAGAACAGTGCTTTGCACATAGTGAGCGCTTAACAAATGCCAACATTATTATTATTATTATTAAGGATGTGAGCCAGGGGTTGACAGTGGGACAGGCAAGAACGAGACACAGTGACTAGGTTAGTGGCAGAGGAGTGGAGGGTGCGGGCTGGGCTGTAGAAGGAGAGAAGGGTGGTGATGTAGGCGGGGACAAGGTGATGGACAGCCTTGAAGCCAAGAGTGAGGAGTTTTTGCTTGATTCGTAGGTTGACAGGCAACCACTAGAGATTTTTGAGGAGGGGAGTGACATGACCAAAGTGTTTCTGTACAAAGATAATCCGGGCAGTAGAGTGAAGTATAGACTATAAACTATATAGAAGCAGTGTGGCTTAGAGGAAGGAGCCTGGGATTGGGAGTCAGAGGTCATGGGTTCTAATCCAGCTCTGCCACTTGTCAGCTGTGTGACTTTGGGCAAGCCAATTAACTTCTCTGTGCCTCAGTTACCTCATCTGTAAAATGGGAATTAAGACTGTGATCCCCATGTGGGACCACCTGGTATCTACCCCAGTACTTAGAACAGTGTGGCACGTAGTACGCACTTAACAAATACCATCGTTATTATTATCATTATTATTTAATGGAGTAATAAGTAATAAAAATATTCATTCATTCATTCAATTGTATTTATTGAGCGCTTACTGTGTGCAGAGCACTGTACTAAGCACTTGGGAAGTACAAGTTGGCAACATATAGAGACAGTTCCTACCCAACAGCGGGCTCACAGTCTAGAAGGGGGAGACAGACAACAAAACAAAACATATAAACCAAACAAAATAAATAGAATAAATATGTACAAGTAAAATAAATAAATAAATAGAGTAATAAATATGTACAAACATATATACATATATACAGGTGCTGTGGGGAGGGGAAGGAGGTAAGGTGGGGGGATGGGGAGGGGATGGGGAGGACTGTCTTGGGACTCTTGCCCTCCCTTACTGACACTTATGAAGCATGTACTATGTGCTAAGCACTGGGCTAGATTGAAATTAATCAGATTAGATACAGCCCATGTAAGGAGCTCACAATTTATCTCACTGCCATTTTACAAATGAAGAGGCTGAGATTCAGGTGACTTGCTCGAGGTCACAGAGTGAGCCAAAGATGGAGCTAGGACTTGATCCTAGTTCTCCTGACTCCCTGGCATGCTTCCCCACTAGGCCATGCTACCCAAACTTCAGAAACATACCAAATATTGGGTTGAAAGCATAAAACAAAGATTCTTGAATCATCTAGCAGTGCTTCTCCCATACTATTTTTTATTTAGGAAGCCCCTTTCCTCTGCTTGAACACAGCTCTTTCCCAGCTTGAAAACCCACCGGCTCCAGGAAGTCCTTCACAATCAATTCTTTCAGCATGGCCTAGTGGAAATAATAATAGTAAAAATAATAATAATGGTATTTGTTAAGCACTTACTATGTGCAAAGCACTGTTCTAAGTGCTGGAGGGAATATAAGGTAATCAGGTTGTCCCACGGCGGGTCACAGTCTTAATCCCCATTTTACAGATGAAGTAACTGAAGCACAGAGAAGTTAAGTGACTTGTCCAAAGTCACACAGCTGATAATTGGCAGAGTTGGGATTTGAACCCATGACCTCTGACTCCAAAGCCCGTGCTCTTTCCACCGAGCCACATTGCAAGCTGGGCCTGGGAGTCAGAGGACCTGAGTTGTAATCCCAGCTCCACCACATATCTGCCATGTGCTCTTGAGCAAGTCACTTCACTTCTCTGTGCCTCGGTTCCCTCACCTGCAAAATGGGGAGTCAATAGCTGTTCTTCCTCCTAATCTATGGGACCTGATTATTGAAGCACTCAGTACAGGGCTCTGCATGTAGTAAGTACTCAATAAATATGATTGATTGATTAATTCTCAACAACTCCTTGAGCATTTACACCCCCTTCAGATGTAAATTTTAGCATATAAATAAGTGAGATACATCAACACATGAAGAGCACGGGCTTGGGAGTCAGAGATCATGGGTTCTAATCCTGGCTCTGCCACTTGTCAGCTGTGTGACCTTGGGCAAGTCACTTAACTTCTCTGGGCCTCAGTTACCTCATCTGTAAAATGGGGGTGAAGACTCTGAGCCCCACGTGGGACAACCTGATCACCTTGTATCTAGAACAGTGCTTGGCACATAGTAAGAGCTTAACAAATACCAACATTATTATTATTATCATTACTTCAGCTATTTATTAATCTATTTCATCCTACCATATTCTTATCAATTTCTATTGTTGATATTATTATTATTATTATTGTTATGATTATTATGGTACTCATCAAGGGATTACTCCCTGCTAAGCACTGGGGTCTGTATCAGATACTCAAATTGGTCACAGACTCACCACTAAGAGGGAGGGAGTGCAGGTAGTTTTTCCCCTATTTTACAGAAAAGAAAAAGGAAGGCTGAGAGAGGTTTAGTGACTTCTCTGAAGTCACACAGCAGCCAGTGGCAGAGCTGGGACTAGACCCCTGACCCACATCCTCCCCCTGACCTGGAATGCCCTCCTTCCACACATCCACCAAGCTTGCTCTCTTTCTCCCTTCAAAGCCCTACTGAGAGCTCACCTCCTCCAGGAGGCCTTCCCAGACTGAGCCCCCTCTTTCCTCCCCCTCCCCACAGCACCTGTATATATGTTTGTACAGATTTATTACTCTATTTTACTTGTACATATTTACTATTCTATTTATTTTGTTAATAATGTGCATCTACCTTTACTTCTATTTATTCTGATGACTTGACACCTGTCCACATGTTTTGTTTTGTTGTCTGTCTCCCCCGTCTAGACTGTGAGCCCGTTGTTGGGTAGGGACTGTCTCTATATGTTGCCAACTTGTAGTTCCCAAGCGCTTAGTGCAGGGCTCTGCACACAGTAAACGCACAATAAATACGATTGAAGGAATGAATGAATGAATGAACCCAGGTATCCAGACTCCCATGTTCTTTACAAAAGACCACTGCCTCAGTTGTCTCATTGTTCTTCCTCCTGCTCCCACTATTTGTAAATATTTTATGTCTGCCAGTCTCTGCCATTATATTGCAATTCCTTGAAAGTAGGGAACCTGTCTTTGACTTCTACTGTATTTGCCCAAGCTCTTAGTATGGTGTTTTGCAAACAGTAGGTGCTTAGAAAATGTTACTGATTGATTGATTCATTGATTCCTCCAAGTGGATCAAAGGGTCAGAGCTAAACTTTTTTTTTTCTACCTAGGTTTATCCCTCTACTCACAGGAGAGAGCACATAAGTTGGAGTTTTGCATGCTGGCTTAAACAGGAGCTTTGAAGTATCCAGAATTGGATAGACTATCCCAAGGCACATGAATTGAAGTGCTGTATTTTTTTTTAATCTATGGCAACGGGTCACGACTGTACATTTATCATACAATTATGAGGAGGCCACAGGATCTTTTAAGTTCTTGGGAACCACTTGGCTAAGTGACAATTTGACTGAGACAAGTTGTAACAAATGTGCCCCATCTTAGCTAAAATTAAAAACTGATTATCTTCCCAGTCGCAGCATGACACATACTTTGAAAACCACATGTTCGCTGGATCACAGATGATGTATGATCAGAGTTAATTTCAAATCTGTCTCTAGGTTGAGGCTTGGTATGGTACCTAGGGCATATTTAAAATCCAGTAGTTAGCCAATTTGGGTAATAACTATTCTCCCCACCAATATTAGTTGGGAACTCCACACAGATTACAGCCCTGCCCATCTTCAAAGACAATCTGAAAGGTCACCACCTCCAGGTAGCCTTCTCCGATTGAATCACCCCATCCCAATTTTGTGAACACAACTCCCATCCTTAGGACTTGTGAATTTTACTTCTCCCCATAGCAATTTTGCACAAATGTACCGGCCTACTTTGACTAATTATGACTTCGTGAGGGTTTCAGCCTGACCTATTTGTACTGTGTCCCATTATAATCGTTGCTCTTTCTCCTGCTCCCACTATTTGCATGACATGTTTGTCCATTTTAGATGGTAAACTCCTTGAGGGCAGGCCCCGGATGTCCTGTTTTGGTTGCGCCCTTCCTTGAGGACCCTTAGGACCTAGTGGACTTGTTCATCTGCATGGAGACTTTGGAGGACGGCTTTGAAAAAGTGGTAAATCCAAATCAGCATCATTGTGATGTACATTGATATGAACCTGATATGAATACCAGCCCTCACTGTAATTATTCACCAGTCCCTCCTTGCCACTAGTAGAGAAAGGGCATTTTTTAGCAGCAAACTGCATCAACCATTACTTGTCTCAGACTCAGATTTGGCTAAAAAGTTTACTTTAAGCACCACAGTAGAATCAATCAATCCATCAATGGTGTGTGCTGAGCACTGAACTAGGGGCTTGGGAGAGGACAATGCAGTAGATTTGGTAGATATGAAAAGTTTCAGGTTATCTGAACTTTGGGGATTTTCTAAGCAAAGTGCTGTTTGGCTGATTTTGGCCTATTCCTGTAGGGATAAACCTTCAGTAATTGAGGTATTTGGTAAATCCATGTCCTGGAGAATTTTCTCTCTCCTCTTTAACTGAGGAGACCAAGTTTGCAGACACAGAAAGACTTGACAGGGAAGGTCTTTTAGGGACTTGGACAGAAGGTCCTGATCAAAGAATCGATTAATTATTGACTTCTTTTTCTATACAGACCACTCAGGAGAGTAAAATAGAGTTAGAAATTTATGCTCCATTGAAGGAGGCAGGCATGAAATATTTTACAGATAGGAGGAAAAGGAGAATGGAAAGATGGATATGGGGTTGAGAAAGTGCTTAACCAGTCCGGCCTGTAAATTGATCTGTACAGAAGAGTCAAAGTCGATATGATGAAAACTTGAAAAAGGGCAAAATAACTTTTTAAAGTAGCCTGGAAGTCGGTCCGCATGTGATGGTCCGTCTGCCATGACAATCACCAAAAGTCAGCAGTGGTGAAGGGGAAGTTGGGTTGGGGCAGGGAGAAAGATGTCGGGTGGGGAGACGGAAGAGCAATCCGGAAGGCCTCCTGGGGGACCTGTGATTTCGGGGGAGATGCAATCCACTTTGGAAATTGCAGATTTGAAGAATCTTCTTTAACCCCATGGTTTCCAAAGAGACGCAGACAGCAATTGTTTTCCTAGCCCAATTCTCCCCGACGCCGACGGGACCAAAATTGTCCTCTGCATTAAAATTAAAATGAGATGAATTGGGAAATATGCCAAGGAGATAACATAGTACCCTCAGTTGGCGTTTGTACGCCTATGCTGAATATAGCTGTACAGCGCACATGGAAATTAAGCATGCATATTCATTGAGCTGTTTTCAATTCCACATTAGATGATGCCGCCACTCTTCTGGACTGTTTGCTATTCATAACTAATACAGCCACAACAGAAATAAAGTTATGCAATAGTAGAATGGCAGCTTTTTATTACAGAGCTGTTTCTCTTATGCTAATTTATGATTTCGATGATTTACACTAATAAGTGTAATTTCTTAATATAAACAAAACTATAGTCAAATTTCCAAATGTCTATACCCCGAGATGGTAAATTTACATACCTCACACTTTTATTAAATATATTCTGTGGAGACAAAACATAGTTTTACATAACAATCACCTCGAGGTTTTCCACGGGGAGTTTTATGGTATAAAACAGCTGCACATCTATAATAGTTTTGCCACCTGTTCTAGGCATGTGTATTCTCAGGCAGCGATCTGATGAAATTTTCCTCACATTTCAAGGTCATGGATTTTTGTTCCCTCCTCCTCTGACACTCTGGTGGAAAAATTAGAGTTGATTTTCCTCTGGCTGATTGGAAATTTCCAAAAAAGGAATTAAACTGGGATTTCATTTAAAGAAACCAGATGACCAGATATAAAAAAGACAGCCACCATCTGGGAGAGGCTTTAATTTCTGATTTCCTAAGTGCAGTTATTGTCATTTTATTTTCCTGTAGGGTAACCATCATTCAGATGGTTTTGTTTCAACAGGTTCCAGGCTCTTTTCAGCTCAAAACTGAACAAAACCTGACAGCAGATCACATTATAGTCAAAGAGCTATGCTATCTGGCCTATCTGAAATACTTGATTTATTTTTTCCTGTAAATTGATCTGATACAACGATCCATGCATTTCAAATTTATGACTGTTAATGGATATTAAAGTAGCCTGTCGCCCCCCAAAAAATGTTAAAAAAATTCATGACACTGATTGCTTTTGACAATAGGAAAATGTCACCAACTTTGTCAGATCACCAAAGTCTCCCACCCCACATATCAGAAGATCAATGGGGCTGACTCATCTGTTTTACAAACAACACTGCCTTTGGGTGTCACAGAATGATAATAGTTCAATCGATCACTCTGATGAGACACAGTATTGGCTTCTGGTGACAAGAGGATGAGAGATGAGAGTGGGTTAAGAGGGACTCTTGAGGTTTAAAAGAGCAGCAAACTGGTTCATTCGCAGTGGGAAGTAATGTATCTATTTCTAAAAACTCCAAGTCCATTTAACACCCCTGAACAGATTCTACCTTAAGATCTCTCAAGCTGTGATTACAGACATTGAATCTGCAGCCATGTTCGGATTGTTACGGTGAGGAGAAGGCATATGGTCAAGCGATCATCCTTTGATTTACTTCGAGTGAATTATAGAAATTAAAAGTCATCATTTTGGGGCCCCTATGTCTCCCCTCCCAAGGAGAACCCAGATTTCCCCATACATTTACCAATTTCCAGTTATTGGAGCAGGTTGGGAATCCTAATGAATGAGGCCAGCGCTTTGGGATCTGGCTGGGGGAGGAAATGGGAACCTGTCAATAGCAACCAAATCCTTCTTTGAGTAATCTCTCATCTCTGCTGTGTGACCTAGGGCAAGTCACTTCACTTCTCTGTGTCTCAGTTACTTCATCTGTAAAATGAGGATTAAGACTGTGAGCACCACATGGGACAGGGAGTGGGTCCAACCCAATTTGCTTATATCCACCCCAGTGCTTAGTACAGTGCCTGGCACATAGAAGAGCTTAACAAATAGCATTATTATTATTATTATTATTATCTCCCTACACAAGATGATAATAATAATAATAATAATGCTGGTATTTGTTAAGTGCTTACTGTGTGCAAAGCACTGTTCAAAGTGCTGGGGGGGTTACAAGGTGATTAGGTTGTCCCACCTGGGGCTCAGAGTCTTAATCCCCATTTTACAGATGAGGGAACTGAGGCACAGAGAAGTTAAGTGACTAGCCCAAAGTCACCCAGCAGACAAGTGGTGGAGCTGGGATTAGAACCCATGAACTCTGACTCCCAAGCCCGTGCTCTTTCCACTGAGTCACTGTAGCTGCTGAACTTCAAACCTTCTGCCTCACCTAAACATCTGGGAACTCACCCTCCCAACTAGCCATTAGGTACTGATTTTTATACTCTCTTACCTCTTCCTATGTCTCATTTCTTCTAGTGTCTGGCACCCCTGCTAGATCATAAGCTCCTTGAGGTCAGGAATCATGGCTACATATCCTACTATACTCTCCCATTCATTCAATTGTATTTATTGAGCGCTTACTGTGTGCAGAGCACTGTACTAACCTAAAACTCAACATGTCCAAGACTGAACTCCTTGTCTTCCCTCCCAAACCCTGCCCTCTCCGACTTTCCCATCTCTGTTGATGGCACTACCATCCTTCCTGTCTCACAAGCCCGCAACCTTAGTGTCATCCTCGACTCCGCTCTCTCATTCACCCCTCACATCCAAGCTGTCACCAAAACCTGCTGGTCTCAGCTCCGCAACATTGCCAAGATCCGCCCTTTCCTTTCCATCCATACCGCTACCCTGCTCGTTCAAGCTCTCATCCTATCCCGTCTGGACTACTGCATCAGCCTTCTCTCTGATCTCCCATCCTCGTGTCTCTCTCCACTTCAATCCATACTTCATGCTGCTGCCCGGATTGTCTTTGTCCAGAAACGCTCTGGGCATATTACTCCCCTCCTCAAAAATCTCCAGTGGCTACCAATCAATCTGCGCATCAGGCAGAAACTCCTCACCCTCGGCTTCAAGGCTCTCTATCACCTCGCCCCCTCCTACCTCACCTCCCTTCTCTCCTTCTACAGCCCACCCCGCACCCTCCACTCCTCTGCCGCTAATCTCCTCATCGTACCTCATTCTCGCCTGTCCCGCCATCGACCCCCAGCCCACGTCATCCCCCGGGCCTGGAATGCCCTCCCTCTGCCCATCCGCCAAGCTACCTCACTTCCTCCCTTCAAGGACCTACTGAGAGCTCACCTCCTCCAGGAGGCCTTCCCAGACTGAGGCCCTTCCTTCCTCTCCCCTTCATCCCCCTCTCCATCCCCCCCATCTTACCTCCTTCCCTTCCCCACAGCACCTATATATATGCATATATGTTTGTACATATTTATTACTCTATTTATTTATTTATTTATTTATTTTACTTGTACATATCTATTCTATTTATTTTATTTTGTTAGTATGTTTGGTTTTGTTCTCTGTCTCCCCCTTTTAGACTGTAAGCCCACTTTTGGATAGGGACTGTCTCTATATGTTGCCAACTTGTACTTCCCAAGCGTTTAGTACAGTGCTCTGCACCCAGTAAGTGCTCAATAAATATGATTGATTGATTGATTGATTGATTGATAAGCGCTTGGGAAGTATAAGTTGGCAACATATAGAGACAGTCCCTACCCAACAGCGGGCTCACAGTCTAGAAGTCTTCCAAGGGCTTAGTACAGTGCTTTCCACACAGTAAGCGCTCGACAGAGAAAACAATGCTAGGCAGTACAAGCAATAAGTAGTAAAACAACAACACGACAAAGGCCCCCCACACACCTGCAGGTGTTGTACTACTGGTCCAGTCTTCGAAGACCAAAGGACAACTATATATCTAAGTGTTCAATAAATACCATTGGTTGATTCACTGATTGATTAGACTGTAAGCTCCTTGTGGACGGAGTACCAACTCTGTTGTATTATACTCTCCCAAGTCTTTAGTTCTCTGCACACAGTGAACACTCGCTACATATGAGCCCGCTGTTGGGTTGGGACCATCTCTATATGTTGCCAACTTGTACTTCCCAAGCACTTAGTACAGTGCTCTGCACACAGTAAACACTCAATAAATATGATTGAGTGAATGAATGAATATCATTGATTGGCGGCTGAATTACGGACTGAATAGACCATTCCTTCTGCTCTTCTAAGCATCACATTGGGTCACGAGCGAAATGAGCCAGCAGAGAAGACTGAAAAAGGCATTACTCGGGTAGGCAAAAGTAGCCAGTAAAAAAAGGCCCCTTTTCCATGGTTCAAGCAGCACTTCTTGTTAATTTAGACCCCAGGGAAATTTAAACAGCCTGGTTACATTTTCTTAAGCTCGTTGGTTCTCAGAGAGGACCGATAAAAACTTGCACCATGGAAACAGTACAAACAATTTCCCAGCTCTTGGAAAAAAGCCAAATGGATGGGGGGAACCTCAATGTGAGATGTTTTATATGGACTGTCAGCTCCTTATGGGCAAGGATCATGTCTATGGACTCTGCTCTATTGTACTTGACTAAGCGCTTAATACTGTACTCTGCATACAGTAAGTGCTTAATAGATACCATTGATTGATGGGTTTCCCCAAGTAGTTTGTAGCCAGACCCTGATGGTGGGTCTAAGGAGAGGACAGGGAGAGCAGTGAATGGGAAAAGAGAAAGACCTGGTATAAAGGTGCATCATGATGGCTTAGATGCTTTTGAAATTATGGTCCAGTGAACAGAACCTGGGACTGGGAGACAAGAGACCTGGGTTCTGCTCTCGGCTCGGCCACTGGCCTGCTGAGGACTTGGGCAGTCAATCAATCAATCACTCATATTTACTGAGCGCTTACTGGGTAAAGAGCATTGTACTAAGTGCTTGGGAGAGTACAACATAACAAGATAAGGAGACGTGACTTACTGGAAAGAGTACGGGCTTGGGAGTCAGAGGACTTGAGTTCTAATCCCGGCTCCGCCACTTGTCTGCCATGTGGCCCTGGGCAAGCCATTAAACTTCTCTATGCCTCAGTTATCTGATCTGTAAAATGGGGATTAAGACTGTGAGCCCCACATGGGACAACCTGATTACCTTGTGCCTACCCCAGCACTTAGAACAGTGCTTGGCACATAGTAGGCACTTAGCAAATACCATAATTATAATTATTATTATTTCCTGCCCACAGTGAGCTTATGCAGTCTAGGGTGGAAGATATTAATATCAAATACATAAATTACAGATGTGTACACAAGTGTTGTTGTGGGGCTGAGGGCGGGGACAGGGGTCCAAATCAGGGTGACAGAAGAGAGTGGGAGAAAAGGAAATGAAACCTTAGTCAGATAAGGCCTTTTGGAGGAGATGTGCCTTCAGTAAGGCTTTAAAGGTGGGAGAATAATTGTCAGTCAGATACGAAAAGGGCAAGTCACATCACCCCACTGGGCCTCGGTTTCCTCATCTGTAAAATGGGGTTATTATATCTCCCTCTTCCTACTTCAAAGGGATGTTATGAACACAAAAATGAGAGCAGTCATGAGAAGGTGCTTTGGACAATCAAAGTGCTCTACACATTAAAGGAATTAGTATCATCTCAGGAGAAAAACAGGCATTTGCTTGAATGATGTGGCATAGCCGTAGAGACCTGGACCCCAAGACCAGAGGTATTAACCTGGTTGCTCTCCTTAAATCCACAGGAGTGCTGTATTTTGCAGCAGTAATGGTGAGCTTAGAAGGCCTGGCCTTTCCCAGGCATCTAAGTTCTGCAGAAACATTAAAAGAACAACTCTTCCCTGCACGTTTTGGCTTTTAAAGTCTTATGCTTTACCTGATTTTTAACCAACTACAAAACACTGGTCTAGAGGATGAAAGACTATGACATTTAACTACATCCTCCATTTCAAAAGGAAGGCAGCCCCTACCGAACCTTTAAATTAAGGAATCACAAAAGCTCTCTACCTTTATTCCCGAGTCCTGTGTTCAACCAGTCATGACAGATAAGCGGAGAGGTAATGGGAGAAACTGGTGACAAGGTGAAGGGAGAGATGAGTGAAGGAAAAAGGAGAGAGGAGAAGGATGGAGAAGACAAAGAAGTAGACATAGGGGAAAGTCCTTGAGCATACGCACCAGGGGCTTTATGGAGATAGGTGGATCAGTGAATTACCTAAAAAAAATGAAATGAAATCATAATAATAATTGTGATATTTGTTAAGTGCTTACTATGAGCCAACCACTGTGCTAAATGCTAGAGTAGATAGAAGATAATCATGTCATATGCAGACCTCGTCCCCCATGGAGCTCACAGCATCATTCAGAGGGAGAACAGGTATGGATCAAATCTCCATTTTACAGGTGAGGAAACTGAGGCACAGTGACTCATCTAAGGTCACGCAGCAGACAAGTGGCAGAGCTGGTATTGGAAGCCAAGTCCTCTGAGGCTTGTGCTCTTTTCATTTGGTCCCACTGCCATGGAAAGCCAAAGCAGAAGAGATTCAAGGCTAGGCAGAGAGAAACTCGATACCAAGATGAGGTGCAATTTGAGGAAGGCTCTGAAGGGTGGGTGAGTTGTGGTCTGGAGGATTCCAGATTGGGGGAACTGGATAAAGGAGGGGTTGGGTGGGAGATTGGGGAGTGGGATGGAATTAGAAGATGAGTTTGGGAGGACCACACAGAGTGCGATCTGCGGGTAGGCTATTAAAAGGTGCCCCCATGGCTAATATTTTGGAATACAAATTCCTGTATTATTATTTCCATCCTTTGAATGTCTTAAACACTGTATTAAAAACTGTAACTCTAGACTGTAAACTCCCTTCAGACTGCAAACTCCTTATAGAGAAGCAGCATTGCCTAGTGGATAGAGCACAGGCCTGGGAGTCAAAAGGACCTGGGTTCTAATTCCGGCTCTGCAATGTGTCTGCAGTTTGATTTTGGGTAAGTCATTTCACTTCTCTGGGCTTGAGTTACCTCATCTGTAAAATGGGGATCAAGAGTGTGAGCCCCGTGTGGGACAGGGACTGTATCAATCCTGATTAACTTGTGTCTACCTTAGCACTTACAACAGTGCTTGGCACATAGTAAGTACTTAACAAGTACCATACTAATAATGATTATAATAATAATAAGAAGAAGAATGGTAATAAGAACAACAGTATTCCTTGAGGGTAAGGAAGCAGCATGGCTCAGTGGAAAGAGCCTGGGCTTTGGAGTCAGAGATCATCGGTTCAAATCCCGGCTCTGCCACTTGTCAGCTGTGTGACTTTGGGCAAGTCACTTCACTTCTCTGGGCCTCAGTTCCCTCATCTGTAAAATGGGGATTAAGACTGTGAGCCCCCCGTGGGACAACCTGATCACCTTGTAAACTCCCTAGCGCTTAGAACAGTGCTTTGCACATAGTAAGCGCTTAATAAATGCCCAAAATCAGAAGACCTGGTTTCTAATCCCAGCTCCACCAAGTCACTTCACTTATCTGTGTCTCAGTTACCTCATCTGTTAAACAAAAAAAAAAAACCCAGGAATTAACTCCTACTCCCTATCTAGACCAAGGACAAGGACTGCATCGAAAGTGATAACCTTGTAATAATAAGAGTAATGATGGCATTTGTTAAGTACTTACTATGTGCCAGACAGTGTACTAAGCACTGGGGTGGATACAGGCAAATCAAGCCTTCCCAGACTGAGCCCCCTTTCTCCTCTCTTCTTCCCCATCCCCCCTGCCCTACCTCCTTCCCCTCCCCACAGCACCTGTATATATGTTTGTACAGATTTATTACTCTATTTTACTTGTACTTATTTACTATTCTATTTATTTTGTTAATGATATGCATTTAGCTTTACTTTTATTTGTTCTGACAACTTGACATCTGTCCACACGTTTTGTTTTGTTGTCTGTCTCCCCCTTCTAGGCTGTGAGCCCGTTGTTGGGTAGGGACCGTCTCTATATGTTGCCAACTTGTACTTCCCAAGCGCTTAGTACAGTGCTCTGCATACAGTAAGCGCTCAATAAATACGATTGAATGAATGATGAATGAATGAATAAATGCCATCATTATTATTATTATTATTATTAAGGAACCTAACTCTGTTGTGTTGTTCTCTCCCAAGTGTTTAGTATAGTGCTCTGCACACCGTAAGTGCTCAATAAATACCATTGATTGATTGACTGCAAATACACGAAGTCCTATACAGCTCACTAGAGTAAGGTAGAGGGAGAACCTGGGAAGCATAACAGCCTCACGCCTTGACCAACTCCACAGCCATTTCTTCCTCCGGGAATACTATTTATTGTGGGCAGAGCACTGTACCAAACACTTGGGAGAGCATAGCAGAGTTTGTAGACAAGATCCCTACCCCCTAGGAGCTTACAATCTATGGCAGGTTGACAGCCACTTAAATGAAATGAGCTAACATGAGGAATGTATTAGAACAGAACACACCCTAATCTTTCCATCATTCTATTTATCAGTCATTCAGTAGTCTTTACTGTTTGTTCTATCCAAATCAGGTAATGAAAACTGTTGGTATTAAGCAATCAATCAGATCTGACCACATAGCTTCATTCACCCCTGTCTTTCTGGGCTTTTGTCCTTCTGTCCCCAACATTCCACGGAAATTGCCCTCTCAAAGGTCACCAATGACCTCCTGCTTGCCAAATCCAACAGCTCATACTCTATCCTAATCCTCCTCGACCTCTCAGCTTCCTTCAACACCGTGGATCACCCCCTTCTCCTCAACACGCTATCCAACCTTGGCTTCACAGACTCCGTCCTCTCCTGGTTCTCCTCTTATCTCTCCTCTTATCTCTCCTGCCTTCAGGACATCTCCATCTGGATGTCTGCCCGCCACCTAAAACTCAACATGTCCAAGACTGAATTGCTTGTCTTCCCTCCCAAACCCTGCCCTCTCCCTGACTTTCCCATCACTGTTGACGGCACTACCATCCTTCCCGTCTCACAAGCCTGCAAACTTGGTGTCATCCTCGACTCCGCTCTCTCGTTCACCCCTCACATCCAAGCCGTCACCAAAACCTGCCGGTCTCAGCTCCGCAACATTGCCAAGATCCGCCCTTTCCTCTCCATCCATACCACCACCCTGCTTGTTCAAGCTCTCATCCTATCCCGTCTGGACTACTGTATCAGCCTCCTCTTCGATCTCCCATCCTCTTGTCTCTCCCCACTTCAATCCATACTTCACGCCGCTGCCCGGATTGTCTTTGTCCAGAAACGCTCTGGTCATGTTACTCCCCTCCTCAAAAATCTCCAGTGGCTACCAATCAATCCGCGCATCAGGCAGAAACTCCTCACCCTCGGCTTCAAGGCTCTCCATCACCTCTCCCCCTCCTACCTCACCTCCCTTCTCTCCTTCTACAGCCCAGCCCACACCCTCCACTCCTCTGCCGCTACTCTTCTCACCGTGCCTCGTTCTTGCCTGTCCCGCCGTCGACCCCCGGCCCACGTCATCCCCCTGGCCTAGAATACCCTCCCTCCGCACATCCGCCAAGCTAGCTCTCTTCCTCCTTCAAGGCCCTACTGAGAGCTCACCTCCTCCAGGAGGCCTTCCCAGACTGAGCCCCCTCCTTCCTCTCCCCCTCATCCCCCTCTCCATCCCCCGTCTTACCTCCTTCCTTTCCCCACAGCACCTGTATATATGTATATATGTTTGTACATATTTATTACTCTATTTATTTATTTATTTTACTTGTACATATCTATTTTATTTTGTTAATATGTTTTGTTTTGTTCTCTGTCTCCCCCTTCTAGACTGTGAGCCCACTGTTGGGTAGGGACTGTCTCTATATGTTGCCAACTTGTACAACCCAAGTGCTTAGTACAGTGCTCTCCACACAGTAAGTGCTCAATAAATACGATTGATTGATTGATTGATTGATTGATGGATTTTTGTCTCTATTTTGGTCCTCCTGTCACTACACCTCTGGCTCTTGGTCTCTTTAATCTCAGTTTGTCTTCCTCTACCTCTTTTAATTTGGGTGTCTGCCTGTGTTATTTTTTTTTCAGTCTCTTTCAGGCTCGTCTCTGCTTCTGCTCTCTTTCACTCAGCCTCCGGGCTCTCTCTCTGTCCCTGCCTTTGCCGATCTGATTGTTTTCTGTTTGTCTCTGTCTTTATGATTGTTTCCATCTTTCTATATCTATCTCTGTTTTTGTCACCTGGTGGATATAGCTAAGGCTGTATCTCTTTTCATATGTTCTGGGCATAAGAGGGCTTACTGCCACCTACAGTAGGTGCTCAATACATTCCATTTACCGATTGATTGATTCCCCCTCTGAGATCCAACATCTCCTTAAAGGACATGCTGTACCTTCCAAATTGACTTCCATTTTCTCCTGCGGTGTTCTGCTGTCCATTCGGTTTCTCTCCTGATGAGATTTTTTCCTACCATCGGGAAGCACTGCTTTGTCCTTTCTCATTGTTTAATTTCCTTTCCCTCTGCTTTGTCACATGCCTAAGGAGGCAACTGAGCCTAGAGGAATGAGCATGGGATAATGATATTTATTAAGCACTTGCTGTGTGTCAAGCACTGCTCTAAGCACTGGGGTAGATAACAGTTCATCAGGTTGGAAGCAGTCCCTGTCCCACATGAGGCTTGCAGTATACGTAGAAGAGAGTAGGATTTAATCCCCATTTTACAGATGAGGAAACTGAGGCACAGAGAAGTTAAGTGATTTGCCCAAGGGCACACAGCAGACAAGTGGCTGAGGTGGGGCATGTCCTGGTCTGATTTTTTGGTAACTACTCCATTGCTTAACACAGGGCTTGGAGCCTAGTAAAGACTCAAATACCAGAAGTTCAAATGAATAAATGAAATGATATTGGGAAGCAAATCAACTATCAATCAATCAATCAATTATATTTATTGAGAGCTTACTGTGTGCAGGGCACTGTGCTAAGCGCTTGGGAAGTACAAATTGGCAACATATAGAGACGGTCCCTATCCAACAGTGGGCTCACAGTCTAGAAGGGGGAGACAGAGAACAAAACAAAACATATTAACAAAATAAAATCAATAGAATAGATATGTACAAGTAAAATAAATAAATAGAGTAATAAATATGTACAAACATATATACATATATACAGGTGCTGTGGGGAAGGGAAGGAGGTAAGGCGGGGGGGGTAGAGAGGAGGAGGAGGGGGACAGGAAGGAGGGGGCTCAGTCTGGGAAGGCCTCCTGGAGGAGGTGAGCTCTCAGTAGGGCCTTGAAGGGAGGAAGAGAGCTAGCTTGGCGGATGTGGGGAGGGAGGGCATTCCAGGCCAGGGGGATGACGTGGACCAGGGGTCGACGGCGGGACAGGTGAGAACGAGGCACGGTGAGATTAGCAGCAGAGGAGTGAAGGGTGCGGGCTGGGCTGTAGAAGGAGAGAAGGGAGGTGAGGTAGGAAGGAGCGAGGTGATGGAGAGCCTTGAAGCCGAGGGTGAGGACTTTCTGCCTGAGGCGCAGGTTGATTGGTAGCCACTGGAGATTTTTGAGGAGGGGAGTAACATGCCCAGAGCGTTTCTGGACAAAGACAATCCAGGCAGCGGCGTGAAGTATGGATTGAAGTGGGGAGAGACAAGAGGATGGGAGATCGGAGAGGAGGCTGATACAGTAGTCCAGACGGGATAGGATGAGAGCTTGAATGAGCAGGGTAGCAGTTTGGATGGAGAGGAAAGGGCGGATCTTGGCAATGTTGCAGAGCTGAGACCAGCAGGTTTTAGAGACGGCTTGGATGTGAGGGGTGAATGAGAGAGCGGAGTTGAGGATGACACCAAGTTTGCGAGCCTATGAGATGGGAAGGATGGTAGTGCTATCAACAGTGATGGGAAAGTCAGGGAGAGGGCAGGGTTTGGGAGCGAAGACAAGGAGTTCAGTCTTGGACATGTTGAGTTTTAGGTGGCGGGCAGACATCCAGATGGAGATGTCCTGAAGGCAGGAGGAGATGCGAGCCTGGAGGGAGGAGGAGGGAGCAGGGGCAGAGATGTAGATCTGGGTGTCATCAGCATAGAGATGATAGTTGAAGCCGTGGGGGCGAATGAGGTCACCAAGGGAGTGAGTGTAGATCGAGAACAGAAGGGGACCAAGCACTGAACCTTGAGGAACCCCCACAGTAAAGGGATGGGAGGGGGAGGAGGAGCCTGCAAGAGACTGAGAATGAACGACCAGAGAAATAAGAGGAGAACCAGGAGAGGACGGAGTCTGTGAAGCCAAGGTTGGATAGCGTGTTGAGGAGAAGGGGGTGGTCCACAGTGTCGAAGGCAGCTGAGAGGTAGAGGAGGATTAGGATAGAATATGAGCCATTGGATTTGGCAAGCAGGAGGTCATTGGTGACCTTTGAGAGGGCAGTTTCTGTGGAATGTAGGGGACGGAAGCCAGACTGGTGGGGATCAAGGAGAGAGTTGGTGTTGAGGAATTCGAGGCAGCGCGTGTAGACGACTAGTTCAAGGATTTTGGAAAGGAACGGTAGGCGGGAGATAGGGTGATAACTAGAAGGTGAGGTGGGGTCAAGAGAGGGTTTTTTTAGGATGGGAGAGACATGGGCATGTTTGAAGGCAGAGGGGAAGGAACCAGTGGAGAGTGAGTGGTTGAAGATGGAAGTTAAGGAGGGGAGAAGGGATGGAGCAAGAGATTTCATGAGATAAGAGGGAATGGGGTCAGAAGCACAGGTGGCTGGAGTAGCACTTGAGAGGAGGGAGGAGAGCTCCTCTGAGGATACTGCTGGGAAAGATGGGAGAGTAGCAGAGAGTTTTGAGAGCCAGGGTGTTGGAGAAGTTGGGGGAGTGACTTTGGGGAGGTCAGACCTGATGGGTTTAATTTTATTAATGAAGTAGGAGGCCAGATCATTGGGCCTTTCTTCCTGAAACATAGTTTCATGGATCTATGAAGAATAAAAGATCTAAGCAGAATAAAATATGTTTTAGAGGATTTCACTCGGATCACGTGAAAATGTGACAGGCTCTGTTCTCTTGCCTGTGCCTCTCAAGGGTTGAAGAACATCCGCCGCTGGGATCTCTGGTGTCTTGAGAATGTTTTGAGATGGAAGGACAAAGAGGAGAAACGTAAATAACTCTTCAACCCCCAACTGCCTTCTCGAAGATAAAACAGTGACATGGTTGTAAAATTCAGCCACTGAGTACAGCGTACAAATAGCGAGAAAAATTGAGAGTTGGAAAAAACCTCAGATCAAAGCCATTAACGTCGCAATGCTAGCTGAAAATGGGGTCAGACCAATTGATCCTTCTTTTGAATTTTTTAACCAGAATCCTAAAGGGGACAGAGAAGGCAGTTGAGTGTTCTTCAGAGAGCTTTGCTGTTTCTCCAGAAACTGTCTGCTTTCCCGACACCATTCCTGGCTTTGAAATTGAACCCAACAGTAGTGCTTTGGGAAAAGCTAAATGCTTATGCTGGTAAAATGTCTGTTGCTAAGATAAAGGCACCAGAACCAGTGGGTGGAAGGCAGTTGTGGATGTCTCAGAGCTGTTCTGTTCTGGAATCTCAGACTGCCCCTGTTCTCCCTGTCCACCATCTTGCAGTGATGGTGCTGCTGGCCAAAGGGGGAACCGGGATAGAGAGAGTGTGGATGGTTCAGTGCCAACCCTCACCGTTACCTCGAAATAAACTATGCCCACGCTGTGGAATGAATTGTCGGCCTTTTCAGCTACCAATACGGTCTCACGATTAGTGGTGGAACAGTGCTCTCCTCGAATGGCCAAGTGTGCAAGACAGACATGCTGAACGACACTCTTATGCATGGATACAATCCTCCCCCCTTAGCAGTACCCTCTTCAAACCAAAGACTCCCAGGTTTTAGGACAGCACATTTCCCCTGGGAGAAACATACTAAATTCTGTTGACACAGGGGTTGGCATTGGAAGCCTATGTTATTATTGTATATTGTTATTACATCTGTAATAACAATCTGTAAAATCTCATCTGTAAAATGGGGATTAAGATTGTGAGCCCCACGTGGGACAAACTGATCACCTTGTATCCCCTCCCCAGGTCTTAGAACAGTGCTTTGCACATAGTAAGCACTTAACAAATACCATTATTATTATTATTATTATTATTACATGTAAAGGCCTTGGAGATTTGGTTACTGGGTCAGGAATAAAAGCATAATAGTACATATCTGAGATGAACTGGAGATGTCAATATCTTAAAAGTACCTGGGTTCTAATCCTGACTCCCCCACTTGTCTGTTGTTTGACGTTGGGCAAGTCATTTAACTCCTTTGTGCCTCATTTGCCGCCTCTGTAAAATGGGGATCAAGGTCATAAACCCCACGTGGGATAGAGAATGTGTTCAACCTAATTTAATTTTGTACCTACCCCAGTGCTTAGCACAGTGCCCGGCATATAGTATGCGCTTAACAAATACCATAAAAAATAAAATCCAGTATTGAAACCCAAGTAATCTTCAGTTGCAAGATGGCTGATTTATTTATTCATTTTTCTTTTTATTTGTTAAGTAGTTATTTTGAGCCAGGCACTGTCCTAAATGCTGGGCTAGATACTAGCTTGATCAGGTCCCTGACCCACATGGGGCTCACAGTCTTAATCCCCATTTTGCAGATGAGATAACTGAGGCCCAAAGAAGTGAAGTGACTTGGCCAAGGTCATACAGCAGACAAGTGGTGGAGTCAGGGTTAGAACCCAGGTCCTCCTGACTCTGACTGATTGATTCCATGTAACCCATTAGAAATATTTCAAGTATCGAAAGCCAAGGGAATTGTGAAATATCAATGTTTCAGACTTGTACTTCCCAAGCGCTTAGTACAGTGCTCTGCACACAGTAAGTGCTAAATAAATACGATTGAATGAATGAATGAATTCAAAAGTGCAAGCATGGTCATTCGTTCATTGATTCAATCATATTTATTGAGCGCTTACTGTGTGTAGAGCAGGATACTGATCCCAAGACAGGAAGCATGATGAAGAGGAAACACAACAGACCTCATGTCTTGGGATCCTAATGAGACCAAGCCAAACACCTGCAAGGGCAAGAGGTTACAGGGGGATTTTATCCTGAAGCAGAGTAGCTTAGCAGATAGAGCACAAGCCTGGGAGTCAGAAGGACCTGGGTTCTAGTCCCGGCTCTGCCACCTGTCTGCTGTGTGACCTTAGGGAAGTCACTCGACTTCTCTGGGCCTCAGTTACACAGAATGGGGATTAACACTGTGAGTATCATGTGGGACAGGGACTGTGTCCAACCTGATTACCTTGTATCTACTCCAGAACTTAATACAGTGCCTGGCACATAGTAAGCACTGGACAAATACCACAATTATTATTATTGTTATTATTATCAAACAGCACTTTTAACCCATTAGAATATAAACTCCTCCATGAAAGTGTAATCTCTAAATAGGCAGGGAAGGTGTCACTGGCTGGTTTGTGTCTTTCTCAAGTGCCCAGGGACTCTCAATGAATACTACTACTCCTTCTCTTACTCCTCCTACTCCTCCTCCCCCTCCACCTCTTCCTCCTACTACCACTGATACCACTGCTGCCACAATTGATATCTTGAGGAACTATGTCCCAGAAAACTAGGAAGCAGGGTTAAGACTTGTGTGAGGTGTGGGATTTGAGTATGATTTGAGAAGCAGTGTAGCCTACTTAAAGAGCCCGGGCCTGGGAGTCAGAGGACCTGGGTTCTAATCACGGCTCCTGCCACTTGTCTGCTGTGTGACCTTGGGCAAGTCACTTCACTTCTCTGGGACTCAGTTCCCTCATCTGGAAAATGGGGATTAAGATTATGAGCCCCTTGTGGGACAGGGACTGTGTCCAACCTGATTATTTTGTATCTACCCCAGTGCTTAGTACAGTGCCTGGCACATAGTAAGCACTTAAAAAATACTATTTTTAAATAAAGTAGAATAAGTTACATTTGGGGAAAGGTGTCAAGGATAAGATAGGTATCCTATGACAGATAGTTCTGGGAGCCAGGGGACTTGAGTTCTAAGTCCAGGTCTTATTCTAGACTGGCCTGCTAAGTGAAATTGGGCCAGTCACTTAGCCTCTCTGGGCCTCAGTTTCTTCATATGCAAAATGGGGATAATAATACCTGATTCACCCTTCCTCAGGGATGCTGTGAGGCTACATCAAGAGAAATGATGAGAAAGCGTTTGTGGAAAATGTAAATGCTCCACAAATCGTCTACACTCTAAACTCATTGCGGTCTGGGAACGTGTGAGTTATATTGTTATATTGTACTCTCTCAAGCGCTTAGTACAGTGCTTTGCACACAGTAAGTGCTCAATAAATATGATCGATTGATTGATCCAGGGTGTTGTTGGGCTATGAAGTTAATAAAGTAGCTGTTGAGCAAGAACATGTCTGTAGGTGCTTGGAGTCACCAACTATTTCAAAGTGCATACTGGCAGACAAAAGAAGCATGTTTACCTTTTGACATACGTAACACAGCATTTTCTAAATAATGGCCACATCAGCATGCCGCCTGTGACTCTGCATAGTGTAACAAATGACAAAGATTCCCACATCCTGAGGAAATTAAATGTCTCTAGGTCACAAGAGGTGTTTATCTCTTTAAAGACAAAAAGGCAGCATTTGATGTTTTTGATTAATACCTTAAATTTGAGGCTTACGTATATGGTTATCTACTGTGTGCATCTTTGTAAAAATAAATAGTGCAATTTTTCACTGTCCTTCAGTTGGATTACACTATCTTGGTAGGAAGAAAGAGTCTTTATTAAGAGATTATGTTTACATAACACTGCTTTTGTTACAAATGATTTTCTTGGGAAAATTGACATTAAATTAGCCCGGCTAAATGTGAAACTTTGAATTACAATTTTCCATGTTGTGTGAGTGGAAATTAACATCCCTAAACTAGGACATTTTTTTCCATTTGAACTAACACATATGTTTCAAAACAGCTGTAGTTACTGTTTGCCACTCCTCGCCCTTGGCTTCAAGGCTCTCCATCACCTCGCCCCCTCCTACCTCACCTCCCTTCTCTCCTTCTAAAGCCCAGCCCACACCCTCCGCTCCTCTGCTGCCAATCTCCTCACCGTGCCTTGTTCTCACCTGTCCCACCGTCAACCCCCGGCCCACGTCATCCCCCTGGCCTGGAATGCCCTCCCTCCCCACATCCGCCAAACTAGCTCTCTTCCTCCCTTCAAGGCCCTACTGAGAGCTCACCTCCTCCAGGAGGCCTTCCCAGACTGAGCCCCCTCCTTCTTCTCCCCCTCCTCCCCCTCCCCATCCCCTCCGCCTTACCTCCTTCCCTTCCCCACAGCACCTGTATATATGTATATATGCTTGTTCGTATTTATTACTCTATTTATATATTTATTTTACTTGTACATATCTATTCTATTTATTTAATTTTGTTAATATGTTTTGTTTTGTTCTCTGTCGCCCCCTTCTAGACTGTGAGCCCACTGTTGGGTAGGGACCGTCTCTATATGTTCCCAACTTGTACTTCCCAAGCGCTTAGTACAGTGCTCTGCACATAGTAAGTGCTCAACAAATACGATTGAATGAATGAATGAATGAATGAATGGCCGTGTCTACCCGAGGGAAGGCTATTCCATTTTTGCCTTATTTCTTTTTAATTCTGTTTTCATCACCTTTATGATTAAGAGAAAGGAAAGACATGGAAAGGCCTGAGTGTCATTCTATTAGAACCAATTCCATCCAGATCCATTAGCAGGCATACCTATATTCAATTCCGTATAACTCAGTCTGCTGAGATTTAAGTCAGGCCATGGCCTGGCTTAGAAGGAGAAAAGAGAAGTGGGGGAGGAGGAAAAGGAGTGATGGGAAGGAACATAGCGAAGAGAGATAATGGACAGAGAATCTGGAGGGTACAGAGACATTTCCCTTAGCGTGGCTTAGTGGAAAGAGCACAGGCTTGGAGTCAGAAGACTTAGGTTCTAATCCAGGCTCCACCACTTGTCTGCTATGTGACCTTGGGCAAGCTACTTAACTTCTCTGTCACTCAGTTACCTCATCTGTAAAATAGGGATTAAGACTGTGAGCCCCACGTGGGACAACCTGATGACCTTGTATCCTCCCCAGCGCTTAGTACAGTGCTTTGCACATAGTAAGCACTTAACAAATGCCATCATTATTATTATTACCCCAGTGCTTAGTACAGTGCTTAGCAAATGGTAGATGCTTAACTAATACTGTAATTACTATTATTATCATTATTTTTGTTGGCAGTAGTAGTAGTAGTAGTAGTAGTAGTAGTAGTAGTAGTAGTAGTAAATGTAGTAGCATATAATGAGTGCCCATTGAGTCATATTAAGTACGAAACAAGTAAGTGATACATTCCCTGCCACCAGAAGTACCCAATCCAGTATTTATGAACAGGGGCATCAAAATAACTCCCCCTCTAGACTGTAACTCCTTTCAGGGTTGCACCTGGAGAATTTCCAGTAGGCTACTGGTCTCGGCTACGGGAGGGAGAGTCAAGCAGAGGCATGTCCATTCCATTCCTTGCTTGGCCAGTGGCTAGTAAATGAAAGGCAATTTGCTACAAGTTAAAACTCACCTAAGCTGGGCAGCAACTGCATGGGAGAGAGTCGAGGGCAGAGACTCAAGTTAACTGCGCGGAAGGAGGTAATGGTAAACCGCTTCCAGATTTTTACCAAGAAAACTATGGATACACTACCAGAATGATTGCAAATGGAATGGGGCTTTCTGCTAATATGCTCATCCCCATTTTCCAGATGAGGTAACTGAGGCCCATTCATTCATTCATTCATTCATTGTCGTATTTATGGAGCGTTTACTGTGTGCAGAGCACTGTACTAAGTGCTTGGGAAGTACAAGTCAGCAACATATAGAGACGGTCCCTACCCAACAACGGGCTCACAGTCTAGAAGGGGGAGACAGACAACAAAACAAAACATGTAGATAATCGCTTTAGGTCCATCCCTCCCCTCCCCCTCGCCCCTCCCGTGGATCTCTCTCAGTCCAGTTCTCCAGTTTCTTCATGGTCACCCCTGCCCCTGTCCACCACCCATTGTCCCCCCACCTATCAACCTACAGAGGCTCTTCTGATCTCTCTCCCTGCCTTGGCGATTTTGGTCTCTCTCTCCCCTCCCTCCTGGATTCCCGCTTCCCTTATTACCAGAGAAGTGAAGTGACTTACCCAAGGTCATACAGCAGATGAGCGGTGGAGTTTGGGCTTGGACCCAGGTCCTCTGACTCTCAGGACCATTCTCTACCCACTAGGCTGATGTCCCTCAAGTAATCAAGTCTTATTAATTATCAGCTGTGTGTGAAATCCTGCACTAGATTCCATGGGCCGTTTCACTAGAAATTCCATCTGTCCACTAGTAGCAGCAAGAGTAGTAGTAGTAGTAGTAGTAGTAGTAGTAGCAGCTGTAGTAATAATAATATTAGTAGCAGTAGGGGGTGCAGTAGTAGTAGTAGAGAAGCAGCATGGTGTAGTGGATAGAGCACGGGCCTGGGAGTCAAAAGGTCATGAGTTCTAATCCCGGCTCTGCCACTTGTCTGCTGTGTGACCTTGGGCAAGTCACTTCACTTCTCTGGGCCTCAGTTCCCTCATCTGTAAAATGGGGATTGAGACGGTGAGCTCAATGTGGGACAAGGACTGTGTCCAACTGGATTAACTTGTATCTACCCCAGCATTTAGAACAGTGCTTGGCACATAGTAAGCACTTAACAAATACCATAATTATTAATGGTAGTAGTGCTAGCAAAAGCAGTAGTAGTTGCAGTGGTGACAGGTGTAGTAAAAATAACAGTAGTATTAGCAGTAATAGTATCAGGAGCAGTAGTAGTGGCAACAGTAGAAGCAGTAGCAGTAGTAGTAGTAATACTAGTGGTCAAAGTAGCAGTAGTAGTAGTAACAGTGGCAGTAATAGTATAAGTAGTAGGAGTAGGAGTAATAGCATTTATTGAGCATCCACTGGGTACAGTACACTTGGTACATAGAAACAAAGAAGTGGCATGTTCCCTCCTCATAAGGAGCTAACACTCAAATGGAATGAGACAGACGGAAATGTAAATTCAACACCAACATACACCTCTCTAATAATAAAATAATAATGATATTTATTAAGTGCTTACTATGTGCAAAGCACTGTTCTAAGCACTGGGGAGGTTACAAGTTGATGAGGTTGCCCCACAGGGGGCTCACAGTCTTAATCCCCATTTTACAGATGAGGTAACTGAGGCACAGAGAAGTTAAGTGACTTGCCCAAAGTCACACAGCTGACAGTTGGCAGAGCTGGGATTTGAACCCATGACCCCTGACTCCAAAGCCCGTGCTCCAAAGCCCACACACCCTGCTCCTCTGCTGCTACCCTCCTCCACTGCACCTCGTCCTCGCCTGTCCTGCCGTCGACCCCTGGCCCCCACCCTACCTCGGGCCTGGAATGCCCTCCCTCCACACATCCACCAAACTAGCTCTCTTCTTCCCTTCAAAGCTCTACTGAGAGCTCACCTCCTCCAGTAGGTCTTCCCAGACTTAGCCCCCCCCTTATCCTCTGCTCCTCCTCCCCTCCCCATCACCCCCATTCCCTCCCTCTGCCCTACCCCCTTCCCCACCCCACATCACTTGTGTATATTTGTACATATTTATTACTCTATTTTATCAATGATGTGTATATATCTATAATACTATTTATCTTGATGGTATTGACACCTGTCTACGTGTTATGTTTTGCTGTCTGTCTCCCCCTCCTAGACTGTGAGCCTGTTGTTGGGTAGGGACTGTCTCTATATGTTGCTGAATTGTACTTTCCAAGCACTTAGATCAGTTCTCTGCAAACAGTAAATGCTCAATAAATATGATTGAATGAATGAATGAATGACACCAGTCTAAATACAACCAGTGCTGTTCCTCCATTAGGTTGTAAGCTTTCTGACGTCAGGGATAATGTCTTTTATAATAATAATAATAATGGCATTTCATTCATTCATTCATTCAATCGTATTTATTGAGCGCTTACTGTGTGCAGAGCATTGTACTAAGCGCTTGGGAAGTACAAGTTGGCAACATATAGAGACGGTCCCTACCCAACAACGGGCTCACAGTTTAGAAGGGGAAGACAGGCAACAAAACAAAACATGTGGACAGGTGTCAAGTCATCAGAATAAATAGAAATAAAGCTAGATGCACATCATTAACAAAATGAATAGAATAGTATGTACAAGTAAAATGAATAGAGTAATAAATCTGTACAAACATATATACAGGGGCTGTGGGGAGGGGAAGGAGGTAGGGTGAGGGGGGATGGGGAGGAGGAGAGGAAGGAGAGGGCTCAGTCTGGGAAGGCCTCCTGGAGGAGGTGAGCTCTCAGTAGGGCTTTGAAGGGAGGAAGAGAGCTAGCTTGGTGGATATTTGGAGGGAGTGCATTCCAGGCCAGGGGGACCTGGGCTGGGGGTCGACAGCGGGACAGGCGAGAACGAGGTACAGTGAGGAGGTTAGCGGCAGAGGAGTGGAGGGTGCGGTCTGGGATGTAGAAGGAGAGAAGAGAGGTGAGGTAGGAGGGGGCGAGGTGATGGAGAGCCTTGAAGCTGAGAGTGAGGAGTTTTTGCTTGATTGATTTTGATTTTGGTTGACTGGCAGCCACTGGAGATTTTTGAGGAGGGGAGTAACATGCCCGGAGCGTTTCTGCACAAAGATGATCCGGGCAGCAGCGTGAAGTGTAGACTGAAGTGGGGAGAGACAGGAGGATGGGAGATCAGAGAGGAGGCTGATGCAGTAATCCAGTCGGGATAGGATGAGAGATTGAACCAGCAAGGTAGAGGTTTGGATGGAGACGAAAGAGTGGATCTTGGCAATGTTGCGGAGGTGAGACCGGCAGATTTTGGTGACAGATTGGATGTGAGGGGTGAACGAGAGCTGAGTCAAGAATGACACCAAGGTTGCGGGCTTGTGAGACGGGAAGGATGGTAGTGCCGTCAACAGTGATGGGAAACTCGGGGAGAGGGCAGCGTTTGGGAGGGAAGATAAGGAGTTCAGTTTTGGACATATTGAGTTTTAGATGGCGGGCAGACATCCAGCGCTTACTATGTGCAAAGCACTGTTCTAAGTGTTGGGGAGGTTACAAGGTGATCAGGTTGTCCCATGGGGGGTTCACAGTGTTAATCCCCATTTTACAGATGAGGTAACTGAGGCCCAGAGACATGAAGTGACTTGCCCAAAGTCACACCACTGACAATTGGCAGAGCTGGGATTTGAACCCATGACCTCTGACTCCAAAGCCCGGGCTCTTTCCACTGAGCCACGCTGCTTCTCTTTTATCTTTACTGTACTCTCTGAAATGCTCAGAACAGTGTCCTGCACACCACAGATGCTCAATAAATAGGTTTTATTAGTCATTTGAATATAGCTTCCCATTCTCCTGATTTCCACTAGTTTACCTCACTTCCAAGATGATATTTTTAAATTCACTACCTTTGCTTTTGTAGGATAGCCACATAAGTGTTGCCAAAGAGAAATACTTGTAAATTTCTGCTTTACTAATTTTTTTAATCTTCTTGTTTTTGACAAATCCTAATAAACTAGACCCTGATATTCAGTTTGCTTGGAGAAAATTCAGTTACAACTGCCTTGCCATTCAGCCAATTTCTCTAAAGGGAGTTTTTCACAAAAACATGTATGCCTCAATAAATCCTCCTAGGAGGGAATATCTTCGAACATCCACTATTTCCATTTAACCAATCAAATCTCTTTGATGTAAAAAACAAACAAACCTTGAAACACTTTCCCTGATGATATAGACTGCTGCGAGGCTGTGTTTTAGTCTGTACCTCTGGAGTGTACGAGAAATAATTATAGCAAAATATCACAGATGTCTGGGAGAACATTCTTACCTAGGTTGAAGGCCTAACAGATGTGAATCAGCAGTCAAATTTCTTTATTGCTCAGGGAACTAAGACCACTTTAGCTGGAGCTAGCAAATGTGGGAAAAAAATCCCCAGTCTTGATTGGCATCCACACCAATTGATTGGCATCCACCTCAGATGGTGGTATTTATATTTGTTAAGCACTTACCATGTGCCAAGCACTGTTCACCCAGTGACTTCATGAAATGCTTATAAGGGCTACACCAATCAATCCCAGCAAGGTGTTGGAGATTGTGCCTTACCTTGAAATAAAAAATGTGAAATTAATCTCAGGGCCCTGAAACTGAAGCAAAATAACATCGTTTCAAATACCGTGATTCATCTGGCACTGAAGCTTGTTCACTAATTAATGGTATTCAAGAAATTAATAGCTCCATGATAAAAAGCAGTCATCCTCTATTTCCAACATATCCAGATTTGGAAATAGATTAAAGCGATTGTTTCTCATAAAACAGTAGAGATTAAAAGCTCTATTAATTTCATCAGTCAACTGAGTGGCAAATAATTTGCCAATGAAATTTTATGTAGGAGTTAAGTTGTAGTTGATATGTTAAATAATAAAAAAAAAAACGAAGCAGAGCCCTTCTCCACCATCTGTGTAAAACCACATGGACTAGAGTGCTGACTCAGGATTTGAAGATGACTCTATTGAGAGTGAAATCCTCTCTGCACACTGGTGAGGTTGATAATATGGGTGCGTGACAGGAGGAGAGGAAGTCTTACACCTGCACCCAAGTACACTGTGAGAATACAGATCATTGGTTGACCCCCATCGGCAATGGGGAATGAATCAGAGAGAGCACTCCCGACTCCAACCAGGCCAGCCATGCTTTCACGAAGTTATCTCAAGGTGGCTAAATTTACTCAGTAATTTCCGTAGCCCAGATCCGTTGACGGTGTTGAACGGTTCTGTGAGGCCGATGAAAACCCTCCCCGTGTCCTGTCTTCAACGCCCAGCAGAGATCGTATCTGCTGTGCCATATTGTGGTTTGAAGTCACACTGGGATTCCGGAAGCATCCGGTTGATGATGTTTTTCAGCAGGAGTTCTCTGGATGGTATCTTCCCAGCAATGGAGAGTAATGAGACACCTCGATAATTGCAGCGATCTGATCTCTCACCTTTTATCTTGAAGAGAGTGGTTATGATGGCATTTCCTCAATTTTCTTTATCTTGTTGGTTGCCCTCCTCAGCAACTAAGTGTGCAGTTAGAGAGGGATATTCGAACATCGCTACTAACTTGTCCCGCCAATAGCTTTGCATGGACTCCCTCACCCATGTACTTCTCCAACCCTTTCTTGAATCTTAGGAGATTTTCTGCCTGGGTGAAGAAGGGTTTCATTTTTTGTCTATCTGTGTTGGAGTGCAAGGTTCTCGTGGGCATGAAACATGTTTCTTTAACCACTTGAAACTTCCCAAGGGCTCAGTGCAGAGCATTCATTCATTCATTCATTCAATTGTATTTATTGAGCATTTACTGTGTGCAGAGCACTGTACTAAGTGCTTGGAAGAGTACATTATAACAATAAACAGATACAATCCCTGTCCACAATGATCTTACAGTCTGGGTGGGGGGAGACAGACATCAATGCAAATAAATCAATTGCAGACATGTACATAAGTGCTGTGGGGCTGGGGGTGGGAGGGAACAAAAGGAGCAAGTCAGGGTGTTGCAGAAGAGAATGGGAGAAGAGAAAAGGAGGGGCTTAGTCTGGGAAGGCCTCTTGGAGGAGATACACCCTCATAAAGGCTTTGAAAGGGGGGGGGAATGAGGCTTTGAAGGGGGATATTGATGCTTTGGCTCACCTATATTGGAAGAATAATCTAAGTGGTTAATAAGTATGACCATTATACTTTTTGCTTACCATGTGCCAAGCACTGTACTAAATGCTGGGGGAGAAACAAGATAATTAGGTTGGACACAGTCCCTGGCCCACATGATGCCCTCAGTCTCAGGGGGAGAAACAACAGGTATTTAACCCTCATTTTACAGATGAGGAAATTGAGGCACAGAGAAGTTCAGTGACTAGCTGAAGGTCACAGAGCAGGCAAATGGCAGAGCTGAGTTCATAATTCAGTTCCCCTACTAGACCTGTGCTCTTTCCGCTATGCCATGCTGCTTTCCAGCTCAAAATAACGGCAAATATATGGAGGAAAAATTAGGGGACCGTGGTGGACTCCATCTAAATGCACTCTCCTAAGTGCTCATTACAGTGCTCTGCACCCAGGAAGCACTCCATAAATACCATTTTTGTAATGGTATTTATTAAGTGCTTCCTATGTGCCAGGCACTGTACTAAGCACTGGGATAGATAGAAGCTAAACAGTTCAGACACAGCTCATGTCCCACGTGGGGCTCCCAATTGTAATTCCCCTTTTACAGATGAGATAACCGAAGCACAGAGACGTTAAATGATTTGTCCAAGGTCACGCAGCAGACAGATGACGGAGTCGACATTAGGACCCAGGTCCTCTGACTCCCAGGCCAGGGCTCTTTCCTCCAGGCCATGATGTGCCTCCATTTTTCTTAATGGTATTTGTTAAGCGCTTACTATGTGCCAAGCACTGTTTTAGTTACCCTACATAACTGAAAGTCAGCTGTTTCAGCGTTCCATTCTTTTCACTGAAGAAATATACTCTTTTTGTCCTGTCTACTATCAAAAGGCAGGTGGGTTCCTCAGTTAGGTGGGTCACTAACTTGAACCTTGAAACATCCTTCAATCACTTGATCGATCAATCAGTGGCATTTATTGAGTGTTTACTGTGTGCAGAGCACTGTACCACATGGTTTGGAATGATTCAAACTCAGCAATTATCCATCAATCAATCGATGATATTTATTGAGCACTTACTATATACAGAACACTTGGGAGAGTCCATTACAATGGAGTTGATAGACATAATCCCTGCCCAAAGGAGCTTATGTCCTTGTTGTTGTCTTATGCAGAGTTCATGGGTTCAAATCCCTGCTCTGCCAATTGTCAGCTGTGTGATTTTGGGCAAGTCACTTATCTTCTCTGTGCCTCAGTTACCTCATCTGTAAAATGGGGGTTAAGACTGTGAGTCCCACGTGGGACAACCTGATCAACTTGTAACCTCCCCAGCACTTAGAACAGTGCTTTGCACATAGTAAGTGCTTAATAAATGCCATCATTATTATTATTATTATTACACTGTCGAATCGTGTCTGACCCATAGCGACGCCATAGACTCATCCCTCCCAGAAGGCCCCACTTCCATCTGCAATCGTTCTGGTAGCGGATCCAATGAGTTTTCTTGGTAAAAATCCGGAAGTGGTTTACCACTGCTTCCTTCAGTGCAGTAAACTCAAGTCTCCACCCTCGACTCTCTTCCATGCCACTGCTGCCCAGCACAGGTGAGTTTTGACTTGTAGCAGATTGCCTTCTGCTCCCTCTGCTTGACTGTCTTTCCATTAGTCTTGACTGGTAGAGTACTGGAAACTCTCCAGGCGTGACCTTGAGAGGGAGATCATAGTCTGGAGGGCCAGAAGTAGGGAATACAGAGTTCTGCTTGGAGCGTAATTTTCAAGGCGATCTCTCCAATACATTTGGCACAAACCACACATTAGCCTAGATGTAGCAGTTGTTGCAGTTGACTTTATTAGCTGTGTCCATTTTTCACTGGGAATGCACATGACAATGATTAAGCTTTTACATTATATGAATTGCATTGGACGTAGTCTCGGTTTTTCCCATTCATTTGTTTACTAACAGACCTTAAGATAGAAAGCTTTCAAAATAATTTGGCAAAATATAATTAAGAATCACTCAGACATGTAATTTAATCAGTAGAATAGGAAATACATAAAGGTTATAAATGACTTCACAAATGACTTTGGAATTCTTTTTGGGTCTAAGTCTTTTACGATGAAGATTAGAGAAATGGCTTATAAGGATTTAAAATGTTTGATTTTCATTGTATTTTAATTAATTAAAAAATAAAATCTGTTCAGTTCACCTAAGTATAATAGGAAAGCAATTACCATTCTAATCACTTTAATGTCCAAGCTTCTAAATTGTGTTTCACTATTTTGCACATAGGGATGATTAGGACTGAGCTGATAATAATATTCATGGAAACTTAAATATTCTATTTCTTTTCTGGAATCTCACTTCTAACTACCCTTCTGTTAAGCAAAACTGTTAGAGCAAGTGCTTAGTGCAGCAATCTGCACACAGTAGGCACTCAATAAAAACCATCAATGATGCGGATGATAGAACACAGATGCTAAATGCACGTATGACCCCTAATTATTCCTGGTAAATTCTATGGCCCATCTAAAGGATCAGAGATGGCACCTTAGCAGCATCTGCACTGAGGGGGTGCGGGGCATGAAAAAGAGATGATCGGCATCATGACCATCAGTGGTAGTTATTGAGTGGTAACTGTATGCAGAACACTGTGCTAAGCTAATAATAATAATAATAATAATAATAATAGCATTTATTAAGTGCTTACTATGTGCAAAGCACTGTTCTAAGTGCTGGAGAGGTTACAAGGTGATCAGGTTGTCCCACGGGGGGCTCACAGTCTTAATCCCCATTTTACAGATGAGATAACTGAGGCACAGAGAAGTTAAGTGACTTGCCCGAAGTCACACAGCTGGCAATTAGCGGAGCCGGGATTTGAACCCATGACCTCTGACTCCAAAGCCCATGCGCTTTCCACTGAGCCACGCTGCTTCTCTAGAAGAAAGTACCCAGGTGGGAATTAGACATAGCCCCTGTCTCTCAAAATGGGGGAGTATGTGGGGGGAGGGAGGGGCTGGGGAGGTCACCCTCCATTGGATTTCCTAAGGCCTCACAGAATTCACTTCAAGTGTGAAATTGCCATTCCCTATTTCTTCTTTATCCTGGGAAGAATGTCATGCAGTCTGTGCCCCAGTGCTCAGTACAGTGCCCAGCACATAGTAAGTGCTAAACAAATAATGTTCAAAAAAACCCAAAACAACAGAAGAGCAGTACAGATTTGAACTTCAGCTATCGTCTATTCCATTTGTCAATGTTGAATTAGAAAAGCATGATTTTCTTTGACAAATTTATCCCATGCACCATATCAACAATCCGCACTAATCCATTTTGCCCAAATCATTACTATCTGCTCTGTTTCTCTTTGCTCATGTAGGTCTGTCATGCAATCAATCAATTCATCAAAGAGAAGCAGCATGACCTAATGGATAGAGCACAGGCCTGGGAGTCAGAAGGACCTGGGTTCTAATCCCAGCTCCTCTACTTGTCTGCTGTGTGACCTTGGATAAGCCACTTCACTTCTCTGTGCCTCAGTTTCTTCATCTGTAAAATGGGAGTTACTTACTTGTGTTCCCTTCCCCTTAGAATGTGAGCCCCACATGAGACAGGGACTGAGTCTGACCTGGTAATCTTGCATCTATCCCAACACTTAGTACAGCTTTTGGCACATAATAAACACTTAGCAAATGCCACAATGATTATTACAATCACATCTTGGTGTGGTTGCCCAGCAACGCTCAGAGTCAAGAGAATATACAATTCAGATGCAAATTTTTGGTATGTTCTATTCATTATTTTTAGGCTGACCATATGTCCCAGTTTCATGGGGAAAGTCCTGGATTTTGGGAGGCTGTCCTGAGCAATTTTAAGAAAATCTACAAATGTTGGAATTGAAACGATCCTGTCTGGTTGGACCAGGCTCAGTACATATGCATTAAATCTGTTCTCCCTCTCTCTTAGACCAGAAACCCCAGGTGGGACAGGGACGGTGTCCTACCTGATGATCTTGCATCCTTCCCAGCACTTACTACAGTGCTTGACACATAGCCTGGGTTCTAATCCTGGCTTCGCCACATGTCGGCTGTGTGACCTCAGGCAAGTCACTTAACTTCCCTGGGCTGCAGTTACCTCATCTGTACAATGGGGATTAAGAGTGTGAGCCCCACACAGGACTGGGACTGTGTCCAGCCTGATTAAATTAACTTTTATCTACCCCAGCACTTAAAAGAGTGCTTGGCACATCAATCAATCAATCAATCATATTTATTGAGCACTTACTGTGTGCAGAGCACTGTACTAAGCGCTTAGGAAGTACAAGTTGGCAACATGAAGAGATGGTCCCTACCCAACAGTGGGCTTACAGTCTAGAAGGGGGAGACAGAGAATAAAACCAAACATATTAACAAAATAAAATAAATAGAATAGATATGTACAAGTAAAATAAATAAATAAATAGAGTAATAAATACGTACAAATATATGTACATATATACAGGTGCTGTGGGGAAGGGAAGGAGGTAAGACGGAGGGATGGAGAGGGGGACGAGAGGGAGAAGAAGGAGGGGGCTCAGTCTGGGAAAGCCTCCTGGAGGAGGTGAGCTCTCAATCAATCAATCAATCAATCGTATTTATTGAGCGCTTACTGTGTGCAGAGCACTGTAGTAAGTGCTTGGGAAGTACAAGTTGGCAACTTGTAGGGCCTTGAAGGGAGGAAGAGAGCTAGCTTGGCGGATGTTAGGAGGGAGGGCATTCCAGGCCAAGGGGATGACATGGGCCGGGGGTCGACAGCGGGACAGGCAAGAACGAGGCACGGTGAGGAGATCAGCGGCAGAGGAGCGGAGGGTGCGGGCTGGGCTGTAGAAGGAGAGAAGGCACATAGTATACTATTCTTTCAATCATATTTATTGAGTGCTTACTACTGTACTAAGCGCTTAACTTAACAGGTACTATAATCATTATTATTACTATCATTCATTCATTTGTATTGAGTGCTTAATGTGTGCAGAGCACTGTACTAAGCACTTGGGAGAGCTGACAGACATTAACAGAAGTAAATAAAGGACAGATATGCACATAAGTGCTGTGGGGCTGGGAGGGGCGATGAATAAATGGAGCGAGTCAGGGCAACACAGAAGGGAGTGGGAGAAGAGGAAAGTCAGGGAAGGCCTCTTGGAAGATATTGCCTTCAGTAAGACTTTGAAGTGGCAGGAAGTAATTGTTTGTTGGATTTGAGGAGGGAGGGTATTTCCAGGCCAGAGGTGGAAGGTGGGCAAAGGGTTGGAGGTGAGATAGGCAAGATGGAGGCACAATGAGAAGGTTAACATTAGAGGAGCCAAGTGTGTGGGCTGAGTTGTAGAAGGACAGTTGCGAGGTGAGGTAGGAAGGGGAAAATCAATCAATCAATCAATCAATCAATCGTATTTATTGAGCACTTACTGTGTGCAGAGCACTGTACTAAGCTCTTGGGAAGTACAAGTTGGCAACATATAGAGACAGTCCCTACCCAACAGTGGGCTCACAGTCTAAAAGGGGGAGACAGAGAACAAAACCAAACATACTAACAAAATAAAATAAATAGAATAGATGTGTACAAGTAAAATAAATAAATAAATAGAGTAATAAATATGTACAAACATATACACATATATACAGGTGCTGTGGGGAAGGGAAGGAGGTAAGATGGGGGGATGGAGAGGGGGACGAGGGGGAGAGGAAGGAAGGGGTTCAGTCTGGGAAGGCCTCCTGGAGGAGGTGAGCTCTCAGTAGGGCCTTGAAGGGAGGAAGAGAGCTAGCTTGATGGATGGGAAGAGGGAGGGCATTCCAGGCCAGGGGGATGACATGGGCCGGGGGTTGACAGCGGGACAGGCGAGAACGAGGTACGGTGAGGAGATTAGCGGCAGAGGAGCAGAGGGTGCGGGATGGGCTGTAGAAGGAGAGAAAGGAGGTGAGGGAGGAGAGGGCGAGGTGATGGACAGCCTTGAAGCCCAGGGTGAGGAGTTTCTGCCTGATGCGCAGATTGATTGGTAGCCATTGGAGATTGAGTGCTTTATTATTATAGTGAGCACTTAACAAATACCATAATCATCATCCTTATTACATGCAGCTCAGGTTCCAATAATGTCCCACCATCGACCACCGGCCCACGTCACCCCCCGGTCCTGGAATGCCCTCCCTCTGCCCATCCGCCAAGCTAGCTCTCTTCCTCCCTTCAAGGCCCTACTGAGAGCTCACCTACTCCAGGAGGCCTTCCCAGACTGAGCCCCTTGCTTCCTCTCCCCCTCGCCCCCCTCTCCATCCCCCATCTTACCTCCTTCCCTTCCCCACAGCACCTGTATATATGTATATATGTTTGTACATATTTGTTACTCTATTTATTTATTTTACTTGTACATATCTATTCTATTTATTTTATTTTGTTAGTATGTTTGGTTTTGTTCTCTGTCTCCCCCTTTTAGACTGTGAGCCCACTGTTGGGTAGGGACTGTCTCTATATGTTGCCAACTTGTACTTCCCAAGCGCTTAGTACAGTGCTCTGCACACAGTAAGCGCTCAATAAATACAATTGATGATGACCCCAGAATCATCAATCCTCGGGATCAAAGCAGCTCACCAGAAGATCAGGCCCCTTATACAACATGTTTTGAACTGCTGAGATGTAGCCCACTTTAAACTCTGGTTCCTGGGCATTGCCATGGGGCCGAAGGACATAGAGACATTAAAACTTTGATTTCTCTTTCTAAACCATTATGAACCAGCTCCAGTTTAGTATGGGAAATGGTAGTGGAGCCTTCTTGATATCTGGAGAAAGATGGCTGGAATCCCCACCCTCGGCATGTTGTTTTCTACCTTTACTCTGCATCATTGTCATTTACAAATTCAATTCTTCACTGGCTTTTCATGGTGGCCTTGTTGGGCAAACATAATCCTTTCAATATAAGATAAACATTTTACAATTCTTGGTAATAATGCCACCCTCATCTCCCTATTTTCAAAGCCATTTATTCAGTGCCAGTTTATTAACCAAGCCATTTATCAATATTTATTCATTATACCAATGGCAGACTACTTGTCATAATTAATTATTGAAGTAATAAATAGCCTTATTAATAAGAACGGATGACAAGAGGGGAATGATTTTCTTGATCAAGACTGATGACAGATTTTAGCATCTGACGCGACACCTCGAAGACTGTGCAGATTGAATCTAAGGCCTCCTGCATGGATAATAAATTGTTATTTCAGAGAATAAAATGATTGATACATTTGCTTGCTGTGGAAAAAAACACCTGGGAAAAGATTCGACTCCCTGACTTATTTAAACAGGCCATGGTGAAATTTTCTTTCCTTGTGACAAATTTAACTTTCCAGGAAAGAGACAGCTCTTTGGCAGAGAAAAAGGAAGAGAAACCTTCCTGGGTGCTTGACTTACAGATTGTCCTAAAAGTCAAATTCATTTGGAAAATGGCCTGGCAAGCTCAGAGCCCTCCCCTGCCGGCACCTGGATGGGGTGCAGTGCGGCAGAGAGGACGATGGGAAAGTCATGACATGTTGTATCATGGCCAGTCCCACCAGCAGACAAATGAAGTCTGTCAGATTCCTCTGGAAAGACTGCCACTGGTTTCATCACTGCTTTGTTGAGCCAACTCACTGTATTTTTCTAAGGGCTTGATCTCATCTCTGGTGACCAGCTTTCCCTTGAGACCATCCATCTTTCGACATCCTCGAAAATGGCTCTTGGGATCAAAAATGAGAGGCCCTTTTGCCCAGGATAGGAACTCCCTGGAGAATGCCAGAGGCAATGTTTTATCCCACACATTAAAATCCCAATCCAAATAGGATGAAAATCCTCTCAAAGAGAATACCTGAGATACATAAGGCACCTTCCCCTGGTCCCTCGATGTGTGAGTCCTGCATTTCTCTACATTTTTTAGATCTGCTGCATGAGACATGGCAAATTAACACGGTCCTAGGGAGTCTGTAATCTTCAAATGATTCTGTTTTCCATTCAAATTCGTATTTTGGTGCAAGCAGTAGAAAGCTCAATCACTGAATACATTTCAGGGAATGATTCTAAAGGCACTGACACCTGGTAATACCTGAATACCTACTCTTCGATGTGTGAATATTTTAACCATTTTTAAGCCTGCCTATGTTTTTAGTCATGCATTTGATCAAAACCGTGAACATTTTTGTATTAAGAAAAGAAAATCTTGATCTTCTTTAAATTGCTGGGTTTGAAGTTGTGGCACTGCAATTTGTAATCCACGTTCTGACCACGTTGTCTTTTTTGTTCATTTGTTTTTAACGTAACACCGTTCTTCAAAAAAGAATATATGAAAGGCTGAAAATTTTTCAACTTTGTCAATTCAAATATTCGATGATAAGGTATCTACTGCCTCCTCTTCATGCTTATCTGCATTTATAATTTCTGTTCATGCCTTTGCTACAGCTCATTTAAAATATATATATGGCATCTTTTAGCAACAACTCACTAATGATATGAGCAGAGATCACCTTGAGGCCCAGAAATTGGTGTTCTTCAATTGCTAGGCTTTAAGTCAAAAATATTTTGTGAAATATTTGAAACGAAGTGGTATTACAATATGTTCTCTGCTATACTGATTTATCACCTATGCTACTCGGTATCCACATTTATCTATCGTGATCAATCAATTCCCCAATAATATTAATTGAGCACCTACTGTGTGCAGAGAGTAGAATTTGTAGACATGATCCAGGCCCTCAAGACGCTTATGATCTAGTAGGGGAGACAAAAAGAAATTGCAGAGAGGAGGAAGAAAGAAAGGGGGAGAGGTACATAAATTCATAGTTAATAATAATAATGATGATGGCATTTATTAATCAATCAATCAATCAATCGTATTTATTGAGCGCTTACTATGTGCAGAGCACTGTACTAAGCGCTTGGGAAGTACAAATTGGCATCACATAGAGACAGTCCCTACCCAACAGTGGGCTCACAGTCTAAAAGGGGGAGACAGAGAACAGAACCAAACATACCAACAAAATAAAATAAGTAGGATAGAAATGTATAAGTAAAATAAATAAATAAATAGATAAATAGAGTAATAAATATGTACGCACTTACTATGTGCAAAGCACTGTTCTAAGCTCTGGGGAGGTGACAAGGTGATCAGGTTGTCCCCTGGGGAGCTCACAGTCTTAATCCCCTTTTTACAGATGAGGGAACTGAGGCACAGAGAAGTGAAGTGACTTGCCAAAAGTCACACAGCTGACAATTGGTGGAGCCGGGCTTTGAACCCATGACCTCTGACTCCAAAGCCTGGGCTCTTTCCATTGAGCCACGCTGCTTCTCTACTTAAAAATACTTAAAATACTTAAAAATAGGATAGCATTTGTCTATCTAATTTGAAGACAGAGGGAGCTCCGTCAGGGGTCGGAGGTGGGTGAGATAAAAATGAGGCACAGGGAATAAGTTTGATTTGAGAGGACCGAAGAGTGTGAGTTGGGGTGTAGTGGGAAAGGAGAGTGGATAAATAGGAGTGAGAGAGCTGATTGAGTTCCACAAAGCACTCAGTGCACAGAGGAATGTGCAGTCATTGGAGATTCATTCATTCATTCATTCAATCGTATTTATTGAGTGCTTACTGTGTGCAGAGCACTGTACTAAGTGCTTGGGAAGTACAACTTGGCAACACATAGACATGGTCCCTACCCAACAACGGGCTCACAGTCTACAAGGGGAAGACAGACAACAAAACAAAACAAGTAGACAGGTGTCAATACCATCAGAATAAATAGAATTGTAGCTATATATACATCATTAATAAAATAGAGTAATAAATATGTACAAATATACACAAGTGCTGTGGGGAGGGGAAGGGAGTAGGGCAGAGGGAGGGAGTCGGGGTGATGAGGAGGAGAGGAGAAGCAGAGGAAAATTGGGGGGACTCAGTCTGGGAAGGCCTCCCAGAGGAGGTGAGCTCTCAGTAGGGCTTTGAAGGGGGGAAGAGAGCTAGTTTGGTGGATGTGTGGAGGGAGGGCATTCCTGGCCAAGGGTAGGACGTGGATCAGGTTTCGATGGTGGGACAGGCGAGAACGAGGCACAGTGAGGAGGTTAGTGGCAGAGGTACGGAGTGTGTGGGCTGGACTGTAGAAAGAGAGAAGGGAGGTGAGGTACAAAGGGGTGAGGTGACGAAGAGATAATAATAATAATGATAGTATTTTTTAAGCGCTTACTATGTGTCAAGCACTGTTCTAAGCACTGGGGGAGATACAAGGTAATCAGGTTGTCCCATGTGGGGCTCACAGTCTTAATCCCCATTTTACAGATGAGGTAACTGAGACACAGAGAAGTTAAGTGACTTGCCCAAAGTCACACAGCTGACAAGTGGCAGAGCCAGGATTAGAACCCACGACCCCTGGCTCCCAAGCCCGGGCTCTTGCCACTAAGCCACGCTGCTTCTCAAAAGAGAAGAGATGTTTGTGGAGTGGAGAGATGTGCACGGAAAAATGTCTTGGGAAAATTATCCAGGCAGCAGAGTGAAGTTTGGACTGGAGAGGGCTGAGACTGGAGGCAGAGAGACTAGTGACTGTAGACTATAATGTATTTACTCATACTATTGTCTGTTTCCCCCACTAAACTGTAAACTCACTGTGGGAAGGGAATGTGTCTGTGATTTGGCAAGTCACTTCACTTCTCTGGGCCTCAGTTTCCTCATCTGTAAAATGTGGATTGAAACTGTGAGGCCCACGTAGGACAATCTGATGACCTTGTATCTACTCCAGAGATTAGAACAGTGCTTGGCACAGAGCAGGTGCTTAATAAATATCATCATTATTATTATATTGTTGTATTGTACTCTCCCAAGTGCTTACTATAGTGCTCTGCACACAGTAAGCACTCAATGAATACAACTGACTGACCTACTAGGGAGGAGGCTTTTACATTAGTAAATCCAGGCTCTGACAAGTGGAAAAAGCATGGGCCTGGAAATCAGAGGACCTGGGTTCTAATCACCATACTGCCAGTTGCCTGCTGGGTGATAATAATAATGATGGCATTTATTAAGTGCTTATTATGTTCAAAGCACTGTTCTAAGCGCTGGGGAGGTTACAAGGTGATCAGGTTGTCCCATGGGGGGCTCACAGTCTTAATCCCCATTTTACAGATGAGGTAACCGAGGCCCAAAGAAGTTAAGTGACTTGCCCAAAGTCACACAGCTGGCAATGGGTGGAGCCAGGATTTGAACCCATGACCTCTGACTCCAAAGCCCGTGCTCTTGCCACTGAGCCACACTGACATTTCTCTGTGTCTCCATTTCCTCATCTGTAAAGTGGGGATTAACTCCTCCTCCCTCTTACTTAGTCAATGAGCCCCATAAGGGACAGGAACTGTGTCTGACCTGATTATCTTGTATGTACCCTAGTGCTTAGTACAGTGTTTCACACTGAGAAGCAGTCTGGCCTAGTGGATAGAACAAAGGCCTGGGATTCAGAAGGATCTGGGTTCTAATCCTGCCTCTACCGCTTGTCTGTGACCTTGGGCAAATACTTAACTTCTCTATGCCTCAGTTACCTCATCTGTAGAATGAGGATTAAAACTGTGTGCCCTATGTGGGACATGGACTGTGTCCAACCTGATTAGCTTTTATCTACCACAGTGCTTAGTACAGTGCCTGGCACATAGTAAGCACTCAAGAAATATCATAAAAAAATAGTTCTGTACAAGTACCATTAAAAAAAAAGATATGCAACAGGCTGGGAGGTGGGAGTAAGTTCTTGGATGAAGTGGAAATGCTGATTACATACTGTAGCACTTAGAAGAGAATTTATGATGGAATAAGCGCTTAACAAATACCAAAAAAGAAAAGAAGAAGGAAAGATAAAATAGCACCAGGCATAGCGTGGCTCAGTGGAAAGGGCACGGGCTTTAGAGTCAGAGGTCATGGGTTCAAATCCCGGCTCCGCCAATTGTCAGCTGTGTGACTTTGGGCAAATCACTTCACTTCTCTGTGCCTCAGTTACCTCATCTGTAAAATGGGGATTAAGATTGTGAGCCCCATGTGGGACAACCTGATCACCTTGTATCCCTCCAGAACTTAGAACAGTGTTTTGCACATAGTAAGAACTTAATAAATGCCATCATCATTAGAGAAGCAGCATGGCTCAGTGGAAAGAGCACAGGCTTTGGAGTCAGAGGTTATGGGTTCAAATCCCGGCTCCGCCAATTGCCAGCTGTGTGACTTTGGGCAAGTCACTTCTCTGGGCCTCAGTTACCTCATCTGTAAAATGGGGATTAAAATTGTGAGCCCCACATGGGACTTGGGACAACTTGATCACCTTGTATCACTCCAGCGCTTAGAACAGTGCTTTGCACATAGTATGCGCTTAACAAATACCATCATTATTATTATTATTATGAGGGACAAATACAACAATTTAGCAAAAGGCAGCATGCAGGAGATTAGAAAAGGGAGTTTCCAGCAGGCACTGGTCAATCAATCAATCACTCAGTCAATCAATTGCCTTGATTGAGTACTTACCATGTGCAGTGCCTTGCATGTTGATTTCATCAGGTATGCCTGCACACATGATACAAATCTTAAAATAGAGCCTGCCACGGATAGCATGCTGTTAGGGAGTTAAGGAATGCTCTTCTGATCCCATGCATCTACCTGAATTCAACGCAAGGTAGCCTCAGATGAAATGGTGGTTTGTGTGGTGTTACATTGGGCAGCATATGAAAATCATAATGTGAGTTTTGCTCAACTTGAGGTTTGTCAAGAATCCCCATGTTTTAGGGGAGGTAACTGTATTCATGAGCAAGGCCCCGCAAGCCATAGAAAATGTTATTATTATACACCAGCTGTTGTGGTGGATCATGGGAACTCCCGGAAGGCTTGTCATCTATTTCCAGTTGGGTTCCAGATCACGTAGAGTCACTGCAAGGGTCCATGTCGCTCAGTGGAGGTGATCGTAACCACCGCCATCCGATCGACTGACGGCTCTCTGTGGTTTTAGCTTAGCAACTTGCGAGATTCCCCGAGTTGGCTGCACTTCAACGGCGTGCCTCACTGGAAAAACCATCTTGTTCCAGGAAGATGTTTGTGCCAAACAACTGTGGCCTCCGTCACCATCCACAGCTGCTGCTGCTGCTGCTGCTTCCAGGAGAGCCGGTGGCTGTGTTACAATGATCTGATTATGGGTCTGAGAAAGAGATTAACTTCTCCGGACCAAAGCTCCTTAGGTCTTGTTTCGGCTGGGTTCGGTCCTCTTCTAAGGTCAAGGAAGAGTGACGAGGCAACTCAGATCTAAGGGGACCATCCAGGAGCAAAACAGCGAGCCACTAGGTATTGCTGCAACTGTAGCATGACTTGGCTGCTGCGTGCTATCCCTGCTTAAGCACGGCATGGAGTGGCAGGGGGATATCGGGGAGGTGCCAAATGCTGTATACAGTGCTCTAAAAAACGTACTTGTGAAGCGCTTACTATGGGCCAAGCACTGTTCTAAGTGTCGGGGCTGATGCAAGTGACCAGGTTGGATGCAGTCCCTGTCCCACATGGGACTCTCACTTTTAAATCCCATTGTCCAGTTGAAGTAACTGAGGTCTAGAGAAGTGAAGTGACTTGCCCAAGGTCACATAGCAGACAAGTGGCGGACCAGGGATGAGAACCCAGGTCCTTCTGACTTCCAGGCCACACTGCTTCTCTTCCACACTGGGCCCTACCATGCTCTATACCCAGTATGTGCTCATTGAATACCACTGACTGATGGATTGCTCATGCATCTCCTCCCTCTGTGACCCCTTCCTTCAGGGATTTCATTACTTCCCTGCTGTTGGCCACCCAAGGGACAGGAGCGGCGTGAGGCATTGACCATGGCTGAGAGTGGGTTGCCATGGATACGAATTCCAGCCTTTCCCCGCCGGCGCTTTTCTGCTAGCAGTGAACAAGCAAGAGGAGTTTGACGCCTGCGCTACATGTGCGTGAGTTAGGCTCTTTCTAGGCCTTTGGATTGGGGTCCAGGCTGCCTCCAGACTCCTGCCTCTCACAGGGGTCAGCCCGTCTGGTGGGCAGTGATCGAGATCTGAAAGTTACAGACCAATTAATCAATCCCCCTCTTAGACTGTAAGCCCGTCGTGGGCAGGAAATGTATCTGTTTATCATCCTTTCATCCTCTCCCAAGGGCTTAGCACAGTGCTCTGCACACAGTAAGCGCTCAATAAATACGACTGATTGATGACTATATGAATCAATCAATCTACCCAACAATGGTGTTTATTTAGAGAAGCAGCATGGCTTAGTGGAAAGAGCAGAGGTTTAGGAGTCAGAGGATGTGGATTCTAATCCCAGCTCCACCACCTTTCTGCTGTGTGACCTTGGGCAAGCCACTTAACTTTTTTTTTTTTAATGGCATGTATTAAGTGCTTACTACATGCAAAGCACTGATCTAAGTGCTGGGGAGGTTACAAGGTGATCAGATTGTCCCACAGGGGGCTCATAGTCTTAATCCCCATTGTACAGATGAGGGAACTGAGGCACAGAGAAGTTAAGTGACTTGCCCAAAGTCATACAGCTAACAATTGGCAGAGCTGGGATTCAAACCCGTGACCTCTGACTCCAAAGCCCGTGTTCTTTCCACTGAGCCACACTGCTTCTTAACTTCTCTGGGCCTTAGTTGCATCATCTGTGAAATGGGAATTAAGACTGTGAGCCCCATGTGGGACAACCTGATTACCTTGTATCTACCCCAGTGATTAGAACAGTGCTTGGCACATAGTAAGTGCTTAACATAGCATTATTATTATTATCATTATTATTACCATTGAGCAGTAGAGAAGCAACATGGCCTAATGGATGGAGGACAGGCCTTAGAGTCAGAAGGAACTGGGTTCTCGTTCCAGCTCTGACACTTGTCTGCTGTGTGATTCTGGGCAAGTCACTCCATTTCTCTGGGGATCAGTTACCTCAGCTGGAAAATGTGGATTAGGCTGTGAGCCCTATGTGGGACAGAGACTGTGTCCAACCCTATTTGCTTGTATCAACCCCAGTGCTTAGAACAGTGCTGGCACAGAGTAAACACTTAACGAGAAGCAGCATGGCTCAGTGGGAAGTGCACGGGCTTTGGAGTCAGAGGTCATGGGTTCAAATCCTAGCTCCGCCAATTGTCAGCTGTGCGACTTTGGGCAAGTCACTTAGCTTCAACATATTTGAATTCATACTTAGACTGTGAGCTGCACGAGGGACAAGGATTGGGTCCAACCAGATTACCTCGAACCAACCCCAATGCTTAGTACCATGCCTGGAAGTCACTTAACTTCTCTGTGCCTCAATTACCTCATCTGTAAAATGGGGATTAAGACTGTAAATCCCCCATGGGACAACCTGATCAGCTTGTAACCGCCCCAGCTCTTAGAACAGTGCCTGGCATATAGTAAATACTCAATAGATGCCATGCAGTGTAGCTTAGTGGAAAGAGCCCGAGCTTGGGAGTCAGAGGTCATGGGTTCTAATCCCAGCTCCGCCACTCAACAGCTGTGTGACTTTGGGCAAGTTGCTTAACTTCTCTTTGCCTAAGTTACCTCATCTGTAAAATGGGGGTTAAGACTGTGAGCCCCACATGGAACAACCTGATGACCTTGTATATACCCCAGTGTTTAGAACAGTGCTTGGCACATAGTAAGCACTTAACAAATGCCATCATTATTATTATTATGATTCTGCTTCTGATATGGAGGGACTCCCTTTCCCAATCAGCTCCTTTCCCCAAGCCCCACCCCTGAATGACTCCTAAAAGCCCCTGTGACTCCCTAGCCTTCTGGCTTCTAAATGTAAATTGGAGTGCTCTTCTCGCTATTTTTAAAGCTAATGTTATGTTGGGGGCTGAGACAATGTGTGGCCTTATTTCCTCTTGTTAAAAATGCAAAAGAGTGGCCCTGAATGGAGAGAGACCATTTCCTTTGGAAACTATGAATAATGGAGTTATGGTAATATAGCCGCTATTCATAATTATGAACACTTCATCCCCTCCACATGTCACCATGTCACACAGAGCAAGCTGGTGAGATCTAGTCTGTCCCAGATTGTTTTCACTGTGTTCTGCTTTATAAATTATATGCTACTGAACCTTGACTACAGCATCTGGACTGCAGCCATTAACTGTGGAGTCAACAGTGGTGGTCCTCGCACCCACAGCCCAAGGATTGAATGTGACTCTTACAGAAAGGGGAGAGGCTGAGTAGGCTGATAGGGGCCCCGAATATACCTACTGTGGGGTGACCGGAGCCTCAAGGCCCAAGGGACCCCCGAATAGGATGAGGAAAGGTGGCATTTAGAGAAGCAGCATGGTGTAGTGGATAGAGCAAGGGCCCGGGAGTCAGAAGGTCATGGCTTCTAATCCCGGCTCCGCCACTTGTCTGCTGTGTGACCTTGGGCAAGTCAAGTCACTTCTCTGGGGCTCAGTTACCTCATCTGCGAAATGGGGACTGAGACTATGAGCCCTAGGTAGGACAACTCCATTTCACTGTATCTACCCTAAAGCTTAGTACAGTGCAGAGCACACAGTAAGCGCTTAACAAATACCACTAATATTATTATTACTTAGTGCACTGGACTATGAGATCCGTGAAGCCAGGGAGCATGTCTAGTGATTTGATTATACTCTCCCAAGTGTTTAGTGTTTAGTATGGTACTCTGCACACAGTAGACTGTAAACTCCTTGAGATCAGGGATCATGTTTAGTGGTTCAGTTGTACTCTCCCAAGCACTGAGTACAATGCTCAGCACAGAGCAGGTGCTCAATCAGTACTATTGATGGATTAAGTATTCAGGGGAATGATGCAAAGGCCAATAATGATTAAAGCATGGTGACATACTCCTTCTAGACTGTGAGCCCATTGTTGGGTAGGGATTGTCTCTATCTGTTGCTGGATTGTACTTTCCAATTGCTTAGTATAGTGCTCTGCACACAGTATGTGCTCAATAAATGCAATTGAATGGATCTAGGGGAGTTGTGTCCCTGGCAGGGGGAGATCAAGCTGACAAGCCTGCCAGCTTGCTATTTCACCCTCTGGGTTTCCAAGATGGGGCCAATCCATCAGTGGGCATTATTGAACGCTTAGCATGTGCAGAGCACTGTTCTTTTAGTGCTTAGGAGAGGACAATGCAACATAGTTGTTATCCCTCCTCAATCCCCCGACAGCAGATTCTCAAGCCACAGTGCATGATTTCAGTGGCCCAATTTGGCTCTAAGTGACTGGATGGCTTATAACTTTTCCTAAAATCATCTTGTGCAAATAGATGGCCCAGGATATTGGTTGCTCAATATCTGAAGAGGGACGCATGACAGGTGGTGATTCTTTGAGTGCTTGAGCATTATTTAAAGATTTACTCTATTCCCTGAATGGAGAAGGGATCAGAGAAGGTGCATTTTTCATTGTCATTTTTTTTAATGGTATTGTTAAATGCTTATTATGTGGCAGGCACAGTACTGAGAGCTGGGGTCAATACCAGATAATCAGGTTGGAATGTTGGACACAGTCCCTGTCCCACAGGGGTTCATGGTCTTAATCCCCATTTCTACAGTTGAGGGAAATAAGGAACAGAGAAGGAAAGTGGCTTGCCCAAGATCACACAGCAGACAATTGGCAGAGCCAGGAATAGATTTCAGATCCTCTGCCTTCCAGGCCTGGGCTCTTTCCACTAGGCCATGCTCCTTCTCTACATTAAAAGGACCTTTAGTTAGCTAGTTATGGTACTTGTTAAGCTCTTACTATGTGCCAAGCACTGCTCTAAACACTGGGATAGATGCAAGTTAATCAGATAGGACAGAGTCCGCATCGCACATGGGGCTCTCGGCACAGAGAAGTTATGTGACTTGCCCAAGATCACACGGCAGACAAATGGCAGAGTCTGGATTAGAACCCAGGTCCTTCTGACTCCCAGGCCTATGCTCTATCCATTAGGCCATGTTGCTTCTCCTTCATCATCCCGTTTATATTGATAAAAGATAAAAAGAAAGAGAAAAGGAAGCAGTCTTGGTGTCATTGTGTTGGGATGGTGAGATTGAAATTTTGCAGCGCATTTTTGCAAGAAGTTGCAGGAGAGGCCTTGGGGAACAATTTCTCTGGGGCTGTGAAGAAATAATAATAATAATTATGATACTTGTTAAGCATTTACTTTGTGTCAGGCACTGCACCAAGAGTTGGGGTAGATACAAGATAATCAGGCACCACATGGGGCTCAAGTCTAAGTAGGAGAGAGAGCAGGTATTGAATCCCCACTTTATACATGAGGGAACTGAGGCACAGAGATGATAAATGACTTGCCCAAGGTTACACAGCAGACAAGTGGCAGAGCTGGGATTAGAACCCAGGTCCTCTGTCTTCCAGGCCTGTGCTCTTCCAACTAGTCTATGCTGCTTTTCTCAAAGTATTGTTCCTTCATTCTTGACATACTTGAAAAAATGAAGATTAATCGATGGAATATCACATACTGGAGATGGGAATGGGATTCTTGACATGATCCTTTTGGATTTGATTGTAAGCTCCTTGAGGACAGGGATTGTATTTACCAATTCTACTATACTGTAATAATAATAATAATGATGATGGTATTTGTTAAGCGCTCACTATGTGCCAAACACTGTTCTAAGCGGTGGGGTAGATACAAGATAATCAGGTTGTTCCATGTGGGGCTCACAGTCTTAATCCCCATTTTACAGATGAGGTAACTGAGGTCCAGAGAAGTGAAGTGACTTGCCCAAAATCACACAGCTGATAAGTGGCAGAGCCGGGATTAGAACCCACGACCTCTGACTCCCAAGCCCGTGCTCTTTCCACTACTCTCTCAAGCACACAGTAAGCACTCAATCAGTAGGAATGGTTGAGAATATAAATGTGTTTGGCAACATTTTGCTCAACACTTTCACACCAACAATGCTCATTCATTAAGAACTGACAGGGTTCTCGATGTAGGACAATCTATTTGGATTTGAACAAATACGTTGTTCTTGGTCTATGCTGCATAATTGAAAAAAATGGTATAGCCGGGTTGTGAGGAAGCTGAAATCATATTCTGTGTCACATGTTCTTTCATTCATTGTTGATGCTGCATAATGTCTCAATGTTAGCCTTCTAAACCTTTCCTCCAGAAGGAGTGTGAAGATATTCAAAAGCCTGCCATGTGGCTGTTCAAAGGTTCAGTAAGATCAGTTGCTGCCATATTTGGATTTACCACACACACTAAAGATGAGCAGCCTGAAAATTCACATTTCAAAAATCCTGAATATTCAATTCCAGGTCTGCCACCATCTCCACCACACTGGGGAAATCCAGTTCTCGCCAGTGGGTCTACATCGGGGTTAGAAGTTCAAAGTCAAAAGCCTTCCTGAAAATCATCACCTGAATTCAGCCACTGGATCATGGGACCTAAGTTGACTCGGCCATTTTCTCTTCAAGTGTCCCTTGCCTTCGGGAGATGGATCTGCTCCATTCTGCCTTGCCACTTGGTTGTGTCTCACTGTTGTAACTTCTCTTTCAGATTGATGTCCTCGGAAATAAATTCCACTTCCAAAATCTCCTCCTAAAAAGGAAATTCTTGCTCTTTGGCCCAGCGATGGGGGAGAACAGAGAGAGGCCCATTTCTTCAAGTTGCAGGCTGAGGAAAAGGCAACTTTAAGGGGTTTGTGGAGTGAGGTATGCAAATTGAGTCCTGTTTTGTCTCTGTCAGAGCCTCAGCTTGACCTTTCTTCTGCCAGCTGGCAGTCTGTCTGGCCTTTCTCTTCCAGCCCCCACAGAAGGCTCTAGGCTCTCACTTTAAATGCTCCCACCACTCCAGCGTAGATGTGTGGGGAAGGTATTACCTCATCTAAGCCAGAGCCATATAGATTTTGAGTGAGACTCCGCTTGGGAGGAGAAAGAAGGGGTGAAGGAAAGTAAGTGATGTTCATTAATCAATCAATCAATCATATTTATTGGGCTCTTATGGTGTGCAGAGCACTGTACTAAGTGCCTGGGAGAGTACAATATCATAGCATTGGTAGACATGTTCCCTGCCTGCAGTGAGCTTACAGTCTAGATGGGGAGACAGACATTAATAGAAATAAATAAATTACTGACCCAGATATAAGTATGGTGGAGCTGAGGGTGAGGTGAGTAAAGGGTACAAATCTAAGTGCAAGGGCGATGCAGAAGGGAGGGAGAAGAGGAAATGAGAACATAGACCTCTTGGAGATGTGCTTTTAATAAGGTTTTGAAGTGGGGGAGAGTGATCACCTGTTGGATATGAAGGGGGAGTGATTTCCAGGCCAGAGGTGGGATGAGCAAGGGGTCAGCGGTGAGATAGATGAAATCAAAAGGTAATGGTTAGCATTAGAGGAGAGAAGTGTGCAGGCTGGGTTGTCATAGGAAATCAGAGAGGTAAGGTAGGAGAGGGAGAGCTGATTAAGTACTCTAAAGCCAATGGTAAGGAGTTTCCATTCGATGCTGTGATGGATGGGCAACAACTGGAGGTTCTTGAGTAGTGGGGTAATATGAGTTGAACATTTTTATGGAAAAATTATCTGGGCAACAGAGTGAGGTATGGATTGGAATGGGGAGAGGCAGGAGGTTGGGAGGTCAGCAAGGAGGCTGTAATGCATGTACACACACACACACACACACACACACACACACACACACATACACACCCTACACCCTTTCCCCGTGGCACTCTAAGTGCATAGATAATGTTCTTAATTGGATACAATCCCTCAGCTTTTGGGCGCCAACTCCAAGGATGGCTCCTCTCTTGTTGGTACTCTCTCAGTGCTTAGTACAGTGCCCTGAACATAGTAAGTGTTCAATAAATACTATTGATTGATTGATTGACTGCAGGATCATTCAAATGATCCTGTTTGAAAATATTTGATGTTTGCCTCCCCCATTGGAGTGGAAGCTCCTACTGGGCAGACAAGGTGTCTAATGCTTCTTTTGGACACTCCCAAGTGATTGATACAAGGGCATTTTTTATGGTACTTATTAAGTGCTTACTATGTGCCAGGCACTGTACTAAGCACTGGGGTAGATGCAAGATAATCAAGTTGTATACAGTTCCTATCCCACATGGGGGTCATAGTCTAAGTCAGAGAGAGGAGGATCTAATCTCCATTTTACAGTTGAGATAACTGAGGCATAGAGAAGTTAAGTGACTTGCCCAAGGTCACCCAGTAGACAAGTGGCAGAACCAGGATTAGAACCCAGGAATTTCTGACTCCCAGATTCGTACTCTTTCCACTAGGCTAGGCTTCTACCCAAATTGTGGAGGATCAATAAATACCATAATTACTACCACTACTTCTACAAGTATTTTGATGCCACAGATAATTGAGAAGTGGAACTGTTTGATTCCTACAACTGGTACTTTGTTTATTAGTACATTGTACTCTCCCAAGCACTTAGTACAGTGCTCTGAAAACAGGAAGCAGTCAAAGAATATGATTGGGAGACTGCATAAGAAGGTCAGAGATCTTTATCAAAGGAATTTATTGAGTACTTACTATGTTCAGAGCACTAAACTAAGTATTTGGGAGGGCACAGTACAACATGGTTGACATATTCCCTACCCAGAACAAGTTTACAGTCTAGAGGGACCTGACACATCTAGTCATAGATATGAAGGAAGTCTTCCCCCAGCAGAACCTTTCTTGATGTATGCACAAAACCTTTGGGAGCACTGGAATTTTATGTTGGAGGAAGCTGTGGAATTTCTTTGCCTGGAAATTTGACCATCGGCTAGACACTGATGTGTCATGGATGGTTTGGTGTGTTCTTCCTAGAAGGCAGACATCTAGACGAAATGACCCATGGAGCACCATTCCAGCTCTTTGATTTTTTTTGCCTGAAAGAGCTGAGCGAGAGATAGCTCATTCTGCCTATTTATTTAATGCCACTCCTTCCAGAATCTGTCTTAGTGAACTTTTTCATTCATGCATTCAATTATTCAATCATATTTATTGAGCACTTACTGTGTGCAGAGCACTGTACTAAGCACTTGGGAGAGTACAATACAACAATAAGCAGACACATCCCCTGCCCACAATGAGCTCACCATCTGGGGGGTGGGGGGACACAGACATCAATACAAATAAATAAATTACAAATATGTACATAAGTGCTGTGGGGCTGGGAGAGGGGAAGAACAATGAGACCTAGTGAGGGTGATGCAAAAGAGAGTGAAAGAAGAGGAAAGGGGGTCTTAGTCTGGGAAGGCCTCTTGGAGATGTGCCTTCAGTAGGGTTTGAAGCTGGGGGAGACTCTGTTGGATTTGAGGAGGGAGGAAATTCCAGGCAAGAGGCATGACGTGGGCCAGGTATTGGTGGTGATATAGGCAAGATCGAGGCACAGTGAGAGGGTTAACGTTAGAGGAGCAAAATGTGTTGGCTGGGTTGTAGAAGGAAAATAGTGAGGTGAGGTAGGAGGGGACAAGGTGGTGGAGTGCTTTAAAGCCAAGGGTGAGGAGTTTTTTTTGATGAGGAGGTGGATAGGAAACCACTGGAGTTTTTTGAGGAGTGGGGTGACATGTCCAGAAGGCTTCTGTAGAAAAATAATCCAGGCAGTAGACTGAAGTATGAAATGGAGTGGGGAGAGACAGGAGGCTGGAAGGTCAGCAAGGAGACTGATGCAGCAATCCAGGCAGGACAGGATGAGAGATTGTATTAACATGATAGCAGTTGTGATGGAGAGGAAAAGGTGGATTTTAGTGATGTTGTGAAGGTGGGACCCGCAAGCGGTCTCACAAGCCCGCAACCTTGGTGTCATCCTCGACTCCGCTCTCTCATTCACCCCTCACATCCAAGCCGTCACCAAAACCTGCCGGTCTCAGCTCCACAACATTGCCAAGATCCGCCCTTTCCTCTCCATCCCAACCGCTACCCTGCTCATTCAAGCTCTCATCCTATCCCGTCTGGACTACTGCACCAGCCTTCTCTCTGATCTCCCATCCTCGTGTCTCTCTCCACTTCAATCCATACTTCATGCTGCTGCCCGGATTATCTTTGTCCAGAAACGCTCTGGGCATATTACTCCCCTCCTCAAAAACCTCCAATGGCTACCAATCAATCTGCGCATCAGGCAGAAACTCCTCACCCTGGGCTTCAAGGCTGTCCATCACCTCGCCCCCTCCTACCTCACCTCCCTTCTCTCCTTCTACTGCCCAGCCCGCACCCTCCGCTCCTCTGCCGCTAATCTCCTCACTGTACCTCGTTCTCGCCTGTCCCGCCATCGACCCCCGGCCCACATCATCCCCCAGGCCTGGAATGCCCTCCCTCTGCCCCTCCACCAAGCTAGCTCTCTTCCTCCCTTCAAGGCCCTGCTGAGAGCTCACCTCCTCCAGGAGGCCTTCCCAGACTGAGCCCCTTCCTTCCTCTCCCCCTCGTCCCCCTCTCCATCCCCCCATCTTACCTCCTTCCCTTCCCCACAGCACCTGTATATATGTATATATGGTTGTACATATTTATTACTCTATTTATTTATTTATTTTACTTGTACATTTCTATCCTATTTATTTTATTTTGTTGGTATGTTTGGTTTTGTTCTCTGCCTCCCCCTTTTAGACTGTGAGCCCACTGTTGGGTAGGGACTACCTCTATGTGTGGCCAATTTGTACTTCCCAAGTGCTTAGTACAGTGCTCTGCACATAGTAAGCACTCAATAAATACGATTGATTGATTGATTGATTGGGACTGACAGAATTTAATGATGGATTGAATGTGTGAGTTGAATGAGAGAGAAAAGTCAAGGATAACACCAAGGTTATGGGCTTGTGAGACAGGAAGGATGGTGGTGCCGTCTACAGTGATGGGAAAGTCAGGGAGAGGATATGGTTTGGGTAGAAAGATAAGGGGTTCTATTTTGGACATGTTAAATGTGAGGTGATGGGAGGACATCCAAGTAGAGATATCTTGAAGGCAAGAGGAAATGCAAGACTGCAGAGATGGAGAGTGATCAAGATTGGAGTTGAAGACTTGAGTACTATCTGCGTAAAGGTGACAGTTGAAGCCATGGGAGTGACTGAATTCTCCAAGAGAGTGGGTTTAGATGGAGAATAGAAGGGGACCCAGCAATGAACCTTGAGGGACCCCCACAGTTAGGGGGTGGGAAGCAGAGGAGGAGCCCGCGAAGGACACTGAAACTGAATGGCCAGAGAGTTAAGAGGAGAACCAGGAGCGGCTAGTCAGTGAAGCCGACTTTGGATAACATTTCCAGGAAAAGACAGCTGAGAGGTCAAGGAGGATTGGGATGGAGTAGAGGCATTTGGATTTGGCAAGAAGGAGATCATTGGTGACCTGTGAGAGGATGGTTTCTGTGGAGAGAAAGGGACTGAAGCCAGACAGGAAGGGGTCAAGGAGAGAATTGGAGGAGAGGAATTTGAGTCATTCATTCATTCATTCAATCAATTGTATCTACTGAGTGCTTACTGTGTGCAGAGCACTGTACTAAGCGCTTGGAAAGTACAATTTGGCAACAGATAGAGACAATCTATCCACCTCACCTTCTAATTATCACCCCATCTCCCTCCTATCATTCCTTTCCAAACTCCTTGAACGAGTCGTCTACACACGCTGCCTTGAATTCCTCAACACCAATCTCTCCTCGACCCCCTCCAGTCTGGCTTCCATCCCCTACATTCTATGGAAACTGCCCTCTCAAAGGTCACCAATGACCTCCTGCTTGCCAAATCCAACGGCTCATACTCTATCCTAATCCTTCTCGACCTCTCAGCTGCCTTCGACACTGTGGACCACCCCTTTCTACTCAACACACTACCCAACTTTGGCTTCACAGACTCCGTCCTCTCCTGGTTCTCCTCTTATCTCTCCAGTCATTCTTTCTCAGTCTCTTTTGCAGGCTCCTCCTCCCACTCCCATCCCCTTACTGTGGGGGTTCCTCAAGGTTCAGTTCTTGGTCCCCTTCTGTTCTTGATCTACACTCACTCCCTTGGTGACCTTATTCGCTCCCACGGCTTCAACTATTATCTCTATGCTGAAGACACCCAAATCTACATCTCTGCCCCTGCTCTCTCCCCCCCTCTAGGCTCGCATCTCCTCCTGCCTTCAGGACATCTCCATCTGGATGACTGCCTGCCACCTAAAACTCAACATGTCCAAGACTGAACTCCTTGTCTTCCCTCCCAAACCCTGCCCTCTCCCTGACATTCCCATCACTGTTGACGGCACTACCATCCTTCCCGTCTTACAGGCCTGCAAACCTGGTGTCATCCTCGACTCCGCTCTCTCGTTCACCCCTCACATCCAAGCCGTCACCAAAACCTGCCAGTCTCAGCTCCGCAACATTGCCAAGATCCGCCCTTTCCTCTCCATCCAAACCGCTACCCTGCTCGTTCAAGCTCTCATCCTATCCCATCTGGACTACTGTATCAGCCTCCTTTCCGATCTCCCATCCTTGTGTCTCTTCCCACTTCAATCCATACTTCATGCCGCTGCCTGGATTGTCTTTGTCGAGAAATGCTCTGGGCATGTTACTCCCCTCTTCAACAATCTCCAGTGGCTAACAATCAATCTGCGCATCAGGCAGAAACTCCTCACCCTCGGCTTCAAGGCTCTCCATCACCTCACCCCCTCCTACCTCACCTCCCTTCTCTCCTTCTACAGCCCAGCCCACACCCTCGGCTCCTCTGCCGCTAATCTCCTCACCATGCCTCGTTCTCGCCTGTCCCGCCGTCGAGCCCTGGCCCACGTCATCCCCCTGGCCTGGAATGCCCTCCCTCCGAACATCTGCCAAGCTAGCTCTCTGAGAGCTCACCTCCTCCCGGAGGCCTCCCCAGACTGAGCCCCCTCCTTCCTCTCCCCCTCATCCCACTCTCCAACCCCCCGTCTTACCTCTTTCCTTTCCCCACAGCACCTGTATATATGTATATATGTTTGTACATATTTATTACTCTATTTATTTATTTATTTTACTTGTACATATCTATTCTATTTATTTTATTTTGTTAATATGTTTTGTATTGTTCTCTGTCTCCCCCTTCTAGACTGAACTCCTTGTCTTCCCTCCCAAACCCTGCCCTCTCCCTGACTTTTCCATCTCTGTTGACGGCACTACCATCCTTCCCGTCTCACAAGCCCGCAACCTTGGTGTCATCCTCGACTCCGCTTTCTCTTTCACCCCTCACATTCAAGCCGTCACCAAAACCTGCCGGTTTCAGCTCCACAACATTGCCAAGATCCGCCCTTTCCTCTCCATCCATACTGCTACCCTGCTCATTCAAGCTCTCATCCATCGACCCCCGGCCCACGTCCTCCCCCAGGCCTGGAATGCCCTCCCTCTGCCCATCCGCCAAGCTAGCTCTCTTCCTCCCTTCAAGGCCCTACTGAGAGCTCACCTCCTCCAGGAGGCCTTCCCAGACTGAGCCCCTTCCTGCCTTTCCCCCTCGTCCCCCTCTCCATCCCCCCATCTTACCTCCTTCCCTTCCCCACAGCACCTGTATATATGTATATATGCTTGTACATATTTATTACTCTATTGATTTATTTATTTATTTTACTTGTACATATCTATTCTATTTATTTTATTTTGTTAGTATATTTGGTTTTGTTTTCCGTCTCCCCCTTTTAGACTGTGAGCCCACTGTTGGGTAGGGACTGTCTCTATATGTTGCCAACTTGTACTTCCCAAGCGCTTAGTACAGTGCTCTGCACACAGTAAGCGCTCAATAAATATGATTGATGATGATGATGATGAATGCCACTGACTGACTGATACCTTCCCCAGTGCTTAGCACCCTGCTTGAGTGCTTTGGACACAAGTAATAAAGGCCATCATTATTTTTATCCTAAAGGAGCAAAGAGAGGTACACTTTGCCTTGCCTCTGCCCATGCAGCCAAAGCTAAAGCATGCTTTATTTCTCTGTTGTATTTATTTTAAACTTAGTGCCTCAGGCTGCAAACACAATCAAATCGTTCATTAGCATATTAAAACAGAGGGCAGGGACAGTGATCACAACCTCTAAAACATGCAGCTTAAACCTGCTTGTCTCATTCTGTTATCTCATCTTGGGGGAGGGGGGAGGGAACAGTGATCAGGGATGAGACCCACACATTGGCCTGTTCTCTAGACTCTTGTGGGCAGGGAATGTGTCTGTTATAGCGTTATATTATTCCCTCCCGAGCGCTTAGTAATAATAACTGTGGCATTTAAGTGCTTACTATGTGTCAGGCACTGTACAAGCACTTAGTGATAATTGATAATTGTGGCATTTGTTAAGCACTTACTATGTGCCAGGCACTGTACTAAGCACCGGGGTGGATGCAAATCGGGTTGGACCCAACCCTGTCCTACATGGGGCTCACAGTCTCAATCCCCATTTTACAGATGAGGTAACTAAGACAAAGAGAAGCGAGTGACTTGCCCAAGGTCACACAGCAGACCAGTGGCAGAGCTAGAATTAGAACGCACTACCTTCTGACTCCCTGGCCCATGCTCTAACCACTACACTGTGCTGCTTCAACAACAGGACAGGAGGAAACAGACGACTCAGACTAATCCACCCCAGGGTGGCGGTGGCTTTCAGGAGCAGAAACCTCTTTGTGAAGGAGGCACTGGGAGGTTTGGAAGAACTGGGAGGTTTGGAAGAACTGCGTGCTACTTGCCCTCCTAGACACTTTAGGATATTATGAAGCTCGTCTCCATGATTCTCCCCAGGTGCATATTGAACCTACTGAACTTTTCTACCTGCACAGATTCCATGTGCTTATTCCCAACTCTCTCCTTTCAGCCGGGGTCCCTGCATCCTGGTGGGGTGGGATGTACCGAGCAACTGCAGCCTTCATCTTTATTTTGTAAACTTGAATCCTGGCCCTTCGTAGTCTTCATCTTTCTACCTAAAGACTCCTAATCTTGCCAAACAGTCCTCATATGGAAGTTTCTTCATATACCTAATCCTCTTCATTGATCTGTACTGTTTGTTTGGGAGAATACAGTGTAACAGAAGTAGCACACCTGTTGCTTGCCACCCTCACTTACCCCCACCCCACCACACCTGTCCCCACTTGTCTGCAATTCTAACAGAGTTCCCTTTCAATCTTATAGGTCCAGTGTCTTGAATGGGGATGGGCGTTCCAAACCATACAACACAGGTAAGGGAAGGATTTGAGAAAAAAATGTACTTATTTAATGGTGGGGGGAGGTGTTAATGCTTCAGGGTTTAGTGGGTGAGAGTATGTGCATGGGTGAACTGGAAGGCAAAATAAAGTGTGTGTTTGTGTGTCTGGGGGCTGGGAGGGGGGGTGTTGACTATGTGCCAGGCCCTGCACTAAGTGCTGCACAAGCCCCCCAGCCCTCCTCCTCCCGGGCGCTCCCTGCTCCCTCTTGCTCCGTGGGCTGCAGTCCCCTGCCCTCCATCTCTCTCTTCTCCTCCCCTCCCCGCGGCGGCGGTGGAGCGCTGTCCGACTGGCTCCCCGTGCTCCCTGTCAGACTCCCCGTGCTCTCCTCGCGGCCTCCTGGCCCGGCTCGGCCTGGCCTGACCGGCGGCTCCCCCACCTGCTGCTGGGTCCCTCCCAGGCTGGCCGCCCTGCCCATCTTCCCAATCCCCTTGGAAAAGAAAGAGGTCAGTAGGCTCCCTCTTCCCCGACCCCCTCCTCACTTCCCCGCTTCTGTTCCTTAGACCGAGCTGGGGGGAGGAAGGGGGACAACCCCCACCACCACCCACGACCCCTCCATTTTCCCTGCCTCCCCCTCCCCCCTTCTGCTCTCCCTCTTTTCTCCCGTTCCCCTTCCCTCCCTACTACCCGTACCCCCTTCCCCCACCTCCTTCTCCCCAAATCTCCCCTAATCTTCTTTTCTAGTCACTCCACTGGGCCTCAGTTATCTCATCTGCAAAATAATAATGATGGTATTTGTTAATAATAATAATTATGGCATTTGTTAAGCGCTTACTATGTGCCAAGCACTGTTCTAAGCGCTATTGAGACTGTGAGCCCTGCATAAGGCAGGGGCTGTGTTCGACCTGATTTGCTTGTATCCACCACAGTGCTTAGTACAGTGTCTGGCATATAGTAAGCGCTTAGCAAATACCGTCATTATTATTACTATGATCATCAATATTACCCCTACCCCCTTTCTCTACCTCCGCTTCCCCATCTATTCTTCACGTCCTTCTCCCCCAATCTCCTCCCTGCTACTGCCTCTGGCCCCTTATCCCCACTACCTCCTTCCCCCTTCTAGACTGTGAGCCCGTTGTTGGGTAGGGACCATCTCTATATGGTGCCGACGTGTACTTCCCAAGTGCCTAGTCCAGTGCTCTGCACACAGTAAGCACTCAATAAATACGATTGAATGAATGAACTTTCTCCAGGGCCATGATGTCCTTCTTAGATACTGAAGTGTGGACTGCCCAATGTCCCAGAATGCACTGCATTGTGACCACTTGAGGACTTGGAATTTCAAGCCAGATTTAGGTATTGAATTTAAATTGGGGGGAAGCTGGGGAGAGGCGTGAACTATCTGAACCTGATAGGGTATGTTAATGGGGCTGGGGGAGCTGCCTTTTTCCCTATTAGATCAAGTGTAGACCAGTAAAAGTCAGTCAATCGTATTTATCTACTGTTCACCGTGTGTAGAGCACTGTACTAAGTACTTGGGAGAGGACAATACAACAATAAACAGACAAATTCTCGGCCCACTAGGAGCTTACCATCTAGAGGGGGGATACAGGCACTAATATAAATAAATAAATTACAGATATGTACATACATGCTGTGGGGCTGGGAGGGGGTGATGATTAAAGGGAGCAAGTCAGGGTGACACAGAAGGGAGTGGGAGAAGAGGAAAGGAGGGCTTAGTCAGGGAAGGCATCTTAGAGGAGAAAAGCCTTAGATGATTTCATCTGACACTCCATCAAAACTGGCCCAAGACCCTGACTGGGGGAGAGCATTGTACTGAGTGCCTACTGCTTGCAGAGAACTGAATTGGCACGTAGCTTTTGTAGATCACTGTACTGAGTGCCTACTGTGTGCAGAGCACTATACTGAGCACTTGGGAGGGTACGATAGAGCTAGTAGGCATGGTCCCTACTTTCAAGGAGCTGCCAATCTAGTGAGGAGAACAGGCAGGTGCAGATAGTATCCTTGCAATGGGAGCAGCAGAAAATACATTGGCCCAACTAGTAATGAAAATAATGATAATTGTAGTATTTGTTAAATGCTTTTTATATGCCAAACACTGCTAAGCACGGGAATAGATACAAAATAATCAGGTCCCACATGGGGCTCACATTCTAAGTAGGAGGGAGGACAGGTATTGAATCCCCATTTTACAGGTGAGCAAACTGAGGCCCAGTGAAGTGACTTGCCAAGGTCATGCAGCAGACAAGTGGCGGAACTGGGATTAGAATCCAGCTCCTCTGACTCCAAGGCCGGTGCTCTTTCCACTAGGTCATGCTGCTCCTCTGAGAAAAGAGACTGGAAAAATTAGTAATTTAAAAAAAATAATGGAATCTGGGCTTCAGTATGAATACAATGACTGTTGAGAAGACATGACCAGGAGGTGGAAAAAGTTCTAAGGGATCCAATCAGATTGTGTGGTATTTTTTAAGAGCTTACTATGTACCAGGCACTGTATTAAGCCCTGCGTTAGATACCCCCTTATCAGGTTGGACACAGTCCCTGTCCCACATGGGGCTTACAGTCTTAACCCCCATTTTACAGATGAGGTAACTGAGGCCCAGGTCTATTTAAACACATCAGAATCAATGACTTAAAAGAGAAGCCATCCATCCCTGAGTTGCAAGCCTTGAGGGAATATGCTATATTCTTCTCCGCAAACTAGGTAGTTTCAACCCAACCAACTCTCCATATGGACCTCACCGCTGACCTCACTACTACATCCTCCCTCTGGCCTGGAACTTCCTCCCCTTGGAAAAATGAGTAACTCTCCCTACCTTCAAGGCTTTATTAGGGCCACATTTCCTCCAAGAGAGCTTCCCCAACTAAGCCTTCATTTCCCCTACTCCCTCTTCCTTCAGTGTCATTCTTCCAACCTGGATCAATAACCTTTAAGCCTTTGATATTCACCCCCCACCTCTGCACCACATCACTTCTGTTCATATCTGTAACTTAGTTTCATGCCTGTATCCCCCTCTTGACTGTAAGTTCCCTTTAGGTAGGAAATAATAATAATCATAATAATTATGGTATTTAAGTGCTTACTATGTGCCAGGCACTGCACTAAGAGCTGGATTAGAATCAAAGTAATTGGGTTGGACACACTGGGCTCAGATTCTTCATCCCTATTTTACAGATGAGGCAAAGAGAAGTGAAGTGACTTACCCAAGGTCACACAGCAGACAAGTAAGTGACGGAGTCAGGATTAGAACCCAGGTCCTTCTGACTCCCAGGCCTGTGCTCTATCTGCTAGGCCATGCTCCTTCTTCATATCAATGAATCTACCAACTCTGTTGTACACTCCCAAACACTTAGTACTCTGCACAAAGTTAGTGTTCAATCAATACCACCTAGTGATTGAACTCCATTCCCTTTGGCAATGCAGATTTGGCTTCCAGGGTCCCATCTTCTAGTTATCCTCTCTGTTAGTCACCTAGCCCATTTCTCTAGGAGTTTTATAATTATCCTGGAAAACCTATACATATTTTATCTGAAATAACATATTTCAGAAATGAAAAGACCAGAGAATAGTGTAGAAATAGGATTTAGAAGAAATAGGAAGGATGAAATGAATGTAAATGGGTCTTAGGAGTTTGAACCGTGAAAATACATCTTTTTCCTCCAACTCTTGCTGTTAATAAAAGATGAATTATTATGTAGTACTTTTATGATTCATCAATATTAAAATTAACAAGAAATTTCCATTGAACACATGGGTAATAATTACCTAAACTATACAAAATAACATTCAAAATTAAAGTATTGGGAAAAGTTCAAATTTTCCTTCATTCGGGTAGCTGTAGCCATGGTAGGTGATGCGAGGTTATTGATGGTGTTATCTGAACCTTGCTACTGACAGTGGGATTGTATCCACAAATTTAAAGCCCAGCAAACCATTAGCAATATATGCATAGTTATCTTTGCAGTAGCAGTGAGGGTTTGCACTAAACCATCCCTAGTCCAAGCAGGGGGCAACACCAGGGACAAGGAGGTGGGACTTCCTGTGAAGCTCCATAGGAGGAAGGAAGCCAGGCTGACCACAGGCACGCAGACTGGCCGCTGGCCATAGTGATGGCTGGAGTGGGGAAAACAGGAAAGTGTTTTTTCCTCTGCGCTCCCGGCTAATTAGCCCAGGTTCCAGGCCAGAGAGGGGAAAGCCAGAAAGCTGGTTTTTCCTGCCCCAACGGGTTTCATAATGATAATAATAATTATGGTATCTGTTAAGCTCTTACTATTTGCCACGCACTGTTCTAAGCGCTGGGGTAGATAACAAGATAGTCGGATTGGACACGGTCGCTATCCCAAATAGGGCTCACAGTCTTCATCCCCATTTTACAGATAAAGGGAACTGAGGCCCACAGAAGTGAAGTGACTTGCCCAAGATCACACAGCAGACAAGTAGCAGAGTCGGGTTTGGAACCCATGACGTTCTGACTCCCAGGCCCATGCTCTATCCATGAGGCCATTCTGCTTTGCCAAGAAAAGGTATGTTTTCTTTTTTATTAAAAACACTGATGATAAATAAATCTGGCTTTGACTTTTTTCAGTCAATCAATCTATTGATTATATTTGTTGAGCACTTACCTTGTGCAGGGTACTGTACTAAGCGCTTGAGAGAAGGCAAGCAACAATTTAACAGACACATTCCCTGCCCACAGTGAGCTTACAGTCTAGAGGGGGAGGGTTTTTTTTTCCTTTTCCTGAATAGGCCAGCTCCTCGCCACCCACCCCAGTGACCTCATTGGGTCTGCATAGGGGCTGGGCACCAGGCAGGCATCAGATTATGGTCATTCATTCAATTGTATTTATTGAGCACTTTCTGTTTGCAGAGCACTATACTAAGCACTTAATATTATTGTCTGCGGGGTGGTGGTGACACGTTGGGTCGTAGTTCAACTCTTTCTATGGAGGACTGGTAGAATTGATAGGACATCCTGACAAATCCATAAGCCAACCAAACACCACTTATGGAGAAGCAGCGTAGCCTAGTGGAAAGAGCCCAGGCCTGGGAGTCAGAAAGATCTGGGTTCCAGTCCTGGCTCCGCCACCTGTCTGCTGTGTGACCTTGGGCAAGTCATTTAACTTCTCTGGGCCTCAGTTACCTCCTTTGTAAAATGGGGATTAAGACTGTGAGCCCCACGTGGGTCAGGGACCGCGTCCAACCCCATTACCTCGTATCTACCCCAGTGCTTAGAACAGTGCCTGGCATGTAGTAAACGCTTAACAAATACCTTTAAAAAAAAATTGCACCCCCATCATGAACCCACAGCAGACATACCCCGCCATCTAAAGCTCAATATGTCCAAGACTGAACTCCTTATCTTCCCTCCCAAACCCTGCCCTCTCCCTGACTTTCCCATCACTGTAGATGGCACTACCATCCTTCCCGTCTCACAAGCCTGCAACCTTGGTGTCATCCTCGACTCTGCTCTCTCGTTCACCCCTCACATCCAATCCATCACCAAAATCTGCTGGTCTCACCTCCGCAACATCACCAAGATCCACCCTTTCCTCTCAATCCAAACCGCTACCCTGCTTGTTCAATCCCTCATTTTATCCCGACTGGATTACTGCATCAGCCTCCTCTCTGATCTCCCATCCTCCTGTCTCTCCCCACTTCAGTCTATACTTCATGCTGCTGCCCGGATCATCTTTGTGCAGAAATGCTCTGGGCATGTTACTCCCCTCCTCAAAATTCTCCAATGGCTACCAGTCAACCTACACATCAGGCAAAAACTCCTCACTCTCAGCTTCAAGGCTCTCCTTCACCTTGTCCCCTCCTACCTCACCTCCCTTCTTTCCTTCTCCAGCCCAGCCTGCACCCTCTGCTCCTCTGCCGCTAACCTCCTCACTGTGCCTCATTCTCACCTGTCCCACCGTTGACCCCCCGACCCACATCCTCCCCCTGGCCTGGAATGCTCTCCCTCTGCACATCCGCCAAGCTAGCTCTCTTCTTCCCTTCAAGGCCCTACTGAGAGCTCACCTCCTCCAGGAGGCCTTCCCAGACTGAGCCCCCTCTTTCCTCTCCCTCCTCAATCCCCCCTGCCCTACCTCCTTCCCCTCCCCACAGCACCTGTATATATGTTTGTACAGATTTATTACTCTATTTTACTTGTACATATTTACTATTCTATTTATTTTGTTAATGATGTGCATCTAGCTTTACTTCTATTCATTCTGATGACTTGACACCTGTCCACATGTTTTGTTGTCTGTCTCCCCCCTCTAGACTGTGAGCCTGTTGTTGGGTAGGGACTGTCTCTATATGTTGCCAACTTGTGCTTCCCAAGTGCTTAGTACAGTGCTCTGTACACAGTAAGCGCTCAATATGTACTACTGAATGAATGTGTGAATGAATGGGCCCTCACCCCTGTGGTTAACCATCATGGAGAAAGAGGCTCAGAGTGACTTGATGAGGGCAGTGGGGGAGGGACATCTTTTCCCCTGTATTGTGAAAAACAGAGGGGAAAAAAAAACTAGAAATGGAATAAATGCATAGCAAAAAACAATAAGAATTAAAACCAACTCTGTGGCCCTCATCCTCCAACAGGACCCTGAAAGCAGGGAATGGTGAGGTAGTTGATGAGGGTTAGGTGTGCAGTCAGTACCATGGATACATAGAGCACTCTCAACTTCCTTGAGAGCCAGTGAAGTCTGTTCTACTATCCTAGGAAATACTCCTGTAGAGTCTTTTCCACTGGGCATGTAGTTCCTTGGACAATAATTTTTCCAGGGGAAGTTGGGAAACTGGTAAAATGAAAAGCTAACAAGGCTTTGGAAGGGGTCAGAGGTGAGGGAGAAGGGCAGCAAAATGAGCAAGAGCAAACCACCTTAAAATGTAGGAATTCATGCATTCAACCTTGCCCTCCTTTGAGAAGAGGGATCATGTTTGTTAACTCTATGGCACTCAATCAATCAATCAATCAATCATATTTATTGAGCGCTTACTGTGTGTAGAGCACTGTACTAAGCGCTTGGGAAGTACAAGTCGGCACTACATGGAGACAGTCCCTACCCAACAGCGGGCTCACAGTCTAGAATGGGGAGACAGAGAACAAAACCAAACATACTAACAAAATAAATAGAATAGATATGTACAAGTAAGATAAATAAATAAATAGAGTAATAAGTATGTACAAACATATATACATATATTCAGGTGCTGTGGGGAAGGGAAGGAGGAAAGATGGGGGAGATGGAGAGGGGGACGAGGGGGAGAGGAAGGAAGGGGCTCAGTCTGGAAAGGCCTCCTGGAGTAGGGGAGCTCTCAGTAGGGCCATGAAAGGAGGAAGAGAGCTAGCTTGGCGGATGGGCAGAGGGAGGGCATTCCAGGCCCGGGGGATGACGTGGGCCAGGGGTCGATGGCGGGACAGGCGAGAACGCCTCCAGAACTTAGCACTGTGTTCTTGCACACAGTAGACTGAGAGTAAGGATCCTGTCTACTAATTCTATTATCATCCACTCCCAAGGGCTTAGTACAGTGGTCTGCCCACAGTAAGTGCTCAATAGATACTACTGATGATTATTAATAATAATGATGGTATTAAGTGCTTACCAATCACTGTTCTAAGCACTGGAGTGGATTCAAGGTTATCAGGTTGTCCCATGTGGGGCTCACAGTCTTATTCCCCATTTTACAGATGAGATAACTGGGGCACAGAGAAGTGAAATGACTTGCCCAAAGTCACACAGCTGACAAGTGGCAGAGCGGGGTTAGAACCCATGACCTCTGACTCCCAAGCCCGGGCTCTTTCCACTAAGCCACGTTGCTTCTATAGCGTGATGATTCCAAATCAGACTTAGCTCTACCCATTCTCTGCCCTAGCTGTAATTGATTTTAATGTCTGTCTGTAAGCTCCTTGGTGGCAGGGATCAGATCTGGTCTACCTTGTACTTTCCTTGTACTCTGTTGTACTTTCCCAAGTGCTTAATACAGTGCTTTGCACACAGTAAGTGATCAATAAATACCATTGATTGATTGCCCCTAGACCCACTGCTTTGGTGCGGCAGAGGGTCATCAATCCCCCAAATGAAATTTCACTTCTGTGGGAATGCCAGCAGTGTTTTAATCATGTTCCAGTATTCCCAGAAACACAGGAGATACTGACAGTGGAATTTTTGGCTTCAAAGTAAGTTGAACATCTTCAAGACCAGGGTAGGGTCCAATCTTCTATGTGTCTGGGATACTCAGCCTATCACAGAAGACACATCCATCTCTCAGCCATAGTTTGGATTTACCCTAGAAAAACCTGCTTTTTCATCTGCTTAACCAATACAACAAATTGACAGGGACTCTTTACTGTTTCAAAGCCCCTCTGCATAGTCTTATTGCCAATTCACGTAATTGAGGAATGCTTTGTGATTCAAAGACCTTTAGGTATATCTATTTTAATTCTATGATTATGAAATATTTCTTGGTACTTTCAACTATTTAGTCAGCAGTTTGACCCTGAGTCCTTTCTGTCTCTGTTATACTTTCCCAAATGCCGAGTACAGTACTCTGCATGTAGTAAGCACTCAATAAATACCATTGATGAATTGATTGATTGATTGTACTCTCCCAAGTGCTTAGTACACTGCTCTGCACACAGTAAGAACTCAGTAAATAGCATTGGAACGTGAGGGAGTGACCCATTTTTTTCCCCACCTCAGGGCCTGCAAATGTCTGAAGCCCTGGTTAAAACTCTCAAAATTGGTCAACTCATATGAGTAGCAATGTGATTGGTTGAGTCCTTAGAAAAGTATCACACTCCAATGGATCAATGTCAGTTTATTTTATATTTTATATAAATAATAATAATAATAATGTATATTTATATTTTAAAATATAAAGGGAGCCGGCCTTGTCCGCTATTTTCAAATTGTGAGAGCAGTAGGATGGACGAGCAACAAGTGGGGGTAGAAAAAAATTTGCCAGGGGGAAACGGAAGGAATCAGAATAAATCATCGAGTATACCACGGAACACACATAGATACATCAATGCTGAGGATGGGTATAAAGACCTAAGTGGGAAGAATGGGAGTTGAGTTGATATGACTGAATTTCTTGTTCTGTTGAACTGTCCAACCAAAGGTAGCTTTGAGCGGCCACAGGCTGCTGTGTTTCGATTGAAAACAACCACAACAGCAATAAAAGCAGAGCATTCATTCATTCAATTGTATTTATTGAGCGCTTACTGTGTGCAGAGAACTTTACTAAGTGCTTGGGAAGTACAAGTTGGCAACATATAGAGACGGTCCCTACCCAACAGTGGGCTCACAGTCTAGAAGGGGGAGACAGAGAACAAAACATATTAACAAAATAAAATAAATAGAATAAATATGTACAAATAAAATAAATAAATGGAGTAAGAAATACATACAAACATATATACATATATACAGGTGCTGTGGGGAGGGGAAGGAGGCAAGGCAGGGGGGATGGGGAGGGGGAGGACGGGGAGAGGAAGGAGGGGGCTCAGTCTGGGAAGGCCTCCTGGAGGAGGTGAGCTCTCAGTAGGGCTTTGAAGGGAGGAAGAGAGCTAGCTTGGCGGATGTGTGGAGGGAGGGCATTCTAGGCCAGGGGGATGACGTGGGCTGGGGGTCAACGGCAGGATAGGCGAGAACGAGACACGGTGAGGAGATTAGTGGCAGAGGAGCGGAGGGTGCGGGCTGGGCTGTAGAAGGAGAGAAGGGAGGTGAGGTAGGAGGGGGCGAGGTGATGGAGAGCCTTGAAGCCAAGGGTGAGGAGTTTCTGCCTGATGCGCAGATTGATTGGTAGCCACTGGAGATTTTTGAGGAGGGGAGTAACATGCCCAGAGCGTTTCTGGACAAAGACAATCCGGGCAGCAGCGTGAAGTATGAGGCAGAGAATTTAAAGTTTGTAGGTAAAGTTGACTTTCATTTCTGGAATTTATTAATGATTTATCCAAATTCCACCCCAAATTATCATTAAATATTACTCATTCCTCTTTTCACTCTCTCTCCCGTGCTACATTCCCCCCTACGTGATGCAGGTATTAATTCAGGTTTTGGGGCTGAAGCCATTGAAACTGAAAGAGCGTGGATATCATCCCAGAGCTGTAGGCTGATTTAGCATACTCTACCTGAGATCAGCTAGGGCCCAGAATTACCCTCTTCTTGAGGCAGAAATACAACTTTCACTTGGCAACCCTAATGTCATTTAAGCTTCTTAACTCTTGGGACTGCTCCATGGAAATAATGGCTCTTCTGGCCCTCAGCTTCCCTGTTTCTTTTGAACCGGTCTTGTTTGTGGTGAGGAAGAGAGGCTTCCAACTGATCTGTTTGATCTTCCCCTTGTAAACAGAGAAAAGACTATAAAGAATTGACGGTTAACTGTATTGGAATGCTGCCTGTGGCTACTGAGCATGCTCAGCTCCAACCAATTATTTCAGTTCTCTGAAATAATGAAGAGAAAGAAAGAGGTAGCCCAGGGAGTCAGAGCAAGGTTGTTGGGAACATCAGCTGAACCCAAAAAGAACTGGGGCAGAGAGAGGGCCAGGGAGAGAGGGGGAGGTGCCCTGAGGCCTTAAACTTGAATCCAGTTTCTTCTGGATTCCTGGTTGCTCTCGAGTTTCCAAATCAATGCTGCTCTCTCTGTATTTCCCCTCCTTGTGGTGCCTCTCTCTCCTCCACAGAAAGCCTTCAGTTTAATTTTACAGCTATTGATCTAAAATTGTAAATTGGCCACAACTGAATCATTCCAGGGATGGGATTTGGCCCTAATCCAATCACTCAAGAGTCTGTGGCGCTTTGCTTCCCTCGTTTGATTGTAAACTCCTTGAAGGCAGAAATCCTGTATATTAACTCTGTTATATTGCAGTAGTAGTAGTAGTAGTTGTAGTTGTACTAGTTGTGGTGTTGTAGTAGTTATAGTGGTAGCAGCAGCAGCATTTATCAAGTGCCCACTGTACTAGGTGCTTGGGAAGTCCAGAATAATAATGTCACATGTTTCCTGCCCACAAGGAGCTTGTACTTTAATGGGGGGAAGCCATGAAAATCAAACAAGCGCCCAAAACAGATGGCATCCATGCAGAAATCTACAAGCGAGGAGACGACCTCATCCTCTCACTGAAACAATACTGTTTCAATGGGTTCTCAGATGCAACAATTTATTTTCATTTGCTTTTTATCATTTTCTTGGATCCAAAGGAGGTGGAGTAGTCACGTTGTTGGTGTGCGGTGAAATCCACCTTTTAGGTTAGGGCCTAGCTTACCTCTTGGAAATTGTTTCCTTAAGTTGGTTGGGAATTCTGGTTTTTCTCTTTTGCTCCACACCCCTTGGTACAAGCCACTACACATGAATATTCACTCCAACGTCAAAATCAATCCTCACATTCGCACTGAAATATTAATGTGTTTCTATTGGATCAGTCCATGTTGCAGATGAGCCAAAAGGCGTTTGTGCAAAATGCATATCCCGTTTTTAATTCTGCAGGCTCCGCTGGTAGGCTCTCTGGCTGTGTTTGTATGTGTGCTTCTTCCCTGACGGAGTAGGGTATTTGTATAACTAAAATGGTAGTGTCCCAGCTGCACATTCCAAAGAAAGCTCATCCCAGCTGAAGGATGAATTCCCTAGTCATGGCCGCAGATGAGATCTGTCCGACCCTGCTAGTAGGTGCCTCCCCACCACCCCACCTTGCCTGTGGCCCCCACAAATAATGACCACGCATAGAAGTTCAAACCCTCCCAACCAAATCTGGAAGCAAGAAGAGCAAAGTCTACCTTGAGGGACTTCACAGAAAATCCCATTAAGCCATCATTCATTTTTTAGTGTGGCATTGTGGTATTATTTTATCAAGACAGGAGGTAGTGCAAATTCCGTGGCTGTCAAAATGTTTGGCAACAAATGGAAAGTTCCATTTTATGGCGTTATACGTTTATGCAGAAAAAGAGAAGGTTCCACCACTTTGATCGAGTTATAAGGGTTTCTTCCACTGGTTCATCTATATACTGTCCACATAGCTGTGCATACTATTTGTATTTATGAGATAACAGAAAAGGAAATTTAACTGAGGGTTGAAATGGCATAAGTGAGGAATAAAGATGAACTCACTACAAGGAGAGAAATGAACACCAGAGAAAAAGGATAGACAGTGGAAGGGTTCAGAAGGGAATCTTTAGCCATTTTTTATTAAAGTGAAAAAACTGCATTCCAATACCAGGTTGAACATTCAAATGAGACATCTCCCAAATGAGTTGGTAGTGAACGTGCAGATCCATTAAAGCGAGAAACTTTAGACTTCATTTTCAAGACTGTTAAGTATCAGGGGAGATATTAAAATACACTCAGTAGTAGGTGGAGTTTCTTGGTTTTGTTCCCGGTTTGATGGCATCGGTATGGATTTCTATTTAATTTGAGACTTTGTCTAGCCTCGGACCTTTTTTCTCTTCTTCCAGGAAAAATAAGGCAGGCATCTGGATCCAATTCTTTTCTTCTTTAGAACAGAGAGCAGATTTATGCAGCGAGACAACCCATCATTCAAAGTAAGACGTATTTGAAAAGATGAGCTGTAGCTAGGTGAATTAGGCGGGATCAAGGAAGTGTTTATTAGTTATAATATATGGAATGCAATGATTTTCCCATTCGTTAATTGCTTTCTCTTTGCTTACCTCTGATGTTCATCTGATTTTCTTTCTGAGGACTAGATCCTTCTATATCCAGCTTCCCTTTTCTTTAAAAAAAAAATCACTCATTCCCTACATCTTGCCACTGTACTCGTAAACAAATAATTGTCATGTGACTTCATACCCTTTCTGTAAACTAAATCTGCAATCAATCAATCAGTCTCATTAATTGAGTGCTTACTGCATGCAGACCACTGTACTAAGCACTTGGGTGAGTATGTAACAGAGTGGGTAGACACATTCTCTGCCCACAAGGAGGTTGCAGTCTAGAGGGAGAGGCAGACATTAATGTAAATAAATTATAGATATGTACATAAGTGCAAAGGGAGTAAATCAGAGTGACACAGAAGAGAGTGAGAGAAGAGGAACTGAGGGCTTAGGGAAAGCCACTTGGAGAAGATGTGCCTTCAAAAAGGCTTTGAAGGTGGGGACAGTGATTGTCGGGTATAATAATAATAATGAAAGTATTTGTTAAGCGTTTACTATGTGCCAAGCACTGTTCTAAGATGGGGTAGATACAAGGTAATGAGGTTGTCCCACGTGGGGTTCACAGTCTTAATCCCCATTTTGCAGATGAGGTCACTAAGGCACAAAGAAGTTAAGTGACTTGCCCAAAATCACACAGCTGACAAGTGGCAGAGCCAGGTTTAGAACCCATGACCTCTGACTCCCAAGCCTGGGCTCTCTCCACTGAGTCACGATGCTTCTTATGAAGAGGAAGGGCATTCCAGGCCAGTGGCAGGATGTGAGCGAAAGGGTGGTGGTGAGATAGACGAGATCGAGGTACAGTGAATAGATTGGTGTTAGAGGAGCAAAGTGTGTGGGCTAGGTTGTAGGAGGTGAGCAGTGAGGTGAGGTAGGAGGGGGCAAGATGATTGAGTTCTTTAAAGCCTATTTTAAGGAGTTTCTGTTTGATGTGGAGGTGGAAGGGCAACTCCTGGACGTTCTTGAGGAATGGGGAAACATGGACTGAACATTTTTGTTGAAAAATGATCTGGGCAGCAGAGTGAAATGACTGACAGAGTGACAGTTGGTATGAAGAGAGGAAGACACATATGAGTAAGAGCTGAGCCCTGGAGGGCAGAAAGAGGGGGATGTTTGTGGCAATGGGCCCATAGTAAGTGTGAGAGGCAGTGTGGCTTAGTGGAAATAACACGGGCTAGGGAGTCACAGGTCATGGGTTCCAATCCCAGCTCTGCCACTTATCAGCTGTGTGACTTTGGACAAGTCACTTAGCTTCTCTATGCCTCAGTTACCTCATCTGAAAAATGGGGATTAAGATTGTGAGCCCCACGTGGGACAACCGGATTATCTTGTATCCACCCAGCACTTAGAATAATAATAATAACAATAATAATAATAATAATAATAAAATAATAATTTTGTTATTTGTTAAGCACTTACTATGTGCAAGGCACTGTTCTAAGTGCTGGGGGTATGCAAGGTGATCAAGTTTTCCCACGTGGGGCTCACAGTCTTAATCCCCATTTTACAGATGAGGGAACTGAGGCACAGAGAAGTTAAGTGACTTGCCCAAAGTCACACAGCTGACAATTGGCAGAGCCAGGATTTGAACCCATGACCTCTGACTCCAAACTCCGGGCTCTTTCCACTGAGCCAGTCCTTCACACATAGCGCTTAACAAATACCATTATTATTCTTCTAGATTGTGAGACCGTTGTTGAGTAGGGTTTGTCTCTATCTGTTGCCAAATTATACTTTCCAAGCACTTAGTACAGTGCTCTGCACACAGTAAGTGCTCAATAAATACAACTGAATGAATGACAGTGACTGGGGGGGGGAGCGCGACAGGAGGCTGGGAGATCAGCAAGGAGCCTGATAGAGTAATACAGGTAACACGGGGGTTCAGAGATTCTAAAACATGAAACATAGTACCATGGGCTAATACAGCGAGAAGACATTTAAAAAATGCCATTATTAAATCAGACAAATTCTATCAATCCATCTGCCCATCAATGGTATTGATCAAGTGCCTATTGCGAGCAGAGCATTCCACTAAGTGTGTGAGTCAGTCACACTTATTGAGGGCTTAGTGTGTGCAGAGCACCATACTAAGCGCTTGTGAGAGTACAATATAACAATAAACAGACACGTTCCCTCCTCACGACGAGCTTACGGTTTAGAGTACCACAGAGGTCCAATATTTTGCCTTGGGGACAACCGATTGCTTAGAGAAAGTGCGTGATGTTGCAGTTTTTTAAGATCCATGCTAAAGTTTCAGGTCAATCAATCAATCAATCAATCAATCGTATTTATTGAGCACTTACTATGTGCAGAGCACTGTACTAAGCGCTTGGGAAGTACAAATTGGCATCACATAGAGACAGTCCCTGCCCAACAGTGGGCTCACAGTCTAAAAGGGGGAGACAGAGAACAGAACCAAACATACCAACAAAATAAAATAAGTAGGCTAGAAATGTACAAGTAAAATAAATAAATAAATAAATAAATAGAGTAATAAATATGTACAACCATATATACATATATACAGGTGCTGTGGGGAAGGGAAGGAGGTAAGATGGGGGGATGGAGAGGGGGACGAGGGGGACAGGAAAGAAGGGGCTCAGTCTGGGAAGGCCTCCTGGAGGAGGTGAGCTCTCAGCAGGGCCTTGAAGGGAGGAAGAGAGCTAGCTTGGCGGATGGGCAGAGGAAGGGCATTCCAGGCCCGGGGGATGACGTGGGCCGGGGGTCGATGGCGGGACAGGCGAGAGCGAGGTACAGTGAGGAGATTAGTGGTGGAGGAGCGGAGGGTGCGGGCTGGGCAGTAGAAGGAGAGAAGGGAGGTGAGGTAGAAAACCGCTGTGTCTGAGAATAGCAATCATCGGGGTGATTCTCTAGAGGAGGAGGAGGAGAAAGAGGAGGAGGAGGAATGCATCTTTCATCTTTTTCTGCGACAGGTGCGTTTGTGTTCCGCATGCCAGTGCTCCTGCTGACACTTGATGGAGCAGTAGGATGTGTTCCAGCAGCAGTGGTACATGGCTTCCTCTTCACAGTTGTAGCACCACTGCTTCTTCTTAGTCTGGGAAATCAGTTGCTTGTGCTGGGCCGCTAGCTTCCTAATTTCTTCTACAAATTCTTCTTTACACTTTTCCTTTACCTGCTTACATTTTTTGTCCATCTCTCCCTGCATGTTGGCCACAGCTTTATTTACAGCCTGCCTTTTTTCTTCCTCCATCTCTGTACGCAGCTTCTCCAGTGCTTCTCTCACAACGCGTTCGGTCTCCCGCTTGTGATCAGACTTCATTCTGTCTTTGAAGTCATTGAAGACTTTGGTGTGTTTGTCATGGCACATGTTCCGACACACTCCGTCATTGGAGGTCTGGGTGCTCCGATGCAGCATTCTTGGAGAAGAGGCACTTAACTTCTTGGTCTGGGTTGACACGGAAACCTTTTCAATCGGCTGAGGCATTGTGGGGATTTCCTGGCTGGAACTTACAACTTCAGTTTCAGGTTCTGGCTCTTCCTTTTTGGGCTCCACACTTTGATTCCGTCGTCCTTTCTTTGCTCTGGGTTCCTGAGTGACCTTCAGCTGCTCATTGCTGGTAGAGGAGATGCTGGACTCTACCTCCTCCTCACCCCGGTCTTCATTCTTAGATTTCCAAAATCTTCCTTCCCGAAGGAAACGCTGGTGCAGTTCCAGCTCATCACAGGCCTTTTTCCAGCCCATACTGCGCTTCACATGCAACCGATGGATATTAACTGTGATATCTTGGATATTTTCAGAAGGAATCCATGCCCTCTGGTGATGGTGACCAAAGAAACGAACGTCAACCTGATTGTCCTCTTTCTGCATGACTTTAGCTGGCCAAAACCCAAAGCCTTTCATTTTGGCCCAAACCAGCTCATGATTAGGTATGCAAGGATAGCAGAACCAGTTGTCAGGGCGGGCATTTGACAAATAAAAACAATTTTTGCAAACCATCAAACCATCCCTAACCTCTTCCTTCTATCTTCCTAACATTCTCTTGGGTAACCCGCAATTTGGGTTTCTGGTTCATTCATATATCCACACTACTCTTGAACCTGGGCTCTTTTCTGGCCACTTGACTTCCTGTGGGGTTGAATTCCATAGCCTGATCCCCCTTGCTGGGTGAAGAAGTGTTTCCTTTTGCTTGTTTTGATCCTTCCAGCTTCAGTGGGTGCCACTTTACCCTAGTACTGCTTCCTGTTCACTCTGCCCACACCCATTGTGATTTCCTAAACTACGGTCATGCATCAATCCATCAAGCAATAGTACTTTTTTTGATGGCATTTATTAAGCACTTACTATGTGCAAAGCACTGTTTGAGTGCTGTCCTCTTTCAGCTCATGTCTCTGTAGAGGCAGTATGGCCCAGTGGATAGAGCACGGACCGGGAAGTCAGAAGGACCTGGGTTCCAATACCAGCTCCACCACTTGTCTCCTGTGTGACCTTGGGCAAGTCACTTCACTTCTCTGTGCCTCAGTTACCTCTTCTGTAAAATGATGATTAAGGCCGTGAGCCCCATGTGGGACAGGGACTGTGTCCAACCTGATTACCTTGTAGCTTAGAACAGTGCTCAGCACATAGTAAACGCTTAATGAATACCATAATTAGCATTATTAGACCGACTTTATCAGGAATGGTAGTAGTGGCAGCAACATTAAGAAAGACTTTCTTGGTGTGGTGCACTGTTCTAGGCGCCTGGGAAGGACAGAATAAACAAGTGGTGCATTCCCTGCCCACAGACCCTTGGAGTGTTTTAGAGCAGCATAAAGAAAAAGAAAGTATAAATAAAGGGACAGTGGATGCAGATTGAAAACCAATGAAGATGAATGGCTCAGAACCATCAACGCTTAGAACAGTGCTTGGCACATAGTAAGCGCTTAACAAATACCATTATTATTATTAAAACCGGGACAAACCACCGAGTTTTTCCTGCTGTTTCCTTGGTGGCCGCTGGGATTCTCCCAATTCCTGTAGTGCCCAGGGATTCTCCCAATTCCTGTAGTGCCCATATCCTTTGCCTTCCCACTTCAATGCCATCATCATCAGCAATGGTATTAACTGAGCACCTACTATGTGCCGAGCCTTCCATATTTTTTTTTTAATTTATCAGCACTGCAAGGAGGTTAGAGTGGACACTAGCCAAGAAGATTGATGCGTTATAGACCTTTTTCAGCTGTGAATATCAACAACGCATTGCACTGTGGCGGAATGTTTATCATTCCAGCTCCCCCATTGACTTTCCAAGTCTTCAGGACACGGAGAAAACTCATTTCACAATGAATGACTTTCAGAACGTCCCCCTCAGACAGGAACGCAAATCAGAGACTCCATTGGCCTTCTCGGCTGCAGGAAGACGACAGGGTCAGGCTCTTCGCTTACACTATTTCTGTTTCTTAAATGCTTAATATTTTTTATGAGAATCGCATTAATTATACTGGAACTCTGCTTTCCATATGGACTAATGAAGGGAAATCTATCTTCTTCCACGTTTCTGCTGCTAGGGTACATTTTCAGTCAGCACTTTTCGTATCAACTATTGTGTTCATGCTGCTTCCACTTGGATTAAGTGCCTCTATTCCTTATTAGTAGTAACAGTTTGAATTGAGCTCCCACTGGGGGCAATGTACTGCACTAAGTGCTTGGGACTGTACAATAGATACCAGAGGGACAGAATCAAACAAAATAAAAAAAGCCACAGGGCACTGTGACTAGAAGAACAGATCTTTGGGCTTCTTGTGACTTAGAGACCAACAGTCACAGAAGCAGCTTCCACGGCCTTCCCAACATTCTACATTTTGTGAAGGCAGCATGCTGATTCACCACCTACTTTGTGCTGTACTAAGAGCTTGGGAAAGCACATTAGAGCTAAGTAGACATGATCCCTCCTACAAAGAGCTTACAGTTTACTGTGTGCACAGCAATCAGTCAATCATTTGTATTTATCAAGCATGTACTGCATGCAGAGTACTGTACTAAGCACTTGGGAGAGGACAATACAACAGAGTTGGTAGATACATTCCCTGCCCACAATGAACTTAAGAGTTTAAAGGGGGAGATAGACATTAATATGAATACATAAATTATGGATATAGACGAAAATGTTGTGCGGCTGAGGGAGGGGTGAATAAAGGGAGCAAATCAGGGTGACGCAGAAGGGAGTAGAAAAAGAGGAATTGGCTTAGTCAGGGAAAGCATCTTGGAGGAGATGTGCCTTCAATAAGTCATCAAGGAGGAGGAGAGGCAATTACTCTCTTCGAGGATGTGAAGACAGAGGATGTTCCAGGCCAGAGGCAGGACATAGGTGAGAGGGTGAGTACTGTACTAAGCATTTGGAATTGTAATGATAATAATTAGGGTATTTGTTAAGCACTTACTATGTGCTGAGCACAGTTCTAAGCACTGGGGTAGATTCAAGGTAGGTTGTCACACGTGGGGCTCGCAGTCTTAATCCCCCTTTTACAGATGAGGTAACTGAGGCCCAGTGAAGTGACTTGCCCAAGGTCACACAGCAGACAAGTGGCCAAGGCAGGATTAGAATCCATGACCTTCTGACTCCCAGGCCCATGCTCTATCCACTATGCCATACAACAGATTTGGCAGAAGCGATCCCCACCCCCAAGGAGCTTACAATCTGGAGAAGAAGAAATTTATCATTTACAGAATGGAAAGGGGATCTGTTTCAGAAGTTAGTGCTTAAGTCCTAGGCTATCTACCAAAGTATGTGTCTGATATCCCTAATTTGATTTTTTTCTACCCCAACACTTAGGCTCAGCACCTAGAAAGCACTTAACAAATACCATGATGATATGAACTGCTTTAGTTCAGAGTTGTGAGCTTACAGGTGTGTAGCTGGCACACATATGCTGACAAAAGGAAGTGTTCCATGAAGGTCCCTTGCAACATTGTAAGAGCTGAACAGAAGAAACCATGCTACTTAATGACCCTAAGGATGCTTCTTCTATGGAGGAGGAAAGCCTCATCTAAAGACAGTATGTCAACAGTGGTGTTTCCATGGTGTTCCATCATTCTGAGAAAATACAGTCCAAACTTTCCAAATTAATCTCACTCTAGAAGTGATGGATGATTGCCCTTATTCATCCAGGGTGGGAAGGTGGGGAGGAAGGAAGACTGCATTTGTCCAAGATTTGAGCATATTCGAATCCTTTGAGTTCATTTGCACTTAGGGGAAAAAGCAACTTTCTGCTTGGAAGACATTACGTTTGGCTGTGTATTTGCGAGTGCATCTTAGGGAGTACCTTGGAGGGAATTAGTCTCCTGCTGCATGAATTATCCCCAAATCCCAGTGTGTTTCCCAATAATGGAAAGGAAGTAGATGACAAAATATTTTAGGGCATCATCAGGTTTGCAATGTTTAAAAAAAATATTTCAAGAGCTGTGATGAAGAAAGAACAAACAGGTGCTTTTTACTCAAGGTTGCTAAACCCTACTGTGAGTCCTCCAGGGGAAAGAGCTGGGCCACATTGTGATCAGGGAAGGTTTCCTGACCCTAAGCCAATAATAATGGTATTTGTTAAATTCTTACTATGTGTCAGGCACTGTACTGAGCCGTGGGGTAGATACAAACAAATAGGGTTTGACAGAGTCCCTGTCCCTTGTGGGGCTCACAGTCTCAATCCCCATTTTACAGATGAGGTAAGTGAGGCCCAGAGGAGTGAAGTGACTTGCCCAAGGTCACACGGCAGACAAGTGGTGGAGCTGGGATTAGAACTGATCACCTTTTGACTCCCAGGCCCACTGTCTATCCACTCAACCATGCAATGTGCTCTTCAACCAGAAAGCACCTGCCCTGAGGAAACACTACCATCATTTCCTTGTTTCTTCCCAACCACTGGAAGGAAATCAAGGCCAAAAGCAGACCACTGACTGTAGCTGTGCTTCAGAGAGTTATGTGGTCCATAGTCAGTCAGTCAATCCTATTTATTGAGCATTCACTGTGTGCAGAGCTCTGTACTCAGTACTTGGAAGAGTACCGTATTACAATCTAACAGACACAGCCCCTGTCCACAATGAGCTCACAGTCTAGAGGAAAACACGTGACCTAGGAAATAGAGGAGAAAACATGAAAGGGATTCTACAAAGATGGAAAGATAAACAAGGTTAAGAGAAATAAGCTGAAAGGTTTGCAGTGTCGGGGGCACTCTCTAAGGTTCTGGGTCGGCTTCCTGCCAGCATGGCTGAACGGGACAGAGCAAGGGCTTCCCTGTCCGCTTCACTTCCCCTCGTTGGTTAGGGAAAGCGGGGATGCCTGGTGGGCCCCGTCCTGTTCAACAGATTCTCCACAGCCAAGCGGGAAAAGGCAATGAGAGACCTGGATGCAAGGGGTTAGAAGCTGCTTTTGCTCCTCTGGGAAACTCTTCCAATTCCACTGAGTGCCAGCATTATCTAAAGGGTTAGAGGCAGTTATGATGACAGGGGTGGCCAGAGAGGAGGGCTCTGGGAAGAACAAGAAGTTAAGTTAGAAAGCCATGAGCCGGCAATGCGACCTTGAGCAAGTCAATTTCTCTGTGAAATTTTTCAGTTTCTCCTCATTTGTAAATTACGGATGAAATACCTGTTCTCCTTCCTTCTTAGATAGTGAGCCCCGTGTGGGACAGGGATTGAGTCTGATCTGCTTGTACTGAACTTACTCCAGTGCTCAGCACAGTGCTTGGCACATAGTAAGCCCTTAACGAATACCCTAATTATTCAAATAATCAAAACCTCCAATGGTTGCCCATTCACCTCTGCATAAAAAAAAAAAACTCGTTACCTTATCATTGTCTGTAAGGCACTTCCCCCGCCTGCCTCACCTAACTGATCTCTTACTACAACCTAACCCACACTCCTGGCTCCTCTAAATTCAACCTACTCACCATACCTTGATCTCACTTGCCTCACTGCCGACCCCTCACCCACATCCATCCCCTATCCTGGAACTTTCTTTCCTTTCCTATCTGACAGATGATCATTCTCCCCTCCTGCAAAGCCCTCTTAAAATCACAACTCCTCCAAGAGGCCTTCCTTGACCAAGTCCTAATTTCCCCTATCTCCCCCAAACCACAAATCACTTATGCACTTGAATCTCTACTCCTTAAGCACTTGATATTCACCCTATCTTCAGTCCCACAGCACCTATGTATATATTCTTGTCTTGTCTTATGCCGTCGAGTCATCTCCGACCCACAGAAACACCATGGACACATCTCTCCCAGAACTCCCCGCTCTCCATCTTCATTCATTCTGGTAGTGGATCCTTAGAGGTTCCTTGGTAAAAAAAATTCAGAAGTGGTTTACCATTGCCTCCTTCCACGCAGTAAACTCAAGTCTCTGCCCTCGACTCTCTCCCTTGCCGCTGCTGCACAGCACAGGGGAGGCTTGACTTGTAGCATATTGCCTTTCACTCTCTAGCCACTGGCCAAAGGGTAGGCCTCTGCATAAATCTTCCTCCTACATTCGAGACTGGTAGAGTACTGGAAACTCTCCAGGTGTGACCCTGAGAGGGTAATGTACATATTCTTACACTCCACCAGTTATTATTTCTGTGATTCTTCTATCATTATTTCTCTTCCTCTCTAGATCATAAGCTCCCTTTTTATGTTATTTGCTTAGCTCTTACCATGGACCAGGCACTCACTGTACTAAATACTGGGGTAGATAGAAGCTAATCAGATTTGACACAGTCCATGTCCCATGTGGGACACAAAGAATGATAATAATAATGATGGTATTTGTTAAGCACTTACTATGTGCCAGGCACTGTAACTAAGCACTGGGGTGGAAACAAGCAAATCAAGTCAGACATAGTCCCTATCCCACGTGGGGCTCACAGTCTCAATCCCCATTTTACAGTTGAGGTAACTGAGGTACAGAGAAATTCAGTGACTTGCCAAAGGTCACACAGCAGACAAGTGATGGAGCTGGAATTAGAACCCAGGTCCTGTGTCTCCCAGGCCAATACTCTTTCCACTAGGCAACACTGCTTTTCATTCCCTTCCCTGTGGACAGGGAACATGTCTAACTAACCATTCTATTGTATTGTACCCTCCAAAGTGCTTAGTACAGTGCTCTGCACACAGTAAGCACTCAATAAATGCCATTGACTGATGGACTGAAGTAAAACAAGTCTGTCTGCATTTGTTTAACCAGTTCTGTGGAATGACTATTTCATTCTCCAAAATTGTTATTTTGCTTCATTCAATAAGAATTAATTTCAGTCAGAAAAGTTCACATTATTTATACTAAGAAATGCATTGAAATAAAATGGAAATTCATTGACCCTTAAGCTGGAATAATGAACTAATTTGGACTTTGCATATAGAGAGTGTGGTACAAAATCACCAAGATTTCCCTCTTGAAGTCTGTAAGAGTTTTATCTCATGGACTACAAGATCTACATCCACGTATCTTTGAAACTGTAACTTTCTTAGTAGCTACTGGGGCTAACAACAGCGGCAGTCCATCATGGGAAACTGGTAATGAGGATACATAATTTTCATTGCAGTGAAGCACCGTGACCAAGTGGGAAGAGCAGTGGAAAGAGCATGGGAGTCAGAGGACCTGGGTTCAAATGCCTACTCTGACATTTGTCTGCTGTGTAACCTCAGGCAAGTCATTTCACTTCTCTGTGCCTCTGTTACCTCATCTGCTAAATGGGGATTAAGACTGAGCCCTATGTTGGCCAAGGATTTTGTCTAACCCAATTATCTTCAAGGAGTTTGTCTAACCCAATTATCTTGTATCTATCCCAGTGTTTAGTACAGTGCCTTGCGCATAGTAAGTGCTTAACAAGTACCATTAAGCAAAAATGACAACAAAAAAAACCAACAACCCAACAACCAAAATGAAAACGTTACTTGGTAAAATGACTTTTCAAAATATTCAATTGTGTGTTGTGCAGCAAGAGTTTGTGTGTGTGTGTGTGTGTGTGTGTGTGTTTGTGTAAAAGAGGAGAGTATTCTTGCATTCATGCCACCCAGAACTTTTCTTAATGAAGAGCTTGTTACAGTGCACATCCTTTCCCCTCATCAGGAACTAAACTGATTTAACATGCTTTTTTTTTTTTGAATGACGGTTACATTTGACTTCAAAGCTCATATGGATTTGCTTATCTTCATTGTATAAGATATTTGGAGTGACAATTCAATACATTGTACTCTGCTTTATTTATAATTCACCAATGACTTTGAGAGTCAGATTTTACCTCTCCTACTTTTCGGTGTCAGGATCCATTAAAGATGATTGCTAAGGGCAGTCCAGTTTCCTCAGCAGAGGAAAACGTTCTCTGTCGGGCCAAATCAGTTCTGACTGCAGCCTGCGCGCAGAGCACACAGACCCTAGGAGGCTATCAGATCTCAGGCGAGGGCTTCACATTCCCAAGGTCAGATGAGATTAAGGTGATTGTATTTTCTGAAGTGGCAAGTGGGATACAGGGTGGACACTTCCTCAGGGCAGGGCCAGAAAGTCTGGAAAGGCTGAGAGGGAGAAGAGAGAGAGATGAAAAGAAAGAGAGAGATGGAGAGAGAGAGCGAGAAGGATGAAGAGAGAGAGGCAAAAAGGAAGGAAGCTAGAGATGGAGAAAGGGAGAGAGAGAAAGATAGGCAGAGGAAGAGATAGGAAAAGAAACGGCCTACGGAAATAGGTAATGAAAGGCAAGGAGAGGAATGAAGAGAATTAGAAAAAGAGAAAACGGGATACCAATGCAACTACACATAGAACACGTGTATAGAAAACTCACTCGCGTGCGTATGAGCACCCACACACACACACGCACACACAAACAAATTCACATGAACACACTGCCCTTCTCCCACTACTGGCTCACTGGCAGGCCAGGCCTCCTTTTAACTGCTATTGCTGCTCGATATTTAATAGTTCTTTTGACCTTGGATTGGCTGTAACCTTGCTGTAGGTCCAGGGGAAAGGGTCCGGCTCTGGGGATCAGGGAGACCTGGGTTCTAGTCTCGGCTTGGTCTGCAGGGACTGAGCCACCAGTGGGGAAGGTTTCTGACCAAAGAACTATCCAGGGTATTCCTTGAGGTGGACAGGCCCAGAAGAAATCTTGAAATCTGGCTGGTGGGAGAGAAGACCACGGACGTCACCAGGGTCATGGCACTCCAACCCAGCATTGGCACTGAGCTGCTCTCACTGCGGCTGTCGATAGGTCCCACACGTAGAAAACCTTTGTGGGCACATTTTTGGTTTTTTTTTGGTTTTTTAATAGTATGTTGTTAAGCGCTTACTATGTTCCAGGCACTGTACTAAGCACTGGGGTACAAAGCTAATCAGGTTGGTCACAGTCCCTGTCCCACATGGGGCTCACAGTCTTAATCCCCACTTTACAGATGAGGGAACTGAAGCCCAGAGAAGTGAAGTGACTTGCCCAAGGTCACATGGCAGACAAGCAGCAGAGCAGGGATTAGAATCCAGTTCCTTCTGGCTCCCGGACCCGGACTCTATCCACTAGGCCATGCTGGTTCTGACATCCCTCTGGGCTGACCCCCTGCCTGCCTACTCACTCATCGCACCCCATGCCCCGTCAGCAGCCCCGACAAAAGCGCAAGGGAGAATGAGACTTCAGAGCAGTTCATGATGAAATCTTCATTGGCCAATCAAAATGGAGAATTGAGGCTACTCGCTGGTTATTCAACTAAACAAACACCATCTTTGAATCATCAAGAAATGCAATATTTATAAAACGATTGTGGTGATCATGATGATGATGATGAAAGAGGGGGTGGTGGTGGTGATGGTAGAGAAGCATCGTGGCTCAGTGGAAAGAGCACGGGCTTTGGAGTCAGGGTTCAAATCCCAGCTCTGCCACTTGTCAGCTGTGTGACTTTGTGCAAGTCACTTAACTTTTCTGTGCCTCAGTTACCTCATCTGTAAAGTGGGGATTAAGACTGTGAGCCCCCCGTGGGACAACCTGATCACCTTGTAACCTCCCCAGCGCTTAGGACAGTTCTTTGCACATAGTAAGTGCTTAATAAATGCCATCATTATTATTATTGTGGTAAAAATGGTGACAATGATAACAGTGAAGACAAGGAGAATTGCGGGAAGAGACAGAAGGAAGATCTACCCTAGCCTCTAGACTGTAAACTCTTTGTGGGCAGGGAATGTGTCTGTGTATTGTTGTATGGTACTCTCCCAAGCGCTCAGTACAGTGCTCTACATGCAGTAATAATAATAATAATAATAATAATTATGGTATTTGTTAAACACTTACTATGTTCCTGACACTGTTCCAAGCGCTGGGGTGGATACAGGCAAATCGGGTTGGACACAGTCCCTGTCCCTCATAGGGCTCACAGTCTTAATCCCTATTTTCCAGATGAGGTACCTGAGGCACAGGGAAGTGAAGCGACTTGCCCAAGGCCATAAACCAGACAAATGGCAGAGCCGGGATTAGAACCCATGGCCTTCCGGCTCCCAGGCCCGTGCTCTGTCCGCTTTGCCATGCTGCTTCCCACTAGGCCATGCTGGTTAAGTGCTCAATAAATACGATTGAATGAATGAATCCTTCACTCTTCCCCTAGCCTGTCAACATCAGGAGGGATTCCAAATAGAAACAGATAAAAAGAAGAGGGCCCAAATGATGGATGTCTAATATATTTAGGAGTCTACATTCTGAGAAGGGAACTTTGTTCTTACCAGTGTAGATGTTGAGGGAGCAATATGCATAATCCAGGAAAACCACCAAATTGCAATGAGAATGATACAACACCAAAAGAAAACCAATTACAAAACACCCCAAAGGACATAAATACGACAACTTGAACTGTAACCAGCATAATTAGTGCATAACTTTAGTAATATAATAAAACATAAGACAAATTCCACATTAATAAAATACATATCTTATGAAAATATCTTATGTTATCCTACCATCCCTAATAACAACTATATACTCATTTGACATTTTAATGAAATGTGCTTAATAAAAACGCCTTAGATTTTCCCATTTTTACGGTGTGTTCAATCTTTTCACATTGGAACCCTTTCACATCATTTTATGCAATTATCACATATTTTCCCCATTGCAACCATATCATTGCATGTTTATAGCACTAAATTCTTCCATCTATAAGACTTTCCTTCTCATTTTTCTCTTCTTTTTATTCATTTCAAAATGTGTTTTGAAAGAGAACGTATGTGCATAATGCTTTCCTCCTTTCATATTTATCTGAACATTTGAAAGGGATAAAAATGTTCTTCAGTGATCCTCTAACAGAAAGTCTCAATAAATAATTACCTGGGTAATAAACATGAAAGACCCTGCTTATTTTTCTGGGGGTTAGCCTTTCAGTGATTCAATTAAGGATAATATTCTGCCATTATTTCTCCTCCAGTTCACCACCTCAGTGGTGGAGATCTGTAGGCTTGTAGCACGTGGAGTTTACTGTTGGGGGAAACTGTGCCCACAGGGATGAATGGAACTTTCTGTTCTGCCCTAGTACACGTACCAGCAAACCATTATTTGGGTATGAGTCTGTTTTTCCCCAACCAGGGGTTTACGAGTGAGCGGAAGGTGATTGTTTCCCTGCTCTGTGGAGAGCTGCAGCATGGCTTAGTGGCAAGAGCACGGGCTTGGGAGTCAGAGGACATGGGTTCTGTCCCCGCCTCTGCCACTTGTTTGCCTTGTGACCTTGGGCAAGCCACTTAACATCTCTGTGCCTCAGTTACCTCTTCTGTAAAATGGGGATTAAGACTGTGAGCCCCTTGTGGGACAACCCGAATAGCTTGTATCTACCCCAGCACTTAGAACAGTGCTTGGCACATAGTAAGCGCTTAATAAGTACCATAATTATATATTATTTTAATTTTATTTACAAAGGCTCTGACTGGAATACTGGAACAAAGAATCAAAACCAAAATTGACCTGGGCTTCTGGGCATGCTCAGTTTTTGGTACTCGATTCAGTCTTCCGGAGGAAGAAAGAGATGAAGAGCCACAACCATACAGTCAGCCCCCTGTTCATTCATTCAATCATATTTATTAAGCGCTTATGTGTGCAGAGCACTGTACTAAGCGCTTGGGAGAGTACAGTATGACGATAAACAGTGACAACCCCTGCCCACTGTTCTCCAGGTGGGCCTACATACGGTGCTCAGTGGTCCCCGGTGGGCAGAGGGGATGAATATCGATCAATCGATCATGTGATGTGAGCGTTTTCTGAGCACATAGAAAAGCCCAATAGGATGGGTGAATTTTGTCTCTGCCTATGCAGTTTACTACCAGAGAAGTAGCTCACAGTGAAAGTCATGAAAAATGGAAAAGTGCCCAGTGCTGCAGAAATCTATGAGTGAGGATGGGACATATTCCTCACACAAGAAGGCCCTGAGTTCTAATCCCGGCTCTGCTACTTGTCTGCCGTGTGACCTTGGCTAAATCACTTCACTTCTCTGGGCCTCAATTATCTTATCTGTAAAATGCAGGTAAACACGAATGAATGAATGAATGATTAAGTCTGTGAGCCCGGTTCTGGAAAGGGACTCTAACCTGATTAGCTTGTATATACCCCAGTGCTTAGAACAGTGCTTGATGCCATCGATCCCCAGCCCACGTCCTTCCACTGGACTGGAATGCCCTCCCTCCGCACATGTGCCAAGCTAGCTCTCTTCCTCCCTTCAAAGCCCTACTGAGAGCTCACCTCCTCCAGAAGGCCTTCCCAGACTGAGCCCCCTCTTTCCTCTCCCCGCTCTATCCCCCCGGCCCTACCTCCTTCCCCTCTCCACAGCACTTGTGTATATTCATACAGATTTATTACTCTATTTTACTTGAAGCAGCGTGGCTCAGTGGAAAGAGCACGGCCTTTGGAGTCAGAGGTCATGGGTTCAAATCCTGGCTCTGCCAGTTGTCAGCTGTGTGACTTTGGGGAAGACACTTAACTTCTCTGTGCCTCAGTTACTTCATCTGTAAAATGGGGATTAAGACTGTGAGCTCCCTGTAGGACAACCTGATCACCTTGTGACCTCCCCAGCACTTAGAACAGTGCTTTGCACATAGTAAGTGCTTAATAAATGCCATTATTATTATTATTTTTTACTTGTACATATTTACTATTGTATTTATTTTGTTAATGATGTGCATATAGCTTTAATTCTATTTGTTCTGACGATTTTGACACCTGTCTACATGTTTTGTTGCCTGTCTCCCCCTTCTAGACCATGAGCCCATTGTTGGGTAGGGACCATCTCTATATGTTGCCAACTTGTACTTCCCAAGCACTTAGTACAGTGCTCTGCACACGGTAAGTGCTCAATATATACGATTGAATGAATGAATGAATAAACGAATACCATCATCATCATTCCTCAGCCTGTGGAACACTGAGGAAATGCCATCCAACTTGAGTTTGCCACCTTACTCACCATCTTCAAGAAGAACAATAATGGATCTTCTGTTGTATCATCTGATCCTCTAGGCTGTAAGTTCACTGTGGGCAGGGAACATGTCCATCAACACTGTTGTATGTACTCTTTCCCAAGCATTTACTACAGTGCTTTGCATCTAGTAGGAGCTCAATAAATGCCATTGATGGATTCATTGATTGTACTCTGTCAAGTGCTTAGTACAGTGCTCTGCCCACAGTAAGCACTCAATAAATACGATTGAATGAATCAATGAACGAATCACTAGTATTAATAATTGTGGAATTTGTTATGGGGGCTTACTCTGTACCAAGAACTTTACTAAGCATTAGGGTAGACACGAGATAATCATGTCAGAAGCAATCTCTTTCCAACGGGGGCTCATGGTCTAAGGGGGAAGGAGAACAGGTATTGAATCCCCATTTTACAGAGAAGGACAAAGAGAAGAGAAGTGACTTGTCCATTGCCACATAGCAGGCAAGCGGCAGAGCTGGGATGAGAATCCAGGCCTGTGCTGTTTCCACTAGACCACGCTGCTTCTCTAGATACCATTGATTAATTGATAGGGCTAACTAGACTGTAAGCTCATTGTGGACAGAGAACATGTCTACCAGATCCATTATATCATACTTTCCCAAGAGCTGAAGTGCTCAATAAATATGACTGATTTACTGATTGATAAACTCTGAGGCAAGCTTCCCACTTTTGATTGCCAACAAGATTCTAGCTGAAACTCTTGAGATCCGAGATTTTTTCCGTTAGCTATTTTGTCCTCCCCCAATAACTGGTACAGTGCTCTGCACACAGTTGGTGCTCAATAGACGCTATTGATGGTGACGATGCTTCCTTCTGAATGGGCTCTTGAAGGACATAGTCAACCGTGCCTGTCAACCATGCCCTCTGTGAATCAGTGTGACTTCAGACCAAATCACAGACCAGCAGATAGACTTTTTTCAGCATGACACATACAGGAAAAATGCAGAGAACAGCACCAACGAGACCTCGATTCTGTGTCTGTTGATCTTATATTTGACACCATCAACAGACATCAACATCAACAGATGTTGACACCATCAACAGATTGACATGCTGGAAACTGCAAAGCAAATTTGGCTGTCCTGAGAAATTCACCAAGACCCCACAGTGGATAATTGCTCGAGTCAGATTTGAATCCGCCCTGTCTGACCCTTTCCCAATCACTGTCCCTGTGAAGCAGGGCTGTGAGCTAGCCCTGGTTCTGTTCACCCTATTCTATGCTGCCTTGCTTGAGGATGCAATGCTAGAAGGGAACACTGGCACCAGAGAATACTTTCGATCCACTGGGGAACTCTCCCAGCTCAACAAATTAACAATAATTATAGTAATCATAATTGTGGTATTTGATAAGTGCTATGTGCCAGGCACTGTACTAAGCACTCGGATAGATACAAAGTAATCGGGTTAGACACGGTCCCTATCCCACTTAGGGTTCACAGTCTTCATCCCCATGCTCCAGATGAATTAACTGAGGCTCAGAGAAGCCTTCTGACTCCCAGCCCTCTGCTCTATCCACTAGGCCACGGACTGTACTCAAGACCCACCCTCACAAAAAGATGCAGCATAGTGCTTTGTGCCAAAAACAAGTCTGTTGAAAACAGTAGTCATGTACAGCCTAAACCATGCACACATTGCAATGGTAATCTTTGAAACCCAGAATGCAAAGCAAGTTCTGCCACCCAGGTAGATCATTGTCCAATGATTCATGGATAAAGAGGTAGAAAACAGACCCCAGAGCCCAGTCGAGAGAGGGACTCCTCTCCTCAAACAGAGGATGCTGGGAGACCACTGCAGCAGACAGCCCAGCCTGGTGGGCAGCAGGAGGGAGAAGGGGGGTGCTTTGCACCAGACAGACCAACTGGGTGGGCAGTAGCGGGGGAGGGGTGGCTCTCCTCGAGCAAAGGCTTTGTGAAGACTGAGAGTTGAGGTAGAATTGAAAATGTGGAACACAAGAGGGATGAGGAGATACATATGATTATTATTACCTGATCCTGTTCAAGTCACATCTTACCAACTGTCCAAGACATCCCTTTTCAAAGTTCATGCTTCCAAGCGGCCGTACTGTCACGTATCCCTACTGAGCTCACCTCCTCCAGGAGGCCTTCCCAGACTGAGCCCCCCCTTTTCCTCTGCTTCTCTTCCCCTCCTCATCACCCCTACTCCCTCCCTCTGCTCTACCCCCTTCCCCTCCCCACAACACTTGAGTATACTTGTACATATTAATTGCTTCATTTATTTTATTAATGTGTATATATCTATAATTCTATTTATTTTGATGGTATTGATGCCTGTCTACTTGCCTTGTTGTCTGTCTCGCCCTTCTAGACTGTGAGCCCGTTGTTGGGTAGGGCTTGTCTCTCTCTGTTGCCAAATTGTACTTTCCAAGCACTTAGTACAGTGCTCTGCACAAAGTAAGCACTCAATAAATACACTTGAATGAATGAATGAATGAATGAATATCACATCTTCATTGATAATGATTCTTTCAGTGACCTTATGATACCTTGATGGGAGATGCTAGAGGGGAAGATTCGATGTTATTATTAGATCCAAGGAGTTTTATTCTAGGTACCTCAAGGGTACTGTAAGGAATAGTAAGTCTCTTCAAGGCAAGTGCTGGGTGCAAGAGCACACATCGTTCATTAAGAGCATTTTAAAGTCTGTGATGATTCCGGGCCTTTAGAAGATATGTGTTTTTTAAGAGAAAGAGGTACCTTAGTGACCAAAACAAAGAACCATTTACTCTTTTCACTTAGCCACTTTCTATAGAACTCCTCAGGTCATGAGGTAATATACATTTTGCTTCCTGGGTGATTTCAGGGAAATTCTGTCAACTTGGAGGCATTTGAATGTGATAGATTCTAAACCTTTCCTCAATGGCACAAGGGTTATGGGCAGTTCATCCATCATAAAACCAAGCATTAATGCTATGAGTAATCTCCAGTTATCGAAGAGATGAGAAATTCCCTACCAAATTATTTTAGATAATAAGAAAGACAAAGAGGTAAAGTTAATAGATTCAACCAAATATAAAACGGTCTCTTGATGCAACTAAAAATAAGGGAATGTATTATCCAATCATGATTTTTTAAAGTGTGTCTTTGTATAATGTGCATATGGTCAATCAACTTAATTTTAGCTCACTGAAGAATGAAGTAAAGTTATGCATGAATATTATGGAAGCCTATAAAATATAACAAATTGCCACTGTCTGAAGGATCATTTTGGGGAAAGAAATGGAAAATGGCTTATTGTCTACTGAAACGGTCCACAGGTTATTTCACCTTGTGCAAACTTCTCAGAAGCCAAGAGTTTCAACTTCCAATCAGGTGGGGAGTCCACAGAGGATCTCCCCCATTCTAGACTGTAAGCCTGGTTTGGGCAGGGATTGTCTCTCTTTCTTGCTGAATTTTACTTTCCAAGCGCTTAATACAGTGCTCTGCACACAGTAAGCTCTCAATAAATACAATTGAATGAATGAATGAATTTCCCCACATAAAATGGAATTGGGATTTTGGAGGAAGAAGTTGATGGTTGCCCTCCTTTATTTCCAGACTAATGTTTAGAGATATCAAGGTTGTAAACTCCTCTTAATCAATCCACCGATTAGTGGTATTTATCAAGCGCTTACTATGTGCAGAGCGCTGCACTAAGCGCTTAGGAGAGTACACTGCTACAGAATTAGCAGATACGTTCCTTCCTGTAATGAGCTTGTAGTCCAGAGTCCTCTCCACATCAGGTAGAAGTCCTGACCCTCCATCAACCTTTAGGCGCTCGCTCACTCAGCTCTCTCCTCCCTCCTTATCCTCGCTCCTCTCTCTTTTCACCCCAGCTCTTATGCTTCGTTTCTCTAACACTGACCTACTCACTGGGCCGTAATCTCATTCTCTCTTGCCACCGACCTCTTGTTGATGCCATCCCTCCTGCCTGGAACCCTCTCCCACTTCACATCTGGCTGATCAATGCTCTCCTGGTCTTCAAAACCCTTTGGAGATCGCACCCCCTCCAGGAGGCCTTCCCTGATTCGTCTTACACCTCGCCACCCTATTTCCACCCCATTCTGCCACTCTAGCACTTTCACGACCCCAAAGTACTTTGAGTACTGCATTACTCACCCCTTCACTAGCACTAATGTACATATTTTTCAACTGTTTTTTTTCCCCTCTAACTGTAATTTCTTATTTATTTGAGTGCCCATCTCCCCTGCTATGCTGTAAGGTTCTTGATGGCAGTGACCATGTCTTCTTTCTCTTTTATACTCTCCAAAGCACTTAGTGCAGTGCTTACTACAGCATAACGTGGCCTCCGGGAAAGAGCATTGTTATTATAATTTTAATCATTATCATTGCATTTATTAAATGTCTAGTGAATCAAGTACTGTTCTAAGCTCTGGGGTAGATACAAATTAATCAGGTTGGGCACAGTTCCTGTCCCACTTGGGGCTCACAGTCTAAATAAGTGGGAGAACAGGTAGTTTAACCCCATTTTACAGTTGGGGAAACTGAGGCACCGAGAAGTTAAGTGAGTTGTCCTAGGTCACACAACAAAGCAATTGTCAGAGACAGGAATAAGACTCAAGACCTCTGACTCCAAGGCCCTTGCTTTTACCACTAGGCCCTGCTGCTTCCAGAATGGGCCTGGAAGTAAGAGGACCTGGGTTCTAATTCTGGCTATGCCACTTACCTGATATGCGACCTTGGGCAAGTCATTTACCTTTTCTGTGTCTCGATTTCCTCATCTGTAAAATGGACCATTAATGCCTGCTTTCCCCCCTACTTAGACTGTGAGCCTATGTGGGACAGGTGCTATGTCCAACCTGATTATCTCGTATCTATCCCAGCACTTATTACAGTGCTTGGCACATAGTAAGCACTGAACAAATATCACAATTATTGCTATTGTCATTCGTCACTTTCAGCTCAACAGATACGATGGATTGGCTGTACCTCCAGCTTCTGGCATACTTTCCCAAGTGCTTAGTGACATGCACTGTATCCAGTCGACCATCAGTAAGTGCCATTCACCCTAATTTGCTTGAAACTTGCAGCATTTAGCAGAGTTAAGGGTTTTACCCTGAAATTTTCTGATCCTCCCAACTATGATCCACCCAGAGATTTTTCTTGTCCCTGAAGTCTAGGTCCAGGTTTATGATACCAAGGCGCAATGATCGCCAGAAAGCTGGTTTCTTGCCTTATGATGCATCCATGAAATTTGACCTCCCCAACCTTTCCCCTATCTCTAATTCATTTCAACGTCTGTCTCCACCACTATTCTATAAGCTCCTTGTGGGCAGGGACTGTGTCTACCAACTCTATTGCAACCTACTCTCACAAGCATTTAGTACCCTTCTCTGCACACAGCAAGTGCTCAATAAATGCCATTGGTTGATAGAAATAGGCTGCAGTCATTCTATTCAGTCAGTCCAAATATTTCAGCAGTTGAGGAGGAAATGTAATGTTAAAACCTACTGTGTATGGCACGATAGAGGTAGAAGACACAACCTCTGCCCTCAAGGAGTTTATAGTCTAGTGGAGCAGACAGACCCAGAAATTAATTACAGATGAAAGAGGAAAAGAAATGGAAAATAATAATAATAATAATGATGGCATTTGTTAAGCACTTACTATGTGCAGAGCACTGTTCTAAATGCTGGGGGGGGATACAAGGTGATCAGGTTGTCCCACGTGAGGCTCACAGTCTTAATCCCCATTTTCCAGATGAGGTAACTGAGGCTCAGAGAAGTTAAGTGACTTGCCCAAGGTCACACAGCAGACATGTGGCAGAGTGGGGATTCAAACCCATGACCTCTGACTCCAAAGCCCGTGCTCTTTCCACCGAGCCACGCTGCTTCTCAATGGATATGGAAAATGGATATGTGGGTGTGTAAGTGCTTAACCTGTTGTGGTTATACAGAAGTGTTATGGGAAGTTTGGGAAAAGAGAAATCAGAGAGTGGGAAAGGCATGGTACTGATTTTCTCCTTCAATCTTGAGAAGCAGAGTGGTCTAGTGGATAGAGCCCAGGCTTGGGAATCAGAAAGATCTGGGTTTTAATCCCAGCTCTGCCAATTCTCTGCTGTGTGACCTTGGGTAGGTCACTTCACTTCTCTGTGCCTCAGTTACCTCATCTGGAAAATGGGGATTAAGACTGTGAGCCCCATGTGGGACATGGGCTGCGTCCAACCTGACTAACTTTTATCTGCCCCAGAGCTTAGTACGGTGCTTGGCATAATGGAAGCCCTTAACCAATACCATAAAAAAAGCAACTTGGGTGCTCCAAGGGGGCAAGGATTGAGAATTTAAAATCCACTGTCCTCTCCCGACAGTGCTTGGCACCATTGCTTGATAACTGAGTATCAAAGAAAACAACTCTTTTAGGCCTTTAATGGAGTGACTTACAACAAGATGGATCATGGAGCAGCAAACACAAAAACAGCCACGTTGGGCTGTCTCAACAGCAGGGCATAGCATTGTTGGCACTGCCTCCCTCCTCCCATACCCACTATTGAAAATGACCCTCAAGACCAGACCAGAATTCTGGAATTCTGCATGCTGGGACTCAACCCTAAAGTCTGCTCTGGGAATAGGGAAGGTTATGATGTATTCCACACACAAATAACCTTGTCAACAGATAAGGTGAAAGTGGAAAGAGTTCCAAGAAAGGAACAAGGGGTCAAGGAGGAGACACCAAAATTGATGGTGAGAAGGGCAGGCTTGGACACGAAAGGGGAAATGACAGGGAGTTCAGCAAGCTTGGTCAGGACGTTTGGGAGAGGATTTTAAAAAAATGCAAAGAAGCATCCAGAAGGGAATTGAAAGAAGCCTTAAAAGCAAACAAGAGCTCCAAAAGAGCTGAAGGAAATAGAAGGTCGAAATGGAAAAGCTCAAAGACACTACAAGACCAAGATGGAGAGGATGAGAAGCAGAGTCAATCAATGTTGTATTCAGTGCACTGTACTAGATGCAATATGCAAAACCTTCTATAATGCATGGTCAGTTGGAAAGGGGGTACCAGAGCATCCCTGAGGACAGAAAAACAATTTCAAGGCTTGGTGACATGCAGAGCAGAGGGACTGTTGAGAATAGACTGATTAGGCTATAAGCTGGTTGTGGGTGGGGAATGTGTCTGTCATATTGTTATACTCTTCCAAGTGCGTAGTACAGTTCTCTGCACACAGTCAGCACACAATAAATACGAATGACTGGCTGAGAGACCACTGTGGCAGTCAGACCTATCTGGTAAGGAGCATTCGGGAAAGGGATTGCTCTCCTGGAGCAGAGGGTGCTGGGAGACCACTGCAGCAGACGGACCAGCCTGGCAGGTAGCAATCAAGAGAGAGGATGCTCTCCTCGAGGAAGAGATGCTGGGGGACCACTGTGGCAGATGGACTAGCCTGACGGACAGCAGCCAGGGGGTGGATTGCTCTCCTCCAGTTAAGGTTTTGTAAAGACCAGGATATTAAGAGGCAATTCGAACACAGAGACAGGTTAGACCAAAAGTCAACAGGACAAGCCCATTAGCGGGGGTAGCGATCTAGCTTTAATAGGAGGGACATTTCAGCCACGCACACACCTGAATAGTATCTGATGATGATGATGAAAACAATAACATTTGTCAAGTGCTTACTATGTGTCAAGCACTGTTCTAAGCCCGAGACTGGATACCAGTTAATCAGGTTGGCCACATCTCTGTCCCAAATGGGGCTAGCAGTCTTTTAAGTAAGAGGAAGAACAGGTATCGAATCCCCATTTTGCAGATGAGGAAACTGAGGCACAGAGAAGTTAAGTGACCTACCCAAAGTCACACTGCAAGCATGTGACAGAGCCAGGATTAGAGCCCAGGTCCTCTGACTCTCACGCCCGTGCTATCTGCTTTTTTCATTTTGTGCTGCAGAAAGTATGGTCATCTTAAACTTCCTTGAATTTGATACTATAGATATATACACCCACAGCTGAGTCCAGCAAATTAGGCAGCAGAGAGAGACACAGAGAGAGACAGAGAGAGCCTGTAGACCCACACATGCACACACTAGGCACAGTTCGCAATCACACACAGATTTCCCCCACACAAATACAGACAGAAACATTTGCTCTCCTCATCCCCTTTGGCCGCCTCCACTGCAGTATGAAATCTTATAATGCTTTCCTCCTCCTCTCCACCTGCCAGTGCTGCTGCTACTAACATTTCTACTTCCTCTTTTGGGATTGCAGTTTTTGGTTCAATTTAATACGTGGAAGTGCAACTTGGTGGAAAGACCCTGGACCTGGGAGTCAGAGGACCTGGGTTCAAATTCTGGCTCTGTCACTTGACTGATGGATGACCTTGGGCAAGTCACTTGAATTCCCTGTGCCTCAACTTTCCAATCTGTAAAATAGGGATAAAATACCCAGTCTCCCTCCTATCTAGACTGTAGGCCCCATGAAGGGTAGGGAACCATGTCCAACCTGTTTATCTTGTTTTTCCCTCAGCGCTTAGTACAGCGTGTGGCATATAGTAAGCACTTAACGAATACCACAGTTATTACTATGGCAATGGCAGGGGAAGGCTAGGCAGGAGAAGCGTTTACCAGTTGCTTTGCCCCAGCCAAAATATACCCTGTTGCTCTCCCAGTCAGAAAGACAGGACTTAGAGACTCTTGCTGCAGATGAATCCTTGCCTGTTCCCACCTAATCGATAAAGCAATTGTATTGAAGGAGCACCAGGCCCAAAGAAGAGTGTTAAAAAGGGGTCAGGGGCAGGAGAATGAAAAATGAGGCAAGGAGTATGGAGGGTTGCCTGAAGAGTCGCTGGAGAAGGGATTGGATAAGTAAGGGGGACAGAGCTGGTAGAGTGGTAGAGTGGTAAAGTCAATAGGCAGGAGTTTCTGCCTGATGCACTTCAAAGTGATGTACACTGAACCAAAAGCAAAGCCAGGATCCACTAAATGTGTAACTGAGGAAGCATTAGTCATTGACAAAGGCAAGAGTGGAAAGTACTTCTACCCAGGCAGAAGTACCATATGTTCAGAAAACCAAAAGACCCAGGTCAAGCTCTTTGACAAGCTCAATGTTTCGACGTTCATCGTAAACAAGTGGGGCGGGGTGCGGGGTGACTACATGGATACAAATGAAGGCAGAAAACCCACTTCTGCTGGAACATGGGCTTTCACACTGTAGTTTTTAGGATATCAGGCTAATGTTTGCCTGATATCCTACTATCCTAATATCCTATAATGTAAGTGCTTAGTACAGTGCTCTGCACACAGTAAGCGCTCAATAAATACGATTGATTGATGTTTGCCTGACAACGGGAGCTTGTTTGGTGGACACAGCGCACCAATCAATAAATCAATCAATCGTATTTATTGAGCACTTACTGTGTGCAGAGCACTGTACTAAGCGCTTGGGAAGTACAAGTTGGCAACATATAGAGACGGTCCCTACCCAACAGTGGGCTCACAGTCTAGAAGGGGGAGACAGAGAACAAAACCAAACATATTAACAAAATAAAATAAATAGAATAGATATGTACAAGTAAAATAAATAGAGTAATAAATATGTACAAACATATATACATATATACAGGTGCTGTGGGGAAGGGAAGGAGGTAGGCGGGGGGATGGAAAGGGGGAGGAGGGGGAGAGGAAGAAGGGGGCTCAGTCTGGGAAGGCCTCCTGGAGGAGGTGAGCTCTCAGTAGGGCCTTGAATGGAGGAAGAGAGTTAGTTTGGCGGATGTGGGGAGGGAGGACATTCCAGGCCAGGGGGATGACGTGGGCCGTAGGTTTGAAGGTTTTGAGCCTGTTGTGTGACCTTGGGCAAGTTAATTGATTTCTCTGTGTTGTGGAGAAGCCACATGGCTAAGTGGACAGAGCACGGGCTTGTGAGTCAGAAGGACCTGGGTTCTAATCGTGACTCTGCTACAAGTCTGCTGCGTGACCTTGGGCAAGTCATTTTACTTCTCTGCACCTCAGTTACCTCATCTGGAAATGGGGATAAGAGCATGAACCACATGTAGGACAGGGGCTGTGTCTGACCTGATTAATTTGGATCTACCCCAGTGCTTAAAGCAATGCTTAGAACATAGAAAAGCGCTTAAAAATACCAGAGTTATTATGTTATTATTCATATTATTAGCTGTGCCTCAATTTCCTCATCTGGATAATGGGGATTCAATACCTGATCTCCCTCGCTCTTGATCAATCAATCAATCAATCAATCGTATTTATTGAGCACTTACTATGTGCAGAGCACTGTACTAAGTGCTTGGGAAGTACAAGTTGGCAACATATAGAGACGGTCCCTACCCAACAGTGGGCTCACAGTCTAGAAGGGGGAGACAGAGAACAAAGCAGAACATATTAACAAAATAAAATAAATAGAATAGATATGTACAAGTAAAATAGAGTAATAAATACGAACAAACATATATACATATGTACAGGTGCTGTGGGGAAGGGAAGGAGATAAGGCGGGGGAGATGGAGAGGGGGAGGAGGGGGAGATGAAGGAGGGGGCTCAGTCTGGGAAGGCCTCCTGGAAGAGGTGAGCTCTCAGTAGGGCCTTGAAGGGAGGAAGAGAGCTAGCTTGGCGGATGTGGGGAGGGAGGGCATTCCAGGCCAGGCGGATGATGTGGGCCAGGTGTCGACGGTGGGACAGGCGAGAAGGAGACACGGTGAGGAGATTAGCAGCAGAGGAGCAGAGGGTGCAGGCTGGGCTGTAGAAGGAGAGAAGGGAGGTGAGGTAGGAAGGGGCGAGGTGATGGAGAGCCTTGAAGCCCAGGGTGAGGAGTTTCTGCCTGATGTGTAGGTTGATTGGTAGCCACTGGAGATTAGACTATAAGGCCTAGGTGGGACAGGGACTGTGTCTGACCTGACGATTTTATATCTACTCCAGGTTTTAGCAGAGTCCTCGGCACATAGTAAGTGCTTAATGAACACTGTTATTATTATCAGTATTATTATTGTGCAAAAATGCACCCTCATGTAATTCAATTCATTTCAATTCAATAGTATTTATTGAGTGCTTACTGTGTGCAAAGCACTGTACTAAGACAGCACTTAGTACAGAGCTCTACACACAATAAGCACTCAGCAGATACCATTGAGCGATTGTGGACATCTGGGGATACTGTTTAGGAATGAAGAATATCTCCCAAATGACCAAAAGACACCTTTCATACATTCATTCATTCCTTCAATCGTATTTATTGAGCACACAATGTGTGCAGAGCACTGTACTAAGCGCTTTCATCTCCCAAATACACAGGGTCTTTCCCAGACCCACTAAGTTACATCTAAAATAACATCACATTATTTACCAGAATCAACCCGATCCTTTTCCAGACACTCAACTATTAGCTGCTTCCTTGTCCTCAGTCAGCTAATGGGAAAAGCTGAGAATAGCTAATCCCGGTTTGTTTGGCTAGCGTTGATGATAGGGAAATGTTCAACTTGGTGAAATTCAATATTGGTTTCATTCATCTCCATGAAATTAGAATCAACTCAGCACGCGCGCACACACACACACACACACACACACATATATGTGTATATATATATATATATATATATATATATATATATATATGTATATCTCCTGGATGAACTGTAGACGAATAAGAAATCCAGAGTTTTTAAGCACAGCATCACAATCTTGCCAAAGCTCAGTTCCCAGCCTTAGTTGAGTTACTATTCAACCAATTCAACTGGGAAGCACAAATGAGGGTTGATGGTGAGAAACTGACACGCCTCTTCCCTGCCGACTGCCTTTCTGGCAATTTATGTAGCGGAGTTGGAAAAGAAAATGCAAGAATCGTAGATGTGCCTGCGTCGTCGGACTTGAGATGAATCTCTTAAACACCACATGGCTGCCCAGTGAGTACTGCCTCGAGCCAACCATTCATGGAAATGGAGAAGAAGAGAGCAACATCATTTTCAGCCAGGAAATAAACAAGGCCGATGGGTTTCATGGTAAAAGCAGAAGGAGGAGAGAACATCGACAAGACTCTCAGTGCTCTGCTATCCATGATCTGTGGATCAGAAATGTCAGTTGGAAACACTCTTGTGGAGGAAGAAGTGGCTGCAGCCCAGTGAGCAAAAGAGGGATTATATCCAAAATTATAGCAATAATTTATTTGTCATGCCCATAATTTGTTTATTTCTATTAATGTCTGTCTCGCCCGCTATACTGTAAGCTCGTTGTGGGCAGGGAATGTGTCTGTCTTAGTGTCAAGAGCACAGACCTGGGAATCAGAGGACGTGGGTTCTAATTCCACCTCTGCCATTTGTCTGCTGTGTGACCATGGGCAAGTCACTTCACTTCTCTGTGCCTCAGTTACCTCATCTATAAAATGGAGATTAAGACTGTGAGCCCAATGTGGGACAGGGACAGTACTGTGGGACAGGGACAGTACTGTGTCCAACCTGACTACCTTTTATCTACCTCAGTGCTTAGAACGGTTCTTGGCACAAAGTTAAGTGCTTAACAAATACCGTTATTATCATTATTACTCTCCCAATCATTTAGTACAGTGCTCTGCACACAGTAAGTGTTCAGTAAATATGATCAATCAATCAATTGATTGATGCAGAGTGTCACTGCAAGAATATCCTGAAGTAATGGGGAGATGCAGAAATATGTCAAAGTTGGGGTGCATGATAATAATAAAATAATAATAATAATAATAATAATAATAATCAAAGCATAGGAAGGGTGATGCTTCTTGAAGTTGGACAACAGCTCAATCTACAGTCTAATCCCATCCAGGATGATCACTTTAACTGCAAGATGTAGAATATTACCTCCATGGAATAGTTAGGAAGTATCTTGCTCCTATCCTCAACACTTTGGCAAATGACTATACTCATTCAGATATCCAGGTAGGTATTTATTCAGCTATTTTTACCCTGACAGAGTTGGGTGACTTCCTGTTATATTTCCATTCTACCTCCTATTCCTATCACTTGTAAATGATTTTGGCCATTAGAATCTGAGTTTGAAGAGGGCAGAGGATATGTCTTTTGCTTAGCACTCGGCACTTCACTCAATCAATACCACTGATTGATGGATGGATTGATTGATGGACAGTTTCAATGGCAAAATGTCTAGGTCCTATATCTTTGTTGCACACACAAGGTAGAATCGAATGAAGAATCATCAACTTGTGAACAGGAATGGGTAAAATAAAAGGATCTGTCTAAACACTCAGCTGGCTGCCTCAAATTCCTTTGAACACTGGCAAAATCCAAATATCTTCTTTCTAAAGTTTGGGAAACACTAATTGTTGAGGCTTTCAGCAGAATGCTTTCCCCGTTTATTCTGGAAGCCAGGGAAAGCATTTATTTTTTTTCAGATTCATCATGGGCTTTTCCCCTAGGAACCCACAGATCAGACACAAAATCTTAGAGGATATTCTTGGGGTGGCAAACTCCCAGGAAAGAAGCAGATGATGATAGTGATGATGATAATGATGGTGATGATGATAATGATGGTGATGATGATAATAATAATAACATTTGTTAAGAGCTTACAAAGCTTAGTGCCCCAAGCACTGTAGTAAGTGCTGGGGTAGATACAAGATAACCAGATCTTACATGGGGCTCACAGACTAAGTAGGATGGAGAACAGTTATTGGATCCCCCTTTGGCAGATGGGGGAACTGAGGTACAGAGAAGTGAAGTGACTTTCCCACTTGGATGATTTGTATCTCAATTTTTGTGTCTCCTGCTGCAACCAATTGGGGTGAGAGTTCAAAAATTGTGTAGTTGAGGATCTATATTTTTATGCTGAGTACCAAGAGCCAAATTCTTTGGCAGGGTGTATAGTATTCAAATTAAAGCATAACCGCTTTTCCTGCATGGAACATCATGTAGGAGGATAGTGGTCTGGCAGATATGCATCAGTTTGAATAGTACAAATCAGCAGATGAAAGTTGTTTCAAAATACAAAAAAAATATTACTCTTTGGAAATACTACTGTGGCCCATGTTTCAGTCATGATTAGGCAAATGACCAGGAGGAGTTTTGTAAATAAATATGCTTTCCAGAGAAGATATATTTTTGAGAAGGAATATTAGAGGAAGGAAGGTGAAATGGAAAGGGAGAAAGGGAGGGAGTAATGAAGGGAAGGAGGGAAAGGAGTGGGGAAGAGAGAATGGGAGAAAAAAGGGAGAAAGGGAGGGAGAGTGAAATGAAAAAAGCAAGGGAGAAAGGGTCAGAGAGAGGAAGAGTGGTCCTTCACATTTGAAGATGATGTGGACAGGGATTGTGCTTATTATCCCCACCTTCTAAGCTTTATTAAAAGCATATTTCTTCCCAGAGGCCCTCTATGACTAACTCTTGTTTCCTCTTCTCCCCCTCCCTTATATATCACCCTTGCATTTGGATTTGTACCCTTTATTCACCTCTCCCTCAACTCCACAACATATCTTCTAGACTGTGAGCCCACTGTTGGGTAGGGACCGTCTCTATATGTTGCCAACTTGTACTTCCCAAGCACTTAGTACAGTGCTGTGCACACAGTAAGCACTCAATAAATACAGTTGAATGAATGAATAAATATATGTATATATATATATATCAAGCATTTAGTACAGTGCGCTGCACACAGTAAGTGCTCAATAAATATGATTGAATGAATGAATATATATTGGTATATATATATATATGTGTATATATATATATATGTGTATATATATATATGTGTATATATATATATATATATATGTATACATCTGTAATTTACTTATTTATATTAATGCCTGTCTCCCTCTCTTGACTGTGAGCTCACTGTGGGTTGGGAACATGTCTACCAAGTCTGTTATTTTGTACTTTCCCAGGCACTTAATGCAGTGCTTTGCACACAGTAAGCACTCAGTAAATACCACTGATTGAGTCCTTATCAATACAGTGTGGGCAATAAAACCAACATGTAGATCAACAGTCCTTTCAATCAATCTTATGTATTGAGTGCTTACTGTGTGCAGAGCACTGTACTTAGCACTTGGGAGATTACAATATCACAGTATAACAATTGGTAGATGCATTCCCTGACCACAATGAGTTTATAGCCTAGAGGGACAGACAGGCATTAATATAAATAAATTACGGCTAGGTATCTAAGTGGTGTGGGGCTGAGGGGGCGATGAAGGGTACAACTCTAAGTGTAAGGGTGATGTGGAAGGGAGTGTAGGAAAAGAGAAGCAGTATGGCCTTGTGGATAGATCATGGGGCTGTGAGTCAGAAGGACCTGGGTTCTAATATTGACTCTGCCTCTTGTCTGCTCTGTGACTTTGGACAAGTCTCTTAACTTCTTTGGGCCTCAGTTACCTCATCTGTAAAATGGGGATGAAGACTGTGAGCCCAATGTGGGGCATGGACTCTGTCCAACCTGATTACCTTCTATCTACCCCAGTGCTTAGTACAGTGCCTGGCACATAGTAAGCACTTAACAAATACCATAAAAAAAGAGGAAGTGAGGGCTTGGTCGTGGAAGGCCTCTTGTAGGAGATGGGCTTTTAATAAGGCTTTGAAGGTGGGGTGAAGCAGCGTGGCTCAGTGGAAAGAGCGTGGGCTTGGGACTCAGAGTCAAGAGTTTGAATACCAGCTCTGCCACCTGTCAGCTGTGTGACTTTGGGCAAGCCACTTAACTTCTCTGGGCCTCAGTTACCTCATCTGTAAATGGGGATTAAGACTGTGAGCCCCAGATGGGACAACCTGATCACCTTGTATCCCCTCGAGCACTTAGAACAGTGCTTTGCACATAGTAAGCGCTTAACAAATGCCACCATTATTATTATTATATGAAGAGGGAGGGAGTTCCAGGCCAGAGGCAGGATGAGGACAAGAGGTTGGTGGCAAGATAGACAAGATTGAGATATAATCAATCAATCAATCATATTTATTGAGCACCTACTGTGTGCAACACACTGTACCATGCACTTGGGAGAGTACAATATAATGGACACATAACAAGCTTACAGTCTAGATGGGGAAAGAGTATGTTGGCATTAGAGGAATGAAGTGTCTGGGCTGGGCTGAAGTAGGAAATCAGCAAGGTAAAGTAGGAGGGGGCAGGCTGATTGAGTGTTTTAAAGTCGATGGTAGCAGTAGTAGTAATGGTATTTATTAAGCACTTACTGTGTGCAGAATACTGTACTAAATGCTGGGAAAGAAAACACAGATGGAATAAGACCCTGTCCCTGTTCCTTGGAGGATTCACAATCTAAAAAAAAAAAAAAGGAGCGGGCGCTGCCATCAGATACATAAGGCTTTACAGGTGGATAGGGTGGTGGCCTGTAATATATGGAAGAGGGGAGAGTTCCAGGCCAGAGTCAGGACATGGTTGAGGGGGTTGATGGTGAGATAGATGAGATCAAGGTACAGTGAGAAGGTTGGCATTAGAGGAGAGAAGTGTGCAGGCTGGGTTGTAGTAGGAAATCAGGGAGGTGAGGTGGGGGGGGCAAGGTGATTGAGTGCTTTGAATAATAATAATAATAATAATGACATTTATTAAGCGCTTACTATGTGCAAAGCACTGTTCTAAGCACTGGGTACATTACAAGGTGATCAGGTTGTCTCACGGGGGCTCACAGTCTCTATCCCCATTTTACAGATGAGGTCACTGAGGCACAGAGAAGTTAAGTGACTTGCCCAAAGTCACACAGCTATGTAAGGGAGCCGGGATTTGAACATACGGCCTCTGACTCCAAAGCCCGGGCTCTTTCCACTGAGCCATGCTGCTTCTCTAAGCCGATGGTAAGCAGTTTCTGTTTGATGTGGAGGAGGGTGGGCAAACACTGGAGCTTCTTGAGGCGTGGGGAGACATGGACTGAACTTTTTTCAGATAAATGATCTGGGCACTAGAGTGAAATATGGATTGGTGTAAGGAGAGACAGGAGGCGGGTTGGTCAACAAGAAGGCAGAAAAAATGGTGGACAGGATATTCATTCATTCATTCATTCAATCGTATTTACTGAGCATTTACTGTGTGCAGAGCACTTTACTAAGTGCTTGGATATGATATGTGCTTGGACCAGCATAGTAGTAGTTTGGATGGAGAGGATTGGGCAGATATTAGCGACATCATGAATGTTGAACCGACAGAATTTGGCGACACTGAATACGAAGTTTGAATGAGAGAGATGATTCGAGGATAGTGCCAAGGTTATGGGCTTGTGAGATAGGGAGGGCAGTTGTGTTGTCTACAGTAATAGGAAAGATGATAGAGGACAGGGTTTTGGTGGGAAGATATGGAGTTCTGATTTGGACCTGTTTAGCGAGAGATGTTGGAGGAATGTCCAAGTAGAGATGTCTTGAAGGCAGATGGAAATGTAAGACTAAAGGAGAGGTGATTAGTCAGGCTTAGAGAGGTCGATTTGGGAATCATCCACACAGAGATGGTAGTTGAAACCATTGGGGTGAATTAATTCTCCAAGGGCGTGGGTGTAGATGGACTCTAGAAGCAGACCCAGATCTGAGACTTGAGTGACTTCCACAGCTAGAGAATGGGAGATAGAGGAGGAGCTCCTGAAAGAAACTTAGAAGGAGTGGCCAGAAAGATAGAAGGCAAACGAGAATGGGACAGTGTCAGTGTAGCCAAGTTTGGATAATGTTTCAAGGATAGGAAATGGTCCAAAGTGTCACAGGCAGCTGAGATTTAGAGAAGGATTAAGATGGAGTAGAGGCCATTGGATTTGGTAAGAAGGTCATTGGTGACTTTAGAGAGGGCAGTTTCTGTGAAGTGAAAGGGATGGAAGCCAAATTGGAGGGAATGAAAGAGAGAATTTGAGAAGATGAAATGGAGGCAGTGGGTGTAGACAGCTATTACTACTACTACTACTGTTGCTGCTACTGCTGCTACTACTACTAAGCAGCATGGCTCAGTGGAAAGATCCCAGGCTTGGGAGTCAGAGGTCATGGGTTCTAATCCCAGCTCCACCGCTTGTCAGCTGTGTGACCTTGAGCAAGTCACTTGACTTCTCTGTGCCTCAATTCCCTCATCTGTAAAATGGGGATGAAGACTGTGAGCCCCACAAGGGACAACCTGATAATCTTGTATCCTCCCCAGTGCTTTGCATATAGTAAATGCTTAATAAATGCCATCATCATTATTATTACTACAATATATCAAGGACATTCCCCAGGCAGAAAGTATAAATAATCTGAACATCAGTCATTTCCTGCTTAGTCATAGTAGTAGTAGTTAGTCGCCAGAAAGCGAATCTGCGGATCTGTTTCCGGCCTTCCCTCTTCCAGCATGTCGGCTTGCACTCTTCTCTCCCTGGAAAAATCCAGAAGCTTACGGATAAAGACTTCCTGAAACCCCTGCTCCACAAGATCCACATCAACCCGCCGGCGGAAGTGTCGTCGTCTCTCAAAGTCTACCAAGGGCACACCCTCGAGAAAACCTACATGGGGGAATATTTCTTCTGGGCCGTCAACCCCTTGGCCAGGGACTACATCTTATTCAGATTCGACAAGCCCGTCAACGTGGAGAGGTCAGTCACCGTTCCAGTCCAGTCTAAAGAAAAAGAAACCCGAGGACCTCCTTCCCTTCCCCACGGCACCTGTATATATGTATATATGTTTGTACATATTTATTACTCTATTTATTTATTTATTTTACTTGTACATATCTATTCTATTTATTTTATTTTGTTAGTATTTTTGGTTTTGTTCTCTGTCTCCCCCTTTTAGACTGTGAGCCCACTGTTGAGTAGGGACCTTCTCTATATGTTGCCGTCTTGGACTTCCCAAGCGCTTAGTACAGTGCTCTGCACACAGTAAGCACTCAATAAATATGATTGATTGATTGATAGAGCAAGGAGCAGTAGTAGTGTTTATTGATCACTTGGAAAGTAGGATATTAGGAAGTACAGGATAAGAAAATGCCACATTCCCTTCCCCCAAGGAGATTTCACTCCACCTGGGGAGACAGACATAAGAGTATTTTACAATTCAGGTGGTCAAAATGAATAAGTGAGTGAACATGAATGCTTAGAAACATATAAATAAGTACTAGGGATTGAACCAGGCATTAACACGTATTCACCACTTGCCCCATCTTTCACTTACTTGCCAACAAGATAAACAGTGCCATCTCACCTTAACTGTGAGAATAATAATGGAGTGCAATAAATGCGGACTCTGCTAAGCCCTGGAGTGTGTTAAGGGCACAGAACATGTCTGCTAATTCTGTTGTATCGTACTCTCCCAAGTGTTTAGTACACTGCTCTGCACAAAGTAAGCACTCAATAAATACCATTGACTGATTGATTGAGTGGGTTCAAGATCATCAGATCAGACAAAGTCCCTGAACCGCTCAGGGCTGGTCTAAGAGATCTGCAGTGCAGAATGGTGGATAGGCTTTCAAAGTCTTGTCAGCAATACAAAATGGCAGCCCGGAGTGTAGACCACCCATGAATCTAGTTCTACCAGTACTATACAGTCTTGTAGAACATTGAAATGAACCCTTTAACTATGGCGGATCCTCTGAATAACTGAATCCATGGAAAGCCAAGTGGGAGTTTACAAAAGTCCTTTGCTTCAGTATGATCAAGTGTGCTAAATAAAACTAATGGATTCATTTCCTGATTTTGAGAAATTTCTAGCAGCTTTGTGTGGGTTTCAGAGTTGTTGACAGATCTTGTGATGGAACTGTCTGGCACCACAAGGTATTATTTCACTGAAAAAAGCCCCCCTCCCCTATAGTACAACATGATAAATGCATTAGCAAAACTCTGTTATCTTAGGATAACATCTCTATTAAGAACTGTCACCACTATACCTTAAAATGCTTTTCTGAAAGTTGAAAACAAAACTGTATCAGCAGAAACCAAATTTGATCAGTTACAGCACTGGAAAATAGGGAGATCACTCTTGGAAAAGTGTCAGATAAATGAGAGATCTATGAAGATGAGGGATATGGCTTTCTTTCTTTCTCCTTTCAGACCTTGATGTCCAGAAGTTGAAATAATCCTTTTTTAAGTTAGAAATGTAGAAATGACAAATTTGGGAAACACTAAATTCTGCAGGATGCTTGGGACCCAAGCCCTGTCTGAACAGATCATTATATTTTCTATTGTTGCTGGAATACAGTCACATTTCTTTATATTAAAAAATACATGCATCTTATTACATACATGGAAAGCACAAAAGGCAAATGCATTCATTGATTTACTTACTTTTAGTCAGAGGTAAAACGTTGAACATGCTGCTACGTCCAATTTGTATCTTCACAGCTCTTTGAGTACAGTACAGAGTATTAGTCTACCTGCCTTACCTTATGTATAAACCACAGTACCACTTAGATCTGATAGATCAAGTGTTTCCATGCTTTTTACAGGATATCACACTTTTGATCTAATGGACTAGCATAGATAGCCTTGAAAAATTTGTAAAACTGAGTTTTCTGAATATATGGGGCTTTTTACAGTACTTTTTTATAGGTGTTTTTCTTGTCTTTACATTTCTATCATATATCTGCTCTATCAATGGGTAGAGTAGGGAACAGTAAGGTAGTGTGAAAATGCCAACCCTGAATGGAATCTGTTGAAAAGTCTTCATTTATTGATTCCGTTGTTAATCCTATTTATTGTAGTATCTCAATGCTTGCTAGGTGCTTGATCCCTGGTATTGTTAATCGTGTTTGCCAAAGCTTAAGTTCATTAAGGATCATTTTTCTTTGGAAGTTCCTGCATGGTATGTAAATGATTACTACTAATAATAACAATAATAATGATGATGATTGTTAAGTGCTTACTGTGTGCCAAGCACTGTGTTAAGCACTGGGGAAGATAAAAGATAATAAGGTTGGACACAGTCCCTGTCCTACATGGGGCTCACAGTCTAAGGGGGAAGGAGACCAGGCACCGAGTCCCCTTTTACAGGTGAGAAAACCCAGGCCCAGGGAAGTGAAGTGACTTGCCCAAGACAACACAGTAGACAAGTGGCAGAGCCAAGTTTAGAACCCAGGTCCTCTGCCTTCCAGGCCTGTGCTTTTTCCACTCTGCCACACTATAGAGAATGAATAAATCTAGACTGTGGGACCGTCTCTATTTGTTGCCAACTTGTACTTCCCAAGTGCTTAGTACAGTGCTCTGCACACAGTAAGCGCTTAATAAATACGATTGATTGATTGAATAAATGAGTAAAGTGGAGGAAATGATAATAATAATAATGATATTTGTTAAGCACTTACTATGTACCAAGCACTGTTCTAAGCACTGGGGTAGATACAAGGTTATCAGGTTGTCCCACGTGGGGCTCACAGTCTTCATCCCCATTTTCCAGATGAAGTAACTGAGGCACAGAGAAGTGAAGTGACTTGCCCAAAGTCACACAGCTGACAAGCGGCGGAGTCAGGACTAGAACTCATGACCTCTGACTCCCAAGCCCGGGCTCTTTCTGCTAAGCCACACTGCTTCTAAATTGATGTATGCACAAGTATTATAGGATGATATAAGTAGGGTAGTGTGATCCAATCAGGGAAGACTTTCTGGAGGAGGGCTTTTTTAATGAGGGTCTTGAAGGTGTGGATGAATGTGGTTTCGCAGATTTGAAGGGTGAGAGAGTTTATGTGGGGAAGTGGTGTGAGCAATATTAGAGATTGAAACTGCAGCCCCTGAAACCACTGTTCCACTGCTTTCTGACCTTTGATGGGTGGGCCCCTGTGAAAATTTCTTAGTTATCATTATTACCTACTTCCCTTTCTTTCTGACTGTTCTAAACACTCTGAATCTGAGGGTCTATCTTGTCAGATTGTCAACTCCTTGAAGGCAGGGACTATTTGTCATATTTCTAGCAAACTCTCCCAAATGCTTATTACAGTGCCTAGCACCCAGTAGGCACTCAATGAAAGACGTTGGTTGATTGAGGGCCAAGCTGTTTATGGTGTAGGAAGAAAGCACTGAATAAAAAACGATCCGACATTCAGAATTCGAGTTCCACATTCATTTTGGCTCCAGACTCACCTATGTGGATAAAAGACCTAAAGTTCTGATCCTGTGCAATCCAATTAATCGATTAATTGATCGTATTTATTGAGTGCTCACTGTGTGCAGAATACTGTACTAGGCACTCAGGAGTGTGCAGTACAACGGAGTTCATTCATTCCTTCAATAGTGTTTATTGAGTGCTTATTGTGTGCAGAGCACTGTACTAAGCCCTGGGAAGAGTACAATATAACAATAAACAGACACATTTCCTTCCCACAACGAGCTTACAGTCTAGATGGGGAGACAGATATTAATATAAATTATTAAATAAATTACAGACTTGTACATAAGTGTTGTGGGGCTGGAAGGGGGATGAATAAAGGGAGTTGATAGACATGTTCCCTGCCCACAATGAGGTGACAGTTGAGAGGGGGAGACAGAGTTATAAATAAGTACATTCCAGATATCTACATAAGTGCCATGGGGCAGAGGGGAAGGGTGAATAAAGGGGGCAAATCCAAGTGCAGGAGCAACACAGAAGGGAGTGGGAGAAGAAGAGGTGAGAATTTGTTCAAGAAAGGCCTTTTGGTGGAGATCAATCAATCAATCAATCAATCACTCACTTCCATAAGGCACAGCGTGGCTCAGTGGAAAGAGCCTGGGCTTTGGAGTCAGAGATCATGGGTTCAAATCCCGGCTCTGCCAGTTGTCAGCTGTGTGACTTTGGGCAAGTCACTTCACTTCTTTGTGCCTCAGTTCCCTCATCTGTAAAATGGGGATTAAGACTGTGAACCCCATGTGGGACAACCAGATCATCTTGTATCCCCCCAGTGCTTAGAACAGTGCTTTGCACATAGTAAGCGCTTAACAAATACCATTAAAAAAAAAGTGGGGGACAGCAATTATCTGTCTGATATGAGGAGGGAGGGCTCTCCAGGCTAGAGACAGGATATGGGCGAGAGGTTGGTGGCATGATAGATGAGATCGAGGTACAGGTTGGCATTAGAGGAGCAAAATGTGCAGGCTGAGTTGTAGTAGGGACTCAGTGAGGTGAGATAGGAGGGAGCAAGATGACTTAGTGCTTTAAAGTCAATGGTGAGGAGTTTCTGTTTGAAGCTGAGGTGGGTGGGCAACCACTGGAGTTCCCTGAGGAGTGAGGAAACATGGACTGAATGGTGTCCAAGATAAAGATAAATGAGCCAGGCAGCAGAGTGAAGTATGGATTGGAGTGGAGAGAGAGGGGAAGCAGGGAGTCAGCAACGAGGCTGATGCAGTCATCGAGGTGGGATAGGGTAAGTGCTTGAACCAATGTGGTAGCAGTTTGGTTGGAGCTGAAAGGGTGGATTTTAGCAATGTTTTGAAGGTAGAACTGACAGGATTTGGTGATAGATTGAATATGTGGGTTCAGTGAGAGATATGAGTTGAGGATAACGCCGAGGTTATGGGCTTGTGAGACAGAGGATGGTGGTGATGTCTACAGTGATAGGAAAGTCAGGAGGAGGACAGGTGAACTAGAACTTGAACTCACTGACCCACAGCCTCGGAGAGCAGATGACTAATACTGTTGCAATTTGATAGATAGGAACACTGAATTAAAGTGAAGTAGCTTCCCTGAGATAGCCAGTCAATCAGAGCACAGTAATATTAGAACTCGGAGTTCCCAAACATACTTGCCCTTTAAATGACATATAAGGGTTAAGGATGAAATGGTACAAAAAAAAAGGAACACCCATTTCAACTTCATTTTTGGCATTGCCTTCTGAACCTTGAACATTTTATTACCTTCCTATATTGAGTGGCTTTTCAAGTGGTCCTGCTGTGAGCCAGTAAAATTACTAAGAGGTTTCTGATTTCACAGCTATTTTTTTTATTACATTTGGAAGCCTGTTTTAAGGAGAACTAAATCTCCAGGTTCACTATTTTACTGTAGCAAAGATTGACATCTAAATTATGATCTAAAGCAAGAACAGGGCTGTAGCTTTCATTGAATGGAGAGAGAGGAAGAAACAGAGCTTTTTTAAAAAAATATTGGTGATGGAGTAGCGTTCAGAAACTTTCGAGCATCCTAAAATCCAAATATCTGCAATGAAATGGTGCGAGAGTGCTGGTCACCCATTCATATCAGTTGATTCAGAGTTAACTTTTCTTAATCTGGCCTTAAGAACTGCTTCTCTCCCCCCCGTCACCCCTCCCCCCCCCCACAATATGGGGCAAGTGCCATTCCCAGATCAGAAATGGATACCATCTTAATAATTGTCAGTGGTGATTGCTGGGACACGATGTCCAAATGGTCAGCTCCTTGAGGGCAGGGATTGTGCCAATTCTATTGCATTGGGCTCTCCCAAGCACTTAGTACAGAGCTCTGCACCCAGGAAGTGTTCAATAAATACTGTTGACTGATCGATTGTTGGATGCCCATAGTAGTAGCATTTGCCACCTCCCTGATCATGTCCTCCCAATCCCAGGGTCTTAGCTCTCCCACATATATGTGACTTATCCCCTGTCTTTATTTCCATTTGTTGTTCCCCAAGGTACAGGTGTTTTCCCTCCTGTTCCCAATCTCTGTAAACTATTTGTGTCTTCCTGTCTTTCCCATTAGACTATAAACTCCTCCAGAGAAGGGACCCTCCCAGAGGAGCCACCGATTGGAAATTGCCCTCACTCCATTGGGCTGGAAAATTCCATCAAGCTGTTTGCCTGTCCAGTGTTTGGGTGGACATGACTCTGAAGTGATTCTCCCTAAAAATGTCTAGGGTAAAATTAGTTAATTTTACCATAAAGGCACACAACTTCTATCTCACCTTATTGCTTATCCCTCAATTGAAGCTTAACTGCCATCTCATAGAAGCAGCATGGCTTAGTGGATAGAGCACAGGCCTGGAGTCCAGAAGGACCTGGGTTCTAATCCCAGCCCTGTCACATGTCTGCTGTGTTACCTTGGGCAAATCGCTTACCTTCTCTGTGCTTAGTTACCTCATCTGTAAGATGAGGATAAGAGTGTGAGCCCCATGTAGGACAGGGACTGCGTCCAACCCAATTATCTTGTATCTAACCCAGCACTTAGAACAGTGCTTGGCACATAGTAAGCATTTAACAAGTACCATAATAATAATAATAATTATTATTATTATTGGGAAGCAGCGTGGCTCAGTGGAAAGAGCACGGGCTTTGGAATCAGAGTTCATGGGTTTGAATCCCGACTCCACCAATTGTCAGCTGTGTGACTTTGGGCAAGTCACTTCACTTCTCTGGGCCTCAGTTACCTCATCTGTAAAATGGGGATTAAGACTGTGAGCCCCCCATGGGACAACCTGATCACCTTGTAACCTCCCCAGCGCTTAGAACAGTGCTTTGCACTTAGTAACTGCTTAATAAATGCCATTATTATCATTATTATTATTATTATTATCTCTGTACTTTGGGGCATGGGGCTAGCTGTCAGTCCAGGGGAAAGGGTTTACCTTGGGGCATCAGGAGACCTGAGGTCCAGTTCCAGCTCTGTCTGCTGGGGCCGTGCCATCAGCGGGTAAGGTTTCTGAGAGAAGAACCACAAGTGAAGGTTTCTGAGCGAAGAACATTGTGTTCCGCAAGGTGGATGGGCCCAGAGGGAATCCGGAAAACCAGGTGGTAACATGGTTGGTGAAGACCGCAGTGGCTACCTGGGCCACCGGTCTCCGGGTCACGGTGCTCTGGCCCACGTTGGCACCAAGCACCTGCTCACTTGGGATGTCACTGGGTCCTGGATGTCAGAAGCCTTTGCGTGCCCTTTGCCGTATGCTGTCCCCTATTTGCTTCCCTCATTGTACGCCGTGCCCCAGCGGGAATACGATGTGCTGGAAGGAGAGAGTGAGAGTGGCTTCGCACAAACCACGAGCGCCATCACCAACTACCCTGCCCAGGATAGCAATCTTGAAGTCTTAGGATGGAAGTTCTTTCTATCCAAAAAGAAGGAGCTGGGCTTTGTGATGGTATTTGTTAAGTGCTTACTATGTTTTAAGCACTGTTCTAAGCACTAGGGTAGATACAGTCCCTCTCCCACATGGGGCTCACAGTCTTAATCCCCATTTTACAGATGAGGTAACTGAAGCACAGAGAAGTTAAGTGACTTGTCCAAGGTCACACAGCAGACAAGTGGCAGAGCAGGATTAGAACCCAGTTCTTTCTGACTCTCAGGTCTATGCTCTATCCATTAAGCCATACTGTTTGTGGTCGAGGGGTGGCTTTGTGCCATCGTATCGCTTAAGGGATTAGTACCTAACAGTTCAATTTAGAAGGGTAAAAGGTGTAAAAGTCAAAGGGGGGTCAGTTTTAAGGATTTGGTTAAATCCTCAATCCCAAGTAAACCATCTTCCAGACCAGAAACAAATGAAAGCAAAGGGAATGGTGGAACTGGCTCGCATGGACTGGATCGTGCATGTTTTAGACTTTGGCTTAGATGGAAAACAGAATTTCATTTTTTGTCCCACTTCTGAACTTATCCTATGAAAAAATAAAAATATGTTATCAAAAACTTTCTTTTACCTAAAATCCTTCCAGAAAATATGCTCTATGACTTTCTTAGAGATGAGAGATGTTTGCTTTTTAATTAAACAGCATGGAAATCCAGGAGAGTAGAGGTGGGCTATAAATGCTGCCTTTAATGAGTTGCAAGAATAAGGATTCTTCATCCAAAAGACTATAGATAAACCATATGGGCATTCTTTCCTTTTTGTTTATTCAATATCAGTTTAATCAATATTTCATCTCTTTGTGTGGTATAAAATGGTCATTCCTGCTTGCAGTCACAGTAAAATGAACTAAAAGCATAGACACCAAAATCTGTTTATAGGTTTTGAAATCTATCTCACAATCTATCAGTTAAACTCTATTATGTTATAATGAAAAGACACTATCACTAATAGGTCAAACATTCTGTCTCATGTTATTCTCTTTTTTGTGATGGTAAATACAGTGTTGTTATCTCTGGATATTATGACAGCTTCGGGCAAAGCATACCGCACCAGAGATGAGCACTTTAATTTAAAAAAGTGAAATGAGAGAACTGAGAAGGAAGAAGGGAAGTCTGGAGACAGAAATAGCTGCTAACAATCAAAAGTAGGGGAAACGAACAATGTTGGTTCTTTTTTTTTCAATGGTATTTGTTAAGCACTTACTACGTGCCAAGCATTGTACTAAGCTCTGGAGTTGATACAAGAGAATCAGTTTAGACCCAATCCCTATCCCACATGGGGCTCACGGTTTAAGTAAGAAGAACAGGTGTTGACTCCCAGTTCTACAGATGAGAAACCGAAGCCCGTAGAAGTGGCCCAAGGTCACATAAGGCAGGTGGCAGAGCTGGGATTATTACACAGGTCCTCCGACTCCCAGGCCCATCCTCTTTCCAGTTATACATGCTCCTTCTCTCAAGGTAGACCCACATGTATAACCCAGAAACATACCCAACGTCTGACAGGAACCAGAAATCAGAGCTTCAAGTGAAAGTCAGTGACCCTGAAGGAGGAGGAATAGTATGGTTAGCTCTTTATTCAGTGGGATTTACTGAGCTCTATCTCTGCACAGATCACTGTGCTAAGCACTTGGGAAACTACAAAACAATGGAGTTGGTAGACACGATCCCTGCCCTCAAGGAGTTTCCAGTCTAGTTGGGGAGATTACTCTCTGGTAGTCAAGAGGTCTGGGTTTCTCTTCTGGCTCTGAAGGCAGTGGAATGCCATCAGTGTTGAAGTGGAAACTGAGGCCCAGAGAGGTTATATGACTTGTTCAAAGCCACACAGGAGTCAGGTGGCAGGGCAGGGACCAGAGCCCCTGTCCCCTGATTCCCAGTTCCATGCACTTTCCACTAGGCCTCGAATCAAATCAATCAATCAATCAATCGTATTTATTGAGCGCTTACTATGTGCAGAGCACTGTACTAAGCGCTTGGGAAGTACAAATTGGCATCACATAGAGACAGTCCCTACCCAACAGTGGGCTCACAGTCTAAAAGCCATAGTCAAAGCCATAGTCCCTGCCTTTGAGGAGCTGCCAATCGAACAGCCAATGCATGGATTTTACTGACTCTGGTCTTCCCTTTCCACATCCCACAATTGTGGGAACATTCAGAGTCAGATGAGATAACGTACTAATATTGACATTTGGATTTTTCATTTTTGTTGAAAGCTTTCTATTGTTTGATCGCTTTTGTCCCAGCCCAAGTCTTTCTAGGCTGGTCTCAAGGGTCCTGGGACAATTAGCATTCTTTGCTGGGGTGCACTGGAGATGGGAGTTCAAGAGTCTGTGTCTACAATAGGCAATAGAGACATCCCAACTCATGTTGTTTGGGGAGCTGGCTAAATTTAAGTGTTCTGTGAAGGAAGCAGGCAGAAGCATGTTATGGGAAGAAAAAGACTTTTTGGTTTGAGATGCCTGGGATGGTTTCCAGATCATACGGCTGTCAGGGTTTCATGTACAGAAGACCTAAACTCATTTTGCCTTTCTTGTTGGGATTCTCTTCTCTTTCTTGTCATTTGTTGTTCTTCCTCTAATTCCAGTGGTGAATCCCAAAGCTTTCACTTTGGGCCATTTCCTCTAGTCTGTGAGCTGGTTGTGGTCAGGGAACGTTTCTCCCAACTCTGTTATTCTGTACTCACCCAAGCGGTTAGTAAAGTGCTCTGCACACAGTAAGTGCTCAATGAATATCAATCATTCAATCGTATTTATTGAGTGCTTACTGTGTGCAGAGCACTGTACTAAGCACTTGGGAAGTACAAGTCGGCAACACATAGAGACAGTCCCTACCCAACAGCGGGCTCACAGTCTAGAAGGGGGAGACAGAGAACAAAACCAAACATACTAACAAAATAAAATAAATAGAATAGATATGTACAAGTAAGATAAATAAATAAATAGAGTAATAAATATGTACAAACATATATACATATATACAGGTGCTGTGGGGAAGGGAAGGAGGTAAGATGGGGGGAATGGAGAGGGGGGCGGGGGGAGAGGAAGGAAGGGGCTCAGTCTGGAAAGGCCTCCTGGAGGAGGTGAGCTCTCAGCAGGGCCTTGAAGGGCGGAAGAGAGCTAGCTTGGCGGATGGGCAGAGGGAGGGCATTCCAGGCCCGGGGGATGACGTGGGCCCTGGGTCGATGGCGTGACAGGTGAGAACGAGGCACGGTGAGGAGATTAGCGGTGGAGGAGCGGAGGGTGTGGGGTGGGCTGTAGAAGGAGAGAAGGGAGGTGAGGTAGGAGGGGGCGAGGTGATGGAGAGCCTTGAAGCCGAAGGTGAGGAGTTTCTGCCTGATGCGCAGATTGATTGGTAGCCACTGGAGATTTTTGTGGAGGGGAGTAACATGCCCAGAGCATTTCTGGACAAAGACAATCTGGGCAGCAGCATGAAGTATGGATTGAAGTGGGGAGAGACACGAGGATGGGAGGTCAGAGAGAAGGCTGATGCAGTAGTACAGATGGGATAGGATGAGAGCTTGAACGAGCAGGGTAGCTGTTTGGATGGAGAGGAAAGGGCGGATCTTGGCAATGTTGTGGAGCTGAGACCGACAGGTTTTGGTGACGGCTTGGATGTGAGGGGTGAATGAGAGAGCGGAGTCGAGGATGACACCAAGTTTGCGGGCTTGTGAGACGGGAAGGATGGTAGTGCTGTCAACAGAGATGGGAAAGTCAGGGAGAGGGCAGGGTTTAGGAGGGAAGACAAGGAGTTCAGTCTTGGACATGTTGAGTTTTAGGTGGCAGGCAGACATCCAGATGGAGATGTCCTGAAGGCAGGAGGAGATGCGAGCCTGGAGAGAGGGGGAGAGAGCGGGGACGGAGATGTAGATCTGGGTGTCATCAGCGTAGAGATGACAGTTGAAGCCGTGGGAGAGAATGAGGTCACCAAGGGAGTGAGTGTAGATCGAGAACAGAAGAGGACCAAGCACTGAACCTTGGGGAACCCCCACATTAAGGGGATGGGAGGGGGAGGAGGAGCCTGCAAAAGAGACTGAGAATGAATATGATTGATTGCTTGATTGGCTTTGATTGTCTTATCTTCAAGTCCCAGAAGAATCCATTTCTGGGTTGACTACCCCATTTGGGGCAAATTAATGACAAGCAAGCTTATCGGAATATGGTTTTCTCTTTTCACATATCACTCCATTAACAGAAAATCCTCTGACACAGAAACCAGGAGCCTGTGTTTTGCCCCTTGTATCACCACAATTCTTGTTTCCTCCCTTTCTATTCCGTTCAATCTAGAGGATTTCCCTTCACACTGCCACCTCTGATACTCTCATGCTGAGGGACCTAAGTACCACAAATATGTTTGAGTTGTTTGGGATAATATTATCCCAGGAATTTTCCAAGTAAAACTTTGGTTAGAAAGTGAAATTCAAGACCCGGAATGTATGTTTCTGTGGTCCTAGGGAAATGTCCATTAGGAGAGCCATCAAGATGGAAGGAAAATGACTGACCCTTGATTAGTCTAAGAGCAGAGCCGTGTCAGAGGTTTGACCTCAGAATCGAGAGTGCCTTCTGAAACCCAGAGCAAGCAGATTCTCCAAGTTCCACAGTGATGAAGCAGGAGAAGGGGGCAGCAGGGAAATCATTAAATATTCATATCACAATTCATTCATTTTTTTAAACAACTACATAATCATTTTATTAGTCGGGACCTGAAACTGCTATGACGTAAGGAGGTGAGCAGCCCCATTTTCGAGATTACTTAAATGAACTCACCCAGCTCACGCTGTCAACCCAGTTTGCAACTGCTGAATCTTGAATCAACAGCTAATTTCTACCACCCTTGGGTGGGTGGGGGAGGGAGGGGCAGGGGGAAGTGGGGTGAAAAAAGCAGGTATCCCAACATGCTCTACACCCACACAAACACCATTCACCCATTAGTTCCTTCATTTTTCCATATTGTGGCATTGCTGATTTTCCTCCAGCTCTCACTATTTGTAAGTAACTTGTACCTCCCCCATCCCTCCCATTACACTGTAAGCTCATTGAGGGCAGTGGCTGTATCTTTTGCTTCTCTTTGACTTTCCCAAGTGCTTAGCACAGTGCTAGGGCACACAATAGGCACTGTATAAACACCAGTGATTGACTGATCAAATCCAATGTGAAATGGAGTGACAGTACACGGCTAGTCCAGTACTCTACACCTAGTAGGTGCTTAGTAAGTACTGTGAAATGAATAAATGAATACAGTGTGATAGAGAAAAAATGTGCTACTCTCTATTAGATTGTAAGGGCCTTGAGGGCAGGGATCAGGTCTACCAACTCTAGCGCTTAGTATAGTGCTCTGCACACAGTAATTGCTCAATAAATATGATTGAATGAACTCTATTGTAAACTCCCAAGGAATTAGTGCACTGCTTTGCACAGAATAAGTGGTGAATAAATACTACTAATGGCTTGATTGATTGACAGGAGAGACTTTAACATAAAAAAGGCCTGCTGTGTGATTTGAGGGAACTTTCTTAACCTCTCTGGGCCTCATTTCCTTCACAGTGTGTCAAATGGGGATTAGATAGATTCTGAACCCCATGTGGGACAGGGACGGTGTCTGATCTTGTATCCACTTTAATGCTCAGCACACAGTAAGTGTTTAATAACCTTTGTAAGATTTATCATCTCCCTGAAAGAATCAATCAAACAGTAGTAGACATGTTTAGTTTGAGGTGTCGATGGGACATCCAAGTGGAGATGCCTTGGAGGCAAGAGGAGATATTGTATTGCAAGTAACCTTCCCCTCAGCTCCACAGGGCTTATGTCCATATCTGTGACGTATTTATTTATATGAATGTCTGTCTCCTCCTCTAGACCATAAACTTGTTGAGGGCAGGGAATGTGTCTAACAACTCTGTTGCATTTTACTTTTCCAAGCACTTAGTACAATGCTATGCACATAGGAAACAATAAATACCCCTGATTGACTGAATGATTGATAGGACAGATGAGAGGTCAGGGCTTGAGAGGTAGGTTCGGGTGTCATCCGCAGAGAGGCAGTAGCTAAAGCTATGTGAGCCAATGAGCTCCCCGAGAGAATGAGTAATAAGAACAATAATCAATCAATCAATTATATTTATGGAACATGTGCTGTGTGCAGGGCACTGTACTAAGCGCTTGGGAGAGTACAACAATACAACAGCCACATTTCCTGTCCACAACGAGTTTACAATCTGGAGGGGGAAACAGACATTAACATAAATAAATTATGGATATGTACATAAGTGCTGTGGGGCTGGGAGACACAGAAGGGAGTGGGAAAATAATAAGGATGGTATTTGTTAAGTGCTTACTATGTGCTAAGCACTGTTCTAAGCACCAGGGGAAATACAAGATAATCAGTTTAGACAAGGTCACTGTCCTTCTCAGGGCCCATAGTCTGAGTAGGAGGGAGAACGGTCCCCTTCTAGACTGTGAACCCATTGTTGGGTAGGGACTGTCTTTATCTGTTGCCGACTTGTACTTCCCAAGCGCTTAGTACAGTGCTCTGCACACAATAAGTGCTCAATAAATACGACTGAATGAATGAATGAATGCACAAGTATTGGCTCCCCATTTTACAGATGAGGAAACTGAGGCACAGAGTAAATTAGATGACCCAGAACAGAGCCTTTTGCAATGACTCTAGCATTTATTACTCTGTTTATTTATTTATTTATTTATTTTACTTGTACATTTCTATCCTACTTATTTTATTTTGTTGGTATGTTTGGTTCTGTTCTCTGTCTCCCCCTTTTAGACTGTGAGCCCACTATCGGGTAGGGACTGTCTCTATGTGATGCCAATTTGTACTTCCCAAGCGCTTAGTACAGTGCTCTGCACATAGTAAGCGCTCAATAAATACGATTGATTGATTGATTGATTTATTGAACACCTGCCATGTCCAGAGCCCTGTACTGAGCACTGTAAGCATTTGGATGCTTTCACGATAAGAAAAAGACACAGTGCCTGCCTGGAAGGAGTTTACGGTCTAACAGAACCATTATCAGTGTCAGTGCCCCAACCAAGATGAAATGTAAGGAGGAAAATGGAAGGTTCTGTGGAGGCGGGTATAGACTCATCGCAAAAGTACCATGATCTGATACACTGATCATCCTGGTAGGCTTCAGCACTTGAGATGGTTATGTTCAACTTCCCTTAACACTTACATCTCTCCACCTATCCACCGTACAGAACTCCTCATCTTCAAACCCAAACCTTACCCCCCGCCCCGATTTTTCCAACACTGTAGACAACACCACAATCCTCCCTGTCTCACAAGGCAATAACCTTGGCACTATCCTTGACGCAGCTCTCTCATTCAACCCACATATTCAAACTGGCACCAAATCCTGTCAGTTCTACCTTCACAATATCGCAAAAATCTGCCCTTTCCTCCCTATCCAAACTGCTACCATGTTAATCCAAGCACTTATCCTATCCCACCTTGAATACTGTATCAGCCTCCTTGCTGACCTCCCTGCCTCCTGTCTCTCCCCTTCCAGGCCATATTTCACTTTGCTGCCCAGATCATCTTTCCACAGAAACATTCAGTCCATGTTTCCCCACTCCACCTCCACATCAAACAGAAACTCCTTACCATCAGTTTTAAAGCACTCAATCACCTTGCTCCCTCCTACCTCACCTCACTGCTCTCCTACTACAACCCAGCCCATACACATTGCTCCTCTTATGCCAACCTACTCATTATACCTTGATCTTGTCAATCACATTGCCTCACCCATTTCCTGTATATCCTGCCTCTGGCCTGGAATGCCCTCCCTTTTCATATTGGAGAGGCAATTTCTCCCTCCTCCTTCAAAGCTTTATTGAAGGCACATCTTCTCCAAGAGGACTTCCCTGATTAAGCCCTCATTTCCTCTTTTCCACTACCTCCTGTGTCACCCCAACTTGCTCCCTTTATTCACCACCCTCGCCCCATAGCATTTATGTAAATATTGGTAATTTATTTATTTACGTTAATGTCTGTCTCCCCCTTTGGACTATGAGATCACTTTGGGCGGGGAATGTGTCTGTTATATTGTTGTGTTATACTCTCCCAAGTGCTTAGTACAGTGCTCTGTACACAGTAAGCAGGCAATAAATATGTTTGATTGACTGATTGATTCCATGTTTCCCCACTCATCAAGAACCTCCAGTGGCTGCATATCCACCTACACATCAAACAGGATCTCCTTAACATCAACTTTAAGGCACTCAATCACCTAGCCCCCTCCTAACTTGCCTCTCTGATTTTCTATCAATCAACTGCATACTTCGCTCCTCTAATGCCAACCTTTTCACCATACCTCAGACTCATCTATCTCACTACCTTGACCCTATCCTGTCTCTAACCTGGAATGGTCTCCTTCTTCACATCCTATAGGCAATCACTCTCCCCACCTTCAAAACCTTATTAAAAGCACATTTTCTATAAGAGGCCTTCCTCCACTAAGCCCTCATTTCCTCTTTTCTCACTCCCTTCTTTATCACCCTGGCACTTAGATTTGTACCCTTTATTCACCCCACCCACAATCCCACAGCTCTTTTGTCCGTATCTATAATTCATGTATTTATATTAATGTCTGTTTCCCCTTCTGGACTGTAAGCTCATGAGCAGGAAATGTATCTTTCAATTCTGTTATACTGTATTCCCTGAGTGCTTAGTACAGTGCTCTGCAAACAGTAAGCACTCAATAAATATGATTGATTGATTGATGATTGATGAATTGATGATAAAATTATTGGATCACCTGGGATTGGCAAACTGGAACCAGTTTATGCCGGAGCATTTGTGAACATACCTCAGTCAGCATATCCCTTTTTTGTCTCCCTCTTGTCTTTGAATTATTTCAGTGCCAGTCTCCCTGGTAGACCATCAGGCCTGGAGGCCAAGAATCATGCCTATTTAATAATAATAATAATGATAATAATAATAATGGTATTTTTTAAGTGCTTACTATGTGCCAGGCACTGTACTAAGCACTGGGGTGGATACAAGCAAATCAGGATGGACACAGTCCCTGTCCCACATAGGGCTCACAGTCTTCATTCCCATTTTCCAGATGAGGTAACTGAGGCACAGAGAAGTGAAGTGACTTGCCTAAGGACATACAGCAGACAAATAGTGGAGCCAGGATCAGAACCCATGACCTTCTGACTCCCAGGCCTGCACTCTATCCTGTGCTACTTCCTGTACTCTCCCAAGTAATTAGTCAGTGCTCTGCGCACTGTAGGTGCATGTTGAATGTAATCACCGATCAGTTTCTCATGATCATCACACGATTAAGCATTTATAGGACTGAGTTTCTGTAGGGACATCCTCAAAGATGGGCAGCTATCCACTCTATTTCGCCCCTTACTGGCATTTCAGAACCTTCCACCACCCCTACATACCTGGTTACTCACACCCCTCCAAATCCAGATTTATGTCCATGCCTTTGAGCTCTGTTGCTTCCTCCTACCTGGAATTCACTGTGTCCCTTGCTACATAGTCAGCACCTTTGTACTCCCACAAGCACTTAGTCCAGCGTCCTACACTGAGTGAGCACTCCATATATTCTATTGTTAATTGATTGATATATAGCACTTCAATGAATCAGAAGGTGTTGGAAGAAAAATGGATTGTGAGAATTGCATTCATCCCACCTAAGGCAAAGGACTGCTCAGATATTGTTCACGCCTGAACAGAAACTGAAGAATTACGAAAAACTGCAGGAAAGTGTACATTTTATCATTCAGTGTCGCTCATGCCCTTTTGATTCCATAGTCCTTTTTCCTTTGACCTATAAAATAGAATCCAGCATAAGAGAAAGCGGGGAAATTCCACTCTTAACGTTTCACTCTAGTGCTCAATCTCTAACAGAGAGTGAGTCCTCAAACTCAGAGTGAGAAGACTGCCATTTCTAGCCAGAAAACAACTCTTCTGAATGCTGAACTGTAAATAAGCCATAATTTCTTCGTTTAACAGAAACATTCAGGGCATGTCACTCCCCTCCTCAAACAGCTCCAGTGGTTGCCTTATCAACCTCCATATCAAATAAAAACTCCTCACTATTGGCTTTATAGCTCTCCATCACCTTGCCCCTCTTACCTCACCTCCTTTCCCTCCTTCTACATCGCAGCCCGCACACTCCACTCCTCTGGTGCTAACCTTCTCACTGTGCCTCCATCTCACCTGTCTTGCCACCAATCCCTGGTCCACATCCTACCTCTGGCCAGGAATGCTCTCCCTCCTCAAATCCACCAATCACTCTTCCCCCCTTCAAAGCCCTACTGAAGGCTCACCTCCTCCAAGAGGCTTTCCCATACTAAGCCCCCTAGTCCTCACCTCCCCCTCCCTTCTGGGTCACCCCGACTTGCTCCCTTTTCTCTCCCCCCGCCCCCCCCCCCCCGGCTCCACAGCACTTATGTATATATGTATATATCTATAATTCTATTTATTTATATCGATGCCTGCTTACTTGTATTGATGTCTGTCTCCCCCCCCCGCCCCCAGACTGTGAGCCCAGTATGGGCAGGGATCATCACTCTTTATTGCTATATTATACTTTCCAAGCTCTTAGTACAGTGCTCTGCATACAGTAAGTGCTCAATAAATATGATTGAATGAACAAATGAATGAATGAAAAAAAAGGAGAAAGAGGGTAGGGTGAATCTTAGCAAACCCCGGGTTTATGTATCTATGCATCTATATGTCTGTGATTCCACTATATATATATAACATATTTAGGGTTATTTATAGATTTAGAGAACCAGTAGGGCCTAGTGGATAGAGCTTAGGATTGGTTATCATGAGAAAATGTGGCTTTTAACCCTGGCTCTGCCACCTGCCTGCTTATGTAACCTTAGGCAATTCACTTAACTTCTCAGTGCCTCAGTTTCCTCATCTGGTAAATGGGGATTCAGTTCCCCTTCTCCCTCCTACTTTGACTGTGAGGTCCATGTGGAACAGGGACTGTGTCTGAACTGGGAATCCTGTATCTACCCCAGTGCGTACTGCAGAGCTTGGCACATAGTAATCTCTTAATAAATATAATCATAACACTAATAATGATTATCATTATTATGTTTATCATGAATTTACATACCAGCAATGCTCTAGCATACAACCATCGCAGAGTACAACACCCTAGGGTTACAATCTGTATAGCTTGTTGCTTTACTCTGCGCATATACTGAGCCAGACCCAAGTTTCCATCTCGAGAGCTGCAGACACTGTAAATGTCTCCCCGCTTCCAACCACCTGGGCTGAGATAAAGCAATCAATAAGATTCTATGAAGCAAATGTGGCTTTCTATGTTTTTAACTTGTGGAATACGATCAAAGAAGGCTGCCTGGATACTTATCATTTCTTGTGCTCATTCGTACTTTAGAAAGGCACGAACTTCTCCTAAACCCCAGGCAGCCAATAACGATGTTGAAATGAGGAGTCCACTCATTTGGAAATGCGTGAAGTCGATGTCGCTGGGTTAACTGCATCTCATTCAGAGGAATAGTTGTCCAATGATAGCCTGCTTGAACTTCAACTGGCCAATGCATCCTTGCAAGTTGCAAAAACAGATGGAGAAAGAGTAACGTTTCTCTCTCAGCTAAACTCTTGGGATTAAAAGTCTTGCAACAATTTTCAGGAAAAAATAAGTTAATTTATAGATACAGTGGAGAGAAGCATTCACCACCTTAGGGACTTCAAGAAGTAAGAAAGAAGGCTGTTGTTCAACTTACCCTGGATACATTCTTCACTAATGTCAAATATTTACTACCACAGACAGAAGAAAAAACTTCTAACAATAATTATTATTACTATATTTTCTAAAGCCCCGACACTGTGACAAACAGGGGCTTAGTAAATTAATTAGATCAGATACCACACGGGGCTCATAAACTAAAAAGTGGGGGAGAGCACTTATCCCCATTTTACAGATGAGGTAACCAAGGTCCAGAGAGGTTAAGTGACTTCCCCAAGTCACACAACCGGGGAGTGGCAGAGCTGGGATTCATACCCCAGTCCCCAAATTGCTATCCCATGCACTCATCGCTAGGCCCTGTGAGTGCAACCATCCATTATAAATACAACTACACCTAGCAGGGGTAAAAAGATAGAACATGTCCACAAAGGGAACCAAAAACCAGCTTTATCTAAGTGTCCCAGGGATAAAAGCCCTGTTTTCCCTCACATTTAGACTGTAAGCTCCATGTGGGACAGAGACTGTCCAATCTGATCATTTTGATTCTACCCAAGCCCTTAGCACTTTGCACCGAGTTTGGGTTTAGGAAATACCATCATTGAACAATGATGTGCATTATAATCTCTAAAACCAAACAGGGGAAAAGTTGTCATACTGTTTTTGCTTCAATTACCTGAAATGTTCTTTGCCTTCATTATTCAAGCAATTGTGGTTTTATGGTCCATCAATGGAAGTTGCATTGTTTAGTGGGTCTGAAAACAATCTATCATTCATATTTATTGAGTGCTTACTGTGTGCAGAGCACTCTACTAAGCACTTGAGAGAGGACAGTGTAATGGAGTTGGTAGGCACATTCTCCACCCACAATGAGTTTACAGTCTAGGGGACAAGCTTCCTGTCTAGAGTAATAATTGTGGTATTCATTAAGCATTTTCTATATCCCAAACACTGTACTAAGTGTTGGGGTAGATACAAAGAGAATCAGATCCTACGTGGTGATCACAGTCTAAGTAGGAGGGAAAACAGGTGTTGAATCCCTATTTTGCAGATGAGGGAACGGAGGCACAGAGAAGTGAAGTGACTTGCCCAAGGTCACACAGCAGACAAGTGGAGAATCCAGGATTAGAACTCAGACCTCTGACACCCAGGCCCATACTTTTTCCACTAGGCCACGCTGCTTCCCTGGAGCAAAAAGGCAGGGCCCACCTAATTCTCTCACCTTGTGACTTACTGCAAGCCACTTGGCATCACTTGGCTTGTAGTTCTTCTTCTGCTGAGGGGGATACAGATAGCTCTTCCAATAATGATAATAATGATAATTATGATGGTATTTGTTAAGCACTTATTATATGCCAAGCACTGTTCTAAGCACTGGGGTAGATACCAGGTAATCAGTTTGTTCATTCATTCATTCATTAGATCATATTTATTGAGTGCTTACTATGTGCAGAGCACTGTACTAAGCGCTTGGGAAGTACAAGTTGGCAACATGGGGCTCACGTGGGGCTCACAGTCTTAATCCCCATTTTACAGATGAGGTAACTGAGGCACAGAGAAGTTAAGTGACTTGCCCAAAGTCACACAGCTGATAAGTGGCAGAGCCGGGATTAGAGCCCATGACCTCTGACTCCCAAGACTGTGTTCTTTCTACTAAGCCATGGCCATTGTCAAAGGCTACTAGGAACTTAATTTGCTTAAAGGAGGTAAAAGTCTTAGAAATTCTTAGAGGAAAGATAGAACTTATTAGAGGAAAAGAAATATTGATATTCTTCTAATGACAACAGTGTGAAATTATTAAAAAGCCTGGAACGTTAGAAGTCTTAATAACAGAGATGAGTCAAGGTTCGGTTAAGCTAAAAAGAGGGGTCCAATCAAGTCCGTCAAGGAGCGTCTGTTCCAACCATATTTTGTCTGTGAACTCTAATATCATATTTCTGTTTTGCTCTAAATGTAGGTATACAGACCAATTTATATTGAAAAGTATGAAATGAATTTGTTAAATTTACATATTAATCAATCCAGATTCAGTGAATCACTATAATTACCTAAATTTGGAAGCCAAATTTTGCTGATTAGAATTCTGAAATGACAATTTGTTAGAAGAGCATAATGATTTCAAATGCTTTTCTCAGGAGATGTCTTCCATTATTAATTATTAGCTCAAGTTTTTGCTTAAATGCTCCCCAAAGGGGAAAGGTATCAAAAAGCCACATAAAGAGGAAAAGAAAGATCTATTGATGTAATTGTAGTTAATGTACTGTATATCAAAGCCAAAGAGTACTTTTTATTTCTCATTTTTAAAAAAGCCTTAATTTAATTTTAAATATACATGAGGAAAAAGGAAAATCCTGAAGCGGCAAACAGAAATTGCCAAGCATGAGATTTCAACCCTCTCATGAAGCAAGCACATTCCCTCTCTACCTTCTTCCGCCCCTATATTTCAATCCCCTATTCAACGGCATAGAGTCGCAGAGGTGTGATTAATTTGTTTCTCTTTTCCCCTCGGGAAAGAAAGTCTGCCACGTGAACTTTCTCAGCCACCCAGTGACTGTGTCATTTGGTGTACCGAGAGTTGGTATTCTAGTGAGGGTGAATTTGATTATAACCGTGTCATTATAAATTGAGCTCTAATGTCACTGTTCATTAGGAACAAAGGGAAACGTGGCATTACAGCCGGAACTTAAGTTTTCCATTAAATCTATAACATTAAGTGGCACCTATGACACTGAAATTGCTATATAACTCCCAAGGAGGTATACTGTATTTTCCTAGGGAAGCATTCCTTGAAAGTATATATTTCTGATGAGTGCTGACCAATTACCAGAAAGTCACTCGGTATTACCAAGTGCCAAATTAAAAGTGATTGTTTTAGTCATAGTTATCATAAAAAATGAACAATGTCAGTCAGTCATATTTATTGAGCACTTACTGTGTGCAGAGCACTGTGCTAAGTGTCACAAGCCCCAGCCCCTGCTGTATGGGTTCTAAACCAGCCCCTCCACCCAAGCTGGGAAAATTCACTATCCTAACTGGCCTCCATGGTCGAGGGTCTCCTAACTGGTCCAGGACGTCTGAGGAGGATGTTAATCAAGTGTAATGACCAGGAATTTCCTAGATTGCAGGCTCCGTGACAAGTTCAAAGTGAAAACAAACCACCACTGTACAAAGTGCCAATCTTTATTCAGCTCTTAATCTAATTAAAAGGGTAAGTACACATACACCCACACACGCACACACATGCATATAGCAGAATCTAATTAAAGGGATAAGCAGACACGCACCCATACACACACACATCCACACATATAACTACCAGTCCGATTGTTCACCCCAATTTCATGCAGATGGTCTCACATCAGAGGAGTTTGAGGAGTCGGGCTGGCTCATGGCAGCCGCACTGGTTCATGATGGGTGCGAGCAGCAGCGTGGACTCCCAGTGCGAGTCTTACCTGGTTAGGGGTGACGGTGTCATAGTCCAATTCTTAGCTCATGGCTATCTCCAGGTTTCAGTTGTTCGGCCACAGGTCTTAGGTGGTACTGCCCCCAGGGATGTGGTTCTTCCACCTGTTATCCTCAATAGCTAGGGCTTGATAGTCCTTCTGTATTGGCTGCCTCAGGCATTGCGGTGGTTCCAGATTTGCTACTGCGGGCACTGTGGCATTTGATTGTTGCTCCAAGCCGGCTAGTGGGCAAAGCAGGGCAGGAAGGCTATCTCTTCCTCCACGCCCACCCCACAGACTGGTTTTGAGCTTATCTGGTGTGCACATTCCTTCTGTCCTGTAGCAAAACAGCGTATGTGCATGAGTGACCTTGACACACATTAGAGACAGATTTAGCATTCGGTGATGTTCAGGGCATTTGCCTAATTCCTCCTCGAATTCCTTCTTCGATGTCATTGTTTACGGGATCAAAAAACGGTCACTTGTAAAATGGCTTCTTGGCCAACAAAATGGCTTCCCGTGGGCTCACTACACTAAGCACTTGGGAGAGTACAATACAAAAATAAACAGATACATTCCCTGCCCATAACAAGCTTATAGTCTAGCCAGAACAGTCCTGTATTATAATAATAAGGATGGTATTTGTTAAGCACTTACTATGTGCGAAGCAATCAATCAATCAATCATATTTATTGAGCGCTTACTGTGTGCAGAGCACTGTACTAAGCGCTTGGGAAGTACAAGTTGGCAACATATAGAGACAGTCCCTACCCAACAGAGGGCTCACAGTCTAGAAGGGGGAGACAGAGAACAAAACCAAAGATACTAACAAAATAAAATAAATAGAATAGATATGTACAAGTAAGATAAATAAATAAATAAATAGAGTAATAAATATGTACAAACATATATACATATATACAGGTGCTGTGGGGAAGGGAAGGAGGTAACATGATCTAGTCTCCAGCAATGGACAACAGCTAATGTTTTTCTTAAAAAAAAAAAAACCCAAAACATTCAACCGTCAACTCCCCACTCCTTAAAAACTGCAATCCACCCATCCATCCATGTCTGCATCAAAGTCCTCACCAGCGACGTTAAGGCATCCGATCGGCTCTCCCCTTCCAACCGGACCTCTTTCATCTCCCGCTGTAACTCAACCTGCACAGTTGCCTCCTCCAACACCAACCTGCTCACCGGATATCGATCTGGCCTGTTTTGCTGTTGAGCCCACGCCCACATCCTTGCAAGAATCCACAGGCCTTTAACATTTTTCAGGGCCCATGATTGTACTGCTTTGCGTGGAATTAAAGTGACTGAAGCAGATTTTCCTTGGTTGTGAGAGTTTCCCCCTGCCCAGATCTGGGGATAAGGGAGATGTGGGTGGGGGTAGAGTGGGCAGGACGTGGGGAGGGGCAGGTGCAAAGGCCCGGGTCAGGTGAAAAGGCCCGGGTGGAGGAGGGGAGGAGGTGGGATAGAAGAGAACAGGGAAATGTGGGGAATTTCTAAGAGTCTTCCTTTCTTTCCTGCTCCTCTTGACAGGGTGGTACACTTCAAAACATAAAATACTGAGCAGAAGTGACACAGTGTGATGACTGTACTGGGTTTTGCTGGTATCTGGCCTCCAGTAGTGGCCAACGGGCAAGATTTCTCTCAAAAGTTCAGTCCAGCCTCCCCACTTCTCAAAAACCTCCAGTAGTTACCCATTCATCTCTACATCAAGCAAATATTCCAAAGCAGCAGCATCGTTCATCTCCCGCAGTAGCCCTAGACTTCTAGACTGAGAAGCAGCATGGCATCGTGAGAAGCGGCACGGCTTAAGGATAGAGCACAGACCTGGGGGTGGGAAGGTCCTGAGTTCTAATTCTGACCCCACCACTTCTCTGCTGGGTGACTAAGCAGAGACCCCTGGGCTATCTAAGAAGCCAACCTGAGATGGATGAGAGAAAGTTAGCCAAGAGAACCGTCCTGTCCAGACGGCACAGAGCTAGGCAGCAGACGAGAACTGAGAGAGGTAAGCTTGGGTTCCAGACGCGGGTCCGGATCCCCTGGGGAGAGGGAGGCAGAGATACCCGGAGGGGCCTGAGAAAGAAGCCTTTCTAACCTCACCCCAAAAACTGCTTATTGGTCCCACAGGCAGCAGGAGACAACGTCCCCGCTCGAAGTGACCCTGAGCCCCCAGCTAGGAGCCACGAGCTCCTGAGAGGCAGCCAAATAGGATGTGAAGACCGAAAACAAGAGTCTCTTGGGACCCGTGATTGTACTGATTTAGGTGGAATTAAAGTGTCAAAACTAACTTCTCCTTGGTTGTGAGAGTCCTTTCTCCTGCCCAGATCTGGGGATGAGAGGAGGTGGGGCTGGGAAGGGGATGGAGAAAAGGCCGGATTCGGGAGGGAAGAAGTGGGGGGAGGTGCAAGTGGGATTGGGGAGAAGGGGAAAAAATGGGGCTGCGTGACCACGGGCAGGTAACTCAACTTCTTCGGCTTCCTCATCTGTAAAAGGGGGATGACATACATCTCTGCCCACCTCTTAAACTGTGAGCTGCAAGAGGATCGAGGGGACTTCTTGATCCCGGGAAGGGAGGGGCGGGAAGGTAGAGCAAAGGGGGCAAGTTGGGGCAATGGGGAGGGGAGGAGGAGCTGAGGCAAAGGGGGGCTTAGTCTGGGAAGGCCTCCTGGAGGAGATGAGCCTTCACTAGGGCTTTGAAGGGGGGAAGTGTGATTGGTGGATTTGAGGAGGGAGGGCATTTCAGGCCAGGGGTAGGATGAGGGCCAGGGGCCAATGCTGGGACAGGTGCGATGGAGGCACAGTGAGAAGGTTAGCATCAGAGGAGCAGAGTGTGCGGCCTGGGAGTCAGAAGGTCATAGGTTCTAATCCCGGCTCTGACACTTGTCTGCTGTGTGACCTCCAGTGGCTACCAATCAATCTGCACATCAGGCAGAAACTCCTCACCCTGGGCTTCAAGGCTCTCCATCACCTCACCCCCTCCTACCTCACCTCCCTTATCTCCTTCTACAGCCCACCTCACACCCTCCGCTCCTCTGCTGCTAATCTCCTCACCGTACCTCGTTCTCGCCTGTCCCGCCGTCGACCCCCGGCCCACGTCGTCCCCCGGGCCTGGAATGCCCTCCCTCTGCCCATCCGCCAAGCTAGCTCTCTTCCTCCCTTCAAGGCCCTGCTGAGAGCTCACCTCCTCCAGGAGGCCTTCCCAGACTGAGCCCCTTCCTTCCTCTCCCGCTCGTCCCCCTCTCCATCCCCCCCATCTTACCTCCTTCCCTTCCCCACAGCGCCTGTTTATATGTATATATGTTTGTACATATTTATTACTCTATTAATTAATTAATTTATTTATTTTACTTGTACATATCTATTCTATTTATTTTATTTTGTTAGTATGTTTGGTTTTGTTCTCTGTCTCCCCCTTTTAGACTGTGAGCCCAATGTTGGGTAGGGACTGTCTCTATATGTTGCCAATTTGTACTTCCCAAGCGCTTAGTACAGTGCTCTGCACATAGTAAGCGCTCAATAAATATGATTGATGATGATGATGATGATGATGATGATGATGATGATGAGAGGCCCCAGTGAGTGGCTAGTGTGATTTCATAGTGGCTCTTCGCTCTGCTGCCCTTGGGCAACCTGACTGCTCCTGCAACTCAAAGTGCCTGAAACTGGATGTCCAAAATCTACCTGACTGCCAGCTGACCGTCCCATCTTCATCATCATCATCATCAATCGTATTTATTGAGCGCTTACTATGTGCAGAGCACTGTACTAAATGCTTGGGAAGTACAAATTGGCAACATATAGAGACAGTCCCTACCCAACAGTGGGCTCACAGTCTAAAGTCCCGCAAGGCTCAATCTCTTGTCCTGTCACTCCTCTCAGGGGCTCCCTGGCTCCAGCCTTGTAATAACCACTACCATAATTCCTATCATCAAGGGCCTAGTGTGGCCCAGCCCTGTGTTCAACGCCAGGGACTACTCAAGGGAATCAGATCGGACACGATCCCTGAGCCACGTGGGGCTCACAGGATGGGATGTCTTCCTGGAGCGTCCCCTGGGATGTCTCTCCACTCCTCAGACCCCTCTGGTGGACACCCAACCCACTTCAGCCAGCAGAACCTCCCACCCGTTACGCATCACAGCCCTCTGCCAACATTTTCCAACTGACACGTCGGCTCCCTTCACCCACTAACTCCCAGCATGCACTCTACTCTCTGCCCACTTTGACCTTGAAACAGCGCACCCTCCCCCAGGCCCTGCATCCCCTACCAAAGTCCTCTGGCCCATCTCTTACGCAACAATAGGGGTTGGGTCAATGGGGCTGCATGGTTCCGGATTCAAGCCCAACAAAGCGAGGACCCAGAAGGGAGTGAGAGAGACGTCACAGTGGCCTCAGGGTCTGAGGGCTATAAATACGGGCCCGGAGGACGGGCCGAGAATCATTCGCCAACTATTTTCTGAGACGATCTGACCTGATCGTGCCACCATGGCGAGGACCAGAAGAGTCAGGCGTCGCAATCTAAGAGGCCGGAATGGGATGGCGGAGAGAAGAATAGGTGCGAGAAGCAGCCGGCCCAGGCGGCGCAGGGCTAGGCGGAGGAGGAGACCCGTGAGAGGTGAGCTTGGGTTCCAGATACGGGTCCGGATCCCCTGGGGAGAGGGAGGCAGAGATGCCCGGAGGGGCCTGAGAGAGAAGCCTCTCTAACCACCCCTCAAAACTCGCTTATCGTTCCCACAGGCGGCAGGAGGCAACGTCCTCGTCCGAGACGGTACTGAGCCCCCAGCTCCAGGCCAGGACCCTCCAGAAACCACCGGGACCCCCTGGCCTGTGAGAACCGGCCAGAGAAGACCAAGGCCAGATGATCCATCACAAGAATCCACCGGCCTCTAACATCTTGCAGGGCCCACGATTGTACTGCTTTAGGTGGAAATAAAGTGACTGAAGCAGATTTTCCGTGGTTGTGAGAATTTCTCCCTGGCCAGATCTGGGGATTGGCGAGACGCGGGTGAGGCCGGGGGAGGGGAGGAGGGAAGGAGGGGGAGGTGAAAAGGCAGGTGGGGGAGGGGAGAAGGTGAGGCAGGGGAAGTGAAAAGAGGTGGGTGGGGAAGGGGAGAAGGAAGTGGGAGGGGGGAGAAGGGGAAAAAGTGGGGAATGAGGAAGAGTCTTCCTTTCTCTCCTGCTTCTCCTCTACCTCCTGCTGTACTGCCCCCGCACCCACCCTGCACACACAACACTGCTGATTGAACAGAGCTAGGTGGTACACTTTAAAATGTAAAATACTGAGCAGATGTGACACAGAATTACAACTATACTGTTTTTTTCCTGGTATCTATCAATCAATCAATCAATCAATCGTATTTATTGAGCACTTAATGTGTGCAGACCACTGTACTATGCGCTTGGGAAGTACAAGTTGGCAACATATAGAGACAGTCCCTACCCAACAGCGGGCTCACAGTCTAGAAGGGGGAGACAGAGAACAAAACCAAAGATACTAACAAAATAAAATAAATAGAATAGATATGTACAAGTAAGATAAATAAATAAATAAATAGAGTAATAAATATGTACAAACATATATACATATATACAGGTGCTGTGGGGAAGGGAAGGAGGTAACATGATCTAGTCTCCAGCAATGGACAACAGCTAATGTTTTTCTTAAAAAAAAAAAAAACCCAAAACATTCAACCGTCAACTCCCCACTCCTTAAAAACTGCAATCCACCCATCCATCCATGTCTGCATCAAAGTCCTCACCAGCGACGTTAAGGCATCCGATCGGCTCTCCCCTTCCAACCGGACCTCTTTCATCTCCCGCTGTAACTCAACCTGCACAGTTGCCTCCTCCAACACCAACCTGCTCACCGGATATCGATCTGGCCTGTTTTGCTGTTGAGCCCACGCCCACATCCTTGCAAGAATCCACAGGCCTTTAACATTTTTCAGGGCCCATGATTGTACTGCTTTGTGTGGAATTAAAGTGACTGAAGCAGATTTTCCTTGGTTGTGAGAGTTTCCCCCTGCCCAGATCTGGGGATAAGGGAGATGTGGGTGGGGGCAGAGTGGGCAGGACGTGGGGAGGGGCAGGTGAAAAGGCCCGGGTCAGGTGAAAAGGCCCGGGTGGAGGAGGGGAGGAGGTGGGATAGAAGAGAACAGGGAAATGTGGGGAATTTCTAAGAGTCTTCCTTTCTCTCCTGCTCCTCTTGACAGGGTGGTACACTTCAAAACATAAAATACTGAGCAGAAGTGACACAGTGTGATGACTGTACTGGGTTTTGCTGGTATCTGGCCTCCAGTAGTGGCCAACGGGCAAGATTTCTCTCAAAAGTTCAGTCCAGCCTCCCCACTTCTCAAAAACCTCCAGTAGTTACCCATCCATCTCCACATCAAGCAAATATTCCAAAGCAGCAGCATCGTTCATCTCCCGCAGTAGCCCTAGACTTCTAGACTGAGAAGCAGCATGGCATCGTGAGAAGCGGCACGGCTTAAGGATAGAGCACAGACCTGGGGGTGGGAAGGTCCTGAGTTCTAATTCTGACCCCACCACTTCTCTGCTGGGTGACTAAGCAGAGACCCCTGGGCTATCTAAGAAGCCAACCTGAGATGGATGAGAGAAAGTTAGCCAAGAGAACCGTCCGGTCGAGACGGCACAGAGCTAGGCAGCAGACGAGAACTGAGAGAGGTAAGCTTGTGTTCCAGAGGCGGGTCCAGATCCCCTGGGGAGAGGGAGGCAGAGATACCCGGAGGGGCCTGAGAAAGAAGCCTTTCTAACCTCACCCCAAAAACTGCTTATTGGTCCCACAGGCAGCAGGAGACAACGTCCCCGCTCGAAGTGACCCTGAGCCCCCAGCTAGGAGCCGCGAGCTCCTGAGAGGCAGCCAAATAGGATGTGAAGACCGAAAACAAGAGTCTCTTGGGACCCATGATTGTACTGATTTAGGTGGAAATAAAGTGTCAAAACTAATTTCTCCTTTGTTGTGAGAGTCCTTTCTCCTGCCCAGATCTGGGGATGAGAGGAGGTGGGGCCGGGAAGGGGATGGAGAAAAGGCCGGATTCGGGAGGTGAAGAAGTGGGGGGAGGTGAAAGTGGGATTGGGGAGAAGGGGAAAAAATGGGGCTGTGTGACCACGGGCAGGTAACTCAACTTCTTCGGCTTCCTCATCTGTAAAAGGGGGATGACATACATCTCTGCCCACCTCTTAAACTGTGAGCTGCAAGAGGATCGAGGGGACTTCTTGATCCCGGGAAGGGAGGGGCGGGAAGGTAGAGCAAAGGGGGCAAGTCGGGGTGATGGGGAGGGGAGGAGGAGCTGAGGCAAAGGGGGGCTTAGTCTGGGAAGGCCTCCTGGAGGAGATGAGCCTTCACTAGGGCTTTGAAGGGGGGAAGTGTGATTGGTGGATTTGAGGAGGGAGGGCATTTCAGGCCAGGGGTAGGATGAGGGCCAGGGGCCAATGCTGGGACAGGTGCGATGGAGGCACAGTGAGAAGGTTAGCATCAGAGGAGCGGAGTGTGCGGCTTGGGAGTCAGAAGGTCATAGGTTCTAATCCCGGCTCTGACACTTGTCTGCTGTGTGACCTCCAGTGGCTACCAAACAGTCTGCGCATCGGGCAGAAACTCCTCACCCTGGGCTTCAAGGCTCTCCATCACCTCGCCTCCTCCTACCTCACCTCCCTTTTCTCCTTCTACAGCCCACCTCACACCCTCCGCTCCTCTGCTGCTAATCTCCTCACCGTACCTCGTTCTCGCCTGTCCCGCCGTCGACCCCCGGCCCAAGTCGTCCCCCGGGCCTGGAATGCCCTCCCTCTGCCCATCCGCCAAGCTAGCTCTCTTCCTCCCTTCAAGGCCCTGCTGAGAGCTCACCTCCTCCAGGAGGCCTTCCCAGACTGAGCCCCTTCCTTCCTCTCCCGCTCGTCCCCCTCTCCATCCCCTCCATCTTACCTCCTTCCCTTCCCCACAGCACCTGTGTATATGTATATATGTTTGTACATATTTATTACTCAATTAATTTATTTATTCATTTTACTTGTACATATCTATTCTATTTATTTTATTTTGTTAGTATGTTTGGTTTTGTTCTCTGTCTCCCCCTTTTAGACTGTGAGCCCAATGTTGGGTAGGGACTGTCTCTATATGTTGCCAATTTGTACTTCCCAAGCGTTTAGTACAGTGCTCTGCACATAGTAAGCGCTCAATAAATACGATTGATGAAGATGATGATGATGATGATGAGAGGCCCCAGTGAGTGGCTAGTGTGATTTCATAGTGGCTCTTCGCTCTGCTGCCCTTGGGCAACCTGACTGCTCCTGCAACTCAAAGTGCCTGAAACTGGATGTCCAAAATCTACCTGACTGCCAGCTGACCGTCCCATCTTCATCATCATCATCATCAATCGTATTTATTGAGCGCTTACTATGTGCAGAGCACTGTACTAAATGCTTGGGAAGTACAAATTGGCAACATATAGAGACAGTCCCTACCCAACAGTGGGCTCACAGTCTAAAGTCCCGCAAGGCTCAATCTCTTGTCCTGTCACTCCTCTCAGGGGCTCCCTGGCTCCAGCCTTGTAATAACCACTACCATAATTCCTATCATCAAGGGCCTAGTGTGGCCCAGCCCTGTGTTCAACGCCAGGGACTACTCAAGGGAATCAGATCGGACACGATCCCTGAGCCACGTGGGGCTCACAGGATGGGATGTCTTCCTGGAGCGTCCCCTGGGATGTCTCTCCACTCCTCAGACCCCTCTGGTGGACACCCAACCCACTTCAGCCAGCAGAACCTCCCACCCGTTACGCATCACAGCCCTCTGCCAACATTTTCCAACTGACACGTCGGCTCCCTTCACCCACTAACTCCCAGCATGCACTCTACTCTCTGCCCACTTTGACCTTGAAACAGCGCACCCTCCCCCAGGCCCTGCATCCCCTACCAAAGTCCTCTGGCCCATCTCTTACGCAACAATAGGGGTTGGGTCAATGGGGCTGCATGGTTCCGGATTCAAGCCCAACAAAGCGAGGACCCAGAAGGGAGTGAGAGAGACGTCACAGTGGCCTCAGGGTCTGAGGGCTATAAATACGGGCCCGGAGGACGGGCCGAGAATCATTCGCCAACTATTTTCTGAGACGATCTGACCTGATCGTGCCACCATGGCGAGGACCAGAAGAGTCAGGCGTCGCAATCTAAGAGGCCGGAATGGGATGGCGGAGAGAAGAATAGGTGCGAGAAGCAGCCGGCCCAGGCGGCGCAGGGCTAGGCGGAGGAGGAGACCCGTGAGAGGTGAGCTTGGGTTCCAGATACGGGTCCGGATCCCCTGGGGAGAGGGAGGCAGAGATGCCCGGAGGGGCCTGAGAGAGAAGCCTCTCTAACCACCCCTCAAAACTCGCTTATCGTTCCCACAGGCGGCAGGAGGCAACGTCCTCGTCCGAGACGGTACTGAGCCCCCAGCTCCAGGCCAGGACCCTCCAGAAACCACCGGGACCCCCTGGCCTGTGAGAACCGGCCAGAGAAGACCAAGGCCAGATGATCCATCACAAGAATCCACCGGCCTCTAACATCTTGCAGGGCCCACGATTGTACTGCTTTAGGTGGAAATAAAGTGACTGAAGCAGATTTTCCGTGGTTGTGAGAATTTCTCCCTGGCCAGATCTGGGGATTGGCGAGACGCGGGTGAGGCCGGGGGAGGGGAGGAGGGAAGGAGGGGGAGGTGAAAAGGCAGGTGGGGGAGGGGAGAAGGTGAGGCAGGGGAAGTGAAAAGAGGTGGGTGGGGAAGGGGAGAAGGAAGTGGGAGGGGGGAGAAGGGGAAAAAGTGGGGAATGTGGAAGAGTCTTCCTTTCTCTCCTGCTTCTCCTCTACCTCCTGCTGTACTGCCCCCGCACCCACCCTGCACACACAACACTGCTGATTGAACAGAGCTAGGTGGTACACTTTAAAATGTAAAATACTGAGCAGATGTGACACAGAATTACAACTATACTGTTTTTTTCCTGGTATCTATCAATCAATCAATCAATCAATCGTATTTATTGAGCGCTTACTGTGTGCAGAGCACTGTACTAAGTGCTTGGGAAGTACAAGTTGACAACATATAGAGACAGTCCCTACCCAACAGCGGGCTCACAGTCTAGAAGGGGGAGACAGAGAACAAAACCAAACATACTAACAAAATAAAATAAATAGACTAGATATGTACAAGTAAGATAAATAAATAAATAAATAGAGTAATAAATATGTACAAACATATATACATATATTCAGGTGCTGTGGGGAAGGGAAGGAGGTAAGATGATCTAGTCTCCAGCAATGGACAACAGCTAATGTTTTTCTTAAAAAAAAAAACCTAAAACATTCAACCGCCAACTCCTCACTCCTTAAAATCTGCAATCCACCCATCCATCCATGTCTGCATCAAAGTCCTCACCAGCGACGTTAAGGCATCCGATCGGCTCTCCCCTTCCAACCGGACCTCTTTCATCTCCCTCTGTAACTCAACCTGCGCAGTTGGCTCCTCCAACACTGTTCTAAACACTTGGGGGGATACAAGGTGATTAGGTTGTCCCACGTGGGGCTCCCAGTCTTAATCCCCATTTTACAGATGAGTTAACTGAGGCATAGAGAAGTTAAGTGACTTGCCCAAAGTCACACAGCAGACAGATGGGGGAATCAGGAATAGAACCCCTGACCTCTGACTCCCAAGCCTGTGCTCTTTCCACTGAACCACCTGGTTCTCTTATGGCATGTCACCCTGCTTAACAGTGACCTATCACTCCTCTTACTCACTTTAAATGCTTGGGTGTCCAAATCTGGGCTGGAGCATGCCCAGTACATATGCTTCCTTCACATCCCACAGCATTCTGGGTCACATATAGTACCGACATCCCAGAATAATGGGAAATTTTAGCCCCCAAACTACACCCTTCTTCTCTCACTTCATTGTCCCATCCCCAGTTTTCATGATCACTGGGATCCTACAAGTAGTAGTAGTAATACTTGAAGCAGCGTAGCTCAGTGGAAAGAGCCCGGGCTTTGGAGTCAGAGGTCATGGGTTCAAATCCCAGCTCCACCAGTTGTCAGCTGTGTGACTTTGGGCAAGTCACTTAACTTCTCTGGGCCTCAGTTACCTCATCTGTAAAATGGAGATGAAGACTGTGAGCCCCACGTGGGACAACCTGATCACCTTGTAACCTCCCCAGCAGTTAGAACAGTGCTTTGCACATAGTAAGCACTTAATAAATGCCATTATTATTATTATTATTATTAATAGTAGTAGTAGTAATAGCAGTAGCAGTAGTATTGGCTGTAGAAGTAATTGTAGTAGCAGTAGTAGTAATAGCAGCAGTAGTGGTAGTAGTAGTTATATTATGCTTTCCCATGTACTAATACTCTGAACACAGTAAGAATTTAATAAATAACATTGACTGATTGATTGATTGATAGCTCTGCCACTTGTCTGCTGTGTGACCTTGTGCAAGTCACTTCACTTTTCTGTGCCTCAGTTACCTCGTCTGGGAAAAATGGGGATTGAAATTGTGAGCCCCACATGGGACCGAGACTATGTCCAACCCAATTTGATTGCATTCACCCCAGAGCTTAGTATGGTGCCTGGCACAGCGTGGCTCAGTGGAAAGAGCATGGGCTTTGGAGTCAGCGGTCATGGGTTCAAATCCTGGCTCTGCCAATTGTCAGCTGTGTGACTTTGGGCAAGTCACTTAATAATAATAATGGTGTTTATTCAGTGCTTACTATGTGCAAAGCACTGTTCTAAGCACTGGGGAGGTTACAAGGTGATCAGGTTGTCCCACGGGGGCTCACAGTCTTCATCCCCATTTTCCAGATGAGGTAACTGAGGCACAGAGAAGTTAAGTGACTTGCCCAAAATCACACAGCTGACAATTGGCAGAGCTGGGATTTGAACCTCTGACCTCTGACTCCAAAGCCCAGGTTCTTTCCACTGAGCCATGCTGCTTCTCCATGCCTCAGTTACCTCATCTGTAAAATGGGGATTATGACTGTGAGCCTCACTTGGGACAACCTGATCACCTTGTAACCTCCACAATGCATAGAACAGTGCTTTGTACATAGTAAGCTCTTAATAAATGCCACCATTATTATTATTATAAATATCATAATTATTATCATTGTTATTATTATTATTAATTGTTGAGCACCCACTGGGTACACTGCCCTGTACTAAGTGCTTGGGAAGGACCAAATAAGCCAGTGATATATTTCCGGCCCACAGGATACTTGTCCTCCAGTAGAGGAGACCTAAGATTGTACTTGGGCTTCCCATTTTTAAAACCAAAATATTACAGCCAACTGACAATTAGAATGCTTTTGATTTCCTTGGTGTTTAGAAAGAAAAAGAGCCATGGATTTGAGTCAGCTCATGTCATTTAACCTTTGTGTCAAGAGCTGCTCCTATTCCCTGTAACAGCAACAAATAATTATAGAGATGTAACTATTCTAGCAGCTTCACTCTATTTCCCTGACATAGTTGTGGGGGATTTGTTCTTCATAAAGTGTTTTCATGAAATGATAAATGCTCCAGTCATGCTGTAAAAGTGAAAACAAATATAGCTTCCAGTATTTTTCACTGTACATGTAGCCAGAAGTCAAAGTGGAGGGGAATGAAGAGAACCAGAAAAAGAAATGGGGCTTAAAGGTTCATTGCTCTATAGGAATGAAGATGTGTTGAGAGAGGTTTTCATTCCCGATGAAACAAAGAACATAGAAATGTTCAAGGATTTGGGGCCTTTTTCTGATATCGCAAGGTGAGTGGTGTCTTGGAAAAACTGGATCTTGCATTCCTTTGCATTGGTTATTTGAAAGCCATTGGCAGATAGAGGTCCCTGAGTATGAATTCATGTGATTCTTAGATAGCTGGGCCAGACTTGGGAATGTGTGTAGCCTCTCCAGCTGTTCTGAGGGCACTAGGCAAAGACAAAGAGGTTCCCCATGCTGTGTGACCTTGGGAAAGTCACTTAACCTCTCTGTGCCTTAATTTTACTCACTTATAAAATGTGGATTCAATACCTGTTTGCCCTTCTACTTAGACTGTGAGCCCCAGGTGGCACCTACATGGCTTAGTGGACAGAGCATGGAGCTGAGAGTCAGAAGGATCTGGGTTATAATCCCAGCTCTGCCACATGTCTGCTGTGTGACCTTGGGCAAGTCAATTCACTTCTCTGGGCCTCAGTTACCTCATCTGTAAAATGGGGATTCAGAGTGTGAGCCCCATGTGGGACAGGGACTGTGTCCAACCTGATCAACTTGTTTCTAACTCTCTGCTTTAGAACAGTGGTTGGCACATAGTAAGTGCTTAGCAAGTACCATTATTATCCTTATTATTAGTAGTATTATTGTTATTAATTTTACTATTATTACATCTACCTCAGTGCTCAGTACAGTACTTGGCACCAAATCAGCACCTCACAAATACCACAACGATGGTCATGGCCAGAGTAGATAGCACTTTACGATGAATGTCTATTTATTTTGTGATCATTGACTTCACATTATGCTGACTGTCTCTTGGCTAGAGTGGAGCAAAGCCACAATATAATAATAATAATAATAATAATAATAATAATGGCATTTGTTAAGCGCTTACTATGTGCAAAGCACATCTAAGCTCACGCCATCTAAGCTCACATCAAAGCTCTGTGAGTGCAGGATGCCTTCATAATAATGATACGAATAATTGTGGTATTTGTTAAGTGCTTACTACGTACCTGACGCTGTACAAAGTGCTGAGTTAGATACAAGATAACCGGGCCAGGCTCGATTCCTGTCCCACATGGGGTTCATAGTTTAAGGAGAGAGTGGGCAGGGAATGTGCCTGCTCACTGTTATATCACACTCCCCCAAGCACTTAGTATAGTGCTTAGTATAGTGCTGTGCACCCAGTAAGTGCTCAATAAATACAATTGAATGGATGAATGAGTGGATAATCCCCATTTTCCAGATGAGAAAGCTAAGGCCCAGAGAAGTGAAGTGACTTGGCCAAGGGTGACTTGTCCAAGGTCACACAACAGGCAAGTGGCAGAGCTGGGATTAGAACCCCACGCCTGAGCTCTTTTCACTAGGCCACACTGATCCCCATGCTATTTTATCTTTGACTTTGGGCTCTTGAAGAGTTGCTGATCCCAAACTGGCAATTACTATTTGTGTGGTATTTAATGAGAGCTGATCTATCAGGGCTACTGGGGGAAGGAGATGGAACAAGGTTCAAGGTATGGCTGGGCATTTACCTAACACTTCAGAACCTGGGAGCTTTTGTTTGTTTGTTTGTTTTGTTTTTTAGGGTATTTTTTAAGTGCTTACTATGTTCCAGGCATTGTTCTAAGCCCTGGGGTAGATACAAGGTAATCAGGTTGGACACAGTCTATGTTCCACGTGGGGCTCACAGTTGTAATCCCCATTTAACAGATGAGGTCACTGAGGCCCAGAGAAGTGAAGCGATTTGCCCAAGGTCACACAACAGACAAGTGGTGGAGCCAGGGCTAGAACCCAGGTCCTCCTGACTCCCAAGCCCGTGCTCTATCTCCTAGGCCATCTCGGAGTTAAGTTTAATGCACAGGTAGAAGAAAAGAGCAATGCTAAACCAGATCCAAATAGAACACATATACCCCTAGGTAAGAAAAATTATGCACTTGCAAGTCGTCAACATTGTCAGAGTCAGTGTGCCAGCAGGCAGGGAAAGAGAACAAGGGTTAGACAGTGTCCCCACTCCTGAATTTAAAAGCTCATTTGCTTTCATTCCCAGATGTTTCTGGGAAACGTAGGCCACTGGCTCCTGGGAAATGTAGTTTCCAAGCAACAGTATACGAGCAAGGTGGACTAGTGGAAAGAACACAGGCCAGAGAGTCGGAGAACCTGGGTTCTAATCCTGGCTCCACCACATGCCTGCTGTGTCACCTTGGGTAAGTCACTACACTTCTCTGTGCCTCAGTTATGTCATCTGGAAAATGGGAATTCAATACCTGTTCTCCCTCCTACTTAGACTGTGAGTATTGTGTGGGACAGGGAACTGTGTCTGGCCTGATTATCTTGAGTCTTCTCCTGTGCTTAGAACCCATAGTGAATGCTTTACAAATGCCACAAATATTATCATTGTTATTATTATCATCATTGTTGCTTTATGATTATCTACCTTTCCGTCCTCTGGCCTCAGTTCTGCCTCAAAAGAGCTTGAACATTGTCCTGTCAAGCTCCATCAATCAGTCAATCGACCAATCATCACTATTTATTAAGCATCTACTGCAGTCAGAGAGCAGTGTTCTAAGCACTTAGGGAGAGTAAAATAGAGTTTGAAGTCACAAACCTTGCCCTCTAGGAGTCTATAATCTAGTGGGAGAGCCAGATACTGAAACGATTAATCGACAGGAGGAAAAAAGAGTGGCTATCTATGTTGGCTGATGGATGAACAACTCATACTCACTGCCTTTGAGTGTTATTGCTCTAACCCATTTTGAAAAGGTCCCTGTTTCATAAATGAGTTAACTCCCAAAGGTCCCTGTTTCATAAATGAGTTAACTCCCATCCATGGGAACTGTATGTTCAGTCAACAAGAGTTCCCAAGGATGAGGCAGGGGAGGGGGATTTATTTCAAGTGAGCTTCTTCTGTTGGCTCTGAAGTGAAGGTTTCCCATCTTTGACTCTGACAGCACTCCGAAGAAAAATTCTGGACTAAATCTTGCCTTGCAAGGAAGATTTGGATGCCATTCTACTGCCGATTTTGAAATGCACACTGCTTTTGGTTTTATCTTATCTTGCTATTATCAGAGCATGATTGAGAGTATATTTTGTACCATTACCCTTTGATTCCTATCCTGACAAAATAAACAGTTCAATTAGTTATTGCTCCATCATTTGGGTCACCAATATCTTGAACACTTATTTGTACAATTGGCTTCCTAATGAATCCTTTCTCGTATTTTTATCATTATCTGCCATCTCTAGACTATGTCTGTAGCCTTGGGGTTAGTAGTAGAAACTATTATGAAATACAAATGTTACCTCAAATAAAACAGCTACGCTGAAATTCTGCATCTAGGTCTTCCAGAGGTTTCCTAAAATGGAGGATCCAGAAGGTAATTATTTCATAATAACTAGAATAACAAGGTTGCTCAAGCACAAGATTAGAAATCAGTCAGTTGGGATTCTTTTCCTACCATGAAACCTTGCTTTAGGCCATGTCCACATGAGTGAAAACAAATGGTTTTTGAAAGAATCAACTTGCAAATAGTCCTCGAGAACTGGTTCTACTGCACAAAGCATTCGATTCAAGTGTTGATTTCCTGATATCCACCCTCATCCCAGACAGAGAGGGAAGTTTAAACTAGGCTGGAAGCTCCTTGAGGGCAGGGATCTTATCTTCTAGACTATGAGCCCCCTGTGGGCAGGAATTGTCTCTATTGCTGAATGGTACTTTCCAAGCGCTTCCTACAGTGCTCTGCATACTGTAAGCAGTCAATAAATACGACTGAATGAATGAATGAATCTTCTCCCTCTATCTGCTCATGAGAAGCAGCATAGCCCAGTGGATAGAGTCCAGACCTGGGAGTCAGAAGGACCCGGGTTCTAATCCCAGCTCTGCCACTTGTTGGCTGTGTGATTTTGGGCAAGTCACTTAACTTCTCTGTGCCTCAGTTACCTCATCTGTAAAATGGGGATTAATGCTGTAAGCCCCATGTGGGACATGGACTGTGTCTCACCTGATTAACTTGTATCTCCCCCTGTCCTTAGAACCGTGCCTGGCACAGTAAGCACTTACCAAACACCAGCATTATTATTATTATTATTATTATTATTATTATTATTATTATTGTTATACGCCGCCGCCAACCTCTTGCTCCACCCCACCTCACCAACTCACCAACTTGATCATACCCTCGACCTCATCATCTCCTATTGCTGCACTGTGTTCACCCTCACCAACTCTGAAATCCCTCTCTCTGATCATAATCTTCTCACCTGCCTCCTCTCTCACCCTCTTTTCCCTGTAAATCCATATTACTCCCTCACAGAGATCTCCGCTCTCTTGACCCCATCCATCTTTCTGAGTGCCTCACACCCCATGTCGCCTCCCTCTCCTCTCTACCCAGTCTTGACGATCAGATTACTGCTCTCAACTCTACCCTTTCTACTCAGCTAGACTCACTCACTCCCCGTTCCCTTCGCCGCTCTCATACCACTAACCCACAGCCCTGGATCACTGCCACTGTCTGCCTCCTTTGCTCTTATGCTCGAGCTGCCGAACGCTGCTAGTGAAAGTCTAAACACCATGCCAACCTCGTTCACTTCAAGTTTATCCTTTCCTGCCTTAACTCAGCCCTCTCCTCTGCCAGACAAAACTATTTCTCCTCCCTTATTGACACCCATGCCCATCATCCCCGTCAGCTCTTCCGTACATTCAACTCCCTTCTCAGGCCCCCGGTTCCTCCCCCTCCTCCTTCCCTCACCCCCAACGATCTGGCCACCTACTTCATTAACAAAATTAAATCCATCAGGTCTGACCTCCCCAAAGTCACTCCCTCCCCTTCTCCAACCCCCCGGCTATCAACACTCTCTGCTACTCTCCCAACCTTCCCAGCAGTATCCTCAGAGGAGCTCTCCTCCCTCCTCTCAAGTGCTACTCCGGCCCCCTGTGCTTCCGACCCCATTCCCTCTCATCTCATGAAATCTCTCGCTCCATCCCTTCTCCCCTCCTTAACTTCATCTTCAACCGCTCACTCTCCACTGGTTCCTTCCCCTCTGCCTTCAAACATGCCCATGTCTCTCCCATCCTAAAAAAACCCTCTCTTGACCCCACCTCACCTTCTAGTTATCACCCCATATCCCTCCTACCATTCCTTTCCAAACTCCTTGAACGAGTTGTCTACATAAGGTGCCTCGAATTCCTCAACACCAACTTTCTCCTCGACCCCCTCCAGTCTGGCTTCTGTCCCCTACATTCCATGGAAACTGCCCTCTCAAAGGTCATCAATGACCTCCTGCTTGCCAAATCCAACGGCTCATACTCTATCCTAATCCTCCTCGACCTCTCAGCTGCCTTCGACACTGTAGACCACCTCCTTCTCCTCAACACGCTATCCGACCTTGGCTTCACAGACTCCGTCCTCTCCTGGTTCTCCTCTTATCTCTTCGGTCGTTCATTCTCAGTCTCTTTTGCAGGCTCCTCCTCCCCCTCCCATCCCCTTACTGTGGGGGTTCCCCAAGGTTCAGTGCTTGGTCCCCTTCTGTTCTCGATCTACACTCACTCCCTTGGTGACCTCAGTCGTTCCCACGGCTTCAACTATCATCTCTACGCTGATGACACCCAGATCTACATCTCTGCCCCTGCTCTCTCCCCCTCTCTGCAGGCTCGCATCTCCTCCTGCCTTCAGGACATCTCCATCTGGATGTCTGCCCGCCACCTAAAACTCAACATGTCCAAGACTGAACTCCTTGTCTTCCCTCCTAAACCCTGCCCTCTCCCTGACTTTCCCATCTCTTTTGATGGCACTACCATCCTTCCCGTCTCACAAGCCCGCAACCTTGGTGTCATCCTCGACTCCGCTCTCTCATTCACCCCTCACATCCAAGCCGTCACCAAAACCTGCCGGTCTCAGCTCCGCAACATTGCCAATATCCGCCCTTTCCTCTCCATCCAAACCGATACCCTGCTCGTTCAAGCTCTCATCCTGTCCCGTCTGGACTACTGCATCAGCCTTTTCTCTGATCTCCCATCCTCTTGTCTCTCCCAACTTCAATCCATACTTCACACCGCTGCCCGGATTGTCTTTGTCCAGAAACGCTCTGGGCATGTTACTCCCCTCCTCAAAAATCTCCAGTGGCTACCAATCAATCTGTGCATCAGGCAGAAACTCCTCACCCTCGGCTTCAAGGCTCTCCATCACCTCGCCCCCTCCTACCTCACCTGCCTTCTCTCCTTCTACAGCCCAGCCCGAACCCTCCGCTCCTCTGCTGCTAATCTCCTCACCATGCCTCGTTCTCACCTGTCCCGCCATCGACCCCCGGCCTACATCCTCCCCCAGGCCTGGAATGCCCTCCGTCTGCCCATCCACCAAGCTAGCTCTCTTCCTCCCTTCAAGGCCCTACTGAGAGCTTATCTCCTCCAGGAGGCCTTCCCAGACTGAGCCCCTTTCTTCCTCTCCCCCTTGTCCCCCTCTCCATTCCCCCATCTTACCTCCTTCCCTTCCCTGTATAGCACCTATATATATATGTTTGTACATATTTATTACTCTATTTATTTATTTATTCATTTTACTTGTACCTATCTATTCTATTTATTTTATTTTGTTAGTATGTTTGGTTTTGTTCTCTGTCTCCCCCTTCTAGACTGTGAGCCCACTGTTGGGTAGGGACTGTCTCTTTTTTGTTGCCAGCTTGTACTTCCCAAGCGCTTAGTACAGTGCTCTGCACACAGTAAGCACTCAATAAATACAACTGATTGATTGATTGATTGATTATAAGCTCCTAAGCACTTAGTACAGTGCTCAGCAAACAATAGGAGCTCAGTAAATACTATCAATTGATGGATTGTGAAGATGGCAAGAACTCAACAATGCTTATCTAAATGTGCCTATCACCACTGAAGGCAACAAAAAATGTGAGGCGTTTATCACTCCAGTCAGAGCAATGGAAAGTGGTACAGTAATTGATCAAGGAGGTTTAAGGGTCATCTACAGTGTGCAGAGCACTGTACCAAGCCCTTGGGAGTGTGCCATAGGAGCAAAAACCATGGCCCCTGCCCTCAAGGAGTTTACCCTCTGATGGGAGAGATACAGAGAAACAAAAAGTGAGATAGGATTGAGACTGAGGATTTAACTGGCAATAGCAAGAGTGTGAAAAGATGGGCTAGATGAACAAATAGTTGAAGAAATGAGTAGAGAATGTCAAGCAACAAATACCTCTGATCTCCATTGATTCTTTCATTCAATCGTATTTATTGAGTGCTTGCTGTGTGCAGGGCACTGTACTAAGCACTTAGGAAAGTACAATATAATAATAAACAGACATATTCCCTGCCCACAATGAGCTCTAGACTGTAATATCATTATGAGCAGGGAATGTGCCTGCTAATTCCGTTGTAACATATTCTTCTGAGCACTTAGTACTGTCAGGGAGTCAGTGGCTCTGGGTTCTAGTCCTGGCACTGCCAGTTGCCAGCTGTGTGACCTAGGGCAAATCAGTTAACTTCTCTGTGCCTCAGTTCCCTCAGCTGTAAAATGGGGATTCAATATCTGTTCTGTCTCCTACTTAGACTGTGAGCTCTATGTGGGATAGGGATTGTGTCTGTCTGAACTGATTAAATTGAATCTTCCCTGGAGCATAGAACATGTAGTAAGCACTTAACAAATACCACAATTACTATTACTTATCATGGTGGCTTCATCTTCTAATGGAGAAGTGGAACACTTGGAAATTTAAGCAAACTTGAGAAATTTGGGGCAAGTCACATCCACCTCCAGTTTCTTTGTGGAAGTTTGAATTAGAAAGCCCATCATGGGGAATCAATCAATCAATCAACTGTATTTATTGAGTGCTTAATGTGTGTACAGCACTGTACTAAGCACTTGGGAAGTGCAAGTTGGCAACATATAGAGACGTTCCCTACCCAACAGTGGGCTCACAGTCTAGAAGGGGGAGACAGAGAACAAAACAAAACATGTTAACAAAATAAAATAAATAGAATAGGTAGGTATAAGTAGAATAAATAGAGTAATAAATACGAACAAACATATATACATATATACAGGTGCTGTGGGGAACGGAAGGAGGTAAGGCGGAGGGAGAGGAGGGGAAGAGGAAGGAGGGGGCTCAGTCTGGGAAGGCCTCCTGGAGGAGGTGAACTATTAGTAGGGCCTTGAAGGGGGGAAGAGAGCTAGCTTGGCGGATATGTGGAGGGAGGGCATTCCAGGCCAGGGGGATGATGTGGGCCGGGGGTCGACGGCAGGAGAGGCGATAACGAGGCACGGTGAAGAGATTAGTGGCAGAGGAGCAGAGGGTGTGGGCTGGGCTGTAGAAGGAGAGAAGGGAGGTGAGGTAGGAGGGGGAGAGGTGATGGAGAGCCTTGAGGCCGAGGGTGAGGAGTTTCTTCCTGATGCGTAGGTTGATTGGTAGCCACTGGAGATTTTTGAGGAGGGGAGTAACATGCCCAGAGTGTTTCTGGACAAAGACAATCCGGGCAGCAGCGTGAAGTATGGATTGAAGTAGGGAGAGACAAGAAGATGGGAGATCGGAGAGGAGGTTGATACAGTAGTCCAGATGGGATAGGATGAGAGCTTGAACAAGCAGGGTAGCAGTTTGGATGGAGAGGAAAGGGCGGATCTTAACAATGTTGTGGAGCTGAGACCAGCAGGTTTTGGTGATGGCTTGGATGTGAAGGGTGAACGAGAGAGCGGAGTCGAGGATGGCACCAAGGTTGCGGGCTTGTGAGACGGGAAGAATGGTAGTGCCATCAACAGTGATGGGAAAGTCAGGGAGAGGGGAGGGTTTGGGAGGGAAGACAAGGAGTTCAGTCTTGGACATGTTGAGTTTTAGATGGCAGGCAGGCATCCAGATGGCGATGTCCTGAAGGCAGGAGGAGATGCGAGCCTGGAGGGAGGGGAAGAGAGCAGGGGCAGAGATGTAGATCTGGGTGTCATCAGCGTAGAGATGATAGTTGAAGCCGTGGGATCGAATGAGATCACCAAGGGAGTGAGTGTAGATCGAGAACAGAAGGGGACCAAGAACTGAACCTTGAGGTACCCCCACAGTGAGGGAATGGGAGGTGGAGGAGGAGCCTGCAAAAGAGACTGAGAATGAACGACCAGAGAGATAAGAGGAGAACCAGGAGAGGATGGAGTCAGTGAAGCCACGGGCAGATAGTGTGTTGAGGAGAAGGGGGTGGTTCACAGTGTCGAAGGCAGCTGAGAGGTCGAGGAGGATTAGGATAGAGTATGAGCCGTTGGATTTGGCAAGCAGGAGGTCATTGGTGACCTTTGAGAGGGCAGTTTCCATGGAATGTAGAGGATGGAAGCCAGACTGGAGGAGGTTGAGGAGAGAGTTGGTGTTGAGGAATTCGAGGCAGCGCATGTAGATGATTCGTTCAAGGAGTTTGGAAAGGAATGATAGGAGGGAGATGGGGCGATAACTAGAAGGTGAGGTGGGGTCAAGAGAGGGTTTTTTTTAGGATGGGCGAGACATGGGCATGTTTGAAGACAGAGGGGAAGGAACCAGTGGAGAGTGAGCAGTTGAATGCCATTACATACATTGAAGATGGAAGATAAGGAGGGGAGAAGGGACGGAGCGAGAGATTTCATGAGATGAGAGGGAATGGGGTCAGAAGCACAGGTGGCTGGAGTAGCACTTGAGGGAGGAGAGCTCCTCTGAGGATACTGCTGGGAAGGATGGGAGAGTAGCGGAGAGTGTTGAGAGCCGGGGGGTTGGAGAAAGGGGGGGAATGACTTTGGGGAGGTCAGACCTGATGGATTCAATTTTATTAATGAAGTAGGAGGCCAGATCATTGTGGGTGAGGGAAGGAGGAGGGAGAGGAACCGGGGGTCTGAGAAGGGAGTTGAATGTATGGAAGAGCTGACGGGGATGATGGGCATGGGTGTCAATAAGGGAGGAGAAATAGTTTTGTCTGGCAGAGGAGAGGGCTGAGCTAAGGCAGGAAAGGATAAACTTGAAGTGAACGAGGTTGGCACGGTGTTTAGACTTTCGCCAGCAGCGTTCGGCAGCTTGAGCATAAGAGCAAAGGAGGTGGACAGTGGCAGTGACCCAGGGCTGTGGGTTAGTGTTACGAGAGCAGTGAAGGGAAAGGGGAGCGAGTGAGTCTAGCTGAGTAGAAAGGGTAGAGTTGAGAGCAGTAATCTGATCATCAAGATTGGGTAGAGAGGAGAGGGAGGTGAGGTGGGGTGTGAGGCACTCAGATGGATGGGGTCAAGAGAGTGGAGATCTCTGTGAGGGAGTAATATGGATTTACAGGGGAAGGGAGTGTGAGTGAGGAGGCAGGTGAGAAGATTATGATCAGAGAGAGAGATTTCAGAGTTGGTGAGGGTGGACACAGTGCAGCGGTAGGAGATGATGAGGTCGAGGGTATGACCAAGTTGGTGAGTGGGCGAGGTGGGGTGGAGCAAGAGGTTGGCAGTGTCAAGGAGAGATAGAAGGTGGGGAAGTATAGCTCATTTCGCTACAGTTCCATATGGAACCAACAGATGGAAAATGATGACCAAAAAGGGTTTTCTCGGGTATTGGGTCAGAAGATAGTGATTGGTCTCTCCATTCCGTTCTGTGGGACTTCGTTCAAGACCTTAGATTCTTAAGATGCTGATTGATTTGCAGATGAATTATGGGTCTGTTTTGAGCTGACATTTCTGTGCTTAATGAATGAGAGCTATTTGACTAGAATTGAAAACCAACTGTTAATGTACATGAAAAAGCTCATTCAAGAAGGAGCCTGGCCTAATGGCAAGAGCATGGGCTTACGGGGCACCTGGATTATCATCTCACAAAGCAGCGTGGCTCAATGGAAAGAGCCCAGGCTTTGGAGTCAGAGGTCATGGGTTCAAATCCTGGCTCCGCCAACTGTCAGCTGTGTGACTTTGGGCAAGTCACTTAACTTCTCTGTGCCTCAGTTACCTCATCTGTGAAATGGGGATTAAGACTGTGAGCCCCCTATGGGACAACCTGATCACCTTGTAACCTCCCCAGTGCTTAGAACAGTGCTTTGCATGTAGTAAGCGCTTAATAAATGCCATCATTATTATTATATCTCTGCTCTGTTAGTTGCCCGCTGTGTGACTTTGGGCAAGTCACTTAACCTCTCTGTGCCTCAGTTTCCTCATCTGTAAAATGGCAATTGGATAGCTGTTCTCCCTCCTACTTAGTCTGTGAACACCATGTAGGACAGGGAGTGTGTCTGTCTGATCTGATCATCCTGAATCTACCCCAATGCTTAGAACAGTGCTTGGCTCAGAGTAAGCACTTAACCAGTACCACAATCCTTATTCTTAGACATGCTTGAAGTCTTCTTTCTGACTTGGACCTACCACTGTCAATCCATGACTGCTGACCCCTCCCTCCCTTTTATCCACGGTCAAGTCGAGAAGCACCATGGCCTAGCAGATAGAACATGGGCCTGGGAGTCAGGAGGACTTGGGTTCTAATCCTGACTCTGTCATTTATCTGCTGTGTGACCTTGAGTAAGTCACTTAAATGCTCTGTGCCTCAGTTACCTCATCTGTAAAATGGGGATTAAGACTGTGAGCCCCAGTTCTGTGAGCCCGTTGTTGGGTAGGGGCTGTCTCTATATGTTGCCAACTTGTACTTCCCAAGCGCTTAGTACAGTGCTCCGCACACAGTAAGCGCTCAATAAATACGATTGAATGAATGAATGTGGGACATGTATTGTGTCCAACCTGAGTAGCTTGTATCTACCCCAGCACTTAGTACAATGCCTGGCACATAGGAAAGTGCTAACAAATACCATAAAAAAAGAAAGTTGGAGAATTAGGTCCCAGAGTTGGGGCAAGTGAGAAATTCCCTTTAGATCCATTGCTTGGAAAGAGCCTCAAACCAATCAAAGACAATGCAAGCCTGGAGGGAGGAAGCAGGGGGTGGAAATACTAATCATTCATTCATTCAATCATATTTATTGAGCAGTTACTGTGTGCAGAGCACTGTACTAAGTGCTTGGAAAGTACAATTCATCATCAATGGTATTTATTGAGTGCTTACTGTTTGCAGAGCACTATACTAACCGCTTGGGAGAGTACAATGCAACAAAGTTGACAGACATTTTCCCTGCCTACAACCAGTTTACAGTCTAGAGCGGGAGACAGGCGTTAATATTAATACATAATGATTTCATTTTTCCTCCTATCTTCCCGGAGAAGAGGAGGGGGAATGCAGGGAAGAAGGAAGGAAGTGAGAGTGGATCCTCCTTATTTTACTCAGAAGGACACTGAAGCACAGAGAGGTGAAGTAACTTTGCCCAAGGTCACTCGGTAGACCTGTGGAAAACCAGCTCACTGTGGGCAGGGAGTATGTCTATTTATTGTTGTATTGAACTCTTCCCAAGTGTTTAGTACAGTGCTCTGCTCACAGTAAGTGCTCAATAAATACGATTGATTGATTGAATGAATGAATGAATGAATGAATGAATGAATGAAAATTGGAGCCATGCTCTTCTCATCAGACCATGCCCCTCCTGGTATCTTTGGAAGTCAGGGAAGAGCTGAGCTGGGAGAATGGCAACTAAGTCTTCTGAAAAACAAACAACCAAAAATAAAAAAATAAAACCAACCATTCAGAACTAGAGAGGTTGACCTTACTTTATATAACTCCATTTCCCCAAACCAAGGCAGGGGGATAAATGTGCTCCCTACCAAACAGTTTTATGATACTGGTTACATCTCCCAAACTTATTTTCATTGCATAATAGATTGGGAGCTTTACTTTGGAAAGAAGTCAGCATTTAAGAACCTGCCCAGGTTCTTAAAAGCAAGAGCAGCAGCGACAACAATCGCAACAAAACCATGAGGCCTTTCAATTTTTATGTAGTGTGCAAAATGTCCATATGCACTACTCCTCAAAGACTATGTGAGGTATCATGCCATCCGATACATATGTTATTGAGGTTGTGGCACATTCTCAGCAAATAGACTCCAGCTCTCATTACACCTTAAAGAATATAGTATATGGCAGTCAATATTTTGGGATTGTCCAGAGGACAATTTGACAGGAAGCACTGGTAAATTGCAACGAATTAAGCATCGGGTTGCACTGTATTACATCTAATGGAATTAGGATCTGATTATAGTGCATAGAGTTATGGCTAATGCTGACAGCCTTTTCCATCCCAGACATGTCAGTCAATCCCAGTTGTAGAGCAAAAATTAATTATGTTTCAGACGTGAGACTGAAAGCAGAAGTGTATTGCTCAAAAACTTATTTTTGATCTCAGCATTTTCCAAGTTTTATGGCCCCATGAATGAGATGCGCTAGTCCCACATAGTGTTCAGGGTTCAAAATTATGTCAGGAGAAACTACTCTTTGAATTGTATGTTTATAATTTAAAATACTGTCATCTGGTCGATGGTATGTAGATGACATGAATATGTCATCATTTCAGTTTGGGAAAAGATTAAAGCCTTGCTTATTTTAACATGAAGACAGAGGCAGAGGTCAAATTGAACCAGAGAAACAAGGGAGCTGGGGAGGGGACAGAGAAGGGCGGCCAAAATGATGAGGAGGATCAGGTGCCACTAAAAACCCCACCTCCTCCAGGAAGCCTTCCCTGATTACTTCCCAACACCTCAGTCCCCCTCCCGTTAAGTGCCTATCAGCCAGTCAGTTGATCAATTTATTGAGCACTTACTGTGTGCAGAACACTGTACTAAATGCTTGGGAGAGTGCAATATAACAATAAACAGACACAATCCCTGCCCACAACGCGCTTACAATCTAGCAGAATATAACTAAGAAGCCTACATCTGTATACTCACCCTCAGCACATAGGGATATAAATATGTCTACATATATACTTTAATAATAATAATAATAATAATAATAATAATGGCATTTGTTAAGCACTTACTATGTGCAAAGCACTGTTCTAAGCACTGGGGGGATACAAGGTGATCAGGTTGTCCCACGTGAGGCTCACAGTCTCAATCCCCATTTTACAGATGAGGTAACTGAGGCTCAGAGAAGTTAAATGACTTGCCCAAGGTTACAGAGCAGACATGTGGTTGAGCTGGGATTAGAACCCATGACCCCTGGCTCCCAGGCCCGTGCTCTTTCCACTGAACCACATTCATTTATTGTTTGCTCACTTGATATTTGATCCTGGAATATTCATTCCACTCCATATCTGCTCCTTGTTTTTCCTCCTGCTCCCATTATCTGTAAATACTTTGGACCTCTATTTCTATGCTTCCAGTAGATTGGAAGCTCTCTGTGAACAAGGAATGTATCTTGTTCTTCTGTTGTATTTTCCAGGTTGTTTAATTCAGTGTCTTGCACCCAATATGTAGCTGTAATGGTGCTGATTGAGTCTTCTCCAGGTACCGGGCACTATTCTAAGTGTTTGCTACTTAGTAGGTAATTAAAAAATGATAGCAGTAATGGTTATTGTGGTATAGAGCTTGGCACATAGTATGTGCTTAACAAATACCATCATTATTATTCTTATTATTGTAGGTTACTACTTATGAGAATAAAAGGAAAAGACTAGTGTTGGTTCCGCAAGATGTATACTGTTCAGAGTGTGGATTCAAATCTACTCACTTTTAAAGACCAATTAGTTTTTCACCAATTCCCACACCACTAAAATGAATGAGCACCTACCAAAGCTAAACCATAGTAGGCTTAACAAAACCACAGGAAAGAAAGATTCCTTCACACAGTGATGGTAAACAATGGAAGCAGCATGACCTAGTGGATAGAGCATGGGCCTAGGTTCTATTCCCATCTCCAGCACTTGTCTGCTGTGTGACCTTGGGCAAGGTGCTTAACTTCTCTGTGCCTCAGTTACCTCATCTGTCATATGGGGTTAAGACTGTGAGCCCCATGTGGAACATGGACTGTATCCAACCTGATTGTATCTACCCCAGCACTTAGAACAGTACTTGACACATAGTGAGTGCTTAACGAATACCAGCATTATTATAATTGTCATAGGAAGTTGTGCAGACTGAAAATATCCATATGTACAAAAATTCCTTGGGTAAATTCAGGGCTAAGTAGTCCATAATAGGTGACTAGAGGGAAATATTAGCAGTGTTACATGACACACTATTGCAAACTGATGGCTTGAATCTACCTTCAACAAGCCTTCCCTGATTACCTCCCAACAGCCACTCTTGCCTGGATAAGCTTCATCAATGTAGAGTCTAATTTTTACTCTGATGACTCAGTTTGTGAATATTTTGGTCCATTTCCCTCATTTGAGTAGGGAACCTTTTTTGAGTATCTCTTGAGTGCTGCAACACAGGTTTTGTTTGGTGGTGGCTTTTGCAAAATGCAAGCCCTGTGTTATTGGAGAACTGAGTGTGTTTGTGTATTGTGCTATTTGGTAACTGCTTACTATGTGCCAGACACTGTTCTAAGTGCTGGGGTAGACACAGGGTAATCAGGTTGTCCCATGTGGGGCTCACACTTTTAATTCCCATTTTACAGATGAGGTAACTGAGGCACAGAGAAGTTAAGTGCTGGGATTGATGCAAGATAATCAGGTTAGACACAGTTCAAGTCAGTCTTAATCCCCATTTTACGTGTGAGGGAAATGAGGCACAGAGAAGTGAAGTGACTTGCCCAAGGTCACACAGCAGACATGTGGCAGAGCCTGGATTAGAATTTACATCTTTCTGACTCCCGGGCCTGTGCTTTATTCACTAGGCCACTCTGCTTCTCTATATGTGTGGCACTTACGTACACATCCAGAAGTAAACCCCGTGTGTTGTATTTTTATACCCTGTTACTTCCTCCTAACTGTAATTTATTTACTGTCACTTTTGCTCGCTAGCTTGTAAGCACCTCGAGGGCAGGATCTTACAGTCTCACATTTCCTCCTGCCTTCAGGTGATCTCTTAGATGTCCTCCCTTCAACACCTCAAACTTTTCATGTCCAAAACAGAACTCCTCATCTTCCCCCAAAAACCCACATAAACGCCCCCCCGCCCCCAACTTTCCTGTCTTTAAGGATCTTACGCTGTAATGGCGGAGTTTACAAAATCCCTTTCTCATAGCGAGCTATGAGAGCACTGCATTTCGTATCCTTCAGATATACTATCTAGTGCTTTTCTGTCCAAAGGAAAGTTGTGTCTGACACTCCTGATCGAATGAAAATACAAATAAAATATAATCAGAGATAGTCATTCCCACCAAGACAAAAATAGCAACAGGTTGGAAAAGTTTCAGTCAATCCCTTCCCTTGGTAGCCCAAGGCAGTGTAGTAACAAATGCAGAATTTTCTCATTTTCCAGTTTCTCAATGAAGAAGAACAAGATAGGCTGAAAGCTGGAGAGGCCCAAATTGTCATTTTTTATTTTATGTTTCATCTGTTTTTTCATCCAACCTATTTATCCCTTATGTGGCTCAGGTAGACTTTGCATTGTGCTGTATATTGTTAAATTACCTAATTATGTTTCTCCTTTTCTTTCTGTATTTTTCAAATAGATAGTCACTGAAAAAATCAATAAAAAATAAAAGATTAGCCTTATCTTTGGGTGACGTCCACTAGACCTGATGAAAGAGCAGCATGCTTAAGAGGTTTCCTTTTTCTGTGAGTTTGCAAGCTTTTGTTATTGTTAAAGGGCTGAAAGAAAATTGTATTTTTAATACTTTTTTCTCTAGGTAAGGCATGGAATGGTTCAGGCAGTTATTTATGCCCAAAGTGCCTTTCTTTTTGTTGTCGCTAGTTCACTTTTTTGCCTGTAAAGGTTGTTTGACTGTAGGGCATTTTTTTCTCTTTTGTTACATATAAAGTTGTGGAGCTAGAAGATAGATGTTTAAGTTAAAGCTAACCACACCATATTTTAAAAATAACTGCTTTATCAAGTCAGGGTACTACAAGGGACCTACTAAGGTTATCAGATCCATCCCCCTGCCTGCTCATGGAGGCGATCCTAAACTGTAAAAGACACTTGGTTTTCTCTATCAGTTTCTTACCGTTCTATCATTTAAGCCAAGTCTGCAATCCGGACTCATCCTGGTGGAAAGATCGTGGAGCTAGAAATCAGGAGGTTCAGGGTCTTGTCAAAAACTCTGATGCTAACACAATGTGGGACCTTGGACAAGTCTCTTATCCTCTCTGGGCCTCAGTTTCCTCATATCTCACCTGGGAGTACAATACCTGGGCTCCCCACCTCTTAGGTTGTGAGCCCGTGTGGGATGGGGATGGTGTCCAATCTGATTATTTCGTATTCACCCCAGGTGTCAACAGAGAGCAGGTGCTTAATAGACACTGTACTTATTAAGAGAGATATTCCAATTCAGATGTCTCTTCCACTCCAGCAAATACAGTGAAATCCTGTTTATAATGTCTGTCAAATATCTCCTACTAGAGTGCTCCCTTTCAGCGATCTTTCTCTGGAATTCCCCCATCTATGGGTTACTTTTGGGGTAGTGTTGATACTACCCCATAGTGTTGAAATTTCCACTAAAATTAAAACCTGAAACTTAGAAGCATATATTATGATTAATAACGTTTTTTTAACAGAAAACCATAATCAATCAATAAATGGTATTTACTGAGCACTGACTGCATGCAAAGCACTGTTCTGAGCACTTCAGAGAGCACGATACAACAGAGTTGGTAGACACCCATAAGGAGGTCACAGTTCACAGGGGGAGACAGACAATAAAATACTAGCATATGAGAGTAATTACAAAAGTACTGTGGCGATGGGGTGAGATCAGATACCAGTGATCCAGAGGAAAAGCCTAGTCTTTCTCCTTGATTAGCATAAAAATCCCTACAAAACAATGGGAATAAACATGAAATAAAGGAGCTAAAGAGCCTGCCCAAAGCTTAAAGGAAAACCCTGTAAATCTTTTGGAGAGCTGTAAGACTCAGATTAAACACTTTTGCCAACAAATTTGTTTTTGGTTGGTTTTGGTGCTAATCCGTTTAATGAAACTTCCCACTGACATCCTAACTGCCGGGGTTTACATATTATGGCATAATGCCTACTCTAAACTGTCAGCTCGCTATGGGCAGGGGATGCATTCTATGTTAAATTTTACTCTCCCAAGTGCTCAGCGGAGTGGTCGGCACACAGTAAGTGCTCAATAAATATGAATGAAGGATCGATTGATAATTCATCAGGTGATCTCCCAATACAGCAAAGATTCCTCTTTTATTGACAACACACCCGATTTCTCCCACAGCCCCCACGACACAGACTTCTCTGCCCTCTCCCCAAGCCCATCACCCTACCATTCCCGGACAACACACTAAGTACTAGATGATCTCCAAGTCAGCCAGAGTTCAGGTTGTTCCCTCAGCTTGGCTCTCCTCTAATCTCCTACCACAGGAGAGCCGACCACACGCAAAAGACGAAAAGCTGAACCTGATTTACTGCAATCCCTCAGGCGTTCTACCCACCATACATCTGACTGTAACTGGTTGTCTGAAAGTAGTGCTTCTCGACAGCCAAAGAGACGGCATCTTGATACATCTGCTTCAATGCCCAAATTGTTTTTGCACCTGGAAAAGAGTATTGTCCTGGAAGCTCATGCCAGAAAATTATCCCCATTCATTCATTCATTCATTCATTCATTCAATCATATTTATTGAGTGCTTACTGTATGCAGAGCACTGTACTAAGTGCTTGGGAAGTACAAGTTGGCAAAATATAGAGACGGTCCCTACCCAATAGCAGGCTCACAGTCTAGAAGGGGGAGACAGACAACAAAACAAAACATATTAACAAAATAAAATAAATAGAATAGTAAATATGTACAAGTAAAATAGAGTAATAAATCTGTACAAACAAATATACAGGTGCTGTGGGGAGGGGAAAGAGGTAGGGCGGGGGGGACGGGGAGGGGGAGGAGGGGGAGAGGAAGGAGGGGGACTCAGTCTGGGAAGGCCTCCTGGAGGAGGTGAGCTCTCAGTAGGGCTTTGAAGTGAGGAAGAGTGCTAGCTTGGCAGATGTGCGGAGGGAGGGCATTCCAGGCCAGGGGGAGGATGTGGGCTGGGGGTCGATGGCGGGACAGGTGAGAACGAGGCACAGTGAGGACGCTAGCGGCAGAGGAGTGGAGGGTGCGGCCTGGGCTGTAGAAGGAAAGAAGGGAGGTGAGGTAGGAGGGGGCGAGGTGATGGAGAGCCTTGAAGCCAAGAGTGAGGAGTTTTTGCCTGATGCATAGGTTGATTGGTAGCCACTGGAGATTTTCGAGGAGGGGAGTAACATGCCCAGAGCATTTCCGGACAGCAGCGTGAAGTATAGATTGAAGTGGGGAGAGACAGGAGGATGGCAGATCAGAGAGGAGGCTGATGCAGTAATCCAGTTGGAATAGGATGAGAGATTGAACCAGTAAGGTAGCGGTTTGGATGGAGAGGAAAGGGTGGATCTTGGCCTCCTCCTCCAACTTACATATGGTTCCCAGCATTTGCTGCTATTGTTTGTGAAACTTTCAGAGATCCTAGGGAAGATGTGCTTTTCTGATAAGAACCTAAAGGCTATGGTTAAGCACTTTGAGCTCTTTCTGAGGCCACTGACCTGTCTCGATCTTGCCTGTCTCGCCTCGGAACCCTGGCCCATGTCCTACTTCTGGCCTGGAATGCCCTCCCTCCGCAAATCTGCCAAACTAGCACACTTCCCCCCTTCAGAGCTCTACTGAAAGCTCACCTCCCCCAGGAGGCCTTCCCAGACTAAGCCCCCCTTTTCCTCTGCTCCCTCTTCCCTCCCCATCACCCCCATTCGCTTTTTCTGCTCTACCCCCCTCCCCACCCCACAGCATTTGTGTGTACATATGTACATATCTGTAATTCTATTTATTTATATTGATGCCTGTTTACTTGTTTTGATGTCTCTCCCTCTTACAATGTAAGCACACTGTGGGCAGGGATTGTCTCCATTGCTGAATTGTACTTTCCAAGTGCTTAGTACAGTGCTCTGCACACAGTAAGCGCTCAATAAATATGATTGAATGAATGAATGAAAGTTACCATTCCAAACTGGGATAGCAGGATGGAACAATGGATGCCGAGGGCTCCTTACCATGAGCTTGAGGCCAGATCTCATTCATTCATTCATTCATTCATTCATTCAATCGTATTTATTGAGCGCTTACAGCGTGCAGAGCACTGTACTAAGCGCTTGGGAAGTACAAGTTGGCAACGTATAGAAACGGTCCCTACCCAACAGTGGGCTCACAGTCTAGAAGGGGGAGACAGAGAACAAAACAAAACATATTGACAAAATAAAATAAGTAGAATAAATATGTACAAGTAAAATAAAAAGAGTAATAAATACGTACAAACATATATATACAGGTGTTGTGGGGAAGGGAAGGAGGTAAGGCTGGGGGGATGGAAAGGGGGAGGAGGGGGAGAGGAAGGAGGGGGCTCAGTCTGGGAAGGCCTCCTGGAGGAGCTCTCCTCCCTCCTCTCAAGTGCTACTCCGGCCCCCTGTGCTTCTGACCCCATTCCCTCTCATCTTATGAAATCTCTCGCTCCGTCCCTTTTCCCCTCCTTAACTTCCATCTTCAACCGCTCACTCTCCACTGGTTCCTTCCCCTCTGCCTTCAAACATGCCCATGTCTCTCCCATCCTAAAAAAACCCTCTCTTGACCCCACCTCACTTTCTAGTTAACGCCCCATATCCCTCCTACCATTCCTTTCCAAACTCCTTGAACTAGTTGTCTACACGCACTGCCTAGAATTCCTCAACAACAACTCTCTCCTCGACCCCCTCCAGTCTGGCTTCCGTCCCCTACATTCCATGGAAACTGCCCTCTCAAAGGTCACCAATGACCTCCTGCTTGCCAAATCCAACGGCTCATAATCTGTCCTAATCCTCTTCGACCTCTCAGCTGCCTTCGACACTGTGGACCACCCCCTTCTCCTCAACACGCTATCTGACCTTGGCTTCACAGACTCCGTCCTCTCCTGGTTCTCCTCTTATCTCTCCGATCGCTCTTTCTCAGTCTCTTTTGCAGGCTCCTCCTCCCCCTCCCATCCCCTTACTGTGGGGGTTCCTCAAAGTTCAATTCTTGGTCCCCTTCTGTTCTCGATCTACACTCACTCCCTTGGTGACCTCATTTGCTCCCACGGCTTCAACTGCCCCTGCTCTCTCCCCCTCCCTCCAGGTTCGCATCTCCTCCTGCCTTCAGGACATCTCCATCTGGATGTCTGCCCGCCACCTAAAACTCAACATGTCCAAGACTGAACTCCTTGTCTTCCCTCCCAAACCCAGCCCTCTCCCTGACTTTCCCATCACTGTTGACGGCACTACCATCCTTCCCATCTCACAGGCCTGCAACCTTGGTGTCATCCTCGACTCCGCTCTCTCGTTCACCCCTCACATCCAAGCTGTCACCAAAACCTACCGGTCTCAGCTCCGCAACATTACCAAGATCCGCCTTTTCCTATCCATCCAAACTGCTACCCTGCTTGTTCAAGCTGTCATCCTATCCTGTCTGGACTACTGCATCAGCCTCCTCTCTGATCTCCCATCCTCGTGTCTCTCCCCACTTCAATCCATACTTCACACTGCTGCCTGGATTGTCTTTGTCCAGAAACGCTCTGGGCATGTTACTCCCCTCCTCAAAAATCTCCAGTGGCTACCAATCAATCTGCGCATCAGGCAGACACTCCTCACCCTCGGTTTCAAAGCTCTCCATCGCCTCGCCCCCTCCTACCTCACCTCCCTTGTCTCCTTCTACAGCCCAGCCCGCACCCTCTGCTCCTCTGCCGCTAATATCCTCACCGTGCCCCATTCTCGCTTGTCCCGCCGTCGACCCCCGGCCCACGTCATCCCCCTGGCCTGGAATGCCCTCCCTCCCAACATCTGCCAAGCTAGCTCTCTTCCTCCCTTCAAGGCCCTACTGAGAGCTTACCTCCTCCAGGAGGCCTTCCCAGACTGAGCCCTCTCCTTCCTCTCCCCCTCGTGCCCCTCTCCATCCTCCCATCTTACCTCCTTCCCTTCCCCGCAGCACCTGTATATATGTATATATGATTGTACATATTTATTACTCTATTTATTTTACTTGTACCTATCTATTCTATTTATTTTATTTTGTTAATATGTTTGGTTTTGTTCTCTGTCTCCCCCTTCTAGACTGTGAGCCCACTGTTGGGTAGGGACCGTCTCTATATGTTGCCAACTTGTACTTCCCAAGCACTTAGTACAGTGCTCTGCACACAGTAAGTGCTCAATAAATATGATTGATTGATTGAGGTGAGCTCTCCGTAGGGCCTTGCATGGAGGAAGAGAGCTAGCATGGCGAATGTGGGGAGGGAGGGCATTCCAGGCCAGGAGGATGACGTAGGCCTTGGGTCGACGGTGGGACAGGCGAGAACGAGGCACAGTGAGGAGATTAGCAGCAGAGGAGCAGAGGGTGCAGGCTGGGCTGTAGAAGGAGAGAAGGGAGGTGAGGTAGGAGGGGGCGAGGTGATGGAGAGCCTTGAATCCGAGTGTGAGGAGTTTCTGCCTGATGCGTAGGTTGATTGGTAGCCACTGGAGATTTTTGACGAGGGGAGTAACATGCCCAGAGCGTTTCTGGACAGAGCGTTTCGGGACAAAGACAATCCAGGCAGTGGCTTGAAGTATGGATTGAAGTGGGGAGAGACAGGAGGATGGGAGATCGGAGAGGAGGCTGATACAGTAATCCAGATGGGATAGGATGAGATTCTATTTATAGAATCTCATTTTAGATAGGATTCGATTTATTTTATTTTGTTAGTATGTTTGGTTTTGTTCTCTTTTCCCCATTTTAGACTGTGAGCCCACTGTTGGGTAGGGACTGTCTCTATATGTTGCCAACTTGTACTTCCCAAGCGCTTAGTACAGTGCTCTGCACACAGTAAGCGCTCAATAAATATGATTGATTGATTGATTGATGAGAGTTTGAACAGGCAGGGTAGCGGTTTGGATGGAGAGGAAAGGCCGGATCTTGGAAATGTTGTGGAGGTGAGACCAGTGAGACCATGTTCAGTGAACATGGGCACATTTGCTCTAAGACTTGTGCTAGGAAAAAAGGTGGAATCATAAATTGCCAAAGTCCTCATGTCCCAGGTGAAGGACCAGTATTAGGTAAAGTGAGAAAAGCTTACTGCGTGCCCTGAGGTCAGCCTGGAATCCTATCTTAGCAGACTTACGGGGTCCAAAGCAGACCTAAGCAGAGTGTCTTTGTCATTTTCCCAACTCCTCGTAAAGGCTTAGCTCACTCCAATCAAAAATCCCCAGTGGCTGCTGAGAAATGTAGGCAATGAGTCCCTTTGCTTCACGGGACATGGTGTTTATTCCTTTCCCTCCCTGCAATTCCCTTGATGCTTGTTCCCCTCTAGACTCTAAGCTCCTGGTGGGCAGGGAACATGTCTACTAACTCTGTTATATTGTACTCTCCCAAGTGCTTAGTGCAGTGCTCTGCTCACAGAAAGCCCTCAATTTATATCACTGACTGTCTGATTTCATCAGACTTCTGATTGGATGGTTGGTAATCACACAGCTCTCACCCAGAGACTGAAAGTTGTTGCAAAGTGTCATTTCAGTAAGCAAGCAAATACTTCCCATAGATATTTTGGAGCTTTGGCAGTATATTTTAAATTCAATTCACCTTAAAAATCAAGACTAGTTTCAGTTTTTTATTTAAAGCATTTCTAAATGCTAAGAAGTTATTATAAATGTTCTTTAGTGTTGATTTGCACTCTCACTATGATCATCCTTTATGATGTTGGCTAAGTGTTTACTTGGTGCTCAGTTCATGCCATATGGCAGCAACAATTCTAGCTCCCAACTGCCCCAATCCATTCATTCTTTCATTCAATCATTCCATTGTATTTATTGAACACTTACTGTGTGCAAAGCACTGTACTAAGCACTTGGAAAGTACAATTCAGCAATCAAGAGAGACAATCCCTGCCCACACTGGGATTACAGTCTAGAAGGGAGTAGATAGACATCAAAGCAAGGCAGTACACATCAATATAAATAAATAGAATTATGGATATATTCACATCAAAACATGGGAGGAACAAGACCCTCCCATGTTTTGAGGGTCTTCTCACGAGGATCACAGAAGTGATTAAAGACCCCCATTACCATCAGACACTCATCCAGCCCACATCCTGTAGATCTTAGGGCCTCAAGTGAAAGGAACGTCACCTTTGTGATGGCCCAAGGGAGAGGGACCCACTAGGCTTTTCGCCTCTTATCCACCCCTCCCTTGGCCCCACAGAACTTAAGTCCATAACCAGCATTTATTCATTTGCATTAATGTCTGTCTCACCCTGTAGACTTTAAGCTCGTTATTGGCAGAAAACGAGTCTACCAACCCTGCTATATTGTCCTCTCCCAAGCACTTAGTACAGTGCTCTGCACACAGTAAGTACTCAGCAAGTACGATTGATTGATCGAATGATTGAACACACCCCCAATTCGAGGGGAACCAGTTTGACAATGTCAGCCAAAGTCGCTGTAAATGTCCTGCCAAAGCATTGCAAGACCTTGTAAACGACAAAAAAAGACCATTTGCAGCATTAAAATTCCAAAAGCCACTACCTTGAAAAGAGGGAAGCTTTTAACATTCTGAATCCGGGATGGTTCTACTGTGAAGCAGCATGGTCTAGTGGATAGAGCATGAGCCTGGGAGTCAGAAGGGCTTGGGTTCCAATCCCAAATCTGCCACTCATTTGCTGTATGACCTTGGGCAAGTCACTTAACTTCTCTGTGCCTCAGTTACCTCATCTGTAAAATGGGAATTATGACTGTGAGCACCTAACACCATAAAAAAATTCTGCCATGTGTTCCCAAAAACACGTTCAAGAGAGCAGCATCTGCACTTGTTGTAGAGAAATTGAACTTAAGTTTCTTGTTTCCAAAATCAATCAATCAATTTGGTGTACTTTACTGAGCACTTAATGTGTGCAGAGCACTGTACTAAGTGTACATATTTACTCTTGTACATATTTACTATTCTATTCATTTTGTTAATGATGTGCATCTAGCTTTATTTTTATTTATTCTGATGGCTTGACACCTGTCCACATGTTTTGTTTTCTTGTCTGTCTCCCCCCTCTAGACTGTGAGCCCGTTGTTGAGTAGGAACTGTCTCTATATGTTGCCAACTTATACTTCCCAAGTGTTTAGTACAGTGCTCTGCACACAGTAAGCGCTAAATAAATACGATTGAATGAATGAATGAATGAAAGTGCTTGGGTGAGTACAATGCAACAGACTTGGTAGACATGCTCCCTGCACAGAAGGAATGTTCTGGAAAAGTCCCAAGTTTTGGAAAAGTCCCATTTGGTATTATACAAGGAATTCGCTTATGATCCACTCTTTAGAGGGCCTTCATGAGAAAACTTTTGAGGTGAGGTTTTTCCTGTCAGAGAAATCAAACAAAGTGAGAAGGATTTTTGTGTGACTATACTTACTGAGGCCCAATTCAAGTCCAGTCCATTGTACTACAAGACTGTTCAATATTTCTATCCCCACTCCTACTACTACGGTCATTACTACTGCTACTATTACTAACTTGTGAGAGTATAATAGAGTTAAAAGGCATGATCCCTGCCCTCAAAGAGCTTACAATTCTGAAGTTTTCCATTTATTGACACCCAGCATATGACATCTAGGAGGTAGAAAAACTGTGGGGCCAAATACTGCCTTATCAAACAATCAATCAAGTAAACAGTGGTATTTATTGAGCACTTACTGTGTGCAGAGCACTGTACTAAGCAATCAATCAATCAATCAATCAATCGTATTTATTTAGCGCTTACTGTGTGCAGAGCACCATACTAAGCGCTTGGGAAGTACAAGTTGGCAACATATAGAGACGGTCCCTACCCAACAGTGGGCTCACAGTCTAGAAGGCGGAGACAGAGCACAAAACAAAGCATATTAACAAAATAAAATCAATAAAATAGATATGTACAAGGAAAATAAATAAATAAATAGAGTAATAAATACGTATGAAAATATATATACATCTACACAGGTGCTGTGGGGAAGGGAAGGAGGTAAGGTGGGGGGGTGGAGAGGGGGAGGAGGGGGAAAGGAACGAGGGGGCTCAGTCTGGGAGGGCCTCCTGGAGGAGGTGAGCTCTCAGTAGGGCCTTGAAGGGAGGAAGAGAGCTAGCTTGGCGGATGTGTGGAGGGAGGGTGTTCCAGGCCAGGGGAATGACGTGGGCTGGGGGTCGACAGCGAGACAGGCAAGAACGAGGCACGGGGAGATTAGCGGCAGAGGAGTGGAGGGTGGGGGCTGGGCTGTAGAATGAGAGAAGGGAGGTGAGGTAGGAGGGGGCGAGGTGATGGAGAGTCTTGAAGCCGAGGGTGAGGAGTTTCTGCCTGATGCGCAGATTGATTAGTAGCCACTGGAGATTTTTGAGGAGGGGAGTAACATGCCCAGAGCGTTTCTGGACAAAGACAATCTGGGCAGCAGCGTGAAGTATGGATTGAAGTGGGGAGAGACACGAGGATGGGAGATTGGAGAGGAGGCTGATACAGTAGTCCAGACGGGATAGGATGAGAGCTTGAACGAGCAGCGTAGCGGTTTGGATGGAGAGGAAAGGGCGGATCTTGGCAATGTTGCGGAGCTGAGATCGGCAGGTTTTGGTGACAGCTTGGATGTGAGGGGTGAACGAGAGAGCGGAGTCGAGGATGACACCAAGGTTGCAGGCCTGTGAGACGGGAAGGATGGTAGTGCCGTCAACAGTGATGGGAAAGTCAGGGAGGGCAGGGTTTGGGAGGGAAGACAAGGAGTTCTGTCTTGGACATGTTGAGTTTTAGGTGGCGGGCATACATCCAGATGGAGATGTCCTGAAGGCAGGAGGAGATGCGAGCCTGGAGGGAGGGGGAGAGAGCAGGGGCAGAGATGTAGATCTGGGTGTCATCAGTATAGAGATTATAGTTGAAGCCGTGGGACTGAATGAGGTCACCAAGGGAGTGTGTGTAGATTGAGAACAGAAGGGGACCAAGAACTGAACCTTGAGGAACCCCCACAGTAAGGGGATGGGAGGGGGAGGAGGAGCCTGCAAAAGAGACTGAGAAAGAATGACCGGAGAGATAAGAGGAGAACGAGGAGAGGACGGAGTCTGTGAAGCCAAGGTTGGATAGCGTGTTGAGGAGAAGGGGGTGGTCCACAGTGTCAAAGGCAGCTGAGAGGTCGAGGAGGATTAGGATAGAGTAGGAGCCATTGGATTTGGCAAGCAGGAGGTCATTGGTGACCTCTGAGAGGGCAGTTTCCATGGAATGTAGGGGACAGAAGCCAGACTGGAGGGGGTCAAGGAGAGAGTTGTTGTTGAGTAATTCGGGGCAGTGCGTGTAGACGACTCGTTCAAGGAGTTTGGAAAGGAATGGTAGGAGGGAGATGGGGCAATAACTAGAAGGTGAGGTGGGGTCAAGAGAGGGTTTTTTTAGGATGGGAGAGACATGGGCATGTTTGAAGGCAGAGGGGAAGGAACCAGTGGAGAGTGAGCGGTTGAAGATGGAAGTTAAGGAGGGGAGAAGGGACGGAGCGAGAGATTTCATGAGATGAGAGGGAATGGGGTCAGAAGCACAGGTGGCCGGAGTAGCACTTGAGAGGAGGGAGGAGAGCTCCTCTGAGGATACTGCTGGGAAGGATGGGAGAGTAGCGGACAGCGTTGAGAGCTGGGGAGTTGGAGAAGTGGGGGAAGTGACTTTGGGGAGGTCCAACCTGATGGATTTATTTTTATTAATGAAGTAGGTGGCCAGATCGTTGGGGGTGAGGGAAGGAGGAGGGGGAGGAACCGGGGGCCTGAGAAGGGAGTTGAATGTACGGAAGAGCTGACGGGGATGATGGGCGTCGGTGTCAATAAGGGAGGAGAAATAGTTTTGTCTGGCAGAGGAGAGGGCTGAGTTAAGGCAGGAAAGGATAAACTTGAAGTGAACGAGGTTGGCATGGTGTTTAGACTTTCGCCAGCAGCGTTCGTCAGCTCGAGCATAAGAGTGAAGGAGGCAGACAGTGGCAATGATCCAGGGCTGTGGGTTAGTGGTACGAGAGTGGTGAAGGGAAAAGGGAGCGAGTGAGTCTAGCTGAGTAGAAAGGGTAGAATTGAGAGAAGTAATCTGATCATCAAGATTGGGTAGAGAGGAGAGGGAGGTGAGGTGGGGAGTGAGGCGTTCAGAAAGATGGATGGGGTCAAGAGAGCGGAGATCTCTGTGAGGGAGTAATATGGATTTACACGGGAAAGGAGTGTGAGTGAGGAGGCAGGTGAGAAGACTATGATCAGAGAGAGGGATTTCAGAGTTGGTGAGGGTGGACACAGTGCAGTGGTAGGAGATGATGAGGTCGAGGGTGTGACCAAGTTGGTGAGTGGGCGAGGTGGGGTGGAGCAAGAGGTTGGCAGCGTCAAGGAGATAGAAGGTGGGCGGCAGAGGAGTCACATGGGATATCCATGTGGATGTTGAAGTCTCCAAGGATCAGAATGGGCATGGAGAAGAAGAGGAGGAAGGTGAGGAAGGGGTCAAAATCATTAAAGAAGTTGGAGGTGGGACCGTGGGGGGGGGGACGGTAGATGAGGGCTGCAAGAATCTGGAGGGGGTGGTAGAGGCGAATAATGTGGGCTTCAAAGGAAGGGAAGGAAAGGGAAGGGGGAGGAGGGATAGTGCGAATGCCATTGGTATTTATCGCCCCCTGGTGGCACTAATCATTATTCTGAGAGGCCACAACTCTCTATCGCCCCCTGGTGGCACTAATCACTATTCTGAGGGTCTGCAACTCTCTATTGCCCCCTGGTGGTAATAATAATTATTCTGGGGGACCGTACCTCTCTATCGCCCCCTGGTGGCACTAAGCATTATTCTGAGGGGCTGCCCTTCTCTAGCTCCCTCTAGTGGCACTAATCATTATTCTGGAAGGCTGTGCGGCTCTATCACCCCCTGATGGCACTTAGCTACTGTAGCGCCAGTTTACTTACTGTTCCCCGATCTTGTTCACCTAGCCACGGACCCTTTTCCCGGGTCCTTCCTCTGGCCTAGATCTTCTTCCTCCTCCAGGTGTATTAGACCATCAATCTCCCCCCATTCAAAGCTTTATTAAGGTCACATCTCTTCCAAGGGGCCTTCCCCTATTAAGCCCTCTTTCCTCCTGGCTCCCTCTCCCTTCTGTGTTGTCTATACACTTGTCTATACCTTTGGGCATTTGATATTTGCCCCACCCTCAACCCCACAGTACTTTAAATCATATAGTATACATTATTTATTTATATTAATGTCTGTCTCCCCCTTTAGACTGTAATCTCCCTGTGGGCAGGGAACATGTCTACCAACTCTGTTGTATTGTAATCAATCAATCCATCAATCAATCGTAGTTATGGAGCGCTTACTGTGTGCAGAGCACTGCACTAAGAACTTGGGAGAGTACAATATAACAATATAACAGGCACATTCCCAGCCCAAAATGAGCTTACAGTTTAGATGGGGAAACAGACATTAAGTGTACTCTCTCAAGCACTTAGTACAGTGCTCTGCACACAGGAAGTGCTCAATAAATACCATCGAATGGATAGATGAATGAATGAATACAATTGATTGACTGACTGATTGATATGAGGCCAGAGATTATTCCAAGACAAAGGGAAGGTGTGGTCGAGGGGTCAAAGGCAGGACAGATGAGATGGAGGTACAGTGAGTTGGTTGGTGGTAGAGGAGTGAAGTGTAATGTCAGAGTTGGAGTAGGACATTGCAAGGTAAGATAGGAGGGAGAAAGCTGATTGAGAGTAGTCAGATGTAGTCTGTGTATTCAGTTGAATGAGACCTCAACCCAGATTATTTCCTTTGATGAACAGATGGGGCATCTTGTTCAAACTGATGACACTAAAGGCCATGGGGTGTCTGATCTCCCTGCTTTTACATACATTGATGAATTCAAAAACTTTGCTTTAACCTTTTTAATTTGAATCCCCAATGCACACTTCTCAGTTGCAACCTCTTATGAAATCCAATTACTGCTGACATCCTATTTGCTCAAAGCATTGTTACAGTTCACTCAGTCCAGTCAAAGCATCTGTTTTCCCCAGTGTTCATTCATTGTCATATTTATTGAGCACTTACTGTGTGCCGAGCACTGTACTAAGCTTGGGAGGGTACAAAACAACAATAAACAGGCACATTCCTTGCCCACAAGGAGCTTACAGTCTAGAGTATTTGTAATAATAACAATAATGATAATACTGGTGTAATGTGAAATGCTTACTGTGTGACATGCACTGCACTACACGGTGTGTAAGTATGAGACAATCAGGTCAGACAAAGTCCCCATTCCACACAGGGCTCAAAGACTAGAGGAAAGGGCGAGCAGGTGTTGAATGTCCATTTTACAGGTGAGGAAAATGAGGCCCAGGGAAGTTAAGTGACTTGCCCAAGGTCACAAGGCAGCTAAGTGGCAGAGGATGGATTAGAATCCAAATAGGGGAATGAAAAAACGTGGGGACATTTATCCACAGCACAAGCCCCTCTGGGTTCAGGGTACCATTTTGCTGGGGGCATCAAACATTGGTTGGTACTTCAGCATGGGCTTTTACAAGAAGGCAAATCTCAGGTCAGAGAAGAACTGGTCATACTGATGAGTTATAAAGTATTGAAAGCCATTCATCATTCTGGGACTTTCAGATTCTTCTTACTGAAATGAAAGCATTGTTACACAAGTTTTTTTATCACATTTGTTGAGCATTTACTATGTGCCAGGCACTGTACTAAGCGCTGGGGTAGATCCCCATTCATTCATTCAGTTGTATTTATTGAGCACTTACTGTGTGCAGAGCACTGTAGTAAGTGCTTGGGAAGTACAAGTTGGCAACATATAGAGATGGTCCCTACCCAACAGTGGGCTCACAGTCACACTCATATGTATATATCTGTATACATCTGTAATGTATGTATTTATTTATCAATGTATTTATTTATATTAATGTCCGTCATTCATTCATTCAATCATTTATTGAGCGCTTACTGTGAGCACTGTACTAAGCATTTGGGAAGTACAAGTCGGCAACTCCCCCTCTGTGAGCTGGCTGTGGACAGGGCTGTGTCTCTTTATTGTTATATTGTACTCTCCCAAGCGTCAAGTACAGTGCGCTGCACACAGTAAGTGCTTAATTGATACAATTGAATTACTACTATAATAATGATAATAATTCTGAAAATGGGCCGAGAAATGAAGAACTACTAAAATCCATATTGCACCTCATAGTGAAAATAATTGTGGTTATGTAACTGCCTTAGTGCATGCCAAGTACTGTACTAAGCACCTGAATAGATACAAGATAATCAGGTCGGACAAATTCCTGACCCACATGTGGCTCACAGTCTAAAGGACAGGGGGGACAGGAATTGAATCCCTGTTTTACAGATGAAGCAACTGAAGCACAGAGAACTGACGTGGCTTGCCCAAAGTGCAGGCAAGTGGCAGAGCAAGGATTAGAACCCGTGTACTCTGACTCCCAGGCCTGGGCAAAATCAAACCTCAGTCCCAGATTCATGACTATAACACAGTTTCTTTAGTTAGCCAAGGGGGCAACATTTTGAATAAACCTGTAGCTAATATGGATCGGAGCATTAAAATAAGAAACTGATAGCCTGACTACTTTCCTGAGAAGTTGAAATAAATGGGTGTTTATGTGAGGCAATAAACCATCTTTAGAGTATTTTGCACACCAACACATTAATATATTGCTGATTATCTAGCAGATTGTATGCGTAAGGATTTTGATGTCCTAGATATAGCCGTAGAGCCATGAGTTTATTAAATATGGGTATTTATAAAAGCTTAATTTTTGAAAAAATAGAATGTACACTTTCAAGAGTAGCTACTCCATTTTTGCTCTGGGAGTTATTTGAAAATGTGTATGCATGTACAAAGATGTCTAAAGTTTTCTATTCAACCCCACTTTTCAAGGCAGTCATCCGTTGCACTGAGAGACAGTTACAGCTCCTGGCTTCCTCGTTCTACACAGGTATCATATTTGTAACCATTAATATGCAGACAGAGGATGATTAAATGCAACTGTGATAAAATGTGACACCACATAATAAATGAGAATGAAAAAATGAATTTGTAACCATAAATCATGTATTAAAATTTATGTGACAGACTTACATTGATGAAGACAATATAAAAATAAAGGAATACTGCATATATGACTTTAATGATGAGAAGAATACCTTTCAAATGCTATCATTACTTATTTCAACTGTCAGGTGTACAAAGGTTGGTTCACAAGGGTGAAGAAGTTAAAGTCGATAGGAGAGAATAAGAATGGGTGTCAGTCCCATTACAATTACAAGTCCATTTTGGGATTTAATAATCCAAATGGGAGTTTTGAGTGTTACAGTTCCTTCAGCTTAAATCTGGTTCTTGCCCTTCTCTGGGTTAAGGGACCGAAGTTTTGTTTTTCACAAAGAAGCCAATGTCTCCATTGACATGGCAGACTGCTCTTTTTATCCGGCAGAATCTACTTGCAAATATATTGGGACAATCGGTACTACTTCCAACTTCAACTAAACAGAAGTTAAAGATTAAGTGGATTGAAAAATATTTTTAAGAGTAATGAGCTGACAATATTCCTAAGGTAGATTTTAGAATATTCATGGGATTCCAAAAATGCTGGGTTTCCTCAGACCTTCCAAGAAAAACCATCGTATAAATCTAAGAGAAAACTAAATATTCAAAACTGACCCAATTTTCCTTCTCTTACGCCCTTCAACTCTTCTTTCCTCTCCTGCTCTCTCATCCTCCCTCCCCAATTTTTACAAGCACACACAAACTTTTACACATACATACACACGACACCCACACCCCTAAAGACCTCTAGTAAAGTCTTTCTTGAAGTGGCACAAGTGAGTTTTAATCCAACCAAGTTTGCATTCAAGAAACATGAACTTTTTTCTATATACCTTCCAGACCAGCAGTTCAAAAATATGAGTACTCTCTGTTACTTATGTTTTTGAGAATTGCATCTTTTCCAAATATATGTGTTTGAGAGAATAATAAAAATGTGTGTGCGTGCGCTACTGTACTCCCTCCCTGTATGCATAACTCCAATCTCACAGTGTTAAATGTGACGTTATTTGTGGCAAAACCAGGTTATTTAAGGTTCTCTACAAGCTGGTTGACAAACAATAGTCCCCCGAGGCCATATTCTGTGTAACGACATCTCTCGGTATTTGTTTAGAAAGGTGTGATTTGTAAGATCTTTTCCTTCAGGAAAAAAAATGATATTGATGCCTATGTAACAAGCTCTTGTTCAGGTAATGCAGAACTCAAAAATTAAAACACAGAGCCTCCTGACAGTGAAAAAATGAAAATATGGTGTCCTCCTATTTTTCTTTGAGGGACTATTACATTTTGGCAAATCGAAAGTAGTCTTTAGGCCCAACAGGTAGAGAATTCATTCAATCATATTTATTGAGCACTTACTGTGTGCAGAGCACTGTACTAAGTGCTTGGAAAGTACAATTCGGCAACAGAGACAATCCCTATCCAACAACGGGCTCACAGTCTAGAAGGGGGAGACAGACAACAAAACAAGTAAACAGGCATCAGTAACATCAAAGAATATACTGAATATAGAATATACTACTGAAAGAATATAGAGAATATACTGCTGCCCTGATGTGCCGATCACAGCCTAGTGGAAAGGATATGGAATTGGGAGCCTCCCCTAGCCAGCTTATCCCCTGGCCTGCTGCGTGATTATGGGCACATGACTTTATCTCTTTGGCCTTGGTTTCCCAATGTGTAAAGCAGGGACAGGATACCTGTCAGGCAGTAAGTCATTCGTATTTATTGAGCAATAACTATGGGCAGAGCACTGTACTAAGCACTTGGGAGAGGGCAATACAGCAACAAATGGACACATTTCTTCACCACAATGAGCTTACAGTCTATAGGGGGAGACAGACATTAATATCAATGAATAAGTTACAGAGCTGTACATAAGTGCTGTGGGGATAGGAAGTGGGATGAATAAAGGGGGCAAGTCAGGGCAATGCAGAAGAAAGTGGGAAGAGAGGAAAGAAGGGCTTAATCAGGGAAGGCCTCTTGGAGGAGATTTGCCTTCAATAAGGCTCTGAAGGGGGAGAGAGTCATTGTCTGTCGGATATGATGATGATGATGATGATGGTATTTGTTCAGCACTTACTATGTTCCAAGCACTGTTCTAAGTGCTGGGACAAGGTAATCAGGTTGTCCCACATGGGGCTCACAGTCTTAATCCCCATTTTACAGATGAAGTAACTGAGGCGCAAAGAAGTTAAGTTACTTGCCCAAAGTCACACTAAGTGGTGGAGCTGGGATTAGAACCCACGACCTGTGACTCCCAAGCCCGTGCTCTTTCCACTGGAGGGCATTCCAGGCCAAAGGCAAGACATGGGCAAGAGGTCAGTGGCGAGGTAGATGAGATTGAAGTACAGTGAGAAGGTTGGCATTAGAGGAATGAAGTGTATAGGCTGGGTTGCAGTAGGAAAGTAGCAAAGTGAGGTAGGAGGGGGCAAGGTGATTGTGTGCTTTAGAGCCAATGGTAAGGAGTTTCTGTTTGATGTGGAGGTAGATGATATCTCAACTCTCCCTGGTGACTCCTCTTAAGAAACAGGTGACCTTCATTCCAGTCCACTCCACTCTTTGGCCTCTCCCTCTCTGACCTCCCAACCTCTTTAAACATTCCTTCATCCCCCTTCCCCCCACCCCCCTGGCCTCCACTGTGTACATATAGAAACATTGTACGGGTTTTCAGTTGAGTCTGCGGACATGCTCCAAAGAAAGGGTGTCAAAAGGCATCGTGGAAAGAGAGAGGGATGGATTTCTAAAGCCCTCAAATTCTATGAATCAAGGCCATAACATGTTCTGATCGGAAATGATCACTGCTCTGAACAGAGCTGAATCCCGAACAAACCACATCACAATTCCATCCGAGTTATTGACAGAAATCACCAGTCAGCATCCCAGCCAAATATATGAAATTGAGAAAAACCACAGCTGGGTCAAGCTCTTCTGATAACCTGAAAAACAGAAATAAAAAGAGGACCTCTGTGACTGACTGCCAAACCTCTTTCCTCTGAACCCGTCTGAGGTAAATAATGCTGTAATCAAAAATGATTCTCGGCAAAGTCAAAGATAAATCACTAATTTCTCATTCATATTATCTAGAGACATCCTTCAGAGAATGAACACTCTGTATCTCGGGCACTCAAACCGTGTTGAGAAGGAGCGTGGCTCAGTGGAAAGAGCATGAGCTTTGGAGTCAGACGTCATGGGTTCAAATCCCGACTCCGCCAATTGTCAGCTGCGTGACTTTGGGCAAGTCACTTAACTTCTCTGGGCCTTAGTAACCTCATCTGTAAAATGGGGATTAAGACGGTGAGCCCCCCCGGGACAACCTTGTAACCTCCCCAGTGCTTAGAACAGTGTTTTGCACATAGTAAGTGCTTAATAAATGCCATCATCATCAATATTATTATTATTATTAAAAGGGAGACCATTAGTGGGGAAAAGCAGGGGCCTGAGAGTCAGAGGACCTGGGTTCTAGTTCCAGCTCTGCCACTAGCCTGCTGTGTGACCTTGGGTAAGTCACTTAACTTTTCTGTGCCTCAATTTCCTCAAATGTAAAGTGGAGATTCAATATCTGTTCTCCCTCCTCCTTAGACTGAGAGCCCCAAGTGAGAAGAGGACTGTTTCATTTTATTTTATTTTATTTTTCATGGTATTTGTTAAGTGCTTACTATGTGTCAAGCACTGTTCTAAAAGTTGATCAGGTTGGGCACAATCCCCATACCACGTGAGTCTAACAGTCTAACTATGAGGGAGAGCCAAGATTGAATCCCCATTTTATAGTTGAGGAAACTGAGGCACAGAGAGAAGTTAAGTGACTTGCTCAAAGTCACCCAGCAGGCAAATGGCAGAGCTAGGACTAGCACACAGTAAGTGCTCAATAAATATGATTGAATGAATGAACCCAAGATCCTCTGATTCCCAGAGGCCTGTGCTCTTTCCACTAGGCCATGCTTCTTCTGTGTCTGACCTGATTATCTTGCAGTTACCCCAATGCTTATTACAGTGCTTGGCAAATAGCAAGGGCCTAACAAATACCAGTTATCATTATTGGGTGATATTAAAGGACATGGTTCACCATGCCTGCAGAGGTCTTCAAGTCACCAGGTTTGCTTCTGCCTTACTGGTGGACACTGCCAGGGACTTCCTCAGATTCAGAGGTGAGCCATGCAGCCTTGACTTTATCACAGTTTTGCATTATCAAATAATAATAAGAATAATAAGAATAATGATAATAATGGTAACTGTTAAGTACTTACTATGTGCCAACTACTATCTGAGGTAGATAAAATTAATCAGGTTGGGCACAGTCCCTGTCCCAGATTGGGCTCACACTCTTAATCCCCATTTTTTAGAGATGAGGTAACTGAGGCACAGAGAAGTGAAGCAATACTAATAATGATAATTATGGTATTTGCTAAGCACTTACTCTGTTCCAGGCACCATACTAAGGGCTGGATGGACACAAACAAATGTGGTTGGACACATGTGACTCACAGTCTTAATCCCCATTTTACAGATGAGGTAACTGAGGCCCAGAGAAGTGAAATGACTTTCCCAAGTTCACAGAACAGACAAGTGGTGGAGACGGAATTAAAACCCATGACCTTCTGATTCCCAGGCCTGTGCTTTTTCCACAACACCATGCTGCTTCTCAAAATAGAAACTCCCACTGCTACAGCTGCTTGTTAGTCTGTCCATGGGTAGGGAAAGTGTCTACCAATTCTGTTCTGTTGTACTCTCCCAAGGGCTTAGTACAGTGCACTGCACATAGTAAGCACTCAATAAATACCACTGATTGATTGAATCTGTCCTTCTTGTTCAGATGGTCAAATGACCAACATGACTCCAATTTGAATTCAAATCACTCCTGAAACCCTAAATAAATCATAGCCAGATAAATAGACTGTAGACTCATTCTGGGCAGGTAATGCATCTGTTTATTGTTATATTGTACTCTCCCAAGAGCTTAATACAGTGCTCTGCACAAAGTGCTCAATAAATACAATTAAATTGAATGAATGAATGAAATAATTTATTAAGTACCCATATTGTGCAAAGCACTGAACTCAGGGCTTGAGAAGGAGTAATAATAATAATAATGATGTTTGTTAAGCACTTCCTATGTTCCAAGCACTGTACTAGGCACTAGAGTAGATACAGGATAATCACATGGGATTATCACCCATGGGAACCACATGGGTCTCCCAGTCTAAGTAGGAAGGAGACCAGGGATCAAATCCCCATTTTACAGATGTGGAAGCTGAGGCCCTGAGACCTGACGTGACTTGCCCAATATCACACAGCAGGTGAGTGGCAGAGCTGGGATTTGAACCCAGGTCCTCTCACTCCCAGGCCCAGGCTCTTTTCACAAATGGTCTCCCTTTTTTCCTCACCATGGTTTGAATGCCAGAGATACATAGTATTCATCCTCCCAGGATGTCTCTAGATAATTGGAATGAGTTATTAGTGATTTATCTTTGGCTTTGAAGAGAATAACATTGCCTGCTCAGGAAGCGCTTATGGTCTAACAGGAGACATGGCCACAAGAATGTTTACCTATTTATTTCTGGGTTCGTTTATTTTCAAAGAAAAGGTGGGTATGGAAACCGAAATGGCCCAGGTGACCCAAAGTGTCTGCTTCGCTCATCTTTCCTGTCAGTTTGCAAGACACAGAACATGAAACGGCACTTTGAAACTTTGCTCAGAGAGTTCCACAAGAAGTACCCTGCTGGTAGTCAAGACAGACTCTTCAAAATAAGCAGACTGATATGGGATTTCGAATCACAAAAGGCATCTCTCCCAGTCCCCTGGCCTTCCTTTCAGGTGGGCTGACTGCAAGCAAATCGTATTTGCTGCAAGAAAATCAAGCCGCTCAGGAAAAGGGAACTGACTTTAACTTTAGGACCCATTTCTAGAGATGGCATTCAAGTTGATTTTGGATCTAAGGGCTCCAGTAGACTGTAAGCTCCAAGGCAGTAGGGATTGTGCCTACCCATTAGGTTGTACTATACTCTTCCAAGCGCTTAGCATCATGCTCTGCAGACAGTGAGTGCTCAAAAAATACCATCAATGGGTTGATTGATGACTGAAATCATGCTGTGATTGAGTCCAGTTGTGAAGGATAATGCCCCCTGGGAACAGAGCACTTGGTGGCTATCTGGTGCCTGGGAAGTATCATGTGTGTGTGCCATTTCGCTAACCCCACAGAATCACTTCTTACTTACTCTTACTTACTTACTTACTTACTTACTCTTCTAGACTGTGAGCCTGCTGTTGGGTAGGGACTGTCTCTATGTGTTGCCGACTTGTACTTCCCAAGCGCTTAGTACAGTGCTCTGCACACAGTAAGTGCTCAATAAATACGATTGATTGATTGAGTTATTGATTGATTGATTGATTACTCAGGTTGGACATAGTCCCTGTCTCACATGGTGCTCACAGTCTTAATCCACATTTCACAGATGAGGTAACTGAGGCAGAGGAAAGTGAAATGACTTGCTCAAGGTCACACAACCAACACATGGTGTAGACTGGATTAGCATGGCCTAGTGAAAAGAGCACTGGCCTGGGAGTCAGGAGGACCTGGGTTCTAATACCACCTCCACCACTTGTCTGCTGTGTGATCTTGGGCAAGTCACTTAATTTCTCTGTGCCTCAGTTCCCTCATCTGCAAAATGGGGATTCAATACCTGTTCTCCCTCCTACTTAGATGGTGAGCCCCATGTGGGACCTGATTATCTTGTATTTATCCCAGTGCTTAAGACAGTGTTTGGCACACAGTAAAAGCTTAACAAATACCACAATTATTATTATGATTGTTATTATTATTATTATTACTATTAATAGTAGTTTAAATTCAACCTGGCCTACTTTTCTCCTGCTTTGTAATATCATAATCGAGCATCACAAAAACAATCTGGAAATATTTGAGATGCGTGGCCTTGTAGATAGAGCATGGGCCTAGGAGTCAGAAGGACCTGGGTTCTAATCCTCGCTCCACCACATGTCTGCTGTGTGACCCGGGGCAAGTCACTTCACTTCACTGTGCTTCCATTTTCTCATCTGTAAAAATGAGGATTAATACCGTGAGTCCCATGTGGGACATGGACTCTGTCCAAACTGATAAACTTGTATCTACCCCAGTGCTCAGTTTAGAGCCTGGCATATAGTAAGCATTTAGCCAATATGATGAAAGAAAGAAATAGTAGAATATATTGAGTGGTACTAAGCTCCTGGGAAAGTATGACAGATGCTTGAGACATATTCCCTGTCCACAAAGAGCTTCCACTCTAGCAACTGTATGGAAGAATCAACAATGTCACATCTTCAGCCTCTCTGGTTTCAAGGAGTAGAGAGCAAAGCCGTAAGGTGTTCTCTAGGGGCCCAGATCTTAATGTGCACAGCTTTAATAGGATCAGACAAAGTTTTAACAGTGCAATAGGTAAAGATGCCAACAAAGGAGTTCTAAATAGGTTCTGCTGAGGTGGCAACTCCAGAAGCATGTTTTCCTCTGCTTGAGGCTGTCACTGAGCATGTCGATATTTTCTGAGTCAGAAAGCAAGTGCTCGCTACAGGAAAGAGACACAGGATCGGGGTGACATTGCATAAATTGGGGACAGCTCTTCCTTCATGAGTTGCTTCTATAGACACATGGCTCATCTCCTGAACTCTTCGTTAAGGTATTAAGATGGCCATGTGGCAAAGTACAAACTTACAAAACTCAGCACAATCCTGTTTCAAGGTCTAGGGACATCATAAACAATGATATCAACGATAATGATATCTGTTTAAGTGTTTATTTGGTGCCAAGCACTGAACTAAGTGCTGGAGTAGATACACAGTCCTTGTCCTACATGGGGCTCACAGTCTAAGTAGGAGGAAGAAGGATTTAATATCCATTTTACAGATGAGGAAACTGAGGACCAGAGAAGTGAAGTGACTCACCCAAGGTCACACAGCAGACAAGTGGCAGAACCAGGATTAGAAGCCAGGTCCTCTGACACCCAGGCCCAGGCTGTTTCCACTAGGCCATACTGCTTTCCTGATTGGTCTGATAATTCCAGTCAGATAGGTAATGATGCAAGGAGTGTTTTCTAAGAGAATTCTATGTGAAAATGTTGAAAGGCAGTGTGGCCTAGGGGAAAGATTATGGAACTGGGAATCAGGGGACCTGGATTCTAGACCCACCTCTGAGACTGAGCAGCTGTGTGACCTTGGGTACATCACTTAATAACGATAGTTAAGCACTGACTATTTGCTAAGCATTGGAGTAGGTACAATGCAATAAGATCAGACACACGACCTGTCTCACAAGAGGCTCATAATCCACGTAGGGGGGAAATCAGGTATTGAAACCCCATTTTATAGATGAGGAAACTGAGGCCGGAGAAGTTAAGTGACTTGCACAAGCTCACACAGCAGATAAGTGGCAGAGCAGGGATTAGAACTCCAGTCTCCTGATTCCCAGGTCAGGGCTCTTTCGCCAAAGCCATGCTGCTTCTCAAGGATCAAGTCGACAAATTCTATTATACTCTTTCAAGCATTTAGCACAGTGTTCTGCACACAGTAGGTGCTCAGTAAATACTAGTGATCGATCGAGACCTGGACTCACCAGAGAAGCAGTGCCCGACTCCTGAAGCTGTTTCCTCAGTATCCCTTGTGGGTTACACTGAAGATCAAACTGCAAGACAGGCTTTCGAACCACAAAGTCCTGGAGAGAAGTAATTCTCCTAGCAGTGGAGCAGTGAAGTGAAGTTCACTGGAACACCACTGCGCTGGGTGGGACTTGTGCTTGGAAATCTGGTTACTCAAAGGGCAAAAGAGAAATGGAGTGGAAGGCCATTTTGATAGGCCTCTCTAATTTCTTCTAGTCAGCAGGAGTATCATTGACCCTTTCTAGTAGCCCCATTGGCTCTCAGAGCAACATAGTTAATGATATAATTTTTTGTCACTGGCTAGGTTGGTGGATGGTTCTGACCTAAACAAGTGGATATTTTGGGCATATGAAAACAGCTCAGGAATAGGAACTTGTACTTCCCAAGCGCTTAGTACAGTGCTCTGCACACAGTAAGTGCTCAATAAATACGATTGATTGATTGATTGAATGAGAGGCCGGAATTTGCTGGCTTATATCATCTCAGAAGATGAAAATTAATGTTTAGATGGGACTAATGACACATATCCTCATTGACAAGATCAAGATTACATAGGCTAGATCTAGATCCAGAAATCTACACAAACCTTTGAAATTCCATAGGGGCATAGCTGTGTAGGGTCTTGGTTCATTGAGAGTTTTACAAGGCAGTGGTAGCATAGAACACATCAAATGGGTGCACAGACTGTAAGCTCACTGTGGGCAGGGCACGTGTCTACCAACTCTGTTACCTGGTACTCTCCCAAGTGCTTGGTACAGTGCTCTGCACACAGTAAGCGCTTGATAAACACCATTGATTGATTGGTTGATGATGAGGATTTAGTCGTTAGGAGGCCACGCTCTAAGGGCAAGTGAAGGGTAAGTCCCAGAAAACCGTCTAAAAAGTCATTCCCTCCCGTTTAGCATGATATCATTGCATTACTTTGGGGGTGCAGTGTGTTATAATGTCATCTGCCTGAGCTCCCACACGAAGAACTATGCTCTGGGGAGACACCCTGATCCCCCTGCCCTTGCTCCAAAGCCATTGTATTCCCTTCCCCAGTCCCAGGACCTGGGTTCTAATCCCCGCTCCATGATTTACCTGCTGTGTGACCCTGGAACATCACTTACCTTCTCCATGCCACAGTTTCCTCATCTGTAAAATGGGGATTCGATCCCTGTTCTCCCTCCTCTTTAGACTATGAACCCCTTGGGCAACAGGGGCTGTGTCTGACCCTATTGTCTTGAACCTACACCAGCGCTAAGCACAGTATGTGGCACATAGTAAGCACTTACCAAATGCCCCAGTTATTATTTTTCAGGGTCAGACATGTTCTCAACCACTGCCTCTCTGTGATGTCTCCCTGCTTCTCTTGCCTACTCCCTCAACTCAGCTCCCTGGGTAGGGTAATTAGGGGAGATTAATCTCAGCCATGTATCTCAATGATTGTTGGAGAAGATTTTAGACTGTGAGCCCACTGTTGGGTAGGGACTGTCTCTATATGTTGCCAATTTGTACTTCCCAAGCACTTAGTACAGTGCTCTGCACCTAGTAAGCGCTCAATAAATACGATTGATGATGATGATGATGCTCGGCTCAATGAAGAATCAGTCCATCCATCTGAGCATTTATTGAGCATTTATTGGTACACAGAGTACTGTACAGAACACTTGTGCTCACAGCACTGTACTAAGCACCTGGGAGAGGACGATAGAGTTAATAGACAAAATGTCTGCCATCTCCATCATATCATAGCAGAGTGGCCGAGTGGAAAGAGCCCGGGCTTTTGGGACCTGGGTTCCCAACCCAGAGAGAAACAGCATGGCATAGAGGACAGAGCACGGGCCTCAGAGTCAGAAGGCCATTAGTTCTAATCCCAGCTCTGCCACATGTCTGCTGTGTGACCATGGTCAAGTCATTTCACTTTCTGTGTCTCAGTTTATCTCATCCATAAAATGGGGATTGAGACTGTCAGCACCACTTGGGACAGGGACTGTGTCCAACCCAATTTGTTTGTATTCCCCCCCACCCCAGAGCTTAGTACAGTGCTTGGCACATAGTAAGTGCTTAGCAAATACCACAGTTATCACTATTATTATTACTATCATCTAGGCTCTGACACTTACCTACTGTGTGAGCTTGGGCAAGTCATTTCACTTCTCTCTGCCTCAGCTCCCTCAGCTGTAAAGGGGGGAATAAATTCCCTTTCCTTCAACTTAGACTGTGAGCCCATGTGGGATAGGGACTGTGTCCAACCTGAAAACCTTGCATCTACCCCAGTGCTTAGAACTGTGCTTGGCACATAGTCAGTGCACAACAAGTACAGTGCTTTGCACATAGTAAGTGCTTAATAGATCATCATCAATCGTATTTATTGAGCGCTTACTGTGTGCAGAGCACTGTACTAAGCCATTGAAAAAAAATTATCATCATTATTATTATCGTTTTCTTCCACCCGCTTAGTATAGTGCTCTGCACAGAGAAGGCATTCAGTAAATACTGTTGATGATGATGATCCCTGCCCTCTAGGAATTTATAATCTGCTGTATGCAGAGCACTCTCCTAAGCATTTGGGAGAAGACAATAGTTAGGGCATGTTATTGAATAAGCACAATCTGGTAGGGAATAATGAGGGAGCATCCGTTGGATGGAAAGTTCTAGAATGCATGCCCCGGAAATCCACAAAGAGTGGCAGACCACATATAGAGTGGCCAGAGACCCGTTCTCAATTCCCAGGCAGTATCACCAGGAGCCATGCGAGCTACAATAACTGATGTCAGAGATATGTTCAGTTCCAATCCCTTGGGATAAAATGACAGAAAAGTAAGGCTACAAACCTCTGTCCAAAAAAGATAAGCTTGTTGCGGGCAGGGAACGTGTAACCACCTCTGTTATGTTGCTAGAAAGTACTTGCCCAAGTGCTCAGTTCAGTGCTCTGCACACGGTAAGCACTCGATAAATTCATTCATTCATTCATTCAATCGTATTTATTGAGCACTTACCGTGTGCAGAGCACTGTACTAAATGCTTGGGAAGTACAAACTGGCCACATATAGAGACAGTCCCTACCCACCAGTGGGCTCACAGTCTAGAAGGGGGAGACAGACAACAAAACAAGTAAACAGGTGTCAATACCATCAGAATAAATAGAATTATAGCTATATACACATTTGATTGAATGATCTTCCATTGAGAGCAGGTGACATGGATTGTGCTTCTGGTGTATTCTCCCAAGTGCTTAGTACAGTGTCCTGCACACAATAGGCACTCAAGAAATATGGTTGATCGGTTGATGATGCTGTATTTCAGTTGAACAAGCTGGAAAAGCAGTTCTACCTATTTTACTCTAATGTCTCAAAATACAGTTTGAACCTGAACCAGAAATTTTTGAACTTAAAAAAATAAATTATTAATAAGTTCATAAATCTCATTAAAATCTAATATTCAGCAAAGCTGCCTAGTGTGTATACTATGGAAAATTGGATTTCACTGTAACTTGAGCTCTATGTATAATATCGCAAGTTAATTACAGAGGCTAGTTTCTCAACATGTAATGATAGCTTACAGAGACTGCCCTGCACTGCAATCAGAATGTAAGTGTTCTTAGGAGACCAAATTTAATAACTGTTCACCTATTCAAGTTTATAAGACTAAACATTTCCTGGGTAAATACCAATTCACAGCTTTTCCAAATCTCATGGAATTAACAAAATTACCACTATTTTATTTGGGGGCTTTCTCCCTCAAATTTATGAACAAAAGCACCATTAAATGGATATGAGTGTTTATTTCCCCAAAGCTGCCGATAAAAACAAAGGGGTTTTTATCCCTTTTCAATGCCTTTTAGAAAAGCATGCTACGTTTAGTTTAGAGTAGTCTGCAAATAGCTGTTATTTGGAAAATCAGTATGGCATCTAGTGAGGCATGTGTTTGTACAGTTTATAGATTGTAGACTCAATTGTGGATGTATTTTCTATGTATTCTGCAAATGGAAAAGCTGTAACATTCTGGATCTCACACAACTCATCTTCCTACTATTTCTGCAATAATTATATTGCACCAGATACACACACACACACACACACACACACACACACACACACACACACATATGTGAATGCATGTGTGCACACACCCACACACATGCACACACATTTTTCAATCTACTTCAATGGAAATGAAATCACCAGATTGACCCAGAGCCTTATCTGTGTTTGGTTTCTTTAGCGAAATAAGTTTTAAGCCTGGGTTAAATCAATATTCTACAGGATAATTTAATGAAAAGAAGACACAAATTGTGTTTTCTTGTTTCTCCGAAATAAATTAATTCACATGGTGCTTTATCTTGTTTAGAACTTGTCTTAGACCTGGAGATATCACTGAATAATCTTTAATGTTGAAAAATAAACTCAGTGCAGCAGAGAGATATGTTTAAATAACACTGATAAATCAAATTTAAACATCAATACTTATTAACATTCCTTTAAATGTGCTCTCCTTCCAGCTAATGAAAACCTTACAGCAGTTCTTAATGTCTCGGCATTATTGATTACAAAGTGCCATAATTTGCCACTGGAGACCTAGCTTTTCACAAAATCTTTACATTCATATTTTCCAAGAGCCACCCCCCAACTATGGAAAATTAGGTATGATAAAGTAGCCAGAGAAAACCATCGTGAAGTGCAGTTTTATTCATACAATCACAGACCTAGTAAGGTTTTTGTAATAACACTGTAAACACTTGGATTCCAGGAGTTCATTTGTCCTTGTATGAAAAATGGGTTTTAGTAAAGTGTAATTGTACATCTATTTCTATGGCTTCTCCATAGCCTTGCTCACCAGTGCTGAAAATATTGATGCATACTTCCTAAAGCCATAATTACAGTTTAGACCCTATTGTTGGAAAAAAAATTAACAATAACATGAATCTTCTTGGCTGATTTAGCAACTGGAAAGACGGAATGCTACATATAGCTTCATCGAGCATTCCACCAAACCTTTTCTGTCCCGGCTCAGCCAGTCAGTCCATCATATTTATTGAGCACTTACTGTATGCAGAGCACTGTACTAAGCTCTTGGGAAAGTCCAATAGAACTATATAACAGTCACATTCCCTGCCCACAACCGGGAAGGAGACAGATAGAATCTGTGTGAAAGGCTGATTTTCATGGAAGATTTCAGTGCACGTGGAGGCAGTGATGCTGAAATGTGGATTAAAGTAATCGGCACAAGGAGGATTGGCAGGCTAAATGGCAGTGGTCTGCTCCCATTCGGCGACTGTTTGAAGACTTCACCAGTAGTCTGAAAACCGATGTCAGAATATGCTTTCGGTCCTAGGAGAATGTCTCGGCTCCGAAGCATGGGAGCACTGGCCCCATGGGAAGCAGGTCAGTCAGAGAGATGACTCCCCACCGCCTCTAGCAGTGAGATGGAGGAATGCCAACTCTCTGAGATGCAGCCTTTAAGATTACAGAGGCATGAAATCCCTCCTCAAATCCACTAGGCCACAGCTTTCCCTATTTGTAGGCCCACCTATCATTCTACCTCTGCCAGGAAGTCTTCCCTGATTCATTCCCAGCACTCCAAGTCACATCAACCCGACGTCCACCCTGCACCCGTCAGCATCTATCAAGTACTGATCTTGTGGAAGCAGCGGGGCTTAATGGAGAGAGCCTGGGCCTAGGAGTACTGGACCTGGGTTCTAATCCCAGCTCTGCCACTTGTCTGCTGTGTGACCTTGGGCAAGCAAGTCACTTCAATTCTCTGGGCCCATTTCCCTCATCTGAAAAATACTTTTTCTCCCTCCTACTTAGACTGTGAGCCCAATGTGGAATCTGATGCAATCATTCATTCATTCATTCTTTCAATCGTATTTACTGAGCATTTACTTTGTGCAAAGCACCGTACTATGCACTTAGGAGAGTACGCTATCACAATAAACACATTTCCTGCCTACAACAAGCTTACAGCGTGAGAAGCAGCGTAACAGTGAAAAGAGCACGGGCTTTGGAGTCAGAGGTCATGGGTTCAAATCCCGGCTCTGCCACTTGTCAGCTGTGTGACTTTGGGCAAGTCACTTAACTTCTCTGTGCCTCAGTTACCTCATCTGTAAAATGGGAATTAAGACTGTGAGCCCCATGTGGGACAACCTAATCACCTTGTAACCTCCCCAGCGCTTAGAACAGTGCTTTGCACATAGTAAACACTTGATAAATGCCATCATTATGATTATTATTACAGCCTAGAAGGGGAGAAAGACAACAATGTAAATAATTAAATTTATTCATTTACTTATCCTGTAACTTTTAACTTGATTATCTTGTATTCATTCATTCATTGCTTACTGTGTGCAACTACCCCAGAGCTTAATACAGTGCTTGGTACATAGTAAGCTCTTAACAAATACTACTATCATGATTATCATTATTATCATAACCATCATTATTGTTAGTAATAATGATAATAATAATGAATTTATAAAGGATCACTGGTTCTTTTCGAGCAGCCAGAGGGTGTCTTTTTCCTTCCTTTTCTGGTGCTTCCTCAAGTTCTAGAAAAATTACTTTGGGTTCTCAAAGATACCACCATTACAACCAACTCTCAGAAGAAAGGGGAGAGAGCTGACTGTAGAATTATCAGGCCTCCTCATTTTACTCCATTCCTGGCAAACTCTGAGCAGAGTTCTCCTGGAGAAATTCAGAAAAATCTGGATTACCCATGCTCTTCCAGAAGCTTACTGTGCCTTCAAATGTAATTCTCTGCTGCGTAGCAAGCAGAGGCAAGCAGGAGCTGACATCAAGGCTTTGAAGAAGCATTTGACTCCATTTCCACAAACTCCAGGTTTATCCAGTCTATTCTACACCACCATGCAGACTGTAAGCAGACTGTGAGCCCACATGGGACAGGGCCTGTGTCCAAGCCAATTTGCTTGTATCTACCCCAACACTTAGTACAGTGACTGGCAAATAGTAAGTGCTTAACAAATGCCATAATCATTATTATTATTGTTTTGAGTGGGTAACATGTCCACCAACTCTATTATAGTGTCCTCTCCAAGTGCTCAGTATGGTGCTCTGCACATAGTCAGTCAGTGCTCAATAAATATCACCAGTTGATTGATTGGTTGGTTAAGGGTGCCATGGGGAAAAAGTTCTCTGGAAGCTGGAGTTAGAAGCCAATTCTCATTCCCTCAAATGGTGTTCTAATTCATCAGGCTAAGAATAGCATTGAATGTCTGTCAGTCATTCTCATCATATGTCATTTGCTCTGGAAACACACTCCCAAAAAGACAGATTATTCACAGCGAGAAATGGGGTGATTCCAGAAGATTGGGACAGTGTGGGAATAAGAAAAGTGGCTTCTCCAGAGAGTCTTGAATGCAGAGGTAAAGCAAGGAGCCATCTTTCTCTACATTATCCATCATTTGGCACTTACTATGTGCAGAGTCCTGGACTAAGGACTTATATAAAATGTGGACTTATTGGCCACATTGGGCAGTGAGAGTGAAATCTCCTAGTGGGTGGGGATTTTGCCGTGTCAGGGAATGTGTCTACCACCTCTGCTGTACTGTTCTCCCAAGCACTTAGTACAGTGCTCTGCAGATGGTAAGTGCTCAATAAATACTATTGATTGATTACATCTGTTGTACATTCCCAAGTGCTTAGTTCAGTGCACATTCCTCATTGGATGCTCAATAAAGGGTATTACTGCTACAATGGTAAAATCTCAGAATCAGTCATCCTCGACTTCAAGTGTAACTTTCTCTCCATCGAAGGACTCCCGTAACGTGAGTCAAAATTCATCTTTCTCTGGGTAAACACTCAACATTTCTATGCCCATTTAGCACTCAAAATGATCAACTGTTCCAAATCTTAAGCCATGCTTGAACAATTTCCTAGAAAGTCTTATTTTCTACCAATTTTCACAAGTTTCACAAAAACCAAACTTAATACATGTTTACACTTTGGTATCAATTAGTAAACACGCTTATGGGTTTGTTCGTTTCAAATAACATTCTTATACTACGTACACTCTGGTACATCACAAGATGCTGACAACATGATATGCCAGCTGCAGACTGAGAAACTGATGAAAATGCAGAGATTCTGAATTTTTAATATAATATGAACCATGTCAGCAACATTTGTGAATAGCAGCTGTCAGGACTTCAGTTGAACTGAATGTATAATGTTATTTTTATATTCTGTTCTCTTCCAGTAAATTAGACCATTTTTTCCCTTTTTACATAGGATCAGCTTTGAATGCTTTGTAGACTTTAACAAAAAAAGAACAACTGTGACTGTAGTACATGAAATGAATTGTCACAACATTAAGGAAGAAAACTAATTAGGGTGATCATGAAAATATGAACTACAACATGAATGGATAATTGCATAGTAATATATATATATATATATGTATATATATATTTTAAAATTAGAGATTCTATTGTATGGATAATTTACATTTTATATTTTTTAGCCAAATTGAAATGATGATTCTCACCATCATACTTATCAATGCCATTTCTTATAAACAGAATAATTTTGACAACATGTCATGTTGGTCTTGATTTTCCTAGTCTGTTGTTCAGTTTAAACTTCTCATCTACAACTCATCAGACTTTGGGCATCATTCAAAGAGTTTGAGAGAATTATCCAAGGTTGTGAAAGCAGAGATGCATATAAATTGATTAATCAATCAGTCAGTACGATTATTATTGAACATCTAAGTGGTACAAAGCACCCTAATATTGACAATGAGGCTTTGTCAATCACAGAATGCCTTCTAGCAGGCAAAACAACTGTGTTGCTAGGGACATCAACTCAGCAGTCAAAGCCATCAGGAATTTATTTCAACGCCTGTCTCACCAACGAGACTGTCAGCTCCTCGAGGGCAGGGATCATGTCTTCCAGCTGTATTGTAACAATCAATCAGTCATATTTATTGAGCACTTACCATATGCAGAGCACTGTACCAAGCACTTCAGAGTGTACGCTATAACAATATAACAGACACATTCCCTGCCCACAGCGAGTTTAAGGTCTAGAAGAGGAGGCAGACATTAAAAGAAATACATAAACTACAGATATGGACATAAGTGCTGTGGGGCTGGAAAGGGGAAGGATAAAGGGAGCAAGTCAAGGTGACATAGAAGAGAGTGGAAGAAGAGTTGTACTCTCCCAAGACCTGAGTATAGTGCTCTGGGTAAAATCAGTGCTCCATAAATACCACTGCAGTGAAACTCAATCTCTCCTATCTTGCCCATGTCTTCCTTCTGGCTTGTAGCTGACTCCCCCCTCATATTGGACAGATTACTTCTCACCTCATCTTCAAGGTCTTATTAAAATCACATCTCTTCCAAGAGACTTTCCTCCAAGTCCTCCTGTGGGTTTTTGGTATTTGCTCCCACCCTCAGCCCCACAGCATTGATGTACCTATCTATGAATCATTAATTTTTATTAATGTCTGTCTCCTGCTCTAACTGTAAGCTCACTGCAAACAGGGAACTTATCTACCAACGTGTAAACTCACTGTGGGCAGGGAATGTGTCTGTTTATTGCTGTATCATACTCTCTCAATCTCTTAGTATGGTGTTTTGCACACAGTAAGCGCTCAATAAATACCACCAAATGAAATGTACATTCCCAAGTGCTTACTACAGTGCTCTGCACATTGTAAGAGCTCAGTAAATACCACTGATTGATTGAAAGAGACCTTCCTGGGCTAAGCCCTCATTTTCCCTACTCTCTCTCCTTTTTGTGGCTCTGTACTCTTTAAGCCCTTGATATTCACCGCACCTTCAGCCCCACAATGCTTAGGTCCATATCTGTAATTTATTTTAACATCAGTCTCATCCTCTAGACTGTAAGCTCCTAGAGGGCAGGGAATGTGTCTAACAACTCTGTTATATTAGAGTTGGTAATTGTAATATTGTAATAATAATTGTAATAATAATAATAATATTGTAATAAATAATAATTATCATGGCAATTGCTAAGTTCTCACTATGTGTCAGGCACAGTACTAAGTTCTGGGGTAGATACAAGATATTATGTGAATGTGTATATGTCTCTTTGTTGTTGTATTGTACTATCCCAAGTGCTTAGTACAGTGTCCTGCACACAATAAGTGCTCAATAAATATGCCTGACTGAATGAATAAATGAATGAATATTAGGGTTGGACACAGTCCATGTCCCCCATGGGGCTCATAGTCTAAATAGGAGGAAGTAGGATTTAATCGCTGTTTTACAGTTGAGGGAACTGAGATACAGAGAGGTTAAGTGATTTGAACAAGGTCACACAGCTGACAAGTGGTGGATCCAGGATTAGAACCCAAGCCCATGTCCTTTCCATTAGTCCACATGCCTTCTCTGTCCTCTCTTGTACTCTCCCAAGTGCTTAAAAAAATGTTCTGCACATAGCAAGCGCTCAATAAATACCATTGATTGATGGATGGATTTCCCCATTGGCAGTGGAGTAAAGAAGTGATGCAGAAGGGCCCCAATCCTTTTCAATTTCTTCTACGCAATTATGCTGGAAGAGGCAAAAGACCTAATTCAAGTGTTGGGATAAAATATGCTTCTACTTCCCTTTGTTATTGTTTTATTTTGTGTGTGGGGGGGGTGTAGATATTTGTTAAATGCTTAGAAGCTGCATGGCCTAGTGGATAGAGCATGGGCCTTGGAGTCAGAAGGACCTGAGTTCCAATCCTGACCCTGCCACTTGTGTGCTGTGTGACATTGGGCAAATCACATCTGCGACAGCCAAACTCCAGTGACAGACCACAGTCAAGAAAGGATCAACTTTCCTGGAGCTGACATTTCATTTGGGGAGGCAGTGAGGCCTAGTAGAAAGATCATGGCACTGGAAATTTCCAGCTATCATTTTGGGCAAATCAGATAACCTCCCTAGGGCTCAGTTTCTTTTTTTTTATGTTTTGGAACTGCCCTAAAGCCCTCATTCAGCTCACCTCCTCCTACCTCTCTTCACCAATTTCCTTCTACAGCCCAGCGAACACACTCCACTCCCCTAGTGCCAGCTTACTCACTGTGCCCCGATCTCGTCTATCTCACCACCAACCTCTTTCCCACTTCCTACCCCTAGCCTGAAACTCCATTACCTGCCATATACTAAACTGACTTGCCCAAGGTCACACAGCAGGCCAGTGGCAAAGCCACTTGAAACTTAGACATGATTTTCACCTCAGTTCACAAAGCAAACTCAACACTTCCTCTCCCATATTGTATTTTTAATTTCAAAGGGAAGAGTGTAACCTTGGTGCTGGGGGCTCAGTGATGTCAAGAGACATCTAGAGAAATAGAGAGGCAGCGGAGCTCAGTGGAAAGAGCACGGACTTTGGAGTCAGAGGTCATGGGTACGAATCCTGGCTCTGCCACTTGTCAGCCGTGTGACTTTGGGCAAGTCACTTCACTTCTCTGGGCCTCAATTCCCTCATCTGTAAAATGATGATGATGATGGCATTTATTAAGCGCTTACTATGTGCAAAGCACTGTTCTAAGCACCGGGGGGATACAAGGTGATTAGGTTGTCCCACGTGGGGCTCACAGACTTAATCCCCATTTTACAGATGAGAGAACTCATCTGTAAAAGATCCGGCCAGTAGAGTGACATGATGAAGAGGAGAGGCAATAGACACAGAAAGACCAGTGAGGAAGTGACTTAGTAGTCTACAGAACAACGATAATATTTGTTAAGCACTCCCTATGTGCCGAGCACCATGCTAAGCGTTGAGACCCAAGATAATCAGAGAAGCGGCGTGGCTCGGTGGAAAGAGCAGGGGCTTTGGAGTCAGAGACCATGGGTTCAAATCCCAGCTCCGCCAATTGTCAGCTGGGTGACCTGGGGCGAGTCACTTAACTTCTCGTGCCTGTTACCTCATCCGCAAAATGGGGATTAAGCCTGTGAGCCCCTGGTTGGACAACCTGATAATAATAATAATAATGATGATGGCATTTATTAAGCACTTACTATGTGCAAAGCACTGTTCTAAGCGCTGGGGAGGTTACAAGGTGATCAGATTGTCCCATGGGGGGCTCACAGTCTTAACCCCCATTTTGCAGATGAGGTAACAGGCCCAGAGAAGTTAAGTGCCTTGCCCAAAGTCACACAGCTGACAATTGGCGGAGCCGGGATTTGAACCCATGACCTCTGACTCCAAAGCCTGGGCTCTTTCCACTGAGCCACGCTGCTTCTCTTAATAATGATGGCATGTATTAAGCACTTACTATGTGCAAAGCACTGTTCTAGGCGCTGGGGAGGTTACAAGGTGATCAGGTTGTCCCACACGGGGCTCACAATCTTATTCCCCGTTTTACAGATAAGGTCACTGAGGTCCAGAGAAGTGAAGTGCCTTGCCCGAAGTCACACAGCTGACAATTGGCGGAGGCGGGACCCGAACCCATGACCTCCGACTCCAAAGCTGGGGCTCTTTCCCCTGTGCCACGGTGGTTCTCTAATCACCTTGTAACCTCCCACTGTAACCTCCAATCACCTTGTAACCTCCCCAGCGCTTAGAACAGTGCTCTGCACACAGTAAGCACTTAATAAATCCCATTATTATTATTATCCAGTCCAACGCAATCCCGCCCTGCATGGGGCTCACAGTTTAAGTGGGAGAAGAACAGCTGTTGAATTCCCGTATGTCAGGTGAGAAAACTGAGGCCCGGGGCAGTGAAGTGACTTGCCCAAGGTCTCCCTGCAGCTAAGTGGCGGAGCCGGGATGAGAACGCAGGTCCTCTAACCGCCAAGCCACACTCACGTCTCCTAGACACGCTCTTTAGAGGTTTACAAGACTGTAAGCCACTCAAGGACAGGCATCCAATCCTTAATCTCTCCTCTCCTCTCCCCCAAGAGCTCTGTACAGTGCTCTGCAGTCGGCAGCTTCTCAGTGCACGGGCTATTAGATTGGCAACTATCAGGAGGAACGATGTAGCCTAACGGCTAGAGCCCAGTCTCGGCAGTCAGAAGGACCTGGGTTCTATTCTGGGCTCCGCTTCATGTCTGCTGTGTGACCCTGGGCAAGTCATTTAAATAAAATTTATTTTATTTTGTTAGCGTGTTTGGTTTTGTTCTGTCTCCCCCTTTTAGACTGTGAGCCCACTATTGGGTAGGGGACTGTCTCTACATGTTGCCAACTTGTACTTCCCAAGCGCTCAGCACAGTGCTCTGCACACAGCAAGCGCTCAATAAGTACGATTGATTGATTTGACTTCTCTGGGCCTCAGTTCCCTCATCTGTAAAACAGGGATTAAGACAGTGATCCCCACTCGGGACATTTGTCCAACCCAATTCGCTTGTATCTACCCCACTGCTTAGAACAGTGCCTGGGCACATCGGCAGTGTGGCTCAGTGGAAAGAGCCCGGGCTTTGGAGTCGGAGGTCATGGGTTCAGATCCCGGCTCCACCACAAGTCTGCTGTGTGACCTTGGGCAAGCCACTTAACTTCTCTGAGCCTCAGTGACCTCAATTGTAAAAATGGGGATTAAGACTGTGAGCCCCACGTGGGACAACTTGATCCCACTGTATCCCCCCCAGTGCTTAGAACAGTGCTTTGCACATAGTAAGCGCTTAACAAATGCCATCATTATTATTATTATTATCAAAAAATAAATACCCCGATTGATTCCTCTCTCCAACGGTCCCATCCCCTCCGCCTTCCTTCACTAAAAACAGCCTGCTCTCTTTCCATGGGCCCCACCAAGTCCCACTTCCTGGTTCCCATTCCCATTCTAACTCCAGCAACAGGTTGTGTCCGCCCGCTGTCTTCATTTCCTTTTAGACTGTGAACCCACTGTTGGGTAGGGACTGTCTCTATATGTTGCCAACTTGGACTTCCCAAGCGGATGAAGACTGTGAGCCCCCCGTGGGGCAACCTGATCACCTTGTATTCCCCCAGTGCTTAGAACAGTGCCTTGCACATAGTAAGCGCTTAATAAATGCCATTATTATTATGATTATGTCAGGGAGTTCCAGAGGAGGAAAACATGGCCATGCCCCCTTTCCCACCTTTAGAGAGACAGAGAGAGTGGGGGTGGGAGGTGGGGGAAAGACTGACATTTGAGACTCGGTCATTTGAAATCCAAGTTTTCGAGACTTCGAGATTTTACTTGTACATATCTATTCTATTTTTTTTTTTTTATTTTGTTAATATGTTTTGTTTTGTTCTCTGTCTCCCCCTTCTAGACTGTGAGCCCACTGTTTGGTAGGGACCGTCTCTATATGTTGCCAACTTGTACTTCCCAAGCGCTTAATACAGTGCTCTGCACACAGTAAGCACTCAATCAATACGATTGATTGATTGATTAATATACACCAGACTGCCACTCTCTCCACCTTCAAAGCCTTTATTGAGGTCACATCTCCTCCAAGAGGCCTTCCCCTATTAGGCCCTCTTTTCCCTCAGCTCCCTCGCCCTTCTGCGTTGTCTATGCACTTGGATCTGTGACCTTTGGACACTTGATATTCACCCCACCCTCAACCCCACAACACTTCTGTTCTTATCTTTAAATTATAAAGTATTTACATTATTCATTCAATCGCATTTATTGAGCACTTACACTGCAGAGCACTGTACTGAGCACTTGGGAGAATACAGTACAACAGTGAACAGATACATTCCCTGCCCACAGTGAGTTTACAGTCTGGGGGGGAGGGCAGGAGACAGACATTAATATAAATAAATAAATGACCGATATGTACATAAGGGCTGTGGGGCAGGGAGAGGGGAAGAACAAAGAGAGCAAGTCGGAGTGACGCAGAAGGGAGTGAGAGAAGAGGAAAAGGGGGCTTAATCAGGGAAGGCCTCTTGGAGGAGATGTGCCTTCAATAAGCCTTTGAAGTGCAGGGGGAGAGTAATTGTCTGTTGGATTTGAGTAGGGAGAGTATTCCAGGCCAGAGGGAGGATGTGGGAGAGGGGTCAGTGGCGAGATAGGCGAGATGGAGGCACAGTGAGAAGGTTAGCACTAGAGGAGAGAAGTGATGGAAAAGTCACGGGGAGGACAGGGCTTGGGTGGGAAGATATAGGAGTTCTGTTTTGGACATGTTAAGCTTGAGGTGATGGGAGGACATCCAAATAGAGATGTCTTGAAGGCAAGAGGAAATGAGAGACTGCAGAGAGGGAGAGGGATCAGGGCTGGAGATGTAAATTTGGGTAACATCCACATAGACATGGTAGTTGAAGCCATGGGAGAGAATGTCTTTCTCCCCCTATACACTGTAAGCTCACTATGGGCAAGGAATGTGTCCACTACTTCTGTTGTATTCTCCCAAGTGTTTAGTACACTGTTCTGCACATAGTAAGTGCTCAATACATACCATTGATTAATCAATTGATTGTAAAATGAGAAGATACCAGCTTTCTCTCTCCTTCATTAACCATGGGTTTCATAATAATAATAATAATGGTATTTGTTAAGCGCTTACTAAGTGCCAAGTACTGTTCTAAGCGCTAGATAGGGACTGTGTCCGATCCGATGATCTTGTATCTAACAGAGGGCTTAAAATTGTAATTCCCAAGCGCTTAGTACAGTGCTCTGCACACAGTAAGCTCTCAATAAATACAATTGAATGAATGAATGAATGAATGAATAATCAATCAATCAATCAATCAATCATATTTATTGAGCGCTTACTATGTGCAGAGCACTGTACTAAGCACTTGGGAAGTACAAATTGGCAACATATAGAGACAGTCCCTACCCAACATTGGGCTCACAGTCTAAAAGGGGGAGACAGAGAAAAAAAAACCAAACATACTAACAAAATAAAATAAATAGAATAGATATGTACAAGTAAAATAAATAAATAGAGTAATAAATATGTACAAACATATATACATATATACAGGTGCTGTGGGGAAGGGAAGGAGGTAAGATGGGGGGATGGAGAGGGGGACGAGCGGGAGAGGAAGGAAGGGGCTCAGTCTGGGAAGGCCTCCTGGAGGAGGTGAGCTCTCAGCAGGGCCTTGAAGGGAGGAAGAGAGCTAGCTTGGCGGATGGGCAGAGGGAGGGCATTCCAGGCCCGGGGGATGACGTGGGCCGGGGGTCGATGGCAGGACAGGCGAGAACGAGGTACGGTGAGGAGATTAGCGGTGGAGGAGCGGAGGGTGCGGGCTGGGCTGTAGAAGGAGAGAAGGGAGGTGAGGTAGGAGGGGGCGAGGTGATGGACAGCCTTGAAGCCCAAGGTGAGGAGTTTCTGCCTGATGTGCAGATTGATTGGTAGCCACTGGAGATTATTGAGGAGGGGAGTAATATGCCCAGAGCATTCCTGGACAAAGATAATCCGGGCAGCAGCATGAAGTATGGATTGAAGTGGAGAGAGACACGAGGATGGGAGATCAGAGAGAAGGCTGATGCAGTAGTCCAGACGGGATAGGATGAGAGCTTGAATGAGCAGGGTAGCGGTATGGATGGAGAGGAAAGGGCGGATCTTGGCAATCTTGCGGAGCTGAGACCAGCAGGTTTTGGTGACGGCTTGGATGTGAGGGGTGAATGAGAGAGCGGAGTCGAGGATGACACCAAGGTTGCGGGCTTGTGAGACGGGAAGGATGGTAGTGCCGTCAACAGAGATGGGAAAGTCAGGGAGAGGGCAAGGTTTGGGAGGGAAGACAAGGAGTTCAGTCTTCGACATGTTGAGCTTTAGGTGGCGGGCAGACATCCAGATGGAGATGTCCTGAAGGCATAACAAACAAGGATCATGAGACAAGGATAAAGGGTCCAAATAAGGTGAATTAGAAACAACAGCACAACAGAGGAAAATGTGTGTGTGTGAACTATGTGGTCAGAATTGTGGATCCTGCCTTCATTCAATCGTATTTCAATCGTATTTATCGAGTGCTTACTGTGTGCAGAGCACATTGCATTGACCATTCAATAATAATAATAATATTTGTTAAGTACTTACTATATGCTAAGCGCTGTGGTAGAGACAAGGTAATCAGAGCAGATCCAGTCTGGGGTTGAATCCCCATTTTAAAGATGAGGAAAGTGAGGCACAGAGAAGTAAAGTGACTTGCCCAAGGCCACAAAAGCAGGCATGTGGAGGAGCCTGGATTAGAATCCAAGTCTCCTGACTCCAAATCCTGTGATCGTTCCACTAAGCCACACATCCACAGATGAATTTTACTGTCATTGGTGTCTTTGAGCAAAAGTGAGGAATTTTCCACGTGAGTGAAAATGCTCTTGTCTCTATACCAAACCCAGATCCAGGGTGGGTTATGGACCCTGCGGAAAATATGGATTAATGTTACATTCCTTTCATTTTGGCCTGGCGAGATTCCTCAAAATGCTTCCTCTAGCTTCATGTAGAGAGCAAGAAAATATCAAACTTAGTCTGAATCCAGTAATTTTGTATTCACCCTGGAGCTTAGTTTAGTGTTCAGGACAAAGCAAGGGTTCCACAAATACCATTACTATGACTGCTGCTAGGAGCCACTCAGAGCTATTTTACTGTATCGCTTGCTGTCAGGTCGCAATTACATAAAGTTCTGTTTTCCCCTTCCAGAGCAATCTAGATTGTAAATTCCTTTTGGTCCGGAATCGCGTCTCCCAACTCTTTAGTACTGTATCCTCACAAGCACTCAATACAGTGTTCTGCACACAGTAAACACTCAGTAAATACCATGACTTGATTAGTTCCAGAGCCTATAACTGGGCATTCAAATAGGAAAGTTAGCAGTTAGACCACAACCTAAGCACAACCATTTACTTCTGTGAGTTCAGCAAGGTCTGCTGCAAATGTAGTCATTTCCTCAGTGGGAACTTGAGAAAGTTAATGCCATTCTCATAGGGTGAAATAAAGACCTGATTGAGGGGTGGGCAGTGGAAGCTACTGCAGATAATACTTTTAACAAGGAGATCATGGTGGGCCTGAAAAGGGTTTATTTGTTTTTGCCACTTAATGTTCAGTTTTTATATATCACTTTATTTTTTGATCGGTTTTTACAGTCATTTTTGTCATTTACCTTTGTATGTGCAAAATTCCCAATTGGCATCAGCAAATGTCTATTGTTGTGTACAATTGCTCACCTGCAGACTTAATTACCCTACTTAAATTCTTTGACATTCTAGAATTCCAACTGCTCCGTATCCACAACATTACTGTATCTATTAATATTAAAGCTTGGTGCCTCAACTTTTGCCTTCATTTCAAAGAAATCTCAACCTCTGTGTTTTGTCTGTTCAATAGCGATCTGCAGATTGTGATGGTATATTGGAAAAGTATTTGGAAAAGTGTATGAATCCATTTGAATCAACACAAGGGTTGTTAATAATAATTATCATATCTATGAACATTAAATATGTGCCAAAGCAGAATGCTAAGTGTTGGGGTAGATATAGGATAATCAGTCAGATTATTTAGTCTCTCCCACATGGGGCTCACAGACTAAAATGTGGCAGTGGTAATAATAATAATAATAATAATGGTATTTGTTAAGCGCTTACTACGTGTAAAGCACTGTTCTAAGCACTGGGGAGGTTACAAGGTGATCAGGTTGTCCCATGGGGGCCTCACAGTTTTAATCCCCATTTTACAGATGAGGTAACTGAGGCACAGAGAAGTTAAGTGACTTGCCCAAAGTCACACAGCTGACAGTTGGCAGAGCCAGGCTTTGAACCCATGACCTCTGACTCCAAAGCCCATGCTCTTTCCACTGAGCAATGCTGTTATTACTGGTAGTAGTAGTAATAACAGGAGTAGGAGTTGTAGTAGTGTTACCTAGTGGATAGAGCACAGGTCTGGGAGTCAGAAGGACCTGGGTTCTAATCCTGGCTCTGCCAGTTATCTGCTGTGTGACCTTGAGCAAATCATTTAACTTCTCAGTACCTCAATTGCCTCATCTGTAATATGGGGATTAAAACTGTGAGCACCACATGGAACAGGGACTGTGTCCAATCTGATGAACTCGTATCTACCCCAGTGCTTAGAACAGTGCCTGGCACGTAGGAAGCACTTAATAACTACCATTATTATTTTTATTATCATTATCATTGTAGTAATAATAATAATAATAGCATTTATTAAGCGCTTACTATGTGCAAAGCACTGTTCTAAGTGCTGGGGAGGTTAGAAGATAATCAGGTTGTCCCATGGGGGGCTCACAGTCTTCATCACCATTTTACAGATGAGGTAACTGAGGCACAGAGAAGTTAAGTGACTTTCCCAAAGTCACACAGCTAACAAGTGGTGGAGCCGGGATTTGAACCCATGACCTCTGACTCCAAAGCCCATGCTCTTTCCACTGAGCCATGCTGCTTCTAGTAGTTGGTCAACCATATTTATTAAGCGCTTACTGTGTGCAGAATACTGTACTAAGTGCTTGGGAGAATACAATATAACAATGTAACAGACACATTCCCTGCCCACAATGATCTTACAGTCTAGAGGGGGAGACAGACATTAATATAAATAAATAAATTACAGATATGTACATAAGTGCTCTGGGGCTGGGAGTGTGGATGAATAAAGGGAGCAAGTCAGGGTAATGCAGAAGGGAGTGGGAGGAGAGGAAAGTAGGGCTTAGTCAGGGAAGGCCTGTTGGAGGAGATGTGCCTTCAGTAAGGCTTTGAAGGGGGGCAGAGTAATTGTCTGTCGGGCATGAGGAGGGAGGGTGTTCCAGACCAGAAGCAGGTTGTGGCTGAGAGGATAGTGGTGAAATAGACGAGATGGAGGTACAATGAGAAGGTTAGCATAAGAGGAATGAAGTGTGCAGGCTGGGTTGTAGGAGGACATTAGTAATTGTCTGTCGGGCATGAGGAGGGAGGGTGTTCCAGACCAGAAGCAGGTTGTGGCTGAGAGGATAGTGGTGAAATAGACGAGATGGAGGTACAATGAGAAGGTTAGCATAAGAGGAATGAAGTGTGCAGGCTGGGTTGTAGGAGGACATTAGTGAAGTGAGGTGGGTTGGGAGGGCAAAGTAGCAGTAGCAGCAGCAGTAGTATTAGTTCATATCCGACAGATGATCACTCTCCCCACCTCCAAAGCCTTATTACAATCCCAACTCCTCCAAGAGGCTGTCCAGGACTAAACCCTCATTTCTTCTTCTCCCACTCCTTTCTGCATTTCTCTTCCACTTGGATTTGCACCCTTTATTCACCCCTCCCTCAGCTCCACAGCACTTATGTACATATCAAGAATTTATTTTGATGTCTGTCTCCCTCTCTAGACCGTAAGCTCTTTGTGGTCTGGGAACATGACTCCCAAATCTGTTATATTGTACTCTACCAAGTGCTTATTACAGTGTTCTGAACACAGTAAATATGGTGGATTGATTGATGGACTATCATATATGAAGGGGGATGGGTATCTTTCCTCCTGCTTTCCCTATCTGTGAATAAGTTTTGCCTTTCTGTCTCCCTCATTAGAGTGTAAGTTTTATCATCCCCATTTTTATGAGGGACTGGGGGGCCCAGAGAGATATAATGGCTCACCCAAGGACACACAGCAGGTATGGGGCAGAACGGGACTTGAACCTATGTCTCCTGACTCTGGATCAGGTCAAATTGTACATTTCAAAAGAGCCAATCACTTCAAACAGTCATGGCCTGCTAAATAACGTAGATCTCACCAATGAAATATTTTACAAACTACCAAATTTGTAACAGGATGCCAGAATACTCAGGGAGCTGCTGAAAGACAAACTGAAATTGGGAAACTGAAAGCAAAGAGGACGAAGGAAAAATTTGAAGGACACAGTAAGTGTCTCACAATGCTGCATTCCAGCTAAAAAGAACAACATGGGGCTCTGCAATCTGGAAAAGGGTGGCTGGTTTTAAACAGAAGTTCCATAAGTAATAGAGAGACAAGGAGGTAAAAACTAAAATAGAGGCAAAAAAGAAAACAACAGATATTGCAAATGGCATACCTAACAATACGACTGTCTACTTGTTTGTGTGTGTGTGTGTGTGACGCTACGCACAATATGGTTGGAACTGTGAGTTACCCTTTTCAGTCTTTCTCTTTCTCTCTCTCTGTTTCTATCTTTCTCTCTTTCTCTCCCTAAAGACCAGGACTACAATACTTTGCACTGAAAACTGCTTTAATCAGGCAACCTGAGTTGTGGGATGGAATGGGTGTTTTCCAATTCCATAGGAAATTAGAAGAGCCTGATTGGATTTCAATATGCTCCATCCTTATGGAAAGCAAAAATGGATTTAGGCCAGCCTTTTCAACTGCTTGTAAGATATAGGATCTGCGAATTTTGACCTTATTCATTGTCTTTATTGAAAATCATTTTCTCCTAATTTACCAACTCTCAAAAGGTAAAATGGAAATTTTCATGAACACTACAAACAATGGGCTTGAAATTCATCAGTTGGTATTAAACAGGGGACACCTTTTGGAAATATAGTCCCTTGCATATTTATGAACTTCTCTGCACTAGAAAAATGCCTTGCAAGAAACACTGTACTTCAGAAATGTATCTAATTGTGATTTTAATAATAATGAAACAACCCGCTGAGTTTGTTGAAAGGAAGCCTAACCAGAAGTTAAAAGACTTTCCTAATGTCCCAGAACAAGTCAAATATAGGTTCAGATATCCTAGGAAGGAAAGACTCGAAAGAATCCTGAACTCCCAACTGAAAGACATTTCCAGTGACTTATTGCACAGGTTATCACTGGAAACACTGGGGGAAGCAGCCTATCCTAATGGATAGAGTGCAGACCTGGGAGTCAGAAGGACCTGCATTCTAATCCCAGCTCTTGATCTCGGGCAAGTCACTTTATGTCTCTGTGCCTCAGTCACCTCATCTACCAAATGGAGATGCAAGTCCCATGTGGGACAGGGACTGTGTCCAACGTGATTAGCTTGTATCTGCCCCAATGCTTAGAACAGAGCTTGACACATAGTAAGTGCTTAACAAATACCATCATTATCATCACAAGCACTTAGTACAAGTGCTTAGTACAGTGCTCTGCACACAGTAAGCGCTCAATAAATACGATTGATTGATTGATCACACACCGCACTACTAGAAAAGGCTGTGGTACCCGCCTCCCATTCTAGATGGTGATCTCCCTACTGATGCCCTGTCATCTACCATTGGCGTTGGACAAGCGAAGTAATGAGCGTTTCTGCTCAATGGAATTCCGCATTTGAAGGATGGCAGCCACCTGAAAGAAATCACTGTTCTGTGACATTCCAAAACAAATTTGTTTCTTCTTTTCCCAATCACTGAGTGAGGGCAAGGACATCGTATCAAATATGTCTAAGTGTTGACTGGAGAAATGGTTTATTTTTCTGTAATAAGATGAAGATAATTACACAATCTTGATCATTTGTTCAGGTTGTAAGTGTGGGATTCAAGTCTCCATGACCCCGCTATATTTTTTTTTAATTTGAGAATAATGAATAATTTGTTTTAGGCCATCGGAGGGGTTCAATGTTCTAGCCTAGAATTTGAACTTGTCATGTTTAAGTGCTTGGTGAGATCAAATAATCATCAGTCTGGGAGTTTCGGTTTTTTTAACTTCGAATATTTTTGAGAAGATTTTGAAAATCCTTCCCCTGACTGTTCTGTGTAATGTATATTTGAAATGTGTTGCAAATTCAATTGTTAAACATGAAATTAGGAAAGATGTTTAAAAGCATGCAATCTGAATACTGCATTTCTTTTCCTTGCTAATGACATTTTGATAAGAAATCTATATTTCTCATTTGTGTAAATAACGAGTCATTTAAGCTGCTAAACACAAATACAGGTGATAGAGGTGTTATTGATAGCAGAAGAAAAATGCACTTTTCTTAGGCCTGCTGGGCAACATTTTTCCTGCATTTTGACTGGGAAAGTTTGAATGAAGATTAAGCAGTTGAAAATTCCCTATCTACCCCCAGTTGCAATGAAAAAAAATAGACATCCCACAATTCCCATGTCTAAGCGGAAGCATGCTCAACATGTGCTCAGTTTGGGAGCTAGAAAATTCTGGAACTTGTTGAGTAAACTCGTACTTTCCTGGTTTCCCATTCTCCCACTCCCAAGCAAGCAAGAAAGTGAAGTAAACTAGAGATGGTGCCCACATCAGCCAGGTGGAAATAATTTCTTCTTGAAGGGATTGAAATTTCGGTGTCCACTTCAGCAAATTTACTGGAGAAGTAACCTCTCCCACTTCCTTTCTAGTGCAGCCCTCTCCATTCCCATGAGTTTTCTGACCTCTCTTCCACTCATGTAGAGGTTTGGTGGGTCGGCGGGGAGAGATGAGATGGGATATTAATGGTTCAGGGTGGGGTGGAGCAAGAAAGGAGCAAGGAAACTTATGGCACTGTGGACCATCCCCTTCTCCTCAATATGTTATCCAACCTTGGATCTAATGACTCTGTCCTCTCCTCATTCTCCTCCTATCTCTCTGGCCATTCATTCTCAGTCTCTTTTGTGGGATCCTCCTCCCCCTATCATCCCCTAACTGTAGGGGTCCCTCAAGGTTCAGTTCTTGGTCCCCTTCTATTCTCCATCTACACTCACTCCCCTGGAGAACTCATTCACTCCCACTCCTTCAACTATCATCTCTACGATAGATCTGGTAGACCTGATACCTGACCACAAGGAATTTACAGCCTAGTGAGAGCTTGCAGTCTTGAAGAAGAAGACATAATGGAGAAGAGTTGATAAAGAAAGCATATTTTAGGCACTAAAACCAAAGACCTAAGGAAAGCCACAAAGAGCTAGAGACAGAGAGAGAAAAGTTCACTGATGAGAGCACAAAATGTTATTCCTGAGAGCACAGACAAGATATAGGGTGGAAAGAACAGACTCTGTTGTAAAATCTGAAAGTTGACATCATGGTTTGTAAAGTTGGAAGGTTTTTTAGGACAGAGGGAAATTCTATAGAGAAATTGGGAGAAACCCCAGGCAATTATTCAGAACTGTAGCAATAATTTGACTTTTTTAATTATATTTGTTAAGCATTCACTATGTGCCAGGCACTGTACTAAGCTCTGGGGTAGACACAACCTAATCAGGTTGGACACAGTCCATGTTCCACATGAGGCTCACAATCTCAATCCCCATTTTACAGATAACTGAGGCACAGAGAAGTTAGGTGACTTGCCCAAGGTCACACAGCAGACAACTGGCAGAGCCGCGATGGGAACCCAGGTCATTTTGACTCCCAGGCCTGTGCTCTATCCAATATGCCACACTGCAATCAAAATCAATCTGCAAATCAAACTATTTATTGAGCACCTATTGTATGCAGAGCACTGTACTAAGCGCTTGGGAGAGTACAATATAAAAGAGTTGGGAGATGTGTTCCCTGTCAACAAGGAGCTTACAGTCTAGAGTCTTTTAGTCTTTCAGCCTACAATCAAAACTTCAATTTATGTGAAGAAATAATCGTCGCATAAGTAACTAAGTAACTTTTTCACTATAACAATTAGGACACATCTGGCCTACCTTGGAGAAAAATCCAGAGCTTCGATACTTAGCCAATCCTCAATGGGTTTTTTTTAACTCAATATTGTGTGAGACCCCCCTCCCCTGCCTGCCCGCCCGATTTGCTTTTGAAACAATCCTCCTTTCTATAAATGTTTCATACTTTATATGGTCAGATTGTCACCGGGATGCTTTCATATTGTTTTCCTCTCTTTCTAACATCTGTGTTGTCTGATTCTTTTACTTCTATTGCTGTCCATTGTTTTTATCCGAGCTTCTACTCCCTTCATTCTTGAAAGCTGCACAAAGAGTCATTAGTATCGTATTATTACCGTATAAACAGTCTAGTGGATTTCAGAGAGTATTGGTCCATGAGTGCAACAGAGCTGAGATTTTGGTCAACAAAAGACCTTGGGGAAATTCATGAGCACCGGTCCATTTGCCATTTTCAGGATCATTCTCACAACAGAATGACCTGAAAATGTTACTGTCAAAGAAAGTTAGTCTAGCAAAGCAATTTGAGTGAAAAAGACCTATCAATAGGAGCGAGCTGTAGCGACTATGTTGTTATCATGGGCATGATGCTTTATTTAATGTAGACAAACCAGAAGTGCATATAGAGAAGAAAATTATGGACAGAATGCTAAACTTTCTTGGTTTTCATTTTCCTAATCTTGTCAGTGGAGCTAAAGGTAAGATTTAACCTGGATGGATTATTGAAACAAAGACCATCTGAAGAGTATTCATGTGTTGCGAGCTTATTAATGGAAAGTGCCCGGGTTTGGGAATCAGAGGTCATGGGTTTTAATCCCAGCTCTGCCGCATGCCTGCTGTGTGACCTTGGGCAAGTCACTTCACTTCTCTGGGCCTCAGTTTCCCTCATCTGTAAAATGGGGATTAAGACTGTTAGCCCCACGTGGGACAACCTTGATTACCTTGTATCCCCCTCAGTGCTTAGACCAGTACTTGGCACATAGTAAGCACTTAACAAATACCAACAATATATATATATATATATATATATATGTGTGTGTGTATATATAAATATATGTATATGTATGTATATATATGTATATGTATGTGTGTGTGTATATATATATATATATATATATACATATGTATATAATTAACTCTTTCAGGTGGCTTAGGTCTGTTTATGCACAGTACTTCTGTCAGGAATTACTTAATCACTGATTCACCTTCGTCCAACCAGACTTCAATCAATCAATCATTTATATTAATTCAGTGCTTACTGTGTACAGAGAACTGTACTTAGTGCTTGATGACATTAACTAACCAGACCCACAGTCTTGATGTCTAGAAGAAGCAATATGGCCTAGTGGAAAGAGCATAGGCCCGGGAGTCAGAGGATCTGGGTTCTAGTCCCAACTCTGCCCCTTACCTGCTGAGTGATCTGGGGCAGGTCACTTCACTTCTCTGGGCCTCAGTTCCCTCATCTGTAAAATGGGTATTAAGACTGTGAGCCCCATGTAGGACAGAGATTATGTTCAACCTAATTTGCTAATCTACCCCAGGGCTTAATACAGTGCTTAGCACATAGCAAGTGCTTAACAAATATCACAGTTATTTTTCTCCTGGGCCTCAGTTCTCTCATCTGTAAAATGGGGATGGAGACTCTGTCTGACCTGATTCTCTTGTATCTACCCCAATGCTTAGTACAGCACTTGGTACATAGTAAGTGCTTAATAACAATAATAATAATAATAATGGTATTTGTTAAGTACTTACTATATACCAGGCACTGTACTAAGCACTGGGGTGAATACAAGCAAATAGGGTTGGATAGTCTCTGTTCCACATGGGGCTCACACTTTTAATCCCCATTTTACAGATGAGAGAACTGAGGCCCAGAGAAGTGAAGTGACTTGCCCAAGGTCACACAGCAGGCATGTGGCAGAGCTGGGATTAAAACCCATGACCTTCTGACTCCAAGGCCTGGGCTCTATCCACTATTCCATAATGCTTCTCTATATCACAAACAAATACCACAAACATTAGTAGTAGTAGTAGTAGTAGTAGTAGTAGTAGTAGTAGTAGTAGTATTTTTTGGGTGCTTACTAAGTGTGGAATATAGCAGAAACAATCCATCAATCGATAATATTAATTGAGCACCTACTGAGAGTGATGTAAAGTATTCCACATTGGGAAAATCACACTAGAATTAATAGAACTGATCTCTGCCCTCATGGAGTTTACAATGTAACAGGCAAGATAATGATAATAATAATAATAATGATTGTGGGGTTTTAAAATGGTATTTGTTAAGGACTTAACTATGTGCCAAGCTCTGTACTAAGAGCTGCGGTAGATACAAGATAATCAGTCCCCATGTGGGACACAATCTAAGTAGAATGGAGAAAAGTATTCAATGCCCATTTTGCCAATGAGGGAACTGAGACACAGAAGTTAAGTGACTTGCCCATGGTAACATGGTAACACAGCAGGTACATGGTGAAGCCAGGATTACAACCCAGGTCCTCTGACTGCCAGGACCATGCTCTTTCCTTTAGGCCACAGTAAAATAAATTATGGGGAGTTGAGCAGTTGAGTATAAAGATATGTTCAGGAGCAGCATGGCATAGAGGATAGACCACGGGCCTGGGAGTCAGAAAGTCATGACTTCTAATCCTGGCACTGCCACTTGTCTGCCGTGTGACCTTGGGCAAGTCACTTCACTTCCATGGGACTCAGTCCCCTCATCTGAAAAATGGGGATTGAGACTGTGAGACCCATGTGGGACAGGGACTGTGTCCAACCCGATGTGCTTGTATCCACCCCAGTGCTTAGTACAGTGCCTGGCACATAGTAAGTCCTTAACAAATGCCATAATTATTATTATTATTTTTATTCTTATTATTAAGTACTATGAAGAAGTGCTGAAGTGTTACTTAGGGGATATAGATTGGAGAACAAGAGACAAATGCAGTGCTGACAAGGAGTTTACATTCTAACTTCTACATTCTATACTCTAACATTCTAATTTTATTGCACTGTAGTCTCCCAAGTGCTGGTACAGTGCTTGGCACACAGTAAGTGCTCAATGATTCATTCATTCATTCAATCATATTTATTGAGCACTTCCTGTATGCCGAGCACTGTACTATGTGCTTGGAAGAGTTCAATTCAATGATAGCATGGATCGATTATATTCTAAAGATCCAGAAGATATATGAATAGTGGAAGCAGAATGAGGAACAATGCCAGGAAGAAAAGATAGGAGAGGATACCTAAATGATACTTCACTCAAGACCCACAGAGGAGAAAGGAGAAACGTGATCTGTGAAAAGGTAGAACCTGTGATTTATAACAATGCTTCTAAAAACACATGAAATTGGGCTGGTTTATGATCCTAGAAGACTATCAGCTTGGTGACCTAGTGTCTCCTTTCTGTTTAACTATAATGCTGTCCTTCCTTGTGAACTTTCAGAAGTTTATAGAAGAATCAGCAGAAAGTTTAAATAGATGTTATTTTTGCAAAGAGCAACAGCAAAAAATGCTCCTTGGGGGCAAAGCGATTGTTTCTCTTCCCTTTCCATCAATTATCTGAATTCACTGAGACCCATCCAAGTGGTAGCTGCTGAGAAGCAGCGTGGCTTAGTGAAAGATCCCAGGCTTGGGAGTCAGAGGTCGTGGGTTCTAATCCTGGCTCCATCACTTATCAGTTGTGTGACTTTGGGCAAGTCACTTAATCAATCGTATTTATTGAGCGCTTACTGTGTGCAGAGCACTGTACTAAGCGCTTGGGAAGTACAAGTTGGCAACATATGGAGACAGTCCCTACCCAACAGTGGGCTCACAGTCTAAAAGAACTTCTTAACTTAACAGAGAACTTAACTTCTCTTTGCCTCAGTTACCTCATCTGTAAAATAGGGATTGACTGTGAGCCCTACGTGGGACAACCTGATTATGTTGTATCTACCCCAGTGCTTAGAATAGTGCTTGGCACATAATAAGCACTTAGCAAATACCATAATTATTATTATTAATTATTATTATTACTATTGTATCCACCCCAGCACTTAGTACAGTGCCTGGCAAATAGTAAGTGCTTAACAAATACCATCATTATTATTATTAATCAAGCTATCAATCAATCAGTGGTGTTTTCTGAGTACTTACTATGTTCAGAGCACAGTGCTAAATTCTTCATCTTAAGAGCTTGATTGAAAGAGCTATGGGCCAATCAATCCATCAGTTGTATTTATTTAGAGAAACAGCATGGCTTAGTGGAAAGAGCACAGGCTTGGGAGTCAGAGGACATGGGTTCTAATCCCAGCTCCACCACTCGTCTGCTGTGTGACCTTGGGCAAGCCATTCAGAGAAGCAGCATGGCTTAGTGGCAAGAGCCCAGGCTTGGGAATCAGAGGTCATGAGTTCAAATCCTGGCTCTGCTGCTTTTCAACTGTGTGACTTTGAGCAAGTCACTTAATTTATCTGTGCCTCAGTTATCTCATCTGTAAAATGGGGATTAAGATTGTGAGCCCCACATGGGACAACCTGATCACCTTGTATCCTCCCCAGTGCTTAGAACAGTGCTTTGCACATAGTAAGCACTTAACAAATACCAAAATTATTATTATTATTATTATTATTATTATTATTATTATCATTATTTAACTTCTCTGTGCCTCAGTTACCTCACCTGTAAAATGGGGATTAAGATTGTGAGCCCCACATGGGATAACCTGATGACCTTGTATCTACCCCAGTGCTTAGAACAGTGCTTGGCACATAGGAAGTGCTTAACAAATACCATAATTATCACTATTATTATCATTATTAAGTGCTTAGTGTGTGCAGAAGGGAGCACCGAGGCAGGGCAAGAAGCCAGTTTTGAACCTTAAATTACCCACCCTTTCTCAGCCCCCAGCCCAAAGGCACACGGTCCAATTGACAGGAGTGACTCATGCTGCTGTGACTGTTCGGTCAGTCAATACATCAATAAAGTCATTCTATTTATTGAGCACCAACTGTGTGCAGAACTTTTCATATTACTCAATCAACTCGTCCCCTCCTATCTCACCTCGCTACTGTCCTATTACAACCCAGCCCACACACCTTGCTCCTCTAATGTTAACATTCTCACCGTATCTTGATCTCATCTATCTCACCTCTGACCTTTCGCCCCCAGCCTGCCTCAGACCTGGAACACCATCCCTCCTCATATCTGAGAGACAATGACTCTCCCCCGCTTCAAAGCCTTATTGAAGCAGCGTGGCTTAATGGACAGAGCACAGGCTTGGGAGTCAGAGGACATGGGTTCTAATCCCAGCTCTGCCACTTGTCTGCTGTGTGACCTTGGGCAAGTCACTTAACTTCTCTGTGCCTCAGTTACCTCATCTGTAAAGTGGGGATTAAGACTGTGAGCCCCACGTGGAACAACCTGATTACCTTGTATCTACCCCAATGCTTTGAACAGTGCTTGACACACAGTAAGCGCTTAACAAATACCATTATTATTATTATTATCATTATTGAAGGCACATCCTCTCCAAGAAGCCTTCCCTAAGTCCTCCTTTCCTCTTCTCCCTTTCCTTTCTGCATCACCCTGACTTGCTCCCTTTATTTATACCCCCTACCAGCCCCACAGCACTTATGTATATATCTGTAATTTAGTCATTTATATTAATGTCTGTCTCCCCCTCTAGACTGTAAGCTTGTTGTGGGCAGGAAATGTTTCTTGCTATAGTGTACTCTCCCAAGGGTTAGTACAGTAAGTGCACAATAAACATGAGAGACTGACTGACTAACAAGCACAGAAGTAAGCACTTGTGATTGTGAGCTCCGTGGGGGAGGAACCTGATTATCTTGTATATATCCCAGCATTTAGTACAGTACTTGGCATACAGTAAGCATATGGTAAGCGCTTGAGAAATACAATTATTGGGAGAGTAAAACAGAAGACGTAGACTTGGACCTTGCGCTCTTAGAGTCCATCATGTTATCTCAGTCCAACACTTGCCGTTAGAATTTGGTTGGGTTGGTGGTCGATCACTAGGCCAAAAGTATCATCCAAAATCCTCAAATCAATAGTTTAATAATAATTTTGATTGTCTTTATTATTTTGATGGATGTGTCAAACTCCCAATCCATCAGGAAGATATTTTTCAGAACCCCCATCCCTTACCTATCCAAACGCTCACTGATTTCTGATTTTTGAGCTGTTCTGTCATCACAATGAGACTGCAAGCTCCTTGAGGGCGGGGATCGTGTCCACCAACTCTGTTGGATTGTACACTCCCAAGCACTTGGTACAGTGCTCTGCATGCAGTAAAGCACTCCATAAATACCATCAGTTGGTTATAATTGAGGAGCCAAATTGGGTAGCATCGTAGTTGGAAAATGCTCTGTGGAAAGGATCGAGCCTATAGCCTGCTTTCAAAAGGATCGATTTGGAAGCCTGAAACTCGTTCTAATTGAAGTGGACTTCAAGTGGAAAAACAGGCCCATGAATAGAAGGCTTCTGTGGTAGAATAATTAAGCTGGCACTAAAAGTTTGTAAACTTTGGCTAAACTTTGCGATAGCATTAAAGCAAGCTCTCAACTTTAGTTACAAGTTTGTCGTACCTTTTTGGTTAAAGTCAGCTCACGGATGAAACCAGTTTTGTGTCATATTTAGAACCATTGCGCCTGTATTCATTCCCACTCATGGAAACTTATTTTATAGTTGTATAATTTCTTTGCCTATTCAAATAGCGTAAATCAGGAGAAGATGCATTGTGATAGCTGTTCTAATGAATAAGGCTGGGATATTTGCGGGAACCTAACAATTCCATGGAATTAAATTTAGATGACTCTCTGCGTAGAAAAAAAAAATGAATGATTGTCTATTTAAATTCTATTACATAGTTTTTAAAGCAAGGCTATTTACTACCAGTTTGGAAATGCAAGCATATTTCTCCTCATAAGGTAGTTTCAAAACATGATTTCTAAACACTGTGAAGTACCATATGGCTCTTTTGGTGGAATTAATAATCAACCTTAAAACCTAATTAATACTGCAATTGTGATATGAATCCTCACTTCAAATAGTGCAATCAAGGATTCCATTTTCTCAACTTATGACATTTTTTACTCTATTCCAAATATCATTTTGTTGCCTATTTGGATAAAAGACTCCCTTTCCCTATGATCCTTAATTAATTTGCTTTTAAATACCATTTTTAACACTCTAGCTGTTCGCAATAATTATACCACTGAAAACTGATCTGAAGGTCATCCCCAACTTCTGTAAATGGAAACAAAGATCTCTGTTAATTAGAAGAACTTGGGGAGAAAACAGAATCCATTTTTGTATGCAGGTGTGTGAAGAGAGGGAGTCGGACTTGGACGGCAGAAGGAAGGGAGGGAAGGGCTGGGGGCCGGAGGGTTGTAGGGGGAGAGAAAGAGATCCTAAAACACAATGCTTTGCAAAAAGGGAAAATGTTTCTGACAGCTCAGAGGGAAAAAAGGTTGCCTGGGTTTTTTTTTTTTTTGGTTTGTTTATTTGTTTTGCTTTTTACTTTTCAAGTGTGGCCTCTCTATCTGCAAAGAGAACAATGTCTGCGACTGTCATTCTGATGCGTTTGGTATCTTCACATCTCTTCCAGAAGAAGTGTGGTTCCATTAACCTGCTGGTCCTTACTCCCCAGTCTGTTACTCTTCCTACTCTTTCCAAGCCTGAGGCAACCACTGGCAACCAGTCACTAAAGGAGTGTGTTCCCTCAACCCAGCAGCTGCTGCTTAGTGATAGATCAGTGAAGCAAAAAATTATGCCGGTATAAAAAATAGATCTTGAGCCTCAGCTCTCATTCTTATGCCTTTGTTCTGCATTAGTGGCAAACCTTTGGGATTCGTTTAGCTGTAATCATTTGTTACTGAGGGGCAGAGCGTCTTTCAGACAGTGATGACGGAGTCACCTTTGAAACAAGTGCAAATGAGGAGAGATCATTTTCCAATCTACCCTCCTAGGATTGCATTTGATAAACCGGCGCTCGCTTCAAGAGTCTGCCCAGAATGTAGAACATGTTCATAAGTAACAAATGAGCATTTTGGATTTTCAATATGTGTCTCAGAGTTGGTTAATTAGTTGATCTTCTCGACCTTCTTTCAGGAGTTCACCCAGGAGCCAAGATGGACACCAACTCACAAGCTGGGTCGTTTCAAAGTCCAGAGTGGCATGCTTAGAATCAAGTAGATATTTTTTCTCCATGAGGGAAGAGCCAGTCTTGGGGACCTCATCCGAAATCCACTAGAAATTCAAGATCTGTACAAATGCTTTATAATTAGACTTCTAATTTCCTAGAACATATTGGCTAAGAGATACTCAGAAGAATTCCCCTTATGTTCACAGCACTCCCACTGCTCCATTTTTCTCATCACAAAGTAAGTAATTTCCGTCTCGGCCTTGGAATGATTATCAATAGTCTGTGATTTCTTCCACGTAATTTAAGTCATTAGATTTATTGGTGCTGGCACTGCCAAACATCAGATCTTTAAGGAAAATGAAGATTAATATTTGGCTAGGATGACCTGAAGTCAGCAAATGCCTGAAACATTTGCTCCACTAGCCCTGAAAATGGATTACGATAGACCTGAAGCCCCAGTGGACCTCTAGACTCCTCGATTAACAATGATAATAATAATAATAACAACAGTATTTGTTAAGCACTTACTATGTGCAAAGCACTGTTCTAAGCACTGAGGGGATACAAGGTGATCAGGTTGTCCCATGTGGGGCTCACAGTCTTAATCCCCATTTTCCAGATGAAGTAACTGAGGCACAAAGAAGTGAAGTGACTTGCCCAAAGTCACACAGCTGTCAATTGGTGGAGCTGGGATTTGAACCCATGACCTCTGACTCCAAAACCTGGGCTCTTTCCACTGAGCCATGCTGATAATGATAATGGCAGTTACCGTTAAGCACTTACTATGTGCCAAGCCCTGTACTGAGCGCTGGAGTAGATGCAAGATAATCATGTCAGACACAGTCCCTGACCCACATGGGACACACAGTCTCAGTAGGAGGGGGAACAGGGATTGAATCCCCATTTTACAGATGGGGAAACAGAGGCACAGAGAAATGAAGTGATTTGACTAAAGTTACACAGCAGACATGTGTTGGAGCTGGGATGAGAGCCCAGGTCCTTCTGACACCCAAGCCCATAATTTTTCTGTTAGGCCATGCTGTTCCTCATGGATTCTCATCCGTGTGCTTATCTGTCTCCCCACACCTGCTTGTCACCTTATCCTCAGGAGGGTTCCCCCACCACAACTCAGTCACATCAATGTGCACACGGACTGTACTTTCTTCCCCATCCACACCTGTTCAAAGTTTGGAGTATGTTTTTTTTTGTGTAATACTAACAGTAGTCTTTCTAGTATTAGTAGTAGCAGTAGAATTTATTGAGCCCCCACTGAATGTGACATGCACTGAACTAAGCACTTGGGAAAGTACCACACAAAGAGCATGGCCCTGGGAGTCAAAGTTTCCAATCCTGGCTCCACCACTTGTCTGTCGTGTGACCCCAGGCAAGTCACTTCACTTCTCGGGCCTCAGTTACCTCATCTGTAAAATGGGGAATAGATCCTCCCCCCTTCTACCTAAGACTGTGATCCCCATGTGGGACAGAGAATATGTCCAACCTGATTATCTCATTTCTACTCCACTGCTTAGAACACAGCCTGGCACATAGTAAGCACTCGACAAGTACCAAACAAAAAAGGAAAAAAGGTTTAAAAAAGTATTTCACATTAAGCAACGTTTGTCACAAGGCCTACCCTCACACTCTAGTAGTTAGTTGACTCTTTCAGGTTCCCATTTAGTACTCATTCATTCATTCATTCATTCAATCAATCGTATTTATTGAGCACTTACTGTGTGCAGAGCACTGTACTAAGCGCTTGGGAAGTACAAGTTGGCAATATATAGAGATGGTCCCTACCCAACAACGGGATCACAGTCTAGAAGGGGGAGACAGACAACAAAAAAAAACATGTGGACAGGTGTCAAGTTGTCAGAACAAATAGAATTAATTATAATTATTAAATATCAATCATTCTTCAGAAGGAACATCATGCAGCTGTGATGCACAGTTTAACAAAAGTCCAAAGTAAAGTCACTTACTACTCTCCTGAGTGCTTAGTGTAGTAGTGCTCTGCACACAATGAGCACTAAATAAATATGATTGACTGACGGACTGACCATGTTACTGTTGCCTCAACACCCAGCCAATGTGCTGTGGCACCTCAATGGGACTTGGGAAGAGCTTCTGGGAGCTCCGACAATTTGGGGAGCTGCCATCTTGGGTCAGAGTGCTCATATTCAGTGGCATACCAGCACATCAGAGTCCATCAGAGTTGTGAGCACGGTGTGAGATTGGGCCCACAGACACTTCCTCCTCCTCCTTGTCCTCCTCCTCCTCCTCTTCCTCCCATAACACTAGAAGCCCCCATTATGGGTAGATCACTCCTAGATCACTCTCAAGGGTAATCTGCCTACTACAGAAAAGACAATCCCTTAAATCAGAGTTCTGCTGCACCCCCTTTTCAGCTGGTTTTGAAAAGGGCTATTGGGTTGTAAATCATTTTAGAGGGCATCGGCCTCAGGTCATCCAGTCGGCTAGTCATTCCTTTGAGGAGAAATACAATGCCAGGACAATAGAGAAACTCTCTAGGCTTTTGCCTGGGCCCTTTTCAAACCACCAACCCTGACCCTCTCATGTCCCATCTGTGGTCCCCTGGGAGGCTCACTTCCTGGCCTGCATCCCTCATTTTTGTCGAGAAACTCCATCAGCATCATCAGCCATTCCAAGAGTCCCTTGATCCTTGCCAGTGTGTTTGGTGAGATGGGATCGGTGGTATCCAGCAATAAATACATCAGAAAGTATTGGATGAAAAAGATTCAAGCACTTAGTACAGTGCTCTTTATATACTAAGCGCTCAATAAAGACCACTTATCGATTTATGGATTGATTCTACTTGACAGTGAGCTTATCGAAGATTCGAGCGTCTATGCCTGCTCAGTTTTTCATAATGGGAGGCAGCGTGGCCTAGCAGGAAGAGCTTTGGGGCCCGGAGTCAGAAGACCTGGGGGTCTAGTCCCAGCTCTGCCACTGGCTGGGTGTGTGACCTTGAGCAAGTCATTTATCCTCTCTGAGCCTCATCTGTAGAATGGGGATGAGATCCCTGCTCTTAGACCATGAGCCCTGTGTGGGACAGAGGCAATGCTTGATCTGATGACTGAATCTCTACCTCGATGTCTAGCACAGTGTTTTGGCACATAGTAAGCACTTAATGAACAACTACAATTGAATGTGAAGTGTTAAACTATCTGTTGATAAGAAAAGGAGGAAATGTAACACCTTCTCCAAAGGGGAAAAATAGCCATCTGATCTATATGTTCTCATAACTTATACAACTGAATATCTAGGACAAAATCCTGCATGTCTCCAGGCTGGAAACCTTCTGGCCAAAATATCCATCCCCTTACAAAATCAATCAAGTAATCGTATTTTTTGAGCACTTACTGTGTGCAGAGCAATGTACTAAGCTCTTGGGAGAGTACAATATAACAGTGTTGGTAGACAATTCCCTGCTCACAATGAGCTCACAGTCTAGAGAGGGAGCTGGACATTGATATAAATAAATACATTACAGATATGGACATAGGTGCTGTAGGGCTGAGGCAGGGGGTAGGTGTGGGTGAATAATGCAAGCAAATACAAGTGCAAGGGTGATGCAGAAGGGCGTGGGAGAAGAGGAAATGAGGGCTTAGTCAGAGAAGGCCTCTTGGAGGAGATGTGCCTTCAATAAGGCATTGAAGGTGGGGAAGGTGTAGGATACGAAGCGGGAGGGCATTCCAGACCAGGGGCAGGATGTGGGTGAGAGGTCAGTGGCATGATAGACGAGATTGAGGTACAGTGAGTAGGTGTCATTGGAGGAGCAAAGAAGCTTAGAGAGTCATAATATGTCTTTTTTGCCAAAACTATGAAATCTGGTTGAATTTTATCTTTTCTCCTACAAGGCTATTTTATGTTTAGCCCTGTACTAGACATATTAAAGTTGTTTCATTGTGTAGTAACTGACATGGAGGTCTCTCCTGACAAGCAAGAAAATGAACAGGTGCTGAATTTAACAGGTGACCGGCTGCAAACAGACCGTCTATCCAAAGTTGTCACACACCCCAAATGTTAGCACCCAATTACAGAAATAAAAATCTGTTTTTCTTACTTTATAGAACTCCCCTACCCACTGGATAAGGCATTCTGTGTTGGATATGCAATATTCAATCCGATCATTCTGACCTCATTGCTTTAGGAAATTCCAAGTCCCCCAAAATTGAAAGTGGCACGGTTCTTTCCAGCTCAAGTTCCAAAATTGCTATCAAGCCTTATGCAAAGCTAAGTAGATGGCAAGACAGATTTCCCCAATCCAGGGCAATCCAGCATCCACATCTGGAAATGATCAAGATGACTGTAGCAACTTTTGATTCAAATTTCCAAGGCTTAGCGGTAAACTTCCCAAAGTTTTCTTCACACAGACTAATAATAATGCTACCTTGAATTTGTAGAACACTTTTATTCTTCCATTTTTTCCACATCAATTATCCTATTTTATTCCTCACCCCATCCCTAGGGGCAGGGATGGGTTTTCCCCTTTTTACAGATGAGGAAACTGAAGCCCAGAGAAGTGAAGTGATTTGCCAAGGTCACATAGCAGACAAGTGCTGTATCAGGGACTAGAACCCATACCCTTCTGACCCTCAGGCCTTTGTTCTGACTGTGAGCCCCATGTGGGGCAGTGACTGTGTCTAACCTGTTTCGCTTATATCTTCCCAAGCACTTAGAACAGTGCTTGACTCATAGTAAGTACTTAGAAAATACTATAAAAATAATAAAATAAATACCATGGATTGATTGGTTGATTAATTGAACACAGCCCCTGTCCCACATGGGACAGATCACAACAGGCAAAAAAGGAATGAATTCTATGAGTGTTATTATGTTAGATTGATCGTATCAAACAGAAACTCCTTCCTAACAGTTTTTAAGCATTCAATTGCCTTGCCCCCCTAACATCTTCTCGCTGCTCTCCTACTATAACCCAGCCCACACACTTTGCTCCTCTAATGCCAACCTATTCACTGTACCTCCATCTCGTCTACCTCACTACAGACCTCTTGCCCACGTCCTGCCTCTGGCCTGGAAGGCCCTCCCTCTTTGCATCTGACAAATAATGATTCTCCCCACCTTGAAGTCTTATTGAAGGCACATCTCCTCCAAGAGGCCTTCCCTGACTAAGCCCTCATTCTCTTTACTGCTACTCCCTTCTGTGTTGCCCTGATTTGCTCGCTTTATTGACACCCCACTCAGTCCCACAGCACTTGTGTACATATACCTCATTCATTGATTCATATCAAAATCTTTTTTCCCTTTTAGACTGTGAGCTCTTTGTGGGCAGGGAATGTGTCTGTTATATTGTTATATTGTACACTCCCAAGCGCTTTGTACAATGCTCTGCACTCTGTAAATGCTTAGTAATATGATTTATTGATAGATTATGAACTTATTCAGGAAAAATGCTTTGAGGCATTGGCTTTCGTTCCAATGGTTGACTAACAATTCTTTTCATATTCTCTTTATTTCTCATCTTGCCCCTCTCTACCTTTGCACTCCTTTTCTTTCTTTTCTTCCTCTACCCATTGTCATGAGCCTGTCTCTCAGGTCTTTTCTTTGCCTGGCCTCCCCCAGGCTGCTAAAGATTTACCTCCGTGAGTCCGTCTCTCCATTGTCGGCCTCCACCATGGAGCCGAAACTTGTCAGGCATTCAGTCTATGAATCTGTCACTGGGGACCCACTCACCCTTCTGTCAGGCACTCAATGCAAGTTCAAAGTGAATCCAAACCACCATTGTAAATAGCGGCAAGTTCAATTCAATTCTTAGTCTATTCGAAGAGGTACATGCAGACAGACAGACAGACAGACAGACAGACAGACACACACACACACACACACACACACACATAGAGCCATCTTTCCAACAATGCCCCAAGCTCGTACAGATAATTTCACACTGGAAGAGTTTGAGGAGTCCGGCAGCCTGCAGCTGGTCATCCTGATTCAAATCTTAGCTGGCTCGAGATAGCCTTAGTGCACATCTCCACCAGCCTTTCTTCTGTCCAATAGCAAGACAATTCAGTTCCTCCTCAGATTTCTCCTTTGATGTTGCTGTTCACAGGGTCAAAGAACAGTCTCTTCAAAAAAGGCTTCTGTATCACAAAAGGGATTCACTCATGCTCACCACACCCATTATACTCTCTGTCTCAGCTTTCCTTCCTTATCTGTCTGCCAGTCCTTATTACAGACACGTGAAGTGAATGAAGGGTGGCAGGTAACCCACTGTACGAAGCAGCCATATGGGGAACTCAAATTGGGAAACCAAAAGCAAGGAGGGCCGAGGGAAGATTTTCAAGACTCAGTAAAACGAAGCCTCATCAGTGCTGCATCTCAGCTGACAACAGTTTTTGGAGCAGGAGCTTTGTGAAGTTCATGAAACCAGGAGGCCAAAGCCTAAATGGATTTTGTGCTTCCCTGTCACTCTCCTTCCCCCACCGCACACTCCCGTGAGGGAATTTCACCGTCAGTGGCATGAGTCCTCTAGATCTGTTGTATCGTGCTGTCCCAAGCAGCATGGTGTAGTTGATAGAGCACGGACCTGGGAGTCAGAAGGTCATGGGTTCTAATCCGGGCTCCACCACTTGTCTGCCATGTGACCTTGGGCAAGTCACTTCATTTCTCTGGGCCTCAGTTCCCTCATCTGGAAAATGGGGATTAAGCCTGTGAGCCCGATCTGGGACAGGTACTGTGTCCAACCTGATTTGCTTATATCCACCTTAGCACTTAGAAGCAGCATTGGCTCAATGGAAAGAGCCCGGGCTTTGGAGTCAGAGGTCATGGGTTCAAATCCCAGCTCCTCCACTTGTCAGCTGTGTGACTTTGGGCAAGTCACTTAACATCTCTGTGCCTTAGTTACCTCATCTGTAAAATGGGGATGAAAACTGTGAGCCCCCTGTGGGATAACCCGATCACCTTGTAACCTCCCCAGTGCTTAGAACAGTGCTTTGCACATAGCAAGTGCTTAATAAATGCCATCATTATTAACAGTGCCTGGCACATAGTAAGCACTTAACAAATACCATCATTATTACCATTATTATCCTGTGCTCTGCATGCAGTAAGCACTCAATAAATACTGCTGATTGATTTCCATCTTTTTTTGAGTACAAAGGACAGCTATCTATTGTCAATAATCTTATCACATGTTTGAATTTTTCTCATCTGCACCCACCTAAACTCCAAAAACTCTGACTTTACAGTCATTGGAAAATGTTGATTGGGCATTTTTCCCGATTTGGGAGTGTGCCAGATTCACAAATTGAGAAATCAGAAGAGATGTTTCTCCTGGAATTAAGTTAATCTTCCAAATAGCGTCAAAATCGGCCTCCTTTCCCATTTTCTGGTCCTGCTCCTTTCCAACTTGATGCTGCCACACACGACATAGGTGATCTGCAAAGGGAAGGTTCTCATTTACCTTGAGGGATTGACTGTCTAAAGTCGGCAATGAGTAATGCGATTCAGGAGGATGAGGAGGTGCAGGGAGCACACTGAGTTGGTTAGCTTCACATTTTTACTCCAGGAGAAAAGCCATCACTGACTGTTCTGTTTTGTGACAGAATCTATTATCTTCATGTTTTTCTCTCTGCGTGGGATTCTGTGAGGGCACTGCGGCCCACCTCTGTTGCTTAAGCTACTTGGCAGTGCTGCGAAATAAGAAAAAAGGAGGTTTGACTCTGAGCTTACGAAATGGCCTGAAAGGATGTAAGGTTCCAATTTCCTTCCCTTTCTCTGACTCACGGTAAGATTCTCTGACTGCTGGGTTCCATTATAAGAGGCCGTTCAGCCCCGAAGGCTAAGTTTCTAGGGGGTGCAGGTCAAAGGCAAGATGTGATGTCACCTAATTGGCCAGCCGAAAAGATGGACATACAGAAAAGATGCTGAATTGAAAATTTTCATGTGGTGGGGCCAGGGGCAGATTCTGGTTGTCTTTTTTTTCTGTGGACGAGAGTTACTTTTTTTACCTTCAGTGTTCCTAGTTCCCAAAGACTAAATCGCGGATTTTTTTCCCCCCATTGCTGAGAACGTCATCAGAATCTCCCAGGCCTTGATTCTCAGCTCATATTTATCATTCAACTCTCCATGTTCTGAAGAGACCTCCCCCTCAACACACCAACCCCTCCCATTCAGAGCTTCTAGATGTGCTGCTTCAATTTGTCAGTCACTGTGTCTTGGGCAGGGATCCTGTCTACTAACTCCATTGCCCTGTATTCTCCCAAGCACTTAGTACAGTGCTTTGCACATGATAAAGACCAATGATTGATTGAGCACTCACTGTACTAAGCCCTAAGGAGTATACAATGAAATAGTTGGTAGGTACAATCCCTGTGCCTGAGGAGCTTACCCAGCAGATCCTAAAGCAATTGTGGTTTCCGACCAGATGAAAATCTGTTCCGTTGCACCTGGGGTTCTTGTTTGAGTTTGTGTGGCCTGGAAATGAATGAACTTTCCCAGAAAGAGGCATATGCCTGTCACTCTTTCATCGAAGACTGTGATGGTAACATAGCTCATGTCAAAGTCTGCTGGGCTCTTTTTGTCACCTAAAGGAAAGGTGCCTTCCTCCACCAGCTCACTCAGCAATCTGTGGTTGACGCTACCATTTGGAGACAGATGTTTTTCCTGTCGATAGTTTAGTGGGACGGCCAGAAAGTGTGGGAGTAAAATCCACACTGAGATATGGCAGAAAACGTGATGAAATTCAAGAGGAGTCAGTTATCAAAGCACTAGAAGCCGGTCATCGGACCCATCATTTGAGCAGCGTTTCCAACTTGTGAGAGCCGAGTGCAGTGAATCATCATCTTTTAAGGGGAAGGGAATGAGCAATGATGTTAAGCACCAAAAAGCCTAGGCAAGCGGGGATTTTTTTAAAACCTAATGAGTGAAACACCAAGTCTTTCAACACCGCCTCGGTCTATTCAGAGTAAATCAAATCAAGAGTCCTGTTTGGGTCCACATGGTAGGGAATTTTGCGGCTTTTTAGCATGCATTTGAAATGATCATTTGCTGTTTCGGCACAGACTAGAGGTTGACTTGCTCATTAGGGTAAAAAGTAATCAGATGGTGATCAATCCCCAGGATTCGAGTATGCATTCATTTTCATAAGGAGTTATTGTATTTGAGAAAATCCTTACTGGGCTACTCACTCTATTTAAAATGTAGATTTTTTTATTTTACCTGCAATGGAGTGCTATTAACCTATCAATTAATATAGCAAGTAGCTCATTGTCCCAATGGATCTTTAATTGCCAGTTAACTATGATTCTATTGCTGTTTTTTTTCCCCAAATCAAAGCTGTGGAGCTAAATGGATTTCTATAAGTTACCCATGTGTGACCTGTCTTCAGAGACGTTGCCTTCAGGTTATATGTGAGGTAGAGATAAACACTCTTAGAACATACGTAAACAACACCAAATGGATAGATGATGCTGGGTTCTCTTGTCTCATTACAGCAATACGGATTTTTTTCCTTGCTCACTGGGAAGTCTTCAAAAGACCCATTTGTTTTTTCAGACCACTGATTCATTTTCACTGCCTGAAAGAGAGCTTTTTTGGCCTGCATTATCTAGATCATCGTCTTGAATCTCTGTTCCTGACTAGTACTGTAGATGCGGCCAACGTGATCGATGTTAATCAATGGAGATGATGCGCTCTGGGTGCTTAGCTCTCTCTCCCCCATTCTAAGAGTCATGGCAGAAACGTTGAAAAGACTGGGACTTTCTTATCTTCACCCTGTAAGATTGTCTGGCATGGTGCTGAGGCTGTAAAGATACTTGTCGGATTTAGTTTAAGCAAAAATGAATGGCTTTGCTATTGTTAACATCTTTTCAAAGCTCCCTCCGTATGAGGAAAAAAATCTAACCGATCAAAGTCAGGGAGGTTTGCACTTTAAGTCTTTCAGCCCTCCCAAGAGACTCAGACTCTGCGTTCCCTTTATTCCACTCACTCGTGGCAATCAAGGCACAGGAGGAGCCATTACTCTGAAGTTCGTCACCTTCTGTGAAGGGCTCCATGACCCAGGAAAAATAAGACATGTTTCCAGGCACGCTTCACTGTTGTCTGCAAGCTCTGTAGAGAGAAACTGAGGGGAGTGTGTGAGCGACTTCAATAAACACCCTCCCCCAACTCTAACTCTGAAAAGGGTCAGCAAATGAAGGACGACACCACTGTCATTAAAAGATAGCGTCCTGTCTTGAAGTCTTCAGAAAGCTGAACTTTCATGAAAGCGATTGCTCCTCCCTATTTATACATGGATACCCTCCCCCCGCCCTCCTCCCCCACCCCCCGCCTCATTTTTGAAATCTGACATTCTTTTCCAGATTAAACCATTTGTGCTCTTGGGACTATCAGACAAGTGTCACAAATTCTTTTGTGCTAACATTTCCAGTGACGCAAATCAGATACCTCCGTGTCAGTTAAGAACAATTACAGCGCAACTGAAGGAAAGGAATAGATTTTTAATGAAGTATAAATGTTTTTTTCCTGTGGGTTCATTGCCAAAAAGAGCCTCAGACTAATGAAGTAGTTTCACATCTAGCCATGTGCCACTGAAACAGACATAATGGGGTTCAACAGATATGTTGGAAATAGTATACGATGATATCAAAAAGCTTGTTTGGAACTGACCATGCCTTTAGAGGCTATATTCACCGTTTGCTTCACCTATAACTAATGGGGCCATAATTATGACATGTACCTCTGGGTTCCGAAGATGGAAAAGAACGATACTCATGTCGGAACTGCACTTTGGAGATTATCTTTGCACACCACAAGATTGATGGTAATTTCATGCAGTCTGGCCCAGTGACATTTGGAAGGAACATAACTTTTCTGGAAAGGAGTTGAGTCAATATTGAAAAAGCAGGCAAGAGCTCTCCTCCCACGTCTACATGAAAGAATCAGATTTTTTTTCCCAGCTGAATTATTCCTCGGAAACTACTGACTAGACCCCAAGCTGGCCTCATTACCTTTCCCAAGTGCCCATTAAAAGTGCTTTGCACCCAGAAGACTCATAACACAGTCTTCTGTGCACAGAAAATGCTCAATCAATATGATTGAATGAATGCCAGCCTCTGGGCATCAGCTGCCGATCACATGACATCTTGAGCCAATCAAGAGGCCTGTATGAGAAAACTGTCCCAGGGACCCGGTGGCTTATCAATCAATCTTCAGTGTTCATTGATTGTTTACTCTGTGCAGAAACTGGACTGACCACTTGGGAGGGTAGAGTAGAAGCAGTAGACATGATCCCTGCTCTTAAGGAGCTTACAGTCAAAAAATCAATCGACAGTATTTATTGAGCAATTACCAGATGTGGGGCACTGTACTGAGCAGCATGGCTTAATGGAAAGAGCATGGGCTTGGGAGTCAGATGTCATGGGTTCTAATCCCAGCTCCGCCACTTGTCAGCTGTGTGACTTTGGGCAAGTCACTTCACTTCTCTGTGCCTCAGTTACCTCATCTGTAAAATGGGGATTAAGATGGTGAGCCCCAGTTGGGACAACTTGATTTATCTTGTATCTACCCTAGGGCTTAGAACAGTGCTTGGCACATAGTAAGTGCTTAACAAATGCCATAATCTTATTATTATCATTAAGTGCTTGGAAGAGTACAGTTCAACAAAGTTAGCATATGGGCTCCATGTCCACAAGGAGCTCACAATCTGAAGGAGGAAACAGACCTCATCTAGCCCTGAAATAAATAAAGTTTCAGTATGCGCAAAAGTGCTGTGGGACTGAGGGTGAGGTGACTATCAAGTGCTTACAGGGGATAGGTCTAAGTGCATGAGCCGTGCAGAAAGGAGAAGGAGTTGGGGAAAAGAAGGTTTCATCAGAGATGGCCTCTTGGAGGAAATGTGACCTTAATAAGGCTTTGAAGGTGAAGAGAGTGGAAGTCTGGCCAGAAGAAGGACATGCAAATGGGTTTGGCATTGACATGGATGTGATCGAGACACGGTGAGCAAGCTGGCACTAGAGGAGTGAAGCGTGCTGGCTTCACTCCTCTAGCTAGATTGCAAACTCCCTCATTCATTCATTCATTCATTCATTCATTCATTTAATCGTATTTATTGAGTGATTACTGTGTGCAGAACACTGTACTAAGCGCTTGGGAAGTACAAGTTTGCAACCTATAGAGATGGTCCCTACCCAACAGCAGGCTCACAATCTAGAAAGGGGAGACAGACAACAAAACAAAACATATAAGCCAAATAAATTAAATAGAATAAATATGAACAAGTAAAATGAATATATAGAGTAATTAATATGTACAAACATAAACTTATATACAGGTGCTGTAGGGAGGGGAAGGAGGTAAGGCGGGGGGATGGGGAGGGGGAGTAGGAGGAGAGGAAGGAGGGGGCTCAGTCTGGGAAGGCCTCCTGGAGGAGGTGAGCTCTCAGTAGGCCTTGAAGGGAGGAAGAGAGCTAGCTTGGCGGGTGGGCAGAGGGAGGGCATTCCAGGCCAGGGGGATGACGTGGGCCGGGGTTCGACGGCGGGACAGGTGAGAATGAGGCACAGTGAGGAGATCAGCAGCAGAGGAGCAGAGGGTGTGGGCTGGCCTGTAGAAGGAGAGAAAGGAGGTGAGGTAGGAGGGGGCGAGGTGATGGAGACCCTTGAAGCCGAAGGTGAGGAGTTTTTGCCTGATGCGTAGGTTGATTGGTAGCCACTGGAGATTTTTAAGGAGGGGAGTGGCATGCCCAGAGCGTTTCTGCACAAAGACGATCCAGGCAGCGGCGTGAAGTATGGATTGAAGTGCGGAGAGACAGGAGGATGGGAGATTGGAGAGGAGGCTGATTCAGTAATCCAGTTGGGATAGGATGCGAGATTGAATGAGTAGCGTAGTGGTTTGGATGGAGAGGAAAGGGCAGATTTTGGCGATGTTGTGGAGGTGAGACCGGCAGGATTTGGTGATGGATTGGATGTGAGGAGTGAACGAGAGAGCGGAGTCGAGGATGACAACAAGGTTGTGGGCTTGTGAGATGGGAAGGATGGTAGTGCCGTCAGCAGTGATGGGAAAGTCAGGAAGAGGGCAGGGTTTGGGAGGGAAGATAACGAGTTCAGTCTTGGATATGTTGAGTTTTAGATGGCAGGCAGACATCCAGATGGAGATGTCCTGAAGGCAGGAGGAGATACGAGCCTGGAGGGAGGGAAAGAGAGCAGAGATATAGATTTGGGTGTCATCAGCGTAGAGATCATAGTTGAAGCCGTGGGAGTGAATGAGTTCACCAAGGGAGTGAATGTAGATAGAGAACAGAAGGGGGCCAAGAACTGACCCTTGAGGAACCCCTACAGTAAGGGGATGGGAGGGTAAGGAGGAGCCCGCAAAAGAGACTGAGAATGAACGGCCGAAGAGATGAGGAGAAGCAGGAGAGGACAGAGTGTGTGAAGCCAAGTTTGGATAGCGTGTTGAGGAGAAGGGGGTGGTCCACAGTGTCAAAGGCAGCTGAGAGGTCGAGGAGGATTAGGATACAGTAGGACTTCATGACCACAGTCATGTCTGCCGAGGCTATTGTACTTACCCAAGTGCTTAGGTCAGTGCTCTGCACACAGTCAGCAATCAATAAATAGCACTGATTGAGTGAAGTGTGCACAGAGTGACATTTTAGAAGAAATGATCCAGGGAGTGGAGAGATGGGCTAGACGGAGGAGAGATTAGAGGCAGCCAGTCAAGAGGCAATGAGTGCCTGGGTGGAGAGGAAGGGGGGGATCTGGGAAGAATTGACCAAAAAGCCAATGGGACTTAATGACTGACTGAGTGTGAAATGAGAAAGAGCAGAGGATCAGGAATAGTGGCCTAAGTTACTGACTTCACAAGGAACCAACTGGGATGGGAAAGTTAGGTGAAAGCATGGATTTGGGAGGGAAGGTGAGGACTTCAGTTTTGGACATACTGAACCTAGGTTCTCTCATCTGTAAAATGGGAATAAGATACATGCTCTTCCTACCTCTTAGACTGTGAGGCCCAAGCAGAAAAGGGGGCCTGACCTGACCTGAGTCTGACCTGACTGTCCCGCATTCATCTAGTAAGAACTTAATAAATACTGGAAGTTGAGAAGACATCTGGGGAAGAGCCTACAAGACATTAAACACACAAAGTAAAAAGTTGTCAATTTCCGGTAAAGTATCTGCCAAGGAATTGGGGAAAAGGAAGGGTGAGAAGAATACCATCCTTCTCTACGGGTTGAAAGCTGTAGCTTCTATGGCTAACACTCAGTTGACCAATAAATCAATGGCAGTTATTGAGCACTTACTGTGTGCAGAGCACTCTATTAAGTACTTGGGAGAGTACACTACAACAGAGTTGGTAGGTACATTCCCTGGCCGCAAGGAGCTTATGGAGCAAAAGCAATTATTTATTCATAGTCTTCAAATTTCCTTCTCATTTTCTGTAGCACTTTGTTCCCATGGAAATGCTTTGTCCTTGTAGTGTACTTTTGGTAAGGGAAGGCAAGAGCGAAGCGGAGGGCTCTGAGAAAGTTCTTTACTGCCTGGGGGACCAGAATGAATCAGGGTGATCCAGGAGAGTTAAAACCTGGTTCAGAGTAGACAAGGCCAAACAGGACCTTTTCCCAAGTGCAGTAGGAGCAGAGGCCCGAATGGGGGATTCCTGCCTTTCCCTGTGCTCAGCGTGGTGAGCGCAACTGAAACTTCCAGAGCCAGCCAGGAGGCAGATTCACAGGTAGACGCTCCCTTGGGTCTGGACACAGCTGGGAACTGGCCCTTCCCGGGTCAAGACACCGAGAATGGGAGCTTGCGATTAGCAGTAAATCAGCATATATTAAAAGGAGTTCACTCATTCATTCAATTGTATTTATTAAGCACTTACCATGTGCAAAGCACTGTACTAAGCACTTGGGTGAATACAATACAACAACAGACACATTCCCTACCCAAGATGAGCACAGTCTAGAGGAGTTGTGTTATTGCATTGATAGTAATAATAATAATAATGATAATTGTGGTATTTGTTAAGTGCTTACTATGTGCTAGGCACTGTACTAAGGGCTGGGGTAGATACAAGCTAATCAGATTGGACACAGTCCCTGTCCCACGTTGGGCTCACAGTCTTAATCACCATTTTACAGAAGATGGAACTGAGGTCCAGAGAAGTGAAGTGACTTTTCCAAGGTCACACAGCAGACAAGTGGCAGAATCAGGATTAGAATCCTTGTCCTTCTAATTCCCAGGCCCGTGTCCTATCCATTAGGCCAGGTAACTTCCTTCCCATCAACTCTCACACTTTCTAATCCATGGATCTCAAAAGACAAGTTGTTCAGTCTCCTCCGATGGATGAGCACCACCAAAATCCACTTCCGAGTCTACAAGTCATAAGCAAAAGTGATAATTATATTCTGGTTGTACAAGCGCCTCATCAGCCTGCGAGTCAATCGGTCGATCGATCAGTGGTATTTATTGAGCACTCACTGTGGTCAGAGCACTGGACTAGGCACTTGGGAGAGCACAATACGATTGTTAGGTGTGGTCCTCACACTCAGGGAATTTACAGACTACAGGAAAGACAGACAATAAAATCAATTAGCCCCCTGGGGGACAGGGGACTGTGTCCAACCTTCATTCATCCATTCATTCAATCGTATTTATTGAGCACTTACTGTGTGCAGAGCACTGTACTAAGCGCTTGGGAAGTACAAGTTGGCAACATATAGAGATGATCCCTACCCAACAGTGGGCTCACAGTCTAGAAGGGGGGAGACAGACAACAAAACAAAACATATTAACAAAATAGAATAAATAGAATATGTAAATATGTACAACCTGATCATCTTATATCTACCCCAGCACATGGCACATAGTGAGAGCTTAACAAACATAATAATAATAATAATAATAATAATAATAATATTCTAATATTAGGATTATAATCCTGACCCTGCAACTTGTCTGCTGTGTGACCTTGGAAAAGTCACTTCACTTCTCTGGACCTCAGTTCCATCTTTTGTAAATATAATAATATAATATTATTATTATAATTATAATAAGCACTTAGTACAGTGCTCTGCACACAGTAAGCACTCAATAAATACGATTGATTGAATATTAACAAGAAGAACATCAGAGTATAAGAATATGTATGGAAGTGCCCTAGGGATGGGTTGAGTATCAGAGTGCTTGGGAGTATGGATGAAGAAGGGAAGGAGAACATGTTGGAATAATAATAATAGCAGTGAATAATAATAATAATGGTATTTGGTAAGTGCTTACTGTGTGCTAGGCACTGTACTAAGCACTGGGGTGGGATACAAGCAAATCGAGTTGAACAAAGTCCCTGTTCCACATGGGGCTCACGGTCTCAATCCCCATTTCACAGATGAGGCCCAGAGAAGTGAAGTGACTTCCCCAAGGTCACACAGCAGACAGATGACAGAGCTGGGAACAGAACCCATGACCTTCTGACTCCCAGGCCCGGGCTCTTCCACTAAGCCACACTGCTTCCCACTAAATGGTGGGTGGTGATGCTTACACTTTGCCAGCCTAATCACACCAACTCTCCAAGTGATCAATTATCTGCAGGGTGAAGGTTTTTACCCATGAGCTACCATTCCCCCGGTAAGGACCCAATCCCTGTTCTCCCTCCCCTTAGACTGTGAGCCCCATACAGAACAGCGACAGCATCCAACCTGATGATCTTGTCTCTACCTCAGAGCTTACTGCAGTTCTTGACACAAAATAGGCGCTTAACACATCCCATTATTACCATTATTATCATCATCATCGCCACCTTGCAGTCGGTCTCCCAGGGCTATAAATCAGGCAGGCCATCGAGAAAGCACAATTAACGAAGTCCACTTCACTGCTGTTTTCATCTCCAGTGTTCCTGTCCTGAATTGTTTTCCTGTCAAAGCTGTTTTCTCATCTGAGATGTTAGCAGACTGATTCATGCTTATGTTGACTGCCCTGGCCAAGATCCCACTTAGCTTATTAATGACCTCGATCAAGAGGATTGTCAATTTATTTCTACCCTTCAATGACAGCACCCAAAAAGGCATGATGAAGTGAAGAGTTTAGGCTATTATGCAGAAGGAAATAGATGAATGATACTTTAGCTTTCTATAGTTCTTTTTCTTTTCCCTTGTTTTCTATCTCATGTCCTCAAAACATCCCTAAGGGATAAAAAGTGGCAGGTATTAACTTCAGGAGGGCAGGGACTGTGTCTACTCGCTCTATTATTCTTTCCCAAACAGTACAGTGCTCTGCACCAAGTAATAATAATAATAATGATTAATAGTAATAATGGTATTTGTTAAGCACTTACTAAGTGCCAGGCACTGTACTAAGTGCTGTGGTAGATACAAGCTAATAAGGTTGGACACAGTCCATGTCCCACCTGGGGCTCTGAGGCTTAATCTCCATTTTTGCAGATGAGAGAACTGGGGTCCAGAGAAGTTAAATGACTTGCCCAAGATCACACAGCAGGCAAGCAGCAGAGCAGGGATTAGAACCTGGGACCTTCTAACTCCCAGGTCCCTGCTCTAATCACTAGGCCATGTTGCTTCAATGAATCAGTCAATCAATAGTATTTATTGAGTACTTACTGACCCCTGATTGATTGATTTGACAGATGAGAAAACTGAGGCCCAGAGAGGTTGAATGAATTGCCTGAGGTCACCAGCAAGCCATTGGTAGAGCTGGGATTAAAATTTAGGTCTTCTGACTCACAGAACATGTTCTTTCCATTAGGCCTGCTGTCCTCTCGTGAATGTTATAGAGAGGGGTGATATACACTGTTCTTATCTAGATCATTGCACCTATGTTTCTTATATAGACCCAGATTTCCAGTTACTACCTCAGAACTTGAACATACAATTTAAGTCAGCTGCACATTACCACAGACCTTTTGATCCAACAGCAACAAAATTCTCACCATAAACCTGGAATAAGGAGAGAAGAGGAAAATATGAACGAGTGGAGGGAATCAATCAATCAATCAATCAATCATATTTATTGAGCACTTACTGTGTGCAGAGCACTGTACTAAGCGCTTGGGAAGTACAAGTTGGCAACATATAGAGACAGTCCCTACCCAACAGTGGGCTCGCAGTCTGAAAGAGGGAGAGATGAATAGGGAAGGATTAAGTTTATCAATCAATCAATCAGTCGATTGATAGTATTTACTGAGCACTTGCTTTGTGCCAAGCACTGTACTAAGTGCTTATAAGAGTATAATACAATAGAGTTAGTAGACCTGATCCCTGCCTACAAGAAGCTTACAACCCGGTAGGGAAGAAGTCCCAGAGGTGAGGCCCAGAGAAGTGAAGTGACTTGCCCAAGGTCGCCCTGCAGGAAAGTGGCTGTACCAGGATTAGAACACAGCTCATCTGAGCCCCAGGCCTGCACTCTTTCTCCTGGGCCATGCTACTTCTCTTTATTGAGCACTTACCTTGGGCAGAGCAGAGGGGCCAGGGAAGCTATTGAAAAACCCACCTCCCTACTATCAAACAATCAATCAACCGCTCAATCACTTACTGTGTGAGGCACAAGGTACTAAGTGCTTGGGAGAGTAAGATATGACAATATCACAAACACACTCCCTGCCCACAAGGAGCTTCCAGTCTAGAGGGGGAGACTGACATTAATATGAACAAATAAATGACGGATATGGATTTAAGTGCTGTGGGCCTGAGGGAATGGCTAATAAATGCAGCAAAATCTAGTGTTATTTTTCGCTAACCTAGGGGTTTGCTCTCTTGCCATTGCTATTTTTGGATTACCTTGTAGGCAAGAAATGAGTCACTTCTTTATGTTGTACTTCCCAAGCACTTAGTACAGTTTCATTGCTCAATATATAATATTGCTATTACCGTTATGAACTTCCCCAGTTATAGAGTGTATGGAACTCCAAGTAGGTGAATTCTGGCTGAAAAGATAATTCTTTCTTCCCTTCTGTTGGATGGAAAATGAAGCTATGACCTCAACAATCATCAAGCTGCCAGAATATCTCTCATCCTTTGCCTAGGCAAAGTATCAGATTGCAAATGTTTTGTGGTTTTCTAAAACAATGTGAGTCCTTATAATGCTAAAATGGAATGTGCTAGCTTTTCTACAACCTTGGTTTGGCTTGGGAACATATCAAAAATCTACAGGCAAATCCAAAGGTCCTCCATAAGACTCTCGAGGGCAGGGATCAATAATCAATCACTAACATTTCAATTAATCAAACACATTTATTCAGTGCTTACTGTTTGCAGAGCACTTACTGAGCATGTATTGTTTACAGAGCATTCTATTTAGCACAAAGTGAAAAGCAGCATTGTGTAGTGGGTAGAACATGGGCCTGGGAGTCAGAAGGTCATGGGTTCTAATCCCAGCTCCACCACTTTTATGGCTGTGTGACCTTGGGCAAGTTGCTTCACTTCTCTGTGCCTCAGTAACTCATCTGTAAAATGGGGATTGAGACTGTGAGCCCCACGTGGGACAGGGACTGTACCAACCTGATCTATTTGTATCGACCCCAGAACATAGTACAGTGCCTGACACGTAATAAGCACTTAACAAATCCCACAGTTATTATTATCGTTATCACGTGCACATGTCTTCCAACTCTGTTGGACTGCATTCTTCCAAGTGCTTAGTTCAGGGCTATGCATGTGGTAAGTGCTCAATAGATATGACTGAATTATCTATTTAAGTGCTTGGGAGATTTAGATGACACAATTCCTGCCGTCATGGAGTTTACACTCTAGGAGGTGGGGCAGATGCTAAAGTAAATTTCATCTAGCATCATCTCTTCGAACTCTACTGTACTCTCTTAGGCTCTTAATCTCAGGCTCTGCACACAGGAAATGCTCCATACTTTCATCTCTCCTGCTGTCAGCCTCTTGCTCATGATCTCCTTCCTGAAACTCCCTCCAACTTCACATCCGTCAGACTACTGCTTTCCCCCTCATCAAAGCCCTTCTAAAATCATCTATCCTACAAGAACTCTTTCCCTGACTAACATTTCATCTCCCCACCCTGTTTTCTTTTTTTCCCCCAATGGTACTTGTTAAGTGCTTACTATGTGCCAGGCACTGTACTAAGCCCTGGGGTAGATACAAGCTAATATAATAATAATAATAACAATAATAATGATGGCATATGTTAAGCACTTACTATGTGCCAAGCACTGTTCTAAGCTCTGGGGTAGGTACAAGATATTCAGGTTGTCCCACGTGGGACTCATAGTCTTCATCCCCCTTTTACAGATGAGGTAATCGAGGCACAGAGAAGTTAAGTCACTTGCCCAAGGTCACACAGCAGACAAGTGGCAGGGCTGGGATTAGAACCCTTGATCTCTGACTCCCAAGCCTGGGCTCTTTCCACTAAGCCATGCTGCTTCTTGGACACAGTCCCTGTTCCACAGGGGGCTCACAGTCCTAATCCCCATTTTACAGATGAGGGAACTGAGGCACAGAGAAAGTGAAGCGATTTGCCCAAGGCCACAGCAGACAAATGGAGGAGCTGAGATTAGAAGCCAGGTCCTTCTGATGCCCGGGCCCGTGATCTCTCCATTAGGCCATGCTGCATTTTCTCTCCCTACTCACCCCCTAAACTCTTAGCTACTCACCCCACCCCTTCTGATTTGTGACCATGGGCAAATCACTTCATCTCTCTGGACCTCACTTGCCTCCTCAGTAAAATGGGGATAAAATAGATTGTGAGTCTCACACGGAACAGGGACCATGTTGGACCCGAATCCCTGTATCTACCTCAGTGCTCATCACATAGTGAGCTTTGAATAAATGCCATTATCATAATTAATATTATTATCAAATGCCTACCCCTAAAACACAGGTGCATAAATGCCGAGGGTGGGGATGGAGGTGTGGCGATTTGGCTGTGTGAATTGAAAGGGGCCAATTTTAGAAATGGCGGGTCTTAGTGCCATCAATTGATTGAGTTCCTTGCCAGAGCCACTGCGGTAGTTTGGCTGGAAAAAAGAAAGCTGTCTTATATAAAGAGTTCAGTTTTGGAACTCTGTCCTCAGAGATGGTTGAAAAATCAAACTGTCTATCAATCAGTGGTATTTAGTGAGCATTCACCAGTGTGCAGAGCACTGTACTAAGCACTTGGGGTAGTACAGTTCAACCAAGTTGGTGGACACAATCCCTGCGCTAAAGAAGCTTAGGCTGTGAGCCCTGAGTGGGACAGGCACTCTGTCTGATTTTTTCTTTTTATGGTATTTGTTAAGCGCTTGCTATGTGCTGGGCACTGTTCTCAGCGCTGGGGTGGATAAAAGCGAAGTGGGTTGGACACAGTCCCTGTCCCACATAGAGCTCATAGTCTTAGTCCCCATTTTACAGATGAGGTAACTGAAGACCAGAGAAGTGAAGTGTCTTGTCCAAGGTCACACCGCAGACAACTGGAAGAGCTGGGATTAGAACCCAGGTCCTCTGATGCCCAAGCTCGGGCTCTTTCCACTAGGCCATACTGCTTCCAACTCCAATGCTTAACACAGCACTTTGGTACACAATAAGCACTTATCAAATACAGTGTGTCCAAGGCAGAAAATGTACAGATGCCATTTTCTAACCATTTAGTAAGTGTTTATGCTGCTTTGTACAGCTCATGGTCCGTCACACTTGAAAGAGCTTCTGGTTGCACAGTGTCAAAAGCCACGTTATTTAACCTCCCCATTCTCCCATTCAGCTTGAGCATGGAGGATGATCAAAAGCCCAAAACAGGCATCAGGCGCAGGGAAGGCAGGTATCTGGGGCAAAGCGCCAAGTTGTCAAGTTGTCACACAAGATGAGAGATCCCACATGTTGATCGTGCATGCCGCCAGAGCGAGTATTCTTTGGAGACTCAGGGCCCCGGCGAGCGTGTGGCCAACAAGAATTCCTTTTTAAAGGGTCACTTAGGAGGTTTGTCAAATTTATCCTGACTCCGAGATGAGGATGGAGACCGGAGGCAGAAGTCCGGTTGATTTTCCGATAAAAAATATCACCTTAGCCTGATCCTCCATTCTAGGACCATTGTAGTTAGACTGGGAGTTAGAAGATATGGGTTCTAATCCTGGCTCTGCAGATTTGGAGGTATATGATAATAATAATTGTGCTATTTGTCATTAGAAAAATAATAATCATCATTGTGGTATTTGTTAAGCGCTTACTATGTGCCAGGCACTGTACTAAGCACTTGGGAAGAACACAAGCAAATCAGGTTGGACACAGACCCTGTCCCACATGGTGCTCACAATCTTAATCCCAGTAGTAATAATAATAATAACAATTATGGTTATGGTATTTGTTAAGCGCTTACTATGCTCCAGGCACTGTACTAAATGCTGGAGTGGATACAAGCAAATCAATCAATCAATCAATCAATTGTATTTATTGAGCGCTTACAGTGTGCAGAGCACTGTACTAAGTGCTTGGGAAGTACAAGTTGGCAACATATAGAGACAGTCCCTACCCAACAGTGGGCTCACAGTCTAGAAGATGGACACGGTCCCTGTCCCTCATGGGACTCACAGTCTCAATCCCCATTTTATAGATGAGGTAACTGAGGCCCAGAGAAGTAAAGTGACTTGCCCAAGGTCTCACAGCAGACAGGTGGAGGAGCTGGGATTAGAACCCATGACTTTCTTACTCCCAGGTCTGGGCTCTATCCACTACTCCATAGATGAGGTAACTGAGGCATAGAGAAGTTAAGCAATTAACCTGTTGCCCACATTCTGTCTCTGGCCTGGAACTCCCTCCCCCTTTCATTCATTCAATTGTATTTATTGAGCGCTTACTGTGTGCAGAGCACTGTACTAAGCACTTGGGAAGTACAAGTTGGCAACATATAGAGACGGTTCCTACCCAACAAGGGGCTCACAGTCTTCAGCACTCTCCCCCCACTTCAAAGCCTTATTAAAATGACATCTCCTCCAAGAGGTCTTTCCTAAGTCCCCATTTCCCCTATTTCTTCTCCTTTCTGCATTACCTATACACTTAGATATGCACCACTTAAGCACTTGGAAATTCACCTCTCCCCAAGCCCCCCACTATAGATTAGGATGCATATATATGTACATATACAGGATATTTCCCCTCCTGTAATTTATTTTAAAGTCTATCTCCCCCTCTGGATTGTAAACTCCTTGAGGGTAGGGATCTATTGTACTGTACCCTCCTCATTGCTTAGTACAGTGTTCTGCACGTGGTCAATACTCAATAAATACTACTCTCTCACACTGCACACCCACCATTGTTGGTGAAAAATATAGAGAAAGGAGAGGGAGGAATACACTACAGAGCATTTGGCTCTAAAATATTTGTATTTACAATCTAATTTTCAAGTTGACTGTGACCCTGAATTCTTCCATATCAGTTCCAATAATGTAGTTCTCCACCCCTGCCCTTACTGTGCTTCTGATTTTGTAATGGATAGAAACAACCTTCTTTTCCCTTCTACACTGTCCTGTACACAGGAGGGACATTATCAAAAAATATTACCAAATGTAAATATTTTATTATGCTGTTCTCTATCCTTAAAAAGTTGGGAAATGAAGCTTAGAGAACACTACATCTTTTCTTTACATAACCGAGCAAAGTTAATAAAAGCAAATCTCAGATGGTAAGGGAACATATTCTGAGGGTCCAACTTAATCAAGTACATGGAGGAAGCTTGAAATAAATATAAGTTACAAATGTGTTCAGTCACCACATTTGCACAAAGCTCACTGTATTACTAAGACACCCTAAAAGATTAATATTTCCATAAAGCAAGATGTACACTACTGGCTTTATTAATATATCAGCATTACATCTCTACCGATGCTCTCCTAAAGTCATTTACATAAAGTTCAGATTATTGTTGAAGAAAACATATTTAGGCCAACAAGCAGCTGCAAAAAGCCCTGTTATTGCTTTTGTGCATTATTTTAATACATCGTACTGATTCTCGGTGAAATATGATCTCAAATTTATCAAGCATATTTAGCTACCAGCACAGTTAGCGACAACTAATTAGAAATCAGAATATGGTGAAGATGTAGATTGAAAAGCTTTGTGTCATGTTTTCTGGAATTTTTCTTTTATAAAGATTACATTCATCTTTATTTGAATGCGGTATGATAATCTTTTAAAATATAATCTAAAAAGAAATGCAATGCAAATAGATTAATATAAGGGATTTCAAATGACCTAAATCACTGTGTGAGGAGCAAAGGAAGAGTTTAGTTCAAGACCAGACATTTCTCTGGCACTATGAGGTATAATGTCAATTTCTGAGGTGTCAACATTGTGTACACCCAGAAAGAGGTTTGTATATTGTGTAGTTTCCTGTGTCAACTTTTCTCATTTTTCTAACCCTCCCAGTACTAGTCTTCATGGTATTTATTGAGTGCCCAATGGTGCTAACTTCTGAGAAAAGTTCATCAGAAGCATGACGAGACAAGTTCTTTCCCTATCCACCAGGAGCTTACAATTAACGTAACATCTGGAAATAAATTTGTATAGACATTTTTTAACATCATTTAAGAAATGAACCAAATTCCTCTTCCAAGAATTCCAGGAGATTTTTCTCCCAAACCAGTGTACGCAATTGTACTCAAGAGGAGATGAACAGTGAAAAGGTTCTTTGAAGACAATGGTTTTGGAGAAGCTGGAGAAGCAGGGTGGCTTAATGGAAAGAGCCCAGGTTTTGCTGTCAGAGAATCTGTGTTCCAATTCCGGCTATGCCACTTGTCTGTTGCGTGACCTTGGGAAAGTCATGTCACTTCTCCGGGTCTCAGTTACCTCATCTGTAAAATGGGGATTAAGACAGTGAGCCCCACGTGGGACAGGGACTGTGTCCAACCTGATTAGCTTGTACTTACCCATTGCTTAGTACAGTGGCTGGCACATAGTAAGTGCTTAACGAAGAAGAAAAAGAAGAGGAGGAGGATAAGGAAAAGGAGGCAGAGGAGGAAGAGGAGGAGGAGAAGGAGGAGGAAGAAGAAGGAGAAGGAGAAGAAGAAGGAGAAGGAGGGGAGGGCAAGGGAGAGGTAGGGGAAAAAAGATACTTAAGAAAATATCAATTCCAATTACTCTGTCCATATTTCCATGTCTGTGTCCCCTGTTAGAGTGACAGTTCCTGGTAGGCAGGGGACATGTCTCATCTATCTGTTGTAGCCTGGGCCTGTGAGTCAGAGGACCTGGGTTCTAATTCTGACTCCTTCACTTGCCCACTGTGTGACCTTGGGCAAGTCACAACTTCTCTATGACTCAGTTTCCTCAACTGCAAAATGGGGATTCAATCCCTGTTCTACCTCCTACTTAAACTGTGAGTCTCATGTGGGACAGGGACTGTGTCCGACACTGGGCAGTGAAGAAACAGGATAGAAAGAACATTGATTCTTTTGAAATGTGGTGTTGGAGAAGGCTTTTGCAAATATCGTGGACTGCCCGAAAGACAAACAAATGGATTTAAGCAAATTAAACCAAAGTGGTCTTTGGAAGGCCAAATGACTTGACTTAGATTAGCATATTTTGGACACATAATCAGGAGGACTAATTCTCTGGAGAAGACACTAATGCTAGGAAAAGTCTAGGGAAAACATGGAAAAGGCAGACCAGCAGCTAGATGGATAGAGACCATAACAACAATAACAGAAGAACCATTAGAGAGGTTGCAGATTATGGCAGCGTAAAGGACATTCTGGAGAAAGTATATCCATAGAGTTGCTATGAATTGGAAACTACTTGATGGCTAATAACAATAATAATAACCCCAGCACTTAGAACAGTGCTTAACACTTAGTAAGCCCTTAACAAATACTGTAAAAAATTCCATCAGTTGACTGATTGAAAATATGATTAAATTGTGGGAGAGGTTATTTGCGTTGTTTCCTTAGCTTGAAATGTGTTCCTGAAAAGGTTTTAATTTTTCACTACCTTGATGTTGGCCTATCACTGTTTTATGTTGAAGATAGTAAAGATGAGCAAAATAAATTGTCCAAATGGCTTGAAAGATGCATTGTTTAAAATGGAAGGTACATATTTAGCCTTCTGACCACAAGATAGCTCTCCAGGGGAGGGTTTGAAGAGGCCAAGAGTTTATCACGCTAGTGGTTGAAATTCTGTGACCTTTTACCTTGTATCCCCTGAGCAGCTATTAGGCCCATTAAGAACTCCCAGAATTGTTTGATTGTCTGAGATGCTTTTTGACAAAAAAGCCATGGGTTTCCTCTTATGGGGTGGATGTCGCTAACATTTAGCATTCCCTAAGCTCAGCAGAGAGGGACAAGACTCAGAATCCACCTTGGTAATGGTCAAGAAAATCAGGTCGGGAGCAACATGGCCAAGTGGAAAGAGCACAGGCCTGAGAGGGGAGGTGGGTTCTAATACCGTTTCTACCACTTGCCTTTTGGGAGATTTTGGAAAAGTCACTTCACTTCTCTGGGCCTCAGTTCCTTCATCTGTAAATGCCTAGTGAGTTCTAATCCCGGCTCAGCCACTTGTCTGCTGGGTGACCTTAGGCAAGTTACTTCACTTCTCTGTACCTCAGTTATTTCATCTGCAAAATGGGAATTAAGACTGTCCCATGTAGGACAGGGACTGTGTCTGACCTAATTAACTTTTATCAACCCGAACGCTAAGTACAGTGCTTGGCACTTAATCATCCCTTAACAAATATCATTATTATTATTATTATTATTATTATTATTATTATTATTATTATTATTATTGTTGTTGTTGTTATTATTATTATTATTATTCTACAAAATCAAAGGTATCAATGATTGGAGGTGGGAGAAAAAATTCATATCTAAGCTGGGTTTTCATGCCATTCTATTGCAGGGGTCTCTACCCCTTTAGGCTGTAAGCTCACTGTGGGCAGGGAATGTATCTATTTATTGTTGTATTGTACTCTCCCAAGTGCATAGTACAGGGCTCTGCACACACTAAGTGCTCAATCAATCAATCAATCAATCAATCGTATTTATTAAGCGCTTACTGTGTGCAGAGCACTGTACTAAGCGCTTGGGAAGTACAAGTTGGCAACATATAGAGATGGTCCCTACCCAACAGTGGGCTCACAGTCTAGAAGAGTGCTTTGCACATAGTAAGCACTTAATAAATGCCATCATCATCATCATCACTGTGCTAAAGGGCTGGAGTAGATGCAAGACCATCAGATTGGAAAAAGTCCCCATCTCACAGGGGGCTCACCATCTAAGGGGAAGGTATGGAAGCCCCATTTCACAGGAGAAGAAACTGAGGCACAGAGAAGCAAAGGGAATGGCCCAAGGTCACACAGCAGGCAAGTGGTGGAGACAAGATTAGAACCGAGGTCCTCTGATTTCCACAAACACTCTATTTTCCTGGAAGCGATTAAAGTGTAATAATTGAGGCATAATTGGCTGCCTGTTTTCATCATAACCTTCACGAGTCCAGCTAGGTGGATTGATCGGAAAAGAACCAGATTCTGATCCTCCTCCACTTCCCCATTCTCTCTTACCTGCTGGTTTCATGATTTTAACCTCAACCAAGGTATTATCTTGTTCCCTTTCATGAAATTCCCAGTTGCAGCACAAAGCAACGATCCTTTCCAAGCGTTCTAAAGGCACCCGATGAATTACTATGAATTTATGCATATACCCTGAGCGATGCTCTGAGCTTGCTCAAGGCAAGAAACTCTGCCTTCCAACTCTGCCATGGGGGAATGAACCTCTTGAAGGGGTTGCATATCAATTCATCTAAATTAAAAATCATTTTTTCCACTCTTAGGATGGAAATGTAATGAGAAGATCTATTGGCAATGGAAAAAAAATGAAACAATGCCCAGATCTACTTTCCTCATTCATTTGGAAATTTTCTAATTAGAGGGCATCCACTTTTAAAAATAAACAAATAAGGACAGAAAAATTAGCAATATGTTAATTGCTAATGGAATTGGCAAATGTCATTAAACGTTGTTTCTTAAAAATATTAAAGGTATCATCATCATCAATCGTACTTATTGAGCACTTACTATGTGCAGAGCACTGTACTAAGCACTTGGGAAGTACAAATTGGCAACATATAGAGACAGTCCCTACCCAACAGTGGGCTCACAGTCTAAAAGGGGGAGACAGAGAACAAAACCAAACATACTAACAAAATAAAATAAATAGAATAGATATGTACAAATAAAATAAATAAATAAATAAATAGAGTAAAAAATATGTACAAACATATATACATATATACAGGTGCTGTGGGGAAGGGAAGGAGGTAAGATGGGGGGGATGGAGAGGGGGACGAGGGGGAGAGGAAGGAAGGGGCTCAGTCTGGGAAGGCCTCCTGGAGGAGGTGAGCTCTCAGCAGGGCCTTGAAGGGAGGAAGAGAGCTAGCTTGGCGGATGGGCAGAGGGAGGGCATTCCAGGCCCGGGGGATGACGTGGGCCGGGGGTCGATGGCGGGACAGGCGAGAACGAGGTACGGTGAGGAGATCAGCGGTGGAGGAGCGGAGGGTGCGGACTGGGCTGTAGAAGGAGAGAAGGGAGGTGAGGTAGGAGGGGGCGAGGTGATGGAGAGCCTTGAAGCCGAGGGTGAGGAGTTTCTGCCTGATGCGCAGATTGATTGGTAGCCACTGGAGATTATTGAGGAGGGGAGTGATATGCCCAGAGCGTTTCTGGACAAAGATAATCCGGGCAGCAGCATGAAGTATGGATTGAAGTGGAGAGAGACACGAGGATGGGAGATCAGAGAGAAGGCTGATGCAGTAGTCCAGACGGGATAGGATGAGAGCTTGAATGAGCAGGGTAGCGGTTGGGATGGAGAGGAAAGGGCGGATCTTGGCAATGTTGTGGAGCTGAGACCGGCAGGTTTTGGTGACGGCTTGGATGTGAGGGGTGAATGAGAGAGCGGAGTCGAGGATGACACCAAGGTTGCGGGCTTGTGAGACGGGAAGGATGGTAGTGCCGTCAACAGAGATGGGAAAGTCAGGGAGAGGGCAAGGTTTGGGAGGGAAGACAAGGAGTTCAGTCTTGGACATGTTGAGCTTTAGGTGGCGGGCAGACATCCAAATGGAGATGTCCTGAAGGCAGGAGGAGGTGCGAGCCTGGAGAGAGGGGGAGAGAGCAGGGGCAGAGATGTAGATCTGGGTGTCATCAGCGTAGAGATGATAGTTGAAGCCGTGGGAGCGAATGAGGTCACCATGAGGTTACATACAAGGTATGTAATTGTAGCTTCATCCATTCAATTTGGATTGAGCATTCAGGGTATTCATTACGGTTTCACTCTTTGCAAATATTCTTATGTCTGTCCATCAATCAGTCACTCGTGTGCAGGGAACCTGTCTACCAACTATGTTTTATTGTACTCTACAAAGGCTCAGTACAGTGCTCTGCACACAGTAAATGCTCAATAAATACCATTGATTGATTGGTATTGGTACAATACAATGGTGATGGTAGACACATTCCCTTCCCACAAGGAGCTTTCAGTCTAGAGTAGGAGCTCATTCCTTGAGGGCACAGGAGATGTGCTTCAAATGTTCCCGCCCAAGTGCTTGGGAATTTGCATATTGCACTCAGTAGGAGCTGAATAAATGTCATTTCTACCACAATCAGAAACAGTGTGGCCTAGTGGAAAGAGCCTGGGCCTAGGAATCGGAGAACCTAGGTTCTAATCCCGTTTCTGCCACTTATCTGTTATGTGACCTTGGGCAAGTCACGTTGCTTCTCTGTGCTTCAGTTCCCTCATCTGTAAAATGGGGACTCAAAACCTGTTCTCCCTCCTCCTTAAACTGAGCCCCATATGGGACCTGATTATCTGGTATCTACCCCAGCACTTAGTACAGTGCTTGGCACAAAGTAAGAACATAAAAATACCATAATTACTAGTAACGATGGCTACCAAGAGTATTTACTGATCATCCCTGGTGAGCTGTGAAGTGTATTAAGTGTTTTGAAGAGTACACTGCTCAATAAAAGGTACAGCTCTACTTGAATGTTTAGACATTTGAAGGCAGGGATTATGTCCATTCAATCTATTGGACTGCACATCGGAGGTGCTCCACAAATATGATTTCTGGATTGATTGCTTGATTGATGTACATTTTAAAAGACACCTTTTGTCATTATATTTCCTTGTTAATAAATACAAAGCAAGCAAACTGTAATCGTAAATGAGTAAACCGAATTTCTGGCTAAACTTCAGTGAACATCTTTACTGGCTGGTGAAAAAGGATAATATCTTAGAGAAACCCACACAAAATCATCTGAAAATGACCTTTCTGAATAATTGAAGATGCCTTTTGTCTTTGTGGCAGCTTTTCTATAAAGTGCAAACCGCAAAAAGGACAGTTTTCCACAATACGCTACATACTGTTTCATTTTCAATAATTCCAGGCAGTTTTTCTGTAAGTGGTGCCATTTGTTAGCCAGCCAAACTAGGGTGGAAATGAGGAGGGGCTCTTGGAAATCCTTGCGTGTAATTCCCCCTTCTGAAAATGAAGAATTTAGCAATGTTGAATGTTGAATAACGACCAGTGACGAAAATTGACTGTTGAGAAGCAGCATGGCCTAGTGGAAAGAGCCTGGGCCTGGGAGTCAGAAGAGCTGGGTTCTAATTCTGCCTCCACCACTTACCTGCTGTGTGACCTTGGGCAAGTCACTTCACTTCTCTGTGTCTCAGTTCTCTCATCTGCAAAATGGGGATTCAATACCTGTTCTCCCTCCTATTTACACCGTGAGCCCCATATGGGAACTGATGATCTTGTTTCTACCCCAGTGCTTACTACAGTCCTTGGCACATAGTAAGGACTTTTAACAAATACCACAATTATTATTATTATTGTTATTATTATTATTACTCAGTATGTTCCTGCTTTCACTCTAAAGACAGGAACCCCAGAATGTTCTCAGAATGCCCTGGTAAAGAAAGTCTGGTTGGAGCATGCTTTCTTTCAGCATCTCCAGCAGTCCATGATCCAACCAGTTCTGAATGAAGCTGGGTGAAATCTAAGGAGTTCCGAATTTGGGCCAAATGGTCACCCAGTAGGGAGTGTGGAGCAGAGGAGGAGGGAAAAAAGGAAACACAAAAGCGCGAGGAGTGGGTGGGGATGGAGGGAGACAGGAGAGGTTAGCGCTGATTGTCTTGTACTGACTTCCATCCCCACCACCACTTAAGCAACCTACCTTATAGTGCCCCCCAACCCCCCTTCCCGGTCCGGTCCTGACTCTCCCCCCCCCCCAACCCCTGGAAAAAGGCCCTTGTTATCACCAAGTCACATTAACGACAACCTCATTCGCACCTACTCGGCCTTCCTGTCCCGCCATCGACCCATGGCCCACGTCCTCCCCCGGGCCTGGAATGCCCACCCTCTGCCCATCCGCCAAGCTAGCTCTCTTCCTCCCTTCAAGGCCCTACTGAGAGCTCATCTCCTCCAGGAGGCCTTCCCAGACTGAACCCCTTCCTTCCTCTCCCCCTCATCCCCCTCTCCATCCCCTGCATCTTACCTCCTTCCTTTCCCCACAGCACCTGTATATATGTATATATGTTTGTACATATTTATTACTCTATTTATTTATTTATTTTACTTGTACCTAACTATTCTATTTATTTTATTTTGTTAGTATGTTTGGTTTTGTTCTCTGTCTCCCCCTTCCAGACTGTGAGCCCACTGTTGGGTAGGGACTGTCTCTATATGTTGCCAGCTTGTACTTCCGAAGCGCTTAGTACAGTGCTCTGCACACAGTAAGTGCTCAATAAATACAATTGATTGATTGATTGATTGATTGATTGACTTCAGTCCTTAATGCACTGTTTGGCATTAAGGGCTTAATAGATCCTATCTTTCTGGAGAATGCAGGGGAAAGAAGGAGAAACGGCAAGTGAGGTGGCACGGTGAGCCCAGATGGGGTGTGCTAGAGAATTGGGTTCCCACCATCCACTTGAGGGGATAAGCCCAGTGATTTCTCATGGGCAGGGAACTTGACTACCAACTCTGCTCTACTGTGCTCTCCTAAGCGCTGTGTGGTGCTCTGCACACAGTAAGTGCTCAGTAAATACCATGATTGATTGATTAATGTCTCGACCACAGCTTAATAATCAATCCTGAGGGAGGCCTCTGTATGTTCTATGGTGGATCTGGTCATTATAATGATGATGATGATGATGATAATAATAATAATAATAATAATAATAATAATGATAATTCTAGTACTTGTTAAGTGCTTACTATGTGCCAAGCCATGTTCAAAGTGCTGGGGTAGATACAAGTTAATCAGGTTAGAAACAATCCCTGTCCCACATGGGGATCCCAGCCTCAATCCCCATTTTAGATATGAGGGAACTGAGGCACAGAGAAGTGAAGTGACTTGCCCTAGGTCACCCAGAAGACTAGTGGTGGAGCTATTAGAACCCATGACCTTCTGAGTCCCAGGGCCATGCTCTATCCACTATGCCATGCTGCTTCTCATAACTGTGGTATTTGTTAAAGCACTTACTACACAGCAACCACTGTACCAGGGTAAAACACAAGATAATCAGGTCAAACACAGTCCCTTTCCCTCACAAGGACTCACAGTCAAAGTAGAAGGAAGGACAGGTATTGAATCCCCATTTTACAGCATAGCTTAGTGTCAAAAGCACGGGCTTGGGAGTCAGAGGGCATGGGCTCTAATCCCAACTCCACCTCTTGTCTGCTGTGTGACCTTGGGCAAGTCATTTAACTTCTCTGTGCCTCAGTTACCTTATCTGGATAATGGAGATTAAAATTGTGAGCCCCACCTGGGACAACTTGATTACCTTGTAACTACCCCAGTGCTTAGAACAGTGCACGGCACATAATAAGTGCTTAACAAATACCATCATCATTCATTCATTCAATCTTATTTATTGAGCGCTTACTGTGTGCAGAACACTGTACTAAGCACTTGGGAAGTACAAGTTGGCAACATATAGAGACGATCCCTACCCAATAACGGGCTCATTATTGTTATTACAGATGGGGAAATTGAGGCAGAGAAAAGTGAAGTGACGGACCCAAGGTCACCCAACAGGCCAGTGGCAGAACCGGGATAAGAACCCAGGTCCTCTGCCTCCCAGGCCTGGGCTCTTTAACATTTATCAAGAAACTATCGCTGGTACTGACTGTTTGTGAAACACTGTTTCGGGTGCCTACTACATGAGGAGCACTGCGCTGGGTAACTACCATGGGCCTACAATAGAAGGAAAAGGCAGGGTTCGTGACCTCAGGGAGCTTTCCATTTAATGGACAAGACAGGCAGACGTAGGTTGTGTATATGAAGTGGGAACGAGGGGAAAACCGGAGAAACAACAAATAACGATGAAAGGAAGTAAAAACTGAATTCATTCAATCATATTTATTGAGTGCTTACTGTGTGCAGAGCACTGTACTAAGAGCTTGGAAAGTACAAATCGTCAACATATAGAGACAGTCCCTACCCAACAATGGGCTCAGAGTCTAAAAGTGACAGAAATAAATAGATTTTTGAGGGGTTTTTGTCTAGAAAAATGCTCTTCTACAAAACCCCTGCCATCTACCCCTGATAATCAGGGAATGTATCTGCTTATTGTTAAATTGTAGCCTCCCAAGTGCTTAGAACAGGGCTCTACTCAATAAAAACCATTGAATGAATGTATGAATGAATCTTGCCGATTATATATTTGGCAAAATCAGTGCCCATCAGAATCCTTCCCCTCTGGCAGCACAGCTCCAGCGGGCAGAGACGAGACTAGAACCCAGGCCCTTTGACTTCCAGAGTCGGAGGTCTTTCCCTGGATCACCAGCAGGGGGAGAGGCCAGGGCTCTTTCATTCATTCATTCAATCGTATTTATTGAGCGCTTACTGTGTGCAGAGCACTGTACTAAGCGCTTGGGAAGTACAAGTCGGCAACATATAGAGACAGTCCCTACCCAACAGTGGGCTCCCAGTCTAAAAGGGGGAGACAGAGAACAAAACCAAACATACTAACAAAATAAAATAAATAGAATAGACATGTACAAGTAAAGTAAATAAATAAATAAATAGAGTAATAAATATGTACAAATATATATATACAGGTGCTGTGGGGTAGGGAAGGAGGTAAGACGGGGGGGATGGTGAGGGAAGTCCAAGTTGGCAACATATAGAGACGGTCCCGACCTAACAGCGGGCTCACAGACGAAAAGGGGGAGATTCATTCTTCATTCATTCAGTCAGTCGTATTTATTGAACACTTACTGTGTGCGGAGCACTGTACTAGGCGCTTGGGAATCCAATAGGCTCTTCCAATCCGGGGCCTCCCTACCAAAACTGAATGAACATTCCCCTTCCGAAGCTCACATCCACGCACAGTGCCACTGAACAGGAGCACTACAACACGCTGTCCCTTGATCCAACCCAGTGTCAGACCGGAGGCCCGCAATTGCTCTTTATTAAGGTTGGGGCCTGGAACTTGGCAGAATGGAGAGCGGGTCAGAGGCACGAACCTTTTCGCTGTGGAGACTCAAGAAAACCCAATATGTGGCTTCTACCAAGATAATTTGTCCGTCTGATTTCCCAGAAAAACAATCTGAAAGCTTGATGCAAATGTGCTTTGGCTTGAAAAGATTGGGGCCAACCTTGAAAAAGCCCCATTGATGATTGATAATGAGCTGACTCCCCTCCTCTCTTCCCACTCTCTTTCCTCCAAACAAAATAGGGAAAAGATGTTCTCCTGGCCAAATGGCACTGAAAATTTCCAAAGTGAATATTGATAAAACTTCTCCCTGAAATGGTGCAGAGCATCATGGGAAACCCTGGCAGAGAGATTCAGGATCTATATCTGTAGGAAACGGCATCAAGAGCCATAAAAAAGAACACTTTACTAGAAGCTAACAATTAGTAGCAACTTTCCCAGCACCCCATTGTGAAGGCAACCCCCTCAATTGCTTCATTAACACTGGGATTCTGAAGTCTGGTTGGTCAGCTCCTGCCTAACTGCTCCTTCTGGCTAGAATAATAATGAGGCATTTATTAAGCGCTTACCATGTGCAAAGCACTGTCAAAATTGGCTCTGGAGCCCCTCCGCTTATCATTCAGCCTCCTAATGCTTTGGGTTCTGAACTTTGATGCTCACTTATCGGCAGAGTAACAGATTGGGTCTATAACCCAGCTTGGCATGCTCTTTTCCCAAGTGAGGTTGAACTGTACCCGCAACTTCTAACAGCTTACTATTCATAGGGAGGGCTGGAAATAACATCTCAGAGATGTTCGGATCATTCATTCATTCATTCAATCATATTTATTGAGCTCTTACTGTGTGCAGAGCACTGTACTAAGCACTTGGGAAGTACAAGTTGGCAACATATAGAGACGGTCCCTACCTAACAGCGGGCTCACAGTCTAGAAGGGGGAGACAGACAACAAAACAAAACATATTAACAAAATAAAATAAATAGAATAGATATGTACAAGTAAAATAAATAAATAAATAGAGTAATAAATATGTACAAACATATATACACATATACAGGTGAGCCACTGCAGTTAAAGCGGTGACTCTGTTAAATCCCTTGACCTTGCTCCCCAGTCCAGTAGGAGTTGATGTTTACTTTCACTCCTGGATATGACCAGCCAGTGTGGAAATTAATCACTGCTTTTTTCACATTGGGGAATGTGGAAGCTGCAGAGTGATTGCTCTCTGTAACTGTATTTACTTCAGGAAGACTTGTCCCAACTCTTTCTTAGCACTATGGCTTTATATGGACATTAATGAACGTTCTGGAACCTGGAGTCCAAGCAACTTAGACGTGGATGAGATTTAGGCCTCAGCTTCTGCCTTTGATCCTCTGGTTAGAGGTGTCAACTTTTTATTTTGAGTGCAGAGCTAATATTGGTGAGGGGTTTGAAAGAGGATGTAGTGACCAGAGGGTATAGCATCAAAGGGCAGACACCCTCCTCCTTGCCCCTGGCATTCAGGGGGGACTCAAGAAGCTCTCAGCTAGTCCCGGGGCTTGGGAAGGGAGAAAAACCCAGCTCTAGAGCCCAATAGAGGCACAATGAGGTCTTGGCAATGCTGGAGCTCAGTGAGCAAAGGGTCTCCACCTAGACTCCAAAGCCAGGAACCCCATTTCTCTCCCCCAAAGCTCCTGGCAGGCTCTGGGACTAGGCCTAGAGCAAAAGCATCCCCCAACCTACCCGTAGAGCCCCAACTTGCCACTGGAGCCCCTGCCAGGCTGCCTAGCCAGAAAAGGGGAGAGACTAAGGTGACCAGGGCGGGGCCTAAAGTGAGTAGGGACTATCAGGAACAGAAAAAGGAAAATAATAATGAGAATCATGCTGGTGCGAGCCAGGGACCTGCACCTTCCCACTTTCCCAAGGATATTCCATCAGTGATTGCACCTCCAGCCTCTGAAAGTTTTTTGTCGATACTAAAGGGAGAGGAGGCAGCAGGGATGGGGAGGGGTAGAAGCTGGTGGCCGTTAAGATGAGAATCCGGACAGGTTCCCAACCCTTTACCTTAGAAAATCCAATGAGAAATCTCGCCAGTGCTGCAGTAGAAGAAAAGACTCTCTCCAGAATGAAGGAAATTGCTATTCTGTCATTGCTTTGAGGGTCAAATGAGTTCAATCACTCATTCAATGGTATTTATTGAGTGCTTACCATGCGCAAAGCCCTGTACCTAAGCACTAGGGGAAAGTCCAATACAGAATGTGCCTGTTTACTGTTGTATTTACTCTCCCAAGCGCTTAGTACAGTGCTGTGCACGCAGTAGGTGCTTAACAGAAGTGATTGAATGATTGAATAATGAATGAATGAATGAATGAATGAACTACAGAGTTGGTAAAAATGATCACTGCCCAGAAGGGGTTTACTGTCTAAGGGGGGAGACAGACATTAAAGTAGATTAGGAATAGGTGAGATAGTAGAGTATAAGAATATTCACGAAAGTATTGTGGGGCTGAGGTAGGTAGCAAAATACTTAAGAGGCTTACAGCCAAGTGCATAAAGGGGAAATAGGAAGACTTAATCTGGGAAGGCCTCTTGGAGGAGGTGTGATTTTTAGGAGGGTTTCAAAGGTGAGGATAGTGGTGGATTGTCAGATACGAAGTATGTGAGTTCTAGGACCAAGGGAAAATTTGGGCAAGGGGCTGGTGGCAGAATAGGCGAAATTGAGGTGTCAGAGGAGCCGAGCAAGGGGATTGGGTCGTAGTAGGAAATTGGCAAACTTAGATAGGAGGGAGAGAGCAAATTGAGTGATTTAAAGCCAATGGTAAGGAGATTCTGTTTGATGCAGACGTGGATGGGCAACCACTGGAGGTTTCTGAGAAGTGAGGAGCTATGGACTGAACGTTTTTTGAGAAAAAAAACCTGTCATCACTATCATTATGGTGCTTGTTATGCACTTACTATGTACCAAGCACTGTTGTAAGCTCTGGAGTAAATACAAAGGTAGTGTCCAACATGATGCTCACAGTTTAAGTAGTGGGGAGAACAGTCACTGAATCCCCATTTTACAGATGAGAAAACAGAGGCACAGAGAAGTGAAGTGACTTGCCCTAGGTCACACAGCAGGCAACTGCCAGTGTCAGTATTATTATTAATAATAATTATAATATTTATTAAGCAGTTACTCTGCACCAGGCATTGTACTAAGCACTGCGTTGATAAGGACGAATTGGATTCAACACAGTCTCTGTCCCACATGGGGCCCACACTCTCAATCCCCATTTTACAGATGAGGTAGCTGAGGCACAGAGAAGTGAAGTGACTTGCCCAAGGTCACACAGAGGACAAACGGCAGAGCCGGGATTAAAACCCAGGTCCCCTGACTCCCAGGCCCCATGCTCTTTCCACTAGGCCACGCTGCTCCACAAATAAATAGTATAAATAAATAAATAAGGATCACTCTGAAGCAGTAAACTTAAAAGAAGGTTGTATGTCATTCCATACTACTTCGATTCAAGGTGCGGAGCTCAAATTTTCTTAATTAGCCTTCACATAGCATTTGATATTTGCTCTGCACAAGAACTGCCAGGAGGCTGACCATGTGTGTGTGTATTGTTGAATCTGGTAGGCTCTTATCAAGATCTGGAGTATTTATACCCATTGTCATTGCTATCAGAGCCTTGATGACCACATTATCTGCATTGAAACTTAGGTTCTTAATGGGTTCTAATCTTGACCTTGGTAGTGAAATAATGTACCTTGTTCATGGGATTAGCGCTTGGAATTTTGAGAAATTTTCCAGGGGCAACCCACATATCACCCAGGCCTATAAAACCACAATTATTCAGATAATTATATCTTGCCTGAAAGGTGAGGATCAAAGGTGAGACACCTTTTTGTCCTGAAAAGGTGTGCAAGAAAACAAAAAGATCAGCAGTAGCAGAAGCAGCGTGGCTCTGTGAAAAGAGCCCAGGCTTTGGAGTCAGAGGTCAATTGTCAGCTGTGTGACTTTGGGCAAGTCACTTCACTTCTCTGTGCCTCAGTGACCTCATCTGTAAAATGGGAATTAAGAGTGTGAGCCCCATGTGGGGACAACCTGATCACCTTGTATTCCCCCAGTGCTTAGAACAGTGCTTGGCACATAGTAAGCACTTAACAAATACTATTATTATTATCCATGCAAACACACTTTAATGAGGCATCTTGTCTCACTGGATGAAGTCCTGGCTCCAGCGAGCTCTGGATTCTAGTCATAACACTGACAGCGATGAGGTCACATTTCTGGAAGGTGGTAGAGCTGGGATTAGAACCCAGATCCCTTGCCTCCCAGGTCCCTACTCTTTCCACTGGGCCACGCTGCTTCTTGTCAGTGTGTATTCTGTTTGTAACAATGGGTAGAAGGCACCATCCTAAGCACATATAAAAGTCCTCGGCAAAATAAGTAATTGACTACACAGATGATTATACCTAAATTCAAAAGTTCCCGGGGAAGGCATTAATGAAAATGTAAGAGCTGTGGAAGCATTGGGGAAGTAGCATGGCCTAGTGGAAAAAGTATGGGCCTAGGAGTCAGAGGACCTGGTTTCTAATCCTGTTCTCCCTCCCCTTTTGACTTGTAGCCTCGTTTGGGAAAGGGACTGAGTCTGATCTGATCATCCTGTATCTACCCGAGTAGTATCGTTCAACTACACAGAAGTGGAATGGCTGAATTTAACACTTAATGACAATAATCTATAATCCCTTGCTCGTTTTAACCTTCTCTGTGAAAAAACAGTTTCATCTCAGACGGTTCCATTAGTTATGCAAATGGTCACAATGCAGGAAATGCATTTTTGACCGATCAGTTGTATTGATTTATCATCATCATCATCAATCGTATTTATTGAGCGCTTACTATGTGCAGAGCACTGTACTAAGCGCTTGGGAAGTACAAATTGGCAACATATAGAGACAGTCCCTACCCAACAGTGGGTTCACAGTCTAAAAGATTTAGCACCTACTGTGTACAGAGCATTGTACTAAGCGCTTGGGAGAGTAAATGATGACAATATAACAGACGCCCATATCTCGCTTCCACGTGGCATACTTTTCTCCCCATCTTTAAGTAGTGCCAAGGTCCTCAAATAATGATCCTTGTTTGAAAAACTCCTTATCTATGCTGATTGCAGCAGAAGAGAAAATCATGGAAAGAGATGAAATGACTCTCCTAGGAAAAGAGAAAGACCCAGGGCCCAGAAATTGGCTGATTGTAGCAAAGAAAACCTTAAGATTGAGGATCTTACTGAAGAAGGTGAATGTGCTTTCTCATTTCCTCTATAGTAGGGATGATAGTAGTAATAGTAATAGTAGTAGCATTAATAGTAGTAGTAGTCGTGGTAGTAGTAGTATTCATTGAACATCTACTTGGTAATGCAAAGTACTGTACTAAGCCCATGGGAAGAACAGAAAAAGAAGTAACATATTGTCTGCCCACAAGGAGCAGACAATGGGAGAGGCAGACACGAATATGTCTAGAACAGTCAAGAGTCAAGACAAATATTCGAATGTGCAACTGAGCAAGCACATATATATACAAAAGTACTGAGAATGGGCCTAAGTATATTCATAAGTGTTAGAGAGGGCTGATGGATTTATAAGACTCAAGGTGCTGGAATATTAAGCAAGAAGGACTTGCAGGAGAAGGTGAGATTTGATTGGAGAGGGCTTTGAATGGAGGTGAGATAAGGTCTTTCATTTTTCCCTTCAATCAATTGTATTTATTGAGCACTCACTGTGTGCAGAGCACTGTACTAAGCACTTGGAAATGTACAATATTTATTACTCTATTTATTTATTTATTTATTTTACTTGTACATATCTATCCTATTTATTTTATTTTGTTAGTATGTTTGGTTTTGTTCTCTGTCTCCCCCTTTTAGACTGTGAGCCCACTGTTGGGTAGGGACTGTCTCTATATGTTGCCAATTTGTACTTCCCAAGCGCTTAGTACAGTGCTCTGCACATAGTAAGCGCTCAATAAATACGATTGATGATGATGATGATATAACATTCATTCATTCATTCAATCGTATTTATTGAGCGCTTACTATGTGCAGAGCACTGTACTAAGCACTCGGAAAGTACAATTTAGCAAATAAGAATATAACATAGCTGGTAGTCACATTCCCTGCCCAGAAAGAGCTCACAGTCAAGAGAGGGGGACAGACATTGATATAAATAAATAAATTACAGATATGTAAAATAGTGCTGTAGGGCTGAGGGAAGGGTAAATTCAGGGAGCAAATCCAAATGCAAGGGTGATGCTGAAGGGAATGGGAGAAGAGGAAGAGGGTTTAGTCGAGGCAGGCCTCTTGGAGGAGATGTCCCTTGAATAAGGCTTTGAAGGTGGGGCAGGTGACTGTCAACTATGAAGAGGGAGGGCATTCGAGGCCAGGGGCAGGAGATAGAGAGGTGGGCGAGAAGTCCTTTCTCTTCTTCCTAAATAACCAGATAATTAATTCAGTGGTTACTCTGTGTCGAGCACTGGGGTAAATACATGGTTCTGGTCCCACATGGGGATGACAATCTAAGAGGAAGGGAGAGTGAATATTATAACCCCTATTTTACAGAGTAGGAAACTGAAGAGAGGTGATGTGACTTACCCAAAGCCACACCCTGGGCAAATGGCAGAGCTGGGACTAAAACTCAGGTCTGCAGAGTGGTGGGCTTTTCACTCTTTCAGTGACCTGCTCTGCAACAATAGTAAGCATTTAATAATTAACATAAAAAAATAGACAGAAATATACCATCTGGGAAAATGTGTGTGTAAGCCCACTGGAGTGTGTTTTGCTTCTGTTGTATGTAACCAAGGGCTTAGTACAATGCATGGCGTTCAGTAGGTGTTCAATAAGTATCAAGTGCTCCACGGATGGGTGGATGTGTGGATGGATGGATGGATGGATGGATTGGGCCCCAGACTGAGCCCCCTTTTTTCTCTCCTCCCCCCATCCCCCCGCCCTACATCCTACCCCTCCCCACAGCACCAGTATATATACTTGTACAGATTTACTACTCTATTTTACTTGTACATATTTACTATTCATTCTGTTAATGATGTGTATATACCTTTAATTCTATTTGTTCTGACGGTTTTGACACCTGTCTACATGTTTTGTTTTGTTGTCTCCCCCTTCTAGACTGTGAGCCTGTTGTTGGGTAGGGACCGTCTCTATATGTTGCTGACTTGCACTTCCCAAGCGCTTAGTACAGTGCTCTGCACACAGTAAGCGCTCAATAAATACGATTCAATGAATGAATTAATGAAAGGCTCCAAGGCCGTCGACCTGCTTTCCCACCTTGGAGCTCCACTTTATTCACCTGCTCCCTCCTTCTCAGCTGGCACACTCCGCTCCACCAAGCAGAACAGGGGTCTTCTCGGGCCCACGTCCGACCCCTCACCTCACCAGGCATTTCCCCCTGCCTGGAGCACTGCCCCCCCGCCCTGCCCTCAGCCAATCACCCAGACCCCCGGTCTCCCCACATTCACCCTTCCTCATTCCTGCTGCTCCTGAGACAGCTCCTGCTCCCCATCTGGACCAAGAATCTGCATCTACCTGTCTCTCTTCTTTGGTTGGGAGGTCTCAGAGGCTCCTTTGACATCGGGTCGGGGGGAGGGGGAGAGAGAGAGAGAGAGGAGAGAGAGAGAGGAGGGAGAGGGAGAGGGAGAGAGAGGGAGAGGGAGAGGGAGAGAGAGGGAGAGGGAGAGAGAGAGAGAGAGAGAGAGAGAGAGAGAGAGAGAGAGAGAGAGAGAGAGATTGAGAGAGAGAGAGACTGCCACCCAGCGCCCACACCACGCCTACTCCTATCATGGTCTGTTCCAGCCCTACAGCAGAGGATGTGGAGGCGGGCCTGGGAGGCAGGAGACCTGGGTTCCAATGCTGGCCCTGCCACATACCTGCTCTGTGTGACCTTGGGCAGGTCCCCTGACTTCCCCAAGCCCGTTCTCATCTGTAAAAATGGGGATTAAATGCCTGTTTTCCCAGCCCAACTTAGACTGTGAGCCCCATATAAGACATGGACACTATCCAACCTGATTTTCTGCTATCTTTCCCAGCACTTAGTACAGTGCTTGGCACATTGTAAGCATTTAACAAATACCATGACTTTTGTGATTAACTCTTTAAAGCCTGTCCCCTCCCAGTCCTTACCCGGGCTTTCACCCAGCACATCCAATAAAAAGGAGCAGCACCACAAACTTTAGAACCTTCTTAACTTTATTAACAGATGAAATATTCCTGACAACAAAGGGGTGAGAACAAGGACATTCTAAGGTCAATAAAATTCTAAGCAAATTGAAGTGTTCTTATGGGGGGTCCCTTGCTAACAACCCCAAACAGCAATGAATTAAATGAGGGAGGGAGAGATCAGGGCCACCTGCCTGTCCCCAGTCCCAGCCCCTAAAGAAAGGCCATTAGAGCAGGCCCCAGATATGGTCCTCGAGGGTTGGAGGGGGGGGGGAAACACACAAACACCTTAAACCTGACACACACCCCTTTGCCAGTGACCTGAGGTGGGGGAGAAGAAGCCAGTGGAGGGCAGGGGGTCTGGGAACACTATCCCCCTCCCTTTACTCAGACTCATCGCTATCCAGTTTGGAGGAGGCCCCAACTGCCTGCCTGGCCTGACCAACCCTGGAAGAGGGAGCCTCCCTCGCCCCGGAGATGGATGCCTCACTCTCCCTGGAGGACACAGCCTCTCTCACCCTGGAGGACGAAGTCTCTCTCACCCTGGAGGTGGAAACCTCCCTTGCCCTGGAGGACGAAGTCTCCCTTGCCCTGGAGAAGGAAGCCTCATTCTCCCTGGAGGAAGAAGCCTCTCTCCCCCTGGAGAAGGAAGCCTCGCTGGCCTTGGAGGAGGAAGCCTGATCCAACTTGCTGCAAACAGCATGTCCCACCTGGGAGAGCAAAGCCTGACTCATTCTGGAGGATGAAGTGCTACCCAGGTGGGCGGGAGGAGCCTCGGCTCTCAGGAGCCCGGGAGGGCTGCACTCACTCGATCCCCACAGGCCCCGCAGAGTGTCTCCCAACGACCCAGCAGGAGGGGAGAGGTGGGCCACTGGGGCTAAAGGGCCCTGTGCAGGGGGCTGCGCTAAATCCGGGAGATCCCTGTCCCCTTCCTCCTTGATCTCACAGAGAGATGGCAGCTGGTTCTCGGGGGGGGGGAGGCCCAGTGGGCAGTGGTGGTGGGAGCCACTGAAAATAGGGGCCAGGAGCTGGGAAGGCATGGTGCTCCAAGCAGTGGCAGTGGCCGTGGCTGTGGCCGTGGCTGTGACCGTGGCAGTGGCCGTGGCTGTGACCATGGCAGTGGCCGTGGCTGTGACCGTGGCAGTGGCTGTGACCGTGGCAGTGGCCGTGACCGTGGCAGTGGCCGTGGCAGTGGCCATGGCCGTGGCCATGGCCGTGGCAGAATTGAAGGGTGTCCTGAGGGGTAAACAGGGCTGAACTCCAACACTGCAGAGGGAGAGAGCATAAGACCAGCTGAGACCCAGCCCTGGCAGGGGTCACAGGAGCAGCAAGCCTCGGACCTGACCCACTGGAGAGATCCCACACCTCCTTCTTTCCCCCCCAAACACAAAGATGCGCAGATACGCATGCGCACCAGCTACACCTCCCCCAGCACAGACACTTGAAAGGAGAACCGTTTCCTCAGCTCCCAGTGCCCACAAGAGGAGGAAGGAGCTGAAGGGAGAGGGAGGGAGAAGGGGAGGAAAGGGAAAGTCCCTGCCTGTGGAGGCATGGAACCACGGCTTAGAGAGTGATCCTCCCCAATTCAGTTTCCCTATCTGTACCTGGGCAGCCTGTAGTCAGTGGGGTCCAGGATTATGGGGTCAGAAGGGTTCTGGGATGGGAGGAGACCAGGAAGATGGGATACCAGGGGAACCAGGGAAGAGAAAAGAATAGGGCTCACCTGTCTAAGATAGTCGACGTATGCCGGAAAATTCATTTCTGTGGAGGTGGAAAAATTTGGAACTAAATCCAGGTCACCTCAACCACAGTCCCATCCACCTCCATCCATCCATCGATAATTCCATCCAGACACACGTGGGAACACAAACACATACACATTAAGAAACACACATGCAGTTCCAGTAGCACACAGGCCCAGGCAAACAAACACACCAGGAAGGATACAGGTACCGAGACGCCTGCCGACAGACACGTACACCTGGGCGTGTGCACACCCCACACTCGGCCACACAGAGGGGAGAGCGGCACCCAGGGGCCCTTACTTACGCCGTGCATAGTCATACATCTGTTGAAGCAAAGACTCTAGCAACTCCAGAGTTGGAGTTTGGACATCCTGGCCCTGTTCCTGCCCCCAGGACATGACTGGATGCTCCTGTTTCACAGTGGAGGCAATCGACGAAGGGAGAGGGGGTGCTGGGGGCTGGGGAGGCAAGTCAGCGGCTTCTTCCTCCTCCTCCTTCACCTCCACCCCTGGGCCCCCCTGTGGGGGACTAGGCGGCTCAATCTTGGGGTTGCACATCACATGGGTGGTTGCAGCTGGGATGGCTGTTGTGGTGGCTGGACATGGCATCTTGGGAGCGTACTTAAATTCTTTCTCTCCCTCCGAGCTGGTGCTCTTTGTCGTACTAGGAGAAACAGTCAGCTTCTTGTATCGCAGAGGAGTATCTGCGTGGGAGGAGAGAGAGGCCTGAATCGCACCAGCCCAGCCCAGCCCAGCCGAACCCATCCCAAGAGGATCCCACTCCCTCCGGGTCGGCTGAGGGTGGGGAGGGTCGGGGCCCTCACTCCAGGTTACCATGACCCAAGGAGCCGGGCATTGGGATGGGGGTTTGGGGACTGTGCAGGATGTGGGGGTCGGGGGAGAGAGGAGTCAGACTCTCACATTCACAATCATCGACCAAATCTCTGTTGGATAGTATCGGGGACCAGGACCCATCTTGGTATATCACAATCTCTTCACACGATATGTTGGCATCGAGGATATCGAGGAAATACCTGAAGGGAGAAAGGTCATGAGTCGGTCCGCAGGGAAAGGGTGGGGGGGGAATTGGAGGAGAGGGGTCTGCGGCAAGCTGTCCATACCGATCCAGAACGAGTTTGGAGAATGGAGCATGGTGGTGACACACAGGACACATCCATGATCCCTCCTCCTCATTCATCTGTAGGTACCGGGCTGCGTCGAAAACCTCCAGGTGGGAGCAGGTCAGTGCACGACAGGGCACAAGCACACGTTTGTTTTCCTCCTGAGTCAGGGGGGTGGAGACAGAGTGAAAGGTTGGCCGGAGGGTAGAGGGGGAGGGTCGTCGGCTCACCCACCACAAGTCCCCACCTCCATTTTGGGACTCAGACGCTTACCCACGTTTCTCCTCGCCCCCACCCCCCTTCCTTTTCCAGACACCCAACTTGGGGTCTCAGCCCCTCGGGGCGCAACCCACACCCACCGGGCACATAAGGGAGATGTGAAGGCTGCTGGTGGAGGGCTCTCCTGAATCATCTCCCAGCTTCTCCCGAACTGAAATGGAGATGGAGAGAGGAGACGTTGGGGGTGAGCTTGGCCAGAGAGAGGCCGTGGCTCAGCCCAGGGATCAGCAGGCTGTGGACCGGGTAAACTCATCTTTGAGAAGTGGAAGGGGGGCGGAGAGGGGCCAGAGGTGGAGGAGGTCCCGGCGTGGGATGGGGGAGGAGCATCATTCAGGGCCCCAAGGATGGGGTGCAGGAGAGCAGTCACTCACTCATGGCCTGGGTCTCCTCTGCAGGCAAAATGCTGTTGGCCCAAAGTTTCTCCAGTAAATCGTCTGCAGTAAGCTTCATCACCAGGTACACTGCCCCGGCAAAGTCCTAGGTGAGGGCAGGGAGGGGGTGGAGACACTGGTCAGGACTGTGTCCCGTACACACCTCCCCCCAACCCCCACCTCCCCAAAGTCCAGTGCCCCATCCCACACTGCCCCAGCCCCACTCCAGCCATACTCACCCGTGTTTCGTTCAGAGACCAACTGACCAGGATTCTGTTGGCCACTGTGTCCGAAAGGTGGACCAGATGGGTGATATTTAGAGGGCGAGCACCATGATCAGATTTGTCCTTTGGGGCAAAGGCAGTGGTCAAGGACCAGGCAGGTCATTCTACATAGGTGACACACCACTCCCTCCCCTCCTTCCATCTCTGTCCTCCACTCTCCTCTCCTCCCTCCCCTCTCCTCTCACCTCCCCACTCTTCTCCACTCGTCTCCTCCCTTCCCCACTCCTGCCCTCTACTTAGCTCCCTGATCCTCCCCTCCCTTCCTTCCCCCCCTTCCCCTCCCAAACACGCCTTAGGCATGAGATGGGCCACTCACCAATTCCAAATTCTGCTGATTGACATTGACCATCAGACCCAAAGGAAAACTGTCAGTTTGAGGGTGTTGGGTATTCCATAAACACATCCTGTGTGACAGGTGGGACCGAGGGGACAGGCAGAGCCCAGTCAGCAGAGAGGACCTTTACCCTTCCCTCAGCTTTACCTCCCACCACCTCCTGGAGCTGGGGAGAGAGCCTGGGAGGAGAGAGCAGCTGAGAATCTACTCAAACCCCCTCCTTTCCCCCCATCCCACCAACCCACTTGGGGCCCAATGAGGGAGGAGGGGGATGTTATACCTCAACAGCAGCTGTAAACGACTGAAACTCTTATTCATCAGCTCGGCCTTTCTGCAGAAATAGAAATGTGGAGGTGTCCCTCAAAAAACTGCCCACCCCGCCCCATACCCAATCCCAATAGTGGTAGCTCTCCACAACCAGGCTGATTTATCCCAACCCGGGCTGTGGGAGGTGGGGGGAGATAGAACAAGGTGAAGACCCTGCCTGTTTCTACAGTGGGTTGATGGGGAGGGGATCAGTTATGCTTACCTGGTATTGAGGATCTTATCAAAGGTCTTTGAGTTGGCAATAAAAACCAACTTTGCATTCTTTGACGTGAAAGAGTCCTTTGGCACTGGAACACAACCAGAGGTTACAGAAGAGGCGTGTGGGGGATTCGGGGGTGGGGGAGGAAAGGAGGGTGTTCCTAGAGCAGGCCAAGAGATTGTTCCTGTTCCCTTAGCCTCCGGTCTCACCCCGGCTGTGGGGACTCTTTTGGAGGCAACAGTTTGTGGCAGTAAACGTTGGTACCAGGAATCCAGCCCAACCATAAGGGGAAACCGCTGGGAGTAGGGGAGAGGGGTCTGATCAGAGGGATAAAGGGAGGCCTAGGGGCACCGTCCCGCTGGAAAGGGAAGGGGTGGGGGCCTAGGAGGATAGAGGGTGGGGCCGCAGCCTCACCCAGTCTGGTGGGCTTTACTATCTCCGCACAAACTTCATAGAAAGGCAGCTCTTCCATCGTGACACCGGGGCTGGCAGATGAGGATCCGGGTGGGCTCCTGCCCTCGTCCATATCCATGTCTGGGAATGACAGGTGGCCGCCGGAGCAGTAAACGTAAAGGGGGTGGGAGGTCGGCGTCGTAGAGCGGGGTGCACACAGTAGGTGAGGGCTAGGTAAACAAGCTGACGGTGACGATGGGGCCCTCCTCGCTGCCCCTGAGGCCCCGGGGGGCGGGGCCGGGGCAGGAGATGGGGCCATGAACCAGTCGGGGGCCAAGGCAGGGTGAGGGCGGGGCCCTGGGGAGGGGCGGGGCCCGGAAGGCGCTCCCCTCCCCGCCCCCATGCATTCACTCACTCACTCCTTCATTCCTTCATGCATTATATCATATTTAGTGAGTGCTTACTGTGTGAGGGGTACTGTACTAAACGCTTAGGAGTCCAAGCCAACAAAAGAACGAGGCTACGGGCTGGAGTGTGGGGGAGAGAGGGAGGGGGAGGGGAATGGAAATGGGTGGGGGTGGGGGGCGGGGTCTCTAGGTGAGGTGGGGCCCGGCGGGGGGAAGTGCGGGGAGCAACCCGGGGGGGGGGGGGGGAAGGGAAGGAGGGCGGGAAGGCCGGTGGAAAGGGAGGAGGCAAGGAGGGCGGGAAGGGAGGTGAGAAAGATGGCGGGAAGGCAGGCAGGAAGAGAGGTGGGAAGGATGGCAGGAAGCGAGGCGGGGAGAAGCGCCGCGGGTGGCTGGAGTGGGGGGGAAGGGAGGTGAGAAGAAGCGTCTCGGGGGGGGGGGGCAGAGGGAAGGAAGACAGGAAAGGAGGCGGGGAGAAGCCCCTTGGTTGGCCGGGCCGGGCTGGGCCACGGGTCAGGCGGGAAGAGAGGAGGGAAGTCAGGCGAGAAGGCGGGCGGGAAAGGAGGTGGGAAGGTGGGCGGGCAACAGGCCCGACGAAGGCTCGCAATCTCCGGGTGCCACCCGCCCTCCCTGTCTCCTGGCCCGGGCCGGTCTCCCTGTCCCGACGAGGCCGAGGTCTGAGGGAGAGGCCCGCCGCCCGGCCGCCGTCCAGACAATACCTGCGTCCCGCCTGGGCCCACGGCCCAGGACCACTGAGGTCCGGGAGCCCGACGCGACGGCCCCGCGTTCCCTCAGCCGGTGCCTGCTCCGTCGGTCGGTCGATCGGTCGGTCGCACAGCACGGACTGAGGAGAAGTTGGGCCGGGAGGGGGGGGGGGGGGTCCCCGGGGCGCCGCGGGGAGCGCCGAGGGGGAGGCCGGAGACCAGAGGCCGGAGGCCGAAGGACGAGGACGGAGCCGGCGGGAGCCCGTCGGACAGCCGCCGCCCTGACAGGATCCAACGGTCGACTGCCCTCGCGCCCCACCCGCCGCAGGGCCCCTCCCCCCTTTTTATTTCTCGGCCGACCGGCCAAATCTCGCGGGATCTGGCGGCCAATCGGCGGGGAGGGGGAGGGGGAGGAGGTCCGGGGGGCCCAGGGGGCAGGCAGGGGGCTCGGAGGGCCTCCCGTTGCCGGGAGACCGCGGCCGCCCTGCACGTGGGCTCTTTGGCGCCCCCCCGTCACGTGCCGGCGCGCGGCGGGAAGGCGCCCAACAGCCCGGCCTTGGGAGGCGGACCGAGCCGTGGGTTCTAATCCCAACGCCGCCCCCCGACGGCCGGGGGGCTCGGGGCCAGTGACTTCCCTTTTCCGGGCCTCAGTTCCCCCATCTGGAAAATGGGGATGAAGACTGTGAGCCCCACGGGGGACAACCTGATCACCTTGTACCCTCCCAACTCTTAGAACAGTGCTTTGCACATAGTAAGAGCTTAACAAATGCTATTATTATTATTATCATCATTGTTCCACCCTGCCCACACACTGACTGCCTGCCGGACTGCCTCTGGCCCTCGGGCAGGCAGTGGGCCGCGCTCCACGCTGACCGTCCATCCGTCCGCCCGTACGACACCGGACTAAGCACTGGGAGGGACAGGCCACAGCAGAGCGGGCGGTCACGTTTCCTGCCCTGAAGGAGCTCCTCCTCTGGGGGCGGTGGGGCCGGCAGCGGCTGTACCAAAGGAACGGCGGGAATGCTGCCGGGGACTCCCCCAGACTGCCCCGAACCTCTTGGGGGAACGGGCTGGTGGACGGTCCCCATGTCATTCTCAGGCTCCTTCATGGGCCCCTCCTCTGCCTCCCCCCCCACCCAACTGTGGGTGCCCAGCAAGGATCAGTTCTGGGTCCCCTTCTATTCCCTCTCCCTTGAAGAATTCATTCAGTCCCACAGCTTCAACTACCACTCTATGTGGATGATCCCCAAATCTACATTTCCAGCCTTGATCTCACTCCCTCTCTTCAGGTTCGCATCTCCTCCTGCCTTCAAGTCATCTCTACCTGGATGTGCTCCCATCACCTCAAACTCAACATGTCCCAGACAGAGCTCCTTATCTTCCCACCCAAACCCTGTCCTCTCCCTGACTTTCCCATCACTGTAGACGGCACCACCATCCTTCCCGTCTCACAAGCCCATAACCTTGGTGTCATCCTTGACTCCTCTCTGCCATTCAACCCACATATTCGTTCATTCAGTCAGTCAGTCATTCAATCATGCTAAGCTCTTTTCTAAGCACTTGGGAAGGTACAATACAAAAACAATGACATTCCCCACCCACCTTGAGCTCCCACGCTGTCGGTCCCGTCTTCACAACATAGCTAAAATTTGCCCTTTCCTCTCCATCCAAACTGCCACCATGTTAATACAATCACTCATTCTATCCCGCCTGGATTACTGAATCAGCCTCCCCACTGACCTCCCAGCCTCCTGTCTCTCTCCCTTCCAGTCCGTACTTCACTTTGCTGCTCGGATCATTTCTCTACAAAAACGTTCAGGACGTCACCCGCCTCCTCAAAAAAATCCAGTGGTTGCCCATCCACCTCCTCATCAAACAAAAACCCCTCACAGTTGACTTTAAAGCACTCCATCACCTTGCCCTCTCCTGACTCACCTCACTACTCTCCTACTACAACCCAGCCTGCAAACTTTGCTCCTCTAGTGATAACCTCCTCCCTATGCCTCCATCTTGCCTGCCTTGCCACCGACCCCTGGCCTATGTCCTGCCTCTGGCCTGAGACACCCTCCCTCCTCAAATCCAACAATTACTCTTCCCCCCTCAAAGCCTTAATAATAATAATTATAGTATTTGTTAAGGACTTACTATGTGTGAAGCACTGTTCTAAGCACTGGGGTAGATACAATAATAATAATAATGATGGTATTTGTTAAGCACTTACTATGTGTGAAGCACTGTACTAAGCACTGGGGGAGATACAAGGTGATCAGGTTGTCCCACGTAGGGCTCACAGTCTTAATCCCTATTTTACAGATGAGGTAACTGAGGCACAGAGAAGTTAAGTGGCTTGCCCAAGGTCACACAGCTGACAAGTAGTGGAGCCGGGATTCAAACCTATGACCTCTGACTCCCAAGCCCATGCTCTTTTGGTAATCAGGTTGCCCCAGGTGGGGTTCACAGTCTTCATCCCCATTTTACAGATGAGGGAACTGAGGCACAAAGAAGTTAAGTGGCTTGCCTGAAGTCACACAGCAGACAAGTGGCGGAGCTGGGATTAGAACCCACGCCCTCTGACTCCCAAGCCCGTGCTCTTTTCACTAGGCCTCACTGCTTCTCTTAATGAAGGCACATCTCCTCCAAGAGGCCTTCCCAGATTAAGCGTCACTTCTCCTCATCTTCCACTACCTTCTGCTGTGCCCTGACTTGCTCCCTTTGCTCTTCCCCCATCCCAACCCCACAGCACTTATATACAGTTCTGTCATTTTATTTATTTGCATCGATGTCCGTCTCCCTATTCTAGACTCTAAGCTGGTTGTGGGCAGGAAATGTAACTTTTTATTATTGAACTCTCCCAAGTGCTTAGTACAGTGCCCTGCACAACAGTAAGTGCTCAATAAATAGAACTGAATGAATGAATGAATGAAGGGTCTGGGTTAGTCAGTCAGTCAGTCATATTTATTGAGTGCTTATTGTGTGCACAGCAATGTATTAAGGACTCGGGAGAGTACGGTATAACAGTAAAACTGGCAAATTCCCTGTCCACAAAAATCTTACAGTCTAGAGGGTGAGACAGACATTAATATGAATAAATAAAATTACAGATATGTACATAAGTGCTGGGAGGGGGGATAAGTAAAGGGAGCAAGTCAAGATTACAAAGGGTATGGGAGACCAGGAATGGAGGGCTTAGTCAGGGAAGGCCTCTTGGAGGAGATGTGCCTCCAATAAGGCTTTGAAGGTGGGGAGAAAAAATGTCTGTCAGATATGAAGATGGAGGGCATTCTAGGCTAGAAGCAGGACATGGACAAGAGTCGGTGTCAAGATAGGCAAGATCGATGTACAGTGAGCAGGTTGGCATTAGAGGAGCGAAGTGTGAGGGTTGGGTTGTAGTAAGAGAGAAGTCATGTGGCTTTGTGGAAAGAGCACGGGCTTGGGAGTCAGAGGACGTGGGTTCCAGTCCCAACTCCGCCACTTATCTTCTGTGTGACCTTGGGCAAGTCACTTCACTTCTCTGTGCCTCAGTTGCCTCATCTGTAAAATGGGGATTAAAAGTGTGAGCCACACGTGGGACAGCCTGGTTATCCTGTATCTACCCCAGGTCTTAGAACAGTGCTTGGCACATAGTAAGCACTTAACAAATACCATAATAATAATTATTATTATCATTATTATTAAGAGAGTAGCGAGGTGAGGTAAGAGGGGGCAAGGTGATTGGCTGCTTTGAAGCCGATGTCAAGTAGTTTCTGTTTGATGTGAAGGTGGATTGGCAACCACCGGAGGTTGTGAGGAGTGCAGAAACGTGACCTGAATGTTTTGTAGAAAAATGATCCGGGCAGCAGAATGAAGTGGAGTGTAGTTGAGAGAGGAGGCAGGGAGGTCAGCAAGGAGACTGATAAAGTAATCAAGGCGTGATAGGATAAGTGCTTGGAATAACCTGGTGGCAGATTGGATGGACAGGAAAGGGTGGATTTTAGCGATGCTGTGAAGGTGGGACCGACAGGATTTAGTGATGGATTGAATAGGTGGGTTGAGTGAGAGAGAGGAGTCAAGGATAACGCCAAGGTTACTGGCTTGTGAAACAGGGAGGATGGTGGTGCTATCTACATTGGTGGGAAAGTTGAGGAGAGGACAGACTTTGGGTGGGAGGATAAGGAACTCCATTTTGGACATGTTAAGTTTCAGGTGATGGTAGGACATCCAGGTAGAGATGTCTTGAAAGCAAGTGGACATGCGAGACTGCAGAGAGGGAGAGAGAACATGGATGGAGATGGAGATTTGGGTACCATCCGCATAGAACTGGTGGTTGAAGCCATGGGAGAGAATGTTTTCCAAGGGAGTGGGTGTAGATGGAGAATAGGAGGGGATCCAGAACTGAACCTCGAGGAACACCCACAGTTAAGGGGTGGGAGGGAGAGGAAGAGCCCACGAAAGAGACTGAGACTGAGGGGCCAGAGAGATAGGAGGACAACCAGGAGAGGACAGTGTCAGTGAAGCCGAAGATGGATAGTATTTCCAGGAGACGGTTATGATTAATGGTGTCGAAGGCAGCTGAGAGGTGGAGGAGCATTAGGATGGAGAAGAGGCCATTAGATTTGGCAAGAAGGAGATCATTGGTGACCTTTGAGAGGGCAGTTTCTGTGGAGTGAAGAGGACAGAAGCCAGATTGGAGGTGGTCAAGGAGAGAATTGGAGCAGAGGAACTTGAGACAGTGGGTGTAGACAACTTGCAGAAGTAGTTTGGAGAGGAATGGTAGGAGGGAGATGGGGTTCTAATCCCAGCTGTACCACTTGTCTGCTGTGTGACCTTGGGAAAGTCACTTAGCTTCTCTGTGCCTCAGTTACCTTATTTGGAAAAAGAGGATTATGACTGTGAGCCTCATAAGGGGCACAGACTGTATCCAACCTGATTATCTTATATCTACCCCAGCCCTTTATACAGTGTCTAGTGCATAGAAAGTGCTTACCCGTTTCCTCCCTATCCCAACTACTAGCACATTAGTCCAAGTACTTATCCTATCCCACTTTGATTACTGAATCAGCCTCTTTGCTAACCTCCCTTCTTCTTGTCTCTCCCCACTCCAGTCCATATTTCACTCTGCTGCCCAGATCATTTTTCTACAAAAACGGTCAGGCCACATTTCCCCCCTCCTCAAGAACCTCCAGTGGTCGCCCATCCATCTCCATATCCCCCCCGGCCCACGTCATCCCCCGGGCCTGGAATGCCCTCCCTCTGCCCATCTGCCAAGCTAGCTCTCTTCCTCCCTTCAAGGCCCTACTGAGAGCTCATCTCCTCCAGGAGGCCTTCCCAGACTGAGCCCCTTCCTTCCTCTCCCCCTCGTCATCCTCTCCATCCCCCCATCTTACCTCCTTCCCTTCCCCACAGCACCTGTATATATGTATATATGTTTGTACATATTTATCACTCTATTTATTTATTTGTCTTACATGTACATATCTATTCTATTTATTTTATTTTGTTAGTATGTTTGGTTTTGTTCTCTGTCTCCCCCTTCTAGACTGTGAGCCCACTGTTGGGTAGGGACTGTCTCTATATGTTGCCGACTTGTACTTCCCAAGCGCTTAGTACAGTGCTGTGCACACAGTAAGTGCTCAATAAATATGATTGATTGATTGATTGATATCAAACAGAAACTCCTTACCATTGGCTTTAAAGCACTCCATCATCTTGCCCCCTCCTACCTTACTTTGCTTCTCTCCTACTACAATCCAGCCCACACACTTCACTCCTCTAATGCCAACCTTCTCACTGTATCTAGAGCTCATCTATCTCACAGCTGACCTCTCCCCCATGTCCTGTCTCTGACATGGAACGCTCTCCGTTTTCATAGCTGACAGACACTTACTGTCCCCACCTTCAAAGCCTTACTGAAGGCACATCTCCAACAGGCCTTTCATGACTAAGCCCTCCTTTCCTCTTCTCCCACTCCCTTCTGCATCACCCTGACTTGCTTCCTTTATTCATCCCCCCGCCCCAGTCCCACAGCACTTATGTACTTATCTGTAATTTTATTCATTTATATTAATGTCTGTCTCCCTCTCTAGACTGTAAGCTTGTTGTGGGCAGGAAATGTGTCTGTTGTATTGTTATATCATACACTCCCAAGCACTTAGAACAGTGCTCTGTACACAGTAAGCGCTCAATAAATATGATTAAATGAATTGAATGAATGAATGAATGAATATTGCTACTGCTGTTGCCATCACTGTCAAAGCTGATCCTGTGGTCACCCCTTTCCTGTAGTCCATAGTGGGATCACAAGCAGGTCCCCAATGGAGACCTTGTTCATTCATTCATTCATTCATTCGACGGTATTTATTGAGCACTTACTGTGTGCAGAGCACTGTAGCAAGCACTTGGGAAGTACAATTCAGCAATAAAGAGAGACAATCCCTGCTCACAACGGGTTTACAGTCTAGAAGAGGAGAGACAGATGGGAAACCTTCCACCCCATACAATCTTCCATACTTCACTCTGCTGCCTGGATCATTTTTCTGAAAAAAATATTCAGGCCATATCTCCCCACCTTTCGAGAACCTCCAGTGGTTGCCCTTCCACCTCTGTAGCAAACAGAAACTCCTTACCATCGGCTTTACGGTCCTCAATCAGCTGGTTCCCTCCTATCTCACCTCACTGATCTCATTCATTCAGTCATATTTACTGAGCACTTACTGTGTGCAGATCACCGTACTAAGCGCTTGGGAGAGTACAATACAACAATAAACGGACACGTTCCCTGCCCACAAGGAGCCCACACACTTCACTCCTCTATCACCAACTTGCTCACTGTGCCCCGATCTCATCTCTCTCGCTGCCGACCCCTTTCCCACATCATCCCTCTGGCCTGGAACTCCCTCCCCCTTCAAATCCACCAGACTACCACTCTTCCCACCTTCAAAGCATTACTACAGTCACATCTCCTCCAAGACGCCTTCCTGGATTAAACCCTCTTTTTCTCAGATCACTCTTCCTTCTGTGCCGTCTATGCACGTGAGCCTGTGACCTTTGAGCATTTGATATTCCCCCCAACCCTCAGCTGCACAGGACTTAAGTACACGTCTATAAATTATATTACATTAATTATTTATTTATATTAATGTCTGTCTCCACATCTAGATTGTAAGTCCTTTTGGGATGGGGAACGTGTCTGAACAACTCAGCTGGACTCTCCTAAGCACCTAGAATAGTGCTCTGCACACAGTAAGCATGCAGTAAATGCCACTGATGATGATGATGATGTTCTGACCTTCATCGGGATTTCTACGCAAACAGTATTCTGATCCCCCTCCAGAAGGAATTTTCTCTTCAATAGCATAACTTGCCTCAAAGCCAAAAATAACCTTCGTCAGCAAAATGAACTTGGACCACAGACTTTTGAGAGAAGAGAATTTTCCAACCGGTGCAAGGTGTAAGCACAAAGATTAGTATTGATAACTTGGCATTAACCAATTCTCCACCAACACCACCACCTTTCTGTGAAGGGCTATCCCTCTAGGTAGGCTTTGGGCTCTAGCCTGAAATTGATTTGGCTTAGTTTTCCAATTGCTTGGCCCAGGTATTGACACATTCATGCTGTGTCTAAGAAGCTTAGGTTCGGGATTGGAGAGCAGAGGGAGACAGTCAATCACTCAACCGACACTAGAAGGCCTCTCAGGCACTCCCAAACTAAATGGTTGTTATCGGATTTTTCATGAGCCACTACCCAGCAATTTTTCCCTGCTGTTTAGTTCTCCCGAACGATCTTCATTAGATTTCTGATCTTTGCTGTAAAGGCAAGTGTCTTCGAAATGTCAGAGAGTATTCCTTCCAGACATCAAAGGAGATTTCTTTTGAAATGCAGAATTCCTCACACACAAAAGTTAGAGAGAGAGAGAGAGAGAGAGAGAGAGAGAGAGAGAGAGTGTGTGTGTGTGTGTGTGTGTGTGTGTGTGTGTGTGTGATTGAACACACCTGCTCTGGCCTCTCTATGAATACTCTCTTACCCAGTAAACTATTTAGTGTACGCTTATAGAAATGTACCTTTTGCAGTCACTGCAATTTTGGAATAAGCAATTGCCACTTGTAAAAAGCAATGAAGACCCTGCTTTGCCTCTCTCCTTTCCCCCACTTCCAGCTCTCTCTATTTCTCACACACACACACACACACACTCACACACACAAACTTATACCCCCCATCCCCTGCCTCCCAGGGATCTGCATAATCATAACCCAGGAGGCAGAGGAGACTGATGCCAAACTGGCTGAGCTCAAATTCTCTGAAGATCTAAAGGACAGTGGGAAAGCTACAGTCAATCAATCAATCGATTGTATTTATTGAGTGCTTACTCTGTGCAGAGCATAGTGCTAAGCTCTTGGAAGAGCACACTATAACAGAGTTCGTAGACATGTTCCCTGACCACAATGAGATTACAGTCTAGAGGGAGTTTACAGTGTAGAGGGGCTTATAGAGGAGGATAAAGAAAGAGCTTAGCAGTGTAGGGACAAAATGAAAAAAGCAACAACTTGAAAAGAGATGCCATTAGGTGCAAGACATAAAAGGTGAAAAAGAACCCCATTTATTTTTCCAATGATAGTCACCCATAGTCTTAATCGGGCTAGATAGTTTCATTTTTTTTTTCACTTAATTGGGCTCCGAAGGAATACAAGATTAGGTTAGTATTTTAAAAAGAAATCTACTAAGTAGGAGTTGAACAATGACTGTCTCCAAGTCCAGTGGCCTATCATCCTAGATATATGGATCGATATGGATGCAGTCACCAAATTTGGCTCCTGAGACCCCAAGTTTATCCCCCACGAACTCATCCCGAAATCCTCCCAGAACCAGCCTTGGTGAACTGGGCAAGGCCCAGAGGGAGGGAGGGTGAAGCTGGGGGGCAGCAGTGGAGGAGGAGCGAAGGAGACAGGAGGAGAATGGAAAAGTGGGAACAGGGGAAGAAAAGAAGGGGGAAACAGAGGAGGAGAGGAGACAGAACAGAGAAAAGGGGAGAAACAAAAGGAGTTGAGGAAGATGAGAAAGAGGAAGGGGCGAGGTCTCCAAGGGCTGAAGCAGTTGCCCCTCAGGTGCAGAGGTAGTGTGGCCAAGCAGAAAAAGATTGGGTTCCAGTCCCAGCTCTGCCACTGGCCTGCTGTGTGACCCTGGGCAAGTCACGACTTCTCTGGGCTTCAGTTTCCTCACCTGTAAAATGGGAATTAGCTATGTGTTCTTTCTCCCTGTCAGACTGTGGGCCCCCTCTGGGGACAGGAACTGCGTCTGATCTGATTATCTTGTATCCATCTCATCGCTGTGCTTTAACATATAATAATAAATAACCACAATTATTACCTCCTCCGCCTTGCTCTGGCTCCACAGGGCAGAGTCATCTGGTTATTCATTCATTCATTCATTCATTCAATCATATTTATTGAGCACTTACTGTGTGAAGAACACTGTACTAAGTGCTTGGGAAGTACAAGTCGGCAACATATAGAGATGGTCCCTACTCAATAACGGGCTCACAGTCTAGAAGGGGGAGACAGACAACAAAACAAAACATGTAGACAGGTGTCAAAGTTGTCAGAACAAAATGGCAGCCTGCCCTTGCCTATAAAAGGGGTGTGTGTGTGTGTGTGTGTGTGTGTGTGTGTGTGTGAGAGAGAGAGAGAGAGAGAGAAGGGGTATCCCATCAATATAATGGAGTTGGCATGTGGGCAGGGAATATGTCTGTTTATTGTTATATTGTACTCTCCCAAGCGCTTGGTACAGTGCTCTACCCACAGTAAGCACTCAATAAATATGACCAAATTGAATTGATTGGGGGCCCATTAATTGGAGGACCTGGGGCACTTACCCCTGTCCTTTCCAACTGCGCCTTCCAGCTGGAGCCCTGGCAGGAGATTTTATCTCCCAGCAGCACTTGCCTGCACTTCCTCCCTGCCCATACTTCCATTTTGTAATCTCTCTGAGAGAACCTACTTACTTTCCTACAGTTATCATACTCTCCCAAGCCCCTAGGGGGCTAAATTGAATGAGAGAAAGAAAGAAAGAAAGAAAGAAAGAAAGAAAGAAAGAAAGAAAGAAAGAAAGAAAGAAAGAAAGAAAGAAAGAAAAATAAAGAAAAAGAAAGAAAGAAAGAAAGAAAGAAAGGAGGAAGGAAGGAAAGAAAGAAAGAAAGAAAGAAAGAAAGAAGAAAGAAAGAAAGAAAGAAAGAAAGAAAAAGAAAGAAAAAGAAAGAAAGAAAGAAAGAAAGAAAGAAAGAAAGAAAGAAAGAAAGAAAGAAAGAAAGAAAGAAAAAGAAAGAAAGAAATAGACATAAATGCTTCTTTTTCCTCACTTTATCTTATTTGTAATTCTTGCTGTTGGTCCAGTGGAACTCAGGAGATCTGGGATCTAATCTTAGTTCTGTCAGCAGGGCCTATGCCATCGGGGTGAAGGATTGTGAACTAAGAACCATCAGGGACTCAACTTGAGGTAGATATCCCCAGCAAGAATTGTGAAAAATAGTTGGCTGATGTGGATGGTGAAGACCGCTGTGGTTACCGGGGCAACCATCTTTTGGATGGTGGGAGGAGGGCTCAGGGCTGGGGCGGGGGGGTTGTCTTATCCATGGAAAGAGCATGGGCCTGAGAGTCAGGAGACCTGCGTTCTAATCCTGGCTCTGTCACTTGCTTGCTGGTGACCTCAGGCAAGTTGCTTCCCTGGGCCTCAGTTTCCTCATCTGTAAAATGGGGAGTCAATCTCTGTTCTCCCTCCTATTTAGACCGTGAGCCCCAGGTGGAATGGGGACTGTGTCCGGCCTGATTATCGTGTATCTACCCCAGGGCTTAGTTCAGTGCTTGGCCACATAGTAAGCGCTTAACAAATACCACCATTATCATTATCATTCATTGAGCACTTACTGTGTGCAGAGCACTGTTCTAAGTGTTTCGGAGAACACAACAATTAGTAGATATGATCCCTGCCCAAAATGGGTCCTCCACATGAAAAAAAGCCCAGCGTGAACCTCACCATCTCCCGTTCCCCCTCCCTGCCTGCTCCTCCTCGGAAACCTGACCCGCACTTCTTTACGATCAATTGGTTTCTTGATTATTGACTGATTACAATCAATTCTTCCCCAGGTACTTTGCTACTCACCCCACAGAGAGTACTGTGAAGCAGAGAGGTATGACTCACCCAGCCATCTGAATATTACTGGTTAAGATTCTACAAATCCCCGAAATGAGGACAAATAGACTTTCGGTTACCCAGGCAAAAACAATGTAAAATTTTACCAGTCTTAAATTCAGGTGCCCTTTATGAAAAAGAAGCATGTAGGCTGGACAGAAACTCGCATTTCTAATTCTCTGTTTTTGACACATGGCTGATGTATAGAATAGTGTGTGTGTGTGTGTGTGTGTGCTCGCGCGCGCGCGCACGTGCGCCCAGTGTGGCCTAGTGGAAAGAACATGGGTTTAGGAGTCAGAGGACCTGGATTCTAATCCCAGGTCCACCGATTGCCTGCTGGGTGACCTTGGGCAATTCACTTAATTTCTCTGTGCCCATTTCCTCCTCTGTAAAATGGGGATTAAATCCTACTCTCTCCTATTGAGACCATCAGCCCCATGTGGCACCTGATTATCTTGTATCTATCGTGGTACATAGTACAGTGAGTGCTTGGCATACAGTAAGCTCTTAAAAAATGCCATTCTTATTATTAATATTGTCAGTCGGTAAGAGCAAAGGGTAGATCTTAATCTAGTTGAGGACAGCTGCTGTGACTTTCCATTCTCTTGTAATAATAATAGTAATCATGGTATTTGTTAAGCACTTACTATGTGCCAAGCACTTTTCTAAGCACTGGGGTAGATACAAGCTAAGCAGGTTGGACACAGTCCCTGCCCCACATGGGACTCGCAGTCTGAATGGCTCTCCCAGGGCTTAGTACAGTGATCCCCAGACAGTAAGTCCTCGATAAATGAGAATCAATCAATCAATCAATTGTATTTATTGAGCACTTACTGTGTGCAGAGCACTGTACTAAGCACTTGGGAAGTACAAGTTGGCAACATATAGAGACAGTCCCTACCCAACAGTGGGCTCACAGTCTAGAAGGGGGAGACAGAGAACAAAACCAAACATATTAACAAAATAAAATAAATAGAATAGATATGTACAAGTAAAATAAATAAATAGAGTAATAAATATGTACAAACATATATACATCTATACAGGTGCTGTGGGGAAGGGAAGGAGGTAAGATGGGGGGATGGAGAGGAGGAGGAGGGGGAGAGGAAGGAGGGGGCTCAGTCTGGCAAGGCCTCCTGGAGGAGGTGAGCTCTCAGTAGGGCCTTGAAGGGAGGAAGAGAGCTAGCTTGGTGGATGAGCAGAGGGAGGGCATTCCAGGCCCGGGGGATGACGTGGGCCAAGGGTCAACGGCAGGACAGGCGAGAACGAGGCACGGTGAGGAGATTAGCGGCAGAGGAGCGGAGAGTGCGGCCTGGGCTGTAGAAGGAGAGAAGGGAGGTGAGGTAGGAGGGGGCGAGGTGATGGACAGCCTTGAAGCCCAGGGTGAGGAGTTTCTGCCTGATGAGCAGATTGATTGGTAGCCACTGGAGATTTTTGAGGAGGGGAGTAACATGCCCAGAGCATTTCTGGACAAAGACAATCCGGGCAGCAGCATGGAGTATGGATTGAAGTGGGGAGAGACACGAGGATGGGAGATCAGAGAGAAGGCTGATGCAGTAGTCCAGATGGGATAGGATGAGAGCTTGAACGGGCAGGGTAGCGGTTTGGATGGAGAGGAAAGGGCAGATCTTGGCAATGTTGCAGAGCTGAGACCAGCAGGTTTTGGTGACGGCTTGGATGTGAGGGGTGAACGAGAGAGCGGAGTCGAGGATGACACCAAGGTTGCGGGCTTGTGAGTCGGGAAGGATGGTAGTGTCGTCAACAGTGATGGGAAAGTCAGGAAGAGGGCAGGGTTTGGGAGGGAAGACAAGGAGTTCAGTCTTGGACATGTTGAGTTTTAGGTGGCGGGCAGACATCCAGATGGAGATGTCCTGAAGGCAGGAGGAGATGCGAGCCTGGAGGGAGGGGGAGAGAGCAGGGGCAGAAATGTAGATTTGGGTGTCATCAGCGTAGAGATGATAGTTGAAGCCGTGGGAGCGAATGAGATCACCAAGGGAGTGAGTGTAGATCGAGAACAGAAGGGGACCAAGAACTGAACCTTGGGGAACTCCCACAGTAAGGGGATGGGACGGGGAGGAGGAGCCTGCAAAAGAGACTGAGAATGAATGACCAGAGAGATGAGGAGAACCAGGAGAGGACGGAGTCTGTGCAGCCAAGGTTGGATAGCATGTTGAGGAGAAGAGGGTGGTTCACAGTGTCGAAGGCAGCTGAGAGGTCGAGGAGGATTAGGATGGAGTATGAGCCGTTGGATTTGGCAAGCAGGAGGTCATTGGTGACCTTCGAGAGGGCAGTTTCCGTGGAATGTAGGGAATGGAAGCCAGACTGGAGGGGGTCGAGGAGAGAGTTGGTGTTGAGGAATTCGAGTCAGGGCGTGTAGACAACTCGTTCAAGGAGGGGCGATAACTAGAAGGTGAGGTGGGGTCAAGAGAGGGTTTTTTTAGGAAGGGAGAGACATGGGCATGTTTGAAGGCAGAGGGGAGGGAACCAGTGGAGAGTGAGCAGTTGAAGTTGGAAGTTAAGGAGGGGAGAAGGGATGGAGCGAGAGATTTCATGAGATGAGTGGGAATGGGGTCAGAAGCACAGGTGGCCGGAGTAGCACTTGAGAGGAGGGAGGAGAGCACCTCTGAGGATACTGCTGGGAAGGATGGGAGAGTAGCAGAGAGTGTTGAGGGCCGGGGGGTTGGAGAAGAGGGGGAATGACTTTGGGGAGGTCGGACCTGATGGATTTAATTTTGTTAATGAAGTAGGAGGCCAGATCGTTGGGGGTGAGGGAAGGAGGAGGGGGAGGAACCGGGGGCCTGAGAAGGGAGTTGAATGTACGGAAGAGCTGATGGGGATGATGGGCATGGGTGTCAATAAGGGAGGAGAAATAGTTTTGTCTGGCAGAGGAGAGGGCTGAGTTAAGGGAGGAAAGGATAAACTTGAAGTGAACGAGGTTGGCATGGTGTTTAGACTTTCGCCAGCAGCGTTCGGCAGCTCGAGCTTAAGCACAAAGGAGGCGGACAGTGGCAGTGATTCAGGGCTGTGGGTTAGTGGTACGAGAGCGGCGTGTTTTGAGTACACGATCACGCATGATGTGAGGGAAAGTCTGCCCTGGTACACCACGAACCACAAGTTGGCACCAATAGATTTGGTGGAGGAAGCCGTGGTGGCTTCCCTGCCCCTGCCTCGGCCTCACTGCACTGCTCCACTCAGGACGGAGGCTTTCTTCGTTATCATCATCATCGTGGTATTTGTTAAGCACTGTGCCAAGCACTGCACTAAGCCCTGGGGCAGATACAAGAGAATCAGGTCCCACTTGGGGTTTGCAGTCTAAGTAGGAACGAGAACAGGTGTTGAATGCCCATTTTGCAGATGAGGGAACTGAGGCACAGAGAAGCTAAGTGATTTACTCAAGGTCACCCAGCAGGCAAGTGGCAGCAGACAAGTAGCAGAGCCAGGATTAGAACCCAGGTCCTCTGACTCCCAGGCCCGTGCTCTTTCCACTATACCACATTGCTTCAATTGTCCCCATTTTACAGGTGAGACTAAAAGAGGAAGTATAGTATTTTGGATTAGCTAGCACTTTAACAAAATATTCAAAGGGAAGGCAGAAACTTGATTCAATCTCGCTGGAACATCTTCTGGACATATAAAGAGAAAACAGAGAATCAGTTGTGGATTTCCACTTGGTTCTCACTAATCTCACTGCGATATTCTTCTATTCACTATTCCTTTGTGCTACTGCTTTTCAACTACTTCGTTGGTAAAATAGAAAAAAGTTAAGACCTGAAATTCCCAAAATAACTCTACTGTCTCCTCACTACTCTCCTAAGCATTCCTCCTTTTCCTCCCTCACACCTGTTACTCAAGAGGAGGTCTCCTATCTATAATCCACTAGCTTGTAAATTCTTCGAAGCCAGGCTCCTGTGTCTTACCAACTATGCTGTATTTACTCTCTCAAGCCCTAGCTACACTGCTCCGCACAAAATAAGTGCTCGATAAATCAATTAATGGTGTGTCTATATCTATAATTCTGCTTATTTATATTAATGCTCTTGATGCCTGTCTACTTGCTTTTTTGTTTTGTTGTCCGTCTCCCCCTTCTAGACTGTGAGCCCGTTGTTGGGTAGGGATTGTCTCTATTTGTTGCCAAATTGTACTTTCAAAGTGCTTAGTACAGTGCTCTGCACACAGTAAGCGCTCAATACAATTGAATGAATGAATGAATAACACCGATTGATTGACTGACTCTCTAAATCTACCCACTCCACCTGTGCCTCTGACCACGTCTCCTCCCTCTCCTCTTCCTCCTAACTTTCCCATCTCTGCCAATAACATCACCAGCCTCTCTGTCACAGATTCCTGCAATCTTGGTGTCATCTTTGCCTTCTCATCATTTTTCAATGCTCACATTTAATCAAATGGTCAATGCTGCCGGTTCTTCATCCATAGCATTACCCATATCCATGCTTAACAAATACCATTATTATCATTATTATTATCAATCAATTGTATTTATTGATCATTTACTGTGTGCAGAGCACTGTTCGGAAGTGCTTTGGAGAGTACAATATAACAGAGTTGGTAGAGATGTTCCTTGCCCACAATGAGCTTTATTATTGTCATTATTATTATTATTACTGGAAAGAGGGAGAGAGAGACTGAGAGAAAGAGAGTGCCATTTAAAAAAAGAGAGAGAAGGAGAGATAGAAAAAGAGGGGAGAGATCAAACATGAGAGATGAAGATAAAGATAGGCATAGAGAGAGAAACAGAGAGACAGAGAAAGAGTGAATTAGAAAGAGGAAAAGAAACTGAGTTGGAGTGTGAGAGAGAGATAGAGAGACATAGAGGAAGGCAAAGAGAGCCAAGCTGTAAGCCCATTCCAAATGCTTATCCAGTCATAGCCCTTCAATTTGACATAGATCCAATTGTAAGAAAACTGAGTTGAATGCAATGTCAAGTGAAGAAGCAGCTGTTTCAGAAAATGAAAAGCACTGTGGCCTTGATGCATGACTTGAACAGCCTGAGAGCACCTGTTCTCCCCTCAAACCGGCTTCAAAGCATGGTTTAACTATTGAAATCACCAACCCCGGCCTTCTGTGTTCCAGAATGTTTTCGATGGTGGGGAGAGGTGGGGAAGGGGGAAGGGAAGTCTTGTTGTTTTGAAACAAAATGGACACAAAATATAAAAAAAAAGCCCTGTTTCATATGCAGTCCAGTGGGTCATGTCGAACTTTGGCCCCTGGAGTCAGAAAAGGACTCCCAGGAGCCATGATTACTCCCAGAGTATGAGACATGCACCTTCCAGCATGGCATTCTGCGCCCATCACACTAAGTCCTGTCAGAGGCATGTCTTCTATGTGCTTCAGCATGTTTGAAGCTATGTGAGAGAACGAGGCACAAGGTGGAAGAGGTGTGGGTTGGAGATCAAGAGGTGGGCGAGGGGAACATCGCCGAGCAGACAGAGAGATGAGGAACTCTTTTAAATCACGCAAACCACCATGCTAGGACAAATGTTTCCCTAGAAGCCGTCTCTTTTAGTCCTCGACAAGGTGAGTGTTTCAGAAGAAAGCGGGCCCTCAGACCTCAATGAGCACTGATCGATGCTCAACTGGAACTCTGAGATCATTTCAATCAATCAATCAATCATATTTACTGAGCGCTTACTATGTGCAGAGCACTGTACTAAGCGCTTGGGAAGTACAAATTGGCAACATATAGAGACAGTCCCTACCAACATTGGGCTCACAGTATAAAAGGGGGAGACAGAGAAAAAAAACCCCAAACATACTAACAAAATAAAATAAATAGAATAGATATGTACAAGTAAAATAAATAAATAAATAAATAGAGTAATAAATATGTACAAACATATATACATATATACAGGTGCTGTGGGGAAGGGAAGGAGGTAAGATGGGGGGGATGGAGAGGGGGACGAGGGGGAGAGGAAGGAAGGGGCTCAGTCTGGGAAGGCCTCCTGGAGGAGGTGAGCTCTCAGCAGGGCCTTGAAGGGAGGAAGAGAGCTAGCTTGGCGGATGGGCAGAGGGAGGGCATTCCAGGCCCGGGGGATGATGTGAGCCGGGGGTCGATGGCGGGACAGGTGAGAACGAGGCACGGTGAGGAGATTAGCGGTGGAGGAGCGGAGGGTGCGGGCTGGGCTGTAGAAGGAGAGAAGGGAGGTGAGGTAGGAGGGGGCGAGGTGATGGACAGCCTTGAAGCCCAGGGTGAGGAGTTTCTGCCTGATGCGCAGATTGATTGGTAGCCACTGGAGATTATTGAGGAGGGGAGTAATATGCCCAGAGTGTTTCTGGACAAAGATAATCCGGGCAGCAGCATGAAGTATGGATTGAAGTGGAGAGAGACACAAGGATGGGAGATCAGAGAGAAGGCTGATGCAGTAGTCCAGACGGGATAGGATGAGAGCTTGAACGAGCAGGGTAGTGGTATGGATGGAGAGGAAAGGGTGGATCTTGGCAATGTTGTGGAGCTGAGACCGGCAGGTTTTTGTGACAGCTTGGATGTGAGGGGTGAATGAGAGAGCGGAGTCGAGGATGACACCAAGGTTGTGGGCTTGTGAGACGGGAAGGATGGTAGTGCCGTCAACAGAGATGGGAAAGTCAGGGAGAGGGCAAGGTTTGGGAGGGAAGACAAGGAGTTCAGTCTTCAACATGTTGAGCTTTAGGTGGCGGGCAGACATCCAGATGGAGATGTCCTGAAGGCAGGAGGAGATGCGAGCCTGGAGGGAGGGGGAGAGAGCAGGGTTAGAGATGTAGATCTGGGTGTCATCAGCATAGAGATGATAATGGAAGCCGTGGGAGCGATTGAGGTCACCAAGGGAGTGCATGTAGATTGAGAACAGAAGGGGACCAAGTACTGAACCTTGGGGAACCCCCACAGTAAGAGGATGGGAGGGGGAGGAGGAGCCTGCAAAAGAGACTGAGAAAGAGCGATTGGAGAGATAAGAGGAGAACCAGGAGAGGACGGAGTCTGTGAAGCCAAGGTCAGATAGCGTGTTGAGGAGAAGGGGGTGGTCCACAGTGTCGAAGGCAGCTGAGAGGTCGAGGAGGATTAGGACAGAGTATGAGCCATTGGATTTGGCAAGCAGGAGGTCATTGGTGACCTTTGAGAAGGCAGTTTCCGTGGAATGTAGGGGACAGAAGCCAGACTGGAGGGGGTCGAGGAGAGAGTTGTTGTTGAGGAATTCTAGGCAGCGCGTGTAGACAACTAGTTCAAGGAGTTTGGAAAGGAACGGTAGGAGGGATATGGGGCGATAACTAGAAGGTGAGGTGGGGTCAAGAGAGGGTTTTTTTAGGAAGGGAGAGACATGGGCATGTTTGAAGGCAGAGGGGAAGGAACCAGTGGAGAGTGAGCGGTTGAAGATGGAAGTTAAGGAGGGGAGAAGGGATGGAGCGAGAGATTTCATGAGATGAGAGGGAATGGGGTCAGAAGCACAGGTGGCCGGAGTAGCACTTGAGAGGAGGGAGGAGAGCTCCTCTGAGGATACTGCTGGGAAGGATGGGAGAGTAGCAGAGAGTGTTGAGAGCCGGGGGGTTGGAAAAGGGGGGGAAGTGACTTTGGGGAGGTCGGACCTGATGGATTTAATTTTGTTAATGAAGTAGGAGGCCAGATCGTTGGGGGTGAGGGAAGGAGGAGGGGGAGGAACCGGGGGCCTGAGAAGGGAGTTGAATGTACGGAAGAGCTGGCGGGGGTGATGGGCATGGGTGTCAATAAGGGAGGAGAAATAGTTTTGTCTGGCAGAAGAGAGGGCTGAGTTAAGGCAGGAAAGGATAAACTTGAAGTGAACGAGGTTGGCATGGTGTTTAGACTTTCGCCAGCGGCGTTCGGCAGCTCGAGCATAAGAGCGAAGGAGGCGGACGGTGGCAGTGATCCAGGGCTGTGGGTTAGTGGTACGAGAGCGGCGAAGGGAAAGGGGAGCGAGTGAGTCTAGCTGAATAGAAAGGGTAGAGTTGAGAGCAGTAATCTGATCATCAAGACTGGGTAGAGAGGAGAGGGAGACGAGGTGGGGTGTGAGGCGCTCCGAAAGATGGGTGGGGTCAAGAGAGCGGAGATCTCTGTGAGGGAGTAATACAGATTTACAGGGGGAAGGAGTGTGAGAGAGGAGGCAGGTGAGAAGATTATGATCAGAGAGAGGGATTTCAGAGTTGGTGAGGGTGGACACAGTGCAGCGGTAGGAGATGATGAGGTCGAGGGTATGACCAAGTTGGTGAGTGGGTGAGGTGGGGTGGAGGAAGAGGTTGGCAGCATAAAGGAGAGATAGAAGGCGGGTGGCAGAGGAGTCGTTAGGGATATCCATGTGGATATTGAAGTCTCCGAGGATCAGAGTGGGCATGGAGAAGGAGAGATGGAAGGTGAGGAAGGGGTCAAAGTCGTTAAAGAAGTTGGAAGTGGGGCCGGGGGGGCGGTAGATGATGGCTACAAGAATCTGGAGGGGGTGGTAGAGGCGAATAATGTGGGCTTCAAAGGAAGGGAAGGAAATGGAAGGGGGAGGAGGGATAGTGCGAAAGCGACATTGTGGGGCGAGAAGGAAACCGACACCTCCTCCTTTTCCGGTGAGTCTCGGGGAGTTGGGAGAAGAAGAGGCCTGCACTGCAGAGAGCAGCAGAAGAGACCGTGTCGTCCGGAGACAGCCATGTTTCAGTTAGGGCGAGGAGGAGTAGAGAGCTGGAAAGGAATAGGTCCAGGATGAAAGGGATCTTACTTAAAACGGAGCAGGGGTTCCAGAGGCCACACTTGGCAGCAGCTGTCGAGGGAGGGGAGGGAGGGGGAAGGGTGCGAGTGGTGGGGAGGGTTTGGATTGGGATGAGCTGGCGGGGGCCAGGGCAGGGAGAGTGGGAAGGGGGGTGGCGATGGGAAAGGAGAACTGGGATGGGGTGGGGACGGGGAGAAGAGGAGGGAGGGGGCCGGGAGGGAGGAGCAGAGGACTGGCGCTGGTACAGAGGAATCCTTGGTAGGGGGTGAGGGGGAGTGGTCTTGGTGGGGGAGAGGGAGGGAAAAAGCTGGGTGGGAGAGGGAAAGGGGAAGGTGAGGAATGGGAATGGCAGTTGGGAGCAAGGGAACTGAAAGTTCATGGTGAGGTCAGCAGGGAGAGTGACAGTACAGTGGGAGGTTAACAATTGAGATGCAGAAGCAATAACACAGTAGCAATGATATAAGTAGGCAATGGCATCACAGGGTGCAGTTAAACAAACAATATGCTATGGCAATAATAAAATTGGCAGATGATGTCACAGAGAGCAGATACAAACTATTAAGTGCTGGAGTAGGGTGGGCCAGTCAAGGGGGGTCAGGGAGCAGAGATACCTGGGGAGAGGAGCCAACAGTCAACTAGTATGGGAGGGCTGAGGAGGTGTGAATGAGGTTGTCGTTAATGTAACATGGTGCTAACAAGGGCTTTTTACCTGGGGGCGGGGGGAGAGTCAGTCAGGACCGGCTTGGGAAGGGGGGGATGAGGGGCACTTTAAGGAAGGTCGCCTAAGTGGGGGAGGGGGGTGGAAGCAGGGGGCGTCTGTGGGGGCGCTGTGATGGCGGGCGGGCGGGCCTCTCGGGCAAGGCCGCGCAGTGTGATGGTGGGCGGGCGGGCCTCTCGGGAACGGAGACCCGGGCGTCTATGGCGGCGCTCTGAGGAGAGGAGCCTTCCGGGAGCAGCAAGGCCGCGCGGTGTGATGGCGGGCGGGCCTCTCGGGAACGGAGCCCCGGGCGTCTATGGCGGCGCTCTGAGGAGAGGATCCTTCCGGAAGCAGCAAGGCCACGCGGTGTGATGGCGGGCGGGCGGGCGGGCCTCTCGGGGACGGAGTCCCGGGCGTCTATGGCGGCGCTCTGAGGAGAGGATCCTTCCGGGAGCAGCAAGGCCGCGCGGTGTGATGGCGGGCGGGCCTCTCGGGAACGGAGTCCCGGGCGTCCATGGCGGCGCTCTGAGGAGAGGATCCTTCCGGGAGCAGCAAGGCCGCGGTTTGATGCAGAGAAGTCCAATGGGGTGCAGAGAAGAAGTGTGACCTAGTGGAATGAACTACTTGTCTGCTGTGTGACTTTGGGCAAATCACTTCACTTCCCTTAGCCATGGTTTCCTCATCTGTAAAATGGGAATTCGACATGTTTTCCCTCCTACTTAGAATGTGAGCCCCATGTGGGACAGGGACTGTGTCCAACCAGAGTATCTTGTATCGACTGCAGTGGTTGGCACACAATAATCCCTTAACAAATACCACCATTATTATTAGTTTGCCAATGACAAAAGCAAATAATAATAATGATGGTATTTATTAAGTGCTCACTATGTGTCAAGCACTGTTCTAAGCACTGGAGTAAATATAAGAAAATCAGGTTGGCCACAGTCCTTGTCCCACATGGGGCTCACAGTCTTAATCCCCATTTTACAGATGAGGTAACTGAGGCACAAAGAAGCAAGTGACTTGCCCAAGGGCATGCAGTGGACAAGGGGCGGAGCCAGGATTAGAACCCAGGTCCTTCTGATTCCCAGGCCCATGCTCTAGGCACTAGGCCACGCTGCTTCTCAGTGAGTTCTCTCCTGTCCGGTTCCCCTCTTTTTGGTGGTGGCTGTGGGAACAGAAAAGGGAAATAGACCTTCTTTAACTACAAAGACATTTGCATTAATAGAAATTAGAATACTTGGAATTAGAAAGGGAAATTAATTATGTCTATAGCACACATATATAATAAAATTCCTAGCCACCCTTATCTCAGCATTTTAAACCACATTCGTGGCTTTGAGTCACAATCAGTGAAAGCAAGCAGGCCCAAATCATTGGGACCGATGTGCTTTCTACTGCCCGAATTACCCACGTGATCACAGCCATTCGGGGCAGTTTCCACCAGGCTTGAATTGCAAAAGGAAGTGAAATGATGAAGCGGTTTCCCAGAGAATGCCCCCAAAAAGATCTGCTCTAGGGATTAAAGAGGGAATTGACAAAGATATTTGCAGAATCGTTCGATTTTTTAGTACTTATTTATTTTAGGATATATTGAGCATCTACGGTGTGCAAAGTAGAGTCTGGTTTGTGTGGAGTTTGCTGGAAGGCTGCAACAAAAGAAACAGACGAAACTTCTGCTCTCAAGGACTTTACAATCTAACGCAGGAAGTTAGGCTTGTAGGGTAAGACTTCCCCTGAAAGTGCTGCCCAATTTCTTCTTTACCCTAATTAAAGTTGATCATAGGTTTTGTAGGGTCTACACTAACTCCTCTCCTTACTTCCTACTTACTTAAACCTGGAGCACACCGCAGCCCACTCCCTCTCCTTCAGCCAAGCACCCCTGCAGCATGGCCTAGTGGAAAGGACAGGGGCCTGGGAGTGGAGGGACCTGAATTCTAACCTCAGCTCCGTTGGACAACCTTGGGCAAGTCACTTCACTTCTCTGTGCCTCAGTTACTTCATCTGTAAAATGGAGATTAAGACTGTGAGCCCCATGTGGGGCATGGACTGTAAGCTCATTGTGGGGAGGGAATGTGTCTGTTCTATTGTTGTGTTGTAATCTCCCAAGTGTTTAGTACAATGCTGTGCACACAGTAAGCACTCAGTAAATATGACTGACAGACTGACTGACTGACTCCAACCTGGTTAGCTTCTATCTACGCCAGTGTCTGGCACATAGTAAGCATTTAGTAAATAACATTTTTAAAAAAAAGGAACAGAGGGAAATAATGATGAGCAGGGGGTGGAGTGGCAGGTAATGGGGATGGAGTGGATTTCCGTTCGTAAGCTCCTCCACTAGACTGTAAGATCCCTGTGGGCAAGGATCGTAACTGCCAACTCTGTTGTATTCAATCAATCAATGGTACTTGATTGATTCATTTAATATAACAGAGTTGGTACTGAGGAGCAGCATAGTTTAGTGGATGGAGCATGGGAAAGGGAGTTAGAAGGCCATGGGTTCTAATCCCAGTTTCACTGCTTGTCTGCCGTGTGACCTTGAGCAAGTCACTTAACTTCTCTGTGCCTCAGTTACCTCATCTGTAATAAAGAATGGGGATTAAGAATGTGAGCCCAGTGAGGGACAGGGACTGTGTCCAACCTGATTGACTTGTATCTACCCCAGTGTTTACAACAGTTCTTGGCACATAGAAAGTGCTTAACAGGTACCATTATTATTATTATTATTGTACTGTATTGTACTCTCCCAAGCATCTAGTACGATACTCTGCATTATATAAGTGCCCCATAAATACCACTGGTTAATTGATTAAATGGAAGAATGGGAGGCAAGTGGAAAGCTAATGAAAAGGGATAGAGGTTGTAAGGGATGTGCAGAGGGTCATGGGAAATTGTGGGGCATGGGACATAACTCTCTTGAGCCAGATCTGCCAGACTCAGCAGTTAATCATGTGCAAAGTTTTGACTATGCTTTGACAGTTTTCAAGGTGTTGTATTGGCTTTTAGGTATTTTCCCTGCTTTATGACACCTATCCATTTTGGTCTAGGTAGAAGTAATCATAGGTATGATATCTTTCAAGCACCCTCTGTGTGCAATACACTGCAGTGAGCACTGTGGGGAGGGAGGGAGTTTTGAGCCTGCCAAGGCCAGATTAGGAGAAGGGTAAGAACTGGGCAAAGCAGGAGGAGGAGTGAATTTATTGACAGTTTATTGTATGCAGCATTTGGGAGAGTGCAATAGAAGAGAAGCAGTCCGAAGTGCCCTCTTTCCTCTTCTTTTTCCCTTCCTTTCCTCCTTTATTTTTCCACCTGTTCACCCTATTGCTGGTCTTAACTCCCTGAGTAATAGCCCATTCCCTATTTTGGAGCTGCCCAAATTATCCCGAAAGTGGGGCAATTGTGTAAATACAATATTTTGCCATTTCTCATTTTGTGATTTATTTATTTCATTGTAAACTTGATTTTCTGTTGTTTAAGGGTCCCATCATGAATAAAACTTTAAAACAAAGCTAGGCTATAATTGATTATTTTTATCCTGTATCCAATTCTTCTTTGGAATAATGCATACAAAACTTCTATACCATGAGCCCATTGATGCATAGGGATTGTCTATTATTTGTTGCCGAATTGTACTTTCCAAGCGCTTGGTACAGTGCTCTGCATACAGTAAGCACTCAATAAATGTGATCTTTTAGTTCAAGTATGTTTTTTGTTTCATAAACCACAGATTATGAAGCAATTCTATTGGCCGATAGGAAATTTATTGTTCCTGTCATTGTGGAAACTTAAATTAATGGATGAAGTCACCTAGCTCAATCTGTTAAACGAGCAGTGCGGCCTAGTGGAAAAAGCTTGGTCAATTAATTAACCTAATGAACTTGGATCTACCCCAGGATTTAGAACAGTATTTGACGCATAGTAAGAGTTTAACAAATGCCATTAAAAAAAGAAAAATAGCTTGGGCCTGGAAGTCAGGAGACCTTTGTTCTACTCTTGGCTTGGACACTTGTCTGATGTTTGACCTTAGTCTAGTTGCTTCACTTCTCTGTGCCTCATTTAGTTCATCTGTAAAATGAGGATTAAGACTGTTAGCCCTATGTGGGCTACCCAGCGCTTAGTATGATGCCTCGCATGTAGTAAGAGCTTAACAAATGCCATTTCAAAAAATGGAAAGAGGGTGGGGATGGAGGTGGGAGAGTCAAGATCAAAGTACAGTTAGAGGTTACCTTGGGAGAAATGAAGAGAACAAGTTGGGAAGTAGCAGGTGAAGAGAAAATATAAAACTGGTTGATTTGGTGAAGAGCATTGATGTAATCGGGTGTTTCAACTTTGATTTCTGGTCGTTTCATATTCGATGACTTTTTCTCTAGGCCCTATAAACAACATTTAGACTATCTCATTCACTGTATTTCATTCCTGCCTATCTCACTGCCGATCCCCTACCCACATCCTCCCTCTGACCTGGAACCCTCTGCTCCCCTGCCCCCCATATATGCCAGACCGCCTCTCTCCCCACCTTTAAAGTCTTACTAAAATTACATCTCCTCCGAGAGGCTTTCCACGACTATGCTCTCAATTCCCCTACTCCCTCTTCCTTCTGCATCACCCTTGCACTTGGATTTATTCACCCCATCTTCAGCCCCACAGCACATATGTACATATCTGTAATTTATTTTAATGTCTGTCTCCCCCTCTAGTCTGTAAGTGCTTTTTCATAGTATTTGTTAAGCACTTACTGTGTGTCGAGAACTCTTCTAAGCACTGGGGTAGATACAAGTTTATCAGGTTGGTCACAGTCCCTGACCCACATGGGGCTCACAGTCTTAATTGGAGAGAGGAGAATTGAATCCCCATTTTAGAGTTGAGGAACCTGAGGCACAGAGAAGTTAAGTGATTTGCCCACAGTCACACAGCAAGCAATGGGCAAAGCCGGGATTAGAACCTCGGTCCTCTGACTCCCAGGCCCATGCTCTTTCCACTAGGCCATGCTGCTTCTCATAAGGCCATGCTGATTCCTTTGTGAGAAGGGCACATGTCTACCAACTCTGTCATATTGTACTCTCCCAACTGCTTAATCAAGTGTTCTGCACACAGTAAGCAGTTAATAAATATGATTGATTGATTGATTGATCTGGACAACACAGATGCTGCCTTCTGGTAATTCAGAGTTTAAGAGAATCTAGGCTATTTTACAGAAAAATATATTGATCCCTTTTTAAAGGCAGTTTAACCATTTGTTTTTGAAAACCTACAATAGCCTTGTTCTTCCTCCCGCTCACCACTCATTGTAAATAATTTTTATCCACCTGTCTCCCTCATCGGATTGTAAGTTCCTTGAGGGCAGGGAACATGTGTCATGCTTCTGTTGTACTCGAGCACTGATTGATGGACACATCTTTTGGGCACAGACAGATTTGAAATGGTTATTCTTGGAAATCAAACAATCAATCCATTAATAGTACTTACTGAGCACCTACAGTGTGCAACACTGTATTAAGCACTCGAGAGCATACAATAGAGTTAGTAGACATGATCCCTGCCCTTGGGTAGCTTACAATCTACTGAGTGCCGAGCACTCCACTAAGCACTTGAAAGAGTTCAATGAAGTGAGAGGACATGATCCCTGCCTTCAAGGAGCTTTAATCTAGCAGCGGAGAAACGCTAAAATAAATAACAGCTAGGAGAATCAAGGGAATTGAAGAGATGGATAGGTGAAAAATAAGTGCTTAAGTAACAGAATATATAAATCAGTATAGACCTAAGTTCTGGAAGTGATGATGAGAACATAAGTGCTGAAGTAATAGGGAGAAGGCAATGAATCAGGGAAAGCCTCAAGGAGGAGGTGGGATTTCAGGGGGGTTGGAAGATAGCAAGAACTGTGTGCTCCTCAGAGGTATGAGTGTGAATGACACAGCCTTTATCCCACCTGTTTAGCTGGGAAGTGTTCCAGCAAGAGGAGAGATGGAACAGCTAGATGATGATGTTGTCAAACCAGGAAAATTGTAATATTTGAGCCTTACTCTCAAGGCGAGAGGCAGAAGTTATGAAGCTAACCTAGCCATTGACAGGCCAAGTCACTTTGGAAGAAAAACACATCTCCATTTCCAACATCATTAATAAATTAGACAGTTGTTTTTCTCCACAAATGATTTTTGCAAACCATAGTAGAGGGAATGAGATTCAAGTTTACCATGTTTGTGAGTTTATAGGTATCTCTGCCTTTTCTCACAGTATTCGAATTCTTATTCATTTGGTATGCATATTTCCCATTACCTAAGGTCATAATGAATCTTTTATACTGGTACACAAAGAGAAAGTCCTCTTAGAATACAAATCATTCCTTCACTCATTATGGTAAGTTAGTAAACGATTCAAGAAAGGTTTTGCCATGAAGGTTAATTACATTTTATAATTCCAGCCCAAAGACATGTGGACCACACTTGAATATCATTCTTCAGCTTTGACATCCACCATTTATTTAGCCTTCATGTCTGTGATGGTCTGCATGAAGTAGCCTGAATTTTCCTGTTCAAGTGCATTCACGGCCCAAATCATTGGTCAATTTTACATTCCACTGAAGCCCTCACGGACAGTGCTGAGTGCTGTGCTATTAGTCCAGAGGTGAGAACATCTGATTAATCCTTGTTTAATCTCTCTTCTCCCCACCCTATAGTACTTAGGTACAGATCTTCATGCTCTACTGCTTACTCTTACTTGTAATTTCTTTTAGGGCTTTCATTCATTCATTCATTCAGTCATATTTATTGAGCGCTTACCATGTGCAGAGCACTGTACTAAGCACTTTGTACAATTTGGCAACAGATAGAGACAATCTCTACCCAACAACGGCTCACAGCCTAGAAGGGGGAGACAGAAAACAAAACAACACAAGTAGACAAGCATCAATACCATCAAGTGTCATAGACTGTAAGGTAGCCTGTAAGCTCCTTGCAGGCAGGGAATCTGTCTGTTTATTGTTAGATTGTACTCTCCCAAGTGCTTAGTTCAGTGCTCTGCACACAATAAATGCTCAATAAATATGATTGAAAAATAATGATGGTAATTGTTAAGCATTTACTATGTGCCAAGCACTGTTCTAAGCACTGGGGTAATAATAATGGCATTTATTAAGCACTTACTATGTGCAAAGAACTGTTCTAAGCACTGGGGAGGTTACAAGGTGATCAAGTTGTCCCATGGGGGGCTCACAGTCTTAATCCCCATTTTACAGATGAGGCAACTGAGGTACAGAGGAGTTAAGTGACTTGCCAAAAGTCACACAGCTGACAAGTGGCGGAGCCAGGATTAGAACCCATGTCCTCTGACTCCCAAGCTCGTGCTCTTTCCTCTAATCCTTGCTAATCATTGTGCTTTGTCCCCAGGAGGAATAGGATGGCCAGGAATGAGAGAGGACTGGCCAAAACAGAACTACTCACCTTCCCACTCAAACCCTGTCCTCATCCTGACTTTCCCCAAACTGTAGGCAACACCACCATCCTCCCTTGCCTCACAAGCCCATAGCCTTGGCATTCATTTCTCTCGTTCAACCCACGTATCCAGTCTGTCACCAAATCCTGTCAGTTCTACCTTCACAACACTGCTAAAATCTGCTCTTTCCTCTCCATACAAACTGCTACTATGCTGATCCAAGCACTCATCCTATCCTGTCTCAATTACTGCATCAGTTTCCTCGGTGACCTGCCTGTCTCCTGTCTCTCCTCACTCCAGTCCATACTTCGCTCTGCCTCCTGGATCATTTTTCTAAAAAATCTTTCAGTCTCCTGACTCCTCAAAAACCTCCAGTGGTTGTCTATCCACCACTACATCAAACAGAAACTCCTTACCTTCAGTTGTAACTCACGCAATCAGTCCCCTCTACCTTAATCAATCAGTGAATCGTATTTATTGAGCACTTACTGTGTGCAGAGCACTGTACTAAGCGCTTGGGAAGTACAAGTTGGCAACATATAGAGACAGTCCCTACCCAACAGTGGGTTCACAGTTTAAAAGGGGGAGACAGAGAACAAAACCAAACATACTAACAAAATAAAATAAATAGAATAGATATGGACAAGTAAAATGAATAAATAGAGTAATAAATATGTACAAACATATATACATATATACAGGTGCTGTGGGGAAGGGAAGGAGGTAAGATGGGGGGGATGGAGAGGGGGACGAGGGGGAGAGGAAGGAAGGGGCTCAGTCTGGGAAGGCCTCCTGGAGGAGGTGAGCTCTCAGTAGGGCCTTGAAGGGAGGAAGAGAGCTACCTTGGCGGATGGGCAGAGGGAGGGCATTCCAGGCCCGGGGGATGACGTGTGCCGGGGGTCGATGGCGGGACAGGCGAGAACGAGGCACGGTGAGGAGATTAGCGGCAGAGGAGCGGAGGGTGCGGGGTGGGCTGTAGAAGGAGAGAAGGGAGGTGAGGTAGGAGGGGGCGAGGTGATGGAGAGCCTTGAAGCCGAGGGTGAGGAGTTTCTGCCTGATACGCAGATTGATTGGTAGCCACTTAACGTCATTGTCCTACTGTACACTAGCCTGCACCTTGTTCCTTTAATGTAACCTACTTTCTGTACCTCAATCTCGTCTTTCTTGTCCACTGACCCCTTGCCCACGTCCTGCCTCTGGCCTGGTATCCTCTCTTCATATCTGACAGTCCACCACTCTCTCATATCTGCAAAGCCCTCCTAAAATCATGTCTCCTTCAAGAGGCCTACTCTGACGAAGCCCTCCCTTCTGCATCGCCTATGGCTTTGGGTCTGTACCCCTTAAGAACTTTGATTTTTACCTCAGTACTTATGTAGATATCCAGAATTTATTTTAACGTGTGTTTCCCCCTCTAGGCTGTATGCTCCTTATGGACAGGGATTGTGCCTACCAACTCTGTTATACTGTCTTCCCTCCCAAACCCTGCCCTCTCCCTGACTTTCCCATCACTGTTGACAGCACTACCATCCTTCCCATCTCACAAGCCTGCAAACTTGGTGTCATCCTCGACTCCACTCTCTCGTTCACCCCTCACATCCAAGCCATCACCAAAACCTGCCAGCCTCAGCTCCGTAACATTGCCAAGATCCACCCTTTCCTCTCCATCCAAACCGATACCCTGCTCGTTCAAGCTCTCATCCTATCCCGTCTGGACTACTGTATCAGCCTCCTCTCCTATCTCCCATCCTCTTGTCTCTCCCCACTTCAATCCATACTTCACACCGCTGCCCGGATTGTCTTTGTCCAGAAACGCTCTGGGCATGTTACTCCCCTCCTCAAAAATCTCCAGTGGCTACCAATCAATCTACGCATCAGGCAGAAACTCCTCACCCTCGGCTTCAAGGCTCTCCATCACCTCGCCCCCTCCTACCTCACCTCCCTTCTCTCCTTCTACGGCCCAGCCCGCACCCTCTGCTCCTCTGCTGCTAATCTCCTCACCGTGCCTCATTCTCGCCTGTCCCGCCATCGACCCCCAGCCCACGTCATCCCCCTGGCCTGGAATGCCCTCCCTCCCCACATCCGCCAATCTAGCTCTCTTCCTCCCTTCAAGGCCCTACTGAGAGCTCACCTTCTCCAGGAGGCCTTCCCAAACTGAGCCTCCTCCTTCCTCTCCCCCTCCTCCCCCCTCCATCCCCCCTGCCTTACCTCCTTCCCTTCCCCACAGCACCTGTATATATGTATATATGTTTGTACGTATTTATTACTCTATTTATTTATTTATTTTACTTGTACATATCTATTCTATTTATTTTATTTTGTTAATATGTTTGGTTTTGTTCTCTGTCTCCCCCTTCTAGACTGTGAGCCCACTGTTGGGTAGGGACCGTCTCTATGTGTTGCCAACTTGTACTTCCCAAGCGCTTAGTACAGTGCTCTGCACACAGTAAGCGCTCAAGAAATATGATTGATTAATTGATTGATACTGTCCCAAACGCCTAGTACAGTGCTCTGCAGGCAGTAAGCACTCCATAAATACCACTGCTTGATCGAGTGCTTCTGCACAAACCACTAACACTAGAATCAATTCCTCTGTGCCAGTTCACTTCCCTCAAGGCTCAGGACCGAGGCTTATCCCTCTTAAGGATGATGATGATGAAGGTGATGATGATAAAAATGACTTCAGCACAAATCAGGTGAGTTTATCGGGTTGTTCATCATCATCAATCGTATTTATTGAGCGCTTACTGTGTGCAGAGCACTGTACTAAGCGCTTGGGAAGTACAAGTTGGCAACATATAGAGACAGTCCCTACCCAACAGTGGGCTCACAGTCTAAAAGGGGGAGACAGAGAACAAAACCAAACATACTAACAAAATAAAATAAATAGAATAGATATGTACAAGTAAAATAAATAAATAAATAAATAGAGTAATAAATATGTACAAACATATATACATATATACAGGTGCAGTGGGGAAGGCAAGGAGGTAAGATGGGGGGGGGTGGAGAGGGGTATGAGGGGGAGAGGAAGGAAGGGGCTGTTCCTTCAGAGTCTCATGATGGATGGACTTTTTAATATGGGCAGAGTCTGAGTATTGAGACCCACTTTGACTAGGCTTAATAATAGCAGTGATGACATTTGTTAAGCGCTTCCTGTGTGCCAGGCACTGTACTAAGTGCTGGGGTGGATACAAGAAAATCGAATTGGACACAGTCCCTGTCCCATGAGGGGCTCACAGTCTCAATCCCCATTTTACAGATGATGTAACTGAGATCCAGAGAAGCGAAGTGACTTGCCTGAAGTCTCACAGCAGACAAGGGGTGAATCCGAGATTAGAACGCATGACCTTCTGACTCCCAGGCCCATACCCTACCCACCACGCCATGCTGCTTCTCCACACACCAGGTTTCTATCCTAAGAGTCAAGAGCTACATCCCAACCAAGGAATGAGAACACCTCAGTGACCAATCGCAGCTGTTGTTGGCATTATCGCTGCCATTATCAGCATCACCTTCAAAATCCCTCTGTGGTAAGAAGAGCAGGTATTATCATACCAATTGTACGGATGGGGAAATTGAGGCCCGGAGCGGCCTATTCGAGGACATGTCGATGTCCAGTGGCACATCTGAGATTTGAACCCAAGTCTCCTGACTCCCAGCCCCGCACTCTCACCATTTGCAAACTGCCATACCAGTCCTGTTCATTTCCCAAGAGCCATCACCAGTTGCACCTCTCCCTAGCTCCCAACTGCATAAACAGACTATGAAATCGGAAAATCATTCAGATTGGCAAGCCTCCCCGAGGGCCCTTTTGTTCACCCTCTGCATCCTGCCACGGTTGATTTCACGAACCTGGAGGCATCCCTGAGCTGTGTCAGGTGGCAGCCTTGAATATGCAGAGTTGCTCTCAAAGATGTATCCCTGTATGCTTTCTTCTCTAAGAAACTCCTCCATAGCTCAAGAAGCACAATATGCACTCTGTCTTGCAGGGACTGCCATGGTAAATACACATTTTTCATTGAACACCAGAGTAAACAGATGCTTCCAGCAAGTGTTGTGATTTTTTTTCTTTTTGAACTTGGTTATCGTCTAGCTTGTTATTGTTGCCCATGGGTTCTAATTTTTTTCATACCTATCTGTGCACTTTGCTAGTTAGAATAGGCTCCCCTAGGCCTGCTTCCTTCTTCGTGAGGAGCCGTCCTCCCTTTAGTATCCATTGTCCTCACAAGTCTCAACTCAGGAGAATACATGGGCTTCCTCAGTTGATCAACCAATCAATCGATCAATCAATCAGTGGTACCTACTGAGCATTTACTAAGTGCTTGGCAGAGTGTAGCAGAAGCAAGACACATACATTGCCTGCCCTCAGGGAGCTTTCAATCTAAAAGGGGAGAAGCACTGCCAATTGTCAGGTATTGGAGTTCGTTCAGAGGATTTGGCGTACTGCCCCATTTGTCACTAAACTCAGGCTCTTCAGAGAGCTAACGTGCAAGTTTTGAAGTTTCTCATTTCCATGTTTTCTATTTCTCAAACCACTGGGACACCAGCCTTCTCAAAGGAAATGGAGGGGAATTAAAGGGCCGGATGTGATGGTCATGGATTTGGAGACAGAAGTTTCCACTGAAATAACCAGGTTGGTCATGTTCATGAATGAGACCTCCCCCTCTAACGCATGAATTTTGGCATTTTCTGCTTCACGCCTACTAGAGACTTGAGGATAGGGATCATGTTCACCTAATCTAGTGGACTCTCCCAAGTGTTTAGCACAGTGTTATGCAAAGAGTAAGCTCTCAATAAGTATTATCGATTGATTGGAAGCACTTAACGTCATTACTACTGCTGCAGCTCTTTTCATTACATACAAAATGAGACTGCTAACTTTTGTATCATTAGCAATATGTTCCCTTTTAAAAAAAATAAACTTATGACTCATTCACTTTAGTGCAAACCTGTGCACTAATCCAGTTGACACTAGAGAATTGAAAGAATTTTTAATTATAACAATAATTTAATTATTAATTTAATTTAATTATAACAATAATTTTAATTATTTAGCTTCTCTGTGCCTCACTTACCTCATCTGTAAAATGGGGATTGAGACCGTGAGCCCCACGTGGGACAACCTGATTACCTTGTATCTACCCCAGCATTCAGAACAGTGCCTGGCACATAGTAAGTGCTTAACAAGCACTATAATTATTATTATTATCATTATTTTTATATTGCAGAGCCTGGATTAGAACCCAGGTCCTTCTGACTGGTTTCACCTGTATAGATACAATAAACTTCAGGGAGCCACACAGCCCTGGTGCCACCTCTGAACATCCCTCCGAACCTCGGCATCGGCAACTTCATCCTAGGAACAAAGAGAACTTGGGCTTTTTCACACCCCTACTCTGTTCCCCCTTCCCCCTCTGCCAGCCTGATTAGACTCAGGGAAGACCCCCATTTTCAGGTAGGCTACAAATAGAGCATGGGACAAGGATTGTCTCTCTTTACTGCTGTATCGTACTTTCCAAGCGCTTAGCAGAGTGCTCTGTACACAGCGCTCAATAAATACGATTGAATGAGTGACTGTGGCCCCAGGCTATCTGCGGTCAATCACGCCTCCTCCAGGGCCAGCCCACAGAAGTGCATAGGAGGCAACGATACCACGTTTCTGGCAACCAAATGAGCAGTTCCACTGACAATGAGGCTGTGAACTCTTGAGTCATTAAGTGGCATTTACTGAGCACTTTACCCACTGAGAATCCCTGAACTGCCCTCCAGGAACTTACCATCTAATGGTAGAGATGGCCAGACAAGATGTATTTACAAATAGCAAAAGCAGGAGAAAGAACGAGATAACAGGTATAGGCAGCATCTTCTCAGATGTTCATTTGTTTTTTTCCACTGAGCCATGGGGTTTGTCTCTTGTAACCGTGATTTAGGTGAATCTATTAAAAAACATAAAATCAGCAGGGGTTGTATTCAAACATCTAAAGCAATATGAAAGGAAAACATGATAAAAAAAGACTTTCACTTAAATGCAACAGATGATAGTGTCACAGAGAAAAGAGAAGTGAAAAACCAAAGTTGAAAATCTGTTTGACTTACTCCTATGTTTTGGAAAAAGAATCATAAAATCGTAACTAGACTAGAAAAATAACTGATTTTGCAGTAGGCTTTTCAATGTCTTGGGGTAACAGGTGATATGGATAAACAGGCTTCTAGGTTGTAAGCTCGTTGTGGGCAGGGAACATGTCTATGAACTCCATTAGATTATACTCTCCCTAATGCTTAGTACAGTGCTCTGCACCCAGTAGGTGCATTGGTTTTTCTCCGGGGGCATCACAGATTCGCTCGTCACATTTCAGGCCCCAGCAGGAACACAACGGACAGCGACCAGGGAGTGCAAGTGGAGCAGTATGAATCACTAGCACTAAAATCAATGTCTCAATGCAGATTCTCAGTCCTGAAAGACCAAGGTCATCGGCGTTCCCAGCAGGACCTTACACCCGCTCACACTGAAGTTGGTCCCCGTCAGTTCTCCATGCAGAAGGCTGAGGGTCACTGCCCCCTGGGAGATTTTGCTACATACTCCGTCTGCCTGGTCAGTTAGGAGGCATTGACATTCAAGGGCAAATGTATAATGGCAGAGGTCAGCCTGCTTTTTGCATTTCCACCGAAGTTATACAGGTGCAAGAGCAGAAGCAGGGGTAGCAGCTGTCGGAGTGATCCAGGGCTGAGGTTGACAGGGTCAGATCAACAGGGAGTCCAGGTTTGAGGGAACCTAGCATACTGGCGAGCATTAACGGGTTCTCGAGTCTAGGGGAGGACAAAAGTAGAAAACCCCTTTGTAATCAGTCATGTGGGTGTATAGTGGGTAGAGCACGGGCCTAGGAGTCAGAAGGACCTAGATTCTAATCCTGGCTCCGCCTCTTGTCTGTTAATTATGTTGCCAACTTGTACTTCCCAAGTGCTTAGTACAGTGCTCTGCACACAGTAAGCGCTCAATAAATACAACTGAATGAATGAATGAATGTGACCTTGGGTGAGTCACTTCACTTCTCTGTGCCTAAATTATCTCATCTGTAATATGGGGATAGAGACTGGGAGCCCAACATGGGACAGGGTGTGTGACCAACCCGATTTGTTTGTATCCACCCCAGTGCTTAGTACAGTGCCTGGCACAGAGTAAGTGCTTAACAAATACCATTATTATCATTGTTACTAGAGGGCTTGGTCGGGGTAGAGGATGGGTTGAAAGGGGAGAGGAGGTGGGCGGAGTCGTAATTCAGAGCAGAAGGTAAAAGGGATGAAGTTTGTGATATTAGAGGCTGAACAGGGTTTGATAATGACGTGGTGACTGAAGTTGGGCAGAGAGATACACAAAGATGAAAGCCCCAGTCATCAATAGTATTTCTCCAATGCCTACTGTGGGTAGAGCCTGGTAATAAATGCTTGGGAGAGTACAGTCGAAGTATTAGATATGATCCCTACCCTCAAAGAGCTTACAGTCTATTGGGGGAGACAGACACAAAAATAAAGTACCAGTAAGGGGACGAGTGTAGAAATGTGGACCTAAGCGCAATGGGGAGGTTTGAGAAGCAGCATGGTGGGATGAACCCGGGCCTGGAAGTTAGAGGACCTGGGTTCTAATCCAAGCTCCATCATTTGCCTGCTGTGTGACCTTGGCCAAGTCACTTCACTTCCTATGCTCTCCATATGTCTATATGTATGACTGTCTCTATATGTTGCCAACTTGTACTTCCCAAGCGCTTAGTACAGTGCTCTGCACACAGTAAGCACTCAATAAATACGATTGATTGATTGATTGACTATGCCTCAGTTCCTTCATCTGCAAAATGGGGATTCAACGCCTGTTGTCCTTCATACTTAGAAAGTGATCCCCTTGTGAAACCCAGTATTCTTGTATCTTCCCCAGCCCCTAGTACAGTTCTTGGCACATAGTAAATTCTTACCAAGTACCATAATTATCAATCAATCGATGGTATTTATTGAGAACAATGTGTGCAGAGCACTGTACTGAGCGTTTGGGAGAGTATAACATGACAGAGTTGGTAGACACATTCCCTGCTCACAATGAGCTTACAGTCAAAAGGGTGAGACAGGAGTTAATATAAAGAAATAAACTATGGATATGGGCATAAGTGCTGTGGTGCTGAGGGAATTATTAGTATTATCATTTGTGTCCCCAAGTGCTTCAACGACATGGAAGTTCTGAGGTGGCAGTTGGTGCTCAATCAGTGGTATTTATTGAGCACTTACTGTGGGCAGAGCACTGTACTAAGTGCTTGGAAGAGTACACGTAGTAGTAGACATGAACCCTACCCTCAAGGAGCTTAGCAGTCTACTATGCACAAAGCAGCATGGAAGTGGGGAAGGAGCGTGGCCTAGTGGAAAGAACATGGGCCCGGGAGGCAGAGAACCTGGGTTCTAATCCCCTCTCTGTCACTTGGATGTTGTGTGACTTTGGGCAAATCACTGAACTTCTCCATGCTTTAGTTCCCTCATCTGCAAAGTGGGGATTCAATACCTCTGCTCCCTCATACTTAGAATGTGAACCCCATTTGTGAGACCTGATTATCTTATATCTTAAGCAGTGTGGAGTAGTGGATAGGGCATGGGGCTGGAAGTCAGAAGGGCCTGGGTCTTCCACTTGTCTGCTGTGTGACCTTGGGCAAGTCACTTGACCTCTCTGTGCCTCAGTTACCTCATCTGTAAAATGGGGATTGAGACTGTGAGCCCCATGTGGGATAGGGACTGTGACCAACCCAAATTGGCTTGTATCCACCCCAGCGCTTAGTACAGTACTGGCACATAGTACTTGACAAATATCATTATTATTATTATATCTATCCTAGTGGTCAGTAAACCCTCTCAGGGTTGCACCTGGAGAGTTTCCAGTACTCTATCAGTCTTGACTATGGGAGGGAGAGTCAAGCAGAGGCCTACTCATTCCATTCCTAGCTTGGGCAGTGGCTAGCGAGTGGAATACAATCTGCTACAAGTCAAAACTCACCTGTGCTGGGCAGCAGTGGCATGGGAGAGAGACGAAGGCGGAGACTCCAGTTTACTGCGTAGAAGAAGGCAATGGTAAAGTAATTCTGTATTTTTACCAAGAAAACTGTATGGATATACTACCAGAATGATTGCAGGTGGAGGTAGGGCATTTTGGGTGAGATGGGTCAGAAACAACTCAACAGTATAAGACAAGACAAGTGCTTAATAAAGGGCTTGGCACACAGTGAGGGCTTAACAAATGCCACAGTTATTATTATTATTAGAGCACTGCACTAAGCACTTGAGAGAGTACAGAAGAATTTTTCATTCATTCATTCAGTCATATTTATTGTGCACTTAGTGTGCAGAGCACTGTACTAAGCCCTTGGTAAGTACAATTCAGCAATAAAGAGAGACAATCCCCTACCACACCAGGTTTACAGTCTAGAGCAGGGGAAGACAGACATCTAAACAAGTAAACAGACATCAATATAAATAAATAGAATTGTATAATTTATTGACATAAACTTCACCCTTGAAGAAATTACAACCTAGAAGCCACAGACCCTCCACAATATAAACTCCTTCTCTAGACCTTAAGCTCCCCTCTAGACTGTAAGCTCTTTGTGGGCAGGGATTGTGTTTACCAACTCTGTTGCATTGTACTCTCTGAAGCCCTTAAGACAGGGCTCTGAAGCATTTAATAAATACTATCGATGGATTGATTGATGAATGGATGGATGGTGTCCAATATGGCCCATAAATCATACCAATGGAACTACTCAACCACTCGGAGCTGGTGTCTTAACTATGTCCAACCCGATTTGCTTGTATCCACCCCAGCGCTTAGCACAGTGCCTGGCACGTTGTTAGTGCTTAAAAAATACCACAATTATTATTATTATTACTATTATTTTTATTATGCTCTTACAATGTACCAGGCACTGTATTAAACACCAAGGTAGATACAAGCAAATCAGGTTGGACACAGTCCCTGTCCCATGTGGGGCTCACAGTCTCAATCCCCATTTTAGAGAAGCAGTGTGGCTTAGTGGAAAGAGCACGGGCTTGTGAGTCAGAGGAGATGGGTTCTAATCCTGGCTCTGACTCTTCTTTGCTGTGTGACCTTGGGCAAGTCACTTAACTTCTCTGTGCCTCAGTTACCTCACCTGTAAAATGGATATTAAAAGTGTGATCCTCACGTAGGGCAACCTGATTACCCTGTATCTACCCCAGCACCTAGAACAGTGCTTGGCACATAGTAAGCACTTAAAAAATACCATAATTATTATAATTCTTATTTTCCAGATGAGGTACCTGAGTCCCAGAGAAGTGAAGTGACTTGCCTGAGGTCACACAGCAGACAAGTGGCACAGCTGGGATTAGTACCCATGACCTTTCTGACTCCCACTCCCTTCCTCTATCCTCTAAGCCACTCTGCCTCCTCTCAGAGTATTGCCCGCAATACTCAATGCCGAGCAGCCAGCATGCAAAAGAAACAGCATCGCGCCATCCAAAGAAATGCCACAGTAGGTGATGGGTCAGATTTTCCACCTTTCCCCCAGGAGACGGTAATTATGTGTCATTCTGCATATTGTGATGGTGAGAGTCCCGGGCCAGATGACCTGGCGGCTATTTTCAATTTGTAATTTCCAGGCTATGCAATTAAGTATTAATCAAACTAAAAGCCTGCTGGGCTGGTTAAAGGTTGCCACTCTATCGAATGACCAGAAGTAATGGGGTTTTCCTTTCTTTTCCCTTTATTGATGCAAAGAGCAGACTCCCTAGGATAGCTCCTGCGGGGCAATTTCAACCCTTTCAGTGCTGAGGGGATTTACAGTTGGGTGTGGCACCTTGTGATTTTGAGGGATCGTGCACCACACTCTGCCCTGGGGCCTCTGGCAGTGAATGAGCAACGTGGGAGGCAAAAAACATATTTACCCCCCAAAAGCCCAATGCTTACAAGGGAGACGTCCATAAAGCCAAACAAAGAGGCATTCTACAATATTGATGCTCTCTTCATTAAGCTGTACTTCCTAAGCCCCTAGTACAGTCCACTGAGAAGTAGCGTGGCCTAGTGGATAGAGCACGGGCTTGAAGTCAGAAGGACCTGGGTTCTGATCCCGGCTCTGCCACTAGTCCACTGTGTGACCTCAGGCAAGCCACTTGGCTTCTCTGGGCCTCAGCGACTTTATCTGGAAAATGGGGTTGAAGACCGTGAGCCCCATGTGGGACTGGGACAACCTGATTAACTTGTATCTAGCCCGGCACTTAGAATGGTGCCTGGTAATAATAATAATAATAATTATGGCATTTATTAACCACTTACTATGTGCAAAGCACTATTCTAAGCACTGGGGAGGTTACAAGGTAATCAGGTTGTCCCACGGGGGGCTCACAGTCTTCATCCCCATTTTACAGATGAGATAACTGAGGCACAGAGAAGTGAAGTGACTTGCCCAAAGTCACACAGTTGACAGTTGGTGGAGTTGGAATTTGAACCCATGACCTCTGCCTCCATAGCCCGTGCTCTTTCCACTGAGCCGCACTGCTTCTCTGATACATAGTAAGATGGTGCTTCTCAGAGTGCTTCTCTGGTACATAGTAAGCGCTTAACAAATACCATTAACAACACCAATGACACTGCACCAAATGCGTGCTCAATAAATGCTACTACTACTCCACTACTACACATAGTTCCAGTCAGGGTAGCACAGTTTGTGCTATGGCCTCTTATTCGAGCGAAATCCTTCAAGATGATATTACAGTTGCTCACTTTTTTATGGTCACAGAGTAATCGGTCTCAAAGTTGGATTTAGGCATTTGCCCAATCTACTAAGCAGGGACTTTCCATGACATGCCATAAGAGGAGCGCCATTGCTGTATTGTATTTTCCAAATGCTCAGTACAGTGCTCTGTGCACAGTAAGTGCTGAATAAATACGATTGAATGAGTGAATGAATGAGGAAGGAACCCATGCTTACCATAGAAGCATGTCCCGTTTCCTTTGAAACCGAAGTGTATGTGGGTGAACCCGGAGCTGCCCGCCTCGGAAGAGGGGAGCCCAGTCTGGTCCAGAGATGTCTGGGTGGGGGAAGTGGAAATCCCCCGGCTCTGGTGAGCCTGGCGCAGACCCCTCTCGGCCATCTGCCCCCTCCCCACCCCCACCAACTCCAACTCCTCTTTGTTCCCCTCCATGGCTAAGCACCCCAAGGTGTAATGGGACTCACGACAAGGAAGAAAACTGATTTTGATTTTTTGGAAACATTCTCTCCATCTCTCAGTCTCTGAGTCCTTCTGTGATCTCACTATTACCTGGGATTGGGGGGATTTTAATAAAACTTCAGTGCCCCTTTCCCCACTACCATCTTCCAAATAAGCAGAAGCGCATGGCCTAGTGGATAGAGTCCAGGCCTGGGAATCAAAAGGACTGTGAGCCCAATGTTGGGTAGGGACTATCTGTATATGTTGCCAATTTGTACTTCCCAAACGCTTAGTACAGTGCTCTGCACATAGTAAGCACTCAATAAATACGATTGATGATATGGGTTCTAATCCTGACTCCGACACTTGTCTGCTGTGTGACCCTGGGCAGGACACTTCACTTCTCTGGGCCTCAGTTACCTTATCTGTAAAATGAGGATGAAGACTGTGAGCCCCATGTGGGACATTCTCAGTCTCTTTCATGGGCTCCTCCTCCCCCTCCCATCCCCTTACTGTAGGGGTTCCTCAAGGGTCAGTCCTTGGTACCCTCTGTTCTCCATCTATACTCACTCCCTTGGTGAACTCACTCGCTCCCACAGCTTCAACTATCATCTCTACGCTGATGACACCCAAATCTACAACTCCACCCCTGTTCTCTCTCCCTCCCTCCAGGCTCATATCTCCTCCTGCCTTCAGGACATCTCCATCTGGATGTCTGCCCACCACCTTAAACTCAACATGTCCAAGACTGAGCTCCTTATCCTCCCTCCCAAACCCTGTCCTCTCCCTGACATTCCCTTCACTATGGATGGAACTACCTTCCTTCCCGTCTCACAGGCCTGCAACCTTGGTGTCATCCTTGACTCCACTCTCATTCACCCCACACATCCAATCCATCACCAAAACCTGCCGGTCTCACCTCCACAACATCACCAAGATCTGCCCTTTCCTCTCCATCCAAACTGCTACCTTGTTGGTTCAAGCTCTCATTCTATCCCATCTGGATTATTGCATCAGCCTCCTTTCTGATCTCCCATGCTCCTGTCACTCCCCTCTTCAGTCTATACTTCAATCTGCTGCCTGGATTACCTTTTACAGAAACAGTCTGGGCATGTCACTCCCCTCCTCAAAAATCCCCAGTGGTTGCCTGTCAGCCTTCAAATCAAGCAAAAACTCCTTACTCTCGGCTTCAAAGCTCTCCATCACCTCGCCCCCTCCTACCTCACCTCCCTTCTCTCCTACAGCCCAGCCTGCACACTCTGTTCCTCTGCCGCTAACCACCTCACTGTGCCTCATTCTCACCTGTCCCACTGTCGACCCCTGGCCCATGTCCTACCTCTGGCCTGGAATTCCCTCCCTCCACACATCCACCAAACTAGCTCTCTTCCTCCCTTCAAAGCCCTACTGAGAGCTCACCTCCTCTAGGAGGCCTTCCCAGACTGAGCCCCCCTTTTCCTGTCCTCCTCCTCCTCCCCCCCACAACCCCCTCCCTCACTCTGCCCTACCCCTTCCCCTCTCCACAGCACTTGTGTATATTTGTACATATTTATTACTCTATTTTATTAATGATGTGTACATAGCTATAATTCTATTTATTCTGATGGTATTGACACCTGTCTGTTTGTTTTGTTTTGTTGTCTGTCTCCCACTTCTAGACTGTGTGCCCGTTGTTGGGTAGGGACCGTATCTATATGTTGCTGATTTGTACTTCCCAAGTGCTTAGTACAGTGCTCTGCACACAGTAAGCTCTCAATAAATACGATTGAATGAATGAATGAATGAATGAATGAATGACAGGGACTGTGTCCAACCCGATTAACTTGTATCTACCCCAGAACTTAGTGGGGTAAGTGCTTTAACCAATACCAGAAAAAAAAAAAAGCAGATCCTATCTTTAGGAATGTGGCTCATAACTGTGCTGTAAATTAACCCCTTCAAACTGAGGGTAGAAAGATCAGATGGGGTGCCCAGAGACAATCATATCAAATCAAATCAGACGTAGTTTAGGCAGTTTGCACCCAGAATGTATACCCGTTGTCACTATTACTATTACTGCTTCTACTACTTGTACCACCACTACTACTCATGCTCCTGCTACTACTACTAGAACTCTCTTGCCATAGAGGCTACACAGTTGAAATGGCAAATCAAAGCCATATTTACTCACCCGAATTGTTTTCCATGAGCCAGGAGAAATCTTATGTTTCTGAATTTTTTAATCTCCCAGGATGAATTTAGATAAGCTCATATGTCCGCCCAGTACTTTTCATCCTCAACTCCCCACAGCCCTATCTTCCCCATAAATAGACCTGAATGTAGATTCCACATAGAAAGTCTGCAAGAATCTCCCCAAAACTCATTATACCATTCTTGGATGTGGCGGGGGGGGGGGGGGGGGGGGGGGGGCATAATAAAACTGAAAAGAATCTAAGAATCTGACAAAACCGATTTTGTTCCAAAACCAAAACAAAAGGCTTCAGTTCCAATTCCAACCCGGTATCTTATCAGCTCCGGTGACCGCTCCCATTTCTCTTGGCTCTTCACATCTCGTGGTCAGGACAGAATAATGTCAGGGTCAGGGGTTGGCATGAACCCTGGGAGTTCACTGTTTGCAATGCATATCGAGGACGGGTTTGGATAGAGATTTATTTCATCAGAAAATGACCACGCATTGTTACCAAAGAGGTTTAGAGACAAATAGATAGATGGATAGATAGATAGATAGATAGATAGATAGATAGATACATACATACATACATACATACATACATACATACATACATACATAGATAGATAGATAAGCATTATGCAGGAATATTAGCCTATTCTTGAGTATTGAAAGAGCTTGTTTTTGTCCTTATGTGCTTAAGCATGACAAAATCAGATTTCCCCTAGGAATGTATAAATTATGTCTATTCATAAGTCAACATAGCAGTGCTTTCAGAAATGTAGAGATCTCCAGGACTCCCACAGACTCCCAGCAGATAACAAACCTGGACATTTTCAGAGCATTTTGCCATTTCTCATACCCATCACACCCCAGATGAAATTCTTACATAATGGGTTTGTAGGCCAGTGCTTTCTGGGCAAACACGATTTTCACTGAGTTGTTGCATTAAAAAAAAATTCAGTTTTGCCATTTGTTCACTCTCAGGCGCCCACTTCTGTCACGAAGAAATTCCAACTTAGACCTTCTAATTAAGTATTTTGAAAACTGCTTACAGAAAGGCGTTTTCTGTTCAAGTCCCATTCTATTCATTTTGATAGCTATGCTGTCTACAGGTATTCAAAGTGTGTTTTCTTCTGTATTGATTGGGAAATTTATGAGAGTCCACACATGATTGCAAGCTCCACAGTTAGAAACAATCAGGAAGGAAGATTTTGCTCTGTGATACATATTTCATAATGCCTGTTGGGACGAAATGGAAATGGCTGAAAAACACTCAATGCCTGCTGTGCATGAGACATCAGAAGTGTCACACACATCTATATTGCAACAGAAGGATCAGTGAATCTAAATCAGGGTGGATAATGCAACAATATACCCGGAGGGAAGCATGTGGGGCTACAACTCTCAGAGAAGTTTGGTCATCATGGACAGTACTCTAATCTACCCATAATGCTACTTTGCTGGAAAATGCTCAGATGAACTCCTGAACGAGAACTAGAGTGAGTTGCTGGTGTTCGTTCTTTTGAGAATCTGTAGGAGTTGCAGGTTTCTCACCACCTCAAGACAAAACTCCATACTGTTAGTTTAGGGAGTACCCAATGAAAAGGGCCAAGTCACTTCACTTCTCTGGGCCTCAGTTTCCTCAACTGTAAAATGGGGATTAAATACCAGTTCTCCCTGTCACTTAGACTGTGAGCCCCATGTGGGACAGAGACTGTGTTGGACTTAGTAAACTTGCAGTGACCACAGCGCTTAGAATAGTGTTTGACACATAGCAAATGCCTAACAAATACCATAAAATAAATGAAATAAATAAATCCATGCTCGTTTTTCTCATCATCAGCCATTTAAATTACTAAGGACAAAGCACCGCACTAAGCCAAACATTCAATGACTACCCTCAAGGTCGCACTACAAACAATTGGCAGAGTCAGGATTAGAACCCAGGCCATCTGCCTCCCAGGCCCGTGCTCCTTCCACCCTAATAATAATAATAATAATGTTGGTATTTGTTAAGTGCTTACTACGTGCAAAGCACTGTTCTAAGCGCTGGGGTAGATACAAAGTAATCAGGTTGTCCCACATGGGGCTCACAGTCTTCATCCCCATTTTACAGATGAGGGAACTTGAGGCCCAGAGAAGCTAAGTGACTTGCCCAAAGTCACACAGCTGACAAGTGGCAGAGCAGGGATGTGAACCCATGACCTCTGACTCCAAAGCCCGTGCTTTTTCCACTGAGCCATGCTGCTTGTTGTGCACAGGGAATGTGTCTGTTGTTGTGTTGTACTCTCCCAAGCGCTTAGTACAGTGCTCTGCATACAGTAAGCGTTCAATAAATACAGTGGCCCTCTTCACCAGCTACTCCCCAGCTGCCATTCTTAGCCCCTCTCAAGCTCAGACCATCCTACCAAGTGTTTAGGAGAGTTTAATAGCGGTAGAAGACATAAACCCTACTCTCAAAGAGTAGACCATAAGCTCCTTGAGGGCAGGAATCATGTCTACCAAATCTATTCAGCAAATACCACTGATCAACAGATCGATCAATCTCTTGATTGATTATAAATCAAACCCTCCTCAAGAATCTCCGATGGCTGCCCGACTACCTCCTCATCCAACAGAAACACCTCACCATTGGCTTTTAAGCACTCAATCAGTTTCCCCCCTCCTATCTTACCTCAAGGATTTCCTACTAAAACCCAGCCCGCTCACTTTGCTCCCCTAATGCCAACCTACTCACTGTTCCTCAATCTCATCTATCTTGCTGTCAATCAATTGTATTTACTGAGTGCTTGCTGTGTGCAGAGTGCTATACTAAGCACTTGGAGAGTACAATGTAACAGAGTTGGTAGACCTGTCCCCTCCCCACGATGAGTTTACAGTCGAGGAAGAAACAGACATTAATATAAAGAAATGAGAGATATGTCCATAAGTGCCGTGGGGTAAGGGAGGGGTGAATAAAGTGTGCAAATCCAAGTGCAAGGGTGACGCTGAAGGGAGTCAGAGAAGAGGAAATAAGGGCTTGTGAGGGAAGGCCTCTTGGAAGACCTTCCTCCTCCTTCATACCCAACAGACCATCACTCTCCTCACTTTCGAGAAGCAGCGAGTTCCTTGAGACAAGGGAACATGTCTACCAACTCTGTTGTATTGTCCTCCCCCAAGTGCTTAGTACAGTGCTCTGCACACAGGAAGCTCTCAATAAATGCGATTGAATCAATACAGTGCTCCATAGCTCTGCACTCAGCAAGTGTTCAATAAATACCTTTGATTGATTGATTGATATATCTAATCAATCAATCAATCAATTGTATTTATTGAGCGCTTACTGTGTGCAGAGCACTGAACTAAGCGCTTGGGAAGTACAAGTTGGCAACACATAGAGACGGTCCCTACCCAACAGTGGGCTCACAGTCTAGAAGGGGGAGACAGAGAACAAAACCAAACATATTAACAAAATAAAATAAATAGAATAGATATGTACAAGTAAAATAAATAAATAAATAGAGTAATAAATACATACAAACATATATACATATATACAGGTGCTGTGGGGAAGGGAAGGAGGTAAGGCAGGGGGATGGAGGGGGGAGGAGGAGAGGAAGGAGGGGGCTCAGTCTGGGAAGGCCTCCTGGATGAGGTGAGCTTTCTGTAGGGCCTTGAAGGGAGGAAGAGAGCTAGCTTGGCAGATGTGGGGAGGGAGGGCATTCCAGGCCAGGGGGATGATGTTGGCCGGGGGTCGAAGGCGGGACAGGCAAGAACGAGGCACGGTGAGGAGATTAGTGGCAGAGGAGTGGAGAGTGTGGGCTGGGCTGTAAAAGGAGAGAAGGGAGGTGAGGTAGGAGGGGGCGAGGTGATGGAGAGCCTTGAAGCCCAGGGTGAGGAGTTTCTGCCTGATGAGCAGATTGATTGGTAGCCACTGGAGATTTTTGAGGAGGGGAGTAACATGCCCAGAGCGTTTCTGGACAAAGACAATCCGGGCAGCAGCATGGAGTATGGATTGAAGTGGGGAGAGACACGAGGATGGGAGATCAGAGAGAAGGCTGATGCAGTAGTCCAGACGGGATAGGATGAGAGCTTGAACGAGCAGGGTAGTGGTTTGGATGGAGAGGAAAGGGTAGATCTTGGCAATGTTGCGGAGCTGAGACCGGCAGGTTTTGGTGACGGCTTGGATGTGAGGGGTGAACGAGAGAGCGGAGTCGAGAATGACACCAAGGTTGCGGGCTTGTGAGACGGGAAGGATGGTAGTGCCGTCAACAGTGATGGGAAAGTCAGGTAGGGGGCAGGGTTTGGGAGGGAAGACAAGGAGTTCAGTCTTGGACATGTTGAGTTTTAGGTGGCGGGCAAACATCCAGATGGAGATGTCCTGAAGGCAGGAGGAGATGCGAGCCTGGAGGGAGGGAGAGAGAGCAGAGGCAAAGATGTAGATCTGGGTGTCATCAGCGTAGAAATGATAGTTGAAGCCGTGGGAGCGAATGAGGTCACCAAGGGAGTTTAGTGTAGATCGAGAACAGAAGGGGACCAAGAACTGAACCTTGAGGAACCCCCACAGTAAGGGGATGGGAGGGGGAGGAGGAGCCTGCAAAAGAGACTGAGAATGAACAACCGGAGAGATAAGAGGAGAACCAGGAGAGGACGGAGTCAGTGAAGCCAAGGTTGGATATCGTGTTAATGATGGCATTTATTAAGCGCTTACTATGTGCAAAGCATTGTTCTAAGCGCTGGGGAGTTTACAAGGTGATCAGGTTGTCCCACGTGGGGCTCACAGTCTTAATCCCCATTTTACAGATGAGGTAACTGAGGCCCAGAGAAGTTAAGTGACTTGCCCAAAGTCTCACAGCTCATAAGTGGCGGGGCCGGGATTTGAACCTATGACCTCTGACTCCAGAGCCCATGCTCTTTCCACTGAGCCATGCTGCTTTTCTGTCGTGTTGAGGAGAAGGGGGTGGTCCACAGCAGCTGAGAGGTCGAGGAAGATTAGGATAGAGTATGAGCCGTTGGATTTGGCAAGCAGGAGGTCATAGTGCTTGGCTCATAGTAAGCACTTGCCTAATACTAGCAATATTATTATTACCATTATTATTATGATAATGATGATGTCAGACTTGAAGGGGGAGGTAGTTCTAGACAGGAGGTAAGGAATGAATAAGTGATCAGAAGCAGGAGAGATAATAACAATAGTAATAATGATAATAATAATAACAATAATAATAACTGTGGTATTGGTTAAGTGATTACTATGTGCCAGGCACCGTACTAAGCGATGGGGTGGATACAAGCAAATTGGTTTGGACACAGTCCCTGTCCCACAGTCTTCATTCACATTCTACAAATGAGGTAACTGAGGCCCAGAGAAGTGAAGTGACTTGCCCAAAGCCACACAGCAGACAAATGGCAGAGCCTGGTTTAGAATCCATGATCTTCTGATTCCCAGGCCTGTGCTCTACCCATTACACAATGCTGCTTTGAGAACAAGGAACAGTGAGAAATGAGAAAGAATAGAGAAGCAGCATGGCCTCGTGGATAGAGCACGAGCCTGGGAGTCAGAAGGACCTGGGTTCTAACCCTGGCTCCACCACCTGTCTGCTGTGTGACCTTGGGCAAATCACTTCACTTCTCCGTGCCTCAGTTACCTCATCTGTAAAATGGGAATGAATACTACTACTAATAATAACAATACAATGATGGTATTTGTTAAGCGCTTACTATGTGCCAAGCACTGTTCTAAGCACTAGGGTAGATACATGGTAATCAAGTTGTCCCACATGGGGCTCACCGTATTAATCCCCATTGTACAGATGAGGTAACTGAGGCACAGAGAGGTTAAGTGACTTGCCCAAGGTCACATAGCTGACAAGTGGTGGAGCCGGGATTAGAACCCACATCTTCTGACTCCCTAGCCCGTGCTCTTGCCACTAGGTTAAGAGCGTAAGCCCCATGCAGGACATGGCCTGTGTCCAACCTGATTAGTTTGTATCTACTCCAGCGTTTAGTACAGTCCTTGGCACAAAGTAAGTGCAAAAATCATTTTAAAAAAAGGATTATCGTAAAGCGGATGGTCAGAAATTGGGTGCAGAGAGGTCTGGGTGACCATAATAGGTTTTGGTAAAGCTGAGGGATGTGCTGGGTTTAGAGTCAATCAGTCGATCATATTTATTGATTGCTTACTATGTGCAGGGCACTGTACTAAGCATTTGGGAGAGTATAATAGAACAGAGTTGGTATATAATAATAATGGTGATGGTATTTGTTGTACTATGTGCCAAGCACTGTTCTAAGCACTGGGGTAGAAATGAGGTAATCAGGTTGTCCCACATGGGGCTCACAGTCTTAATCCCCATTTTACAGATGGGGTAACTGAGGCACAGAGAAGTTAAGTGACTTGCCCAGAGTCACACAGCTGACAAGGGGTGGAGTCGGGATTAGAACCCACAACCTCTGACTCCCAAGCCTGTGCTCTTTCCACTAAGCCACACTGGTGCTCCCTGCCCAAAACGAGCTTATTCATTCAATCGTTTTTATTCACTGAGTGCTTACTGTGTGCAGAGCACTATACTAAGTGCTTGGGAGAGTACATCACAATCAAGAAGCAGCGTGGCTCAGTGGAAAGACCATGGGCTTTGGAGTCAGAGGTCATGGGGTCAAATCCCAGCTCCACCAATTGTCAGCTGTGTGACTTTGGGCAAGTCACTTAACTTCTCCGTGTCTCAGTTACCTCATCTGTAAAATGGGGATTAAGACTGTGAGTCCCCTGTGGGGCAACCTAATCACCTCGTAACCTCCCCAGCGCTTAGAACAGTGCTTTGCACATAGTAAGCACTTAATAAATGCCATAAAAAATTCAACAGACACATTCCCTGTCTGCAATGAGCTTACAGTCTAGAGGGGGAACAGTCATTAATATGAACAAATAAATTATAGATAATAATAATAATGGTATTTGTTAAGCACTGACTATGTGCCAGCCACTGTACTAAGCACTGGGGTGGGTACAAGCAAAACAGGTTGGACACAGTCCCTGTCCCACATGGGGCTCACAGTCTCAATCCCCATTTTACAGAGGAGGTAACTGAGGCACAGAGGAGTGAAGTGACTTACCCAAGGTCATACAGCAGACAAGTGGCAGAGTTGGAATTAGAACCCATGACCTCCTGACTCCCAGGCCCGTGCTCTCTCCACTACACCATGCTGCTTCTCATATGGACATAGGGACATAAGTACTGTGGGGCTGAGAAGAGAATGATAATTCATGACACTGTGAGCCCCTTGTGGGCAGGGAATGTGTCTGTTGACATCTTGTCCTCTCCCAAGCACTTAATACAGTGCTTTGCACACAATAAGCGCTCAATAAATTCGTTGAACGAATGAATGAATGAGGATGATTTGGGCCATAGAGCGAAGGAGGAATTGAAGGAATCCCCTCCTGGATAGGGCCCTAGCAGCTGCAGGCCTCCAGCATGAACAGATGGGGGCGCACATCCCTGGCCGCTGGCCCCAAGAGTCCCAAACCCCAGTTTAGCGCCACCTCTTGCACTTCCGGAGCTATCGATCCCCATCCTCAGCACCTAGGGTCATGTGGGTGATCGATTGGACAGTCAATGCATTTGTTATGATTATCCCGTTTTTATAAACGTTTCAGAGTGGCTCAGAGGAAAGAGCCCGGGCTTGGGAGTCAGAGGTTATGGGTTCTAATCCTGGCTCCGCCACTTGTCTGCTGTGACCTGGGGAAAGTCACTTAACTTCTCTGTACCTCAGTTCTCTCATCTGTAAAATGGGGATTAAGACTGTGAGCCCCACGTGGGATAACCTGATTACCTGGTATCCCCCCCCCAGCGCTTAGAACCTTGCTCGGTGCATAGTAAGCGCTTAACAAATACCATCATTATCATTATAATTATTATAATTATTATCACATCTGTCTCGCCTATCCGACTGGAAGCTCCTTGTGGGCCGGGAATGGGTCTCGTGCTTCTTGCTACTTTCTGAAGCACTTAGCGCAATGCCTTACACACTACTATTTCATTTAATCATATTGATTCACACATAACAATATTGAGTGCTTACTATGTGCAGAGCACTGTACCAAGAGCTTGCTACTACTTCTACTACTACTACTAATAACAATAATGGCATTTATTAAGTGCTTACTATGTGCAAAGCACTGTTCTAAGTACTGGGGAGGTTACAAGGTGATCAGGTTGTCCCACGGGGGGCTCACAGTCTTAATCCCCATTTTACAGATGAGGCAACTGAGGCCCAGAGAAGTTAAGTGACTTGCCCAAAGTCACACAGCTGACAATTGGTGGAGCCGGAATTTGAACCCATGACTTCCGACTCCAAAGCCCGTGCTCTTTCCACTGAGCCACGCTGCTTCTCTAATACTTCTCTAATACTTCTAATACTTCTCTACTACTTCTCCAGACTTTCCTATCCTCACTCCCATTATCTATCAGTTTGGATTTGGACCATCAATATGAAGTGGAGAAGCAGCATGGCCTAGAGGATAGCACATGGGCCTGGGATTCAGAGGGACTTGGATAGCTGAGGTCTGTTGGATTTGGGGAGAGAGGGAGTAACAGACAGGGAACAATGTAGTGAGGGGTAGGAGGGGGAAGATGTGAGAGCGAGGCCCAGAGAGTCCACTGGGGACTATCATAATGATTGCATTTGTTAAGTGCTTATTAGGTGACAAACACTGATAAATCAGATCCCTGCCCCAATCACTGCCTAAGACTCACAGTCTGGCGGGGGGGGCAGATACCTGACCCCATTCAACAGACGAAGAGACCGAAGCACAAATTAGGAGAAGCTAAGCCACTTACCAACGGTCGCACAGCAGGCCAGTGGCGGAGAGGGGACTAGAACCCAAGTCTCCTGTCTCCCAGCCCCGACCTTGTTCCACAGTGGACTGCAAAATAACCGATGAACAGAACCAGGTGCGGTACAATGAGCGAAGTAGAACTTCAGGTAATGACTGGAGGGAGGAGGGCAAGGGAAAGCCAGACTCCTCAAGGACTGTATTGAAGCGTGGAGATCTTCCATGTATGAACAATCGCTCAGCCAGATTTCTGGCCAATCCTTTGAAACCCCCCCGGGGAAGAAATCATCACCATTGTTGGCGGGCTTAATTACCTCGGCCTCTAGACACTGATCGTCAATAATGCGTGTCCATATGGAGCGCTATCCTTTATCATTAGCGAACTGCTAGTGGAGGGATCACACTTGAATTTCTAGCGTGGCACATATTAGTACCCCACTTATCTGTTTTTCAAATGAGATGAATCAGGAAGAAAAAAAAGCCGGGTTAATGTTGCAGGGGGACTAATTAGAATCAGGTGAGAGCTGAAGAAGGCAGCCAAGGTGATTTCCGTCAGAGGCCCTCTAAAAAGCTCCAATTAAGAAGAGTGAGGGACCTTCCATTCCCTTGAGAATCTACATTCCATTTAGACCCCACAACCCTATCACCCCAAATTCCACCAGAGCGGCAACCCAGAAGAGCACAGTGCCTGCTCCATTGAAAATGAACCCTGGGGGGCGGAGGGGGAGGGATGCCCATGGAAGGGGTCCAGGGGGGTGGATGTTGAAAGCCGATTGGAACGAGGCCTCGGCAAGGAAAGCGTGAGCCACGACAATGCGGGTTTTTAACCAACCTCGAGAGTTGGGCCTGAGGGGCCTGGGGAAGATCACAGTTTGCAAGGGGGCCAAATGGACCCACTAGGTGTTGAAATTGACTCGCCTCGTGTGCCGTCTCATCCGAGATTAAGTGAGTCGAGGTGCCATCTTCAAAGCAGCGTAAACTCGAAATTTATCACTGTGGTGAAGTTATTGTTCCTTCAGAGAAAAGGTATACAAGGTATTTTAGCTGCAGGGTGCATAGCTGGAGAAAGGGTATCCTGCCGAGATCCTCTGCCCTTCTTCTAAATTAACTGCAAAAGAACTGGTCATGTTACTATATGACATTTAGTTTTCTAATCTGTTTAATACCGTTGTTTGCACATGATGTATTCTGATGTGCTTTTATGTTTCTGATACTAAAAAAACACATTAGAACTGCAGTAGGGATTCTTTTACAGACAATATAACTTGTTCCAAACTGCGTTTGTAGGAAAATTATAATGAGAAATCTAACCTTGTATTATGTTCACTCTCTCAAAAAAAAATACCTCTTATCTTGGGCACATCTTTCCCTCACCACATCTGAGCCTTTCAGAGTTCCCTGCCATCTCTTCCTTTGCTAATTGTCTCACAGTAAATGAATTTCCATCCATTTTAAGGTAAAATCGACCTAACCTGAAAGCTCATCGGCATCTTTGTAAATCACTCGCCGCTCCTTTCGGAAACTCTGGAAGGCATTTTCGAGGTTTTGCTCTGAGTCTTTCCGCTTCTAAGAAAAATGTTGTTTCTTCAGTGCATGCACTAACACGCACCCAGGAAAGTTCGTTCCCAAATTGGGACAACCTCCTGCCTCTCGCATATCAGAAACGCAGGACATGGAAAGCAAAAAAGATCAATTCTTTGTTGTCTGAGAAGCAGTGAAGCCATTTCAAATGGTGGTGGTGGGAGGGCAGAAACGCGTCTTTGTCTACAAAGCCTGAGCTTATAGGCATTTATTCAGTGAGTATTTATTCACTGTATTTGTAAAAGCAAGTAGTGGCATTTACTGCGTGTTTATTTTGGGCAGAGATCAATCAATCAATCAATCGTATTTATTGAGTGCTTACTGTGTGCAGAGCACTGTACTAAGCGCTTGGGAAGTACAAGTTGGCAACATACAGAGACAGTCCCTACCCAACAGTGGGCTCCCAGTCTAAAAGGGGGAGACAGAGAACAAAACCAAACATACTAACAAAATAAAATAAATAGAATAGATATGTACAAGTAAAATAAATAAATAAATAGAGTAATAAATATGTACAAACATATATACATATATACAGGTGCTGTGGGGAAGGGAAGGAGGTAAGATGAGGGGGATGGAGAGGGGGATGAGGGGGAGAGGAAGGAAGGGGCTCAGTCTGCGAAGGCCTCCTGGAGGAGGTGAGCTCTCAGTAGGGCCTTGAAGGGAGGAAGAGAGCTAGCTTGGCGGATGGGCAGAGGGAGGGCATTCTGGGCCCGGGGGATGACGTGGGCCGGGGGTCGATGGCGGGACAGGCGAGAACGAGGCACGGTGAGGAGATTAGCGGCAGAGGAGTGGAGGGTGAGGGGTGGGCTGTAGAAGGAGAGAAGGGAGGTGAGGTAGGAGGGAGCGAGGTGATGGAGAGCCTTGAAGCCGAGGGTGAGGAGTTTCTGCCTGATGCGCAGATTGATTGGTAGCCACTGGAGATTTTTGAGGAGGGGAGTAACATGCCCAGAGCGTTTCTGGACAAAGACAATCCGGGCAGCAGCATGAAGCATGAAGAGAGTGCACTAAGCACTTGGGAGACTGCAATACAATAAAGTAGACACGATCCCTCCCCTCAAAAATCTTACAGTTTCGAGATGACATCTTTTCCCTTAAAGACATTGGCATGTATGAAGGGAAGGGAGAGGTCTAGACGTTTCAAACTTCAGGAAACGGGCTCATTTTAGAACTTGGGTAGAATGGACAAGTGCCCTCTACACCATAAGCTTGTTTGGGGCAGGAAATGTGCCTGCCAACTCTGTTATATTGTGCTCTGCCAACTGCTTAGAACAGTGCTCTGCACACAGTAAGCAGTCAGTTATTACACTTGATTGATTCATTGATTGAATGACAATGGCAGGATAAACAAGCAGCATTTAGGAATGAAGGGAAGGAGAGGTGAGGCTGCCAAGTCAGATGGCTAGAGTTTTGGGTCACTTGTCAATCAAAGAATCAAACAATAAGCTCAATTTCTTTAGTGCCTACTGTTTGCACTAAGTACTGTATACTAAGCACTTGGGAGAGTGTTATAGAGGTAAAATATTAATAATAATGATGATGGTATTTGCTAAGTGCTTACTACGTTCCAAGCACTGTTCTAAGTGCTGGGGGAGATACAAGGCAATCAGGTTGTCCAATATGGGGCTCACAGCCTTAATCCCCATTTTACAGATGAGGCAACTGAGGCACAGAGAAGTTAAGTGGCTTGCCCAAGCTCATACAGCAAACACATGGCGGAGCCGGGACTATTACCCACAACCTCAGACTCCCAAGCCCGTGCTCTTTCCACTGACCCACCCTGCTTCCTATCCTCAGGAAGTTAGCAATCGCTCAAGGGAGCGATTCATTTACAGGTAGTAGCAATAATGGCATTTATTGTGCCTGCACTGGATGTAATGCACTAAAGTAAGTAACAGGAGGAAGCAGAAAATGGAAAGCCTGATAGGTGAATGAAAAAGCACTTATATAGCAGAGTGTGTGGTGAATTTCACTCTCTGAGCCGTGTTCTTTGAGTTCACAGGCCAATGTTATATCTGGCTGTGTGTGTATATATGAATCTCAGAACAGTAAAAATAATAATAATGATTTAGCACTTGTTATGCACTAAGTGTTGGGGTAGATACAAGGTTATGAAGTTGGATACGGACCCTGTTCCATAATAAGGCTTATGTTGCCAACTTGTACTTCCCAAGCGCTTAGTACAGTGCTCTGCACACAGTAAGCGCTCAATAAATACAATTGAATGAATGAATGAATCTCCATTTTGCAGATGAAGAAACTGGAGCCAAGAGATGTGACGTGACTTGCCCAAGCTCACACGGCAGACAAATGATGCAGCAAGATTAGAACCCAGATCCTTCTGACTTCCAGGCCCGTGTTCTATCCACTAGGCCATGCTGCTTTTTGGAAAACAGTGGAAAAGCTTGGTGGAAAAAGCCCAGGCCTGGGAGTCAGAGGAGCTGGTTCTAATCCTGTCTCTGCCACTTGCCTGGCCTGCTGTCTGATCTGGGGCTAGTCACTTAACTCCTCTAGACTGTAAACTCGTCCACTAGACCGTAAGCTCGTCCTCTAGACTGTACTCACCACCTCCTCTGACTCCTGGGCCCAGGCTTTTTCACTGTGGGCTGGAAACATGTCTATTACATTGTTGTACCCTCCCAAGCGCTTAGTACATTGCTCTATACAAAATAAGTGCTCAATAAATACAACTGATTGACTGATTCTCTGTGCCTCAGTTTACTCAACTGTAAAATGGAGATTCAATACCTGTTCTACCTCCTATTTATACTGTAAGCCCCATGTAGGACAGGAACTGTGTCTAACCTAATTAACTTTTATATACCTCAATATTTATAATAATGATAATAATAATTAATAATAATAATTGTGGTATTTAAGCACTTACTATGCATCAAACTTTGTACCAATCTCTGGAGTAGGTACAAGAAAATCAGCTCCCACATGTACTAGAACAGTGCTAGACACATAGTAAGCACTTAACAAATACCATTATTGTTATCATTATTATTACCAGTAGTGGTAGTAGAAATAGTGATAGTTGTAGCAGTGTGGCTTAGTGGAAAGAGCATGGGCTTGGGAGTCAGAGGACAATGGGTTCTAATCCCGGCTCCACCACTTGATTGCTGTATAACCTTGGGGAAGCCCCTTCACTTCTCTGTGCCTCAGTTACCTCATCTGTAAAATGGGGATTAAGAATGTGAGCCCCACATGGGACAACCTGATTACCTTGTACCTACCCCAGGGCTTAGAACAGTGCTTGGCACATAGTAGGCATTAACAAATACCATAATTATTATTAGTAGTAGTAGCCATAGTAGCAGTAGTAATAATAGTACTTTTTAAGCGCCTTCTGTGTGCCGAACACTGTACTAAGCACTGGGAAAGAATACACAGATAGAAATTAGAGAGGTCTAATTCTACCCAGGTCTTGGGGTTTGTTTGAATGGCAATACTGGCTATATCTTTTGGTATCTTACTTGGCATCTTCTGTAGCAAAAGCCTCCAGTTACTCTTGTCCTTCCAGGAACATGGATAGATCTGTCAGAAACAAAAATCCCCAAGCACCTTATTTCAATGGTACATACCACATTTTCAAGCGAGCTGCCACCCGTATCACATTCTAGAAAGACTTCACCGTGAGGAACTTGGTTTTTCCAAGAGAGGAGATGGCTGGTTATTTTCTCTTTCCATATCGCTTTGCTCTCTTGCCTGAATGCAGAATCCACCCTACCCTGAGTGCCACAGATCTTTCCGGGATTCTAACTTGGTTCCTGGATTTCTAGAAGAATCCTCGTTAACGTGAAGACTGATTGAGGGAATACAATTTTCAAACTAACATCCGGTTCAAGAGACATTAATGTCAGAGACAGCAGTACTTGGGAATGTCAATTCTCACCCTGGGAATGTCAATTCTCACCCTGAGACTCAGACTAGCCAAAGCCCCTTCTCCGGCTTTCAAATCACGGTCCTCTAAAAGTAATTTTCCTGATGATATTTCTTTGCAAAGCAGGTAGGTAGACATCAATGACCAGGGTTTTGAGGGAATTAGAAGGGGTTTTCCACTCTGGTGAATGATTCTCTCAAGATGTAAACCTCTTAAAGGCAAATGCCTCATTTGCACGTTGTCCTTTGGGGACAAAGCATTAATTGGAAGAGACATTTCCTTGAGGAAGGGTGCTGACTCATCCAGCTTTCTTTCAGGAAAGGTAGGGAAAGCGGCAACTCGGAAATGATTTCCCGAAGGGAGAATTTGTTCTCAAGTATCGTGGCGCCAATTAAGCTGAAATCCAGTGAGACAACAAGTAGTGGATCACAAACAGAGGCATAATGCACACTCCAACAGTACTGCCCCTATATTGAAACGTTCTTATTTAACTGAAGATAAGTAACACTGGAAATGTCAAGAACTCTTTATATCTGTGGAGAAAACGATGAGAAGTAACATGGTCTAGTAGAAGGAGTCACCGGGACTGGGAGCCAGGTGACCTGGGTTCCAATTCCAGCTTCCCCCACTTCCTGGCTGGGTAACCTGAGGTAAGTCACTTAACTTCTCTGTGCCTCAGTTTTCACATCCATTAAATGAGGATTAATACCTGTTCTCCCTCTCCCTCTAGATTGTGATTCCCCCTGTGGGACGGGGACTGTGTCCATCCTGATCAACCTCAACACTTACTATAGTATTAGCATATAGTAAGCACTTAACAAATACTGCAACTATTATTATTAATGGAAAGTTACCCATTTCCTTCTCTCCTTTAGAAACAGTACACTGTAGTACCATGGATAGAGTGAGTTATGATGGGGAAGGGAGATTTTTGGTAACTTGCATAAGAACGCTGGGATAAGTAGGGGGACTTTTTAGCCCAGATAACAGTAGTAGTGATGCTAATAGTAAGAGTTGTCGCAGAAATAGTCATAGTAGGAAAACAATGTGGCCTAGTGGAAAGAGCATGGGCCTGGGAGTCAGAGGACCTGGGTTCAAATACTGAATCTGCCACTTACCTGCTGCGTGACCTTGGTCAAGTCAATCATTCAGTCAATCAGTGGTATTTATTGAATGCTTATTATGGACAGAGCACTGTGCTAAGCCCATGTGAGACTACAATACATCAGTTCCCCCGTCTGCAAAATGGGGATTCAATACCTGTTCTCACTATTCTGTAGTCTGTGAGCCCCATGTGCGACCTGATTATCTCGCATCTACCCCAATGCTTGGCACATAGCAAGTGCTTAACAGATACCACCATTATCATTAGTCACAGTGGCAATAACAGAAGTAGTAGTAATAGTAGTAATGGTAGCAGTAGTAGTAGTAGTAGTAATACTACTAGTAGTAGCAGGAGGAGGAGGAGGAGTAATACTAGTAATACAACAGCAGTAGTAGTGGTGGTGATAGTAATAGCGATAGTAGAAGTAGCAGGAATAGTAGTAGTAGAAGCAGTACTAGTATTATTAAGAGTATTTATTGCATTCCCCTTGGGCACATTGCACTATCATATGTGCTTGAGAAATATCAATCAAAGAAGTGACACATCCCCTGCCCACAAGGAGCTCCCGCACCAGTGGAGGAGACAGACATGCAAATATTTACCTATAGAGTAATCAAGCGTATCAAATGGCAGGTGCACAAATGTGTTCGAGACGGGTGTGAATACGTACAGAGCGCTGGGATGCTGGGATTCCCTCCCTTGGCTCAGAAGAACAGTTTCTTAACAGGAAAACCTCTGCTAAGAAGATGTTGGAGTGCAGAGTAAGAAGTACCTCATCTATGCCGAAGGAAGAGACAGAAGAAATAAGCCAAAAGTTAATGTAGAGGGAAAAGGGCAGCTCCAGATTAGCCAGAGTTTGGCGTGCTTATGGAACAATCTCACACAGGCAAAAGAGCAAGGATATTCATTCATTCAATTGTATTTATTGAGTGCTTACTGTGTGCAGAGCACTGTACTAAGCACTTGGGAAGTGCAAATTGGCAATATATAGAGACGGTCCCTACCCAACAATGGTCTCACAGTCTAGAAGGGAATAATAATAATGATAGCATTTGTTAAGTGCTTACTATGTGCAAAGCACTGTTCTAAGCGCTGGGGAGGCTACAAGGTGATCAGGTTGTCCCTTGTGGGGCTCACAGTCTTAATCCCCATTTTCCAGATGAGGTAACTGAGGCACAGAGAAGTTAAGTGACTTGCCCAAAGTCACACATCTGACAAGCAACGGAGCTGGGATTTGATATTTGGTTTGGTTTGGTTTGGTTTAGTTACGGAATGTATTAAGTGCTTGCCAGAATAATTATTGTAATAATAATAATGATGACAGTATTTGTTAAGTGTTTACTGGGAGGCTGGGAAGCAGCGTGGCGCAGTGGCTAGAGCCCAGGCTTGGGAGTCAGAGGTCATGGGTTCTAATCCCGGCTCCACCACCTGCTTGCTGTGTGGCCTTGGGCAAGTCACTTAACCTCTCTGGGCCTCAATGACCTCATCTGTAAAATGGGGATTAAGACTGTGAGCCCCACAAGGGACAACCTTCATCATCATCATCATCAATCGTATTTATTGAGTGCTTACTGTGTGCAGAGCACTGTACTAAGCGCTTGGGAAGTACAAGTACAAGTTGGGAAGTACAAGTACAATACAACCTGATTACCTTGTATCCTCCCCAGTGCTTAGAACAGTGCTCTGCACATAGTAAGTGCTTAACAAATGCCATTATTATTATTATTATTATTATTACTGTGTGCCAGGCACGGTACTAAGTGCTGAGGTGTATACAAGAAAATTGGGTTAGACATAGTCCTGGTCCCACGTGGGGCTTACAGTCTCAATTCCCATTTTACAGATGAGGGAACTGAGGCCCAGAGAAGTGAAGTGACTTGCCCAAGATCACACAGCAGACAAGCAACAGAGCTGGGATTAGAACCCATGACCTTATGATTCCCAGGCCCATGCTCTACCCACTACACCAAGCTGTACACTATGTACTAGCAAGCTCGTTGTGGGCAGGAAGTGTGTCTGTTCATTCATTCATTCTATCATATTTATGGAGCTTCTACTGTGTGCAGAGCACTTGGCAAAGTACAATACAACAATAAGCACACATATTCCCCGCCCACAATGAGTTTACAGTCTAGAGTGAGCTAGACTGTTGTTACGGGAGAAGAGGAAAAGTGGGGCTTAGTCTGGGAAGGCCTCTTGGAGGATTGAGGTGATTCAGGTGATTCAGGCAAACAAGATCAGACAAGGTCTCTGTCCCACACGGTATTCACAAGCTAAGAGGGAGAGAGAACAAGTATTTATACCCCTTTGATAGATGGGGAAACTGAGGCCCGGAGAGGTGAAATGTCATGTCCAAAATCCCACGGGAGACCAGTGGCAGGGGTGGGATTATAAACCCGGTCTCCTGACCCACAGTCATTATCGTTGTGCCTGCTTCAATGCTGCCTCTGGAGAATCGGTTAACCAATATCTCCAGGCCCATAGGAAGAGGTGCCTGCAAAGACCTCCCACAAGGCCCAGGGGAGAGAGGATGGGGCAGGCTTCCAACTGCTGGAAATGACCTTGCCCCCAGCGGATGCTCCTTCCCCGAAACCTGGCACAGGGCCATCATTCAAGGGGCTAAGAAGAGAAAGGTGACTCAGGACTCGGAAGGTTTTCAATTTCCATATTAACATAGCCCCTCTCCCTTGCCATACATTTCATTGACTTCTGCATTCGTCTCTTCCTCCTGCCGTTTCTTTCTCCCCTCCAGAACTGCCCCCACATCCTGCTTACACTTGGATAGCTAATTCTAGCCTGTGGTCACCATTTCTATCTGCAGCCTCACAATAGACCTTCCAAAAATGATCTTTTCAGCTACGTTCAAAAAACACTTGGAAAACGCTCAGTTTGGGCCCATTCAACCTAGATGCACATAAATAATGTGTGATATCAACTAACCGCTTGCTGTGTGCCGTTCAGTCAGTCAGTCAGTTAGTAATATTTATTGAGCACCTGCTTCTTCAGTAGTAGTGGCAATAGTATATATTAAGCGCATACTGTGTGCTGAGTGCTGTACTAAACACTGGGAAAGAGTACACGGGGGGAAATAGACATGGGGTCTATCCCTCGAGGGGCTCTCCCCACGATAAATGTGGGGGAGAGCACTGGAGACATTCATATGTTGTAGTGTACTCTCCCAAGCACTTAGTACAGTGCTCTGCCCATAACCACAATGGTATTTGTTATTATCATTATTATAACAATATTATTATTATTAACAATAATAGTGTTATTTGGTGACTACTTACTATGTGTCAAGCACGGTCCTAAGCACTGGGGCAGATACAAGTTAATCAGGTCAGACACTGTCCCTGTCCCATATGGGGCTCAGAGTCCAAGTAGGAGGGAGAACAAGGTATAGAATGGGAAGACAAGCAAGCTAATATACTACACCAGCAATCGATTTATCATTTCCTTTGAATTAACCATTAATCCAATCAAAGATAATACACAATAAGTACTCAATAAATACCACTGATCGATTGGTCGATTGAGCAATGGAACAATAAAACAATAAAATGGCATAAGGGACGAGGACAAAATAAAGACCATAATCAGTAGGAAGCACTGCAGAGCACTGCACTAGGCTCTTGAGAGAGCACCACAGAGTTAGTAGACAAGATCCCTGTCCTCAGTTAGCAATCTAGCAGAAGAGACAGACGCTGAAATAAACGACAGGTAAGAGGAAGCAATAGAGTTTAAAGATAGGGACCTAAGTGCTACCTGGGTGGTGGGGAAGGGTAAGCAACCAAGGGTGAGTGAGTGAGTAACTGCCGATGTGCATAGACGCCCGGGACTCCGTTCCTGAGAGGCCCGCCCGTCTTCACACCGCGCGGCCTTGCTGCTCCCGGAAGGCTCCTCTCCTCAGAGCGCGCCGCCATTGACGCCCGGGACTCCGTTCCTGAGAGGCCCGCCCGCCCGTCCACCATCACACCGCATGGACCCCGCTGCTCCCGGAAGGCTCCTCTCCTCAGAGCGCCAGAGAGGCCCGCCATAGACGCCCGGGACTCCGTTCCCGAGAGGCCCGCCCGCCATCACACCGCGTGGCCCCCGCTGCTCCCGGAAGGCTCCTCTCCTCCGAGCGCCGCCATAGACGCCCCCTGCCTCCATCCCCACCCCCCCCCACTTAAGCGACCTTCCTTCTAGTGCCCCCCAACCCCCCTTCTCGGTCCGGTCCTGACTGATTCTCCCCCGCCCACCCCCCCCACCCCGGGGAAAAGGCCCTTGTTAACACCAAGGTACATTGACGACAACCTCATTCGCACCTACTCAGCCTTTCTGTCCCGCCATCGACCCCCGGCCCACGTCCGCCCTCGGGCCTGGAATGGCCTCCCCCTGCCCATCCTCCAAGCTAGCTCTCTTCCTCCCTTCAAGGCCCTACTGAGAGCTCACCTCCTCCAGGAGGCTTTCCCAGACTGAGCCCCTTCCTTCCTCTCCCCCTCGTCCCCCCTCCAGCCCCCCCATCTTACCTCCTTCCCTTCCCCACAGCACCTGCATATATGAATATATGTTTGTACATATTTATTACTCTATTTATTTTACTTGTACCTATCTATTCTATTTATTTTATTTTGTTAGTATGTTTGGTTTTGTTCTCTGTCTCCCCCTTCTAGACTGTGAGCCCACTGTTGGGTAGGGACTGTCTCTATATGTTGCCAGCTTGCACTTCCCAAGCGCTTAGTACAGTGCTCTGCACACAGTAAGCGCTCAATAAATACAATTGATTGATTGATTGAGTGATTCGTCAGGGAAGGCTTCCTGGAGGACTTGTGATACCAGAAGGGCATTGAAGAAGGGGAAAGCAGTGGTCTGCCAGATGTGAAGAGGAAGGGAGTTCCAGGTGGAAGGGAGGGTGGGAGCAAGAGGTCGGCTGTGAGAGATGAGAGTGGGGCACAGTAAGTAGGTTGGCTTGAGAGGAATTGGGTACATAAGCTGGGGGATTGGAGGAGCGGAATGAGTGAAAGGAGGTGGGGAGAGAGCTGATTGAGAGTCTTGCAGCCCCTGTTCGGGAGGTAGAGGGGTGGAAAGGAATGGACAGCCACTTGAGGGTTTGGGGGAAGCAGCATGGTTCAGTGGAAAGAGCCCAGGCTTTGGAGTCAGAGGTCAGGGGTTCAAATCCCAGCTCTGCCAATTGTCAGCTGTGTGACTTTGGGCAAATCACTTCACTTCTCTGTGCCTCAGTTACCTCATCTGTAAAATGGGGATTAAGACTGTGAACCCCCCATGGGACAACCTGATCACCTTGTAACCTCCCCAGTGGTTAGAACAGTGCTTTGTACATAGTAAGTGCTTAATAAATGCCTCATTGTTATTATTATTATTAAATGTGTGCAAAACGATGTTTTAGAAAAAGTGATCTGGGCAACAGAGCGAGATATGGACCATAACAATAATAATAATGATGGCATTTGTTAAGCGTTTACAATGTGCCAAGCACTGTTTTAAGCACTGGGGGGATACAAGATAATAATAATAATAATAATAATAATAATACCATTTGTTAAGCACTTACTATGTGCCAAGCACTGTTCTAAGTGCTGGGGGGATACAAGGTAATCAGGTTGTCCCAGTTGGAGCTCACAGTTTTAATCCCCATTTTACAGATGAGGTAACTGAGGCACAGAGAAGTGAAGTGACTTGCCCAAAATCACACAGCTGACAAGTGGTGGAGCCGGGATTAGAACCCATGACCTCTGACTCCCAAGCCCGGGCTCTTTCCACTGAGCCACACTGCTTCTTATAGAGGGAAGAGATTGGATACAGTCCCTGTCTGACACAGAACTCACAATCTAAAAGGGAGTGAGAGTGGTTATTTCATCCCCAATTCACAGATGAGGAAACCGTGGCCCAAAGAGGTGAAATGACCTGTCTGAGATCATGCAGCCAAGCCAGTGGCAGAGCTGGGGCTAGTATCCAAGTCAGTACAGTGCTCTGCACACAGTAAGCGCTCAATAAATACGATTGATTGATTGATTCTCATCCCAGACCCAGACTCTGTGGCTCCACCAGGGCCCTTTGACCTTTGCCTGACCCCAGATGTGATTTTTCTATGGGTTTATCTCTGGTTTCCTCGGTTTTTTCTCAAAAGATAGAGCCCCCGGGTGGATGGAGGGCTTTGAAACTCTTTTCAGACGGTGGATTCGCTTAGGAGGAAAAAAAAATCCTCCCAAAACAAAGTCTCACCTCCATTCGAATGAAAGAATAGCCAGCAGAAATGTTTGTCGGTTTGCATGGCGACCCTCACCTAAATAGATCTATTTGTCTTCATTGCCGGCCCTTGGCCAGGTTTTGTGCTGGATGAACCTCCTGCTGTTTTTCAAAGTAAATGCATGCTGCCCATGTCAGAAGGCTGAGTCGGCTTCCTGAGACAGACGTCTCTCATGCCAACCTCCAGGATGGCTTTCCGAGGAGCTTCCAGAAGGGAAAAGAGCTTCAGGACCGTCCAGAAAAGGTGCCCAGAGCCAGAAAGGGCCACTAAAAGTGGAAACATTGCTCGAAGCTGGCGCCGCACCCCATGCTCAAGCTGTTCCTTCTCCTTCCCCTCGCGGGCTAGAACCAATACCGAAATGGCTGGCTCTGACTATTTTTGTCTGTTTCTAGAACATGCAGAGTAGGGAGAGGGAGGTGGGTCGAGTCGTGTGGAAACAGCAGCCGTGACCAGGAAGAAAGGAAGGATGTGAGGGAGAAAATCTTCCTGGGGAGGTGCAGAGTAAGTTTTCCTGACCTCATCAAAGTTTCTCCTTTCCTACCTAGCCAGGTTCCCCTTTGCAAGGAGCCAAGTGGAAGGACAATCCTGCAGAGGAACTTAATTGGCAGCTGGGGAAGCTGGAGTGGAAGAGATGGCTTTGACTCCATCTCGGCAGTGGCTGGGGCCACAGAGTGCACAAGCTCTTAAATCTTCGCTCGCTCAGCCTGGCCAGAAAGCCTTTTACTGCAACAAGTTTCTCATTCCAAAGACTGCCTCAGCTTCACCTGCGTTCGTCTCCCTCCTCCGAGGCTCCATGGTTACCTCCATTAGCTTGAGCTTATTTAGGAATAGCATCTTTAATCACATTCAGCATTCATCTCTCCCCAGCAGAGACCTGGGCAGCCAGCAAATAATGTTTGGGACAAAAGAACAAAGTCTGGATTTAGAAAACCCCCAAGGGGCATTGGGTCCATTCCAGCTGTACAATGAGATATTAGAGCTCTGGTTTCCCAAAGGGCCCTTGGCGTTTGTGAGATTTCCCCATCTCGGCACACGCTGGAAGGAATGCCAGGGCTGGAAGCTAGTTCAAGAGTGGATGAGCCAACCCGTGTCGTGGCTTCTCCCTCTGTCACTTGCATTCATCTATTGCAGACCGATATGTGGTTGACGTTATTCAACAGGCTCGCCGATCATGATGGGACCGATGAGAATAATGATGAGAGTGATGACTTGGCGTTTCCATGATGGCTTTTGTTTTTCCGAAGTGCTTTCACATCAGTGATCTCATTTATCCTCCCAATGTCCCAGTGAGGAAAGGAGAGGGAGGGATTATCATCCCCATTTTACAGATGAGGAAATTGAGGCCCAGAGGGGTCCTTCAGTTTTAAGATGACACAATCATTAGCTCTCATTCAGGACTGTGAGTGTCACCGAGAGAGACCCTCTCAGACCCTTGCAAACCTGGCCCATGAAATCTCTGAGGGGTCTCTTACAACTGTGCCATTCACTTGAGCGTGCCACCGACACCAGTGGTGAAGATTCATTCATTCATCCAATCACATCTATTGAGTGCTTGCCGTGTGCAGAACCTGTACTAAGCGCTTGGGAGAGTACAAAACAACAATAAACAGACACATTCCCCACCCACAACGAGCTTAAGTCTAGAGAGGGGTAAGGTGGGTCCTACTACCACCTATCAGTAACATGGCGTAGTGGATAGAGCAAGGGCCTGGGAGTCAGAAGGTCATGGCTTCTCATTCCAGCTCCGCCACTTGTCTGCTGTGTGACCTTGGGCAAGTCACTTCACTTCTCTGGGCCTCAGCTACCCCATCTGTAAAATGGGGATTAAGACTGTGAGCCTCAAGAGGGACAGGGACTGCTTCCAACTTGATTTGCTTGTATCCTCCCCAGTGCTTAGAACAGTGCTTGGCACATAGTAAGTGCTTAACAAATACCACAATTATTAAGTATTTATTGAGCACCCGTTACCAATCAAGCAATCAATCAATTGTATTTCTTGAGCACTAACTGTGTACAAAGCACTGTACTCAGCACTTCGGAGAGTACAATATAATGAGAGAAGCAGCATGACCTAGTGGTTAGATAAGCCAGGGTCCACTACTTATAATAATAATAATAATGGCATTTATTAAGTGCTTACTATGTGCAAAGCACTGTTCTAAGCACTGGGGAGGTTACAAGGTGATCAGATTGCCCCATGGGGGGCTCACAGTCTTAATCCCCATTTTACAGATGAGGTAACTGAGGCACAGAGAAGTTAAGTGACTTGCCCAAAGTCACAGAGCTGACAATTGGCAGAGCCAGGATTTGAACCCATGACCTCTGACTCCACAGCCCGTGCTCTTTCCACTGAGCCACGCTGCTTCTCTACAGTACTTGTCTGCTGTGTGACCTTGGGCAACTCACTTCACTTCTCTGGGCCTTAATTACCTCACCTGTAAAATGGGGATTAAGTCTGTGAGCCACATGTGGGACATATATGTATATATATATATATATACATGTAGATATATGTATATTTGTTTGTACATATTTATTACTCTATTTATTTATTTATTTATTTATTTATTTATTTATTTTACTTGTACATATCTATTCAATTTATTTTATTTTGTTAGTATGTTTGGTTTTGTTCTCTGTCTCCCCCTTTTAGACTGTGAGCCCAATGTTGGGTAGGGACTGTCTCTATATGTTGCCAATTTGTACTTCCCAAGCGCTTAGTACAGTGCTCTGCACATAGTAAGTGCTCAATAAATATGATTGATTGATTGATTGATTGACATGGACAGCGTCCAACCTGATTACTTTGTGTCTACCTCAGCGCTTAGTACAGTGTCTGGCTCATAGCAAACACTCAACAGATGCCTATATATATATATATGTGCCAAGCACTGTTCTAAGCGCTGGGGAGGTTACAAGGTGATCAGGTTGCCCCATGGGGGGCTCACAGTCTTAATCCCCATTTTACAGATGAGGTAACTGAGGCACAGAGAAGTTAAGTGACTTGCCCAAAGTCACACAGCTTACAGTCTAGAGGGAGAGACAGATACTATAAATAACTTATGAATATATACATAAGTGCTGTGGGGCTGAGGGTGGGGTTAATAAAGGGACCAAATCAGACTGATGCAGAAGGGAGTGGGAGAAAGGAAAGGAGGGCTTAGTCAGGGCAGGCCTCTTGGAGGAGATGGGCCTTCAATAAGGCTTTGAAGGTGAGAAGAGTAATTGTCCGTCAGATATGAAGAGGGAAGGTGTTTCAGGCCAGAGAGAGAGTGACAGATATAGATATATGAGTGTGTATATTCAATTATTCATTTTGACCACTTTAGTTGTAAATGTATTTTTGTTTGTCACCCCAAATAGAGTGAAAACTCCTTATGGGCTGAGAATCTGTGACTTGATTATTGTGTTCTTGCCAAGCACATAGTACAGTGCGCAACACCAAGAGGATTTTCGATACAGAGCTTCCCTGGCCACAAGGAGCTTACACTTGGACGGGAGAGATAAGCATAGAAATATTTACAACCAGAGTGATAAAAATAAATAATTGAGTATGTGGTGGAATCTGCACACAAATGCCACTCATCAGGAAAATACTCCATGGGCCAAGTCATGCTATAAGAGAATTAGGGAAATACAAGTGCTTGCATTAAAAAAATATATATGAAGAATTATTTTCAGCCTCTCTAGGTGCTTCAATCGCTCTGCTGGGAATACAATGTTGAATGCCGAAATCTCTAACTGAATGCTTAACATGCACTCTGTGAAATTCTCAATCCCTGAAAAGGAAAATGGATATTTGATAATGACTCAATAATAGTTTTATTATTTTGGATGAATATATTAGTGCTAAAGGAAAGTCAGAGCAATGAGGGAGAAAGATTATCCTTTCTGACAAGGGTCCTTTTATGTCCTGCCCAAACCCACAAAGCAAAGAAATGAACAAAAATTTGAGAATTTGGAAACAATCATGTAATAATTAGGGCTCTATAGTTCATGGGCATTTTGAGTCTGGACACTGGCCAGAATGATAATTGGAAGAAAAATCAGAAGCAGTGTGGACTAGTGGATATAGCACAGGCCTGGGAGTCAAAAGGACCTGGGTTCTAATCACACTTCTGCCACTTGTCTGCTGTGTGACCTTGGGCAAGTCACTTCACATCTCAGTTCCTTCATCTATAAAATGGGGATTAAGACTGTGAGCCCCATATGTGACATGGATGGTGTCAACCTGATTATCTTCAAGCAGCATGGCTCAGTGGAAAGAGCCTGGGCTTTGGAGTCAGAGGTCATGGGTTCAAATCCTGGCTCTGCCACTTGTCAGCTGTGTGACTTTGGGCAAGTCACTTAACTTCGCTGTGCCTCAGTTACCTTATCTGTAAAATGGGGATTAAGACTGTGAGCCCCACGTGGGACAACCTGATCACCTTGTATCCCCCCAGTGCTTAGAACAGTGCATTGCACATAGTAAGTGCTTAATAAATGCCATTATTATTATTATTACCCCAGTTCTTTGTACAGTGTCTGACACGTAGTAAGTGCTTAACAAATACCATTCAAAAAAAGCAGAATGCCTCCCACTACGGTCTATTGTATCAATCAATGGTATCCATTGAGTACTTCCTGTGTGCACAGCATTGTGCTAAGTGCTTGGTAGAGTACACTACAGCACAGTCAGTAGGCACACTCTCTGCCCACTACAAGCTCACAGTCTAGAGGGGGTGACACAGACATTAATATAAATAATTTATAAAATATAATTTATAGTTGCACTGATAGTGTCCCCTTAATCCCACTGTATACATACAATTTCTTTTTCTCTCCCATTAGATTATAAACTCCTGAGCACTGAGCAGAGTGTTCTGTACACAGCAAGGGCTCAATAAATACAACTAATTAATTGATCAATTGGTTGATTGATTCTCCGGGGCAGGGACCATGTCTTTAACCTTAACTCAGTCAGCACTCAGTAAGTACAATTAAATGAGTGAACGGACAAATGGACTTTATTTTTCTACAACTATCTTAACACTGTTCCTTTAAACTATATTTACTGAGAATTGTTGCTTTCTCTACATTAGTGAGCAATAGCTCTCTGTTCTGTTTAGCAGTAAGATATCCTGTGTCCTGCGGTGATGGGGAAAGCAAGGAGAGCAGAAGAAACATTTTAAGGACACGCTAAAACTTCATAAGGAATGAGAAACAAGGAGGCAAAAGAGAAAACAGTGCCAGGCACTACAAATATTAAGTACAACAACGCAACAAGGACTGACCTTTTTTGTGTGCCCAGGGCGGCAAGGACTTTGGGTCTCACATTGACCTTTTCAGCCACACACTCATTCATAGGTGAACGTCACCGTCTGGAGGGTTTTCTTCAAATGAAAAAGACAACTGTATATAGGGATGGGAGAAAATGATTTAGTGGTGGTCTGTCGGATGCGAAGGGGGAAGGAATTCCAGGCACTAGGGAGGACATGAGCATGGGGTAAATGGCAATAGAAAGGAGTTCAGGACACAGAAAGTAGGTTGGTGTTGAAGAGCAAAGCTTGGGGGCTGGGTCAGAGTGGGAGAGAAGAGAGGTTAGGTAGGAGGGAGAGAGCTGATTGTGTTCTGTAAAGTAAATGGTAAGGAGTTTCCATTTGATGTGGAGATGGAGAGGAGATTATTGGAGGTTTCTGAGGAGTGAGGAGATGGGCAGAGAATTATATTTTAGGAAAATGAGCCGGCAATAGACTGAAGTAAGTATGGATAGGGAAGGAAGAGATAGAAGGCGGGGGTGGGGGTGGTCAGTGAGGAAGCTGATGCAATAGACGAGGCAGGATATGACAAGTGCTTGAACCAGTATGGTAGCAGTGTGGATGGAGAGGAAGGAGCAGATTTTCTAGATGTTCTGAAAGTAGAAGCAGCAGGATTTGGTGATGGACTGAAGATTCAGGGAGAAGGAGAGAGGTGAGTTGAGGATAATGCCAAGGTTGCGGGCTTGTGAGACAGTGATGGGAAAGTCGGGGGGAGGAGAGTGTTTGGTTGGGAAGATGAGGTGTTCTGTTTCTGGACATGTTAAGTTTGAGATGTCGGCGGGCCACCCAAGTAGAGATGCCCTGAGGGCAGGGGAAAATGTGAGAATGTAGAGAAAAGGAGGTGAGGGCTGGGGAGGAAGATTTGGGAGTCATCTGTGCAGAGATGGTAGTTGAAACCTGTGGGAGTGGATGAGTTCTCCAAAGGAGTGAGTGTAGATGGAAAATGAAAGAGGACCCAGAACTGAACTCTGAGGGACTCTCACTGTTAGGGGGTGGGAGGCAGAGGAGAAGCCTATGAAAGAGATTGAGAAGGAGTGGCCAGAGAGAAGGGAGGAGAACCAGAAGAGGACAAGAATAAAGTGATGTGTCCACCTGCACCAAGGAAACCCTACACTACGGCAAATAATTTATTTGGCCACCGGGAATTGAATGGCATCACAGAATTCTGTTACCCCGGCAGCCTGCCGTATAGAGATGCAGATAGATGATGAAGAAGAGAGTAGAAGCTGGGTGCACGGGCATCCTCTGGGAGACTGTGAAATAGTGTGGGACAGAAATATGCCACGAGGCTGCAGTTCCTCCATCTGGTTATCATGATGGAAAGGGTATACTGGGCCATTTTCCGACTCACAAATTGAACATCTTATCCCCTTATGTTTTTGCAGCTGTGATAAGACGATTGCTAGGCAGATGCTTAAAAAAATTTCACGAGTAACATCCAGTTTGGTCTTGCCAATGTGGATTCTGGTAATCTCAGAACAGACTGGTGTGTGGCAGAAGGTCCCCCAATTCTGTCGAAATTGCATAGTGAAATGATGCATTAGAGCCAAACTGGCTGGACCATATTCCATGTAGCATTAGAGATCACAAAACAGGTCCCAATTTGCTATTTCTGGACTAGTGGTCACTAGTGGCCCTGATTTTAGTCAGGTCTTACTGTAACCTCTCCCCTGGACAGGCCCTTCCTCTTCCTCATTTGAACTCCACTAGACAATCCCTGTCAGATCTTCTGGGAGTCAGCACAGAGGTTTTCATCATCAATTGCTGGAATTATTAAGAATCTGTATTAACTCTGGTTGGGATTTGTTACCAGCTGCCTAGTCAGGGAGGAAACAAAAGCATGCCATTGTGGAGGGGAATGGAACAGATGGTTCTAAACAAGCAACTTGGTGTTCCTGAAGCATTTCAATTGCCCCAGGGAAATATTTAGCCAAGTCGATGCCTCAGTTGTTTTTTGCTTTTTGTTTTCTGGTGTTTTGTTTTGTTTTTTTAATTTGAGTGGCCTGGGCTCCTTCCTGGCCTTGTGGGAGTGAAGTTCTGTTGAAAGAGGAGTGAGGGGTGGACTGATTCTTGAAGTAACAGTAGTAGTGGTAGTAGTAGTAGTAGTAGTAACAGCAATAATAGTAGTTGAGTCACTCTCGGCTTCAAGGCTCTCCATCACTTTGCCCCCTCCTACCTCACCTCCCTTCTCTCCTTTTATAGCCCAGTGCACACCCTCTGCTCCTGTACCGCTAACCTCCTCACTGTGCCTCGTTCTCGCCTGTCCCACCATTGACCCCCATCTCACGTCCTTCCCCTGGCCTGGAATGCCTTCCCTCCACACATCTGCTAAACTAGCTCTCTTCTTCCCTTCAAAGCCCTACTGAGAGCTCACCTCCTCCAGGAAGCCTTCCCAGACTGAGCCCCCTTTCTCCTCTCTTCCTCCCCATCTGCCCTTCTGCCCTACCTCCTTCCCCTCCCCACAGCACTTATATATATTTGTACAGATTTATTACTCTATTTATTTTACTTGTTCATATTTACTATTCTATATTTATTTTGTTAGTGACGTGCATATAGCTATAATTCTATTTATTCTGATGATTTTGACACCTGTCTACATGTTTTGTTTTGTTGTCTGTCTCCCCCTTCTAGACTGTGAACCCATTGTTGGGTAGGGACTGTCTCTATATGTTGCCGACTTGCACTTCCCAAGTGCTTAGCCCAGTGCTTTGCACACAGTAAGTGCTCAATAAATACAATTGAATAGTAGAGTATTAGTAGTACAGCACTCACATACCTATCCATAATTTTTTATTTGTATTAATATCTGTTTCCCCCTCTAGACTGTGAGCTCGTTGTGGGCAGGGAACATGTCTACCAACTCTGTTATACTGGAGATTCAATACCTGTTCTCCCTTCTACTTAGACCGTGAGCCCTGTGTGGTACCTGATTATCTTGTATCTACCCCAGCAGAGTACAGTGCATTGCACATAGTAGGCACTCAATAAATATGATTGATTGATAGTAGCAGCAGTAATAGCAGTAGTAGTAATAGGAATAATAATAATAATAGTATTTGTTAAGCATTTACTACACACCCAGCACTGTTAAGCACTGGGGTAGATACAAGATAATCAGGTACCACAAAGGGCTCATGGTCTAAGGAGGAAGGAGAACAGGTATTGAATCGCCTTTTTGTAGATGAAGGAACCGAGACATAGAGAACTTAAGTGATGAGCCTAAGGTCATACAGCAGACATGTGGCAGAGCTGGGTTTAGAACCCAGGTCCTTGAGATTAGAACTCAGCTGTGCTGGGCAGCAGTGGCATGGGAAAGAGTCAAAGATGGACGCTCAAGTGATCAAAACATTAATCAAACACAGCAGCAGAGACACTGTGATCTTCCCTGCCTATGTGAGTTCCCTATTTTTCTGGATTACCTCTTGGCCTGTCCATTCTTCAGAATTCTCTAGATGTTACTTATATCAAAAACCTTCCTCACTGAAGTCACAGTCCCAACAGGACTTTTTAATGGTATTTGTTAGGCACTTACGTGGACCAGACACTGTACCAAGCTCTTGGGTAGATACAAGCTAATCAGGATGGACATAACAATAATAATAATAATTATTATTATTATGGTTTAAGTGCTTACTATGTGCCAAGCACCGTTCTAGTGCTCAGTAGATACAAGGTAATCAGGTTGTCCCATGAGGGGCTCACAGTCTTAATCCCCATTTTACAGATGAGGCACAGAGAAGTGAAGTGACTTGCCCAAGTTCACAGAGCAGACAAGTGATGGAACCAGGATTAGAACAGCAGCATGGCTCAATGGAAAGAGCACGGGCTTTGGAGTCAGAGGTCATGGGTTCAAATTCTGGCTCCAACAATAGTCAGCTGTGTGACTTTGGGCAAGTCACTTAACTTCTCTGTGCCTCAGTTACCTCATCCGTAAAATGGGGATTAAGACTGGGAGCCCCCCCGTGGGACAACCTGATCACCTTGTAACCTCCCCAGCACTTAGAAGAGTGCTTTGCACATAGTAAGTGCTTAATAAATGCCATTAAAAAACCCATGGCCTCCTGACTCCCTAGCCCATGCTCTATCCACTACACCATGCTGCTTCTCCATGTCCCACATGGGGCTCACAGTCTTCATCCCCATTTTACAGGTGAGGTTACCAAGGCACAGAGGAATTAAGTGACTTGCCTAGGGTCACAGAACAGACAAGTGTCAGAGCTGGGAATAGAACTCAGGTCCTTTTAACTCCCAGGCCTGTGCTCTGCCTACTAGACCATGCTGCTTCCCATATTAATGACTGTTCCAACCCCTACCATTTTGAGATGTGGTTTGTACTTTGGAAGGCTGGCACATAGTAAGCAAACACAAAATAAATAATAGTAATGATCCCACTACCACTACTACTACTACTACTATCAATAATAATAATCATAATAAGGATAATAATAATAATGCAAACACAGTGAAATATAATTATCCCTCCCTGTCAACCACCCTACCACCCAAATATCTATCTATTTATTGTAACATTTATTCATTGATTCTCTGAGTGTGTCACTTTAGTTTTCATCATTTGTATGCATGCTCTTCCCCTCTCAGGGTCGCACCTGGAGAGTTTCCAGTACTCTACCAGTCTCGACTATGAGTGGGAGAGTCAAGCAGAGGCCTCCCCATTCCATTCCTAGCTTGGGAAGTGGCTAGCGAGTGGAAGGCAAAACTGCTACAAGTCAAAGCTCACCAGTGCTGAGCAGCAGCAGCATGAGAGAGAGTCAGGGAGAATTTTCATTGGTAAACCACATCCATATATTTACCAAGAAAACTCTATGGATCCACTCCTAGAACCAGTACAGGTGGAGGTGGGGCATTCTGGGAGAGATGTGTCCATGGCGTCGCTCTGGGTTGGAGACAACTCGACAGCGTAAGACAAGACATGTATGCTTTTTTTTCTTTTACCTAGTGTCTATTGGACAGTTTGTGTCTGTTTCCATTATTAGACTGTAAGTTTCTCCAGGGCAGGGACTGAGTGGTTTACTCTTTTTATTCATTCCCAAGTTGTTAGTACAGTACTCTGCACGTAGTAGGTGCGCAGTACAGTTCTTGATACTTATTGGTAATAAAGGCAGGTCCTGATGATAAAGCTGCCTTTGGGACTTTGTTGTTTTTCAATCCTGCTATATGAAATGGAGTGCAGTCTGTAAGCGACTCTGGAGAAACTGGTCAAAGAGCCAGGTGTGACACGTGTTTAGGTTTCAGGTCTCACAGTTGTGGAGAAGGGCTTTGTTCGTTTGTTTGCTTGCTTTTTATGGTATTTGTTAAGTGCTTACTATGTGCCAGACACTGAACTAAGTGCTGGGGCAGATATAAGATAATTATGTTGGTCACCGTCCACATCCCACATGGGGTTCACAGTATTAATCCCCAGTTTACAGATGAGGGAACTGAGGCAGGGAGATGTTGAACAACCCTCCAGCTCTGTAGACCTCTACAGAAGGCTGGAGCTTAGTATCTCGCTACCGCCACACTCTGACAATCTCCCAAAGGATAAGTTGGCCTTTTTGATTCTGTTTTCTACTTCCTTTTCCTGTGTCTGTCTAAAGGTTCGCCTCTAAACACATGCTTATTGAGGCCTTTAAAGGACTCCTCCAAGAGGACTTCCCAGACTAAGCCCCACTTTTCCTCATCTCCCACTCCCTTCTGCGTCACCCTTTGCTCTTCTTCCCTCCAGGTCCCATAGCACTTTCGTACATAGCTGTAATTTTATTTATTTGTACTGTTGCCTGTCCCCTGCCCTAGACTGTAAGCTCATTTGGGGCAGGGAATGTCACTGTTTATTGTTGTGTTGGACTTTCCCAAATGCTTGGTACAGAGCTCTGCACACAGTAAACACTCAATAAATATGAATGAATGAACTCTAACAGATGAATGATGCACAAATCCCTATCCAAGAGTTGCCCACAATAGTCTGTGAGTTGTGGAGTCTGACTGGCCCTTAATTGGTGAATCTACCTACCAATTTATCATTGTGGGCAGGGAATGTGTCTATTTATTGTTATATCGTACTCTCCCAAGTGCTTAATATGGTGTTTTGCACACAGTAAGCATTCAATAAATACGATTGAATGAATGAATGAAGTTCTAGATGAGACTTAGGTCCCACACTTTTTTCAGTACTACACTCTAATCAATCAGTCAATGGTATTATTGACCAGAGGACCATACTAAGCATTTGGGAGAGTGCGCTATAACTGAGTTGGTAGACAAGTTCTCTGCCCACCAGAAGCTTACAGTCTAGAAGGGGAGAGACGGACATGAAAATAAATTCTGGCTATGTACATAAGTGCTGCGGGGCTGAAGGTGGGGTGAATATTAAGTGCTTAAAGGGGACAAGGGGAAAAAAAACAAACATTTGGGTGTTGGAGTCACTCTAACACCTTTCCTGGTCAGGGGACCTTTGATCCCTCAATTTGCTCCAGTGTCAACGAGTTTCACTCCTCAGATCCGGGATATGTTGCCAACTTGTACTTCCCAAGCGCTTAGTACAGTGCTCTGCACACAGTAAGCACTCAATAAATACGATTGATTGATTGATTGATCCAGGGAACTTGGCAGAAGGAACCAAGGTGGACAGAGATTGGGTGCTGATGATGTAAATATTGGACATTCCAAATCCAAACCAGAGAGGGGACAGAACAACTGGACCCTAGCTGACTGGTCATCCTAGAGAAAGCTTTCCAGTCAGTTGCATCCATGGTCTGTCTCTCCTCGTCAGTCAGAAAGGCAAAGAGATAGAATCAAGCCTCAGTCTGCTTCGGGACAAATACATGATCGACCTCTCTGGGGATTGCACTTTTAGACTGTGAGCCCACTGTTGGGTAGGGACTGTCTCTATATGTTGCCAATTTGTACTTCCCAAGCGCTTAGTACAGTGCTCTGCACATAGTAAGCGCTCAATAAATATGATTGATGATGATGATTGCACTCCATAATGCAGAAGAATATTAGACCCAGTATGAGCCATTCCAACTTATTTGTGAAATAACACAAATAAGCCATAATTATTTATTAATGTTCCAGCCTTTGTTAGGTGCATAGCAAAATCAATAACTGTGAAAGTATCTTGATAATATGCCCAAGGCATGTACGTTTAAACGACTCTGCTTCTTTAAAGTGTTGCTATGCTTACACTATGTTGGTTATGTCAACAAGACCATATTCTCATTGTAGCATTTAAGTGTCAAAGAGTTCCAATAGTTAATGTAAATAGAATAATACAAGCAAGGAAACTCTGGGTAATCTTTGATCCTAATATGACCAAGGAGAAGATACTCACTGAGATTTGTCAGATTTGGAAGATCATGTTACTTCTGATTTTTTTTTTTATATACACTTCCCCAACTTGGTAATGAAGCTTTCTTAACTAATAAAAAGCATTCATGAATACTGTATGTTTATAATGTAGATTATAAAACTGAAATTTACAACTGGGCAATATGTGCTTTTATATTCCTCAACTTGGAATTCATTCATTCAATTCAATCGTATTTATTGATCACTTACTGTGTGCAGAGCGCTGTACTAAGCACTTGGAAAGTACAATTCGGCAACAGATAGAGACAATCCCTACCCAACAACAGGCTCACAGTCGAGAAGGGGGAGACAGAAAACAAAACAAAGCAAGTAGACAGACATCAATAGCACTAAAATAAATAGAATTATAGATATATGCACATTCATTCATTCATTCAATCGTATTTATTGAGCGCTTACTGTGTGCAGAGCACTGTACTAAGCGCTTGGGAAGTACAAGTTGGCAACATATAGAGACGGTCCCTACCCAACACTGGGCTCACAGTCTAGAAGGGAGACATTAATCATTAATAAAAGACACATCATTAATAAAAGAAAAGACACATCATTAATAAAAGAAATAGAATAATAAATATGTACAAATATACACAAGCACTGTGGGGTGGGGAAGGGGGTAGAGCAGAAGGAGGGAGTAGGGGTGATGGGAAGGGGAGGAGGAGGAGAGGAAAAGGGAGACTCAGTCTGGAAAGGCCTCCTGGAGGAGGTGAGTCGGACTTTGAAGGGAGGAAGAGAGCTAGTTTGGCAGATGTGAGGAGGGAGGGCATTCCACGCCAGATGTAGGACGTGGGCCAGGGGTTGACGGCGGGACAGGTGAGAATGAGGCACAGTGAGGAGGTTAGCAGCAGAAGAGCGGAGTGTGTGGGCTGGGCTGTAAAGGTGAGAAGGGAGGTGAGGTTGGAGGGAGAAAAGTGATGGAGCTTTTGCTTGATACGGAAATGGATAGGCACAACTGGAGATTTTTGAGGAGAGGGGTGAAATGCCCAGAGCATTTCTGTAGAAAGATAATCAGGGCAGCAGAGTGAAATATAGGCTGAGGCGAAGAGAGACAGGAGGTTGGAAGAGACTCTATGGAAAGCTACAGACTGAAATGTGTTCCAGTCCATATCTGGAAGAGTGTTTACATCATCAACAATCTCCAACAGGAACACAAAGCCGAAGGTAATAGTCAATCAATCAGTCAGTCAATCCATAGTATTTGTTAAGTGGCTATTGTGTGTGATGTACTCTATCAGGCTCTTGGAAGAGTATAATAGAGTTAGCAGACGTAGTGCCTGCCTTCAAGGAGCTTACTATCTAACAGAAGAGTCAGTCAAGTCAGTCACTTCCTGCACACCCAGAGCACTTGGGAGAGTACAATATAACAATATAACAGACATATTCCCTGTCCACAACGAGCTTATAGTCTAGAGGGGGAGATGGACATGACTATAAATAAATAAATGACAGATATGGACATAGGTGCTGTAGGGCTGGAAGGGGGGGATGAATAAAGGGAGCGAACCAGGACGATGCAGAAGAGAGTAGAAGAGGAAGAGAAGGATTTGTCGGGGAAGGTCTCTTAGAGGAGACATGCCTCCAATAAGGCTTTGAAGGTAGGGAAAGTGTCAGATATGAAGAGGGAGGGCATTCCAGTCCAGAGGCAGGATATGGGCCAGAGGTTGGCAGTGAGATAGATGAGATGGAGGTACAGTGAGAAGATTAGCTTTAGAGGAGTAAAAAGTACGGGCTGGGTTGTAGTAGGAGAGTAGCGTGGTAAGGTTGGAGGATACAAGTGCTTGGGAAAGTATATTAGAAGCATGAGACAAATTCCCTGTCCCCAAGGAGCTTGCACTCTACTGAACCCTGTAGTTTTTTCAGTTTTGGGGGTTTTTTCATGGTATTTGTTAAGTGCTTACTATATGTCAAGCCACTATTCTAAGTGCTGGGGCAGATACAAGTCAATCAGGTGAGACACAGTCCAATTAGGAGAGCAAACAGGTATTCAATCTCCATTCTACAGAGGAGGTAACTGAGGCACTGAGACGTAAAGTAACTTTCCTAAGGTCACACGAAAGGCAAGTAGAAGAGCCAGGATTAGAACCCAGGTCCTCAGGCTCCTAGGCTCTTGCTCTTTCCACTAGGCCATACCACTTCTCCTTTATTTATTCAGATAGACAAGGAGGTTGAAAACTGAGTCAAGGAGGTCAGTATGCCCATTGAGAAAGTAAAAGAGCACCACCATGGGTTCAAGGTTCAGATCAAACCAAAGGTCTACAGAGCAATTGAAATGACTGATCTTTTTCATGACTGTGAGGTCTGGATCTACCACAGATTCACATTTGACTTTAGAGCAGTTTTGCTAATGCCACTTATGTGCAATGCTCTATGTAAAGTAGAAAGACATAAGTTCATTCACTTGAACTTGTTGCATGCTTATTGGGTGTAAAGCACTGTACTAAGTGCTTGGGAAAGTATAATGTAATGATTAACAGACACATTCCCTGCCCACAATGAGCTTACAGTCTAGAGGAGACAGACATTAAAATGAATTTAAAAAATATAAATTACAGATGTGTATGTAACTGCATAGTGGAGTGGACAGAGGACAGTCCTGGGATTCAGAAGGTTGTGGGCTCTAATCCCGGCTCCACCACTTGTCTACTGTGTGACCTTGGGCAAGTCACTTCACTTCTCTGGGCCTCGGTTACCTCATCTGTAAAATGGGGATTGAGACTGTGAGCCACACGTGGGACAGGGACTGTGTCCAACCGTATTTGCTTGTTCCCACCCCCACGGTCAGTACAGTGCTTAGCACATGATAAGCACTTAACAAATACCATTATTATTATGTAGGCTTGGGGTCGGGCCCTAAACACCTTACACCTAAATCTACCAACCAATCAAGGGTTGATGGTATTTTTTCATTCATTCAATCATATTTATTGAGCGCTTACTGTGTGCAGAGCACTGTACTAAGCTCTTGGGAAGTACAAGTTGGCAAAATATATAGATGGTCCCTACCCAACGGCGGGCTCACAGGCTAGAAGGGGGAGGCAGACAACAAAACAAAACATGTAAACAGGTGTCAAAATCGTCAGAACAAATAGAATTAAAGGTATATGAACATTCATTCATTCAATTGTATTTATTGAGTGCTTACTGTGTGCAGAGCACTGTACTAAGCACTTGGGAAGTACAAGTTGGCAACATATAGAGACAGGCCCTACCCAACGGTGGGCTCACAGTCTAGAAGGGGGAGAGAGACAACAAAACAAAACATATTAACAAAATAAAATAAATAGAATAGTAAATATGTACAAGTAAAATAAATAGAGTAATAAATCTGTACAAACAAATATACAGGTGCTGTGGGGAGGGGAAGGAGGTAGGGCAGGGGGGATGGGGAGGGGGAGAGGAAGGAGGGGACTCAGTCTGGGAAGGCCTCCTGGAGGAGGTGAGCTCTCAGTAGGGATTTGAAGGGAGGAAGAGAGCTAGCTTGGCAGATGTGCGGAGGGAGGGCATTCCAGGCCAGGGGGAGGACATGGGGCGGGGGTCAACAGTGGGACAGGCGAGAACGAGGCACAGTGCAGAGGTTAGCGGCAGAGGAGCAGAGGGTGTGGGCTGGGCTGTAGAAGGAAAGAAGGGAGGTGAGGTAGGAGGGGGCGAGGTGATGGAGAGCCTTGAAGCTGAGAGTGAGGAATTTTTGCCTGATGCGTAAGTTGACTTGTAGCCACTGGAGATTTTTGAGGAGGGGAGTAACATGCCCAGAGCCTTTCTGCACAAAGATCAATCAATCAATCAATCAATCGTATTTATTGAGTGCTTACTGTGTGCAGAGCACTGTACTAAGCGCTTGGGAAGTACAAGTTCGCAACATATAGAGACAGTCCCTACCCAACAGTGGGCTCACAGTCTAGAAGGCAGCAGCGTGAAGTATAGATTGAAGTGGGGAGAGACAGGAGGATGGGAGATCAGAGAGGAGGCTGATGCAGTAATCCAGTCAGGATAGGATGAGAGATTGAACCAGCAGGGTAGCGATTTAGATGGAGAGGAAAGGGCGGATCTTGGCAATGTTGCAGAGGTGAGACCGGCAGGTTTTGGTGATGGATTGGATGTGAGGGGTGAATGAGAGAGCAGAGTCGAGGATGACACCAAGGTTGTGGGCTTGTGAGATGGGAAGGATGGTAGTGCCGTCAACAGTAATGGGAAAGTCAGGGAGAGGGCAGGGTTTGGGAGGGAAGATAAGGAGTTCAGTCTTGGACATATTGAGTTTTAGATAGCAGGCAGACATCCAGATGGAGATGTCTTGAAGGCAGGAGGAAACACGAGCCTGAAGGGGGGAGAGAGAGCAGGGGCAGAGATGTAGATTTGGGTGTCATCAGCATAGAGATGATAGTTGAAGCCATGGAAGCGAATAGAGAACAGAAGGGAACCAAGAACTGACACCTGAAGAACCCCTACAGTAAGGAGATGGGAGGGGGAGGAGGAGCCCACAAAAGAGACTGAGAATGAACGGCCGGAGAGATGAGGAGAACCAGGAGAGGACAGAGTCTGTGAAGCCAAGGTTGGATAGCGTGTTGAGGAGAAAGGGGTGGTACACCGTGTCGAAGGCAGCTGAGCGGTCGAGGAGGATTAGGATAGAGTAGGGGCCATTGGATTTGGCAAGCAGGAGGTCATTGGTGACCTTTGAGAGGGCAGTTTCGGTGGAGTGTAGGGGACAGAAACCAGATTGGAGGGGGTCAAGGAGAGAGTTGGCATTGAGGAATTCGAGGCAGTGTGTGTAGATGACTCGTTCTAGGAGTTTGGAAAGGAAGGGTAGGAGGGAGATAGGGCGATAACTAGAAGGGGAGGTGGGGTCAAGAGAGGGATTTTTTAGGATGGGGAGACGTGGGGATGTTTGAAGGCAGAGTTGAAGGAACCAGTGGAGAGTGAGCGGTTGAAGATGGAAGTTAAGGAGGGGAGGAGGGAAGGGGTGAGAGATTTGATAAGATGAGAGGGAATGGCGTCTGAAGCACAGGTGGATCGAGTAGCACTTGAGAGGAGGGAGGAGATTCATTCATTCATTCATTCATTCAATCGTATTTATTGAGCGCTTACTGTGTGCAGAGCACTGTACTAAGTGCTTGGGAAGTACAAGTTGGCAACATATAGAGACGGTCCCTACCCAACAACGGGCTCACAGTCTAGAAGGGGGAGACAGACAACAAAACAAAACATGTGAACAGGTGAGAAGTCATCAGAATAAATAGAAGTAAAGCTAGATGCACATCATTAACAAAATAAAATAAATAGAATAATAAATATGTACAAGTAAAATAAATAGAGTAATAAATCTGTACAAACATACATACAGGTGCTGTGGGGAGGGGAAGGACGTAGGGCGGAGGGGCTGGGGAGGGGGAGAGGAAAGAGGGGGCTCAGTCTGGGAAGGCCTCCTGGAGGAGGTGAGCTCTCAGTAGGGCCTTGAAGGGAGGAAGAGAGTTAGCTTGGCAGATGTGCGAAGAGAGGGCATTCCAGGCCAGGGGGAGGACATGGGCCGGGGGTAGACGGTGGGACAGGCGAGAACAAGGCACGGTGAGGAGGTTAGCGGCAGAGGAGCGGAGGGTGCAGGCTGGGCTGGAGAAGGGAAGAAGGGAGATGAGGTAGGAGGGGGCAAGGTGAAGAAGAGCCTTGAAGCCAAGAGTGAGGAGTTTTTGCCTGATGCGTAGGTTGACTGGTATTCACTGGAGATTTTTGAGGAGGGGAGTAATATGCCCAGGGTGTTTCTGCACAAAGATGATCCGGGCAGCAGAGTGAAGTAAAGACTGAAGTGGTGAGAGACAGGGGGATGGGAGATCAGAGAGGGGGCTGATGCAGCAATCCGGTCGAGATAGGATGAGAGATTGAACCAGCAGGGTAGCGGTTTGGATGGAGAGGAAATGAGAGCTCATCTGAAGATACTGCTTGGAAGGATGGGAGAGTAGCGGAGAGGGTTGGGAGCTGGGGGGATGGAGAAGGGGGAGGGGTGACTTTGGGGAGCTCAAACCTGATGGAGTTAATAGACATGATGGAGTTAATTATTTATTTATTATTATTTATTTATTGAGTGCTTACTGTGCGCCGAGCACCGTATTAAGCACTTGGGAGAGTATGATTCAACAGAGTCAGCAGACACGTTCCCTGCCCATAGAGAGCTTACAGTCTAGAGGGGGAGATGGATACTAAAATACATTACAGACATGTACGTAAGTGGTGTGTAGTAAGAGCTTCATAAAATACAACAGAAGCATAATGAGGGTCTCTGCACACAAGCTACTTGCACATTAATCCGGTGTAAATCACAACACATCTCGCCTCGGCCCTTCTTGCAAAGGAAAGCCCTATTTAGAGAATTGTTGGCAAGAACTTCCAGGAAGAAATCTTAAAGGAAGCTACTGGGATCAAAAGTGCCCCTTTAAAGGCACCCCAATAAGCATGATCCAGTAACCTTTTTTAAAATAAATAAAAAAAAAAGAACTGAGAAAAGTATTTTAAAATATTCCCCAAGATGGTCCTCGGATAAACATACCCAAAAAAACGGTGCTATAGCAAAAGCATCCATCACATTGCGCCCTGGAAAAAAGCTCCCATTGGCTTTTCATTATTTTTCCTGTCATTCCTTGTTCCAGATTTTCTTAAAAAGTGGATTTTAGGTCCTAAAGAAACATGCCAAACTCCGTAGTCACAAATCAAATGAGTAGAAAGATCAATTCATTTAGCACAGAAAATTGTATAAACGAGTAATTTTAATAGCAATTTCTCTACAACCCAGCATCAACATATTGTGAGCTGAAATGAAAATGGATTACAGTATCTTAAAATTAAAAATGGATCTGGATACATATTTCCCAAGATATTCTTCTGCCACATAATATTTAACCAATCCTCGGCCTCCTTTTATTACTATTGATGGAACTGAAAATCATTTAGAAATAAATGATCAATATTAGAATCGCCTCAGTTTGACCTCTGCTGGGTTAACCTTTGACATTTGAAATCACACGTCCATATCTGTGATTACATTTAATCTGATTTTTAGCATATGTTTCAGCCAGAATATCTCAATGATCTTGAAATCCATTATAATCTTGTTCCACCCTGCATTGCCTAGCATCATTAATTCATCAGGATTAATTCACAGTGTCAAGATGATGATTGTGGGCAATTCCAAATAATATCAATAATTTTTTTTTATTTTGGGTGCCACCTCCCAGAAACTATAACTAGTTTAGAAGCTTGGGAAGTGTACCTAAAGAAGTCCTATTTTTCTTCATTCATCCATCTTGTAATGAAATGCCCATTTTTCTGGCCACTAAATAATTTGTCCAGAACAAAATTGGAGTTGGACAGGTGTGCCTTTAAAGTTTCAGCTGCAACGAGTTGCTCAAAGATCATAATCATGGGTTAATCCATTGAATGGACTATTTTGTTCACAATAATAATAATAATTGTGGTATTTGTTAAGTGCTTACTATGTGCCAAACAAGCAAATTGGGTTGGACACAGTACCTGTCCCACATGGAGCTCACAGTCCTAATTCCCATTTTACAGATGGGGGAACTGAGGCTCAGAAAAGTGAAGTGACTTGTCCAATCAGTAGCAAGCCTTGAGCACTTATTGGGTAGCAATTGTGGTATTTGTTAAGTGCTCACTAGGGGTCAAGCACTGTACTAAGCACTGGGGCAGATACAATGTATGCAGATCGGACACAGTCCCTGTGCTCCATGTAGCTCCCCACTTAATGGATTGGGAGAACAAGTACTCAATTCTCACTTTCCAGTTGAGGAAACCAAGGTATAGGAGAGTTAAGTGAGTTGTCCAAAGTCACACAGCAGGCAAGTGGTGTAGCCAGTATTAGGTCTCCTGGCTTCCACTAGCCATGCCAATTTACTGTGTGTACTACTTACTGTGAGCCCCAGGTGGGACAGTGACTCTGTCCAACCCGATTACCTTGTATCTACCCCCGTGCTTAGAACATTGCCAGTGAAGGGTACCCACTGTTGGGTAGGGACTGTCTATATATGTGGCCAATTTGTACTTCCCAAGCGCTTAGTACAGTGCTCTGCACATAGTAAGCGCTCAATAAATATGATTGATGATGACAAAGCTCTTGGGAGAGACCAGTAGACATTTAGGAGAAAAAGGTCCCTGCCTTCCAGAAGCTTACAATCATTTCACATAGCGTGAAGCCACTTGCAATCCACATCATCTTTATCAATGGTATTTATGGAGCACTGACTATTCATTCAATTGTATTTATTGAGCGCTTACTGTGTGCAGAGCACTGTACTAAGCACTTGGGAAGTACAAGTTGGCAACATATAGAGACGGTCCCTACCCAACAGTGGGCTCACAGTCTAGAAGACTAACTATGTGAAGGGCACTGTAATAAGCACTTTTATAGTATTTGCTAAGTGCTTACTATGTTCCAGGCATTGAAATAAGTGCTGGGAAGGGTACAAGCAAATCAGGTTGGACACAGTCCCTTGTCCCACGTGGGGCTCACAGTCTTAATCACCATTTTACAGATTAATAAACTGAGGCCCAGAGAAGTGAAGTGACCTGCCCAAGGTCATATAGCAGACAAGTGGCAGAGCTGGGATTAGAACCCAGGTCCTTCTCATTGCCAGGCCTGTGCTCTATCCACTAGGCCATGCTTGAGAAAGTGCAACAGAGCTGGCAGACGCATTCCCTGCCCACAACAAACTTGCAGTCTAGAGGTCTAACAGGTTTTCTCTCGCCCGAGGAGATGGATACATTTCTAAGAAATCAAATTACAATCCGGACTCTGTGGAGAGTTTTTTAGTGAATGTGTAGGAGGATAAAGGGGAGGTCGTTTCCCAGTGAAATTTGTGGAAAGTAGTGTAGAAGTAAATAAAGAAGTCAGGAAATTAGAATGGAAATCCTCAAAACAAAAATTAGAAAAACTAAATGATAGGCTAATGAAATAAATGCCCTTTGAAATCTGCAAGAGGTCAGTTTTCTATGCTAATGAAGGATTTCCATGAGAATACTTTAGCATTTGGATGAAGCATATGGAAATGAGACGTTTATTAAAACAGAAATGGAAATGCTTTAGGGGTAGAATAAGAAAAGGAAATAAATCTTGGGCATCCAAGACTAAAAAGGATGAAGTCCCTGTTAAAGAAATCAGAAGTAAAGCAGAATTTGGGAAACTTCTCTCTATTCACATCATTTTATATTATAGCTATTACTGCGTTTATAATAGGCAAACTAAACGGCATAACATCGTTAATACTTAGATGAATACAATTTGGACAGATTCCCTTAGAGGGAAAACAGAGGTCCCCACCGAAAAATATAATAATAATAACAATAATTATATAACTTGCTAAGGGCTTATTCTGTGCCAAGCACTGCTCTAAGCACTGGGGTAAATGCAAGGTTGGACACACACCCTGACCTGTATTGGGCTCACACTCTTAATCCTCATTTTTTACAGATGAGGTAATTGAGGCCCAAAGAAGTTAAGTCACTTGCCCAAGGTCACACAGCAGACAAGTGGTGGAGCCACATGGGATTAGAACCCCTGACTCTGAGAAGCAGTATGGTCTAGTGGAGAGCGCATAGGATCAGGAGTCAGAAGATGTGGGCTCTAATCGCGGCTCTACCCCTTGTCAGCTGTGGGACCTTGGCCAGTCACTTCACTTTTCTGTGTCTCGGTTACCTCATCTGTAAAATGGGGATTAAGACTGTGAGGCTCATGTGGAACAACCTGATTACCTTGTATCTACCCCAGCGCTTAGAACAGTCCTTGGCACATAATAAGTGCTTAATTAATACCATTATTATCATTATTATTATTATTATTATTATTATTATCCTTGTGCCATCAAAATTCAGCCCAAAGTGAAGGTTCATAGAATCCTTAGGGGGTCCCTCCTTTATGGGTATCTCCCACTCCCTACTGCATCAACACTGCACTTGGATTTGCACCCTTTACTCATCCCTCCCTCAGCCCCACAACATTTACATCCATATCCATCATTTATTTATTTCTAGTCACATCTGTCTCCCGCTCAGGACTGTAAGCGCATTGTGGGCAGGGAATGTGTCTACCAACTTTGTTGTATTGTACTCTCCCAAGAGCTCGGAACAGTGCTCTGCACACAATAGTAAGCCCGGTGTGGGTGGGGATTGTCTCTCTTTATTGCTGAATTGTACTTTCCAAGCACTTAGTATAGTGCTCTGCACACAGTAAGTGCTCAGTAAATACGATGGAATAAATGAATGAATGAATGAAGCATTCAATAAATATGATTGATTGATTGATTGATTGATTGATGACCTCCCCAAATTGGCATCTTCAACTCTACCTCTGGCTTCAGGACATATTCAACATCCAGTGGCAAGATTGGGACACAGATAGTAAGCTAATCAGGTTGGACACAGTCCCTGTCCCCCATGGGACTCACAGTCTCAATCCCCATTTTACGGATGAGGGAATTGAGGCCCAGAGAAGTGAAACAACTCACCCAAAGTCACACAGCAGACAAGTGGTGGAGCCGGGATTAGAACCCAGTTCCTTCTGACTCCCAAGCTTGTGCTGTAGCCACTAGGTGACACTGCTTCTCACCGGTTCCATCTTTTCCTGCTTCAGCATTGGAATGGAATTAAATCAATCAGTGGAATTGTATGAGCACTTACCGTGTACCAAGCCCTGAACTGTGTATTTGGGAAAGTAAATACAATAGAGTTGGTAGACTGCCCTCAAGGAGCTTACAGATAATAATGATGGTATTTGTTAAGCACTTACTTTGTGTCAGGCACTGTTCTAAGCACTGGGGTAGATATAAGGTAATCAGGTTGGACACAGTCCCTGTCCCAAATGGGGCTCACAGTCATAATCCCCATCTTACAGATGAGGTAACTGAGGCACAGGGACGGTAAGTGACTTGCCCAAAGTCACACAACAGGCAAGTGGTGGAGCTGGGATTAGAATCCAGGTCCTTTTGACTCCTAGGCCTGGGCTCTATCCACTAGGCCATGCTGCTTCCACATGAACAGGATATATGACTATGATATAAATTTCCCCATGAGGGCCCAGGCAGCTTCAAAAGTCTTCACCTTTACCTGGTTCATTTGGTCACTCTCCAGGGGAAAAATGCTCTTGGGGGAGTGGGGAAGAAATGACACTCAATAAATACAACTGATTGATTGATTGGGGCCACAGCAGAGTTCAAAATGCCGCCATCTTTTTAGATGGGGCCAATAGCCACCTCTAAGTGAGGTTTACCCCACTATCTTTGAATTTGTAGGTGGTAGGGAAAACAGCCCAGCACCTCAGGAAGTATTGATTCCTGTGGTAGATACCCACCCTCACCCCACACTGACTGATTCAGAGTCATGTATTTCCCATCATGCCTCATCTTTACCAACTGTTGCCCTCTCAGTTCTAAAGGATACCCCCCACAAACACGCACACACACATACACACACACACTCTCTCTCTCTCTCTCTCTCTCTCTCTCTCTCTCTCTCTCTCTCTCTCTCTCTCTCTCTCTCTCTCTCCCCACCTACTGCATTAGTATTCAGGATCTTGGAAGTACTGCTGTAGAGAATGCTTTTAGCCTCAGTACTGACACTTGGAATACAGTGATAACATTATGAGTATACTAGCCTTAGTGCCTCAAGAAGAAAATACAATTTCTGGCTCATCAAGTTTTATTGATAAAACCCAGATGTAGTTACAGTATTCATATGACTTTCTGGATTCCTTTTTTTGTCTTTTTGCTGTTTTGCCATTTTTACATAATCTCTGTGCCCTCGGTATTGGATAAGCAATCATTTCAGATATGTTCAAATGATCGAAGATTAGAATTTTTTTCATTTTTCATCATTTTTTTAACTACTGCTGTTATGACTTGTTTTGAAAACTTTCTTGAATCCAGGGAAAAAGAGTAGTTCTTGAAATGATCACTCACTTCTCCCTTCTATTTATTTATTTATATCCATCTCTGTCTTCCCTTCTAGACTATAAGCTCCTTGGAGGCAGGGAAAATGTCTACCAGCTCCATTGTACTCCCCCAAGTGCTTAGTCCAGTGCTCTGCACACAGTATGCACTCAGTAAATGCAACTGATTGATTGATTTTCCACCTCCTTCCTCTGCCTCCTGCACCTCTTCCCAACATGCAACCATACACCCATGAAAGTAGTCCAGGCTGAGCTCTGAGCAAGACATGTCGATAGTAATAATAATAATTAATAATTATGGCATTCATTAAGCGCTTACTATGTGCCAGGCACTATACTAAGTGCCGGAGTGGATACAAGCAAATTGGGTTGGACACAGTCTTAATCCCCATTTTCCAGATGAGGAAAATGAGGCACAGAGAAATGAAGTGACTTTCCCAAGGCCACACAGCAGACAAGTGGCAGTGCCAGGATTAGAACCCATGACCTTCTGACTCCCAGGCCTGCGCTCTATCCACTACACCATGCTGCTTTCCTAGAGAGGTTTTTTCCCTCTATGCTATAAACTCGTTGTGGACAGGGAATGTGTCTGCTCACTGTCAAAAGGTACTCTCCCAAGTGCTTAGTACACAGTAAGTGCTCAATAAATAAGATTGAATGAACAAATGAATGAATGAGTTTTGCCTTTTCTCTAGGCACTGTGCTTCCATCACCTTGTTCCAATAAGATTCATTGAGAGCCCCTTGGGAGCAGCGCATTGTACAAGAGAAGCAGCAGCATGGCATAGTGAATAGTGCTTTGCACATAGTAAGCGCTTAATAAATGCCATCTTTAATAGAGCAGGGGCCTGGGAGTAAGAAGGTCATGGGTTTTAATCCTGTCTCCACCACTTGTCTGCTGTGTGATCTTGGGCAAGTCACTTCACTTCTCTGGGCCTCAGTTACCTCATCTGTAAAATGGGGATCAAGACTGTGAGCCCCATGTGGGACAGGGACTGTGTCCAACCCAATTCACTTGTATCCACCCCAGCGCTTAATACAGTGCCTGGTGCATAGTAAGCGCTGAACAAATATAGCACTGAACAAGTAGAAGCAGCGTGGCTCAGTGGAAAGAGCATGGGTTTTGGAGTCAGAGGTCATGGGTTCAAATCCAGGCTCTGCCAATTTTCAGCTGTGTGGCTTTGGGCAAATCACTTAACTTCTCTATGCCTCAGTTACCTCATATGTAAAATGGGAATTAAGACTGTGAGCCCCCCGTGGGACAACCTGATCACCTTGTAACCTCCCCAGCGCTAAGAACAGTGCTTTGCACATAGTAAGTGCTTAATAAATGCCATTATTATTATTATTATTATTAACCACAAGACATAATAATAATGATGGTACTTGTTAAGTGCTCACTATGGGCCAAGCACTGTTCTAAGCACTGGGGTAGATACAAAGTATGTTCACTGCCCACAGGGAGCATCAACTCAATCAATCAATCAGCCAGTCAATGGCATTTATTGACTGCTATGTGCAGAGCACTGTACTAAGCGCTTGGGAGAGTACAATATGACAGACTGAGTGGACATGTTCCCTGCCCTAGAACTTACAGTCTAGAGGGGGATACAGACATTAGGTTGAATAAGTAATTTATAATATATAATTTAAAGATAGGTGCATAAGTGGGACTGGGGGTGGGGCAAATAGCAAATGTCCAAAGGCCACAGATTGAAGGGCATAGACAATACAGAAGGGAAAGCGAGCCCGGGCAAAGAGGGCTTAATTAGGGAAGGCCTCTTGGAGGAGATGTGACCTTAATAATGCTTCGAAGGTGGGGAGAATGGTGGTCTGGTATAATATGGAGGTGGGAGGAGTTCCGGGCTAGCGGGAGGACGTCTCAAAGGGGTCGGTGGCACGATAGATGAGATCGGGAAAGTGATAATGTATGAAATCACCAACTAACAATAATGATAATGGTATTTGTTAAGTGCTTACTATGTGCCAGGCACCGTTCTAAGCACAAGGGTGGGTACAGGCAAATCGGGTTGGACACAGTCCAACTTGCCCAAGTTCACACAGCAGACAAGTGGCAGAGCCAGGATAAGAACTCCTAGGCCCATGCTCTATAACAATGATGGCATTTGTTAAGTGCTTACTATATGCGAAGCACTGTTCTAAGTGCTTGGGGGGGATACAAGGTGATCAGGTTGTCCCATGTGGGGCTCACAGTCTTAATCCCCATTTTACAGATGAGGTAACTGAGGCCCAGAGAAGTTAAGTGACTTGCCCAAAGTCACACAGCTAAGTGGCGGAGCCGGGATTAGAACCCATGACCTCTGGCTCCCAAGCCCGTGCTCTTTCCACTGAACCACACTGCTTCCACACTATGACTTGGATGAAAGTATTTCCTGAACTGCTTTAAGAGATACTTTGATCATCTCAACAGGAGGGCAACATAACCCCAGTTTTCCATTCGATTTCCATCCGGAAATACACATTCTTCTAATATGGATTTCTTTACTATTTACCAACATTAGCACAAGATTGGTTGCTGTAACACCAACTATCCTTTGGAAGTGGAACTAAGAGAATGAAGGAAAGGAGGAAAAGTTCATCTAGGGAGGACATATCTTGGGAGACAAAAGGCCTCTAATTTCCAGAAATGATAAGGCACATAAGTCACTCCAGGGGTTACAGCTCTTTTGAATTCAGAATGTTCTCTCTGCCATTCTCTCCTTCCTCCTCCTTCACTCCCTTTCACTCATCTTGTCCTTCACCTTCCCTCTTCCCCTCTGCTTCCTCCTCTCTTTCCTTAATTCCCCTCCTCTCTTTTTTTTAAATGGTATTTGTTAAGCGCTTACTATGTGCCAAGGTCTGTACTAAGCCCTGGGGTAGATACAAGCTAATCAGGTTGGACAGAGTCCATGTCCCACATGGGGCTCACAGTCTTAATCCCCATTGTACAGATGAGGGACCTGAGGCCCAGAGAAGTGAAGTGTCTTGCCCAAAGTCACACAGCAGACAAGTGTCGGAGCCTGGATTAGAACCCAGGTCCTTCTGACTTTCCCTCCCTTTTCTTCCTCTCTTCTTTCCTCCCACCTTCCCAACTTCTTCACTTCCTCGTAAAAAACGATACTGTGGTGGGAGATTTAATCAGATGCTGACCCTGGTAGAACCTTGCTTATCTCAGAACCTTTGTGTGTGGAATGGGATGGGATTGGGGATGTTTCAGGAATTCTGGATGGAATTGGGATTTGGCTTTAGCTTCTCCCCTTTCTCTGCATATAAAACTCCTTTGTGGGCCACAGCTCTGAATCTTCTGAATCTTCGGGAACATCAAGAGAGGTCGTGGAGGTCTTTCACACCCAGCCTCCCTTGGGATCCCGAGCATAGCAGGCTCACGCTGGTGTGTCCATCCAAATCCAAGTCGTCTTTATAGTCATGCAGCTAGGAATCACGCTCCAATCTGAGGTGACAGTCCAATGCTTACTAACCTGTTATTGCTTGTTTGAAAATGAATGTTGATCTGGCCTCCTATCTCGTATAAATGGAGAAAGAAGTGGCAACCAGCAATTTCAGCACAGCCTGGAAAGGAATAATCATAATAATAATAATAGTTGTATTTGTTAAGTGCTTATTATGTGTCAAGCATTGTTCTAAGAGCTAGGAGTAGATGCAAGATAATCAGGTAAGACACAGTTCCTGTCCCACACAGGAGTCATAATCTAAGAAGGAGGGAGAACAGGCATTATATCCCCATTTTACAGATGAGGTAACTGAGACACAGAGAGGTAAAGTGACTCACCCAAGGTCACATAGTAGGTTCATGGTGACTTCCAGGACTGTGATCTCTCCAGATCTGGCACCAAGGCCAGAAGCATCATGGCCTACTGGATAAAGCACGGGTCTGGGAATCAGAAGGACCTGGATTCTGATCCCGGCTCCTCCACTTGTCTGCCGTGTGACCTTGGGCAAGTCAATTATTATTGTACTATACCAAGCACTTAGTACAGTGCTCTACACCCAGTAAGTGCTCAATAAACATGATTGAATGAACTTCACTGCTGTGTGTCTCAGTTGCCTCATCTGTAAAATGGGGATTCAGAGTGTGAGCCCCATGTGGGACATGGCCCATGTCCAACCTGATTATCTTGTATCTACCCCAGAGCTCAGAACAGTGCCTGGAACACAGTAAGTAATTTTAAAGTAATAAAGTAATAAAATTTAAAGTAATAAAATTTAAAAAGCAGCCATGTAGACTGTACGCCCATTGTGGGCAGGGATTGTCTCTCTTTATTGCTGAATTATTCATTCAATCATACTTATTGAGTGCTTACTGTGTGCAGAGCACGGTACTAAGCGCTTGGAAAGTACAATTTGGCAAAAGATAGAGACAATCCCTATCCAACAGTGGGCTCACAGTCTAGAAGGGGGGAGACAGTCAACAAGATAAAACAAGTAGACAGGCATCAATAGCATCAAAATAACCATGATAATAATAATAATAGCATTTGTTAAGCGCTTACTATGTGCAAAGCACTGTTCTAAGCGCTGGGGAGGATACAAGGTGTTCAGGTTGTCCCAAATGGGGCTCACAGTCTTAATCCCCATTTTACAGATGAGGTGGCCCAGAGAAGTTAAGTGACTTGCCCAAAGTCACACAGCGGACAATTGGTGGAGCCAGGATTTGAACCCATGACCTCTGACTCCCAAGCCCGGGCTCTTTCCATTGAGCCACGCTGCTTCTACTTTCCAAGTGCTTAGTACAGTGCTCTGCATGCAGTAAGCGCTCAATAAATACGATTGAATGAATGAATGAATGAATGAATGCAGGAGGGAACTAGGCTTTTGAATTGCCCCAGACTGTCTTATCCTGGTTCTGTTTTCATTCTGTTTTCATTCTGTTTTCTTTTCATTCACGCCCGTTGTTGGGTAGGGACCGTCTCTATATGTTGCCGACTTGTACTTCCCAAGCGCTTAGTACAGTGCTCTGCACACAGTAAGCACTAATAAATGCGATTGAATGGATGAATGAATGAATGAATGAATGAATGAATGAATATGTGGCCCAAGGTAGAGGACCCAACAGAGAATAGTAAACTGAACAAGTACAGAGAATTCTCCTCATGGGTGGAGCTAAAATGGAGTTTGGGAGTTCTGAGAAGCAGTGTGGATTAGTGGATAGAGCTCGGGTCTGGGAAGCAGAAGGACCAGGGTTCTAATCCCGGCTCCGTGGCTTGTCTGCTGTGTGACTTTGGGCAAGTCACTTCACTTCTCTGGGCTTCAGTTCCCTCACCTGTAAAATGGGGATTAAGACTGTGAACCCCATGGGGACAGGGATGGTGTCCCACCTGATTAACTTCATTCAATCGTATTTGTTGAGCACTTACTGTGTGTGAAGCACTGTACTAAGAGCTTGGGAGAGTACAATATAACAAATAGACACATTCCTACCCACAATGAGCTCACAGTCTAGAGGGGGAGACAGACATTGATATAAGTAAAGAAATAGATAAATAAATTACAGATATATAATATGTGCTATGGGAATGGGAGGGAGGATGAATGGTGTAAGAGCCGCACTGAAGGGAGTGGGAGGAGAGGAAAGCTTAGTCAGGGAAGGCTTCTTGGAGGAGATGTGCCTTCAATAAGGTTTTGAAGTGGAGCAGAGCAATTATCTACCTGCTATGAGGAGGGAGGGCATTCCAGGCCAGAGGTAGGATGTGGGCCAGAGATCGGCAGCTAGATAGAGGAGATCGAGGTACAGCGAGAGGGTTAGAATCAGAGATAAGAAGTGTGCGGGCTGGGTTGGAGTAGGAGAGTAGCGAGGTGAGGTAGGAGGGGGTAAGGTGGTGGACTGCTTTAAAGCCAATGGTGAGCAGTTTTTGTTTGATGCAGAGGTAGGTGGGCAACCCCTGGAGGCTGTGAGCCCACTGTTGGGTAGGGACTGTCTCTATATGTTGCCAACTTGTACTTCCCAAGCGCTTAGTACAGTGCTCTGCACACAGTAAGTGCTCAATAAATACGATTGATTGATTGATTGATTCAGGAGGAGGGAAACATGGTCTGAATGTTTTTGAAGGAAAATGACTGGGGAAGCAGAATGGAGTGTGGACTGGAGTGGGGAGAGACAGGAGGCAGGGAGGTCAGCGAGGAGGCTGATACAATAATAAAGGCAGGATAGGATAAGTGGCTTAATGACCACAACACTTAGCACAGTGATAGGCACATAATAAGTGCCTGACAAGTGCCATAATTATTATTATTGCCGAGTCCAAAAAACAAATCAAGTCGGAGCAACACGGCACAAGGGGGTTTTATTGCAATCTTTAATACGGAACTGTAGGTGAGGACCCACAGGGCTTGCTGCCCTGGAAAGCGCGAAGGCAGGAGAGGGAGGGAGGAAGGGAAGGAGGGAAGGAGGGAGGGTGTGCCAGTCCGTAGTGGGCGTGGCCTTCCTTCCCCCCGACCCCAGCAGGATCCAGCCTGCTGAGCTGACCGCAGGGTGGGCCTGAAAGTGACGACAGGGGAAGGGTGCGGCTGAAGCGGGATTTAGGGGAAACAGGGTAGAGTAGTGCAAAATGGAGACTCAAAACAAAATGGAGGAAGGCTGGTCAAAACAAAATGGAGGAAGGCTGGTCAAGAGTTGGTTTCCACATTATTATTCTTGCAGCACATAGAGGCCCAGAGGAAAGAGCACGGACATGGGAGTCAGAGGCTTGGGCTTTATGCTCACCTTACAGCATAAGCCCTTAGTACAGTGTTCAGTACTCAGAAAGCACTCAATAAATAGTGCTAATTAATTTAAAGTAAATCTTTGAGGAATTCCCCAATCACTGTCAATCAATCAATCATATTTACTGTATGCTTGCTGTGTGCAGAGCACTGTACTAAGTGCTTGGGAGACTACAATATAACAGGGTTGGTAGACATGTTCCCTGCCCACAGTGACCCAGACTGACTTTAGGATACCTCTGTGGACTAGAAACCACTTACAGCACTTCTGCACTGTGGCTTACTGGAAAGAACCCTGGCTTGGGAGTCAGAGGTTGTGGGTTCTAATCCCAGCTCCGCCATTTGTCAGCTGTGTGACTTTGGGCAAGCCACTTCACTTCTCTGAGCCTCAGTTACCTCAACTCTAAAATGGGGATTAAGACTGTGAGCCCCACGTGGGAAAGCCTGATTACCTTTTATCTCCCCCAGCGCTTAGTACAGTGCCTGGCACATAGTAAGCACTTAGCAAATACTATCATTATTACAATACAACAATAAATAGATGCATTCCCTGCCCACAATAAATTTACAGCCTGGGGGTGGGGTGGGGGGACGATGGACATAAATATAAATAAATAAATTATAGATATGTACATAAGCGCTTTGGGGCTGGGAGAGGGGAATAGTAAAGGGAACAAGTCAGGGTGACGCAGAAGGAAGTAGGAGATGAAGAAAGGTGGGGCTTAGTCTGGGAAGACGTCTTGGAGGAGAAGTGCCTTCAATAAACCTTCAGGGCGGGGGGAGTAGTTGCCTGTTGGATGTGAGGAGTGAGGGCATTCCAGGCCAGAGGCAGAACGTGGGCCAGGGCTTGGCGGTGAGAGAGGTGAGATGGAGGCACAGTGAGAAGATTAGCACTAGAGCAGCAAAGTGTGCAGGCTGGGTTGTAGAAGGAGAGAAGAGGGTTTAGGTTGAAGGGGGCAAAGTGGTGGACTGCTTTAAAACCAATGGTGAGGAGTTTTTGTTTGATACAGAGGTGGACAGGCAACAACTGGAATTTTCTGAGGAGCGGGGTGACATGTCCTGATCGTTTTTGTAATAATAATAATCATGGTGTTTGTTAAGCGCTTACCCTGTGCCAAGCACTGTTCTAAGCACTGGGGTAGATACAAGGTAATCAGGTTGTCCCACGTGGGGCTCACAGTCTTAATCCCCATTTTACAGATGAGGGAACTGATGCACAGAGAAGTTACCCAAAGTCACACAGCAGACAAGTGGCAGAGTCGAGATTAGAACCCACGTGCTCTGACTCCCAAGTCTGAGTTCTTGCCACTAGACTACACTACTTCTCTGATCAGGGCAGCAAAGTGAAGTATGGGAGAGCACACACAATCTCAATCCCCATTTTGCAGATGAGGGAACCGAGGTCCAGAGAAGTGATGTGACTTTCCCGAGGTCACACAGAAGACAGGTGGCAGAGATGGGATTAGAACCCAGGTCCTCTGACTTCCAGGCCTGAGCTCTTTCCACTAGGCCTGAATCAGTTTCCAGGGTCCTCCCCGCTCCCTTCATTTCATCCCTTGTCACGGGTTTGCTGCTTCTCCAGTGGCTGCTGTTTCTCCCGCCGTGGGGCTGGGCTTCTCTGTGGCGATGGCAAACGGAGGGGTGTGGGCATCACTTTGGATGGAGCTACCAACAACTGAGGCCTCTTGGGAAATCCCTGGGCTGGCAAGACTTGACTGGGACGTGACGGTGGCTAAATCGAAAGAGCATATGGAACAGGGTTCTAGTCTCAGGTCCACCACTGGCCCGCTGTGTGTGACCAGGGACATCACTTAACCTCTCTGGGCCTCATTTTCCCCATTTGATCAAATGGGGAGGAGACTCAGATTGAGAAGCCCCTCCGTGGGTTAGGGGCTGTGTATCATCTGAGTATCTTCTATCTAGCCCAGTGCTTAGCATGGGATTTGGCAGATAGTAAGAGCGTTCAATAAATGGCGTAATGGGCAAACTGATGCGGTGAACCTTCAGTGGCAAAGATGGGCTTGGTGCTAAAGGGGAAGGTTTAGTCTGCCAGGCACGAAGTTTCCCGACAAGTTTGGGTCAAAACCAATATTTTCTATGGAAAAATCTCTCTGCCTAGATCACTTAGCCTCAGTAGATATAGGAAGAGGGACTCCGTTATTTAGGCAGTTTGTCAGTCTGAACCGGGGGCTCCATGTCTCCATGTGAAATTTTCTTTCTTTCTGCTTTTCAAATTCAAACCTCAGACTCAAGAATTCATGTCAATTTTCCCCAAACTATTCATTTGCATCTGTCCTCTTTCATTTCCATCATTCTCTCCACCTCTTACAGTCACTTGTTTGGTTTTTGAATAACAGAATAATGAAGAGAGAGAGAGAGAGAGAGAGAGAGAGAGAGTGCCCATGCATGTAGGTGGGTAACAGGGGGTGGAGGAGTGAGGCAGAGTGTTTGTCAAAGCATTATTACACTTCTGAACAGAAGCCGGTGTGTCCTAGGGATGGGACAGTATCAAAGCAAGATTTACAACTTGATCTGTCACTTTATCAGGTGGGAAGATGTGTCAGGCTCTAGGGAATCGATGCTAGGAAGGGAAATCGCAGAAGGAGATACAAAATTAAATCCATCAGGTCCGACCTCCCCAAAGTCTCTTCCCCCCTTTCTCCATCTGCCCGGCTCTCAACACTCTCTGCTACTCTCCCATCCTTCCCAGCAGTATCCGCAGAGGAGCTCTCCTCCCTCCTCTCAAGTGCTATTCCGGCCACCTGTGCTTCTGACCCCTTTCCCTCTCATCTCATGAAATCTCTTGCTCCATCCCTTCTCCCCTCCTTAACTTCCATCTTCAACCGCTCACTCTCCACTGGTTCCTTCCCCTCTGCCTTCAAACATGCCCATGTCTCTCCCATCCTAAAAAAAACCCTCTCTTGACCCCACCTCACCTTCTAGTTATAGCCCCATATCCCTCCTACCATTCCTTTCCAAACTCCTTGAACGGGTTGTCTACATTCTCTGCCTAGAATTCCTCAACACCAACTCTCTCCTCGACCCCCTCCAGTCTGGCTTCCGTCCCCTACATTCCACGGAAACTGCCCTCTCAGAGGTCACCAATGACCTCCTGCTTGCCAAATCCAATGGCTCATACTCTGTCCTAATCCTCCTCGACCTCTCAGCTGCCTTTGACACTGTGGACCACCCCCTTCTTCTCAACACGCTATCTGACCTTGGCTTCACAGACTCCGTCCTCTCCTGGTTCTCCTCTTACCTCTCTGGTCGTTCTTTCTCAGACTCTTTTGCAGGCTCCTCCTCCCCCTCCCATCCTCTTACTGTGGGGGTTCCACAAGGTTCAGTGCTTGGTCCCCTTCTGTTCTCAATCTACACGCACTCCCTTGGTGACCTCATTCGCTCCCACGGCTTCAACTATCATCTCTACGCTGATGACACCCAGATCTACATCTCTGCCCCTGCTCTCTCCCCCTCTCTCCAGGCTCACATCTCCTCCTGCCTTCAGGACATCTCCATTTGGATGTCTGCCCGCCACCTAAAGCTCAACATGTCCAAGACTGAACTCCTTGTCTTCCCTCCCAAACCTTGCCCTCTCCCTGACTTTCCCATCTCTGTTGACGGCACTACCATCCTTCCCGTCTCACAAGCCCGCAACCTTGGTGTCATCCTCGACTCTGCTCTCTCATTCACCCCTCACATCCAAGCCGTGACCAAAACCTGCCAGTCTCAGCTCCACAACATTGCCAAGATCCGCCCTTTCCTCTCCATCCCAACCGCTACCCTGCTCATTCAAGCTCTCATCCTATCCCGTCTGGACTACTGCATCAGCCTTCTCTCTGATCTCCCATCCTCGTGTCTCTCTCCACTTCAATCCATACTTCATGCTGCTGCCCGGATTATCTTTGTCCAGAAACGCTCTGGGCATATTACTCCCCTCCTCAAAAATCTCCAGTGGCTACCAATCAATCTGCGCATCAGGCAGAAACTCCTCACCCTGGGCTTCAAGGCTCTCCATCACCTCGCCTCCTCCTACCTCACCTCCCTTCTCTCCTTCTACAGCCCAGCCTGCACCCTCTGCTCCTCTGCTGCTAATCTCCTCACCGTACCTCGCTCTCGCCTGTCCCGCCATCGACCCCCGGCCCACGTCCTCCCCCGGGCCTGGAATGCCCTCCCTCTGCCCATCCGCCAAGCTAGCTCTCTTCCTCCCTTCAAGGCCCTGCTGAGAGCTCAACTCCTCCAGGAGGCCTTCCCAGACTGAGCCCCTTCCTTCCTCTCCCCCTCGTCCCCCCTCCATCCCCCCATCTTACCTCCTTCCCTTCCCCACAGCACCTGTATATATGTATATATGTTTGTACATATCTATTACTCTATTTATTTATTTTATTTGTACATATCTATTCTATTTATTTTATTTTGTTAGTATGTTTGGTTTTGTTCTCTGTCTCCCCCTTTTAGACTGTGAGCCCACTGTTGGGTAGGGACTGTCTCTATATGTTGCCAATTTGTACTTCCCAAGCACTTAGTACAGTGCTCTGCACATAGTAAGCGCTCAATAAATACGATTGATGATGATGATGATGATTAGTAGTAGTCACTGCAAACAAAGGCCATCAAGGGACAGAAAGAAAACTAAAATGGGATGAAAAAAATCAAGGTCCTGTTCCCTTAAAATAGTGATAATAATAATTATGGTGTTTAGTAGTTGTTTACTAAGGCCTCCAAGAGGCTTCTCCGACCAATCAATCAGTCAACCAATCTTATTTATTGAGTGCTTACTGTGTGCAGAGCACTGGACTAAGCGCTTGGTAGAGTACACTATAGCAGAGTTGGTGGAAATGTTCCCTGCCCACGAGCTAACAGTCTAGAGGGGGAGACTGACATCCTCTAGACTGTAAGCATTTGTGGGCAGGGAATGTGTCTGTTTATTGTTGCATTGAAGTCTTCCAAGGTTTAGTACAGTGCTCTGCACACAGTAAGTGCTCAATACATACAATTGATTGGTTTATCAGACTCTAGACCGTAAGCTCATTGTGGGCAGGGAATGCATCTCTTTGTTGTTATATTGTACGCTCCCTAGTGCTTAGAACAGTGTTTTGCACACACTAAGTGCTCAGTAAATATAATTGAATGGATGAATGAATGAATGAATATGACTGACTGGCATTAATATAAATAAATAATTAGGAAGGCATAATTTAGTGATATGAACATTAGTGATGTGGGGTTGGGGTGGGATGAATATCAACTGGGGGAAAACTCGGCTGTACGAATCAAGGAGGAAGGACATCGGGAGTAGAGTTTTAAAGGGCAGGGTTACGAGGGGATGGAGGAGAAAACAGAGGAAGGGGAAAGGAGGAAGGGAATGGAGTCAGTTGCATTGTATTAAACTCCTCACCCTGGGCTTCAAGGCTGTCCATCACTTCGCCCCCTCCTACCTCACCTCCCTTCTCTCCTTCTACAGCCCAGTCCGCACCCTCCGCTCCTTCACCGCTGATCTTCTCACCGTACCTCGCTCTCACCTGTCCCGCCATCGACCCCCGGCCCACGTCATCCCCCGGGCCTGGAATGCCCTCCCTCTGCCCATCTGCCAAGCTAGCTCTCTTCCTCCCTTCAAGGCCCTGCTGAGAGCTCACCTCCTCCAGGAGGCCTTCCCAGACTGAGCCCCTTCCTTCCTCTCCCCGTCCCCCTCTCCATCCCCCCATCTTGCCTCCTTCCCTTCCCCACAGCACCTGTGTATATGTATGTATGTTTGTACATATTTATTACTCTGTTTGTTTATTTATTTATTTTATTTGTACATATCTATTCTATTTATTTGATTTTGTTAGTATGTTTGGTTTTGTTCTCTGTCTCCCCCTTTTAGACTGTGAGCCCACTGTTGGGTAGGGACTGTCTCTATGTGTTGCCAATTTGTACTTCCCAAGCGCTTAGTACAGTGCTCTGCACATAGTAAGCGCTCAATAAATACGATTGATGATGATGATGTATTCTCCCAAATGCTTAGTGCAGTGCTCTGTACACAGTAAGCCCTCAATAAATGATTGATTGATTGATTAAGGGGGAGGAAGAAGTCAGTATAGGAGAAGGAGAAAGGAGATTAAAAGCAAGGAAGAATACACACCCATCCTGCCTCCTCTTTCTCTCTTCCCTCCTCCTCCTTTTTCTCTTCTTTCTTCTCCTTCTCCTCCTCAGCCCGGCCTAGTGGAAAAAGCACTGCCCTGGGAGTCAGGAGTCCTGGGTTCCTAACCTAGCTCCACCAGTCGCCTGCTGGGACCTTGGGCAAGTCACTTAGCTCCTCTGGACCTCAGTTTCCTCATCTGTAAAATGAAGGTTCAATTCCTGTTCTCCCTCCTATTTATACCATGAGCCCCATGTGGGACAGGGGCTGTGCCCGACCAGATTACCCTGTATCTACCCCAGTGCTTAGCGCAGAGCTTGACCCATAGTAAGTCCTGGACAAATACATCTCTTATTCTGCTTCTTCTGTACCTTTTCCTTGCCCTCCTCCTCCTCCTTTTCCTCCTCCTCTCCCTTCTCCTCTTTCTCCTCCACCTCCAGCCTCAACCCCCTGACAGACCTATCCAGGTATCCTGGGGAAGTCTATCAGGGACAGGTCAGTTGTCAGAGCAATGGATGGGTGTCCCAAGGTGATGGTGGGGTACTGGACATCTCAAGGTCAAATGCTATCTCAAGGCCACCTGAGCCAGCAGGTGGAACTCGGAAGTGAGGATGGGATACCGCCCCTACAACCGAAACTGCCAGATTGACAGCCCAAGCCGGGAATACAAAAGGTGTCCCTCACTTCCGTGCCAATCAAATTAGGTATGGAGGAGGGGGGGAAGGCAGCGATTGGATAAACTGAGGCTGGAAGCTGGAATGGTGATAAATGCCTGTCACCTCTGACCTTCTAGCGGCAGAACACTGAGACGTGCAGCAGCAGCAGTGGCCCACGTGTCTTTCTCTTCCCAGAATGCCAGACGCCTGCTCTGCAACTAGGACCAACACACTGAGGGAAGGGCTGCGGGACGGATGAGTGTCTCGCCAAACGTTCGTGGGTGGGAGCCAGGTGCCTCGCTGCAGACGGATTCCTCCCTTGTAGGGAGAGCACATGGTAAGAGCTAACCGCCCACCACGTGCAAGGGTAATGCAATGGATTCCTCCCGTATGGGAAAGTAAGTGGATTCTTCCCATGTAGGAAAGTAAGTGGATCCTTCCCGGGTGGGAAAGCACGTGGATTCTTCCCAAGTGGGACGTGCTCATGGGTGAGAGCTAGCCACCTCACCCCCGCGCGAGTAATATATGAGTGTGTTCCTCCCATTACAGAAGCTCTAATATTACTAATTAATCACATTCCTTCCAAAAGGGAAGTTCAATTCATTGATCTTAAACAATTAAATAATTCAATTTGCCTCACGGAATAAATTTTATATAAAACTCAGGCTTTCTGTCCACGGCCTCTCTCTCACCGCGCCGATTACCGAATGAACACGTCCCTGAGCGACAGGTGACAATTGGTTGCTTCCGTTGGCTTCACCACCCTCACGCTGGCCCATGTTCTCAGGCAAAGGTGAATCTCAATCCCAATCTGACCAGACAGCCGAGGAGTTGAGGGACTGTGGGGGGAAAGCCCCGCTTAATGGTCCCTCTCCACTTTTCAGACCAGCTACAACAGCCACAGCCTGTCCTGTGGGTAGCCGGGAGGCCAACCTTTCAGCCTCAGCGCCAGCCCCTGCCCCACCAGCCCAGCCCTAGCACCTCGCCCCTATAAATTACTTCGTGGTGAGAGAAGCAGGTCTGCCATGTGGATGGCCATTTCGGATGGCTCATCTGTGCCAGGCAGAGGCCAGAGACACTTAGGAAGAGAGATGGCCCCGCGGGACCAGAAAAGAGTAGGAGCAAGAGCTTTGAGGGAGTAGGAGACCTTTATCCACCTGCTATTTGGCTCCACAGGCACAGGGGAAATTCATTCACACCTCTTCACTTTGCCCAGCCATTGTCTCTAGTCTCCTTGTAGGGAGGGTGTCAAAGACTTTGGGCGTTAGCACCTCATTAGCCCCCTGCTCTCTCCTGAAGGGCAGTAGACACACCAGCTCCCTCACAGTCTGGATTTCCACTAGGGGAGATGAATAGCCTCGAGCCGGAGGTTCTGGGAGGGTCTCTAAGCCCCCAGGAGAGATGATCACGGAGTCCCCAACTCCCTTACAGCCTGGAGCTCCACTCTGGGGGATGATCAGCCCTGAGCCTATCCTCAGGTCAGAGTTCCTGGGAGGGCCTCGAATCCCCCAGGACAGATTCATTCATTCAATCATATTTACTGAGCTCTGTGTGCAGAGCACTGTACTAAGCGCTTGGGAAGTACAAGTCGGTAACATATAGAGACGGCGCCTACCCAAAAACGGGCTCACAGTCTGGACCGAGGAGACAGACAACAAAACATGTAGACAGACGATGGTCGAGTCCCCAGTGCCCTGCGGCCCTGTAGCTCTCGGGAAGGCCGGCAGGCAGGGCTCCTCCCGGCCTTCAAGACTGTCCTGCCACGGCTTTCCAGGGGGTTAACTGGAGTTCTTTGGGGTACATGCATCCGTTTCGGGGTTTTCACAGGCTACTTCTTCAGTCCATCGTCACCTTTCCTGGCGAGACAATGGCCGGTAGCCGTGCACATGTACGCTCGACCCCGGCCACCCACCCCCATCCACGGGGACCGTTCACCGGCCTGTTCCCCCTAAAGGTTCGGGCGGTCTGGGGGAGTCCCTGGCAGCATTCCCCACCGTTCCTTTGGGACAGCTGCCGCTGGCCCCACCGGCCCCACCGCCCCCTGAGGAGGAGCACCTTCGGGGCAGGAAACGTGTCCGCACGGTCTGCTGCGGCCTGTCCTGCCCAGTGCTTAGTCCGGCACCGTAAGGATGGACAGGCAGGCAGACGGATGGAGAGACAGACAGACAGTCAGCGTGGAGCGTAGCCCACTGCTGGCCCGAGGGCCACAGGCAGTCCAGCAGTCAGGCAGTGTGTGGGTGGGGAGGAATAATAATGATAATAATAATAATGGCATTTGTTAAATGCTTACAATGTGCAAAGCACTGTTCTAAGGGTTGGGGGGGTACAAGGTGATCAGGTTGTCCCCCGTGGGACTCACGGTCTTCATCCCCACTTTCCAGATGGGGGAACTGAGGCCAGGGGAAGGGAAGTGACTGGCCCCGAGCCCCCGGGCCGTCGAGGGGCGGCGGCGGGATTAGAACCCACGGCTCGGTCCGCCTCCCAAGGCCAGGCTGTTGGGCGCCTTCCCGCCACGCGCCGGCACGTGACGGGGGGCGCCAACGAGCCCGCGTGCAGGGCGGCCGCGGTCTCCCGGCAACGGGAGGCCCTCCGAGCCCCCTGCCTGCCCCCTGGGCCCCCCGGGCCTCCTCCCCCTCCCCCTCCCCGCCGATTGGCCGCCAGATCCCGCGAGATTTGGCCGGTCGGCCGAGAAATAAAAAGGGGGGGGGGGGAGGGGCCCTGAGGGGGGTGGGGCGCGAGGGCGGTCGACCGTTGGATCCTGTCAGGGCGGCGGCTGTCCGACGGGCTCCTGCCGGCTCCGTCCTCGTCCTTCGGCCTCCGGCCTCCCCCTCGGCGCTCCCCGCGGCGCCCCGGGGACCCCCCCCCTCCCGGCCCAACTTCTCCTCAGTCCGTGCTGTGCGACCGACCGATCGACCGACCGACGGAGCAGGCAGCGGCTGAGGGAACGCGGGGCCGTCGCGTCGGGCTCCCGGACCTCAGCGGCCCAGGCGGGACGCAGGTATTGACTGGGCAGCGGATCCCGCCCTCGGCCCTCGGCCTCGAGGGAAACAGGGAGACAGGAAGGGAGGGCGGCCGGCACTCGGAGATCACGGGCCTTCCTCAGGGCTGCAGCCCGCCCGCCTTCCCACCTGTCTTCCCGCCTCCTTTCCCGCCCGCCTTCCCGCCTGACTTTCCTCCTGTCTTCATGCCTGACCCGTCCCAGCCAGCCAAGGGCCTTTTTCCGCCTCCCTTCCTGTCTTCTCGCCTTCCTGCCTTCCTTCCCGCCGGCCCGGCCGAGCCCCCCGCGACCCTTCTTCTCACCTCCCTTCCCGCCCTCCTTCCCTTCCCCCCCCTTCCCGCCCTCCTTCCCTTCCCCCCCCCTTTCCCCCCTTTCCCCCCCTTCCATTCCCCCCCCCCCCGGTTTGCTACCGGCATTTCCCCCCACCTGGCCCACCTCACCTAGGGACCCCGCCCCCCCACCACCCATTTCCATTCCTCTCCTCCATACTCTAGGCTGTAACCTCGTTGTGGACAAGGAATATGGCTTTTTATTGCTGTGTTGTACTCTCCCAAGCGCTTGGTATAGGGTTCTGCATACAGTAAACGTTCAGTAAATACAGTTGAGTGAATGAATGAACGAATGGGGGCAGGGAGGAGAGAGCTGTTCTGGGCCCCTCCCCCACTCACTCAAAACCTGCCCCGCCCTTCCTCTGATCCGGGCCCCGCCCACTTCCCTGGCCCCGCCCCTTCCCCAGGCCCGGCCCCGCCCCCTGGTCTCCCTGCAGGGGCAGAGCTCTTGGGGGCCCAGGGGCAGCGATGAGGGCCCCACCATCAGCATGTTTACCCAGCCCTTACTGTGTGCACAGGGCTCTTCTACGCCGACTTCTCAACCTGTTTACGTTTACTGATCGGGCGGCCGCCCGTCATTCCCAGACATGGATACGGACAAGGGCTGGAGCTCATCTGGATCCTCAGCTGGATCACCATCCGAATTCTCATCTGAATTATCACCCATATCCTCAACCGGATCCCCACCTGGTGTCACGATGGAGGAGCTGCCATTCTATACAGTCTGTGCAGAGATAGTAAAGCCCACCAGACTGGGTGAGGCTGCGGCCCCACCCTCTACCCTCTTCCTAGGACAACCCCCTCCCCCATCCCTTCCCTTTCCAGCGGGTCGGTGCCCCCAGGCCTCCCATTATCCCCCTGACCAGGTCCCTCTCCCTTACTCCTAGCAGTTTCCCATTATGGTTGGGCTGGATTCCTGGTACCAACGTTTGCAGCCAAGAACTGTCCCCTCCCCAAGAGAAGCAGCGTTGCCTGGTGGGTAGAGCACAGGCCTGAGTGTCAGAAGGACCTGGATTCTAATTCCCGGCTCCGCCATGTGTCTACTGTGTGGACAAGTCACTTTACTTCTCTTGCCTCAGTTACCACATCTGTAAAATGGGGATTAAGACTGTGAGCCCCATGTGGGACATGGAATGTTTCCAACCTGATTCAGTTGTGTTTACCGCAGCGCAAAGAGCAGTACCTGGTCCACAGTAAGCACTTAACAGATACTGTAAAGAAAAAAAAACCCACCACTGGGATGAGGCTGGGGGCTACAGGAGCAGGTGATCTCTCAGTCTGCTTTGTGAACCTTCACCCCCGGTCCCAAACACAACACCCTTGTGATCGCCTTCTATGTCCCTAGTGCCAAAGAGGTCTTTCATATCAAAGAAAACAAAATTGGCTTTTGTGGCCAGCTCGAGGACGTTTGACAAGATCCTGAGCAGCAGGTAAGCATGACCGGCCCCCTCCCCACCGACCCACTGCAGAACCAGGCAGTATTCACCTTGTTCTTCCTTCCCACCTCCTCGCCCAGAGCCACATTTTTCTCTGAGTTCCCCAAGTGAGGACGTGTCAGCCTAGTTATGGAGAGCGGCCACATCTGGGATTGGGGGCGGGGAGGGGTGGTCAATTTTGCGGGAGGCCCCACTCCACCCACTCCCACATTTCCATGTCTGCAGAAAGGTCGAGCTGATGAGCAAGGATTTCACTAAGTTGCAGCTGCAGTTCAGGTATGATCCCCCTCTCCCCACAAATGTGTTGGTGGGGTGAGAGAAGGGAAGGGGATTGGGTGGATTTTCAGCTTCTCTGTCTCCACTGGCTCCCTTCCCTCGGCCCCTTCTTGACTCCACAGGATGTGTTTATGGAACACTCATCACCCTCAAATGGATTGCTTTCCTCCAGGCCTTAGGATCAGGGTCAACTGGCAGAGTTTAGAGGGGGTGAGTGGGCCCATCTATACCTGGCTGGGGCCTAGCTGCATGTTTAGAAGGGGGAGGGAGGGGAGGGGAGGAGTGAGGAGAAGAGTGGGGTGGTGAGTGGAGGAAAGGGAAGGGAGGAGAAGAGAGAGGAGGAAGGGAAGGGAGGGGGTGAGAGGGGAGGGAGTGGGGTGTCGCCTAGGTAGAGTTACTTGCCTGGTTCCTGATCACTGCTTTTGCCCTCCCAGGTTGGCACGGAGTCCAACTGCAGTGCTCGCCCCCTAAATATCACCCATCTGGCCCACCTCTCTGACTGGGTGGCCAACAAAATCCTGATCAGTTGGTCTCCGAATGAAAAACGGGTGAATATGGCTGGACCAGAGCCGGGGCAGGGTGGGATGGGGCACTGGGCTTTGGGGAGGTGGGGGTGGAGGGAGGTGTGTATGGGACACAGTCCTGACCAGTCTCTCCCGCCCCTTCCCTGCCCTCACCTAGGACTTTGCCGGGGCAGTGTACCTGGTGATGAAGCTTACCGTGGATGATTTACTGGAGAAATTGTGGGATGACAGCGTTCTTCCTGCAGACAACACTCGGGCCTTGAGTGAGTGATCTCTCTCCCCCTCACTTCTCAAAGATGAGCACCCCCTGTCCACAGCGCGCTGGTCCCCGAGCTTCGCTGCCCCTCACCCCCGGGCCGAGCTCACCCCCATGGTCTTCTCTCTCCATCTCTATTTCAGTTCAGGAGAAGCTGGGAGGCGATTCAGGAGAGCCTTCCACCAGCAGCCTCCACGTTTCCCTCATGTGCCCGGTGGGTGCGGGTGGTGCCCCGAGGGGCTGGAGGGGCCGGGACCCCAAGTGGACTGGAAAGGGAAGGAGAGCGGGGGTGGGAGGAGAAACGTGGGTGAGAGTCTGTCCCGAAGTGGAGGCGGGGACTCGTGGTGGGTGACCCAGTGACTCTCTTTCTTCGCCTGTCTCCAGCTGGGGCAGAGCCGTGTGACTGTGCCATGCCGGGCGCTCTCTTGCTCCCACTTGGAGATATTTGATGCGATCCAGTACCTGAAGAAAAATGAGGAGGAGGAAACATGGATGTGTCCCGTGTGTGACACCTGCGCTCCATTTTCCAAACTCGTTGTGGATCGGTATGGACACTGACAGCTCGCTGCTGACCCCTCTTGGTTTCCTCCTCCCATCCATTTCCTGTCCCCATCTCCCACCGCTTCCCCTCTGACCTCTCCCTGACCGTTCTCCCTTCAGATATTTCGTCGACATCCTCAATGGCAACACCTCTTGTGAAGAAGTTGAGATACACCAAGATGGATCCTGGTCCCCGATGCCATCTGAGAGAAATCTGATGTATTATAGCAACAGTGAGTGAGAGACTCACCCTTCCCTTCCCCTGCCTCCTGCTCGGTTCCCAGCCCCCATCCCATCGCCCGACCCCTTGGAGCTGTGGTAACATGGAGAGGGAGCTCCGACCCGTCCCACCCCCGAGCCGATACGATGGAAGTTGCAGCTCCCTGGGCTGGGCTGGGCTGGTGGAATTCAGGCCTCTCTCTCCCCCTCCACAGAGAACTCCAAGGAATTAAAAGAGGAGGTGGCTTCTTTCAGTCTGATAAAGAGCAGCAGCTCAAAGGGAGAGAGGGAATATGAGCACACTCCCAAGAGGCCGTGTCCAGCCACCAAGACAGCCATCCCGACCGTCACGACCAGCGCAGTGTGCAGCCCCGTGATCGAGCCGTCTATTTCCCTATGGGGGGATTGGGGGGTGGAGGTGAAGAAGGAGAATGAAGGAGCCACTGACCTGCATCCCTGGCTCCCAGCACCCCTTCTTCCCTCTTTGAGTGCCAGTGCCATGGAACAAGAGCTGCCAGTCACGGTTCAGAGGCCGGACCAGGCCCAGGACGTCCAGACTAAAAACCGAGGGTCACCAGACTCAGGCTCACTGATCCCCCAAGTGGCGAACTACACCCAGGGTACATGGGGGCCCCAGGGGTCTGGGTGGGTGCAAGTATCCATTCCTATGTGCTTGCCTGTCTGGGCGTTTGCATGTGTTTGTCCTCCCATCTGTGTTGTGTATTGTCTTTGTGTGTCTGGATGGATTTATTGATTGGGTGGAGGTGGATGGGGCTGGGGGCTGAGATGACCTGGATTTGACTTCATGTTTTTCCTCCTCCCCAGGAAAGAAGTCTTTGTTCAGTGACTGCTTTAAACAGGTGAGCCATGTTCTCTTCTCTCTCCTTTTCCCTTGGATCCCGTGGTTTCCCACCTTCCTGGGACCTTCCTGACCCCTCTTTCTGAATCCCACTCACCACAGGCTGCCCCACTATAGGTGGGGAAACAGAGGCAGGGGAGGAGCATGCTGGGCCCTCTGGCTCCAGGCCTCTGCAGCCAGGGGCTTTCCCTGCCCTCCCCTTCTCCCACCTTATTTTGTCAGCGCCTTCACTTGTTGCAGGCATTGGGAGCAGGGGAGTTTTGTAGTTTCAAGTGTCTGTTCTGGGGGAAGTGTGGCTGGGGGGGTGGGGGAGGAGGGGGCTGTGGGCGTGTGTGTCGAAGAGGTGGAGGAGGAACTCCCCAGCCGGGGTGGGGGGGGGGGATCCTCAGGCTCAATGCTTCTGTGTGTCATCATCCCCCACCCCCAGGGCTGGGTCTCAGCCTGTCCCCACGCTCTGCACTCTCAATCTCTCTCTCTCTCTGCAGTATCAGGACTCATCCCACTTGACCTCTCCGAAAGCCAGCCCCAGCCACTTCTCGTTCAAACTTTCTGACCAAAATCCTGAACCACATTCTCACTGGCTCCTAGTACCAATGCCCATCGAATCCACCTACCATAAATGGATCCCTCCTTTTCGCTTCGACTTCGAGGAGGAAGAGGATTCAGATATGCCCCTGGCACTGGGCAATCTCACCCCAAAGGCCCAGCTCACCCCCCCTGTAGGGCCAATGGGAGACACTGTAGGGAGGGCTGACCCCGGCACGGGGACATTTCCCCCCCAGGCCAGTCAGGCTTCTTCTAGCAGGGCAAGTTCAAGTTTGTTCTCCAGAGTGCAGCAGAGTCCGGTCCCTGAGGCGAGTAGCGCTTCATCCTCTGTAGTAAGTCAGCCTTGGTTCACCAGTGCGCATTGGACTTTGGTCAACCAGCAGGGTAAGGTTTTCTCCATGAAGCCAAAGCAGGGTTGGGCTTCGTCCACCCAAGTGAGAGGTGTTTCCTCCACCAGGGTGACTGAGGCTTTCTTCTCCAGGGCAAGAGAGGCTTCCTCTTCCAGGCCAGGCGAGGCTTCCTCCTCCAGGCCAGGCGAGGTTTCCTTCTCCGGGGCGAGGGAGGCTTCCACCTCTGGGGGGAGAGAGGCTGCTTCCTCCGGGGCAAATGAACCTTTTTTCTCCAGGATGAGAGGGGTTTCCTCCTCTCTGGTGAGTGAGGCTTCCTCCCCCAGGGCCAGGGAGGCTTTGTTCTCCAGCGGGAGAGAAGCTTCCTCCTCAAGGGCCAGTGAGGTTTTCTCCTCCAGGGCAAGTGAGGTTTCCTTCCCCGGAGTGAGGGAAGTTTCTTCCTCCAGGGCAAGTGAGGCTTTCTTCACCAGGGCGACAGAGGCTTCCTCCTCCAGGGGGAGTGAGGCTTTCTCATCCTGGACGAGAGAGGCTTTCACCTGGGCGAGTGAGACTTTCTCCTCCAGGGCAAGTGAGGCTTTCTCCTCCAGGGCGAGTGAGGCTTTCTCCTTCAGGGTGAGTGAGGCTTCCACCTCCAGGGCGAGTGAGGCTTCCACCTCCAGGGCGAGTGAGGCTTCCACCTCCAGGGCGAGTGAGGCTTCCACCTCCAGGGCGAGTGAGCCTTTCTCCTCCAGGGCGAGTGAGGCTTTCTCCTTCAGGGTGAGTGGGCCTTCCTTCTCCAGGGTGAGTGAGGCTTCCACCTCCAGGGAGAGTGAGCCTTCCTCCTCCAGGGTGAGTGAGCCTTCCTCCTCCAGGGCGAGTGAGCCTTCCTTCTCCAGGGCGAGTGAGCTTTCCTTCTCAAGGGCAAGCGAGGCTTCCTTCCCCAGGTCAAGCGAGGCTTCCTTCACCGGGGCGAGGGCGGCTTCTTCCTCCAGGGTGAGAGCAGCTTCCTCCTCCAGGGCAATTGGTGGTCAGTCCATGCAGGCAGGTGGGGCTGCCTCCGTCCTGGATAGCGATGAGTCTGAGTCCCAGGGGATTCCGTAAAGGGAGGCGGACAGAGTTTACAGACCCCCTTCCCTCCACTTGTCCCTTCTTCTCCCCCACCTCAGGTCATTAGCAAAGGGCATGTCACTCCAGGTTGAAGTTGTTCGTCTCTCTCCCCATCCCTTGCATGCTGTATCTAGGGCCTGCTTAGTAGTTTTTGTTCAGGAGGGTTGGGAGCAGGGACATGCTTGTACATGGCTGTAGTCTCTCCCTCCCTCATTCTTCTATTCCTGTTTGAAGTTGTTAGGAAAGGACCCCCACCCCTCCCCCACCCCATAAGAACAATGTTAAATCTGCATAGAATTTCACTGAGGGTAGTTACAATGTACTTCTCACCCCACTGGTGTTAAGAAATTTTCAATTAATAAAGTGTAAAATGTCCTAGAAATACAGTGGTTTACTCATCATTTGGGAGCATGGGAGTTAAAAGGGGAAATGAGGACTGAGGGGACAAGCTTCAAAGGATGTGTCTAGAACAGCGCTTAGAACAGTGCTTTGAACATAGCGCTTAATAAATGCCATTATCATTGTTATTATTATCAACTCTGTTATATTGTACACTCCCAAGCGCTTAGCACAGTGCTCTGCACACAGTAAACAATAGATGCCACTGATAGATCAATAGGCCTGAGTAGTAGTAATAATTGTGGCCTTTAACTGTTTACCAAGTACCAGTGCCTGTGTGGAGGAAGTGCACTCATAATAATAATAATAATAATAATAATGGCATTTATTAAGCTCTTACTATGTGCAAAGCACTGTTCTAAGCACTGGGGAGGTTACAAAGTGATCAGGTTGTCCCACGGGGGGGGACTCAATCTTAATCCCCATTTTACAGATGAGGTAACTGAGGAACAGAGAAGTGAAGTGACTTGCCCAAAGTCACACAGCTGACAATTGGCAGCAATTTGAATCCATGACCTCTGACTCCAAAGCCCGGGCTCTTTCCACTGTGCCACGCTGCTTCTCTATGCTTCAGACTCTCACTGTCAGTGGAGAATAGTTCAACACCTCTCTCTCTCTCTCTCTCTCTCTCTCTCTCTCTCTCTCTCTATATATATATATATATATATATACACATACACACATATGATACATGTAACCTCTCCAGCACTTAGAACAGTGCTTTACACATAGTAAGCGCTTAATAAATGCTATAATTATTATTATTATTATATAACAACTTGGAGATGATAGGATTACTTTTGTTAGTACACATTAATTTTAGACGAGATCTATTTAGGGAGGACATTCTTCCTAATACCTTAGCCAATTCCAGTTGGATTCTATTGAAACCCATTTCATCTGTTCTGAGTGGAGATGGAAAAGAGCTGGCCACTGTTCACCTAAAGCAAATCTTCAATAAATTTGAATATAAACCTAGCAGGGTTACAGGACTGCAAGGGCAGAATTGTCAGTCCATCGTATTTATCTGATATTTCAATCTGTTGCATTTATCGAGGGCTTATTATATACAGAGCACCGTACTAAGCACTTGGGAGAGTAGAAGATGACAGAATTAGCAGACACGTTCCCTGACCAAAACGATCATACAGTCGAGATTTTGCTCTAGCTCTCTCCCTTCTGCTCTCAGCTTCTTCCCCAGGTGGATTCACCTTGACTGTAGACTAGACTGTAAGCCCCTTCTGATATGAAATGTGTCTACCAATCCTGTTGTGTTGTACTCCCCCAAGCACTTAGTACAATGCTCTGCACATAGTAAACATAAAGACCATCATTGGATTGATCTTGCATCCATTTGTTTGTGCAAATGACTCATTTTCTAATTCTAACTAATTTTCAAGACTGCTCAGTACCTTCTTTCATTCACCAGTTCTTTCAAGTTTGGGAGTTAAGAATGGAACACCCCACTCTGTCAGCTCTCCCCATTCAATACCAACACTGCATCCCAAACCAGCGATATCCAGCCCCACAGCATATGAAATACTTCCCAATCTCCCTTAATCCTCCCCCTCAGAGCATAAGTTTCTCAAAGGCAGACAGCATGTCTTCACTTTGATTGTACTTTCCCAAGAACCTAGTACCTTGTTTTGCACAGAATAGGTGCTCAGGAAATTCTACTGAACAAGTGAATAAATGAATATTCCTTCTCTGATATTTGACTTTTCCTATGATGCTGATTCCCTTGGAGATGAAGCTACCAATTACCTGGAAAACGAACCATTTACCTAGGACACTGGGAGCCAAGGAAATTCCAGATTCATCTAATAAGGCTGACAACAACTTGGAATCCCCTTGGTTTAAGAACAAACCAAAAACCATGAACAAAGTGCCACATTCCCAGCCACCTCAGAAATAGCCAATCACTCACACTTGAACTAGAAAATTAGAGCCCAACACTCTGATGGCACCCTTTAATTGTGAACAGGGTATATTGAAGTGAAGAATAAGGAAGGAATTTTCTTTGCCCGTTTTTGTCTACTGACAGACTCGAATTCTTGACGAAAGACATGGGGATAAGTTTGATTTGCATTTGGAATAGTCATGGCCCTGATTTGTAATGTCGTATCATGGAGCTCCATTTAAGAAGCTAAAGAGTTTGCCCTGCTGAGCATATTGGTTTCAGGGATTGAGGTATTTTGAAGTTGGGGATTAGGCCAGTAAAATACCTGCTCTGGCAGCATCTCAATGAGCCACTGCAGTTCATTATTTTACTTGGGATGGCCTCGCTCATCTGTGTGGAGCCCAAATTGTAAGCACATCTTTGAAACAATCTAAGCCATCTAGACATCTCTCGTGTCAAAGCTTCTTTTTACATGTAAAAAGTAGATTTTGAAAAATTGGATTTAGGTAAAAGTGGATTGAGAAAAAGAGCTGGCTTTCAGAGGCCTCTTAAACAGTTACCCTAGTGAATACATCAATGGGCCTTTTAGATTTCCCGTGGCACTTTATTGTAGGTGGCCAATGCTAAGAGCACATCTGAACCACAAAGGTTAAAATGATACCCCACCCCCACCCCCAACGGAGACCCAACGAGTGAGCGGGATGAGTCTTTGGGTCTGACAGACACTGGACTTCTGTTTCCTTAAAATAGTCACTCTGGAATATCGGCAGCTAGAGGCGGTTCTTAAGCCGTCGACCTTTCCTGTCCTCCGCATCTAATTCTGTCAAACCGAATGGGGTCATTCAATTTTGAATAGGTTTGTGGAGCTTTCTTTTGAGCTCAAAGGGGATCGTTCATTCAATCTCGAAATCGGTGTGCAGAACACTATCCTAAGCATTTGGAAGAATGTAGGAGAATTGAGAGGCATGATACCTTGCCCTTAAGGAACTCACATTCTAGCAGGGGAAACTGACCCTGAAGGCAGTTACTGATAAATTATGGCCATTTAATTTGCTACCCCCCCATGCCTTGGAGCCATTTTTCGCTCTCCTTCTTCGAGCTGTAATTTTTCAAGTGTTCTGCTTGCTAAGAGTTACCCCATTTCTAATTTCTCTAGGCCAGGCTGATACATATTCCACTCATATGCTGTGGAGACCCTAGTGGTCCATTGTCACATCTCAGTTACTAGGTGCTTACTATGTGCCAAACACTGTACTAAGCACTGGGGTAGATACAAGCCAATCAGGTGGGACACAGTCCATGTTCTAACTGGGGCTCACGGTCTTAATCCCCATTTTACAGATGAGGTCACTGAGTCACAGAGAAGTGAAATGACTTGTAAAAGATCTCACAGCAGAGGAGTGGTGGAGTTGGGATTAGAACCCAGGTCTTCCAACACGCAGGCCCGGGCTCTTTCCACCAGGCCACACTGCTGAATCCAGTAGTTGCTCTGTCTACAAATGGTTTAGGAAAGTACCGCAGTTTACTGGAAAGAACCAGGGCCTGGGAGTCAGAGGACCTGAGTTCTAATCCCGGCTCCGCTCTTGTCTGCTGTTTGGCCCTGGGCAAGTCACAACTTCTCTGGACCTCAGTTTCCTTAGTTATGAAATGAGGATTCGATACGTATTCTCCCTGCTACTTAGACTGTGAGCCTGGTGTGGGACAGGGACTGTATTTGACTTAATTATCCTGTATCTAACCCAGTGCTTAGTACAATGCCTGGCACACAGTAAGCATTTAACAAATGCCATCATTGTTATCATAATTATTATTATCAGTAGTAGTAGCAGTAGTAGTATGAAAGGGTGAAATATCACTCCCTGGAGGCACAGGGACTCTTGTCATCAATCAATCAATGGTATTCATTCATTCCTTCAATCGTATTTATTAAGCACTTACCGTGTGCAGAGCACTGTACTAAGCACTTGGGAAAGTACAACATAACAATAAACAGTGACAGTCCGTGCCCACAACGAGCTCACAGTCTATTGAACACTTACTGTGTGCAGAGCACTGTACTAAGCATTGGGAGAGTACAATGCAACAGGGTTGGCAGATACAGTCCCTGCCCACAACGAGCGTACAATGTAAAAGGAGAGACCAAGCTCATAGTACAGTGCTTTGCATGTGGTAAGCACTCAATAAATATGATTAAATGAGACAGACATTAAAATAAATCATTTATAACATACTTTAAAGATAAGCATCGTGTAGGTATCCATAATTTATTTATTTTCATTCAAGTCCATCTCCTAGAGTGTAAGCTCGTTTTGGGCAGAGAGCGTATTTACCCACTCTATTGTTTTGTACTCTCCCAAGCCCTTAGTACAGTGCTCTGCACATAGTAATTGCTCAGTAAATACCATTGATGATGATGATGATGATGCTGTGGGGCTGAGGGTGGGTACCAAGGGCCCGAAGGGTACTTTCGAGGTTTTCCGTTCACAATTTTGCACTTCCATTTTACCTCCCTCCTCTCCCTCCTCCACCCTTCTCTCCTCCCCCGTCCAAAAACAAAAAAAAATGAAGTAAGGAATTTTAAAAATCCTTTGCTTTGACAAGAACCCTTGCAAAACATCATCATGGGGATTTATCTTTCTGTAATAATAATGGCATTTATTAAGCGCTTACTATGTGCAAAGCACTGTTCTAAGTGCTGGAGAGGTTACAAGATGATCAGGTTGTCCCACAGGGGGTGCTCACAGTCTTCATCCCCATTTTACGGATGAGGTAACTGAGGCACAGAGAAGTGACTTGCCCAAAGTCACACAGCTAATTGGCGGAGCCGGGATTTGAACCCATGACCTCTGATTCCAAAGCCTGTGCTCTTTCCCACTGAGCCACGCTGCTTCTGTAGAGCTGACCTTTCCACCTCACTCTAAATGGCTCTTTCTCCCACTCCTATCAGGTAAGAACAGCCATCGAAGGAGACGTAGAGTGTCAGATCTGTCACTACAAGGTCAATTAGGTCCACCTTTAACACCCCCCACCCCCCACCCCAAGATGCTCAGATCAGCCCAATTTTCTCTCCCGGATAATGATTGGATCAGAGATGAGGCCCGCTCCCCATAAACCGATTCACAGAGTGAAGAGTTGAACACACCTCATGGAGGTAATTTGGTGAAGGTTTGGAAGTACCCAAGCCATCAGTGATGATAATCAGATACAAGGCACTGTCACTCTGCCCAGAAAGGCAAGCAAGCTATTATCCATCTCTCCAATGGCAGATGCCGGGGCAAAGCAAATTAGTATTCTAGGCTGGTGGCTATGGCTTTTGGCTTGTAGACTTTTAAATTCTGTTACTAATAATCCCCATGCATCCGCACACGCTGACAGCTATGCTACAACACTTTAATCGCCATTGGCCACAAGCCTAATAAAGGTTAGTAATAAAATAACATTCTGGAAGGGCTCCATTTTTCACTGGCGTCTATCAAACCCTATGAACTCTAATGCCCGCTCTGTCTATTTAGTCATGGCTCAGAGCTAGTATTAAAAATAGCTAGAAACACTTGTTCTGCAGGGTGTGGGGAATATTGCAAATTACATCATAGCATTGGCTTAGTCCAAACTAATCCTATCTTCCACTGACCTTTGCAAAATCAGTTCTGGGTTCTCAGAGAGCCTCATTTCCATTCCTATCTTTTGTCAAATTCCCCTGTCATTGGAGCATTAGTGGCCGTCTGGACCATTACAGTTTAGGTGGGCTGGTGTGTGCCCAAGAGAAAATCTACTTCTCATTCCACTCCCGTGTGCTGCCTCATTTTCATCTCGACATTGTATTCCTCAGACACCGTCAAAAACTTTCCCTTTCGTAAAACAATGAATGCATTCGCTCTTGCTGGTACTTTTCCAGCTCAGAGTAGGGGATTTTCAGTTTTCTTTTTCCCTCTACATTGAAAAAATGAACCCACTGCCTCCATTTAGAATAAGACAGACATCAAATTACCGCAAAGTCAAACTTGAGCAGAATAAATAATACATCTGGAATTTACACACTTGGGCTGGGTTAGGGTTGGGAGGTCATGACAACGTTTTGATAGCCTGGGATATGACCCTGGGACTACATTAGAGTGGAAGCTCCTTGAAGACACGGAATCTGTGTTCTGCTTGTGATGTACTCTCCCAAGATCGTAATGCAGTGCTCGATATATACCACTGATTGACTGATTGCACGGGGAAAAAGCAATAACTGTTTGAACATATAATACCCTTATATAATCCACTTAATGGAGTGGCTTAATAGAAGTGGCTTTGTTTTCAGTCCAAAGAAGGGATTTGTGACTAGTGCTTCTTAATGCACTAGCAAGTAATTGTTGAAGGCATTTGATTAAAGATAGGTAAGACAAGAGCACATGTATGGGGTATTGCCCACTTCCCGAGTGGAACAACTGATTGGCAGCTGTAGTAGAAGCGGTAGTAGTAATAGTAGCAGTAATAGTAGTATTAGCAACAGTAGTAGCAGTATTATTATTATTATTATTATTATTATTATTATTAGCAGTAGCAGTAGTAGTAGCAGTAGCACTAGTATTAGTAGCAGTAGTGGTGGTAACAATAATACTAGTAGTAGTAGTAGCAATAATAATAAAATGATGGCATTTGTTAAGCACTTACTATGTGCAAAGCACTGTTGTAAGTGCTTGGGGGGACACAAGGGAATCAGGTTGTCCCACGTGGGGCTCACAGTCTTAATCCCCATTTTACAGATTAGGTAATTGAGGCTCAGAGAAGTTAAGTTACTTGCCCAAAATCACACAGCTGACAAGTGGCAGAGCAGGGATTAGAACCCATGACCTCTGACTCCCAAGTTTGGGCTCTTTCCACTCAGCCACGCTGCTTCTCGGTAACAGCAGTAGTATTAATAGTAGTATCTGTACTAGTAATAGTAGCAGTAATAGTAGTATTAGCAGCAGTAGTGGCAGTATCAATCAATCAATCAATCACTCATATTTATTGAGTGCTTACTGTGTGCAGAGCACTGTACTAAGCGCTTGGGAAGTACAAGTTGGCAACATATAGATACACTCCCTACCCAACAGTGGGCTCACAGTCTAGAGGGGGAGACAGAGAACAAAACCAAACATATTAACAAAATAAAATAAATAGAATAGATATGTACAAGTAAAATAAATAAATAAATAGAGTAATAAGTATGTACAAACATATATATATATATATATATATATATATATATATATATATACAGGTGCTGTGGAGAAGGGAAAGAGGTAAGACGGGGGATGGTGGGGGGCGAGGGGGAGAGGAAGGGGGGGACTCAGTCTGGAGGAGGTGAGCTCTCAGTAGGGCCTTGAAGGGAGGAAGAGAGCTAGCTTGGCAGATGTGCGGAGGGAGGGCATTCCAGGCCAGGGGGATGACGTGGGCTGGGGGTCAACGGCAGGACAGGCAAGAACGAGGCATGGTGAGGAGATGAGCGACAGAGGAGCGGAGGGTGCGGGCTGGGCTGTAGAAAGAGAGAAGGGAGGTGAGGTAGGAGGGGGCAAGGTGATGGACAGCCTTGAAGCCGAGGGTGAGGAGTTTCTGCCTGATGTGCAGATTGATTGGTAGCCACTGGAGATTTTTGAGGAGGGGAGTAACATGCCCAGAGCGTTTCGGGACAAAGACAATCCGGGCAGCAGCATGAAGTATGGATTGAAGTGGGGAGAGACACGAGGATGGGAGATCAGAGAGAAGGCTGATGCAGTAGTCCAGATGGGATAGGATGAGAGCTTGAATGAGCAGGGTAGCGGTTTGGATGGAGAGGAAAGGGCGGATCTTGGCAATGTTGTAGAGCTGAGACCGGCAGGTTTTGGTGATGGCTTGAATGTGAGGGGTGCATGAGAGAGCGGAGTTGAGGATGACACCAAGTTTGCGGGCTTGTGAGACGGGAAGAATGGTAGTGCCGTCAACAGTGATGGGAAAGTCAGGGAGAGGGCAGGGTTTGGGAGGGAAGACAAGGAGTTCAGTCTTCGACATGTTGAGTTTTAGGTGGTGGGAAGACATCCAGATGGAGATGTCCTGAAGGCAGGAGGAGATGCAAGCCTGGATGGGGAGGGGGAGAGAGCAGAGGCAGAGATGTAGATTTGGGTGTCATCAGTGTAGAGATGATAGTTGAAGCCATGGGAGCGAATGAGGTCACCAAGGGAGTGAGTGTAGATCGAGAACAGAAGGGGACCAAGCACTGAACCTTGGTGAACCCCCACAGTAAGAGGATGGGAGGGGGAGGAGGAGCCTGCAAAAGAGTCTGAGAAAGAACGACCAGAGAGGTAAGAGGAGAACCAGGAGAGGACGGAGTCTGTGAAGCCAAGGTTGGATAGCGTGTTGAGGAGAAGGGGGTGGTCCACAGTGTCGAAGGCAGCTGAGAGGTCGAGGAGGATTAGGATAGAGTATGAGCCGTTGGATTTGGCAAGCAGGAGGTCATTGGTGACCTTTGAGAAAGCAGTTTCCGTGGAATGTAGGGGACGGAAGCCAGACTGGAGGGGGTTGAGGAGAGAGTTGGTGTTGAGGAATTCGAGGCAGCGCGTGTAGATGACTCATTCAAGGAGTTTGGAAAGGAATGGTAGGAGAGAGATGGGTCGATAACTAGAAGGTGAGGTGGGATCAAGAGAGGGTTTTTTTAGGATGGGAGAGACATGGGCATGTTTGAAGGCAGAGGGGAAGGAGCCAGTGGAGAGTGAGTGGTTGAAGATGGAAGTTAAGGAGGGGAGAAGGGATGGAGCGAGAGATTTCATGAGATGAGAGGGAATGGGGTCGGGAGCACAGGTGGCCGGAGTAGCACTTGAGAGAAGGGAGGAGAGCTCCTCTGAGGATACTGCTGGGAAGGATGGGAGAATAGCAGAGAGCGTTGAGAGCCGGGGGGGTTGGAGAAGGAGGGGGGGAGTGACTTTGGGGAGGTCGGACCTGATGGATTTAATTTTGTTAATGAAGTAGGAGGCCAGATCGTTGGGGGTGAGGGAAGGAGGAGGGGGAGGAACCGGGGGACTGAGAAGGGAGTTGAATGTACGGAAGAGCTGACAGGGATGATGGGCATGGGTGTCAATGAGGGAAGAGAAATAGTTTTGTCTGGCAGAGGAGAGGGCTGAGTTAAGGCAGGAAAGGATAAACTTGAAGTGAACGAGGTTGGCATGGTGTTTAGACTTTCGCCAGCAGCGTTCGGCAGCTCGAGCATAAGGGCGAAGGAGGCGGACAGTGGCAGTGTTCCAGGGCTGTGGGTTAGTGGTACAAGAGCAGCGAAGGGAATGGGGAGCTAGCGAGTCTAGCTGAGTAGAAAGGGTAGAGTTGAGAGCAGTAATCTGATCATCAAGACTGGGTAGAGAGGAGAGGGAGGCGAGGTGAGGTGTGAGGCACTCAGAAAGATGGGTGGGGTCCAGAGAGCGGAGATCTCTGTGAGGGAGTAATATGGATTTACAGGGGAAAGGAGTGTGAGTGAGGAGGCAGGTGAGAAGATTATGATCAGAGAGAGGGATTTCAGAGTTGGTGAGGGTGAACACAGTGCAGTGGTAGGAGATGATGAGGTCGAGGGTATGACCAAGTTGGTGAGTGGGTGAGGTGGGGTGGAGCAAGAGGTTGGCAGCATCTAGGAGAGATAGAAGGCGGGCGGCAGAGGAGTCATCGGGGATATCCATGTGGATGTTGAAGTCTCCGAGGATCAGAATGGGCATGGAAAAGGAGAGAAGGAAGGTGAGGAAGGGGACAATATCATTATTATTAGTAGTAGTAGTAGCAGCAGTAGTAGTGGTAATAATAGTACTAGCAGTAGTATTAATAGTAGTAGCAGTACTAGAAATGGTAGCACTAGAATTAATAATAATAATAATGATGACATTTATTAAGCGCTTACTATGTGCAAGGCACTGTTCTAAGTGCTGGGGAGTTTACAAGGTGATCAGGTTGTCCCACGTGGAGCTCACAGTCTTAATCCCCATTTTACAGATGAGGTAACTGAGGCACAGAGAAGTTAAGTTACTTGCCCAAAGTCACACAGCTGACAGTTGATGGAGCCGGGATTTGAACCCATGACCTCTGACTCCAAAGCCCGGGCTCTTTCCACTGAGCCACGCTGCTTCCCCTGCTTAATAGCAGTAGTAGTGGCAATAATAGTGGTACCATTCTAGACTGTGAGCCCACTCTTCTAGACTGTGAGCCCACTGTTGGGTAGGGACTGTCTCTATATGTTGTCAACTTGTACTTCCCAAGCGCTTAGTACAGTGCTCTGCACACAGTAAGCACTCAATTAATACGATTGATTGATTGGTAGAAGTAGTAATAGTAACAGCAGTAGTATTCATAGCAGTAGTAGTAGTAATACAGTCTCTCCTGCTATAGACCCTAAGCTTATTATGGGCAGGGAATGTGTCTACCAACTCTAGTTTTTTTAATGGTATTTGTTAAGTGCTCACTATGTGCCAGAGACTGTTCTAAGTGCTGGGGAAGATACAAAGTAATCAGATTGGACAGAGTTCATGTCCCAAATGGGGCTCACAGTTGTAATCCCCCTTCTACAAATGAGGTAATTAAGACACAGAGAAGTTAAGTGTGTTGCCCAAGGTCACACAGCAGACAAGCGGCGGAGCCGGGACTAGAATTTAGGTCCTTCTGATTCCCAGGCCCATGCTCTATCCCAAGTGTTCAGTACAGAACTCTTCACACAGCACTCAATAAATACCATTAATTGATAATAGTAGTAGCAGTAACAGTAGTAGTAGTAGTAGTAATAATAATAATTATTATGGTATTTGTTAAGCGCTTACAATGTGCCAAGCACTGTTCTAAGTGCTGGGGTAGATACAAGGTAATCAGGTTGTCCTACGTGGGGCTCACAGTCTTAATCCCCATTTTACAGATGAGATAACTGAGGCACAGAGAAGTGGCTTGCCCAAGGTCACACAGCAGACAAGTGGCAGAGGCAGTAAAGAACCCACGATCACTGACTCCTAAACACGTGCTCTTTCCATTAAGCCACACTGCTTCTCTAGTTTACTACTAGAAATACTGGTTTATGGGTAGGTCCACTCCTCAAAGCCTCTCAAACCATCCCTGACTGTTTCCCTGATGGATACAATTAAATCAACAAAGCACCACTGTTTAGGTACTGTCTGCGAAGAAATACTTGTCTTTTCTCCAGAAAGCAAAATGTGGTGGTGGTGGTGCTGATGGTGGTTATGAGCAGATGGTTCGGTGCATTCACTGAGTAGGACTAGGTCATTGCTGTTGAGATTTCCAAACTTATTTAGTCCACTGAGTTTAATCCCCATTTCAGCATCACTGCTCACACTTGCATTGCAATTTCCCATGACACTGGGCTTGTCTGATATCAGTAGTGCTGTGATGACTTTAATCTAGATCCTTTTGGAATCTTTCTTTCTCCTCATGGCCTGGAAGGTTGTCACATCCAGCCTGTATCCTAAAGGAACATGGAGGACCAATAGACACTCACCAATGCCTTTGGGCAGATCAGAAGGCTGATTGCCAAGACTATGCCTGTAAACATTATTTCAGAGGGAGGAGGGAAGACCTTGTGAGAGGAAATTTCCATGAGCTGACGGAGTTGCTATTAGCATGCTAGCCAAGTACCAGAGAAGGCAGGGTGGCCTAGTGGAAAGAGCATGAGCCTGAGAGCTGGGAAACACAGGTTCTATTAATGACAATAATAATAAAGATAACTGTGGGATTTCATAAACACTTACCTTGTGCCAAGCATTGGGGTACACACCATACAATCCGACCAGTCTCTGTCCCACCTGGAGTTTGTAGTTTAAGGGGGAGGGAGAACAGGTACATATTCAGCCCTCATTTTACAGTTGAGAAAACTGAGGGCCAGAGAAGTCTCTGATCCCTTGCTTACAACCTCCCCTCTGTCTGGAACACCTCCCTCACATCTGCCAGACCACAGCTCTTGTCATTGTCAAGGCCTTCTGACTAATTTCCAGGAAACCCTCGCTGACTAATTTATCTTCTTTGCAGGCTCCTCCTCCCCCTCCCATCCTCTTAATGTGGGGGTTCCCCAAGGTTCAGTGCTTGGTCCCCTTCTGTTCTCAATCTACACGCACTCCCTTGGTGACCTCATTTGCTCCCACGGCTTCAACTATTATCTCTACGCTGATGACACCCAGATCTACTTCTCTGCCCCTGCTCTCTCCCCCTCTCTCCAGGCTCGCATCTCCTCCTGCCTTCAGGACATCTCCATCTGGATGTCTGCCCGCCACCTAAAGCTCAACATGTCGAAGACTGAACTCTTTGTCTTCTCCCCCAAACCTTGTCCTCTCCCTGACTTTCCCATCTCTGTTGACGGCACTACCAACCTTCCCGTCTCACAAGCCCGCAACCTTGGTGTCATCCTCGACTCTGCTCTCTCATTCACCCCTCACATCCAAGGTGTCACCAAAACCTGCTGGTCACAGCTCCACAACATTGCCAAGATCCGCCCTTTCCTCTCCATCCATACTGCTACCCTGCTCATTCAAGCTCTCATCCTATCCCGTCTGGACTACTGCATCAGCCTTCTCTCTGATCTCCCATCCTCGTGTCTCTCTCCACTTCAATCCATACTTCATGCTGCTGCCCGGATTATCTTTGTCCAGAAATGCTCTGAGCATATTACTCCCCTCCTCAAAAATCTCCAGTGGATACCAATCAATCTGCGCATCAGGCAGAAACTCCTCACCCTCGGCTTCAAGGCTCTCCATCACCTCGCCCCCTCCTATCTCACCTCCCTTCTCTCCTTCTACAGCCTAGCCCACACCCTCCACTCCTCTGCCACTAATCTCCTCACCGTACCTCGTTCTCGCCTGTCCCGCCATCGACCCCCGGCCCACGTCCTCCCCCGGGCCTGGAATGCCCTCCCTCTGCCCATCCGCCAAGCTAGCTCTCTTCCTCCCTTCAAGGCCCTACTGGGAGCTCACCTCCTCCAGGAGGCCTTCCCAGACTGAGCCCCTTCCTTCCTCTCCCCCTCGTCCCCCTTTCCATCCCCCCCATCTTACCTCCTTCCCTTCCCCACAGCACCTGTATATATGTATATATGTTTGTACATATTTATTACTCTATTTATTTATTTATTTATTTATTTATTTATTTATTTTACTCTACATAGCTTTTCTATTTATTTCATTTTGTTAGTATGTTTGGTTTTGTTCTCTGTCTCCCCCTTTTAGACTGTGAGCCCACTGTTGGGTAGGGACTGTCTCTATATGTTGCCAATTTGTACTTCCCAAGTGCTTAGTACAGTGCTCTGCACATAGTAAGCGCTCAATATATACGATTGATGATGATGATGATGATGATCTTCTCCCACCCCAGCACTTGTGACCAGCACAAGCCTGGGAGTCAGAGGACCTGGCTTCTAATCTCAGCTCTTCCAATTGTCCGTTGGGTGACCTTGGGCAAATCATTTCACTTCTCTGGGCCTCAGTGTCCTCATCTGTATGATGGGGATTCCACACCTGTTCTCCCTTCCAATTAGACTGTGTGCCCCATGTAGGAATGGTACTGTGTATGACCCATTTATATATATATATCAACCCCAGTGCTTGGTGCTATCTCCCAGTAAGGTGAGGTGTGGCGTAGAAAGCACAGGAAAGGGAGCTGACTCCAAATCAGGCACCTTTAATGCCACTCTCTTCCGAGAGGCCTCACGGCATGGCTTCCAGTCCAGGTACTGAGTGCATGGGCATACTGAGCGTGGGCCGCTCTCACAGGTGGGGCTTGACACATCTGTTCATTTGCATAATCCCTCCCCCCGGATGACCCAGGCAGCTCCCCTTGGCCCTCCCGAAGATGCTCCCACAGGAGCTAATCCTCACCGGTCCCCGTGTTGTCAGTCGGTTTTCGTGGCTACTCGTTGGCGGTTGAGCAGGACGTTGGCATCCCTCATTCTCCAGTGGTCCCCTTTCACCACTCTTAATCAATCAATCAATCAATTGTATTTATTGAGCACATACTGTGTGCGGAGCACTGTACTAAGCACTTGGGAAGTACAAGTTGGCAACCTCCAAAGGTCGCTCTTCTCTGCCTCGAGATCCGAGCAGCCATCTTGGAGCCATGTGGCCTGGGCGGGGGAGGCACCCCCGAATCCCAAAGTGTTGGGATCAATCCTGAGCTGTGCTAGGGCACTGGTCTGGCTGGGCTGGGCTGGGCTGGGCTGGGCTGGAGGATGCTCCCCTGGAGTTGGTGTGGGCGGGAAAGGGAGCTTACAGGGGGAGATAATAATAATAATTGTGGTATTTGTTAAGACCGCCCTTTGGAGCAACAGAGGGGATGAACAGCCAGGAAAATGCAGATGCTATAGCAGAGGGTCTTGGTGCTGGGCTCCATGTAAGATCGAAGCAGCCCACGGCTTAGCTCTCCATCTCTAAAGTGGAGCCCGAGGAGGTTAAGGGGAACACTTCGTGTAGCGTTTAACCTGTAGTCAACGCTGACCCTATACAGCAATTATTATTATTATTATCACTATTATCATGTCCTCTTGTTCCCTGGTGCAGATTTTTTTTTGCCTCAGAAGCATTTGCAGGGGGTAATTAAACCTTCAGGTAAGATTGAGCAGATGAGCAGGTGGGAGTCTAATGCCTCTAGACTGCAAGCTCAGTGGGGATAGGGAATGTGTTGTTTATATTGTTGTACTGTACTCTCCTAAGCACTTAGTTCAGTGCTCCACACACAGTAAGCACTCAATCAATACAATTGATTGATCGATTAGTACTAATGAGGATATTGAAAGGAGAGCAAAATGAGATCAATCAATCAATCGTATTTATTGAGCACTTACTGTGTGCAGAGCACTGTACTAAGCGCTTGGGAAGTACAAGTTGGCAACATAATAAGATATTGTTGGTGTTTCTATTCTCCCTCCAATGAGAATGGGAAAAAGTAAGTTTTTGTTGACATTTTCTCCCTTATACCAATGTGCAATATGCTGTTTGGTTGCTATGGAAACGTTTCATGGTTTTTTTTCCAAGAGAAAGACAGAGGTTAAATATCTCCCAACAGCTATCAGGGACCAACCCTGACTCTTCATGAGGAGGCGTACCAACAGGTATACACTGGATGCTATCTGCCAATCTGTCCATACTGGCACCAGGAACATGTCTAAAAGTCGAACGGTCCATATAGGCTGGGGAGGAAAGGGAAGGAGTGTGTGATTGTCTAGGGTCTTCTTACTTCCAGGCCCATGTTCTATCCAGTAAGCAACACTGCTTCCCTTCCAGGAGGCCTTCCCTGATTTATCGCTCATCTTTCCACCAGTGCAACATCAGCACTTCTGCATCATCTAAGCACTTAGACAAGAAACTAGAGGCACAGAGAAGTTGCCCGCTATCACACCGCGCGGCCTTGCTGCTCCCGGAAGGATCCTCTCCTCAGAGAGCTGCCATTGACGCCTGGGACTCCGTTCCTGAGAGGCCCGCCCGCCATCCCACCGCATGGCCCCCACGGCTCCCAGAAGACTCCTCTCCTCAGAGCGCCCCCATAGATGCCCCCTGCTTCCACCCCCCTCCCACTTAAGCGACCTTCCTTAAAGTACCCCCCATACCCCCGTTCCAGGTCCGGTCCTGACTCTCTCCGCCCTCCTCCCCCGGGAAAAAGGCCCTTGTTATCACCAAGTTACAGTAACGACAACCTCATTCGCACCTATTCAGTCCTCCCATGCTAGTTGACTGTTCACTCCTCTTGCAATGTATCTCTGCTCCCTGACCCCCTTAACAGGTCCAACCTACTCCAGCACATAATAGTTTGTATCTGCTCTCTGTGACATCATTGTATGCCAATTTTCTTATTGCCATAGCATGTTAATCGTTAACTACCCCCTGTGATGCCATCGCCTATTTATATCATTGATACTGTTTTATCGCTCCTGCATCTCAATTGTTAACCTCCCGCTGTACTGTCACTCGCCCTGCTGACCTCACCATGAACTTTCAATTCCCTTGCTCCCAACTGCCATTCCCATTCCTCACCTTCCCCTTCCCCTCTCCCACCCATCTTTTTCCCTTCCCCTTCCCCTCTCCCACCCATCTTTTTCCCTCCCTCTCCCCCAACAAGACCACTTCCCCTCACCCCCTACCAAGGATCCCTCTGTACCAGCGTCAATCCTCCACTCCTCCCTCCCAGCCCCCTCCCTCCAATCATCCCCACCCCCACCCCATCCCAGTTCTCCTTTCCCATCGCCACCCCTCTTCCCACTCTCCCCGCCTAGGCCACCGCCACCTCATCCCAATCTAAACCCTCCTCACCCCTCGCACCCTTCCCCCTCCCTCCCCTCCCTCGTCAGGTACTGCCAAGTGTGGCCTCTGGAACCCCCGCTCCATTTTAAGTAAGATCCCTTTCATCCTGGACCTATTCTTTTCAAACTCTCTACTCCTCCTCGGCCTAACTGAAACATGGTTGTCTCCAGACGACAAGGTCTCTTCTGCTGCTCTCTCCAGTGGAGGTCTCTTCTTCTCCCACTCCCCCAGACTCACCGGAAAAGGAGGAGGTGTTGGTTTCCTTCTCGCCCCTCAATGTCGCTTTCGCACTATCCCTCCTCCCCCTTCCCTTTCCTTCCCTTCCTTTGAAGCCCACGTTATTTGCCTCTACCACCCCCTCCAGATTCTTGTAGCCATCATCTACCGCCCCTCCGACCCCACCTCCAACTTCTTTAACGATTTTGACCCCTTCCTCACCTTCCTTCTCTCCTTTGCCATGCCCACTCTGATCCTCGGAGACTTCAACATCCACATGGATATGCCTGGTGACTCCTCTGCTACACACCTTCCATCTCTCCTCGACGAAGCCAACCTCTTGCTCCACCCCACCTCACCCACTCACCAACTTGGTCATACCCTCGACCTCATCATCTCCTATCGCTGCACTGTGTCCACCCTCACCAACTCTGAAATCCCTCTCTCTGATCAAAATCTTCTCACCTGCCTCCTCACTCACACTCCTTTCCCCAGTAAATCCATATTACTCCCTCACAGAGATCTCTGCTCTCTTGACCCCATCCATCTTTCTGAGCGCCTCACACCCCACCTCACCTCCCTCTCCTCTCTACCCAATCTTGATGATCAGATTACTGCTCTCAACTCTACCCTTTCTACTCAGATAGAATCACTCGCTCCCCTTTCCCTTCACCGCTCTCGTACCACTAGCCCACAGCCCTGGAACACTGCCACTGTCCGCCTCCATCGCTCTTATGCTCAAGCTGCTGAATGCTGCTGGCGAAAGTCTAAACAACATGCCAACCTCGTTCACTTCAAGTTTATCCTTTACTGCCTTAACTCGGCCCTCTCCTCTGCCAGACAAAACTATTTCTCCTCCCTTATTGACACCCATGCCCATCATCCCCGCCAGTTCTTCCGTACATCAACTCCCTTCTCAGGTCCCTGGTTCCTCCCCGTCCTCCTTCCCTCACCCCCAACGATCTGGCCTCCTATTTCATTAATAAAATTAAATCCATCAGGTTTGACCTCCCCAAAGTCACTCACCCCTTCTCCAACCCCCCGGCTCTCAACACTCTCTGCTACTCTCCCATCCTTCCCAGCAGTATCCTCAGAGGAGCTCTCCTCCCTCCTCTCAAGTGCTACTCCAGCCACCTGTGCTTCTGACCCCATTCCCTCTCATCTCATGAAATCTCTCGCTCCGTCCCTTCTCCCCTCCTAACTTCTATCTTCAACTGCTAACACTCCACTGGTTCCTTCCCCTCTGCCTTGAAACATGCCCATGTCTCTCCCATCCTAAAAAAACCCTCTCTTGACCCCACCTCACCTTCTAGTTATCGCCCCATCTCCCTCCTACCATTCCTTTCCAAACTACTTGAACGAGTCGTCTACACACGCTGCCTCGAATTCCTCAAAACCAACTCTCTCCTCGACCCCCTCCAGTCTGGCTTCCATCCCCTACGTTCCACGGAAACTGCCCTCTCACAGGTCACCAATGACCTCCTGCTTGCCAAATCCAACAGATCATACTCTATCTTAATCTTCCTCGACCTCTCATCATCAATCACATTTATTGAGCACTTACTGTGTGCAGAGCCTGTACTAAGCACTTGGGAAGTACAAGTTGGCAACATATACAGACAGTCCATACGCAACAGTGGGCTCTGCCTTCGACACTGTGGACCACCCCCTTCTCCTCAAAACGCTATCCAACCTTGGCTTCACAGACTCCATCCTCTCCTGGTTCTCCTCTTATCTCTCCGGTTGTTCATTCTCAGTCTCTTTTGCAGGCTCGTCCTCCCCCTCCCATCCCCTTACTGTGGGGGTTCCTCAAGGTTCAGTTCTTGGTCCCCTTCTGTTCTCGATCTACACTCTCTCCCTTGGTGACCTCATTCGCTCCCACGGATTCAACTATCATCTCTACACTGATGACACCCAGATCTACATCTCTGCTCCTGCTCTCTCCCCCTCCCTCCAGGCTCGCATCTCCTCCTGCCTTCAGGACATCTCCATCTGGATGTCTGCCCGCCACCTAAAGCTCAACATGTTGAAGACTGAACTCCTTGTCTTCCCTCCCAAACCTTGCCCTCTCCCTGACTTTCCCATCTCTGTTGACGGCACTACCATCCTTCCCGTCTCACGAGCCCACAACCTTGGTGTCATCCTCGACTCCGCTCTCTCATTCACCCCTCACATCCAAGCTGTCACCAAAACCTGCCGGTCTCAGCTCCGCAACATTGCCAAGATCAACCCTTTTCTCTCCATCCATACCGCTACCCTGCTCGTTCAAGCTCTCATCCTATCCCATCTGGACTACTGCATCAGCCTTCTCTCTGATCTCCCATCCTCGTGTCTCTCTCCACTTCAATCCATACTTCATGCTGCTGCCCGGATTATCTTTGTCCAGAAACGCTCTGGGCATATTACTCCCCTCCTCAAAAATCTCCAGTGGCTACCAATCAATCTGTGCATCAGGCAGAAACTCCTCACCCTCGGCTTCAAGGCTCTCCATCACCTCGCCCCCTCCTACCTCACCTCCCTTCTCTCCTTCTACAGCCCACCCCGCACCCTCCGCTCCTCCGCCGCTAATCTCCTCACCGTACCTCGTTCTCGCCTGTCCCGCCATCGACCCCCGGCCCACGTCCTCCCCCGGGCCTGGAATGCCCTCCCTCTGCCCATCCGCCAAGCTAGCTCTCTTCCTCCCTTCAAGGCCCTACTGAGAGCTCACCTCCTCCAGGAGGCCTTCCCAGACTGAGCCCCTTCCTTCCTCTCCCCTTTGTCCCCCTCTCCATTCCCCCCATCTTACCTCCTTCCCTTCCCCACAGCTCCTGTATATATGTGTATATGTTTGTACATATTTATTACTCTATTTATTTATTTATTTATTTTACTTGTACATATCTATTCTATTTTATTTTGTTAGTATGTTTGGTTTTGTTCTCTGTCTCCCCCTTTTAGACTGTGAGCCCATTGTTGGGTAGGGACTGTCTCTATATGTTGCCAATTTGTACTTCCCAAGCGCTTAGTACAGTGCTCTGCACATAGTAAGCACTCAATAAATACGATTGATGATGATGATGATGGTGACCTCATTTGCTCCCACGGCTTCAACTATCATCTCTACGCTGATGACACCCAAATCTACATCTCTGCCCCTGCTCTCTCCCCCTCCCCATCCAGGCTCGCATCTCCTCCTGCCTTCAGGACATCTCCACCTGGATGTCTGCCCGCCACCTAAAACTCAATATGTCCAAGACTGAACTCCTTGTCTTCCCTCCCAAACCCTGCCCTCTCCCTGACTTTCCCATCACTGTTGACGGCACTACCATCCTTCCCATCTCACAGGCCCACAACCCTGGTGTCATCCTCGACTCCGCTCTCTCGTTCACCCCTCACATCCAAGCTGTCACCAAAACCTGCCCGTCTCACCTCTGCAACATCGCCAAGATCTGCCCTTTCCTCTCCATTCAAACCGCTACCCTGCTCGTTCAAGCTCTCATCCTATCCCGTCTGGACTGCTGTATCAGCCTCCCCTCTGATCTCCCATCCTCGTGTCTCTCCCCACTTCAATCCATAATTCACGCCACTGCCCGGATTGTCTTTGTCCAGAAACGCTCTGGGCATGTTACTCCCCTCCTCAAAAATCTCCAGTGGCTACCAATCAATCTGCGTATCAGGCAGAAACTCCTCACCCTCGGCTTCAAGGCTCTCCATCACCTCGCCCCCTTCTACCTCACCTCCCTTCTCTCCTTCTACAGCCCAGCCCGCACCCTTCACTCCTCTGCTGCTAATCTCCTCACCGTGCCTCGTTCTCACCTGTCCCGCATTCGACCCATGGCCCGTGTCATTCCCCTGGCCTGGAATGCCCTCCCTCCCAACATCCGCCAAGCTAGCTCTCTTCCTCCCTTCAAGGCCCTCCTGAGAGCTCACCTCCTCCAAGTGGCCTTCCCAGACTGAGCCCCCTCCTTCCTCTCCCCCTCATCCCCCTCTCTATCCCCCCCATCTTACCTCCTTCCCTTCCCCACAGCACCTGTATATATGTATATATGTTTGTAGATATTTATTACTCCATTTATTTATTTTACTCGTACATATCTATTCCATTTATTTTATTTTGTTAATATGTTTGGTTTTGTTCTCTGTCTCCCCCTTCTAGACTGTCAGCCCACTGTTGGGTAGGGACCGTCTCTATATGTTGCCAACTTGTACTTCCCAAGCGCTTAGTACAGTGCTCTGCACACAGTAAGCACTCAATAAATATGATTGATTGATTGAATGATTTAAAAGCATTATTTCACTCTACAAGAAGTAACAAAGCCAGCTGACTCCTACTGGTAGAATTGGTTTGATTGGGAAGCAGTATAGCCTAGTGGTAAGAGCATGGGCATGGGAGTCAGAGGACATGGGTTCTAATCCTGACTCCTCCACTTTTCTGCTGTGTGACCTTGGGCAAGTCACTTCACTTCTCTGGGCCTCGGTTACCTCATCTGTAAAATGGGGATTAAGACTGTGAGTCCCATGAGGGACAGGGACTGTGTCCAACCCGATTTTCTTGCATCTACCTGAGTGCTTAGAACAGTGCTTGACACAGAGTAAGTGCTTAACAAATACCTTCATTATCATTAAGCTCCTTGAGGGCACATATTTTGTCTACCAACTTTATTGAATTCATTCATTCATTCAATCGTATTTATTGAGCACTTACTGTGTGCAAAGCACTGTACTAAGCGCTTGGGAAGTACAAGTTTGCAACATATAGAGATGGTCCCTACCCAACAGCGGTCTCACAGTCTAGAAGGGGGAGGTAGTACTCATCCAAGAAGTTAGTACAGTGTTCTGCGCACAGTAAGTGCTCAGTAAACACCATTGATTGATTGATTGACAAGCATGTATTGAGTACCTACTGAGTGTAACACATTGTACTAAGCACCTGGGAAAGTGTGACAGAAGCACAAGACACTTTTCAAGGTGCTTACATTCTGATGTGTAAGTCCTGGGATGAAAATGTAATATTCATTCATTCAGTCGTATTCATTGAGCACTTACTGTGCACAGAGCACCGTACTAAGTGCTTGGAAAGTACAATTCAGCCACAGATAGAGACAATCCCTACCCAACAATGGGCTCACAGTATAGAAGGGGAAGCAGCATGGTTCAGTGGAAAGAGCACGGGCTTTGGAGTCAGAGGTCATGGATTCAAATCCCAGCTCTGCCAATTGTCAGCTGTGTGACTTTGGGCAAGTCACTTAACTTGTCTGTGCCTCAGTTCCCTCATCTATAAAATGGGGATTAAGACTGTGAGCCCCCCGTGGGACAACCTGATCACCTTGTAACCTCCCCAGCGCTTAGAACAGTGCTTTGCACATAGTAAGCACTTAATAAATGCCATTATTATTATTAAGGGGGAGACAGACAATAAAACAAAACAAGTAGATAGACATCAATTACACCAAAATAGATGAATAGAATTATAGACATATACACATCATTAATTAAATAGAATAATAAATATGTACAAATATACACCAGTGCTGTAGGGTGGGGAAGGGGGTAGAGCAGAGGGAGGGAGGAGGGGCAATGGGGAGGGGAGGAGGAGCAGAGGAAAAGGGGAACTCAGTCTGGGAAGGCCTCCTGGAGGAGGTGGGCTCTCAGTAGGGCTTTAAAGGGAGGAAGAGAGCTAGTTTGGCAGATGTGAGGAGGGAGGGCATTCCAGGACATGGGCCAGGGGCCAATGGCGGGACAGGAGAGAATGAAGCACAGTGAGGAGGTTAGCGGCAGCAGAGCGGAGTGTGCGGGCTGGGATGGAGAAGGAGAGAAGGGAGGTGAGGTAGGAGGGGCCAAGGTGATGGAGAGCTTTGAAGCCAATAGTGAGGAGTTTTTGCTTGATATGGAGGTTGATTGGCAATCACTGGAGATTTTTGAAGAGGGGGTGACATGCCCAGAGCATTTCTGTAGAAAGATAATGCAGGCAGCAGAGTGAAGTATAGACTGAAGTGGGGAGAGACAGGAGGTTGGGAGATCAGAAAGGAGGCTGATGCAGTAATCCAGGTGGGATAGGATGAGAGATTGAACCAGCAAGGTAGCGGTTTGGATGGAGAGGAAAAGGCACATCTTGGCAATGTTCCCAGGGTGTCCCCCTTCAAGCCCCTACACAATTCAGAATGAGAAACAGCATGGCATAGTGGATAGAGCATGTGTCTGGGAGTAGGAAGGTCATGGGTTCTAATCTTGACTCCACCACTTGTCTGCTGTGTGATCTTGGGCTAGTCACTTCGCTTCTCTGTGCCTCATTTACCACGTCTATAAAATGGGGATTGAGACTGTGAGCCCCACGTGGGACAGTAACTGTGTCCAACTCGCTTTGCTTGCATCCACCTAGGGCTTAGTACATTCCCTGCCACATAGTCAGTGCTTGACATATACCATAATTATTGTCATTATTATTCAGGGCTCTTTGAGGTCTGAAAATCCAGAACAGCATATTCACGTTATGGCACTACGTTTGCCTACCCTCTGTACAGAAATAATAGTTACTAATGGGTGATTGAATAGCCCTTGGCAAATCACCTCTTGATTCCAATCACTGTGAGGCCTCCGTTTTGTCACACCTATAGTTAATCATATTTTATCTACCCTCTTAAAAAGGAAAGCCCAATTTGTCTCCACAAACCTAAAGTCAGTCAGTCTTTTGTATTCTTTTGAAGCTGATCAGCTAGTTTATGAACTGGCAAAATCCCCGAAGCTCAAACAGTGATCTTTTTAACCCAAAGCATAGAACCTCAGTAATTCACAAGGCTAAGTCAAACCTTCAAATTTAAAATCAGACCTTCACGTTGAAGTTCAAGCCATCAAAATGATGAGAACACGGAGTCCAGCATGAGATTATTCTCTTTGAAGAACTGAGATAAGGGAACATGTCTACCAACTCTGTTGTATTGTCCTCTCTCAAGCACTTAGTACTCTGCTCTGCACTCAGTAAGCACTGAATAAATACCATTGATTGATAACTTGTTTAGCCATTTTTAGTGGAGGACTACAACCTCTCTAGTTGAATGGCAATGCTGATGACAGTATCAGGAACTCTGGCGATCATGGTGATGGCAATGGTGGCCAAAATGATGAAGTCAAATTCACAGGTGGACAAAACTCTACAACTTGTCTAATTCTCTCTCTCTCTCTCTCTCTCTCTCTCTCTCTCTCTCTCTCTCTCTCTCTCTCTCTCTCTTTCTCTTTTAACTGCTGAGCAACCAGAAGAATGTTAGAATGACCTTAGAAGCTTTTTCTTTCTCCTGCGCTGTAATTTTGTGGTGTCATTGATAGTGAGTGAGAAGTAATAGTCTTTAGTAGTTCATTTTACCTGGGTGGAAAGTTCTTCAATCCTAATGACACTGTTTACTGAGGTCAGAACAGGAAAATGGCTCAAAGTTTTCAGGGAAACTTTGGACATTATAGTTAGAAGAGAGATTTGGGGGACTCTGGTATGAGATATTGTTTTCTCCCTTCAGACTTGACAGAAACCTTTCATTCCTTGGTTGTATAACTTGAATTGAGATGAGTGAATTAATCTAAGCATTACTTGGAAAACAGAATTCCATTATGAGCAATATAAAGAAATAAGTATCACCATTTAACAAGTGTGGGTACAAACAAAATCCTATTATATAATTCCAAACACTTTATGCCTCCTCTAATTACCTCCCTTGGACCTTCCCCTGAAAATTGGAAGCAATTGGCTACCATTCCATGAACTAGTACTGCATCCAGCTTTTGTGCTATAAACGCTTTTCAATTCTCCTCCGCTGATAGAGAAAGCAGGCTCCTTGGAGTGTCAGCCTGATAATGACTGGATCCAGATGGCAAGCTCCTCGAGGGCAGCTATCCTAACTTCTGTTGTCCTCTCCCAAGCGCCTAGTGCAATGCTCTGCGCACAGTAAGCACTCTATCAGTACGGTCAATTGACTGATTTGAAGAATCCAGTCTAGCAATCCAAGAAAACAATGTTATCGAACTGAGTTGTGTGTACATCACACAGCACGATAGTGTTTCAGATTCTGTTGCTGGGAACACAGCTTCAACACATAGATTTTCAAATTGTACCGTGAAACTACATGATCCCCAGAGATCACTTTCTTATCTCAGTTGGACAATACTAAATTGATTTTTTTCCAGATCTGGTGGGAGATGGTCCCTGAAGATTATGAACTGTTAACAAATCAGTAATGCATATCTCTAAGCCGTCGGGAGCTACACAGTCCTCTAAGAAAATATACAGTGGGGAACAAACTACCTAGATCTGGGAAGATATTGCTAATTCTGGTGGAGCTGATATAATTACGATGAAATATCTGGGTATTACTAATGTATAATGACTCATTCACAGGGAAGGTGTCCCCAGGAAAGGCACCTACATGGAAACAATAAATGGGCAAAAATGGACACATAGAATGGTTTCACTTTTTCCCCTAACACCTGCCCTAGACAATGCCAGGGATATTGCAAAAGAACTGTCTGAGACCTCAGTCTGCTCATTGATCACCTGTAATGCCTGGCAAGCAGAACCATCAGTCACTCCCCAGATGGATTTTGTCAGTGCCTTTCCCAAAGAAGCTGGTAAAGGCAGGCAAAAACCTGGTTCCCATCAGGTCGGCCTGTCAAATACCTAGTGCCAACTCAAAATGGCACTCAAACTATTTTACTAGTGTTGCGATTGTGTGGCGGGCCGGCAGTGATGGACAGGGAGTTTCATTAATGAAAGAGGATTCATTTGTTGTGGGGGGATGGGAGGGAGGAGAGTATGGAATGGCAGGGCTATGTGCAGAGAGTGGCCACAGGATGCTGACATATTTTCATGAAATTATCAGTGTGCAAGAAGGCAGGCTAAAATTACCTGTTGAAATAAAGTTCAAGATAAAGGCAGCATTAGGGAAAAGGGGGCATGCCGGTCATTTTTCTTCGGTAACCTTAATGAAGGTTACTATGGGCTTCATCTCAGAATCTTTTTTGTATATCTTCTGCAAGGTATGCATTTTCACCATTTTCTGATCAATCAATCAATCAATCAATCATATTTATTGAGCACTTACTATGTGCAGAGCACTGTACTAAGCGCTTGGGAAGTACAAATTGGCAACATATAGAGACAGTCCCTACCCAACAGTGGGCTCACAGTCTAAAAGGGGGAGACAGAGAAAAAAAAACCAAACATACTAACAAAATAAAATAAATAGAATAGATATGTACAAGTAAAATAAATAAATAAATAAATAAATAAATAGAGTAATAAATATGTACAAACATATATACATATATACAGCTGCTGTGGGGAAGGGAAGGAGGTAAGATGGGGGGGGATGGAGAGGGGGACGAGGGGGAGAGGAAGGAAGGGGCTCAATCTGGGAAGGCCTCCTGGAGGAGGTGAGCTCTCAGTAGGGCCTTGAAGGGAGGAAGAGAGCTAGCTTGGCGGATGGGCAGAGGGAGGGCATTCCAGGCCCGGGGGATGACGTGGGCCGGGGGTCGATGGCGGGACAGGCGAGAACGAGGTACGGTGAGGAGATTAGAGGCGGAGGAGCGGAGGGTGCGGGCTGGGCTGTAGAAGGAGAGAAGGGAGGTGAGGTAGGAGGGGGCGAGGTGATGGACAGCCTTGAAGCCCAGGGTGAGGAGTTTCTGCCTGATGCGCAGATTGATTGGTATCCACTGGAGATTTTTGAGGAGGGGAGTAATATGCCCAGAGCGTTTCTGGACAAAGATAATCCGGGCAGCAGCATGAAGTATGGATTGAAGTGGAGAGAGACACGAGGATGGGAGATCAGAGAGAAGGTTGATGCAGTAGTCCAGACGGGATAGGATGAGAGCTTGAACGAGCAGGGTAGCGGTATGGATGGAGAGGAAAGGGCGGATCTTGGCAATGTTGCGGAGCTGAGACCGGCAGGTTTTGGTGACGGCTTGGATGTGAGGGGTGAATGAGAGAGCAGAGTCGAGGATGACACCAAGGTTGCGGGCTTGTGAGACGGGAAGGATGGTAGTGCCGTCAACAGAAATGGGAAAGTCAGGGAGAGGGCAAGGTTTGGGAGGGAAGACAAGGAGTTCAGTCTTCGACATGTTGAGCTTTAGGTGGCGGGCAGACATCCAGATGGAGATGTCCTGAAGGCAGGAGGAGATGCGAGCCTGGAGGGAGGGGGAGAGAGCAAGGGCAGAGATGTAGATTTGGGTGTCATCAGCATAGAGATGATAGTTGAAGCCGTGGGAGCGAATGAGGTCACCAAGGGAGTACGTGTAGATTGAGAACAGAAGGGGACCAAGTACTGAACCTTGGGGAACCCCCACAGTAAGAGGATGGGAGGGGGAGGAGGAGCCTGCAAAAGAGACTGAGAAAGAGCGATCGGAGAGATAAGAGGAGAACCAGGAGAGGACGGAGTCTGTGAAGCCAAGGTCAGATAGCGTGTTGAGGAGAAGGGGTGGTCCACAGTGTCGAAGGCAGCTGAGAGGTCGAGGAGGATTAGGACAGAGTATGAGCCGTTGGATTTGGCAAGCAGAAGGTCATTGGTGACCTTTGAGAGAGCAGTTTCCGTGGAATGTAGGGGACGGAAGCCAGACTGGAGGGGGTCGAGGAGAGAATTGTTGTTGAGGAATTCTAGGCAGCGCATGTAGACAACTCGTTCAAGGAGTTTGGAAAGGAATGGTAGGAGGGATATGGGGCGATAACTAGAAGGTGAGGTGGGGTCAAGAGAGGGTTTTTTTAGAATGAGAGAGACATGGGCATGTTTGAAGGCAGAGGGGAAGGAACCAGTGGAGAGTGAGCGGTTGAAGATGGAAGTTAAGGAGGGGAGAAGGGATGGAGCGAGAGATTTCATGAGATGAGAGGGAATGGGGTCAGAAGCACAGGTGGCCGGAGTAGCACTTGAGAGGAGGGAGGAGAGCTCCTCTGAGGATACTGCTGGGAAGGATGGGAGAGTAACAGAGAGTGTTGAGAGCCGGGGGGTTGGAGAAGGGGGGGGAAGTGACTTTGGGGAGGTCGGACCTGATGGATTTAATTTTGTTAATGAAGTAGGAGGCCAGATCGTTGGGGGTGAGGGAAGGAGGAGGGGGAGGAACCGGGGGCCTGAGAAGGGAGTTGAATGTACAGAAGAGCTGGTGGGGGTGATGGGCATGGGTGTCAATAAGGGAGGAGAAATAGTTTTGTCTGGCAGAAGAGAGGGCTGAGTTAAGGCAGGAAAGGATAAACTTGAAGTGAACGAGGCTGGCATGGTGTTTAGACTTTCACCAGCAGCGTTCGGCAGCTCGAGCATAAGAGCGAAGGAGGCGGACAGTGGCAGTGATCCAGGGCTGTGGGTTAGTGGTACGAGAGCGGCGAAGGGAAAGGGGAGCGAGTGAGTCTAGCTGAGTAGAAAGGGTAGAGTTGAGAGTCATTCTTTCTTCCTCATGCTATGGGCTGCAGACTAATTATTATGCAGCTTTATCACGTGCTTAAATAGTATCAGTAGTGGAACCTCATAAAATATTTATTAATACATGGAAAGTGTTCAAGACCTTAAATATTGGTTGCCACGAATTTAGTGTGAGGCACCCGGGATGGACGTTTTGCAAATTGTTTCTTCTTTCCCCACAGGGTCCCCTCCACACAGTAATTTTATTGTTAGAAATCATTTAAACTAATATTTGATGGTTTATGTTCCCTTGATGATCCCACTCCAGCACTCTGTCTTTGAACACTTTACTGCAAAAACTCCCTCCTCGTTAGCAGGCTCTTCGTTACAGTCCCAGACCTACGTTCTGTGATTTGGATGTGGGTTGCAATAAAGCCCGTCAAAATTCACCCAGAACAAACATGATTTATTTTATGAAGACAAAGTTATTGGTGTCTACTCACACATTCCCGTCAGCCCCCGGGCTCGGAGATGGCTTGGAAAATGACTTCTTCCTTCCTTTCCTGCAGTTCTGAGGCCTGTCTGATCATCCTGGGCCCCATGATCACCGGTGGAATACTGTTCAGACACTTCTTTATTATCCATGCTAACTGCAAGAGTATTGGAACCTAAGCATAAAAACTCAATAGGGAAGATTGCATGGGGAAGAGCTGAACACTCTAGTGCTAATTAAAAACAAAAACATAATTCAAGTTTGATGATGCGGACTCTGAGGAATCCAAGAGCTAATTTTGGATTGGGTTCAACATTGCCTAAGCTACCAGAAAGAGCTCTCTCTTCCCAATGACCTTATGGAACCCGATGACTCCCAAATCTCTCTCTCCCTCTCTCTCTCTCTCTCTCTCTCTCTCTCTCTCTCTCTCTCTCTCTCTCTCTCTCTCTCCCCATCGTCAACCCCTCACCACTTCTACAATCCTGGATTTCCTCTAACCTCAACATGTCTAAAACAGAACTTCCCCTCTTTCCCCTGAAACTCACTTCTCTTTCCTGCCTTTGCTATCTCTGTGGATAACAGCGCCATCCTCCCTACCCCTGAATTCCACAACCTCTGTGACTTCCTCACCCCTCACTGTTTTTCAGTTCTCCCATTCACCCCACTGCTAAATCCTGCTGGGTTTTGTTCTCCAGCATTTCTCAGACTCCCCCTGCTTTCTCTGCACCAGAACAAGTCCTTCAGTAATCCAAGCTCTTGTCGACTGACTGTTAGAGCTCCATATCAGCCTCCTCAATGATCTCTCTTTTCCCAGATTGTCCATGCTACAGTCTATACTTCATGCCAGGGCTTGAGTCATCTTGAAGTGTCACTTGGCACCCATCTCTCCACTGAATCAATCAGCCAAATCGATCAGTGGTATTTATTGAGTGCTTCTTGTATGCTGAGCACTGTACTAAATGATTGGGAGAATACAATGTAATGGAGTTCCTTATGAACCTCCGATGGCTGCCCATTTCTTTCTTCATTGAGCAAAACATCCCTACCAATGGATTCAAGGCTCTCCACAGCTTTCTCAAACTTACATATCAACTCTCTTTACCCACTACACCCCAGCTCACACCATTCATTCCTCCCAAGCTCATCTTCTGACTGTACCCCCCCCCCCTCTCTCTCTCTCAACTCTCCCACCTCTAACCCTTCACTCACTTTGTTCCCCTGGCCTGGGGAGGAGCTTGAAGCCAGTGTTTGGGAGACCTTGCTTGATGTAGAGGTGGGGAGAAAGATGTGGAAGTGATGGTGATCTATTCATTCATTCATTCATTCATTCAATAATATTTATTGAGCACTTACTGTGTGCAGAGCACTGTACTAAGCGCTTGGGAAATACAAGTTGGCAACATATAGAGATGGTCCCTACCCAACAGCAGGCTCACAGTCTAGAAGGGGGAGACTATCAAACCAAGTGATTGCCAGGGAGACATTCCTGGTTGCCTGGTGGGGCAGTGTGCCAGGGGCAGGCTAGGACAGGCTGGGGGCCATAACCACAGAGGCTTCTGGGCCAGAGAGGGTAAGGGGTGGATTGGGAGGGTAGGCCCCCTCTCCCAGCTGGCCAGATAGCTCAATTCTCCCAATTCTCCATTCTCCAGGCGAGGGGTGGAAATTATAGAGAGAGAGAAGGTAGGGAGGGAAACCTGGTGAGCCAGAGGTGGTGGAGCTTGTGTATGGTCTCAGGAGCCTGGAGGTGATTCATCTCTGCCCTCTGTGCACTTCTGCACTTTGTTGCCTTGGACAGAAACTGTGTGTCTATCTTTAATCTGACAGCCCAGGATGCACTTCCCCCTGTTCACAGCTGCAGAGCCCAGGGTGTACTGGGTTGGCAATGGAATGCAAATACAGACCTCTAATTCTGGGGGAAGAGAGAGAGAGACAGACAGAAAGATTAAGCCCCACCTTTAAACTCTAAGCACTTTGTAGCAAGGAACATGTCTACAAACTCTATTATACTGTACTTTCCCAAGTGTTTAGTGCAGTGCTCTGCACACTGTAAGTGCTCAATGAATGCAGTTGATTGAGACAGAAAGGGAGATGGAGAAAAAGTGAGAGAGAACTGTCAAAGTTTGAGAGGCAGAGATAGAGAGATGAAGAAATAGGGACTGAGAGAAACAGAGACTGAGCAGGAGACAAAAAGCGAAAGGATGTGAAGTAGAAAGAGAAAAACAAAGGATCAGTTTTTATTATCTTACTATCACAAGCTTAGAGTATCTTGAAGTAATTCTTTCTATAGCTTGATTGAAGCACATCACTCCCCTTTCAACTATCGCCATTGGCTTCCCAGTCCATCTCGTGTAAAAAAAAAAAACAACCCTCATGAACATTGGCAACAAGATTATCCTTTAATAGACTCCCTCATCTACCCATTTCATTCATTCATTCATTCAATCATATTTATTGAGCGCTTACTGTGTGCAGAGCACTGTACTAAGCGCTTGGGAAGTACAAGTTGGCAACATATAGAGATGGTTCCTATCCAACAGTAGGCTCACAGTCTAGAAGGGGGAGACAGAGAACAAAACAAAACATATTAACAAAATAAAATAAATAGAATAAATATGTACAAATAAAATAAATACATAAATAGACTAATAAATACATACAAACGTATATACACATATACAGGTGCTGTGGGGAGGGAAAGGAGGTAAGGCGGGGGGATGGAGAGGGGGAAGAGGGGGAGAGGAAGGAGGGGGCTCAGTCTGGGAAGGCCTCCTGGAGGAGGTGAGCTCTCAGTAGGGCCTTCAAGGGAGGAAGAGAGCTAGCTTGGCGGATGTGCGGAGGGAGGGCATTCCAGGCCAGGGGGAAGACGTGGGCCGGGGGTCGATGGCAGGACAGGAGAGAATGAGGCACGGTGAAGAGATTAGTGGCAGAGGAGCAGAGGGTGTGGGTAGGGCTGTAGAAGGTGAGAAGGGAGGTGAGCTAGAAGGGGGCGAGGTGATGGAGAGCCTTGAAGCCGAGGGTGAGGAGTTTCTGCCTGATGCGTAGGTTGATTGGTAGCCACTGGAGATTTTTGAGGAGGGGAGTATCATGCCCAGAGCGTTTCTGGACAAATACAATCCGGGCAGCGGCGTGAAGTATGGATTGAAGAGGGGAGAGACAGGAGAATGGGACATCAGAGAGGAGGCTGATACAGTAATCCAGATGGGATAGGATGAGAGCTTGAATGAGCAGGGTAGCGGTTTGGATGGAGAGGAATGGGTGGATCTTGGCAATGTTGCAGATGTGATACCGGCAGGTTTTGGTGACGGCTTGGATGCGAGGGGTGAAATGAGAGAGCGGAGTCAAGGATGACATCAAGATTGCAGGCTTGTGAGATGGGAAGGATGGTAGTGCCGTCAACCGTGATGGGAAAGTCCTTCTTCCAGTGCATCCCAGAGTGAGCTCTTCACTCCTCCCTGCCCTACCCCGCAACTCCCTCCCCCGCCAACCTCCATTCCCACATCTTTGACTTACTGGTCATGCAGTCTCCTGGTTGAGATGTAGAAGGCGATGAAAAATTGAAGGTGATGATCGATCAGTAGAAGGTGATGATTATGATGATGTTCATGATGAAAATGATGAAGAATTGAAGGTGACGATGATCGATAAATAGGTGATGATGATGATGATGATGAATTTTAGAAGGTGATGAGGATGATGGTGATGAAGTAGAAGTGCACATGACAGAATTGTTTTAGGATCTTTCCGTCAACCAGTAGTATTTATTGAGTGCCTGCTGTGGGCAGAGCACTATACTAGGCTCTTAGGAGAGATGACAATAGAGTTAGTCAGACATGATCCCTGGCTTCAAGGACCTTACAATCTAGCATGGTGAACCGATATAGAGAAGTAATTTTCCTAGTTGATGACCCCTTTCCCGCTACCTACCCTTATGGTGCAAGAATAAGCTTACACATTCTGTTGCTTAGATTTGGTCAATACCTAAAATAGATCTTGCAGCAAAATTGGTGTAATCTACTCTAAGGATCTCATTCTCTTTTCTCTCTCTACTTCTGTGGTGGTAAGAACTCTGTTTTGGGTGAAATCTGACTGACACTTTTTATCTGGGGAAGATTAAAGAGCAAATGGCAGCAAAAGAGGCACATCTATAAAATGATAATTAAGTATCTATTCTCTCTTCCCCTTAGACTATGAGCCCCTCGTGGGACAGGGATCAGTTCTGGTCTGCTAATACATAACGAACTCATCACTTAGTACAGTGTTTGGCACATAGTAAGCACTTACCCAGTACCACAATTATTATTACAGTATGCTTGTAACTTTAGATTGTAATTAAATAATCTCCACTCTTCAAATAGATTCCTGAAGTAAAGGAAGAAAGGTCCAGATTCTGGTATCTTTATCTGTGCACCATTTAATCTGATTCTGCTGTTGAAGGCGTGTAGTTTTGTTCTGTACAGCATATTCATTCATTCATTCATTCAATCATATTTAGTGAGCACTTACTGTGTGCAGAGCATTGGACTAAGCACTTGGGAAGTAGATTTCTAGGGCCAAGTTAGACTTCTGGTTTTGATACAAACCAATGTAAAGAAACAACAACTTTTTACCTGGGAACAATAAAATGTCACTCAGCAATAGAACCTCCTCAGACTTGGCTGATTCCTTCTCCGGATCTGGGGAAATGCCGAGAGGCTGTGCAAAAAATAAATTAAAGGTGGGTGGAGACACCATGCTGAAAAGGTAGTTTAATTCCCTGATGACTGCAAAGTAAATGTCTTCCAGGAGAATGTCCGCTTATGGGGAAGACATTCAGCTATGGACTGAATGCACATGTTCTTAATAATAATAATAATAATGGTATCTGTTAAGTGCTTACTATGTGCGAGGCGCTGAACTAAGTTCTGAGGTGGATACAGGCTAATAGGGTTGGACAAAGTCCCTGTCCAAAGTAGGGCTCGCAATCTCAATCCCCAGTCTATAGATGAAGTAACTGTGGCTCAGAGAAGTAAAGTGAGATGCCCAAGGTCATACAACAGGTGAGTGACGGAGTCAGGATTGGAACTCATGACCTTCTGGCTCTCAGTCCCATGCTCTATCCACTATGCCAGGTTACTTCTCTACTCTTGTACTTGTTCTTGTTCTAGTTCTTGTACTCTTGCTCAAGACCTGGTCCTTCTGTGCGACCTTATCCATCATTGGTTCAATCTCTCTTTGTGGTGAAGGCTTGGCTCCTGTGATTAGCAGTAAGTCAGAAACTTAACTCATTCTCAGAAGCCAGTAGATGATTGGCTTTTAGAGAAGCAGAGTGGTTTAGTGGAAAGAGCACAGATTTGGGAGTCAGAGGTCATGGGTTCTAATCCTGGATGCACCACTTGTCAGCTGTGTGACTTTGGGCAAGTCACTTAACTTCTCTGGTCCTGTGACCTCATCTGGAAAATGAGGATTAAGACTGTGAGCCCCCCGTGGGACAATCTGATGACCTTGTATCTACCCCAGTGCTTAGAACAGTGTTTGGCACATAGTAAGTGCTTAACAAACACCACTGTTATTACTATCATTATCTGTGAGTATGCATGATAACTCACAAGCACAGGAAGTAGGAGCATTCATCTGGTCAAGCACAGCGTGACCTCCAAGGGACTTTGGGAGACAACAGGCTGAGACCCTCTCACCCATGTCCTCTCCCACCGGTATGACCTGAGCCCATACCATCTCTGAGGGGTGATGTCCAGGCTAAGGGTCATTTATAAAAATCATCACGACACAGCACAAATGAACCCTTCATCCCTTTGTTTCTAATGAGTCCTGGATCAAAAAGTTTGTGTTCAGGAGGAAAGTCTGTACTAGCAGTCCCAAAGGTAACTGCTGCCTTCTAGGGCTCTCTGAGAAGTGACAGTCGGGCAGGGAGGAATTGAACAACAAACTACAAGCAACAACAACAACAACAACAAAAGGGTAAATAAGGCACAGCAAATGGGATTTTCCACCAGGTTTGCTCTACCAGTTATGTAGATTTTACTTTTCCACCAAAGCAAATTTGGTGACCCAGACAGTTCTGACCTTACCTATGCAAAGAAGAGTCTTTTAGTGGTGCTTTTCAGCCAAAGCAGCACTTTGAGTGTGATGGACTTTTCTATAGAATGCCTTAATGATATAGTCAAGTAAATCAGGAATGCCAGAGACTTTCAGCAGAGGAGGGAACGGGGCCCATTGAAGAACTTAATGCCAGGGTGTCAGCAGCTATGCAGAGCCTGGGGACTGATTGGAATGTGTGCGCCACCAGCGGATAAAGCTTTGCTTTGAATAACCAGAGTAATTTTCTCGATTTGGGGGCCTTTAACTGGGTAACCGCGACGAGAATGCATTTTCATAGTCTGTTTTGTGCTTCACCGAGGGGAGGCCCTTTGTTTTTATTGTCAGAGATGAAGGAAACACCAGAACGAAAGGGCTGAAATGAGTTTTATTTTCTTATTTCGGCGACTCATGAATGGGGTAATGTTATCAGCTGAGATAATAACCCCTTTAAATGGCCTGGGATTTATTTGGCTCACAGAATCATCTGAGAAGACTGGCAGCATCTTAAACAGTGGCAGTCTGGCAGGGGTTGGTGGGGGGGAGGCTGGAGTATTGACAGCAATGATTTTCTGAGGAATGAAGAAGGTTTTATGATTCAGTTTCCTGAAGCGTACAGTGTCTGCCATGTGCTCTTACTGTATATTGCCACCCATTTGGGTTACAAAAGACTTGCACTTCTTTTCAGAGGTAAGATCAATAGGCTTAGAGGATTTGCTCTGAAAGCTTGCCTATGGCTTCTTGTTAAGCATGTAGGGTGCTTTCTAGTCCTTTTCACTGGTTTGGTCCCACCATTCCATGTATTAGACACATAAAAGCTATCTTTCACTCCTGTGGTTTGACTTTTCTCCAACACCTTTTCTATTTTCACCTTAACAAGTTGTCACGATCAACAAGCACGGGCTGTGTTTGGGTGCACCCAGGAGATTATCTTTCACCTTCTGCAATTGAGCAGTTGAACTTTTTTCCCAAATTAATTAAAGGACAGTAGCCATAATAGTATTTATTAAGCGCTTACTGTGTGCAGAGCACTGTTCTAAGCACTAGGAAAGATTTGTCTTGCACTTTTTTATGGTATTTGTTTAACACTTACTATGTTCCGGGCACTGTACTAAGCACTGGGGTAGATACAAGATAATCGAGTTAGACATGATCCCTGTCCCACACGGGGCTCCCAATCTCAATCCCCATTTACAGGTGAGGGAATTGAGACACAGAGAATTTAAATGACTTGCCCAAGAGCGCCGCCACTGACGCCCGGGACTCAGTTCCCGAGAGGCCCGCCCACCATCACACCAAGCGGCCTTGCTGCTCCCGGAAGGCTCCTCTCCTCAGAGCACCAGAGAGGCCCGCCATAGACTCCCGGGACTCCGTTCCCGAGAGGCCCGCCCGCCTGCCCGCCATCACACCGCGTGGCCCCCGCTGCTCCAGGAAGGCTCCTCTCCTCAGAGTGCCCCCATAGACGCCCCCTGCTTCCCCCCCCCCCATTTAAGCGACCTTCCTTAAAGTGTCCCCCATCCTCCCCCCTTCCCGATCCGGTCCTGACTGACTCTCCCCGCCCCCCACCCCGGGAAAAAGGCCGTTGTTATCACCAAGTTACATTAACGACAACCTCATTCGCACCTACTCAGCCCTCCCATGCTAGTTGGCTGTTCACTCCTCTCCCCAGGTATCTCTGCTCCCTGACCCCCTTAACAGGTCCACCCTACTCCAGCACATAATTGTTTGTATCTGCTCTTTGTGAAATCATTATCTGCCAATTTTATTATTGCCATAGCATGTTAACCGTTTAACTACCCCCGTGATGCCATCGCCTTCTTATATCATTGCTACTATTTTATCGCTTCTGCATCTCAATTGTTAAACTCCCACTGTACTGTCACTCGCCCTGCTGACCTCACCATGAATTTTCAATTCCCTCGCTCCCAACTGCCATTCCCAATCCTCACCTTCCCCTTCCCCTCTCCCACCCAGCTTTTTCCCTCCCTCTCCCCTACCAAGGATCCCTCTGTACAAGCGCCAGTCCACCACTCCTCCCTCCCAGCCCCCTCCCTCCCCTTCTCCCCACCCCACCCCATCCCAGTTCTCCTTTCCCATCGCCACCCCTCTTCCCAATCAATCAATCAATCGTATTTATTGAGCGCTTACTATGTGCAGAGCACTGTACTAAGCGCTTGGGAAGTACAAATTGGCATCACATTCCCACTCTCCCCGCCTAGGCCCCCGCCAACTCATCCCAATCCAAACCGTCCCCACCCCTCGCACCCTTCCCCCTCCCTCCCCTCCCTCGACAGCTGCTGCCAAGTGTGGCCTCTGGAACCCCCACTCCGTTTTAAGTAAGATCCCTTTCATCCTGGACCTATTCCTTTCCAGCTCTATACTCCCCCTCACCCTAACTGAAACATGGTTGTCTCCGGATGACACGGTCTCTTCTGCTGCTCTCTCCAGTGGAGGCCTCTTCTTCTCCCACTCCCCAGACTCACCGGAAAAGGAGGAGGTGTCGGTTTCCTTCTCGCCCCACAATGTCGCTTTCGCACTATCCCTCCTCCCCCTTCCCTTTCCTTCCCTTCCTTTGAAGCCCACATTATTTGCCTCTACCACCCCCTCCAGATTCTTGTAGCCGTCATCTACCGCCCCCCCCGGCCCCACCTCCAACTTCTTTAACGATTTTGACCCCCTTCCTCACCTTCCTTCACTCCTTTTCCATGCCCACTCTGATTCTCGGAGACTTCAACATCCACATGGATATGCCTGGTGACTCCTCTGCCACCCACCTTCTATCTCTCCTCGACGCTGCCAACCTCTTGTTCCACCCCACCTCGCCCACTAACCAACTTGGTCATACCCTCGACCTCATCATCTCCTATCGCTGCACTGTGTCCACCCTCACCAACTCTGAAATCCCTCTCTCTGATCATAATCTTCTCACCTGCCTCCTCACTCACACTCCTTTCCCCTGTAAATCCATATTACTCCCTTACAGAGATCTCCGCTCTCTTGACCCCATCCATCTTTCTGAGCGCCTCACACCCCACCTCGCCTCCCTATCCTCTCTACCCATTCTTGATGATCAGATTACTGCTCTCAACTCTACCCTTTCTACTCAGCTAGACTCACTCACTCCCCTTTCCCTTCACCGCTCTCGTACCACTAACCCACAGCCCTGGATCACTGCCACTGTCCTCCTCCTTCGCTCTTATGCTGTAGCTGCTGAACGCTGCTGGCGAAAGTCTAAACACCATGCCAACCCCGTTCACTTCAAGTTTATCCTTTCCTGCCTTAACTCAGCCCTCTCCTCTGCCAGACAAAACTATTTCTCCTCCCTTATTGACACCCATGCCCATCATCCCCACCAGCTCTTCCGTACATTCAACTCCCTTCTCAGGCCCCCGGTTCCTCCCCCTCCTCCTTCCCTCACCCCCAACGATCTGGCCTCCGACTTCATTAACAAAATTAAATCCATCAGGTCCGACCTCCCCAAAGTCCCTCCCCGACTTTCTCCAACTCCCCGGCTCCCAACACTCTCTGCTACTCTCCCATCCTTCCCAGCAGTATCCTCAGAGGAGCTCTCCTCCCTCCTCTCAAGTGCTACTCCGGCCACCTGTGCTTCTGACCCCATTCCCTCTCATCTCATGAAATCTCTCGCTCCATCCCTTCTCCCCTCCTTAACTTCTATCTTCAACCGTTCACTCTCCACTGGTTCCTTCCCCTCTGCCTTCAAACATGCCCATGTCTCTCCCATCCTAAAAAAACCCTCTCTTGACCCCACCTCACCTTCTAGTTATCGCCCCATCTCCCTCCTACCATTCCTTTCCAAACTCCTTGAACTAGTTGTCTACATGCGCTGCCTAGAATTCCTCAACACCAACTCTCTCCTCGACCCCCTCCAGTCTGGCTACTCTCCCCTACATTCCACGGAAACTGCCCTCTCAAAGGTCACCAATGACCTCCTGCTTGCCAAATCCAACGGCTCATACTCTATCCTAATCCTCCTCGACCTCTCAGCTGCCTTCGACACTGTGGACCACCCCCTTCTCCTCAACACCCTATCCGACCTTGGCTTCACAGACTCCATCCTCTTCTGGTTCTTCTCTTATCTCTCCGGTCGTTCATTCTCAGTCTCTTTCGCAGGCTCCTCCTCTCCCTCCCATCCCCTTACTGTGGGGGTTCCCCAAGGTTCAGTGCTTGGTCCCCTTCAGTTCTCGATCTACACTCACTCCCTTGGTGACCTCATTTGCTCCCACGGCTTTTACTATCATCTGTACGCTGATGATACCCAGATCTACATCTCTGCCCCTGCTCTCTCCCCCTCTCTCCAGGCTCACATCTCCTCCTGCCTTCAGGACATCTCCATCTGGATGTCTGCCCACCACCTAAAACTCAACATGTCCAAGACTGAACTCCTTGTCTTCCCTCCCAAACCCTGCCCTCTCCCTGATTTTCCCATCTCTGTTGACGGCACTACCATCCTTCCCATCTCACAAGCCCGCAACCTTGGTGTCATCCTCGACTCCGCTCTCTCATTCACCCCTCACATCCAAGCCGTCACCAAAACCTGCCGGTCTCAACTCCGCAACATTGCCAAGATCCACCCTTTCCTCTCCATCCAAACCGCTACCCTGCTCGTTCAAGCTCTCATCCTATCCCGTCTGGACTACTGCATCAGCCTTCTCTCTGATCTCCCATCCTCATGTCTCTCCCCACTTCAATCCATACTTCATGCTGCTGCCCGGATTGTCTTTGTCTAGAAACACTCTGGGCATGTTACTCCTCTCCTGAAAAATCTCCAGTGGCTACCGATCAATCTGCGCATCAGGCAGAAACTCCTCACCCTCGGCTTCAAGGCTCTCCATCACCTCGCCCCCTCCTACCTCACCTCCCTTCTCTCCTTCTACAGCCCACCCCGCACCCTCCGCTCCTCCGCCGCTAATCTCCTCACCGTGCCTCATTCTCACTTGCCCCACCATCGACCCCCGGCCCACGTCATCCCCCTGGCCTGGAATGCCCTCCCTCTGCCCATCCGCCAAACTAGCTCTCTTCCTCCCTTGAAGGCCCTACTGAGAGCTCACCTCCTCCAGGAGGCCTTCCCAGACTGAACCCCTTCCTTCCTCTCCCCTTCGTCCCCCTCTCCATCCCCCCATCTTACCTCCTTCTCTTCCCCACAGCAGCTGTATATATGTATATATGTTTGTACATATTTATTACTTTATTTATTTATTTATTTATTTATTTTACTTGTACATGTCTATTCTATTTATTTTATTTTGTTAGTATGTTTGGTTTTGTTCTCTGTCTCCCCCTTTTAGACTGTGAGCCCGCTGTTGGGTAGGGACTGTCTCTATGAGTTGCCAACTTGTACTTCCCAAGTGCTTAGTACAGTGCTCTGCACACAGTAAGTGCTCAATAAATACGATTGGTTGATTGATTGAAGATCACAAAGCAGACAAGTGGTGGAGCTGGGTTTGGAACCCAGGTCATCTGACTCCCAGGCCCATGCTTTTTCTGCTAAACCACATTGCTTCCCACTCTTAATCTTCTAAGTCGCCTGCCTATCAATCATCTTCTTTTATCCTGAAAAATCCCAGGGATGTAAGGGGAGGTGGGTATATTAATAATGATGGTATTTTGTTAAGCGCTTACTATGTGCCAAGCACTGTTCTAAGCGCTGGGTTGTCCTACGTGGAGCTCACAGTCTTAATCCCCATTTTCCAGATGAGGTAACTGAGGTCCAGAGAAGTTAAGTGACTTGCCCAAAGTCACACAGCTGACAAGAGGCAGATTGGGATAAAAACCCACAACCTCTGACTCCCAAGCCCATGCTCTTTCCACTAAGCCATGCTGCTTCTGGCTGGAGACTCGGTCAGCGATTTCCACTTTTGCAAAAGGGAATTATGAGTTGCATGGGATTAATAGGATCACTGTGGTCTCCATTTTTGAGTGACTCTTTCCAGACATGCCCATGGAAGGAGGACCTCTTGTCTGAACAGAGCTGCTTGTCAGTCAGTCAATCAATCAATCAAACAATAGGAAGCATTTCATAAGAGCCTACTGTGTGCAGAGCACTGAGTTGAGCACTTGGGGGAGTGCAATAGAGTGAGTAGACCTGATCTCTGCCCTTAAGGGGCTTACAGTCTAGCAGTGGAGTGGGTCACTTTAATAAATTATAGGTGGGGCAGCGAGCACATAAGGTATGCATATTAGTGTCTGGGGTGCTGTGGGAATGAACCTCTTCTCACTCTATACTCTTTGGAGGTAGGTCTCTACACAAATATGAACACTAGTTATTTTTAAGCATGGTCTATCTGCATTTTCCTGAAGATTATGCTGTTTTATCACCTAAAATTGGTTTAGAAAACAACTTAGACTCATAATACTGCACATAAAAGAATCTCATTAAGCTCTTTGGCCAAAGTTTACCATGAACATCACATGTTCTGCTTGTGCATCATCTAGGTGATTTAAAACAATATAATTGTCAATGAATTGAAAGGGATTTTTTTTGGTTTTCAGAGGATTAATTATATCTATCTATCCATCTATATATCACACTTCCCCCCTTCAAAGTCCCACTGAAGGCCCACCTCCTCCAGGAGGCCTTCCCAACTAAGCCCCCCTTTATTCCTCAGCTCCCTTTCCCCTCCCCATCGCCCCGACTCACTCCCTTTCTTCTATCCCCCTCACCGCCCCACAGCAGTTGTGTATATATGTACATATCTATAATTATATTTATAATTAATACCTGCTTACTTGTTTTGATGTGTACATATCTACAATTCCATGTATTTATATTGATGCTATTGATGCCTATTTACTTGCTTTGATGTCTGTCTCTCTCCCTTCTAGACTGTGAGCCCAGTATGGGCAAGGATTGTTTCTCTTTGTTGCTAAATTGTACTTTCCAAGTGCTTAGTACAGTGCTCTGCACACAGTAAGTGCTCAATAAATATGATTGAATGAATGAATGAATATATACATATGGATAGATATAATACATATGTATATACATAATACATATATATACATATATATATACAGGTGGATAGATAGATATAATAGATACATTCATCCTTCAAAGATGATGCTAAGAGCTTTTCCCCAACATACGGAGCACTGAAGTAATGCCACAAGATTTGAATGCTGATAACATAATCCATCCTGAAGTGCAATGTGGCATCAGACCAAAGAATCAGCACAGCAGTTTGAAACTTTGTTGCAGTACAGATATGGGGAAAATTCAGGCAGCGAGTACAGAAACCTCTATACTCTGTTCAAAACCATTTGACACCATCGGCAGTCAATTTTGCTGTCCTTAGAAATACACCAAGATCCTTAGGCTACTTCATGATTGTAGATATGTTTGAGTCACAGGTGAAGATGAACTTTCTGTCCATTTCCTGCCCCCCCCCCCCCCACGCCCTTATGCTTGAAAAAGCAATGAGGGTGTCTGGAAGCTGGAGTGGGATTACATTTTCAATCCACTGGGAAACTCTTCTGGCTTCCATAGGTCATGAGCATCATCAAAGGTCTTTGTGACAGTGTGCTCTGAAGACACATTGGTAAGTTTGGATAGCTTTTCTATCTTTGGCAGGGTCTCATCTTCGATAGTAGGAATCTTTGGAATAATGAGAATAATAATAATTGCAGCATTTGTTAAGTGCTTACTATGTGCCAAGCACTGCAAAAAACACTTGGGTGAATACCATCAGATCAGACACAGTCCCTTAGACTGGGGCTCACAGTCTAAGGGAGAGGAAGGATAGGCATGGAATCTCCATTTCCTAGATGAAGAAACAGAGGCACAGAGAAGGACAGTGATTCACCCAAGGTCACCCAGCAGGCAAGCGGCAGAGCCGGGATTAGAACCCAAGTAGGAGAATGAAGAATTGTTGCTGTCTCTTCAGGAATTTCTCATTGACTGTGACGAGGCTGGAGACATCTTCATTGTTCATGGCTAAAACTGAACTTCTCATCATTCCTCCTAAACCCACTCCTCCTCGTGATTTCCCCATCTCCATCAACAACATCACCTTCCTCCCCATCTCAGAAGCCCACAACATGGTGCCATTTTTGACTCCCCACTGTCTTTTAACCCGTGTGTGCAACCTACTGCTAAATCCGGCAGGTTTTTTTGTTTGTTTTTTTTTACTCAGATCGGCCTCTTCCTTGCCTCCTGTTTCAAGCTCTTTCCAACTCCAGGTGTTTCAGTCTCCTCACTGGCCTTTCAATCTGCACACTCTCCTGTTCAGCCTATACTGCACTCTGCCTTTAGACTATATGCTTGCTGTGGGCAAGGGAATGTGTCTGCTCATGGTTATATTGTAATCTCCCAAGTGCATAGTTCAGTGCTTTGCACATAGGAAGCGCTCAATAAATATGATAGAATGAATGAATACAGCCCAGTTCATCTTCCCGAAATGTCATTCTGCTATCATAATAATTATGGTATTTGCTAAACACTTACTATGTGTGAGGCACTGTACTAAGCATATATCTCCCCTCCCCCAAACCCAGATCCCTCTTCATTGAGCAAGAACTCCTGGCCCTTGACTTCAAGGCCTCCCATAGACTGTAAGCTCCTTGTTGTACTGTAATAACAATAATAATGATGGTATTTGTTAAGCGCTTACTATGTGCAAAGCACTGTTCTAAGCGCTGGGGAGATACAAGGTGATCAGGTTGTCCCACGGGGGGCTCACAATCTTAATCCCCATTTTACAGATGAGGGAACTGAGGCCCAGAGAAGTTAAGTGACTTACCCAGTCACACAGCTGACAAGTGGCAGAGCCGGGATTTGAATCCATGACCTCTGACTCCAAAGCCCGGGCTCTTTCCACTGAGCCACACTGCTTCTCTAATGCTTTCCCAAATGCTGTACTTTCTGTACTTTCCCAAATGCTTAGTACAGAGCTCTGCACACAGTAAGCACTCAAATGATACCACGGATTGAACCACATCCTTCTGACTCCCAGGCCCGGGCTCTAGGCACTACGCCATACTGCTTCTACCCAGTAGTAGTAGTGGTATTAGCTTTAGTTATCAGTAGTAGTTATGAATAATAATGAGGATGATAATACTAATAAAAACAGTGGTGTTTGTTAAGGGCTATTATGTGATGGTATTGACATCTGTCTACTTGTTTTGTTTTGTTGTCTGTCTCCCCCTTCTAGACTGTGAGCCCATTGTTGGGTAGGAACTGTCTCTATCTCTTGCCGATTTGTACTCCCAAGTGCTTAGTGCAGTGCTCTGCACACAATAAGCGCTCAATAAATACGACTGAATGAATGAATAAATGAGTGATTGATTTATCTGCCTCTTTCACCTCCCCCCATTGAACTTTGTAATTGTCCCTCACTCCCACCTCTCCCTCCTCTGCTCCCTTTGGCTCATATGCTTCCCCCATCCTTCCACCACGCAGAACTCCCTCCCTTTCAAGTCCGCTAGATCTCAGCTCTCCCCATCTTCATAAGCCCTTCCTGAAATTCCATCTCTTCCAGGAGGCAATCCCCAATTACTTTTCTTGTCTCCAGACATAGAAGATTCATTCATTCATTCAATCATATTTATTGAGCGCTTACTGTGTGCAGAGCACTGTACTTGGGAAGTACAAGTTGGCAACATATAGAGACAGTCCCTACCCAACAATGGGCTCACAGTATAGAAGGGGGAGCAGATCACCTCATCCCTCACATACTCAAAGCCACCTAAAGCACTTATATAAATATTGATTGACTTCCTTTGCTACTTAAGCATGTATTTGTTCACCTAGCCAACTTTCCATTCTCTTTTTCTGCCTATCGATAATTTATTCTGTGTCTGTCCCCCCTTTCAGGGAAGGGATTATACCTTAAATCTCTGTTGTACTCCTCCAAGTGCTTAATGCAGTCCTCTTCCCATGGTAAATTGTCCAATAAATACTAGAGATTGACTGACTTGCACACATCCTGTGAGAGTGCATGGGGCTACATAAAGTCTTGAACAGTGTGTAGAACTTCTTCGTTTTATAGCATGAGTTTCTTAAATGGACTTACAGGGTACAACCCAGGCTCTCTTTTGTCTGCATCATGACATGCTGCAAAATCTTGTGGGTGTAATGCTTGTTTGCTGCCCAGCTCCTTGTGGGTAGGGAATGTGTCTACCAATCCTGTTATATTGTACTCTCCCGTGCACTTAGGACAGTGATCTGCAAGGAATTAGCACTCAAAAAATACGATTGATTGATTGGAGTGTAACACCAACTCCAGTCTTTGGTGGTTTCTAACCAGTGTACACAGCCCCAGCTTTGGTTTCTCTGCCCTGCCTTGTATCTCTTCAGCCTTGGTGTCCCAGCACTTGTCAGACATATGAAATTCCAGGTGTTTAGTCAATTGTGCATCCAATTATTTGTGCCTGTCACTTTATTTGTTAAGTCACATGTCTGTCTCCCACTTGAGAATGAGAGCTCGTTGTGGACAGGGAAACGTGTCATTTTTCTGTTTTGTACTTCCTCAGCTTTTAATACAGTGCACTGCACCCAGTAGTTGGTAATAGGTAATATTAGAACTCCTCCTCCTACTTCTATCACACTGCTACTACTACTCCTGAATCCATTAATCCTGTAGAAAATCTGTATCTAGAGTATCAGGATGGCTTCTGAAAACCATCTTTTCTAGAAATCAGCACAGCCTAGTGGAAAGAGCATGGGCTTGGGAGTCAGAAGGACCTGGGTTCTAATTCCGGCTCTGCCTTTTATCTGATGGGTGACCTCGGGCAAGTCACTTAACTACTCTGGTCCTCAGTTGCCTCATCAATAAAATGGGGATTAAGACTGTGAACCTCAAGAGAGACACAGACTGTGTCCAACCTGATTAGCTTGTATCCACCCCAGCAATTAGTAGAGTGCCTGGCACATAGTAAGTGCTTAATAAATACTATTATTATTATTGTTCTGTTCTACTGAATGTGAAGAAGTGCTTAGAGCACACACGCACCAAATCCACAACAAGGTTTTTAAATCTCAGGTAGAAAACGTGCTTTCTAGTTACTCCCTAAGGTGAAAAAGGAGAGGAACTTGCGCAAGCTAGCATGAAAATATTTGTAATTTATAAAATTACAAAATCTGTAATTTAATATTATTAATTCATATTAATGTCTGTTTCCCTCGTCAAGATAGTAAACTCATTGTGGGCATGTAATGTGTCTGTTTATTGTTACATTGTTACGTTTTACTCTCCCAGGCACTTAGTACAGTGCTCTGCACACAGTAAGTGCTCAATAAATACGATTGAATGAATGAAGTGCTTAACAAATACCCTTTAAAAATAAGAATAAAGGCTCATAATAATAATAATAATAATAATGATGGTATTTGTTAAGCGCTTACTATGTGCCAGGCACTGTTCTAAGCACTGGGGTAGATACAAGGTAATCAGGTTGTCCCACGTGGGGCTCACAGTCTTAATCCCCATTTTACAGATGAGGGAACTGAGGCAGAGAAGTTAAGTGACTTTCCCAAAGTCACACAGCTGGCAAGTAGCGGAGCCAGGATTAGAACCCATGACCTCTGACTTCCAGGCCCGTGTTCTTTCCACTAAGTCATGCTGCTTCTCATGAAACCAGACCAAGAATCAATTCTTCATATTCACCAGAATACAGCTGTCTTACCACCTGCAAGTTTATGAAAGGAAAACTCCCTTATTTGGAAAACTTCAGTAATGTTGAAGTGATGTCAAAAATCTCCAATGGCTACCAATCAACGTACGCATCAGGCAGAAACTCCTCACTCTAGGCTTCAGGGCTCTCCATCACCTCGCCCCCTCCTACCCCACCTCCCTTCTTTCCATCTACAGCCCAGCCCGCACCCTCCGCTCCTCTGCCGCTAACCTCCTCACTGTGCCTCGTTCTCGCCTGTCCCGCTGTCGACCCCCGGCCCACATTCTCCCCCTGGCCTGGAATGCCCTCCCTCCGCCTATCCACCAAACTAGCTCTCTTCCTCCCTTCAAAGCTCTACTGAGAGCTCACCTCCTCCAGGAGGCCTTCCCAGACTGAGCCCCCTCCTCTCTCTCCCCCCCTCCCCCTCCTCTCCCTCCCCATCCCCCCCTTGCCTCCTTCCCCTCCCCACAGCACCTGTATATATGTATATATGTTTGTACATATTTCTCTATTTATTTTACTTGTACAAATTTATTCTATTTATTTTATTTTGTTAATATGTTTTGTTTTGTTGTCTTCTCCCCCTTCTAGACTGTGAGCCCCCTGTTGGGTAGGGGCCGTCTCTATATGTTGCCAACTTGTACTTCCCAGGCGCTTAGTACAATGCTTTGCACACAGTAAGCGCTTAATACGATTAAATGAATGAATGAATGTTGAGGTGAAACTCACTGTAGGGTATTTGAACTGCATTCAGATACTTTGAAAGGTAAATTTGATCTCAGGAAGCAGAAAGGCCTAGTGGAAAGAGCCCAGGGCCTGGGATCCAGAGTTCCTGCATTCTAATCCCAGCTCTACCACTTACTGGTTGTCTTTGGGCAAGTCACAACTTCTCTGTGCCTCAATTTCCTCATTTGTAAACTGAGGATGCAGTACCAGTTCTCCCTCCACCTTAGACTGTAAGCCCCAGGTGGGACATGGACTATATCTGACCTAATTATATCTATTCCAGTGCTTAGTACAGTGCTTGGCACATAGTGAGAGTTTAACAAATACTGTAATTAATTAATCACAAGTTGTTGACGTAGCTGTATTTCAACCTCAAGAACAAATTGAGAAGAGAGGTCTCCTCAAAACTGTTTTTGTGAGACAGTTTTTATGTGATGCCAACTCTTTTGGTCTTCAAATTCCACTTAGGAGCTATTTGTGATTTAAGAACAATGGGTGTGAGGAAGAAAAAGTGTAGGCAGTGTGTGGAAATTGAAAATAATAGTATTCATAAAAAAAGAACTTAAGAATGCCCGACTGAAATAGCTCATGGGGGGAAAAGCCCTTTATCTGTTGGTGAGTTGATAGTCACAGAGAGGATCCATAATACAAACAGACCTTTCTCTGAAGTCTGTTTCTCTACCCATATTAGTAAGAACGCAATGTAAGACACACAGAAAAGAAAGATGACGATTTGTGTAAGGATGTGTGTGTGTGTGTGTGTGTGTGTCTTGCTACTCCAGTAGCTTCACTCTTTTTTTTCACTCTTTTTTTTCCCAAGTATTAATGATATTATTGTGTGTCCCTCACCACTGGGTGAGGCATATCAATCAGTCATATTTATTGAGCACTTACTATGTGCAGAGCACTGTACTAAGCATTTGGGAGAGTATAACAATATAACAGAGTTGATAGACACATTCCCTTCCATAAGGAGCTTACATTCTAGAGACAGAGAGTCCTTCTAGACTGTAAGCTCCTTGTGGGCAGGGATTGTGTCTACCAGCTCTTGTACTGTCCTCTCCCAAACGCTCGGTAGAATGCTTTTCACACAGTAAATGCTCCATAAATAGTACTGATTGATTAATTCTAGCAATTCCAGTTGCAGACTGTTGCCTCAGACCATGAGAAATTTGGTCCCCCTGAGATTCCAGATTTTGTGTGGGCAGTTTCTTGTGGGTAATCAATCACTGTTCTGTTTAGCCCATTTGTGATAAATCACTGTCTGTCAGACGAGATTGAATCCTGACAACAAGGTCCCCTTCCCGCCTTGGTTAACTAACAATTAAGCTGCTTTGGTGGGGGACACCCCCACCCCCTGCTTCCCCCAAACGCCTTGGTGATGAGAGTACAAATTGGATCAGGCTAACTGAAAATATATAAACACAACTAAAAATTGTCATTGGCTATTCAGAATTTATTCATTCATTCAATTCATTCAATCATATTTATTGAGCACTTCCTGTGTGCAGAGCACTGTACTAATAACTTGGGAAAGTACAACACAACAATTAACAGTGACATTCCCAGCCCACAATGAGCTCACAGTCTAAAGTGGGGGAGACAGACGTCAATACAAATAAATAAAATTACAGATATGAACATTCATGCTTTGGGTCTGGGATGGGGGAAGAGCAAAGGGAACAAATGAGGGCCATGCAGAAGGGAGTGGGAGATGTGGAAAAGTGGGGCTTAGTCTGGGAAGGCCTCTTGGAGGAGATGTGGCTTCAATAATGCTTTGAAGTGGGGGAGAGTGGTTATTGGATTAGAGGAGGGAGGGCATTCCATGCTAGAGGCAGGACATGGGATGTCACAGAATTTGGCTTCAGAGGCAGTAGATGATCCAGTGATGCACAGGTAGACAAAGATAAAGGAAACAGAAACAATTAGGTCAGTTTAATAATAATAATAACAATAATAATGGCATTTATTAAGCACTTACTATATGCAAAGCACTGTTCTAAGTGCTGGGGAGGTTACAAGGTGATCAGGTTGTCCCACAGGGACCTCACAGTCTTAATCCCCATTTTACAGATGAGGCACAGAGAAGTTAAGTGACTCGCCCAAAATCACACAGCTGACAGTTGGCGGAGCTGAGATTTGAACCCATGACCTCTGTCTCCAAAGCCCATGTTCTTTCCATTGAGCCACGCTGGTTAGGTTCGTGATGAGAGTTTGCTGACAGATGGCATTCAATTTGAAGATCTACAAGGCTGGTATAATGTCTGAACTTCCATGGGAGAAGCAGCATGGTTCAGTGGAAAGAACCCGGGCTTTGGAGTCAGTGGTCATGGGTTCAAATCCCAGCTCTGCCAGTTGTCAGCTGTGTGACTTTGGGCAAATCACTTAACTTCTCTGTGCCTCAGTTACCTCATCTGTAAAATGGGGATTGACTGTGAGCCCCTCATAGGACAACCTGATCACCTTGTATCCCCCCCCCCAGAGCTTAGAACAGTGCTTTGCACATAGTAAGCACTTAATAAATGCCATTATTATTATATATGGCTGGCAGACCTGGATTTAGACTGTACGATCCTTGAGGGCAGGGATTGTGTCTACCTACTCTATTGTTAATACTCTCCCAAGTGCTTACTATGGTGCTCTGCACACAGTGAGCACTCAATAACTGTTTATTCCTGGTATTCGCTAAGCAACAGTAGATGCAAGCTAATCAGGTTGGATGCAAGTGCATGGCCCACATAGGGTTCACAGTCTTAATCCCCATTTTCCAGATGAGGTAACTGAGGCACAGAGAAGTTAAGTGACATGTCCAAGGTCATGCATAGCAGACAAGTAATGGAGCCGGGCTTAGAATCCAGGTCCTTCTGACTCCCAGGTCCATGCTCTATCTACTAGACCATGCTATTTCAAATCGTTTTGATTGATTGATTGATAGACTTACTCTAGGAGAACTCCCTGGCATCTTGAGCTGTTTCTGGAGTGTCACCTAGGAACCACATTCAACATCAAATGGCCCGAGATTACCAACAACCAGCCACTCTGACACGATCAGCTCACTAGCATGAGAGCAACACTCACAGCAATGCAACTTGGCCAGATGGGACATGGGAGGAGAATGGAGGATAGCGGAATATTCAAGCAGCTGCAGTAAAGTCAGTCATCGGTATTTGTTGGCATGCGGAGCACTTAGAACAGTGCTTTGTAAGTGCTTAATAAATGCCATCATCATTATTACTATTATGCTAGCTGCTTGGGAGCATACAGTGTAAGTAGGAGAAGTAGCTTGGCCTAGTGGAAAGAGCATGGACCTGGGAGTCATAGGACCTGAGTTCTAATCCCCAATCTGCCATTTGTCTGCTGGGTGACCCTGGGCAAGTTACTTCCCTTCTCTGGGCCTCAATGACTTCATCTGGAAAATGGGGATTAAGACTGTGAGCCCCATGGGGGAACAGGGACTGTGTCTATCCTGATTATCTCGTATCTACCTCAGAGCTTAGCATAGGGCCTGGTCCAAAGTAAGCACTTGACTAATGCCATTGAATAAAAAACAAAACCAAAATACCGGTAGCAGACACAGCCCCTGCCCACAAGGACTGTACAATCTACAATCTCCAGTGGCTACCAATCAATCTGCACATCAGGCAGAAACTCCTCACCCTGGGCTTCAAGGCTCTCCATCACCTCGCCCCCTCCTACCTCACCTCCCTTCTCTCCTTCTACAGCCCAGCCCGCACCCTCCACTCCTCCGCCGCTAATCTCCTCACCGTACCTCGTTCTCGCCTGTCCCGCCATCGACCCCCGGCTCACGTCATCCCCCGGGCCTGGAATGCCCTCCCTCTGCCCATCCGCCAAGCTAGCTCTCTTCCTCCCTTCAAGGCCCTACTGAGAGCTCACCTCCTCCAGGAGGCCTTCCCAGACTGAGCCCCTTCCTTCCTCTCCCCCTCGTCCCTCTCTCCATCCCCCCATCTTACCTCCTTCCCTTCCCCACAGCACCTGTATATATGTATATATGTTTGTACATATTTATTACTCTATTTATTTATTTATTTTACTTGTACATATCTATTCTATTTATTTTATTTTGTTAGTATGTTTGGTTTTTTTCTCTGTCTCCCCCTTTTAGACTGTGAGCCCACTGTTGGGTAGGGACTGTCTCTATATGTTGCCAATTTGTACTTCCCAAGCGCTTAGTACAGTGCTCTGCACATAGTAAGTGCACAATAAATATGATTGATTGATGGATTGATTGATCTAGTGGTGGGGGTGAGGAGGGGACGAAGTGCTTAAAAAAGGTGAAACCTATTCATTCAGTAGTATTTATTGAGTGTTCACTATGTGCAAAGCACTGTACTAAATGCTAGGGAGAAGTATGATATAACAATAAACAGACTCATTCCCTGTCCACAACGAGCTTACAGTCTAGAGTAGTGACCACTTGGGAGACCATGAGGCAGGTAGCTATCAGGAGAGGATGCTGTCCCCACCTTGAGGCGGTGGCATTGCTGACATCGGGTTACAAAGAGGCAGTGACACAGTGACAGATGCAGCAGAGGGCAAATGATAACAATTGTGGCATTTATTAAGCACTTAGTATGTGCCAAGCACTGGGCTAAACTCTGGGCTAGATACACTACAATCAGGTCAGACACCGTCTTTATCCCATACGGGGCTTCCAGTCTCGGTCAGAGGGAGAACAGGTATCGAATCCTCATTGGACAGCTGAGGTAACTGAGGCCAGAGAAGTTAAGTGATTCGCCCAAGGTCGCACAGCAGGCAAGTCGTGGAGGGAAGATTAAAAGTCACATCTCCTGACTCCACTACTAGGCCGTACTGCAATGCAGCAATGAACCATCTTTTCTTTAATCCCATACCTTCACCCATAGATAGGCTTTCCATCCTTCCTGGTCCAGACCAGCTTCTCCATTAAGAAAGTACCATGGGGACCAGTGTGTTCCTCCTTGAAATGTGTTCACCCTTGAGTAGATATGGTCTAAGAGAGATAATGATAGGAAAGCAACTCAGACTCTGGAGGCTGGCCATGGCTATTAAAATGCAGAGAATTCTTTCTGGCTTTTAAAAATATGCAGCTTTTTTTAGTTGTCTTTCTCTCCCTCCTTATAAATAGTGACTGCAGCGGCAACTCGGAAAACAAATTCTTGCCAGTATTATGCATTATTTAGTGTGAATTTACATACTGCTAAGTTTTAAGTGCTTTTCAAGTATCCTATAAAGATAGGAAATTATCCAAATGTCTAACAAAGGCCAGACCCCCAAGTCTGACAGAGGGAAAGGCAGAGCTCTAGTATGTACTGTGGTTTGCCGGCTCGGCGCATGTTTTCCTCCAGTTCCTTCATGAATATAAACTGACCTAATCTTTCTGCCGCAATTTTGCTATCTTTCCCTGGCAGATAGTGACACATCTGGCAAGATCTATTGGTTAGTCTTGGGGAAGCATTTTGAAGATTAAGATAGTTATTTAAATGTCAAGAAAGGTTATTATTTGGCAATAGCATATTAGAACTTTCAATATGTTTACTTATGTGAAGCAGGGACTGTGCCCAAACTGATTATCTCGTAATGACCCCAGTGCTCAGTACATGATTAGCGCAAAAGAGTACTTAAAAATACCATAATAATAATAATAATAACAATAATAATAGTGATTATTATTTATCAGATCAGGTCATCTGCTACATAAGGAAAGATGGTCAGCTTGGACTGTAAGCTCACTGTGGGCAGGGAATGTGACTGTCAACTCTGTTGTATTGTACTCTCTTGTGCACTTAATACAGAGCTCAATAAATATCATTGACTGATTTAATAATACCTGGAATTTTTCAAAGCACTTTTAAAAAAATGGTATTAAAAGTGCTTTGTTCAGTGCTTACTAAGCACCAGGCACTGGGGTAGATTCAAGATAATCAGGTTGGACACAGTCCATGTCCCATGTGGGACTCACAGTCCTAATCCCCGTTTTACAGATGAGGCAAAGAGAAATTAAGTGACTTGTCCAAGGTCACACAGCAGACAAGTGGCAGATTTGTATTAGAACCCAGGTTCTTCTAACTCCCAGGCCCCTGCTCTATCTACTAGGTCAGTCTGCTTCCATGTCAGTTATCTCCTTTTATCATCCTATTATTTCACTGAGGTAGGGAGAGGCAGGTGTAAATGCCCCCATTTAACAGATGAGGAAATCAAGGCTCAGGGAGATCAGATGATTTCCCAAGGTCACACACCAGGGCAGGGGTAGAGTCATTCAGTCAATCGTGTGTGCAGAGCACTATACTGAGTGCTTGGGAGAGTACAATTTAACAATAAACAGACATATTCCATGTCCACAATGTTGAGAATAATAATAATAATAATAATTAAATGTGATCTTTGTTAAGTGGTACTATGTGCCAAGCAATCAATCCATCCATCCATCAATCAATGGTATTTTTTGAGTCCTCGGCAGAGTTGAATATAATTTAGTTGGTAGACACAATCTCCACAGTCTGCAGGGAAAAGAGATCAGGAATTGAATCCGCATTGTACAGATAAGTCTGTGGAGGGTCTCAGCAGGGTGGAACCTCAGGAAAGTGCATAGTTATGGACAGTACTGGGTTTGCAGTGGGATCGTTGCTAGGAACTGCGTAGGACGGGAAAGGATCTGGGAAAGGAGCTCATCCCATGTTACACAGCTCCACTTCAATCAATCAAGGGTGTGTATTGAGGGCTTACTGTGTGCAGAGCACTGTGGCTCAATGGAAAGAGTGTGGGCTTGGGAGTCAGAGGTCATGGGTTCAAATCCCAGCTCCACCAATTGTCAGTTGTGTGACTTTGGGCAAGTCACTTAACCTCTCTGTGCTTCAGTTCCCCCATCTGTAAAATGGGGATGAAAACTGTGAACCCCACATGGGACAACCTGATCACCTTGTATCTTCCCCAGAGCTTAGAACAGTGCTTTGCACATAGTAAGCGCCTAACAAATGCCATTATTATTATTACTAAGTGCTTGGGAGAGTACAATACAGCAGTTAGTAGACACATTCCCTGCCTTTACAATCTAAAGATGTTAGAGTTGTAATGGCTCTTGCTCTTAGAGTTTCTGCTCCTCAATCTCTCCTTCTCCCTCTCTCTTTTCTTCCACCTTTCAGTCAGTCCGTCGATCGGATTTATTAAGTGCTTACTGTGTGCAGAGCACTGTATTTATTAAGCACTTGGGAGAGTACAGTGTAACAATAAGGAGACACATTCCCTACCCACAACGAGCTTACAGTCTAGAGGAAGAGACAGACATTAACATCTTGTCTGGACTAGGTACTTGGAATGCCTTTCAGTGATGTTGGAGGAGACAGAGAGCACAGACCCAAACACTTCCTGAGCCCAGAAGGGAGAGGCAGGAGCACCAGACTGGGAGTCAGAAGATCCGGGTCCCAATCCCGGCTCCGCCTTTGGCCTGCCGGGTGACCTTGGGCAAGTCGCCTAACCTCTCTGAGCTTCAGTTTCCTCATCTGTTAAACGGAAAGTCATATACCTGCTCCTCTGGCCCTCTTAGACCATGAACCCCGGGCATGATGGAGACTGTGTCCGACCTGATGATCTTGTAACTACACCAGGGCTTAGCACGATGCTGGGCACATAGCAAGTGCATGTTGAACACCGCAGTGATAATAATAGTAATAATTGGGAGCAAGCAATGGCATGGAGACTGCAAAGGGCTTTTTGCGGGAGAGAGAGGATCACATTTGACATTACAAAGTGGACAAGCATCTGTGATTTCGGATGCAATCTAAGCAGAGCCATCAGTAGCAGCCCAGCGGAAACAAATGTAGTGGAAAAAATTGGGTCTGGAAAAGATGAGTATGAAGCAAAGTAGCTGTATTTTCAATTCCTTCTCTCTGACACGCTTAAAAAGCCTTTACCTAATGTTTGGAACACAGAAAGCTAAATTCCGTTGTCACATTTGTATATGTGCATAAATGCATGAGACCATAATCCTCTCAGATATTTCCCTTTGATTTGGCAGTGGGAACTGAACACATAATTGCAAAGTTGGGAAGAATGGGGATGATGGGAACAAATATGTTAGCAGGAAAATTCTGAAAGGACTGTGTATGTGCGTGTGCATGTGTGTGTGTATGTGTGTGCATGCATGTGTGTGCCTGTGTGTTTACACTTCTGGAAAAGCTGAAATGAAATTTTCATCTTCTCCTCTGCACTTCAGGGAGGAATGTGGGAATGTGACAGACAATCGGTAGCAATAAAAATAGTTTAGAGGTCCTCAAGGGGCCCGGGCTTTGTTTTAAAGCCCCTAGGGTTTTTAAGTGAATAGATTTGTTTGGGTAATTGTGAGTATTTTCTTGCAAACACTGGGGACAATTCAGTTTAATTGGGTTACAGCTGGTGCTGACTCTGTTTTCCACAGTATTTTTCCCTTTTCTGTGGAGGAGATCCATAGTCTAGGGAGGAAGGATTCATCAAGGTGGGTTTTATTCTCGGCTCACCCACCCTCACCCCCAACACCTGTTCATCGACTTCTTTTCAGAAGCTCCCAGTTGAGAGGGGGAACATAAGGTCTTTCGGTTGCCGTACACTTGTTCATCCTCAGATGTGGCTCCTGATGGACACCGTGTGTCTATTTAGTGTTCTAATGTACCTTCCCAAGCACTTAGTACAGTGCTCTGTGCACAGTTAGTGCTCAATTAACTACAATTGACTGACCTGCCATCTAGGTGCTGGTCCTATTCCTGGGACATTTGAAAGCCAGGGTAGGTTAGGTTTTGAATGTAAGCTCTTTATGGGCAGGGACTGTAACTTGTTCTTCAGTGGCACTTTCCCAGTCACTTAAAAGAGTGCATTGCATTCAGTAAGTGCCCAATAAATGTCACTACTATCCAGCAATCCAAAGTACTTATTGGGCCCATAGTATTTATTGGGCACCTGCTGTGTGCAGAACATTAAGCCAAATGTCTGGGAGAGTACAATACAGCCTTTAATCTGTTGCAGGCAGGTAATGTGTCTGCTAACAATCCATCAATGGTAGTTATTGAGCCCTTACTGCGTGCAGAACACTGCACTAAGCACATAGGAGAGTATAATATAACAGAGTTGGTAGACACGTTCCCTGCCCACAGTGAGCTTACACTTCTGCTCTTGCGCTTTGATCTGTACCCTTTATTCACCCCTCCCTCAGCCCCATGGCCCTTATGGATGTAACTTATTTATCTCAATGTCTGCCTCTCTGGGGAAAAAATATATTCCCAAAGTAGGTCTCCTTCATAGGGATTTCTGTTATTGTCATCACTAACATTTTCATGCATTGAGTATGTGTGTGATATGCTAAGTTCTGGGGCAATTACAACAAGATCGTTTAAGATTCATTCATTCATATTTATTGAGCGTTTACTGTGTGCAATACTCTACTAAGCACTTGAGAGAGAACAATATAACAATAGAGAAGCAGCGTGGCTCAGTGGAAAGAGCCCGGACTTTGGAGTCAGAGGTCATGGGTTCAAATCTCGGCTCCACCAATTGTCAGCTGTGTGACTTTGGGCAAGTCACTTAACTTCTCTGGGCCTCAGTTACCTCATCTGTAAAATGGGGATTAAGACTGTGAGCCCCAAGTGGGACAACCTGATCACCTTGTATCCTCCCCAGCACTTAGAACAGTGCTTTGCACATAGTAAGTGCTTAACAAATGCCATCATCATCATCAATAAGCAGACACATTCCCTGCCCACAGCAAGCTTAAGGTCTAGAGATGAGCTTGCATGCTAGAGGACTCCCTGGCTCTTGAGGCTCAATGAAAGGATTTAGCAACAGACTGAATGTCAGAGTAGACAGACAATAAGGAGTCAGAGATACCAAGACTGTAGTTGTGGAATAAAGAAAGTACTGAAGCAACCAATTTGCATCTAAATGTTAAGGATCAGGGAGGTGGGAATTAGTCAGGAAAGGCCTCCTGGAGGAGATGTTTTTTTCAGAAGGCTTTGAAAATATGGCAGATTCATCTATCGACTGAATGGACTTATTTTTCCCATCTATTGCTTTAGTCCTTGTCCAAGTGAGCAGGAGGCAAAAACAACAATGCTTTGAAAAACAAAATTCCCAAGGTGACATATTTCTTACAGCCAAAATGTCCTGCAATTTCATTTCCAATGGCACGTTTACCAAGCTGGTTTTCACTGGGAAGCTGTTCACTTCAGCCTTTGCAAAAGAAGTTACTCCCTGGGAGTTTCTTCCTGCAAGATTAACACACGACCCTTATCTCTTCAGCCCCTCTCTCCCCCAACCCTCTTCCCCAGCTCACTCTTCCCAGGTCAACACCTGCTCTGTAAAAGGGAACTTTCAGGGATGAAAGGGCTAACTAGAAGTTCAGCCAAGCTAGGGAGTGAAGATCAAGGTGGAATTTCGCCTGATTGGGTCGTTCATTCATTCAATCGTATTTATTGAGAGCTTACTGTGTGCAGAGCACTGTATTAAGTGCTTGAGAAAGTACAATGAACAGTGGCATTCCATGCCCACAAAGAGTTTATGGTCTGGGGGAAGGAGGGAATTACAGATATGTATGTAAGTGCTGTGGGGCTGGGAGGGGGGGAGAGCAAAGGGAGCAAGTCAGGGTGATGCAGAAGGGAGTGGGAGATGAGGACAAGTGGAGCTTAGTCTGGGAAGGCCTCTTGGAGGAGATGGGCCTTCAATAAGGTTTTGAAGGGGAGGAGAGTAATTGTCTGGTGGATTTCAGGAGGGAGGGCATTCCAGGCCAGAGGCAGGACTTGGACGGTTGGTGGCGAGACAGGCGAGATGGAGGCACAGTGAGAAGGTTAGAGGAGCAAAGGGTGCTGGCTGGGTTGTAGAAGGAGATAAGCGAGGTGAGGTAGGAGGGGTCAAGGTGGTAGACGGCTTTAAAGCCAATGGTGAGGAGTTTTTGTTTGATACCGAGGTGGATGGGCAACGACTGGAGTGTTTTGAGGAGGGAGGTGACATGTCCTGGATATTTTCATAGAAAAATGATCCGGGCAGCATCAGGCACCCAGGGCTTAGAACAGGGCTTGACGCATAGTAAGCGCTTAATCAATACCATAATAATAATCACAATAACAATAATGCCAACTCATAAAACACATTGGCCCAGACTAAAAAGACTCTAGCCTGCAGAAGAATATATAGATGAGATCTCTGTTCAAGGCAATAACTGCTTTGCCAGAAATGTACAACCTGTAAAATGTTGACGCTGATGGATAAACATCACTGATCTCATTTCAATTTAGGTTTGTGTTTTCTTACGCACTGTATCTGTCTACCCATTCTACTGCAGTCTTCCAAGCACATAGAACAATGCTCTGCACACATTAAGAACTCAATAAATGCTATTAATTGGTTGATTTGTACATCAGGAAATGTATCGAAGCTCTCTGGATCTATATCACCCCTACCTGTGCAAAAATTCAGGGAAGTGTTTGGATACAGCGTGGCTCAATGGAAAGAGCACGGGCTTGGGAGTCAGAGGTCATGGGTTCTAATCCCGGTTCTGTCACATGTCTGCTGTGTTATCTTGGGCAAGTCACTTAACTTCCCTGAGCTTCAGTTACCTCATCTGTAAAATGAGGATTAAGACTGCGAGCCCCACATGGAACAACCTGATCACCTTGTATCCCGCCCCCAGTGCTTAGAACAGTGCCTTGCACATAGTAAGTGCTTAACAAATGCCATCTTTACATATTTACATAATATAAATATGTAAATATTTACATTTGTATATTATTATATATGTTGCCAACTTGTACTTCCCATGCGCTTAGTACAGTACTCTGCACACAGTAAGCGCTCAATAAATATGAATAAATGAATTATTATTATTATTATTATTATTTGGATGGATACAGGATGATTGGATTGAGCACAAAGGGGGCTCACAGGCTAAGAGGTAGGGAATGCAGGGGTTTTATCCCCATTTTATAGATGAGGAAACTGAGGCCCAGAGAGGTTAACTGAATTGCCCCGTCACACATCTCCCCACTCCTCAAAAACTTCCATTTCCCTCTGCAGTTAACAAAAACACCTTCCGAATGGCTTCAAAGACTCTCTGACAGTTCTCCTCATCCTACGTATTAGCTCCGTTCTGCAGTGAAGCCCGCAGCAAATTGCTTTACTAGTGACTGTTTGTGATCCCTCGGACAACAACAAAGAAGAAACTGAGAAAGACTAAAGGTGCTCTACTTTAGGGCTGTTCGTTGCTGGTCTTCTCTCCCTGTTCTACCCAGTAATAGGTCTGGGCCAATCAACGACTGCGACATAGAGCCACAGCTGTGACACCCAAGGCAGATAAAAGGGAATCGCGAGGAAGTAGCATTTGAAAGCAGAGGAAGGAAGCAGAGAGGAAGCAGCAATTCAGAGAGAAGCAGTGGAGGAAGCAGTGTTTGGGGGAAGCGGTGTAGTCTGTGTCACCAGGAACTGCTTCCAATCTTCTGCCGTGGGATCGGCAGAACGGGCTCCTTTGACCAGCAGATTGGTACTGGACCCTTGGTGGAGTGAGTGTGTACATGTCTCTCCCTTGCACAATTGTTAAAAATTAAGTAAAAACTTTGGTGGTTTGGTCTAACTCTCTACATGTCACTAAGGCTACCTGGGTCCAGGAAAGTCCTGGTTGGTAGGGGCCGGAGGCTCGTGACATAAAATAGCGACCAGGATGGGATCTGTGGACTTCGGTCACTATGGACTGGTGTTAATTGTGATGTGGTTTGCTAGCTCTCTCCTGTTCTCTCTTACCTCCCTCATGGAGTTCTGGGTAAGGATGACTCAATGTTGGAATATTGTTATCCACCTGGAACCCTTAACTTTGGGCACAGGTCTGTTGGCAATACTGTGCATAGGGTTCTACTTCTATATGGGGAGAAACCTACTCATGACTCAAGCATATGCTTCTGATAGTATGGTAATTTTGCTAAAGAAGCTAAACTTGCTGCAAATGAAGCCATTAAAGTAGTTGAGTTTATCCTAAAGGCTAAATTGGGGAAGATCAGCCAGGCCCAATTATATGTCATTATTACAGGTGGGTGTGACCCTGATTGAGTTAAGGGAGACATCTAGTGTGATGAGGAACCAGATGGAGTAGATGGTAAAACTGACCTCACTTTAAGTGTGGCCCCAGTTGTGGTTACAAAGACCCCTGGGAGAGGGCCCCCCCCACTACAGTCTCAAGGGATTATACTGGGATGGAATTAGCTGAGTTAGGTCAGCGATTCTGCAGGGGCTTTGGAGAGCCCATACCACAATAGCTTCACCAGATCTATGACCATGGCGCAGCTGTACTCACCCATACAGAGGAGGAAGCCAAAGGTGTGGGTGATTTGGGCAGCCTTGGGGCTCATGATGTTTTTTTTCCTGCTATTCCCCCAGCTTTCACTCTTCACTTCTAAGTTAAGCTTTCTACCTGTACCTTGTTCTCAGCTCTTCCGCCTCTGACCCCTCGCTCATGCTATCCCCTTGGCCTGGAACTCTCTTCCCATTCTATGCTGGAGGACCAAAGCTCTCCCCAAGTTCAATGCCTTCCTGAAATCTGACCTCCATCCACAAATCTTCCCTGATTATCTCTCAACTCCTGAATCCCACCAACCCAAACAGCCACCTCCAGCACTTGTGTATTGATTTATTTTTATGGAAAAAGAGATCAGGAGGTAAAAGAGGAAACAAACTACAAAGGTGAAGTACAACAACAGACTGTGTGCCCAATGTGGCTGGGATTGTGGATTCCGAATTGATCTTTCCAGCCACACATGCATGCGTAGATGAACTTTCATAAGAAGATGCTACTTATGGTAAAGACAACTATATATACGTACGTGTGTGTGTGTGTGTGTGTGTGTATATATATCATTCATTCAATCATATTTATTGAGCAGTTACTGTGTGCAAAGTACTGTACTAAGCTCTGGGAGAGTACAAGATACCAACAGACACATTCCGTGCCCACAACAAGCTCACAGTCTAGAAGGGGAGACAGACATAAATATATATGTGTGTATAAATAACAGATACATACAGATATATCCATATGTGCTGTGGGGATGGGAGATCTTCAGCAGCACTTGTGTATAAAAATGATCAATTTTGCAGTTTACTACTTTGATGACTATGTTACTAAATAAATCTATGCTTGTCATTGTCATCTTCCCCCACCCCCCCAACCGCCCAAGCCCTTGAAGGATAAGCTCTTCATATGTATGGAATGTCTCATGTAATAATAATGATGGCATTTATTAAGCACTTACTATGTTCCAAGCACTGTTCTAAACACTGGGGAGGTTATAAGGTGATCAGGTTGTCCCACGGGGGGCTCACAGTCAATCCCCATTTTACAGATGAGGTAACTAAGGCACAGAGAAGTTGTTACTTGCCCAAAGTCACACAGCTTACAAGTGGCGGAGCTGGGATTTGAACCCATGACCTCTGACTCCAAAGCCTGTGCTCTTTCCACTGAACCACGCTGCTTCTCTATTCTCAAAATACATTTTGAATTCCATTCCATTCAAAATCTCCTCATTGCCCTGTTGAGGAAAGCTCTAGACTAACAGTCACATGTAAGCACCCCTCAGACTATCATTATATTGTACTCTCCCAAGCACTGAGTACAGTGCTTTGCACACAGTAAGCGCTCAATAAATAAGACTGAATGAATGAATGAACAAAGGCTTCAGCACTTGGCTCCAGAATTAGCCTCCCTGGTGTGTGGGCAGAAATCAGGCCCAAATGCAGAGCTGTCTCTGGGACAGCAGGAGAGGCTGCTCTCCTTGCCTCCATGCAATCGCTTCGCCAGGGGAAGGGCCATCTGCTCCCACATGGGGGGGAAGTGAATTTGGCTTCTAAAGAGGGAGAAGCCTGACTTGGAGCAAAAGGGTCAGGCAGGGAAGGAGAACAGCTTTAGGAGAGCAGGGACAGGAGGGAAAGGTAAGAGAATGAAAGGGGAGGAAGAATGACCAAAGGTCAAGGGTCACAGGCAGGAGAGAAGGAAAAAGCCAAACTCATCCCAGAAATATATTCAGGCCGGGCTAGTCATAAACATTAAAATAATAAGAATAACTGTGGTATTTGCTAAGTGCTTTCTATGTGCCAGGCACTGTTCCAAGCGTTGGGATGGAAACAAGCAAATCCGGTTGAACCCACCCAGGGCTCACAGTCTCAATCCCTGTTTTTCAGATGAAATAACTGAGGCACCGAGAATAAGAATAATAATAATAATTATGGTATCTGTTAAGCACTTACTATGTGCAATGCACTGTTCTAAGCACTGGGGTTGATACAGGGTAATCAAGTCATCCCATGAGGGGCTCACAGTCTTCATCCCCATTTTGCAGATGAGGTAACTGAGGCACAGAGAATAATAATAATGATGGCGTTTAAGTGCTTACTGTGTACAAAGCACTGTTCTAAGTGCTAGGGAGGATACAAGGTGTTCAGGTTGTCCCACGGTGGGGGGGGGGGGGGAGCTCACAGGGGCTTAATCCCCATTTTACAGATGAGGAAACTGAGGCACAGAGAAGTGAAGTGACTTGCCCAAAGTTACACAGCTGACAACTGGTGGAGCGAGGATTTGAACCCATGACCTCTGACTCCCAAGCCCAGGCTCTTTCCATTGAGCCATGCTGCTCCATTTTACAGGTGAGGTAACTGAGGCCCAGAGAAGTTAAGTGACTTGCCCATGGTCACACAGCAGACAAGTGGCAGAGCCGGGATTAGAACCCATGTTCTTCTGACTCTTGGGCCCGTGCTCTACCCTCTACGAAAGGCAGACCCAAGGTATCTGTTGGACTTTCCCAAGTACTTAGTACAGTGCACTGCCCTGAGTGGATGCTCAATAAATCCAATTACTACTACTACTACTACTACTACTACTACTACTACTACTACTACTAGTAATTGTGATATTTGTTAAGCATGTAGGGCCAAGCACTGTTTTAAGCCCTGGAGTAAATATAAGGTAATCATGTGGGACATAGTACCTTTCCCAAATAGGACTCATAGTCTTAATCCCCATTTTACAGATTAAGTAACTGAGGCACAGAGAAATGAAATGACTTGCCCAAGGTCACACAGCAGACATGTTGAGGAGCTGGGATTAGAACCCAATCCTCCAAAACCCAGGCTTGTTCCATTCGTTACACTCCCATCCCCACAGCACATATGGATGTATTTGTTATTTATTTATATTAATGTCTGTCTCCCCTTCTAGACTGTGATCTTGTTGTGGGCAGGGAATGTGTCTATTGTTATATTTTACTCTCCCAAGAGCTTAGTACAGTACTTTGCACCCAGTAAGAGCTCAATGAGTATGATTGAATGAATTATACACACACACAGACACACACACACACACACACACACACACCCTCGTACATATATATAGTTGTCTTTCATAAGAAATGCTACTTATGGTAAAGTTCATCTATGTATGTGTGTGTGGCTGGAAAGGTCAATGAGGGATCCACAATCCCAGCCACAGTGGGCACACAATGTGTTATTTGTTTGTTTCCTCTTTTCCCTCCTGATCTCTCTTTCCATACAAATAAATCAACACACAAGTGCTAGAGGTGGCTGTTTGGGTTAGTGGGATTCAGGAAGTTGAGAGATAATCAGGGAAGATTTCTCTGACCTCCCGGCCTCCTGTCTCTCCCCACTCCAGTCCGTACTTCACTTTGTTGCAGTGGATCTAAGAAGACGTTCAGTCCATGTCTCTCCACTTCTCAAGAACCTCCAGTGGCTGTCCATCCACCTCCATGTCAAACAGAAAGTTCTTACTCCTTTAAAGCGCTCAATCACCTCGCCCCCTCCAGCCACACCTCAGTAATCTCCTAGTCCACACACTCTGCTATTCTAGCTCCAGTTTACTCACTGTGCTCTGATTCATTCATTCATTCAATCGCATTTATTGAGCACTTACTGTGTGCAGAGCACTGTACTAAGCGCTTGAGGAGTACAAGTTGGCAACATATAGAGACGGTCCCTACCCAACAACGGGCTCACAGTCTAGACGCGGGAAACAGACAACAAAACAAAACATATGGACAGGTGTCAAGTAATCAGAATAAATAGAATAGAATGAATAGAATAGAAATAGAATAAATAAATCACCCTATGCCCTCCTACCTTACCTCTCTGATTACCTACTAAAATCTAGCCCACACACTTCTCTGCTCTATAGCCAGACTACTCACTGTACCTCAATTTTGTCTATCACCCACATCCTGCCTCTGGCCTGGAATGCCCTCCTTCCTTATATCTGACAGACACGCACCCTTTCCACCTTCAAAGCCTTACTGAAGGCAAATCTCTTCCAAGAAGCTTTTCCCTACTGAAACCTCATTTCCTCTTCTCCCACTCCCTTTAGTGGCATCCTTGCACTTGGATTTGTACCTTTTAGTCACCCCTCTCTAAGTTCTACAGCAGTTATGTACATATCATAATTTATTTATTCATATTAATGTCTGTCTCCTGCTCTAGACTGTACATTGTAAACAGGGAACATGTCTACCAATTCTGTTATATTGCACTATTCCTAAAGCTTAGTATAGTGTTCAATAAATATGCTCAGTAACTATGACTGATATATTGATTTTTCTGCCTCCTACTTAGACTATGAGCCCCATGTGGGACAGGGCTGTGTTCAACTGATTATCTATATTTGCAGTGGAATATAGGAGCTTAGTTGTATAGAAGCTAATGAGAGACTGTCAACATTTATCTATTTCCTGCATGTTATGTGAGGTGTATAATCTTATGGCCTACTTGTGGTTTCAACTGATCCAGGGTCAGTAACTCAGAAGTCTTACCCACATAAATTATTTAAATGCATTCCTTACCCATAGAAATTGGCTCTCCGCCTTTGAGTATTCAATCAATCAATCAATCAATCGTATTTATTGAACGCTTACTGTGTGCAGAGCACTGTACTAAGCACTTGGAAAGTACAAGTACAAGTATTCCACTCTCTCCTCTCTCTAGTAGCAGAATTGCAAAATTGCCATCTTTGGGGTGATTGAAAAAGAGAACATTCCATGATGGAAAGCTCATTGCCCCATGTCTCCAAATGTGATAGATGGAGAAAATGTACTGAGGTTGATTGAGAAGTAAAGTATGGTCTGAATTATTTTCTGGGATTACTAAACGTTGAGTTGTCACAGTGATATAGTTCAAGAGACGATGTTGCCAAAACCTTGTTTATTTATGCTAGACCTACTACTGTTTCACTTCCTTATATGATTTTAGACAATACTAATTATTAATACTATTCTAATTTTAGACTATAACTGATTCCATTATTAGCTCTGCAAATGACCCTGTTCTTTGTCATCCCTTACAACCACAAACACTGGTAGACAGTCTTCTAGTCTTCTAGTCTTCTAGACTGTGAGCCCACTGTTGGGTAGGGTCTGTCTCTATATGTTGCCAACTTGTACTTCCCAAGCGCTTAGTACAGTGCTCTGCACACAGTAAGTGCTCAATAAATACGATTGATTGATTGATTGGTATAAGCTCGTCTTAATACTCTCCTCAGTACATGCCTGGAATACTATTTACTAGTTTTTCTGTCTCGGCCCTTATCCAACTTCAGAATATCTTATATACAATTACATGTATCATCTTTCTAAAATGCAAATTGGGCATTCTCCTTCCATTAAAATCAACAGATATCATTATTATTATTGTTATTATTATTATCAGCAGCAACAGTAGCACCATCATTACTATTTTTACAGTGGCTTCTCATGTCATCTCTCCTTCTTGTGTCAAGCAACATCTATTAACTAGGGGAAACAGCATGGCCTAGTGGAAAACACACAGTCCTGGTAGCCAGAGGACCTTGGGCTCTAAACCCGGCTCAGCCATTTGACAGCTGTGACCTTAACTTAATTTATCTGTGCCTCAGGTACCTCATCCATAAAATGGGGATTAAATCCTTAAACTGTGAGCCCTAAGTGGGACAGGAACGGTGTCCAACCTGATTATCTCATATTTACCCAGCACTTAGGGCGGGTACATAGTAAGCACTTAATGAGTACCACTGAATAAACAGATGTTTAAAAAAATAAACAAAAACCTATGGGCCTCAAGGCTTTCAATCAAATCACTGTACACTATTTTATCTTGCTACAGTGCTCCTCACAATGACTGTTTCTCATTCTTGTTTTTTATCTCTGATGCAATGCTTCACTTGGGCCTTTTTCCTAGCCAGTAACACAATCTCCCATCTCATCTTTGCCTTATCACATTCTTTGTAAACTTTACATGGAAGCTATTACTCCAGGAAGCATTTTGAAATAACTGCCCTCTTCTTTCCAGTCATGCCGTTACTCTAAGCACTCATATTCCTATCTTGTCTGTCTCACTGCTTACCCCTTTTCCACGTCCTCACCCTGGCCTGGAACTCCCTCCCTGCCCATATACACCAGACCACCACACTCTACTCCTTCAAAGCATTTTTAAAGTCACATCTTCTCCAAGAGGCCTTCCCTGATTAAGCCCTTTTTTCCCTGGCTCACTTTCCCTTCTATGTCACCGTTGGACATTTGATGGAGAAGAAGCATGGCTCAGTGGGAACAGCACGGGCTTTGGAGTTGGAGGTCATGGGTTCAAATCCTGACTCTGCCAATTGTCAGCTGTGTGACTTTGGGCAAGTCACTTAACTTCTCTTTGCCTCAGTTACCACATCTGTAAAATGGGGATTAAGACTGTGAGCCCCCTGTGGGACACCCTGATCACCTTGTAACCTCCCTAGTGCTTAGAACAGTGCTTTGCACACAGTAAACACTTAATAAATACCATTATTATTATTATTCTTTGATGATCTCACCAACCCCATGACACTTGTCCATATACTTAAATTATATATATATCAGAAATAATTTAATTCAATTATAATGCTGGCAGGAGCAGCATGGTGTAGTGGGTAGAGCATGGGCCTGGGAGTCAGAATGTCATGGGTTCTAATCCCGGCTCCACCATGTGTCTGCTCCATCCCCCCATCTTACCTCCTTCCCTTCCCCACAGCACCTGTATATATGTATATATGTTTGTACATATTTATTACTCTATTTATTTATTTATTTATTTTACTTGTACATATCTATTCTATTTCATTTTGTTAATATGTTTGGTTTTGTTCTCTGTCACCCCCTTCTAGACTGTGAACCCACTGTTGGGTAGGGACTGTCTCTATATGTTGCCAACTTGTACTTCCCAAGCGCTTAGTACAGTGCTCTGCACACAGTAAGCACTCAATAAATACGATTGATTGATTGATTGACCTTGGGTAAGTCACTTCACTTCTCTGTGCCTGTTACCTCACCTATGAAATGGGGATTGAGACTGTGAGACCTATGTGGGACAGGGATTCTGTCCAACCCAATTTGCTTGTAGCCACCCCAGAGCTTAGTACAGTACTTGGCACATAGTAAGTGTTAAAAATACCATAATTATTATTATGAATAATGGCTGACTCTCCTTCTAGACTGTAAGCTAAATATGGGTAGAGAACGTGTCCACTAATTCTGTTACCTTCTACTCTCCCTAGTGCTTTGGTAGAGTATTCTGCACATAGAAATAATGATAATATTAGTATTTGTTATTTAAGTGGTATTTGTTAAGTTCTTATTATGTGGTTCTTGAGGAGTGGTTGTTCTTGAGGAGTGGGGAAACCCTGACTGAAAGTTTTTGTAGAAAATGGTCTGGGCAGCAGAGTGAAGTATGGACTGAAGTAGGGAGAGGCAGGGAGGTTAACAAGAAGGATGATGCAGTAATCATGGTGAGTGCTTAGATTAATGTGGTAGGAGTTTGGATGGAGAGGAATGGAAGGATTTTGGCAATGTTGTGAAGGTTGAACCAACAGGATTTGGTGACAGGATGAATCTGTGGGTTAAATGAGAGAGAAGAAATGAGCATAAAGCCAAGGTTACAGGCTTGTGAGACAGGAAGGATGGTAATGTTATCTACTGTGATGGGAAAGTCAGGGGGAGGGCAGGGTTTGCTTTGGAATATGGCAAGTTTTTCCCCTCAAAATGTTCTACTGGCTTCCCATTTCTCTTAGGGTCAAAGAAGAACACGGCAATTGGCTTCAAGGCTTTCCATCATCTAATCCCACCTTACCTATCTACTCTCATCACCCACTGTTCTCCAATCATTTTCACTCCTCCCAAGCCAATGTTCTAGACTCTCCTGCCTCCTTCCTCTAGCTCATGCTGTTTCCCCAGATTGGAAGTCCTTCCCTTCCCACATCTTACAGATCACAGCTCGCCCCACATTCAAATCCCTCCTTAGATCCCACCACCTCTGACAAGCCTGCCCTGATTCATATCCCAAGGCCTGAGTCATATCATCCCTTTTGCCAATTCTTGCACTTATGAATGTATTTACACTCTTCTTAGCATTCTCCTTATATGCTCATTTGATGTATTTATTTGGATCACTCTAGCTGTAAATATTTTTGTTTTTCTCCCCCATTCGCGTGTAAGCTCCTTGTGGGCAGAGACTGTGTCCCTTTATTATTCTGTACTTCCCAAGCACTTAGTACAGTGCACCACACTGAGTACTCAGTAAATTCTTCTGCTGCTACTACTTCTATCAATATTACTCCTATTAATTCATCAGAACCAGGAGGAAAGAAAAATATTGTGTCTCCCCTGCCCTGCCCTCAAGAGAACTCTGGGGGCTTGGCTCCATCCACGCCAATGAAAGGACACATATCCTGCCCGCAAGGAGCTTAAATTCTAATGGGAGTAACAGGCATACAAACATTTATAACTTGAGTGGTCAAAATAAATGGAGTGGACATATATACATGGACACTAAGGAAGATATAAATATGTTCATAAGCGATAGAGTTGGTAGTGAGAAACAGTGTTGCTTAGTGGATAGAGCATGGGTCTGGGAGTCAGAAGGATCTGGGTTCTAATCCCAGCTTGGCCACATGTCTGCTATGTGACCCTGGGCAAGTCACTTCACTTCTCTGGGCCTCAGTTACCTCACCTGTGTTACGGGGGTAACAGTGTGAGCCCCATGAGGGCCAGGGACTGTGTCCAACTTGATTACCTTGTATCTACCCCAGCACTTAGGACAGTGTTTGGCACATGGTAAGTGCTTAACAAGTACCATAATTATGACCTTTATTATTAGAAAGGATGATGTCTTGACGGTTTAGGGGTCCAGGGGCTCGGAATCTGAAAGAGCAAGGGTGAGAAACAACACAGGTCTACCTTGGCTTCGGAATGACTCAGAAAGGGGGTTGAGACTGGAACCTGGAATGCTCTGAGAACAGGGGAAGGACCACGTGAACCTACAGACTGGTAGCTCTTTGTGGGCACGGAATATGTCAACCAATTCAGTTATACTGTACTTTCCCAAGCCCTTGGATTGATTGATTTCAGGGAAATACAGAGGGTCCCAGTTGGGGTGGGGGGAGTGTTTGATATAGGGAAAGGTGGTTTGGACCAGAATTCTGTTTATATGATTAATCAATCAATAGGATTTATTGAACACTTACTATGTTCAGAGCACTGAACTAAGCACTGGGGAGAGTATGAAACAACAATTAATGTGCCTAGAATACTGGCAAGAAGACTAATCGATGCAATTGAGATCCCAGATGGTGTTTCCCTGTGGTAGCCGCTGGAGGGAGATGGTCATGGGAGTTATTTGACCTCTGAAGCCCCAGGGTCGGGGGTGGAGCGCTTTGCCTGTGAGCTTCCTGTAGCCAGCCCCGGGGGAGGGGTAGGCTAGTCTCCAATGACCCCCTCGACCTTCAGAGAGATGGCTGGGCTTGAGACAAAGGGTGGTGACAGCAACCTTGGTTTTGATTAAGCAGAGAGCCCCAGACCTGTCCATTCCAAGAAGGGAAGAAGTGGAGGGGAGTCAGAAGGTCATGGTTTCTAATCCCAGCTCTGCCACACGTCTTCTGTGTGAACTTGGGCAAGTCACTTCACTCCTCTGGGCCTCAGTTCCTTCATCTGTAAAATGGGGGTTGAAACTGTGAGCCCCACACAACCAGATTTGTTTGTATCCACTCCAGTGCTTAACATAGTGGCTAGCACATAGTAAGCACTTAACAAATGCCACAATTTTTATTATTAGTAGGCCCAGCAGAAGCTAACAGGGGGTCTGAGCACTCCTAATGAGACTACAGGGCTATTTCAGCCAGGATTTGAGGAGGAGAACCCCTGGAAACATCACAAAACTAACCCTGTCACATATGGGGATCACAATCTAAGAGGGAGGGAGAGCAGGAATCTTATCCCCATTTTACAGATGAGGAAACTGAGGTTCAGAGAGGTTACATGATTTCCTCGAGGTCACACAGCAGCCCTGGGGCAAAATTGTACTTGAATCTCACCGCTGACCCCTCTCCCTTGTCATGCCTCTACCTGGGAACACCCTCTCTCTTTCATTCATTCAATCACATTTATTGAGCACTTACTGTGTACTAAGTGCTTGGGAGAGTACAATAGAACAATAAAGAGACACATTCCCTTCCCACAACAAGCTTACAGTCCAGAGTGGGGGAGACAGACATTAATATAAATAAATGAATGACAGATATGTATATAAGTGCTGTGGGGCTGGTAAGGGGGAAGAAAAAAGAGAGCAAGACAGAAGGGAGTGGGAGAAGAGGAAAGTGTGGGCTTTTCATTCATTCATTCATTCAATCATATTTATTTAGAGCTTACTGTGTGCAGAGCACTGTACTAAGCGCTTGGGAAGTACAAGTTGGCAACATATAGAGACGGTCCCTACCCAACAGTGGGCTCACAGTCTAGAAGGGGGAGACAGAGAATAAAACATATTAAGAAAATGAAATAAATAGAATAAATATGTACAAACATATATACATATATACAGGTGCTGTGGGGAGGGGATGGAGGTAAGGCGGGGGGGGATGGGGAGGAGAAGGAGGGGGAGAGGAAGGAGAGGGCTTAGTCAGGGAACACCTTTTGGAGATGTGACTTCAGTAAGGCTTTGAAAGCAGGGAGGGAGAGTGATTGTCGGTCGGATTTTAGGAAGGAGGGCATCCCGGACCAGAGGCAGGACATGCGCCAGGGCTTGGTGGTGATACAGGCAAAATCGAGGCACAGTGACAAGGTTAGCATTCATTCATTCAGTCGTATTTATTGAGCGCTTACTGTGTGCAGAGCACTGTACTAAGCGCTTGGGAAGTACAAGTTGGCAACATATAGAGATGGTCCCTACCCAACAGCGGGCTCACAGTCTAGAAGGGGAAGACAGACAACAAAACAAAACATATTAACAAAATAAAATAAATAGAATAAATATGTACAAGTAAAATAAATAGAGTAATAAATATGTACAAACATATATACAGGTGCTGTGGGGAGGGGAAGGAGGTAAGGCGGGTGGGGGCGATGGGAAGGCGGAGGAGGAGGAGGAGAAGGAGGGGGCTTAGTAAGGGAAGGCCTTTTAGAGGAGATGTGACCAGTAAGGCTTTGAAAGCAGGGAGGGAGAGTGATTGTCTGTTGGATTTTATGAAGGAGGGCATTCCGGGCCTGAAGCAGGACATGGGCCAGGGCTTGGTGGTGATTCAGACGAGATCGAGGCACAGTGACAAGGTTAGCATTCATTCATTCATTCAGTCGTATTTACTGGGCGCTTACTGTGTGCAGAACACTGTACTAAGCGCTTGGGAAGTACAAGTTGGCAACATATAGAGATGGTCCCTACCCAACAACAGGCTCACAGTCTAGAAGAGGGAGACAGACAGCAAAACATGTGGACCGGTGTCAAGTCGTCAGAACAAATAGAATTAAAGCTAAAAGCACATCATTAACAAAATAGAATAATAAATATGTACAAGTAAAATTAATAGACTAATAAATCTGTACAAACATATATACAGGTGCTGTGGGGAGGGGAAGAAGGTAGGGTGGGGGATCAATCAATCAATCAATCGTATTTATTGAGCGCTTACTGTGTGCAGAGCACTGTACTAAGCACTTGGGAAGTACAAGTTGGCAACATATAGAGACAGTCCCTACCCAACAGTGGGCTCACAGTCTAGAAGGGGGAGACAGAGAACAAAACGAAACATACTAACAAAATAAAATAAATAGTATAGATATGTACAAGTAAAATCAATCAATAAATAGAGTAATAAATATGTACAAACATATATACATATATACAGGTGCTGTGGGGAAAGGAAGGAGGTAAGATGGGGGGATGGAGAGGGGGACGAGGGGGAGAGGAAGGAAGGGGCTCAGTCTGGGAAGGCCTCCTGGAGGAGGTGAGCTCTCAGCAGGGCCTTGAAGGGAGGAAAAGAGCTAGCTTGGCGGATGGGCAGAGGGAGGACATTCCAGGCCCGGGGGATGACGTTTGCCGGTGGTCAATGGTGGGACAGGCAGGAACGAGGCACGGTGAGGAGATTAGCGGCAGAGGAGCGGAGGGTGTGGGTTGGGCTGTAGAAGGAGACAAGGGAGGTGAGGTAGGAGGGGGCGAGGTGATGGACAGCCTTGAAGCCCAGGGTGAGGAGTTTCTGCCTGATGCGCAGATTGATTGGTAGCCACTGGAGATTTTTGAGGAGGGGAGTAACATGCCCAGAGCGTTTCTGGACAAAGACAATCCGGGCAGCAGCATGAAGTATGGATTGAAGTGGGGAGAGACATGAGGATGGGAGATCAGAGAGAAGGCTGATAAAGTAGTCCAGACGGGATAGGATGAGAGCTTGAACCAGCAGGGTAGCGGTTTGGATGGAGAGGAAAGGGCGGATCTTGGCAATGTTGTGGAGCTGAGACTGGCAGGTTTTGGTGATGGCTTGGATGTGAGGGGTGAATGAGAGAGCAGAGTCGAGGATGACACCAAGGTTGCGGGCTTGTGAGACGGGAAAGATGGTAGTGCTGTCAACAGAGATGGGAAAGTCAGGGAGAGGGCAGGGTTTGGGAGGGAAGACAAGGAGTTCAGTCTTGGACATGTTGAGTTTTAGGTGGCGGGCAGACATCCAGATGGAGATGTCCTGAAGGCAGGAGGAGATGTGAGCCTGGAGAGAGGGGGAGAGAGCAGGGGCAGAGATATAGATCTGGGTGTCATCAGCGTAGAGATGATAGTTGAAGCTGTGGGAGCGAATGAGGTCACCAAGGGAGTGAGTGTAGATCGAGAACAGAAGGGGACCAACCACTGAAACTTGGGGAACCACCACAGTAAGGGGGATGGGGAGGTGGAGAGGAAAAAGGGGGCTCAGATCTGCAGGTGCCATCCATACTCTCCTAAGTGCTTAGTATAGTGTGCTGCATTCAGTAAGCACTCAATAAATATTGACTGATTGATCTCCAGGTGCCATGTTTCTCCTCTTGAGCCTTCCAGTTGGTTAAGACTAAAACCCAGGTCTGCTGATTCCCAGTACTGTGCTCTTTCCAGTGGGTCACTCTGCCTCTCTAATCCATTATTATTACGTTTTTTCTAGTCTAGGGTGCTTTGGATAATGGGCCTTAATTTCTGATTGGAAGCCCCTTGTGAGCAAGAATCACTTGGGTGAATGTCAGTGGATTTTCCTTAGTGTCAAATTTAGGGATTACCAAATCATGTGGATGCTGCTGGCTTTATTAGTAACAGAAGCTGTTTCTACAACACCCTTCCTCTCTGACCCCAACACACACACACACACTTTTCCCTACCTTTCACTCTACCCTAATAACAGAGAGGGCAAAAGCAGAGTGAGAGTTTAAAAACTGAATCCCCAAGTTGTCTGGACCCGAGGAAAGGTAGTAGTGTATATTTTTTTAGGTGATGTTTTCTGCCTGGGATGATTGAATAACTGAGTTTTTCAAATATCAAAAAATTAAATGTACCTATACTGGAGTGTTAATTCCATAACATTTAAGAAAGGATCATCATCATCAATCGTATTTATTGAGTGCTTACTATGTGCAGAGCACTGTACTAAGCGCTTGGGAAGTACAAATTGGAAACATATAGAGACAGTCCCTACCCAACAGTGGGCTCACAGTCTAAAAGGGGGGAGACAGAGAAAAAAAAAAACCAAACATACTAATAAAATAAATAGAATAGATATGTACAAGTAAAATAAATAAATGAATAGAGTAATAAATATGTACAAACATATATATATATATATACAGGTGCTGTGGGGAAGGGAAGGAGGTAAGATGGGGGGATGGAGAGGGGGGACGAGGGGGTAGAGGAAGGAAGGGGCTCAGTCTGGGAAGGCCTCCTGGAGTAGGTGAGCTCTCAGCAGGGCCTTGAAGGGAGGAAGAGAGCTAGCTTGGCGGATGGGCAGAGGGAGGGCATTCCAGGCCCGGGGGATGACGTGGGCCGGGGGTCGATGGCGGGACAGGCGAGAACGAGGTACGGTGAGGAGATTAGCGGCAGAGGAGCGGAGGGTGCGGGCTGGGGCTGTAGAAGGAGAGAAGGGAGGTGAGGTAGGAGGGGGGGCGAGGTGATGGACAGCCTTGAAGCCCAGGGTGAGGAGTTTCTGCCTGATGCGCAGATTGTTTTGGTAGCCACTGGAGATTTTTTGAGGAGGGGAGTAATATGGCCCAGAGCGTTTCTGGACAAAGATAATCCGGGCAGAAGCATGAAGTATGGATTGAAGTGGAGAGAGACACGAGGATGGGAGATCAGAGAGAAGGCTGATGCAGTAGTCCAGACGGGATAGGATGAGAGCTTGAACGAGCAGGGTAGCGGTATGGATGGAGAGGAAAGGATCTTGGCAATGTTGCGGAGCTGAGACCAGTAGGTTTTGGTGACGGCTTGGATGTGAGGGGTGAATGAGAGAGCGGAGTCGAGGATGACACCAAGGTTGCGGGCTTGTGAGACGGGAAGGATGGTGGTGCCGTCAACAGAGATGGGAAAGTCAGGGAGAGGGCAAGGTTTGGGAGGGAAGACAAGGAGTTCAGTCTTCGACATGTTGAGCTTTAGGTGGCGGGCAGACATCCAGATGGAGATGTCCTGAAGGCAGGAGGAGATGCGAGCCTGGAGGGAGGAGGAGAGAGCAGGGGCAGAGATGTAGATCTGGGTGTCATCAGCGTAGAGATGATAGTTGAAGCTGTGGGAGCGAATGAGGTCACCAAGGGAGTGCGTGTAGATTGAGAACAGAAGGGGACCAAGCACTGAACCTTGGGGAACCCCCACAGTAAGAGGATGGGAGGGGGAGGAGGAGCCTGCAAAAGAGACTGAGAAAGAATGACCGGAGAGATAAGAGGAGAACCAGGAGAGGACGGAGTCTGTGAAGCCAAGGTCAAAGGATGTTTGGGAATTTTTGCAGTAACACCTGTGAACTGTTGATTCTAATTGTACATCACCTGGTGGTGATTGCTTAAAGGACACAGTCTGAATTAACTGCCTGACTGGATACCTTTGCAACAAGTGGTATTTTTTTAACCCTTTCTCTTTCACTTCAGAATTTGGTGCTGATGGCATCTCTTTTTTTATATTATTATTATCCCATCTTTTGCCTTTGGTAGAAGCTCCTGATGTGCTGTATGGGCAGTAGTAATAGTATTAAGTGCTTACTGTGTGCCGAGCACTGTACTAATCCCTGAGAAAAAAATACATGTGTGGGAATGAAATATGGTCCTTGTCCCTAATGAGCTCCCAATCTAAGAGCCGCTCCCACAGCTTCAACTATCATCTCTATGCTGATGACACCCAGATCTACATTTCTGCCCCTGCTCTCTCCCCCTCTCTCCAGGCTCGCATCTCCTCCTGCCTTCAGGACATCTCCATCTGGATGTCTACCCGCAACCTAAAACTCAACATGTCGAAGACTGAACTCCTTGTCTTCCCTCCCAAACCCTGCCCTCTCCCTGACTTTCCCATCTCTGTTGACGGCACTACCATCCTTCCCGTCTCACAAGCCCGCAACCTTGGCATCATCCTCGACTCCGCTCTCTCATTCACCCCTCACATCCAAGCCGTCACCAAAACCTGCCGGTCTCAGCTCCGCAACATTGCCAAGATCGCCCTTTCCTCTCCATCCATACCGCTACCCTTCTCGTTCAAGCTCTCATCCTATCACGTCTGGACTACTGCATCAGCCTTCTCTCTGATCTCCCATCCTCGTGTCTCTCCCCACTTCAACCCATACTTCATGCTGCTGCCTGGATTATCTTTGTCCAGAAACGCTCTGGGCATATTACTCCCCTCCTCAAAAATCTCCAGTGGCTACCAATCAATCTGCGCATCAGGCAGAAACTCCTCACCCTGGACTTCAAGGCTCTCCATCACCTCGCCCCCTCCTACCTCACCTCCCTTCTCTCCTTCTACAGCCCAGCCTGCACCCTCCGCTCCTCCACCGCTAATCTCCTCACCGTACCTCGTTCTCGCCTGTCCCGCCATCGACCCCCGGCCCACATCATCCCCTGGGCCTGGAATGCCCTCCCTCTGCCCATCCGCCAAGCTAGCTCTCTTCCTCCCTTCAAGTCCCTACTGAGAGCTCACCTTCTGCAGGAGGCCTTCCCAGACTGAGCCCCTTCCTTCCTCTCCCCCTCGTCCCCCTCTCCATCCCCCCCATCTTACCTCCTTCCCTTCCCCACTGCACCTGTATATATGTGTATATGTTTGTACATATTTATTTCTCTATTTATTTATTCATTTATTTTACTTGTACGTATCTATTCTATTTATTTTATTTTGTTAGTATGTTTGGTTTTTTTCTCTGTCTCCCCCTTTTAGGCTGTGAGCCCACTGTTGGGTAGGGACTGTCTCTATATGTCTCCAATTTGTACTTCCCAAGCGCTTAGTACAGTGCTCTGCACACAGTAAGTGCTCAATAAATACAATTGATGATTGATGATGATGAAGAGGGTCTATGCCAAGATGAGGGGAAATGTCTGATTAAAAATGGTGCTGTTGATATAAGAACACATGATGAAACATTCACGCATTCTGATGACTGTCTCTGTCACTTTCCATTCATTCAGTCATATTTATTGAGCACTTACTGTGTGCAGAACACTGTACTAAGAGCTTGCGAGAATACAACAATAAACATATTCCTTGCCCACAATGAGCTTACGGTCTAGAGTGGGTGAGACAGACATGAATACAAATAAATAAAATAATAATATTGTATGTAAGTTCTGTGGGGCTGGGAGGGGGAGGAAGAGGAAAGGGAACAAGTCAGGGTGATTCCCAAGCGCTTAATACAGTGCTCTGCACACAGTAAGCGCTCAATAAATATGATTGAATGAATGAATGAATGAATGCAGAAAGGAGTGGGCGATGAGGAAAGGTGGGGTTTAGTCTGGGAAGGTCTCTTGGAGGAGTTGTGCCTTCAATAAGGTTTTGAAGTGGGGGAGAATAATTGTCTGGCAGGTTAGAGGAGGGAGGGCATTCCAGGCCAGAAGCAGGACGTGAGCTAGGGGTCCATGGCGAGTATGTGAGATCGAGGCACAGGGAGACGGTTAGTACTTGAGTAGCGAAATGGGCAGGCTGAGTTGTAGAAGGAGAGAAGAGAGGTGAGGTGGCGGGGTGCTTTAAAGCCAATGGTGAGGAGTTTTTGTTTGAGAGGGATGTCACAAGCCCTGCCAGGAGATTGTTCCTCCACAATACCAGGCGCTCGATCTAGGAGCCCTTAACCAGGGATTTAACTCCCTTATTAATTTGGGTGCTCAAATGACATGTCAAAAAGTAAAACCAAACACCACTGTTACGGTGGAAAGATTTATTTTAAACTAAAGCAGGGGTTAGACACACACACACACACACACACACACACACACACACACACACACACACACACACACAACACACACACACACACACACACATCTCTCCCCCCTCTATAGTTATCAATCCAACTGGTTTGCCCCAAGTCTCGGTGAAGATGGTCCAACGTTGGAGGAGTTTCAAGGAGTCAGACTGCCCGCAGTTTGTCGTCATCCTGGTTCAAGTCTTAGGTGCTGGGCCGCGACAGCCATAAGTGTCTCAGTCCATGGCTTAGGTGGTTCCACGCCAGGCAAAGAGGGCCAGTTCTTTCCACCTTTTATCCATTGTTCTCGGGGGGGGGGGGGGGGGGGGAGGGGGGTGTTGAAGCAGTGATGCTGCTCAGGATTGCCTGCTGTCTTCCCCTCATTAGCTTGTTACCAGGTAAACCAGAAAGGAAGATGACCCTCTCCCCCAGGGCTTATTCCCCCACGGGCATGGCCCCATCCAGCAGTTCTTTTCCTTCCCAGGAGAGCGATTTAGCCTCTCCTTAAACCCTCAGCGAGACAATTCAGGTTCCTCTCCTCAAAATTCCTCAGAGAGATAATACAGTTTCTCCTCTAAATCATCCTTTGGCCTTGTTGCTCCCAGAGTCAAATAATACAAGATTGAATCACTCTCACTCACCACATCACATCGGAAGTAGAGAAGCAGCGTAGCTCAATGGAAAGAGCACGGGCTTGGGAGTCAGAGGTCATGGGTTCAAATCCCGACTCTGCTAATTGTCAGCTGTGTGACTTTGGGCGAGTCACTTAACTCCTCTGTGCCTCAGTTACCTCATCTGTAAAATGGGGATGAAGACTGTGAGCCCCACGAGGGACAACCTGATCACCTTGTATCTGCCCCAGTGCTTAGAACAGTGCTTTGCACATAGTAAGTGCTTAACAAATGCCATCATCATCATTATTATTAGTTGGGCTACCACTGGAGTTTTTTGAGAAGTGGGGTGACATGTCCTGAATGGTTTTTGTAGAAAAATAATATGGGCAGCAGAGTGAAGTATGGACTGGAGTGGGGAGAGACAGGAGGCTGCTGCAGTAATCTAGACAGGATAGGATGAGTGATTGTATTAACATGGTAGCAGTTTGGATGGAGAAGAAAGGGTCGATTTTAGCTATGTTGTGAAGGTGGGAATGAGAGGATTTAGTAATGGATTGAATATGCTCATTCTGCTCATTGTTCCTTCCTCCTCCAACAAATTAGAGGCAGTATGGCTTAGTGGAAAGAGCATGAGCCTGGGAGTCAGGGGACCCGGATTCTAAATCTGACTCTGCCACATATCTGCTGTGTGACCTTGGGCAAGTCACTTAACTTTTCTGTACCTCAGTTCCCTCATCTACAAAATGGGACTTCAATAACTGAAGTTATTACTGTCGAGGACAATGATAGGAGGAGCCAGATCTCCCAGGACCTGAGCAATCACCAGGTTGAGGTTGGGCATCCTGGGCCATGCTCCGATTTCTCCTTGCAGCTGTCTGTGAGATGTGTGGCATCGTGGGCACACGGGAAGCCTTCTTCTCCAAGACAAAGAGCTTCTGCAGCGTCTCCTGCTCTAGGAGCTACTCCTCAAATTCCAAGAAAGCCAGTATCCTGGCCAGGCTACAGGGGAAGCCACCCACCAAGAAAGCCAAAGTTTTACATAAGGCAGCTTGGTCTGCCAAAATTGGAGCCTTCCTCCACTCCCAGGGAACTGGGCAACTAGCAGACGGGACTCCCACTGGACAGGATGCTCTGGTCCTGGGCTTCGACTGGGGCAAGTTCCTGAAGGAGCACAGTTACAAAGCCGCTCCGGTCAGCTGCTTTAAACACGTCCCGCTGTTTGACCAATGGGAGGGTGTAGTGAAAGGGATGAAAGTGGAGGTGCTGAACAACGACGCCGTCCTACCCAGCCGGGTGTACTGGATCGCCTCTGTCATCCAGACCGCAGGGTACCGGGTCCTGCTGCGATATGAAGGCTTCGAGAACGATGCCAGCCACGACTTCTGGTGTAACCTGGGCACCGTGGACATCCACCCCATCAGCTGGGTGTTGCCATCAACAGCAAGATCCTGGTGCCTCCTCAGACCATCCATGCCAAATACACGGACTGGAGGAGCTACCTCATGAAGCACTTGGTGGGGTCCAGGACCATCCCGGTGGATTTCCATATCAAGATGAGGGAACCGACGCCGAGAGAAGCTGACAGTTGGCGGAGCCAGTATTTGAACCCCTGACCTCTGACTCCAAAGCCCGGGCTCTTTCCACTGAGCCACGAGAGAAGTGAAGTGACTTTCCCAAAGTCACACAGCTGACAAGCGGCGGAGCTGGGATTTGAACCCATGACCTCTGACTCCCAAGTGTGGGCTCTTTCCACTGAGCCACGCTGCTTCTCTATAGGCAGTCCCCCTGTCCACGTGGGCCCTAGCCAAGGAGGGATGTGGAGGTGCCCTTCCCCACCCCGAGAAGGCCCTATCACTGTTTCAGTCCACGGCGCTCTGCTGGAATAATTCCAATATTCGGTGTTTGGTTTTTGGCCCTCTGATCCACGTGGCTCGGCCACCCCTTACATAGTCCGTTGCCCCCACCCTCAGCCCCTCTCCGTCCAAAGAGGATCCGTCCAGTTTGAAGGCCATCCACGGAGCAAACATCCTTAAAGAGCTCCGTACCTCTTTCCCATTCTGGCTTCATACTCTCGGTCCTGCTGAGAGGCAAGGACAAGCACCCTACCTCCTTCCCCTCCCCACAGCACCTGTATATATGTTTGTACAGATTTATTACTCTATTTATTTTACTTGTACATATTTACTATTGTATTTATTTTTAGTGATGTGTGTCTAGCTTTATTTCTGTTTATTCTGACGACACCTGTCCACATGTTTTGTTTTGTTGTCTGTCTTCCCCCTTCTAGACTGTGAGCCCGTTGTTGGGTAGGGATCATCTCTAGATGTTGCCGACTAGTACTTTCCAAGCGTTTAGTACAGTGCTCTGCACACAGTAAGTGCTCAATAAATACGATTGAATGAATGAATAACTGTTCTCCCTCTTATTTAGACTGTGAGCCCAATGTGGGACCTGATTATCTTGTATCTACCCTAGTGTTTAGTACAGTGCTTGGCACATACTAAGTGCTTAACAAATGTTAATCATGATCATTAACAATGATGTTAATTCCCAAAACCCAGAATCACATCAACCACCACTTACGTATTTATACCCTCCCTTACCGCTTATGCTTATATGCATAATGAATTGTACCTTCAATTATTTATTCTGAGTAGTCTAGCTGTAAATATTTTTAGACCTGTCTCCGTATGCAAGTTGTATGGGGTGTGGGGGGAAGGGGTCAACGTCTTCAGAGACGCAGCATGGCCTAGTGCATAGTACGTAGTGGATAGGGTATGGGCGTGGGAGCCAGAAGGACCTGGGTTCTAATCCCGGCTCTGCCACTTGTCTGTTGTGTGACCTTGGGCAACTCACTTCACTTCACACACAGTAAGTGCTCAAGAAATAAGACTGAATGAATGAACTTCTCTGTGCCTCAGTTACCTCATCTGTAAAATGAGGATTAAGACTGCGAGCCCATTGTGGGACAGAGACTGTGTCCGACCCAAATTTCCTGTATCCATCCCAGTGCTTACTACAATGCCTGGCACATAGTAAATGCTTAACAAATACCACTGTTGTTATTATTATGTGGTAGTCTTCCAAATGCTTAGTAGTCAGTGGGTGCTCAATAAATGCTGCTACTGCTATCTACCTGCTGCCCCCACTTTAGACAGTAAACTGTAAATAGTAAACAATAGAAAAGCAGCATGGCTTAGTGGATAGAGCATGGGCTTGGGAGTCAGAGGTCATGAGTTCAAATCCCAGCTCCTCCAATTGTCAGCTGTGTGACTTTGGGCAAGTCACTTAACTTCTCTGTGCCTCAGTTACCTCATCTGTAAAATGGGGATTAAGACTGTGAGCCCCACTTGGGACAACCTGATCATCTTGTATTCTCCCCAGCACTTAGAACAGTGACTACCAGCTCTGTTAAATTGTACTCTCCAAAGTGCTTATTACAGTGCTCTGCACATAGTAAGCACTCAATAAATACCACTGATTGATCAATTGATTCCTAATGGGACTATGTTTCCTGGGCCAGGACTCCTTGGGGAGATCTTGTCTCCTCATTCCCCAGCCCATGGACATCCCAACCGTGGTCAGGGCAGAATCGGAATATTCATGATAATCAGCGGTCACACCAAAAACATCCAAGAAGAAGAAAGAATTGAGAATTATCTTTAAGACAAATAAGCAGGATCTTCTACACAGATCACAAAATGGATATGGAAAATAATAAGTGACAAAAGATGAAGGAAAGAGGATTGTAAGAGAAGTTAATAAAAATATGTATTTTGTTGTTGTTGTTAATGCAAAAGACCAAGAGATTGGAAAAAAACAGCAGGATGTCTGAGATGGCAGGGAAAATTTCCTGACAGTAAAGCAAGCAGTGCTTAAAAAATAAAACATAATAAATTATTCGCCTCCAGGTCCGTAAAGAAACAGATGCCGCTTTCCTGGAGGGGAAAGCAGGGGAGTCGAATCTCTGGGAAGGGTGCCATCCCTATCAATCAATCAATCAGTCATATTTATCAGGCACCTGAACTGAATGCTTGACAGAAAGAGTGGACATGATCCTTGCCCTCAAAGGAACTTTCATTCTAACAGGAGAGACTGATGCTCAAATAAATTATGGTTAAGCCGAAGAAAAGAATGGGGAAAAAGTGATATGAAGAGTATGCAACTGCTTCAGTAGCAGAATACAAAAGTGTCTATGTATGTGCAGACGTGTTACCTGTGGTTGTGACAGGTTCAGAGACCCCAGAGCCGTGGGGAATGGAGAGTGAGCTGGTGAAGGGACTCTGGCCGAGAGATTATTTACGAACCCGTTTCCAAATGACTCGGTTGCAGTCTTTGAGGAGAAGGATTTGATTTCTTGTATTCCCTATAAAACCCAGAGAGCTGTTCCTTAAGCAGGAACTATTGAGAGGGTGCGAAGAGAGACAGATGAATGTGGTGTGTGTGTGCAAGGTGAAGGGGAAAGTTGGCAGATTGGTTTTCCAGGCTACTTTAAGGCACATTTCCCTGCTCTGTCTCTCTCCTCATCAATTTTGAGAGAGGAAAAGAGTGTGTGTGTGTGTGTGTGTGTGTGTGTGTGTGTGTGTGTGTGTATTCATTCATTCAATTGTATTTATTGAGTGCTTACTGTGAGCAGAGCATTGTACTATGCGTTTGGGAAGTACAAGTTGGCAACATATTGAGATGGCCCCTACCCAACAACGTGTGTGTGTGTGTGTGTGTGTCTTGAGAGTGGGAGAGTTAATAATGATGGCATTTGTTAAAGGCTTACTATGTGCAAAGCACTATTCTAAGCGCTGGGGGGATACAAGGTGATCAGGTTGTCCCACGTAGGGCTCACAGTCTTAATCCCCATTTTACAAATGAGGTAACTGAGGCTCAGAGAAGTTAAGTGACTTGCCCAAGGTCACACAGCAGACCTGTGGCGGAGCTGGGATTCGAACCCATGACCTCTGACTCCCAAGTCCATGCTCTTTCCACTGAGCCACGCTGCTTCTCTTAGTTGGGAATATTCAAGAGAAGCGCATGATATAGAAACTCCTAAGTGCTTAGCATAGTAATAATAATTATTGTGGTATATGTTATCTGCTAATTCTGTTGTATTGTACTCTCCCAAGTGCTTAGTAGAGTGTTCTGCACATAGTAAACCCTCAATAAATAAATTAATTCATTCATTCAATTGTATTCATTGAGCACTTACTGTGTGCAGAGCACTGTACTAAGCAGTTGGAAAGTACAATTCAGCAATAAAGAGAGACAATCCCTGCACACACAGGGCTTACAGTCTAGAAGGAGGAAGACAGACATCAAAACAAGTAAATGCGCATTAATATAAATAAATAAAATTATTGATACGTACACATCAAAACAAGTATACAGGCATCAATATAAATAGAATTATACATATACATAAATACTTAAGTGCTGTGGAGTCGGGAGTGGGGGAGAAGAGCAAAGGGAGTGAGTTGAGGTGATGCAGACAGGAGGGGTAGCTGAGGAAAAGGGGAGCCTAGTCTGGGAAGGCCTCTTGGAGGAGGTGAGCCTTCAGTAGGGCTTTGAAGGGGGGAAGAGTGATCTTTTGGTGGATTTGAGGAGGGAGAGCATTCCAGGCCAGAGGTAGGATGTGGGCCAGGGGTCGACAGTGGGACAGGCAAGATCGAGGCACAGTGAGAAGGTTAGCTCCAGAAGAGCAGAGTGTTCAGGGTGGGCTGTAGAATGAGAGAAGGGAGCAGCTCTGAGATGGTTGAGGTGATCCTCGTGCCTGGATTCCCCCAAAAAACATTCGATGGCATGCGCGGTCTGATGGTGCTCCTTTCTGGAGAAGACCAGGATGCCAAACCCAGAGCGCTGAGTTTATGCTGTATGCCGCTTGTCCTGTCGCCGGCCCACTAGGTGGTCCCTCTGCGGGGGCGGGAGACCCCGGCCTGAGGAGGGCCCCAGATGTGGGGAGACCCTGAGAATGCAGTGGAAGCATCTCCGTGCACTGGTTTGGAAGATGAGGTTGTACTGAGGCGATTCCACTGGATCGCAGGGGCCGGTGGCTCAGTCGCCTCGGTCACTCAGTCAGCTCCCTCACCTTCTGCAGCACCTCTATGGCCTTCCACCGCTGGTTAATCGAGAACAACTTTTCAGACTGGGTAGGATCCATGCTCTCCCATGGCTCTGGATTATGGGATCCGCCGCGGCAATCTGACTGGCTTCTCCAAGTTTCCTGAAGATAGTTCCACATCAGGGGAGTTTCAAGGAATCTGCCCCCCTGCAGCATGACATCCTGGTTCAAGTCTTAATTGATTACTGACTAGGCACTTACTATGTCTCAAGCTCTGCAGTAGATACAAGATAATCAGGTCAGACACAATCCCTTACTGAAGGCACATCTCCTCCAAGAGGTCTTCCCAGACTAAATCCCACATTTCCTCATCTCCCAATCCCTTCTGCGTCGCCCTGACCTGTTCCCTTTGCTCTTCTTCCCTCTCCCCACCCCACAGCACTAATGTATTTATTTGTAATTGTATTTATTTATATTGATGTCTGTTTATTTGGAATGATATCTGTCTCCTCCCACTCTAGAATGTGAGCTCGTTGTGGGCAGGTATTGTCAGTCTTTATTGCTGTATTGCACTTTCCCAAGCGCTCAGTACAGTACTCAGCACACAGCAAGTGTTTGATAAATGTTTGAATGAATGAATGAACATGAGGTTTACATCCTAATGGGGGAGAGAGAATCCGTATTCGGCCCCCAATTTACAGATGACAAAACATGTCCAGAGAAGTCAAGTGACTTGTCCAAGGTCAGACAAAGGCAAGGGACAGAGCCGGTATTAGAACTCAGTGGTATTTACTCAGCGCTTAACCATATGTAGAACACTGTACTAAGCACTTCGGGAAGTACAGTATGGCAAATTTGGTAGACACGTTCCTTGCCCACAAGAAGCTTACAGTCTAGACTGGAGTAGCAACTTTGTTGTTTTTACCACTATCACTGGGGAATGCAGCCCAAAAGTCCAGAGAAGAGAGAAATGGCAATTTGGTGATTCACAGAGGCTGGGAAGTTCTCTCTGCCTCTCTGGATGTGAAGCTAATTTGATGGGAAGTAGCAGGAGGATATGGAGTGAACCTCTGTCAATAAAAATGCCCCCAAGTTGAATTCTCCATCAATCAGTCAGTCAGAGGCAGTGTGGCTTAGTGGAAAGAGTTTGAGACTGGGAGTCAGGAGACCTGAATTTGAGTTCTTCATCTGCCACTGGCCTGCTGTGTGACCTTAAGCAAGTCACTTAACCTCTCTGGCCCTGTTTCCTCATCTGTAAAATCAGGATAAGATAGTGAGCCCCTGGTGGGACAGGGATTGTGTCCAACCTGACTGCCTTGTAGCCATCCTGGTGCTAAATGCTTAATAAATGTCAGAATGATTCATTCTGATTATTACTAATTGAGTAGATAATATGTACAAAGTACGGTACTGGATGTCTACTGTATACAGTGACTGGTGCTTACTCTGTGTCAGGCACTGTTCTAAGTGCTGGGGTAGATACAAGGTAATTGGGTGGGACACAGTCCCTGCCCCACAGCAGCTCGCGATCTTAATCCACATTTTACAGATGAGGTAATAACTGAGGCACAGACAAGTGAAGTGACTCTCCCAAGGTGACACAGAAGACAAGTGGTGGAGCCAGGATTAGAACCTAGATCCTCTGACTCCCAGGCCTGGGCTCTTTCCACTAGACCACACTATTTCCTACTGTTCTTACCACGACTAAGGAGATACATCATGGCCTACTGGAAAGAGCACGGGTCTGGGAGTCTGAGGACCAGGATTCTAATCCCGGCTCTGCCAGTTGTGTGCTGTGAGACCTTGGGCAAGTCACTTCACTTCTCAGGGCCTCAGTTTCTTCATCTGTAAAATGGGTGCCTATTCTCTCTCCTACTTAGACTGTGAGCCCCATGTGGGACAGGGACTGTGTCCAACCTGATTAACTTGTATCTATTCCAGTGCTTAGAGCTGTGGATGACACATAGTAAGTACTTAAATATAATAATACTAAGAGCACTGTGCTGAGCACCTCTTATGTGCAGAGCATTGTACTTTGGAGATTGCAAAAGAAGTAGAAGATGGTCTCTGCCCTCAGTGGAAGCAGTGTGCCCTAATGGAAAGAGCACAGGCCTGGAAGTTCTGGGTTCTAATTCCGCTCCACCACATGTCTGCTGTGTGACCTGGGGCAAGTCATTTAACTTCTCTGTGCCTCAGTTTTCTCATCTATAAAGTGGGGATTAAGACCGAGAGACCCACATGGGACATGGACTGTGACATTCATTCATTCTTTCAGTTGTATTTATTGAGCACTCTGGGCTTCAGTTACCTAATTTGAAAAATGGGGATTAAGACTGTGAGGCCCACATGGTACAAACTGATTACCTTGTATCTACCCCAGCACTTAGAACAGTGCTTGGCACATAATAAGGGCTTAACAAATGCCATCATTATTTGTGGCTTAATGGAAAGAGCCTAGGCATAGTGAGTCAAAGGTCGTGGGTTCTTATCCCTGCTCTGCCACATGTCAGTTGTGTGACTTTGGGCAAGTCACTTCACTTCTCTGTGCCTCAGCGACCTCATCTGTAAAATGGGGATTAAAACTGGGAGCCCCACGTGGGACAACCTGATTACCTTGTATCCCCCACAGCACTTAGAACAGTGCTTGGCACATAGTAAACAGTTAACAAATGCCATTATTATGATTATTATTATTACTGTGTGCAGAGCACTGTATTAAGTGCTTGGAAAGTACAATTCAGCAACAGACAACCCCTGCCCAACAATGGGATCACAGTCTAGAAGCGGGGAGACAGACATCAAATTAGCTTGTACCTACCTCAGTGCTTAGTACAGTGCCTGGCACATAGTAAGGGTTTAACAAATGCTATTTAAAAAAAAGTAACCAGGTAGTTTAAGGTTCCTAGATGGTCAGTCTGTCCAAGGGTCATGGAGGAAATTTATGGAACAGGGAGATGGAATCCATTTGCTGCACACTGGAGGGAGAGTGTGGGAACACGGATCAGAGGGAGAATAGAGCAACACCTGGGAAGTTCGGATCTAATTATGCATAGTTAGGCATGATTTCTCTTTTGTAAATTTATGCTAACAATGCTCTTTGAAATTTTTGGGAAAAGTAACGGAAAGAGCTGAGCAGAGAAAAGTGTGGACATAATTTGCCAGAAAATTTCAAGAAGCATTTGCTATACAGTAGAACTGTACAAAAAACTAATCAGCAAGTAGGCTACAAATGAATGATTTGGGTATCAATAAAGATGAGAACAACAGGAGTTCACGGGAAAAGGCCTGGATTGTTTTACTTCTGGGAACAATCACTCATTCAGTCAATCAGTGGTATTTAGTGAATGCTTCCTGTATGCAGAGCACTGTACTAAGTGCTTGGGAGAGTACAGTATCTTAAGAGTAGGTAGAGGCAATCCCTGTTCCCAAGGAGTTGACAGACTAGAGAAGAGCTTACAGACAGCACGAAAGGCTCAATGTTAAGGTAAAGTAATGTGGTCTAGTGGAAAGAGCACAAGCCAAGGAGTCAGAAGGACCTGGATTCTAATCCCAGCTCCACCATGTCTGCTGTGTGACCTTGGGTAAGTCACTTCACTTCTCTGCCTGCTGGGGCCATGCCATCAGTGGGGAAGGTTTCTGAACAAAGAACCACCCACTCTTCTCCGGTCATCTTTTCCAAGGTGCCAGAGAGGGTGATCCGATGTGAGTTTGGGAAGAGAGGGAGCGAGGTTTTAAGGGAAGGCGCACCCTAAGCCTAGGGCCTGGACTGCCATGGGCCAGAAAGAAGGCAGGGGATCAACACGTTGTCAAGAGGAGGAGCAGCATGGCCTAGAACCTAGATCTGGGTTCTAATCCTGGCTCTGCCACTTGCCTGCTGGGTGATGGTGGGCAAGTCAATTCACTTCTCGACTGTGAGCTCGTTGTGGGCAGGGAATGTGTCTGTTTATTGTTGCATCATGCTTAGTTCAGTGTTCTGCACACAGATAAGCTGTCAATAAATACGATTCAATGAATGAATGAACTTCTCTGGGACTCAGTTTCCTCATCTGTAAAATGGGGATTAAATCCTACTCCCTCCTCCTTAGACTGTGAGCCCCATGTGGGACAGAGACTGTGCCCAACCTGATCAACTTATATCTACCCAGCGCTTAGAACAGTGCTTGACAACAAATAAGATAATAATAGCAATAATAATAATAACTGCACATGACTGCAGTCCAGGGCCAACACTGGGATTTAGCTCAGCTCCCGCTACCAGCTGTTTTGCCAGATTTCCACCAGGCTGTCCAGCTTGCGGAACACACTGGGTGGTTCTTTGATCAGAAACCTTCCCCCCTTGATGGGTTGGCCCCAGCAGGCAGAGTTGGGATGGGAAGCCAGGTCTCCTGACTCCCAAAGCTGTTCTCCTGCCACTCGACCCACAGCAGAACCTCTTTCCTCTTCAGATTGTCTACGTGTACCCCTTTCTTTTAGGAAAAAAATCTCCAAATCCAAAAATTCTCCTTGTCTCAGAGGTTTGGTTTCTATCAATCAATCAATCGATCGTATTCATTCAGCCCTTACTGTGTGTAGAACACTGTATTTAGTGCTTGGGAGAGTCCAACATAACAATAGACATATTTATTTTCTCTGGAAACAGTGACGAAGCATAATCCTTCTGATCAGTAATGCACGTTATAGAGTCCCAATGGGCCCTGGCTTTAGAAAAACAGATTTCTAAGACCCTCCTAGGCCTAGGTATTTTAGTATTATGATCACTGACTGTCTGTCGATCAATCCATCAATGGTATTTATTGAGCACTTCTGCAAAGCACTGTACTAAATGCTTGGGAGAGTACAGTAGAGTTGGTAGACATGATCCCTGCCCTCAAGGAACTTTCAGTCAGATGTCTGCTGAGTACTGTATCTACCCTTGTCTCTACCCCAGGGCTTAGAATTGTGCTTGACACATAGTTGGCGCTTAACAAATACCATCATCATTATTATTATTACTGTACTGAGCACTTGGGAGAGTACAATACAGTTGGTGGACACGATCCAAGATCTCAAAGATCTTAGAGGTGAAGTAATTTCACAACTGCTTAGCTTCTTCTTAAATAGCACCCTCCCCGATCATTGTCATCACCATCAATTCATTCATTCATTGGATCATATTTATTGAGTGCTGACTGTGTGCAGAGCACTGTACTAAGTGCTTGGAAAATACAATTCAGCAACAAATAGAGATAGTCCCTACCTAACAATGGGCTCACAGTCTAGAAAGGGGGAGAATGTTCATGGTCAATGGTATGTATTGAGCACTGAGTAAGAAGCACTGTACTAAATATTTGGGAGAGTCCACCAGAAGCAAGACATTCCTATCAATCTACTGGAATCTCTTGAGAAGCACTCCTTGCCCTCATCTTTTTTTTATGGTATTTAGTAAGCACTTCATTCAATCATATTTATTGAGCACTTATTGTATGCAGAGCACTGTACTAATTGCTTACTACATGCCAGGTAGTGTACTAAGTTCTGGGGTACATACAAGCTAATCAGGAGGAACAGAGTCCCTGTCCCACACGGGGCTCACTGTCTTAAACCTCATTCATTCATTCATCCAATCGTATTTATTGAGCATTTACTGTGTGCAGAGCACTGTACTAAGCACTTGGAAAGTACAATTCAGCAACAAATACAGACAGTCCCTGCCCACAATGGGCTCACAGTCTAGAAGGGGAGAGACAGGCATCATTCATTCATTCAATCATATTTATTGAGCGCTTACTATGTGCAGAGCACTGGACTAAGTGCTTGGGAAGTATAGGTCGGCAACATATATAGAAGGTCCCTACCCAACAACGGGCTCACAGTCTAGAAGGCATCAAAACAAGTGAATAGGCATCAATAGCATCAATAAAAATAAATAGAAGTATAGATATATACACATCATTAATATAAATAAATAGAATTATAAATATGTACACATATACACAAGAGCCGTGTGGGGGAGAGGGGTAGAGCAAAGGTAACAGAGTCAGGGCAATAGGCGGAGGGGGCAGAGGAAAAGGGGCAGTTGAGGTAACTGGGAAGTGAAGTGACTTCCCCAAGGCCACACAACAGACAAGTGGTACAGTCAGGATTAGAACCCAGGTCCTTCTGACTTCCAATCCAGTGCTCTATCCACTAGGCAATGCTGCTTCTCACCTCTCTAAGTATCTCCAGTCCAAAGATGTCCTAGTCCCAAAGAAGTTGTCTTCTGGTTACTCTTTTTCTATGAGATTGCTCCAAATGCAAATTATCACCACTATCAGAGTTTTCTCCACACATCGCTGCCATCCACAAGGAAAAAAGAGACGCGGCATAGGACTCCAAAAGGCCAGGTATCCGGCTCCGACAAAATTTAGATCCAATCCACTAGATAGTGTGATGTAGCGGCGATCAATCAATCATATTTATTGAGCACTTACTATGTGCAGAGCACTGTACTAAGCACTAGGGACAGCACAATTAGGAAGCACATTCCCTGTATCCTAATTACATTCTAGAGGGGGAGGCAAGCCTTAATATGAATAAATAATTAATAATATATCATTTAAAGATATGGACCTAATTGCCATAGGGGTAAATAGCAAGTGTCCAAAGGTCACAGATTGAAGTGCATAGATGACGTAGAAGGGAGAAAGAGTCAGAGAGAAGAGGGTTTAATCTGGGAAGGCTTTCTGGAGAAGATGCAACCTTAATAAGGCTTTGAAGGTGGGGAGAGTGGTGGTCTGATGTATATGGAGGGGGAGGGAGTTCCAAGCTAGGGGCAAGATGTGGAAGTCAGGAGAACCGGGTTCTAGTCCTGGCTCTGCCACTGCCCTGCCGTGTGACCTTGGGGAAGTCACCTATCCTATCTGGGGCTCAGTTTCCTCCTCCATAAAATGGGGAAACAATTATCCGTCTTCTCAATCTCTCTGACTGTTGGGGCCAGGGACCGAGTTTATTCATTCATTCAATCGTATTTATTGAGCATTTACTGTGTGCAGAGCACTGTACTAAGCACTTGGGAAGTACAAATCGGCAACATATAGGGACAGTCCCTACCCAAAAACAGGCTCACAGTCTAGAAGGGGAAGACAGATAACAAAACAAAACAAGTAGACAGGCATCAATACCATCAGATCCGAGTTGGATCTGATTACCTTGTATCTGACTCATGGCTTCCTTTATCTTCCTCTCCCCTGCCCACCCCCAGAATGCAGAATTGCAATGTTAAAAGGTGAAAAAACAACCCGAGAAATATCAATTCAATGAATACTAAGAATATGGCCACTGAACATTTTCCAATCTAATTATGCCAGTATACAAATCAGTAAAAGCAGCTGTTTTGGGGACTATAGTCCATTGACTCAGGATTAAGGGAAGAGCTGAAAAGGCATTCATAAACTGACATGGTGTCTGTCTTTTTCATACTTCATAGCTCATTCTGTAAGGCTCTGTTATGATTCAGATGTCATTCACACTGGAGTATCATTAAAAAAAGAGCAGAATTTCAAACAGAAGATCTAATTAGGAGTATACTATTTGCTTATTGTCATGGCCTAATTAGCTTCATTTTATTCATGTTTATCAAGACCATGATATTGCTCCGTTAAAATTACAGTTCAACAAGAAATAGTTATGTAACATTTTATTTGAGAAAAATATAGCTGAAAATCTTTAACGCATCCCCTTGCACACACCAAAGCACATAAACTAGAGCTATCAGCTGCTTACACTTCATTTTCAATATGTTTTTTCTTTCCCTTTTTTCCTTCCCATTTGTGAAACCCACTTCGGGGGTAGCTTGGCCCAGAGGAAGAACCCAGGCCTTGGAGTCACAAGGAACCAAGGTTCTCATCCCGGTTCTACTACTTGCCTGCTGTGTGACCTTGGGCAAGTCACTTAGCTTCTCTGTGCCTCAATTTCCTCACATGTAAAATGGAGATTCAATCCCTGTTCTTGCTCCTACTTAGCCTGTGAGCCCCACATGGGACAGGGATTGTGTACGACCTGATTATCTTGGATCTACCCCAGCATTCCATAAATACCATTGATTGATTGATTAAGAGGATAAATGACTTTCTCAAGGTCATCCAGTGGGCCAGTGATGGAATTGGGACTGTGTCCAACTCAATTTATTTGTAACCACCCCAGCGCTTAGTGCTGCACCTGGCATATAGTAAGCGCTTAACAGATACCATTATCATTATTATTATTATTACTTGAACCCAGTGCTCCTGACTCTTTCCAGCAGCCCACACTACAAAGTCAACAATTCCAAATAAATGAGTCGCAATAAACAAATACATGAGGAACAGTTCAGAGCCGATGCCTGTCTCACACAGGGCTCGCAATCTACCATGGGGAGTGAATCCAACACAAGAGTGAATTGCAAAGGAAAACACAGTTCTAGATTCAACAGCCCAAAATAACACTGCTGGAAACAATTCTTAGCTAGGAATGACTGGGGTGTTGAGATCATTGCAACACAGAGCAAGGAAAAACACACTCCCAGAAAAAGAGAAAAATACCATAGGTGTCCAATAAATAGGTGCTCTGCTCTGTGACCTCATTGTTGGGTAGAGATTGTCTCTACTTTTTCTGAATTGTACTTTCCAAGCACTTAGTACAGTGCTCTGCACACAGCAAGTGCTCAATAAATACGATTGAATGAATGAAATATTAGCGATTGACTCCCTCTATCTCACCCCAACTTGCTCCCTTTATTCATCTTCCCTCCCAGCCCCACAGCACTTCTGTACAGATCTGTAATTTTATTTATTTATATTAATGTATATCTCCCCCTCTAGACTGTAAACTTGTTGTGGGCAGGGAATGTGTTTCTTATATTGTTATATTATACTCTCCCAAGCACTTAGTACAGTGCTCTGCACACAGAAAGAGCTCAATAAATACAACTGAATGATTGATTGATCAGTAGGAAGAAATTGGTGCATGTGGAGGTGAAAGTGGTGTTGCAAAATGGCAGCCATCCTCATGATGCCACATGGTGCCATCTTCAGTAATTGTTTTCCTCCAAATTTGTTGCAAACTCCTTTCGAAATGTCTGGGTCACAATAAGAACCGACAGGCACAGCTAAATTTTCCAGGTAACCTTTTATTGAGTTGATTAGCATGACTGATGGGAATCATTGCATAAGGAGAGATCATTAGGTTTCACTGGGCCAATGGGTCACACCAGTCAGGTTCTGGAGAAGTCGTAGGTGCAGATTTCAGTGTAAAGAGATTTCAGTTCTAACCAAGCAGCTCAGTGAAAGAACACCCTCCTTTTGGGGAGTCAATGGCTCCTACTCCATCCTGATCCTCCTCGACCGCTCAGCTGCCTTTGACACGGCGGACCATCCCCTTCTCCTGGATCAATCAATCAATCAATCATGCTTATTGAGTGCTTCTGCAGAGCACTGCACTAAGCGTTTGGGAAGTACAAGTTGGCAACATATAGAGACAGTCCCTACCCAACAGTGGGCTCACAGTCTAGAAGGAGATACATTATTCAACCTTGGCTTCACCAACTCTCAGTTTCCTCATCTGTAAAATGGGGATAGTGATACCTGCATTGCTCCACCTCAGAGGGATATTATGAGAAAAAAATAAGATGACTTGTGACAGTGCTTTAAATGAAAGAACTATATCATTGAACATGGCACAGTTCTTGCTCACAGCACCTATTTTCTGTCTCTCTCATTAGAGTAAGAGACTTTTAACACTTATGTCCATATAGACTTACATATGCTATTATTTAAGCACTTACTCATCCCATTCTCTTCTTCTTCTTATCTGTAATTCATTTTTGCGTCTGTCTTCCCTGTGCCATTTTAAGCTACTTGAGGCAAGAGAGTGGGTCTACCAACTCTATTGTACCCTTCCAAATGCTTTGTACAGTGCTCTGAACACAGTAGGCATTCACTAAATACTCTGAATCAATTGATTTAGGACTGGATGATCGATTGACCTTTTGGTTGATTGATTTTAAAGTCCTTGAGAGCAGGGAATGTGTCTACTAATTATCAAACTCCAACAGGTGCTTAGTACAGTGTTCCGTGGACAGGAAGCACTCAGTAAATACAGCGGATTGGTTCATTGTCTATTAGTTATTGCCAGTAAGACTTCCATCTTAACTGAAGTTAATAATGTCCTTTTATGCATCTTCAAGTGAGAGGAACCTAATGGATGGAGTTGGCTGCATTCAAAAAGTTTAAATGCTGTCCTGTGCAACAGGTAATAATAACAATAATAATTATTATTATGGTATTTGTTAAGTGCTTACTATGTGCCAGCCACTGTTCTAAGCACTGGGGTAGATACAAGATAATCAGGGTGGACACAGTCCCTGTCCCACACAGGGATCACAGTCTTAATCCCCATTTTCCAGATGAGGGAACTAAGGCCCAGAGAAGTGAAGTGACTCGCCCAAGGTCACAGAGCAGGCAAGTGGCCGAGGTGGGTTTAGAACCCATGACCTTCCGACTCCTAGGCCCGTGCTCTATCCATTAGGCCATGCTCGGTGTATACCTGCCTGATTGCTCCAGTTGAGACCATCGTGTGTAAAAGAATCAGTTCCTCTATTCATGAATCTTTCCTGGGAATTCTGACTCCTCGGGAAATGCAGTATGTGGTGTTTTGAGAAGGTCATCATCGAAATATGAGTTACTACATTGTCAAGATACAGGATCACAGTTTTTGGTTCTCCTGCCTCCAGTTTCTCCCTCTTGTTGTTTTCCTAAACTGGACCTCCCTCCTCTCCCAAATCCCCAGACTATAGCTCTCCCAGGCTTTAATGCCCTTCTAAAACCCCATATCCTTCAGGAAGACTTCCCCAGGGAATTCCCAGCACCCAACCTATCAACACAGTGACCACCCCAAGTACTTTCAGCATGGAAAGTAGCGGATCTTAGTGAAAAGAACATGGGCCTGGGAGTTAGAGGACCTGTTTGTAGTCCTGCCTCAACCATGTGTCTGCTGTGTGACCTTGGGTAACTCACTTCTCTTCTCTGACCCTCAGTTCCCTCATCTGTAAAATGAGGATTCAACACCTGTTCTCCCTCCCATTTGAACTGTGAGCCCCATGTGGTAACTAATTATTTTGTATCTACCACAGTGCTGGACACATACAAAGTGCTTAGCAAATCCCATTATCATAATATTTATTTTATTCATTCATTCAATTATATTTATTGAGCACTTACTGTGTGCAGAGCACTGTACCAAGCTCTTGAGAAGTACAAGTCGGCAACATATAGAGACGGTCCCTACCCAACAACGGGCTCACAGTCCAGAAGCGGGAGACAAACAACAACAAAAAAAATGTAGACAGGTGTCAAAGTCGTCAGAACAAATAGAATTAAAGCTATATTCATTCATTCATTCAATCATATTTATTGAGTACTTACCGTGTGCAGAGCACTGTACTAAGCGCTTGGGAAGTATAAGTTGGCAACATATAGAGATGGTCCCTACCCAACAGCAGGCTCACAGTCTAGAAAGGGGAGACAGACAACAAAATAAAACATATTAACAAAATAAAATCAATCAATCAATCATATTTATTGAGCACTTACTGTGTGCAGAGCACTGTACTAAGCGCTTGGGAAGTACAAGTTGGCAACATATAGAGACAGTCCCTACACAACAGTGGGCTCACAGTCTAGAAGGGGGAGACAGAGAACAAAACCAAACATATTAACAAAATAAAATAGAATAGACACGTACAAGTAAAATAAATAAATAAATAAAGTAATAAATATGTACAAACATATATACATATATACAGGTGCTGTGGGGAGAGGAAGGAGGTAAGGCGGGGGGGATGGAGAGGAGGAGGAGGGGGAGAGGAAGGAGGGGGCTCAGTCTGGGAAGGCCTCCTGGAGGAGGTGAGCTCTCAGTAGGGCTTTGAAGGGAGGAAGAGAGCTAGCTTGGCGGATGTGCGGAGGGAGGGCATTCCAGGCCAGGGGGATGACGTGGGCCGGGGGTCGACGGTGGGACAGGTGAGAACGAGGCACGGTGAGAAGATTAGCGGCAGAGGAGTGGAGGGTACTGGCTGGGCTGTAGAAGTAGAGAAGGGAGGTGAGGTAGGAGGGGGCGAGGTGATGGAGAGCCTTGAAGCCAAGGGTGAGGAGTTTTTGCCTGATGTGTAGATTGATTGGTAGCCACTGGAGATTTTTGAGGAGGGAGGTAACATGCCCAGAGCATTTCTGCACATAATTAACAAAATAAATAGAATAGTAAATATGTACAAGTAAAATAAATAGAGTAATAAATCTGTACAAATATATATACAAGTGCTGTGGGAAGGGGACGGAGGTATGGCGGGGGGATGGGGAGGAGGAGAGGAAAAAGGGGACTCAGTCTGGGAAGGCCTCTTGGAGGAGGTGAGCTCTCAGTAGGGCTTTGTCATCTTTGGCAGTTGGATATCTACGTTTATTCGATTGTATAGACCTAAATTTATTTGGATTATTCTGTCAATATTTTTATGTCTGCCTCCCCCATTAGAGTGTAAACTCCTTGTGGGAAAGAAATATGTCTCACACTTTTGTCGTCCTTTCCCAAGTGCTCAGTGCAGTGCATTGCACCCCATGGGAGCTTAATACATACCTTCACCCCGGCAAAGATGAGTCTAGAGTCTTACGAGTACTCCTGACCAACAATAGGGCCTCGCTAAATATTTTCAGAGCCCACGACCATTTCTTTGTAATGGTAAGCACTGGGAAAGTACAACACAGAAGAAGTTTCTATTAGTTACATCTTTGTTATGTCTTATTTTCCAGATAAGAGGCGAAAACTAGGCATTTCCAGTTCTATTTGTCTCCCCGGGTGACACCCCATTAACTTGTGGGAGATAATTTCTTTCTATGACTTGCTGTAATGGCCCCACACTTTAATTCTTCCAGGGAACCAAAAGTGGGAGGTGGATGAAGAATGGTCAAGAGGAATGATTGGCCCTTTTTTTTCTTCTCTGAGACATCAGCCTCTCAGAAATAGAAACCCAGCATTCAAGGAGGAATTCATTATACTGTGGGCTTTAGGCCCTTCCAAAAGGATCACAGAATCTTGTGCCTATTAAGAGAGACGGAAATATTGTAATAATGTGAATGTCAAGAGGCATTTTATGTGATTTTTTTTCCAACTTTCAACCTGGCATGCAGGAGGATCTGAAATAGAGACCGGCTATAGAAATTCTCAGAGTGATGCTTGATTAATTTTGGTAGCTGGCTCTGAAATTGGAATTTCTTAAAACTGGAATCCAATAAATTCTAGTGTGTAAGGTTAGAGATAAGAACACCCTCCAAAGTTCTCACTATCACTCAGCACCCAGGGAAGTTTTCATAACCTATTTCCCTTTGAAGTTTCATTAACATCCTGTGTATTTGCCTCTCTCTTCCTCTTTCTCTATCTCTTTGTCTCTCTCTGTCTCTCTTCCTTCATCTTGGTTGCTGTGTAAAATCTTATATATCATCAAGATAAATACATAACATTTATTTACTTATTTTAAATGGCATTTGTTAAGTGCTTACTATGTGACAGGCACTGTACTACGTGCTGGGATAGATACAAGCTTATTGGGTCAGACACACAGTCCGTGCCCCATATGGGGCTCACAGTCTTGATCCCCATTTTTACAGATGAGGAAACTGAGGCTCAGAGAAGTGAAGTGACTTGCCCAAGGTTACACGGCAGAAGAGTGGCAGAGTCAGGATTAGAACCCAGGTCTTTCTGACTCCTAGGCCCATGCTCTATCCAGCAGGTCATGCTGCTTCTCTAACAAGTCCTTCCAGAGTCTTTCCAGCAGGAATCGAACAAGCAACTGAGTTTGTATACAGATCAATCAGTGTTTTTCCTGTCCTCTTGTCTGTAAGCATGATAGGGGCAGGGAATGTGTCTGTTTATTGTTGTAATGTACTCTCCAAAGCACTTAGTACAGTGCTCTGCATACAATAAGTGCTCTATAAAGCCCATTGAATGAATAAATGAATGAATTTATGAGGTGCTTACCTTGTGTGGAGCACTGTACTAAACGCTTGGGAGAGAAATGCAATAGAGTTGGTAGGCACGATTCCTGCCCACAAGGCGTCTTGAGGGGGAGACAGACATTACAATAAATTACAGACAGGGGAAACCGGAGAGTGTAAGGATACATAGTAAGGGTGAATAATAATAATAATGATGGCATTTGTTAAGCGCTTACTATGTGCAAAGCACTGTTCTAAGCGCCGGGGGGGAATACAAGGTGATCATGTTGTCCCGCGTGGGGCTCACAGTCTTAATCCCCATTTTAAAGAAGAGGTAACTGAGGCTCAGAGAAATTAAGTGACTGGCCCAGGGTCACACAGCAGACATGTGAGGGAGCCGGAATTAGAACCCATGACCTCTGACTCCCAAGCCCATGCTCTTTCCACTGAGCCATGCTACCCCAATACAGTAAAAACAAGGACCAACCAGATTGTCTTGTATCTGTCCCAGTGCTTAGAGCAGTGCTTAACTTGGTGCATAGTAAGCATTTCACAAAAACCATAATCATTATTCTCCAGCCCCTTACCAAGGCTCAAAGGCAATCTTAGCCAGTGATCCCTTGTGGAGAGAAAGAGATCACATTGGTTGAATCATCTTCCCTCAGCCCTTGGGAGGTTTGGATAAAACTCTACTATTTCACTGGCAAACAGCTTGGGCTCCTGCATCTCACTGATGTTTGTTCCTAGACATAAGAAATTTAGCTAGCTTTGGCAAGCTTTGTTCTTCTGACAACGTGATTAGCACACAGTACCCTCCCTCTCAGAGCAGGTTATGGCCTAATCCCGTAGGCAAACAAGTCTTCCTGATGGCCAAGACACTTGAGCCCCCTGTCTAATTAGGAAGACCCCCCTGGGTTACAACAGGGTTTAATGTTCTGCTAATGTGATTTGATTATGAGGAGAGGGGCCAGTCTGAATTGATCATCTTATGTTTGCTCCAGCACTTAGCTGGATGCTTGGTACATAGTAGACCTCAATGAAGAGTGATGCTTTTCAGGTGTTGGATTTTCAATCAGGCCAATTTAGGCCTCCAAAATCTGCAAAGACACCTGTCTCCAAAGCAATAACACTTCTCTACCATCAGGAACACTCATGCCCCAAATTATCATGAATGTTGATAAAACAAAAGAAAAATTATATAAGGCTCTGGACGGACTCATTGCAGTGATATCAAAATGTATCATCATGGGAGGTTCTAGAGCCATGGAGAGCAATGATGCTGAAGCATGGGGGAAAAAATCATGGAAATCGAAAACTAACTTTTTTCTGTCTCACAAAGTAATATATCAAACACTGGGACACAGCATGGCCTAATGGAAAGCTTAGGGGCCAGGGAGTCAGAGAATCTGGGTTCTAATTCCATCTCTGCCATATGATAATAATAATGGTATTAGTTAAGCACTTACTATGTGCCAAGCACTATTCTAAGTGCTGGGGTAGATACAAGGTAATCAGGTTGTCCCATGTTGGGCTCACAGTCTTAATGCCCATTTTACAGAAGAGGTAACTGAGGCACAGAGAACTTAAGTTACTTGCCCAAGGTCACACAGCAGACAACTGGCAGAGTCGGGAATAGAATCCATGTTCTCTGACTTCCAAGCCCGGGCTCTTTCCACTAAGCCATACTGCTTCTGTAACTTATCAGCTGTGTTACCTTGGGCAAGTCATTTCACTTCTCTGTGGCTCACTTTCCTCATCTGTTAAAATGGGGTTTAAATGCTACTCCCTCCTACTTACAGTCTCTGTCCCACAAAGGGCTCAGAGAGTATCTTACCTGGTTATCTACCCCAGTAACTAGTGTTTAATAATAATAATAATAAAAATGATGGTACTTGTTAAGCACTTACTATATGCAAAGCACTGTTCTAAGTGCTGTATTAGTATATATGTAGTGTATATGTATATATGTAGTATATATATATATACACGTGTAGTGTATATGTATATATGTAGTATATATGTAGTGTATTAATACACTAGTACACTAACACTTAATACACTTAGTACTGGGCACATAGGAGGCACTTAAATACAAAGTTATTGTCACTTGGTGGTTACCCACTTCATTTCCTGCAGCTCAAGTAAGAGGGACAGAAACTACATTAGAAACTAGTAAATCAATCAGTTGTATGTATCGAGCACTTACTCTGTGCCGAGCACTGTACTAAGCACTCGGGAGAGTACAATACTATAGAATTAGCAGACACGTTTGCTACCACCCCACTTGAGGTGTCGAGAACCTCACTCCAAGTCGGGTATCTTTAATCCAACTCCCTCCCAGGAGGGCTCAGCACATAACCACAGGTCCGAGACTGAGCAACCCAGGTACTGAGCAGCAGCTTTCATGGGCAGAGTTTTAACACACACACACACACACACACACACACACACACACACACGGCTACAGAGAATCAGCGTGGCTCAGTGGAAAGAGCACGGGCTTGGGAGTCAGAGGTCATAGGTTCAAATCCCGGTTCTGCCACTTGTCAGCTGTGTGACTTTGGGCAAGTCACTTAACTTCTCTGTGCCTCAGTTACCTCATCTGGAAAATGGGGATGAAGACTGTGAGCCCCACATTGGAAAACCTGATCACCTTGTATCCTCCCCAGCACTTAGAATAGTGCTTTGCACGTAGTAAGCACTTAACAAATGCCATCATTCATTCAATCTTATTTATTGAGCACTTACTGTGTGCAGAGCACTGTACTAAGCACTTGGGAAGTACAAGTTGGCAACACATAGTTGGCAACACATAGAGACGGTCCTTACCCAACAGTGGGCTCAGTCTAGAAGGGGGAGACAGAGAACAAAACAAAACATATTAACAAAATAAAATAAGTAGCATAAATATGTACAAGTAAAATAAATAAATAAATAGGGTAATAAATACATACGAACATATATACATATACATATATACATATATATACAGCACTGTATGAAGTGATTGGGAGAGTCCAATATGACAGAGTTGGCAGACACATCACCATCATCATTTGCATATGCCCCGCCCCAGATGACATGGTTAGTCCCTGTGCTGCCCGTCGAGTTCCGCGGCTTCCCACTGATGGTTGAGCAGAAAGTTGGCATCCCTTGTTCTCCAGTGGTTTCCATTAATCTCTCTCACTCCCTCCTCCGACAGTCCATTCATCCCCACCTCATGGCCCGATCTGCCATCTTGGAGTCACATGGAGGTCACCTGCACTCTGCAGGGCCAGTTTGGACTGTGGGGTCACAACGTGGCTTGGAGCTGCAGAGGAGAAGAAGCAGTGGGGCAAAACTGCCACGGCAGGCCGGGGATGCCCCACATCAGCAGACTCTCTAGGTGCAGGACTCTCCAACCCAGAACCCGAGGCTGAGGGGGGCAAGGGGAACAACATTCGCTGTCCACAATAAGCTTTCAGTCTGGTGGGGGACAGGGGAGTCAGACATTAATATGAGTAAATCATTTATAATATATCATTTAAAGATATGTATATAAGTAATGTGGAGTTGGGGTGAGCCGAATATCAAATGTCCAAAGGTCACAGATCCAAGTGCATTGATGATGCAGAAGGGAGAGTGAGATGGGGGGAAAAGAGGGCTAGATTAGGGAATAATAATAATAGTGAAAATGGCATGTATAAGTGCGTCTTTGGTGCTTGTTAATTAATCAGCAGTATACTGTGTGCAAAGCACTGTGCTAAGTGCTTGTACCAACTCTGTACTAACAGATTCGGTAGGCATGTTCGATGTCCACAAAGAGCTTACTCTGTGCTAAATGCTGGGATAGATTCAAGATGAAGATTAATATTTCCCAAACAAAATAGAAATTTGCCTATTTATCATAAGCATTGGGGATCTTTGTAGTTCACTACATGGAGAGGTATAGTAGCTGAGATTTAGCAAAAGAGCCCTAGTAAATTGTACCACATACATTCTGTTTCACAGGTGATCATTGTAACAGCAGCAACCTTTTAAAATACACTCCACATGTTCACCACAATAATAATAATGATAATGACAGCATTTATTAAGCTCTTACTATGTGCCAAGCACTGTTCTAAGCGCTGGGGAGGTTACAAGGTGATCAGGTTGTCTCATGGGGGTCTCACAGTCTTAATCCCCATTTTACAGATGAAGTAACTGAGGCCCAGAGAAGTTAAGTGACTTGCCCAAAGTCACACAGTTGACAATTGGAAGAGCTGGGATTTGAACCCATGACCTCTGACTCCAAAGCCTGTGCTCTTTCCACTGAGCCACACTGCTTCCAGAGTAAACACCTGGAAGGATAAAGAGATAAATGTCAGGTCACTGGCATAACTGCTAATATTTATAAATATGATCGCTGAGGACAGCTGTTGAATGGGGAGGTGATGCTTCATCAGAGGTCACGGCGAGGAGGTAGGATGTTAAAAGGGCTCTGAAGATGGGGAGAGCAGTGGTCTGGCAGATGGGGAAGGGGAGGGGATTTCAGGAAGTGGGGAGGGTATCCAGAATGAAGTACAGTGAGTAGGTTAGCTTGAGAGCAATGAATCAGTCATTGGCATTCATTGAGCACTTACTTTGCACATGAGCACTGAATTAAGCATGTGGGAAAGTAAAATAGAGTTGGTATAATAATAATAATCATTATGGTATTTGTTAACACTTACTATGTGCCAAGCACTGTTATAAGCACTGTGGCAGATACAAGGTAATCTAGGTTTTCCCGTGTGGGGCTCACAGTCTTCATCCCCATTTTTATTGATGAGGTAACTGAGGCCCAGAGAAGTGAAGTGGCTTACCCAAGGTCACACAGCAGACAAGTGGCGAAGCTGGGATTAGAACCCACATCCTCTGACTTCCAAGCCCTTGCTCTTGCCACTAAACCACACCGCTTCTTGTATGCAAGCTGGATTTAGTGGGAGAAAGCATTGGATAGGTAAGACGACGAGAGCTGATGGAGTACCTTAAAAACAGAGGTAACTAGTTTCTGTGTGACATAGAGAGGACTTGCTAACCACTGGAGGTCTTTGAGGAGTGGAGAGATGTGAGTAGAATGATAGAAAGAAGATCGAGGCAGCATAGTGAAGTAGGGGTTGGAGACAAGGAGCACATGGACTACTACAGTGAGCACTCAATAACTATTCATTCAGTTGTATTTATTGAGGACTTACTGTGTGCAGAGCACTGTACTAAGCACTTGGGAAGTACAATTCGGCAACAAATAGAGACAGTCCCTGCCCACAATGGGCTCACAGTTTAGAAGTGGGGAGACAGACATCAAAACAAGTCAACAGGCATCAGTAGCATCATTATAAATAAATAGAAATATACTACTATTACTATGAGCAGAACTACTACTATCTTTGCTCCTCTGCCACCACAACTCAGCCCACACACTTTGCTTCTCTAACACCAACTTACTCACTGTGCCTGGATCTTGCCATTGACCCCTAGTTCATGCCCTCCCTCCTGCTGGGAACTGCCTCCCCCTTCATATATGACAGGCAACCACTGTCCCCACCTTCAAATCAATCAATCAATCAATCGTATTTATTGGGCGCTTACTGTGTGCAGAGCACTGTATTAAGCGCTAGGGAAGTACAAGTTGTCAACATAGGCTTCAAAGCCTTACTAACATCACATCTCCTCCAGGAAGTTTTCCCTGATTAACTACTCATTGCCCAACCCTATTGTTCAGCTTCCCTTCTGTCTCTCCTATGCACTTGTGTAGTTAAGCACAATTATTGGTTGCCGAGTTAGCAATCATCGTTATTATTATTATTAACAGTCCCTCTCCCTCCTCAGGCCCCCTGTTCCTCCACCTCCTCCATCCCTCACCCCCAATGATCTGGCCTCCTTGTTCATTAGTAAAATTAACACCATCAAGTCTGAGCTCCCCAAAGTCACGCCTTTCTCTTCTCCATCCCCCCCGCCCCGCTCTCAACCCTCTCCGCTACTCTCCCATCCTTACCAGCAGTATCTTCAGATGAGATCTCCTCCCTCCTCTCAAGTGCTACTCCAACCACCTGTGCTTCAGACTCCATTCCCTCTCATTTTATGAAATCTCTCACCCCTTACCTCCTCCCCTCCTTAACTTCCATCTTCAACTGCTCACTCTCCACTGGTTCCTTCTCCTCTGCCTTCAAACATGCCCACGTCTCCCCCATGCTAAAAAAATCCTCTCTTGACCCCACTGCCCCTTCTTGTTATCATCCTATCTCCCTCCTACCCTTCCTTTCCAAATTCCTAGAACAAATCGTGTACACTAGCTACCTCAAATTCCTCAACTCCAACTTTCTCCTAGACCCCCATCCAATCTGGCTTCCGTCCCCTCCACTCCACTGAAACTGCCCTCTCAAAGGTCACCATTCATTCAATCGTATTTACTGACTGCTTACTGTGTGCAGAGCACTGACCTCCTTCTTTCCAAATCCAATGGCTCCTACTCTATCCTAATCCTCCTCGACCTCTCAGCTGCCTTTGACACTGTGTACCACCCCTTTCTCCTCAACACGCTGTCCAACCTTGGCTTCACAGACTCCATCCTCTCCTGGTTCTCCTCTTATCTCCCTGGCCATTCATTCTCAGTCTCCTTCGTGGGCTCCCCTCCCCCCCACATCCACTTACTGCAGGGGTTCCTCAAGGGTCAGTTCTTGTCCCCTTCTGTTTTCTATCTATACTTACTCCCTTGGTGAAGTCATTCGTTCCCACAGCTTCAACTATCATCTCTATGATGATGACACCGATATCTACATCTCCACCCCATTCTCTCCCCCTCTCTCTAGGCTCGTATCTCCTCCTGCCTTCAGGACATCTCCGTCTGGATGTCTGCCCACCATCTAAAACTCAACATGTCCAAGACTGAGCTCCTTATCTTCCCTCCCAAACCCTGTCCTCTACCTGACTTTCCCATCACTATAGACAGCGCTACCATCCTTCCCGTCTCACAAGCCCGCAACCTTGGTGATATTCTTGACTCTGCTCTCTCATTTACCCCACACATCCAATCCATCACCAAAACGTGCTGGTCTCACCTCCACAACCCTGCCAAGATCCACCCTTTTCTCTCCATCCAAACTGCTACCTTGCTGGTTCATTCTCTCATCTCATCCCGACTGGATTACTGCATCAGCCTCCTCTTTGGTCTCCCATCCTCCTGTCTCTCCCCGTTTCAATCTATACTTCACTCTGCTGCCTGGATTATCTTTGTACAGAAATGCTCTGGACATGTCACTTCCCTCCTCAAAAATCTCCAGTGGTTGCCTGTCAACTTACGAATCAAGCAAAAACTCCTCACTCTCGGCTTCAAGGCTCTCCATCCCCTCACCCCCTCCTCCCTCACCTCCCTTCTTTCCTTCTACAGCCCAGCCCATACACTCCACTCCTCTGCCACTAACCTCCTCTCTGTGCCTGATTCTCGCCTGTCAAATCATCGACCCCTGGCCCACATCTTTCCTCTGGCCTGGTTTGCCCTCCCTCCACACATCTGCCAAGCTAGCTCTCTTCCTCCCTTCAAAGCCCTACTGAGAGTTCACCTCCTCCAGGAGGTCTTCCCAGACTGAGCTCCCCCTTTTTCCTCTCCTCCTCCCCTCCCCTCCCCACAGCACTTGTATATATTTGTACATATTTATTACTCTAGTTTGTACATATTTACTATATTTATTTTATTAATGATGTTTATATAGCTATAATTTTATTTATTCTGATGGTACTGACACTTATCTACTTGTTTTCATTTGTTGTCTGTCTCCCCCTTCTAGACTGTGAGCCTGTTGTTGGGTAGGGACCGTCCCTATATGTTGCCGATTTGTACTTCCCAAGTGCTTAGTACAGTGCTCTGCACACAATAAGTGCTCAATAAATATGATTGAATAAATGAATGAATGGGGCTCCCAATCTTAGAGACCATTGGTCCTCGTCACTTACCTTCTCCGTTCCTCTGCTTCCTTACCCGAATGATGGATGTCATAATATCTAATGATTATGGTATTTGTTAAGCACTATGTGGCAAACACTATTCTAAGAGCTGGAGTAGGTACAAGGTAATTAGTTTGGACCCACCCCCTGTCCCACCTGGGGCTCACCGTATTAATCTCCATTTTACAGATGAGTTAACTGAGGCCTAGAGAAGTAAAGTGACTTGCCCAAGGTCACACAGCAGACAGGTGGCAGAACTGGGATTAGAACCCATGATCTTCTGACTCCCAGGCCCGTGCTCTATCCACTTGGTCATGCTGCTTTGTCCCACCCTACCTCACTAGGCTGTATGCATGCTATGTGGATCTTAAGAAACAATTGATATGGAAGTGCTTGATTAAAATCCAAGTTCTACACCATTTTTTTTCATGGTATGTGTTAAGTGCTTACTATGTGCCAGGCACTGTACTAAGAGGTGGGGTAGACACAAGCTAATCAGGTTGGACATGGTCCACAGTCTTAATCCCCATTTTACAGATGAGGAAATTGAGGCAAAGAGAAGAGAAGCGACTTGCCCAAGGTCACACAGTATGCCCGTGTTGAGACAGCTGAGATCAAGCCTTTTTTCTATCCTTTCTGATCACCAACATTCCATTCACCTTTTGCCAGTCACTTGGGTATACTCCTATTAACTATTCTCTTATGTGAGGAGCCACTTGATGGAGAAAGGGAAACAATTCTTCACACAGTGAGTAGGGTAAGTATCTGGAATTCATTACAGCAGGATATATATCAGTTATTAGCCTGCTATGTGACCTTGTGCAAGTCACTTACCTTCTCTCTTCCTCCAATGGGCAGGGAATGTGTCTGTTTATTGTTATATTGTACTCTCCCAAACACTTAGTACAGTAAGCATTCAATAAATATGATTGATTGAATGGATGAATTAATTTCCTCATTTTTAAAATGGGTTTAGTAATATCTACCTCTCCCTACCTCACACAGCTGTACAGATACTATGAGGACAGAAAGAAACAGTGGATAAGAAAAACTTCAGGAAAAGCAGCCATGAGTCACCACTAGAGGGAAAGTCTGGATGCTGGATGATCCTTGCTCAACCATGAATAAGGGAGGTCATGGGATAAGGCAGATGCTTGGCCAGAAAGGAAAACCATCGTATGATTCATTAAGTGTCCTGATACTGCAGTTGGAGACAATCTTGGGCTGGACCCACTGTGATGCTGAACATGCTGAGAAGCAGCAAGACATATTTTTTCAGCACTTAGAACAGTGCTTTGCACATAGTAAGCGCTTAATAAATGCCATCATTATTATTAGTAGAAAGAACCTGGGCCTGGGAGTCAGAAGACTGGGTTCTAATCCCAGCTCTGCTAAAGGCTTACTGTGTGACCTTTGGGTAAGTCACCATAATGATGATGATGATGATAATAATAATAATAATAATAATAATAATAATGCTGTTGGTATTTGTTAAGCACTTACTATGTGCCAAGCACTGTGCTAAGCGCTGGGGTAGATACAAGGTAAGCAGGTTGTCCCACGTGGGGTTCACACTTCACTTCGCTGGGCCTCAATTCCCTTGTTCTCTCTCCTACTTAGCGGGAAAGGGACTGTGTCCAACCTAATCAACTTGTACCTACCCGAGCACTTAGAATCATGGTTGACACATAGTAAGGGCTTAACAAATACCATAATAAAAGGGCAAAAACACACACTCATTATCATCTGTAAAATGGGGATTCAATACCCGGTCTTCTGTGAGTTCTGTGTGGAAAATGGATTGTGTCCGACCTGATGATCTTGTGTGTCCGACCTGATGATCTTGTATCTCCTCCAGTGCTCAATACAGTGCTTGGCACAGAGTAGCTGCTCAATGAATACCACAGTTATCATCATGTCATCCGCACAATGGCAGCAGAGCTGGGAGCGAGAGGGAGTTGGGGGGGAGGGGAAGGTTTTTTCAGGTGTCCCCTCCCAGGTTTCCAAGGATCTGTGAGTTCCCTGCTGCACAAAAATAATTTTTTCCTAACTTGGGTCTTCCTGACAGCTCTGAACCAAATGTTCAGCACATCAAGGAGGTGACAAATGCTCTTTCTATTCTAGAATAATTGCTGGGGCTGGAAATGTTTGGGAATTAGCTGTGAGCAAGTAAAATATTTTAAGTGCAAATACAAAGTTTTATTTGAATCAAATGGGCCAGATTGGAACTGGCCTGGATTTCACTGATTGGAAGAGAGGGCAACATTTTCATTAGACAGGAGCTCCCTGACAGCTGCACATTTGGGCTCTTGGAACAGGGCTGTCTGAGAATTACTTGGAACAAAACAGTCCACAAAAAGCAGCCATGCCTTGTGCTTTTTTTTTGTCTCTCTGTGGAATTCCCTTTCTCAAAAAGAGACTTCACAGAGGGTAAAGAAACTGGGGGTTCTATGCCATCTTTCAGGTGATCTTTGCGTATACCCAATTCCGCTTTAGAGGAACACAGCCCACTCTGTTTTTTGACTGGAAGTCAAATTGTTATTCTCTCTCCCCTCCTCCTGCCACCTTTTTGCTCTGTTTTTTCTGCCCCCTGCAAACCTTTAACTTCTGTAGAGAAGACAGATGTGAGACTTGATAAGATTAGAGGAGGAAGAAGAGAGTTTTAATGGCCAGCTTAAGTTCTCTGACCTTTGGTTTCCTCCTCCGTAAAATGTGGATAAGGTACCTGCTCTCTTAGATTCATTCATTCATTCATTCAATCGTATTTATTGAGCACTTACTGTGTGCAGAGCACTGTACTAAGTGCTTGGGAAGTACAAGTTGGCAAAATATAGAGATGGTCCCTACCCAACAACAGGCTCACAGTCTAGAAGGGGGAGACAGACAACAAAACAAAACATATAGACAGGTGTCAAAATCATCAGAACAAATAGAATTAAAGCTATAAGCACATCATTAAGAAAATAAATTCAATAGTAAATATGTACAAGTAAAATAAATAGAGTAATTAATCAGTACAAATATACATACAAGTGCTGTGGGGAGGGGAAGGGGGGAGGGGAAGGAGGTAGGGCAGGGGGAATGGGGAGGTGGAGAGGGAAAAGGGGGCTCAGTCTGGGAAGGCCTCTTGGAGGAGGTGAGCTCTTAGTAGGGCTCTGAAGGAAGGAAGGGAGCTAGCTTGGAGGATGTGTGGAGGGAGGGCATTCCAGGCCAGGGGAAGGACGTGGGCTGGGGGTCAATGGTGGGGCAGGCGAGAACAAGGTACAGTGAAGAGGTTAGAGACAGAGGAGTGGAGGGTGTGGGCTGGGCTGTAGAAGGAGAGAAGGGAAGTGAGGTAGGAGAGGTCGAGGTGATGGAGAGCCTTGAAGCCGAGGGTGATGTTAATCTTAGAGGTGAGATGTTGAGAAGCAGCATGGCCTAGTGGAAAGAGCATGGGCTTGGGAGTCAGAGGTCTTGGGTTCTAATCCCGGTTCAGCCACTTATCAGCTATGTGACTTTGAGCAAGTCACTTTGCTTCTCTGGGCCTCAGTTACCCCATCTGTAAAAGGGGGATTAAGACTGTGAGCCCCACGTGGGACAACCTGATTACCTTGTATCTACTCCAGTGCTTAGAACAGAGCTTGGCACATAGTAAGTGTTTAACCAAGTGTTTAAGTGTTTAACCATTATTACTATTATTATCATTATTAATAAACCCTGTGGAATATTATTATATCATATTTTCACCCCTCCCCCTTCTCCAACCCCCCTGCTCTCAACCCTCTTTGCTACTCTCCCATCCTTACCAGCAGTATCTTCAGATGAGATCTACTCCCTCCTCTCAAGTGCGACTCCAAGCACCTGTGCTTCAGACTCCATTCCCTCTCATTTTATGAAATCTCTCACCCCTTACCTCCTCCCCTCCTTAACTTGCATCTTCAACTGCTCACTCTCCACTGGTTCCTTCTCCTCTGCCTTCAAACATGCCCACGCCTCCCCCATCCTAAAAAACCCTCTCTTGACCCCACTGCCCCTTCTAGTTATTGCCCTATCTCCCTCCTACCCTTCCTTTCCAAACTCCTAGAACGAATCGTCTACACCCGCTGCCTCGAATTCCTCAATGCCAACTCTCTCCTTGACTCCCTCCAGTCTGGTTTCCATCCCCTACACTCCACCGAAACTGCCCTCTCAAAGGTCACCAGTGACCTCCTTCGTGCCAAATCCAATGGCTCCTATTCTATCCTAACCCTCCTCGACCGCTCAGCTGCCTTCAACTCTGTGGATAACCCCCTTCTCCTCAACATGCTATCCAACCTTGGCTTCAGAGACTCCATCCTCTCCTGGTTCTCCTCTTATCTCTCCTGCTGTTCATTCTCAGTCTTCTTTGTGGGCTCCTCCTCCCCCTCCCAACCCATTACTGTAGGGGTTCCTCAAGGGTCAGTTCTTGGTCCCCTTCTGGTTTCTATCTACACTCATTCCCTTGATGAACTCATTTACTCCCACAGCTTCAACTATCATCTCTACGCTGATGACACCCAAATCTACATCTCTGCCCCTGCTTTCTCTCCCTCCCTCCAGGCACGTATTTCCTCCTGCCTTCAGGACATCTCCATCTGGATGTCTGCCCACCATCTGTCACATGTCCAAGACTGAACTACATGTCCAAGACTGAACTCTTTGTCTTCCCTCCCAAACCCTGCCCTCTCCCTGACTTTCCCATCTCTGTTGATGGCACTACCATCCTTCCCGTCTCACAAGCCCACAACCTTGGTGTCATCCTCGACTCCGCTCTCTCGTTCACCCCTCACATCCAAGCCATCACCAAAACCTGCCGGTCTCAGCTCCGCAACATTGCCAAGCTCCGCCCTTTCCTCTCCATCCACACTGCTACCCTTCTCGTTCAAGCTCTCATCCTATCCCGTCTGGACTATTGCATCAGCCTTCTCTCTGATCTCCCATCCTCGTGTCTCTCCCCACTTCAATCCATACTTCATGCTGCTGCCCGGATTGTCTTTGTCCAGAAACGCTCTGGGCATGTTACTCCCCTCCTCAAAAATCTCCAGTGGCTACCAATCAATCTGCGCATCAGGCAGAAACTCCTCACCCTGGGCTTCAAGGCTTTCCATCACCTCGCCCCCTCCTACCTCACCTCCCTTCTCTCCTTCTACAGCCCACCCCGCACCCCCCACTCCTCTGCCGCTAATCTCCTCACCATACCTCGTTCTCTCCTGTCCCGCCATCGACCCCCGGCCCACGTCATCCCCCGGGCCTGGAATGCCCTCCCTCTGCCCATCCGCCAAGCTACCTCTCTTCGTCCCTTCAAGGCCCTACTGAGAGCTCACCTACTCCAAGAGGCCTTCCCAGACTGAGCCCCTTCCTTCCTCTCCCCCTCGTCCCCCTCTCCACCCCCATCTTAGCTCCTTCCCTTCCCCACAGCACCTGTATATATGTATATATGTTTGTACATATTTGTTACTCTATTTATTTATTTATTTATTTTACTTGTACATGTCTATTCTATTTATTTTATTTTGTTAGTATGTTTGGTTTTGTTCTCTGTCTCCCCCTTTTAGACTGTGAGCCCACTGTTGGGTAGGGACTGTCTCTATATGTTGCCAACTTGTACTTTCCAAGCGCTTAGTACAGTGCTCTGCACACAGTAAGCGCTCAATAAATACGATTGATGATGATGATGATGATCTGAAACTCAATATGTCTAAGACTGAGCTCCTTATCTTCCCTCCCAAACCCTGTCTTCTCCCTGACTTTCCCGTCACTGTAGACGACACTACCATCCTTCCCGTCTCACAAGCCCACAACCTTGGTGTCATCCTCGACTCCGCTCTCTCGTTCACCCCACACATCCAATCCATCACCAAAATCTGCCGATCTCACCTACACAACATTGCCAAGATCTGCCCTTTCCTTTCTACCCAAACCGCTACCTTGCTGGTTCAATCTCTCATTCTATCCCGACTGGATTACTGCATCAGCCTCCTCTCTGATCTCCCATCCTCCTGTCTCTCCCCACTTCAGTCTATACTTCACTCTGCTGCGCAGATTATCTTTGTGCAGAAACGCTCTGGGCATGTTACTCCCCTCCTCAAAAATCTCCAGTGGCTGCCTGCCTACCTATGAATCAAGCAAAAAATCCTCACTCTCAGCTTCAAGGCTCTCCATCCCCTCGCCCCCTCCTACCTCTCCTCCCTTCTCTCCTTCTACAGCCCAGCCCGCACCCTCCGCTCCTCTGCCGTAAGCCTCCTCACTGTGCCTCGTTCTCACCTGTCCCGTTGTTGACCCCTGGCCCACATTCTTCCCCTGGCATGGAATGCCCTCCCTCCACACTTCTGCCATGCTAGCTCTCTTCCTTCCTTCAAAACCCTACTGAGAGCTCACCTCCTCCAGGAGGCCTTCCCAGACTGAGCCCCCTTTTTTCCTCTCTTCCTCCCCATCCCCCCCACCCTACCTCCTTCCCCTCCCCACAGCACTTGCCGGTTGTGTACAAATTTATTACTCTATTTTACTTGTACATATTTACTATTCTATTTATTTTGTTAATGATGTGCATGTAGCCTTAATTAATAATAATGATAATGACATTTCTTATTAAGCACTTACTATATGCAAAGCACTGTGCTAAGTGCTGGGGAGGTTACAAGGTGATTAGGTTGTCCCACGTGGGCCTTACAGTCTTAATCCCCATTTTACAGATGAGGTAACTGAGGCCCAGCGAAGTTAAGTGACTTGCCCAAAGTCACACCACTAAGTAGCAGAGACAGAATTTGAACCCATGACCTCTGACTCCAAAGCCCGTGCTCTTTCCACTGAGCCACGCTGCTTCCCCTTAATTCTATTTGTTCTGACAATTTTGACACCTGTCTATATGTTTTGTTTTGTTGTCTTTCTCCCCCTTCTAAACTGTGAGCCCGTTGTTGGGTAGGGACCGTCTCTAGATGTTGCCAACTTGTACTTCCCAAGTGCTTAGTACAGTGCTCTGCACACAGTAAGCACTCAATAAATATGATTGAATGAATGAATGAATGAATTGTTATGTTTTACTCTCCCAAGTGCTCAGAGAAGCAGCGTGGCTCAGTGGAAAGAGCCCGGGCTTTGGAGTCAGAGGTCATGGGTTCGAATCCCACCTCCGCCACATGTCCGCTGTGTGATCTTGGGCAAGTCACTTCACTTCTCTGAGCCTCAGTTCCCTCATCTGTAAAATGGGGATTAAGACTGTGAGCCCCATGTGGGACAACCTGATCACCTTGTATTCCCCCCCCAGCGCTTAGAACAGTGCTCTGCACATAGTAAGCACTGAACAAATGCCATTATTATTAGTAGTAGTAGTAGTAGTACAATGGTCTGCACACAGTAAGCACTTAATCAATGTGATTGACTGACTGACCATAATTAGCATTAATTGGCATTACATATCGGGAGCAGGAGGAAGCCCAAGGATTAAAAGGTAGTAGGGTGACTATATCAAGAGGAAATAACTGAACAAATTAGAATCACACCTCTGACCCCTGTGTTTGCCCCTTATTAAAAAACTTAAAGTGGCCTGTGTTGGAGGAGTTGGGGGGAGGAATGAGGCAGGTGAGGGTGTAAAAAGGCCAGGGTTGGGACATGGAGGACAAAAAGAAATGAACCGAGAGGGATCTGGGCAACAGGAAAGCAGTAAGCCATTTCTCTTTTGTGTTTTCCCACTGTACTGATAGAAAAGAGAAGAATCTTAGCCTCGTGGAAAGAGCCTGGGCCTGGGAGTCAGAGGATCTGGGTTCTCATTCCAGCTCTGCCACTTATCTGCTGGGTGAACTTCTGTGTGCCTCAGTTACCTCATCTGTAAAATGGGGATGAAGACTGTGAGCCCCATTTGGGACATGGACCATGTCCAACTTGATTATGTTGTATCTACCCCAGTGCTTAGTACAGTGCCTGGCACATAGTAAGTGCCTAATAAATACTATAAAAAGGCGTGTTTCAGGGGACTCAGGGTTTCACCGGCTCCTGGCTGATATGGGCACATAGTGTGGGTTTATAAATTCCTCGACCCTGCCCCTTAATATTATTGTTAATATTATTACTAATAATTAATAGTATTAAAATTTTATTGTTATTATTATCATGGCAATTGTTAAGCACTTACTGTGTTCCAGGCACTGAACTAACGGCTGGGGTGGATACCAGCAAATCAAGTTGGACACAGTCCCTGTCCCACGTGGGGCTCACAGTCTCAATCCCAATTTTACAGATGAGGGAACTGAGGCCATGTGAATTGAAGTGATTTGCCCAAGGTCACATAGCGGACAAGTGGCAAAGCTGGGATCAGGACTCATGACCTTTTGACTCCACTGTGCCATGCTGCTGCCCCTTCACTCACCATATTGTGCCCTCCCTGAGGGAACCATTTTTGAGGGAAGAGAGTGGTTTAGTCTTTGCCTTGGGGAAGGATTTGGATGTACCTAAACCACCCTTTCCTCCATTATGTCCCTGTTATACTTGCTTTGTGGACCAAGACAAAAAGACTCCCTCCTTCTGTTAAGGTCCCATACAGAAAGGAGCCATTCGAAAATATGGTCACTAAATAAATGATCAGCACAGAGCATGTAACCTGGCAGAGTTAGTTTCAAGTAGCTTTTCTTTTCTTTTAAGAATTTCAGAGCTAGTGAAATGCCCCGTTCCCCCCCCACCATCTGAGCACCAGCTGGCTAAATTGTGCTCCAACACTTCCAAGAATTAAAGGTCCCCCCACCCCCCACCCCTTAAATTCTTACTGTGGCAGATAAAAACACATTGTCACAGATTATGATTGCCATGTTCAACATAATCAGTAGCAGTGAGCCTCAAACCCCAATATCTCCAAAGCGTCAAGATTTCTAATATAATTTGATCCCCAGTTGAGTGTCAAACAGTGTGTTTAAAGCAGTCCCAAAGGTAGCAGCACAATCAAAAGACTAAGATGCTTTAAGCCACATGGTGGAGAGTGAACCAGCTGGATAGGTTGAATGCAGTGGAAATCTATATTTACGGTTTGTATGCAGTGTGACCTAGGGGAAAGAGACCAGACCTAGGAGCCGGAGGATTTGGGTTCTCATCTTGCCTCTGCTACTTGCTGGTTGTGTGACCTTGGGCAAGTCACTTTGCTCCTCTGGGTCTCAGTTTCTTCATCTGCTCAATGGGGAGACAAAACCTGCTGTCCAGGCTCATGAAGGACAGGGACCGTGTCCAACCAGATTGTTTTGTGTTGGGTGCTGAACTACTTTGACTTCTGCCTGCAAAGGACTTAATAATAATAATAATTGTGGTATTTTTTAAGTGCTCACTATGTGCCAGGCACTCTACTAAGTGCTGGGGTAGCTACAAGCAAATCAGGTTGGACACAGTCCCTGTCCCATGTGAGGTTCACAGTCTCAGTCCTCATTTTGTAGATGAGGTAACTGAGGTCCAGAGAAGTGAAGTGACTTGCCCAAGGTCACAAAGGACACAAGTGGCAGGAGCCAAAATTAGAACCCATGACCTTCTGACTCACAGTCCTGTGCTCTATCCACTACACCGCTTCATGTTCAGTTGGCTTTCAGGAGACTCTGTGGGTCTGTCTCTCGTGGCTATGCCTGCTCTCTTTGACCTTATGCCTGGGAGCATCCCAAGAGCCATGCTGCTTTTCTTGAGTCTTTTTTTTCTGTTTTATCTATTACCTATTAGGGAGGAAAGTCCCAGTTGAAAATCCAGTCCATCGGTTCGGTTCTGTGCTGCCAATACAAATCTTCAGCTGTATCGGAGGGCAGGAGAGGAGAAGCAGACGGCACCTGGAGATCAGCATCAACCAACAGCCTCGGGCTATCCCACCTCTCCATTATCTCCTGCAATTTCCAGTCATTGAAACTCCAGTTGGAAGTGCTTTTTAATTGAGGTCGTAGGGTGGATCCCAATTTCCAGTGGGAGAGTTAGTTGTTGAGTCATTTTATTGCACATTGACTATGTGCCAGATGCACTCCTTCTACCATAATGTGTGTTTTCACTTCAATTTTGGCTAGAACATTGTTAGGGAATTAAGGAAGATTTGTCTGAGGACTCCAGTTTGTTTGAACATGGTGCACTGCAGCCTTCCCTCAGTTTACAAGCTCCTCAGGGGCAGGGAACATGTCTACCAAATCTGTTAGATAGTTGTACTGTCCTCTCCCAAGTGCTTAGTACAGTGCTCTGCATACAGTACACACTCAATAAATACCATTGATGGATTGATTGATAAGAGAACTGGGGTAGACTTAGGCCTTTAAACACGGTGATAGGTTCAGGATAATCAAATCAGATACAGTCCCAGATCCCAAGGGAGACACAGACCAGTATGACTAGAGTGCAAGTGGCAATAAATACAAATAAATTCAAAGCACTCATGTACATATGTATGCATTGATTTTGACTGCTCTACTTATAAATATTTTTATGTTCATCTCCCTTATGTGGACATCTTGTGGACAGGGAATGGGCCACTTTTTTATTCTATATTTCATTCATTCATTCATTCATTCCCATTTATTGAGCACTTACTGTGTGCAGAGCACTGTACTAAGTGCTTGGAAAGTACAATTCAGCAACAGAGAGAGACAATTCCTACCCAACAACGGGCTCACAGTCTAGAAGGGGGAGATGGACAACAAAATAAAACAAATAGACAGGTGTCAATAGCATCAAAATAAAGAGAATTATAGATCTATACACATCATTAATAAAATGAATAGAATAATAAATATGTACAAATATATACACATGCTTTGGGGCAGGGATGGGGGTAGAGCAGAGGGAGTTGGGGCGATGGGGAGGAGAGGAGGAGCAGAGGAAATCCCGGCTCCGCCACTTGTCAGCTGTGTGACTTTGGGTAAGTCACTTCACTTCTCTGTGCCTCAGTTCCCTTATCTGTAAAATGGGGATGACGACTGTGCTCCACGTTGGACAACCTGATTACCTTGCATCTACCCCAGCGCTTAGAACAGTGCTTGGCACATAGTAAGCGCTTAACAAACACCATCATTATTAGTACCATCAACCGCGATTATTCAAAAAGAGAACCCAAACCGAGAGCGTCACCTGGCGTTTTCTCTGCCCTCCCACTCCAGCCCCCAGCCCGACCTCAACAGCCGGGGAAAGCCAGGAGGGCGAGGTGAAGGTGGTGGCCATGGCGCCCCCTGGTGGCTGCGCAGGGGAATGCCTGGGGAGCGGGTGGCCTTGCCGCCCCCTGGTGGCTGCGCAGGGGAATGCCCAGGGAGCGGGGGGCCTTGCCGCCCCCTGGTGGCTGCGCAGGGGAATGCCCAAGGAGCGAGGGGCCGGGGCGCCCTCTGGTGGCTGCGCAGGGGAATGCCCAGGGAGCGAGTGGCCGGGGCGCCTCCTGGTGGCTGCGCAGGGGAATGCGCGGTGGCACCGCCCACGGTGGGCAATGGAGGGAGAGCGGCGGAGCGGGTATTTTCCGGCCTGACGAGCCCGGCCCTTTCGCCTCTCTCCGTCTCCGCCGTCTGGGCCGGCGACGAGGCGGGCAAGCGGGAGCAGGATCCACCGCTTCCTTACATTTCCAGCCGCCGTCCCCCAAGGCGCCCGCTTCCCGCCCCGAGCGGCGCTCTGCACACAGTGAGCTCTTTGACTGGCATGACAGGTGTCGGACAGCTAGTAAATGTCTGAACAGAATACTGATTTACAACTTCGTTCACTGGTGCTACTTGATTTCAGTAGTCTCGATGTTATCAAAACAGGTTTCAATATTGTTCACGATCGCGGCTAGCAAGCTTATTCTCATAACTGACTGGTGTAGTGTCCATCCCGCACCAATAAAACCACCCACGATAATCACTGCTAACGCTGTAATTGTATGCAGGATCTTTCTCTCCCGAGGATGTAACAAATTCACTTGGTTGCTCATTCACATGGATTTCCAACAGCATATTTTCTCCAAGGCCTGCTCTGCTGGAATACTTGAACCCCAGCCTTCTTCAAATTAAACTTATGTTTGATGTGTTTCAGAGTGGGAAAACCACAGAAATATAATGCCTTCTGGTCAACTTTACTTATCTTGTTGTGGCTAATACCTACATGCCAGGCATCTAGAGGCTTTCCCAGACTGAGCCCCCTCCTTCCTCTCCCCCTACTCCCCCTCCCCATCTCTCCCCCGCCTTACCTCCTTCCCCTTCCCACAGCACCTGTATATATGTATATATGTTTGTACATATTTATTACTCTATTTTATTTGTACATGTTTATTCTATTTATTTTATTTGGTTTATATGTTTTGTTTTGTTGTCTGTCTCCCCCTTCTAGACTGTGAGACCGCTGTTGGGTAGGGACCGTCTCTATATGTTGCAAACTTGTACATATGATTGAATGAATCTAGAGATATTAGTTTACATCTTGTGTGACATCTTTCAATGGCTTGGAACTTTTTGGGCCATGGTGAGAGGTATTTGAACTCTAACTCTTTGTCGTAAGAGTACATCAGACACTCACTGTGCCTATTTCTATTCTCTTCTTTTTTCAGGTTCTTGTTACAAGGCTCCGTGGCTTGCAGTAATCGGTTCTCATCAGTGAAGGAGATCAATACTACTGCTTCCCATTCCTGTTGCTTCCCATTCAGGTCAGTTTTAAAATCAGTCAGATAATACTCTATGATTGGCGAGCCTTCACTCATCATCAGGTGCTGGTAACACATAGGGAGCAAATCTTTGCTGGCTGCTGGGAGGACAACAAGAAGTTGTTCATAGGGCACGAAAGGTTTTCCTAATTCAAACTGGATTTTGAATTCCTTAACGTTATGAATGTCTGATAGATAAGGTGCATAATGATAAGGATAAAACCAACTCCAGGACTTTACTCCATGGTAGTAATAGTGCAAAATCCACTGTATTGCCTGGATGTAACACTCAGCCTGGTCAGCCAGAAATATTTCCCAACAGCCTAGTCAGTGCACCATACCAAGGGGGCACTCAATAAATTCTGTTACTGCTACTACTACATCACTGCTATGGCTATGACTACTACTACTACTACTGCTGCGATTACTACCAATCCACTACTAGTGGTGCTATTACTACTAATAATAATAATTGTGGTGTACATTCATTCAATCATATTTATTGAGCGCTTACTGTGTGCAGAACACTGTACTAAGTGCTTGGGAAGTACAAGTTGGCAACATATAGAGACAGTCCCTACCCAACAATGGGCTCACAGTCAAGATGTCGCATAGAGCATGAACACACTGGCTGCCCGACTAATCATTAATCGTATTTATTGAGCGCTTACTATGTGCAGAGCACTGTACTAAGCGCTTGACTAATGGCACTCCGGGCTTCTTTGGAGATGTTGACGCCATAGGGGAGCCCCTCATTGATGATCCTGGTGATGACGGCATTGGGCAAGTTCAAGCACTGTTCTAAGCACTGAGGTAGATACTAGGTACTACTACTACCTACTACTACTACTGAGAAGTAGCTTGGCTCAGCAGCAAGAGCACGGGCTTGGGAGTCAGAGGTCGTGGGTTCGAATCCTGGCTCAGCCACTTGTCTGCTGTGTGACCTTGGGCAAGTCACTTAACTTTTCTGAGCCTCAGTTACCTCATCTGTAAAATGGGGATTAAGACTGTGAGCTCCACATGGGACAACCTGATCACCTTGAATTCCCCCCCAGCACTTTAGAACAGTACTTCGCACATAGTAAGTGCTTAACAAATGCCATTATTATTATTATTACTACTACTAATATGAGTTGTTAAAAGATTCTTTGGAGGGCCCATCCTCACGTTCCTCCCCCTTATATCTTCTCTCACCAACCCCCTTCTCGTGCCTACATCTCATCTGGGTACTTTTCCAAGCACTTAGTACAGTTCCTTGAATCTAGTAAGTGCTTAATAAATACTATTACTACTACTACTAATAATAATAATGGTATTTGTTAAGCGCTTACTATGTGCCAGGCACTGTACTAAGCGCTGGGGTAGATACAAGATAATCAGATTAGACACAGTCACTGTCCTGCATAGGGCTCACAGTCTCAATTCCCATTTTCCTGATGAGGTAACTGAGGCCCAGAGAAGTGAAGTGACTTGCCCAAGATCACACAACAGATAAGTGGCAGACCCGGGATTAGAACCCAGGTCCTTTTGACTCTCAGGCCCTTGTTCTAGCCTCTACGCCATGCTGCTTCCCTGCTACTACAACTACTTGGTCACAAACTGCCACAGCCCCCCAGCTTTCTAAATGGTGCTACAGGCTTCCCTCCCATGGTGTCAGGTGGGAACAGGGAAGGCTTGTTTAGACCCTGGAAAACTGGTGGCGTGGAAGCCCTGGACTGTGTGAAATGCCAACTTCTGCCCACTCTCCCCTGTCGTGGAGGGGCAGGGATGGGTTTGGTTGGAAAAGGGACTTACTGAGTTTCAGTTTACAATGGATAAGTACCAGACACATTGATAATAATACTAATAGTCATCACTGTGGTATTTGTTAAGCTACAAGTTTGTTCCAAGCACTGTATCAAGCCCCAGGATAGCTATGAGATAATCAGGTGAGACCTAGTCCCTGTCCCTTTTCAGGCTCATAATCTGAATAGGAGAGAGAACAGGTATTGAAACCCCATTTTATGGATGAGGAAACTGAGGAAACTGACACAAGTTCTTTCTTTAAGGATTGAAGGATTCAGTTGTCTCCTCACCTGTACCAAACATTGATATTTGAGGGGAGGATCCTACCTACGAAAGTCATCTGGGTGAGTAATTTCCAACACAGTATATCTCTAATTAAATTGCCTTAATCCTTTTAATGCTTTTGCAGTGAAGCTATTTCACAGGAAGACTGGAGGCCTGCTATTTAAATGACATGGCTCTTTATCATTATTTATTTATTTTTAATTTATGAGCAAGGCCCATTGCAGTCACCTCTGGGTGCACTTTCCAGAAGTTTAATTAAGAAATTAGTCCCTGATATCACCTGTTAAACCAATCAAACATTGCTAACAAGAAAATAATCACAGGAAAAGTACATACCCCCTCAAACGAGGTGGAGTCTTAGAACATCAAATCGACCAAGCTGCTGTCATATTAAGGCTTGGAGAGACTGTTCCAAACTTAATGCAATGCAATTTATTTCTTTTGTACTGTCCCAAGTGCTTAATACAGTACACAGTAAACATTCAATAAACGCCACTGATCGATCGATTGATTGATTAACCCAGTACCCACACTCCACCCTCAATTGGGTTTCTTAAGGAAAAACTTCTTGAGTCTGCAGAGTGGTACTCCCATGGGTGCTGATGAAGGAGGAGCATGATCATGGGTGGAGCAGGGGTGGGTGGAAGGGGTCAGTGATAGATAGGATGACTCGAGGTGTAGGTTCTTATTTTGACAAATGGATTCAGCCAGAGAAAAGTTTGAAAAAATAGGAAAAGAATGTAAGACCATAAACCGAGTAATTCAGGGTTAGACCAATAGTTCATCTAGCCCAGTGTTCTGCTTCCGATTGTGACAACACAAACCAGCATGGCCTAGTGGATAGCGCAAGGGCCTGGGAGTCAGAAGGACATGGGTTCTAATCCCGGCTCTGCCACTTGTCTGCTGTGTGACCTTGGGCAAGTCACTTCACTTCTCAGCTACTTTATCTGTAAAATGGGGATTAAGACTGATTGCCCGATGTGGGACAGGGACTGTGTCCAACTCGATTTGCTCGTATCCCTCCCCAGCACTTAATTCAGTGCCTAGCAAATAGTAAGTGCTTAATTAATACCACAGTTATTATCCTTATTGTTGTTATTTTTGTTTTTATTATTGTTATTAATAAAGCTAGAAGGAACTGTGGGATGATTGGTTTCCATTAGGGGAAATTATTTTTGTGCTGGTGGGAACTCACAATTTTGACACCTGTCTACATGTTTTGTTTTGTTGTCTGTCTCCCCCTTCTACGCTGATGACACCCAGATCTACATCTCTGCCCCTGCTCTCTCCCCCTCCCTCCAGGCTCGCATCTCCTCCTGCCTTCAGGACATCTCCATCTGGATGTCCGCCCGCCACCTAAAGCTCAACATGTCGAAGACTGAGCTCCTTGTCTTCCCTCCCAAACCTTGTCCTCTCTCTGACTTTCCCATCTCTGTTGACGGCACTACCATCCTTCCTGTCTCACAAGCCCGCAACCTTGGTGTCATCCTCGACTCCGCTCTCTCATTCACCCCTCACATCCAAGCCGTCACCAAAACCTGCCGGTTTCAGCTCCGCAACATTGCCAAGATCCGCCCTTTCCTCTCCATCCAAACTGCTACCCTGCTCATTCAAGCTCTCATCCTATCCCGTCTGGACTACTGCACCAGCCTTCTCTCTGATCTCCCATCCTCGTGTCTCTCTCCACTTCAATCCATACTTCATGCTGCTGCCCGGATTATCTTTGTCCAGAAACGCTCTGAGCATATTACTCCCCTCCTCAAAAATCTCCAGTGGCTACCAATCAATCTGCGCATCAGGCAGAAACTCCTCACCCTCGGCTTCAAGGCTCTCCATCACCTCGCCCCCTCCTACCTCACCTCCCTTCTCTCCTTCTACTGCCCAGCCCGCACCCTCCGCTCCTCTGCCGCTAATCTCCTCACTGTACCTCGTTCTCGCCTGTCCCGCCGTCGACCCCCGGCCCACGTCATCCCCCGGGCCTGGAATGCCCTCCCTCTGCCCCTCCGCCAAGCTAGCTCTCTTCCTCCCTTCAAGGCCCTGCTGAGAGCTCACCTCCTCCAGGAGGCCTTCCCAGACTGAACCCCTACCTTCCTCTCCCCCTCGTCCCCCTCTCCATCCCCCCATCTTACCTCTTTCCCTTCCCCACAGCACCTGTATATATGTATATATGGTTGTACATATTTATTACTCTATTTATTTATTTATTTATTTATTTTACTTGTACATTTCTATCCTATTTATTTAATTTTGTTGGTATGTTTGGTTCTGTTCTCTGTCTCCCCCTTTTAGACTGTGAGCCCACTGTTGGGTAGGGACTGTCTCTATGTGTTGCCAATTTGTACTTCCCAAGCACTTAGTACAGTGCAGTGCTCTGCACATACTAAGCGCTCAATAAATACAATTGATTGATTGATTGATTGATTGATTCTAGACTGTGAGCCCATTGTTGGGTAGGGACCGTCTCTATATGCTGCCAACTTGTACTTCCCAAGTGCTTAGTACAGTGCTCTGCACACAGTAAGAGCTCAATAAATACGATTGAATGAATGAATGAACTCACAGGTCCTTGGAGTAGCAGGTAAGGGACCTAGTGGGGGAGGAAACCTGGGAGGGGAACCCCTGAAAAGCCCCTCCCCTTCCCCCAACTCCCCTTCACCCCCAGCTCTGCTTCAATTGTCAGGACAACATGATAATGATAATTCCCCACATTCAAATCTCTCCTTTAAAATCCTGGTTAATTTTTTTTGTATAGCACTTGTTAAGTGCTTACTATGTGCCAGACACTGTATTAAGTCCTGGGGTAGAGTCAAGATAATTAGGTTGGATACAGTCCCTGTTTCACATGGGACTCACAGTCTAAATAGGAAGGAGGAAGATGTGATCCCTATTTTACAGATGAGGTAATTGAGGCACAGAGGAGTAAAGTGACTTGCCCAATGTCACACAGCAGACAAGCATGTGTCACTCCTCAAACAACTCCAGTGGTTGCCCATCCACCTCCATATCGAACAGAAACTCCTCACTATTGGCTTTAAAGCACTCCATCACCTTGCCTCCTCCTACCTCACCTTGCTACTCTCTTACTACAACCCAACCCACACACTACTACTACTACTGCTACTGCTAGAACACAAGCTCCTTGAAGGCAGTGATCATGTCTTTTATCTTTATTGACCTCTCTCAAAATTTATAGCACTGTGCACACAGTAGATGCTCAGCGAATACTGAGTGAGTAATATATCTATCAGTCTTAATGCTACAATTAAACATATAGCATCCTTAACTTTCCCTCTAGTGGGTCATTATTCATTCCAACCCTTCTTAGACCTACAGATATTTTCAGCCCGCACAGCATTTTCCCTTCTGATGACCTCTTTTGGGCTCCTTTTATTTTTCTGTGCTCCTTATTTTCCTTCCTTCAACAGGTCCTATCCACTTCTCAGAATTAATTCCACGAAATTAAGGACTTGTTTTCAATTCAATAGAATCCTATGCACTATTATGATATTCTCTTTCATGCATATTTAATGGTAAACAATCATTTATCTAGACTATAAACTCCTCAGGGGCAGAGAATGTGCCTACTGTCTCTGTAGTATTGTACTCTCCCAGGCACTTAGTACAGTGCTCTGCACACAGTAAGTGCTCAGTGAGTTCCACTGACTGATTTGAGGCCTGGGATGAAAATTGACAACACACCTCATGCTCTTTATCTATATAATTTACAAAAAAGGATACTATTAACCCAAACAGAGATAAGTAGACACCCCCCACCCCTCACTTACCAAATAAACCTACTCGGTGAACATTTTCTCCCTGGGCCCATATATTCTAACTAAATATTTGAAGTTCCTGAATTTGCAAGATCATTAATAAGCAGCATGGCCTAGTGGATAGAGCACAGGTCTAGGGGTCAGAAGGACCTGGTTTCTAATCCCAGCTCCGCCACTTGTCTGCTGTGTGACCTTGGGCAAGTCACTTAACTTCTCTGTGCCTCAGTTCCCTCATCTGTAAAATGGAGATTAAGACTGTGAGACAGGGACTGTGTCCAACCTGATTTGCTTGTATCTACCCCAGTGCTTAGTACAGTGCCTGGCACAGAGTAAGCGCTTAACAAATATAACGATTATGTACATACTATTGAAAAACTGAAGCAGAGTCATACACCCTCAGTGTTTGGTTGAATCAGAGAGCGTGGAAGTGTGGCTATACCTTTAATTTCTGTGGTATGTTCAAGGCTATTATCATTTAAAAAATACAGGCTCTGATTCATCTGTCTATAATGGGATTATTTTTGTGCCTTGTAATATTCCACAATGTTTCCTCTGAAAATGAATATATTGTTCATTAAGAGTAGAAGATTTTACAGTGAAATTCTACATAAATATCTTCCTGATTATTTTCTCTGTGGGAGGAAAATCAATTATTACCAAAATGGAGAAACCTTCTGTTGGATAAACAATAGAATGAGAAAAAGAGAACAAAAACGTACATGAAAGGGTGTTTTTTTAACCATATTTCATTTCTTGATGCAAACTAGATGCATCTGTCAACCTGGATCCTTATCACGCTTGGGCAAGTTTTATCCAGATGACCTCTTGCATTTTCCCATTCAAAGAGAGACATCTAAAAAGCATGCAGCTTGGCCCCACCTCACCTTCTAGTTATCGCCCCATCTCCCTCCTACCATTCCTTTCCAAACTCCTTGAACGAGTTGTCTACATGCGCTGCCTTGAATTCCTCAACACCAACTCTCTCCTCGACCCCTCCAGTCTGGCTTCCGTCCCCTACATTCCACAGAAACTGCCCCCTCAAAGGTCACCAATGACCTCCTGCTTGCCAAATCCAACGGCTCATACTCTATCCTAATCCTCCTTGACCTCTCAGCTGCCTTCGACACTGTGGACCACCCCCTTCTCCTCAACACACTATCCAACCTTGGCTTCACAGACTCCGTCCTCTCCTGGTTCTCCTCTTAACTCTCCGGTTGTTCATTCTCAGTCTCTTTTGCAGGCTCGTCCTCCCCCTCCCATCCCCTTACTGTAGGGGTTCCTCAAGGTTCAGTTCTTGGTACCCTTCTGTTCTTGATCTACACTCACTCCCTTGGTGACCTCATTCGCTCCCACGGCTTCAACTATCATCTCTATGCTGATGACACCCAAATCTACATCTCTGCCCCTGCTCTCTCCCCCTGCCTTCAGGACATCTCCATCTGGATGTCTGCCCACCACCTAAAACTCAACATGTCCAAGACTGAACTCCTTGTCTTCCCTCCCAAACCCTGCCCTCTCCCTGACTTTCCCATCACTGTTGACGGCACTACCATCCTTCCCGTCTCACAAGCCCACAACCTTGGTGTCATCCTCGACTCCGCTGTCTCATTCACCCCTCACATCCAAGCCATCACCAAAACCTGCTGGTCTCAGCTCCGCAACATTGCCAAGATCTGCCCTTTCCTCTCCATCCAAACCGCTACCCTGCTTGTTCAAGCTCTCATCCTATCCGTCTGGACTACTGCATCAGCCTTCTCTCTGATCTCCCATCCTCGTGTCTCTCCCCACTTCAATCCACACTTCACGCTGCTGCCCGGATTGTCTTTGTCCAGAAACGCTCTGGGCATGTTACTCCCCTCCTCAAAAATCTCCAGTGGCTACCAATCAATCTGTGCATCAGGCAGAAACTCCTCACCCTCGGCTTCAAGGCTCTCCATCACCTCTCCCCCTCCTACCTCACCTCCCTTCTCTCCTTCTGCAGCCCAGCCCGCACCTTCCGCTCCTCTGCCGCTAATCTCCTCACCGTGCCTCGTTCTCACCTGTCCCGCCGTCGACCCCCGGCCCACGTCATCCCCCTGGCCTCGAATGCCCTCCCTCTGCCCATCTGCCAAGCTAGCTCTCTTCCTCCCTTCAAGGCCCTATTGAGAGCTCATCTCCTCCAGGAGGCCTTCCCAGACTGAGCCCCCTCCTTCCTCTCCCCCTCGTCCTCCTCTCCATCCCCCCGTCTTACCTCCTTCCCTTCCCCACAGCACCTGTATATATGTATATATGTTTGTACATATTTATTACTCTATTTATTTATTTATTTTACTTGTACATATCTATTCTATTTATTTTATTTTGTTAATATGTTTGGTTTTGATCTCTGTCTCCCCCTTCTAGACTGTGAGCCCACTGTTGGGTAGGGACTGTCTCTATATGTTGCCAACTTGTACTTCCCAAGCGCTTAGTACAGTGCTGTGCACACAGTAAGCACTCAATAAATACGATTGATTGATTGATTGTTTGATCTGGTGATATGTTTGATATGGCAATGCTTTGAACACCACTTTGCCTAAGCTTCAGTCATCGTCAGGTAGGATGATGTTAAGCTGGGTTTTCTAAGTCTAAGTCAGCGCCTAGTACAGTGCCTGGCACACAGTAAGCCCTTAACAAATACCATAATTATTATATCTTCACCCTCCTTACTAAGCAAAATGAAAAGACTACTATGTGCCCCAGGTTTTTGATGTGAGAAGCATAGTCTAGTCCTGTAAATTCAATCCATCAGTGGTATTTATTGAGTGCTTACTGTGTGCAGGGCACTGTACTGAGCCCTGGGGAATGTAAAATGCAATAGAGTTGGTAGATATCATCATCATCAATCGTATTTATTGAGCGCTTACTATGTGCAGAGCACTGTACTAAGCGCTTGGGAAGTACAAATTGGCAACATATACCCATCCTCCAGGAGCTTCAGTATTCACTATAGCACTACCTTTGTACTATTGCACATTGATCCTGAAGATCACAGTCAATTTTGAATCCAGCTGAGAGAGAATTCTGTGGTCAGCTGCCACTGGGACCTAGCAATGTTCTCTTTTCATAGGAAGATTAACAACCAATGGAATACCAGAGTGTTTTCCAGGGTTTTTATGAAGGGTGGGGAGAGAGATGTCAGAAGGAAATGGGTAACGCCTTCTTGGGAATCAGTGTGGCCTAGTGGGAAAAAAAACAAACAGCATGGTCTAGGGGATAGAGCACGGGTCTGGAAGTCAAAAGGACCTGGGTTCTAATCCTGGCTCTGCCACTTGTCTGCTGTGTGACCTTGGGCAAGTCACTTCACTTTGTCAGCTGTGTGACTTTGGGCAAGTCACTTAACTTCTCTGTGCCTCAGTTACCTAATCTGTAAAATGGGGATTAAGACTGTGTGCCCCACGTGGGACAACCTGATACCCTTGTATCCTCCCCAGTGCTTAGAACAGTGCTTTGCACATAGTAAGCGCTTAACAAATGTCATTATTGTTATTATTATTCTCTGGGCCTCAGTTACCTCATATGTAAAATGGGGATTAAAACTCTGAGCCCCCTGTGGGACATAGACTATATCCAACCTGATTAACTTGCATCTACCCCAGCACTTAGTACAGGGCTTGGCACATAGTAAGTGCTTAATAAATATAATAATAATAATGGCATTTGTTAAGCGCTTACTATGTGCCAGGCACTGTTCTAAGCGCTGGGGCGGGCAGGGGATACAGGGTAATCCGGTTGTCCCACATGAGGCTCACAGTCGTAATCCCCATTTTACAGATGAGGTAACTGAGGCACAGAGAAGTTAAGTGACTTGCCCAAAGTCACACAGCAGACAAGTGGCAAATATGATAAATAAATAAAAAAGAGAGATCAGGCCTAGGAGTCAGAGGATCTGGGTTCTACTCTCAGCTTTACCACATGCCTGCTGGGTGACCTTGGGCCAGTCACTTAACTTTTCTGTGCCTCAGTTTCCTCAATTGTAAATTGGGAATTCAGTGCCTATTTTCCCCACCCTCTAGACTGTAAATTCGTTGTGGGGAGGGAATGTGTCTGTTCATTGTAATAGTGTACTCTCCCAAGTGCTTAGTACAGTGCTCTGCATCCTGTAAGCGCTCAATAAATACAATTGACTGACTGACTTACACTGTGATCCCCCTGTGGGACAGGGACTGTGTCCGACCTGATTAACTTGTCTTAATTCCAGCACTTAGTGCTTGACAACACAGTAAGCGCTTGACAAATACCGTTACAAAAGCAACCAATGTTTACTCATTAATTGGGAATTACAGTATAATGGCCAGAAATAGGACTATTCACATAAGTGAGAGAAAAATCTATTCCTCCATTTCCCAGAAAACTTTGGCACATATATATTTAAGTACCCAACTACTTATTTATTTACTTATCCATCTTTCCAGCCTCCTTGTCTTCCTCTCTGGTAGGACGGGTATCCCCCCCAGGCTGTAAGCTCATTGTGGGCTGGGAATGTAACTGTTGTATTGTGTTGTACTATCCCAAGCGTTTAGTACAGTGGCCTGTGATCATCTGTTGGATATGAAGAGGAAGGGCGTTCCAGGCCAGAGGCAGGATGTGGACAAGAGGTGTGCGGGGAGATGGACAAGATGGAGGGACAGTGAATAGGTTGGCATTAGAGGAACAAAGTGTGTGGGCTGGGTTGTAGTAGGAGAGCAGCGAGGTGAGGTAGGAGGGGGCAAGGGGATTGACTGCTTTAAAATTGATGGTAAGGAGTTTCTGTTTGATGCAGAGGTGGATGGGCAACCATTGGAGGTCCCTGAGGAGTGGGGAAACAAGGTCTGAGCATTTTTCTCGAAAAATGATCCAGGTGGCAGAGTAAAGTATGGATTGGAATGGGAAGAGACAGAAGGCAGGGGGGTCAGCAAAGAGGCTGAGCCAGGACTCAAGGTGGGATAGGATAGATTGTAAACTCATTGTAGGCAGGGAGTGTGTCTGTTTATTGTCATATTGTATTCCCAAAGGCCTAGTACAGTGCTCTGCATACAGTAAGTGTTCAATAAATACGATTGAATGAATGAATGAATAAGTGCTTGGGTTAATATTAACGTCTGTCTCCCCCTTTCGACTGTAAGCTCCTTATGGGCAGGGATCGTGTCTGCTAATTCTGTTGTACTCTTCCAAACTCTTAGTACAGTGCTCTGCATGTAGTAAATGCTCAATAAATATGATTGATTGATTGTTCAGTAGGAAAGACAAATGCAATCCATTCAAATCTAGAAATGGACTGATCAAGTCATAAAATTTTTTTCACCCAGCTCATCACACAAAGAATGACAGGTCTTATGATAAAAACTGGTATGATTTATGTGAATACTCAGTGTTTGTTTTTGGAACCAAACTGACTTTACTCATAATTTGTTGAGACTAAAATGATCTCTACTTAATTCTATTTAATTAGCTCTCTTTAATTCCATCTAATAATGCTGCTATACACAAAACATTTGCCCTGCCTCTTTTCTCGGCAAAATTTCTCATCAGTGTCCTTAATTGTTGTTGTTGTGGACTTTCACACATTTCTGTATACAGCATGGCTCATAAAGTCTAATGAGAATAAGTTCATTAAATTAATCCCAATAATTAACAAACTTGCTGCCTGCTTCTCAGATGTCTAATTTGTGACACAAACTTGGCAACTGTTTTCCACCACAGAAGCAGGGATTGCATCCAAAAGGCCCTTTTAAGAGAAGAGGAGATTCATCTTCATTAGAATTTCATCGTCAAATTTACAATCCATTGCTGATATCTATTAACAAAGAGACACTTCTGCAGTAAAAAGTTGACCAAAAGGGAGTGAGTTCATGAGGGTGATTTTTCTTTCCATGGAGCTGTCTTTATAAAAAGAAGAAAATTATAGTTTGGTTTCATGTCTCAGTAATCCAATTTGGAGGAGAATTTAACCCTTCCACAGCCCCAGATCTGAAGCGGTGAATAACGACACTTGTTTCCCAATAGCCTCTCTTTTTCCCATAGGATTTTTTTTTATTCATTAGTAGGCAGTTGACATTTCCCTCATTCTTGTCCCTGACATAATTTTTGGTGCATCCATAAATATAAACATTGCAATTTCCATCTGGAAATCAGCCCTATGTTATTTCCTTTCACTGGCTGTTCGAACACATACAAACGTACCTGCACATTACCCACCGCACCTCACACACACACACACACACACACACACACACACACACACACATGCACACACACACACACACACATACACACTACACTCTACACCTACACAAAACTCAAAGCTTAAACATTTTAATATAGATGCATTTTACTGAAAAAAGAGTAGCACATGGAAAGCGAGTGATCATTTATTGATGGCACCAAATCGGCAGCAGAGGATTATTTTATCTCTTTAACATTCAATCGATGGTATTTATTGAGCATTTACTGTGTCCAGGACATTGCTGCAGGAAGGAGTACCTGAAGCACTGATATTTGCTATCACGATCCCGGGCCATTTTTCTCAATCGAACGGCCAGGATTCAGGGAATCGTTTTAGACCCATATCTCTGGGGGTTTCGTTAGTGGTGTCTTCGCGCTCTTAATGGCTGCCAGCAGGATGAAGATATTTCACTGGCCAGTCCCTTCAACATTTAATAATGAAAATGACTGCGATGTGGCAATCAGGTGTGTGGAGTAGAGCAAGGAAGCTATTTCCCGAGACAATCACAGCTGAAGGGGTGGACATTTCACATGAATGGTGATGAAGATGTGTGTTTCGATTCGTGGTCATCCCCATCATGGCCACAACTGCCCCTCTGTCGTGATTCCAATCCCCACCTCTCTCTGCCTTAGTCCTTGAAGTAAACTTCAGCTGACAGCAAACTCGGACCATTCTGGGTCTCCTCACAGATGGTCAGTTCTGCTGTAGCAAAAAAAAAAATGGGAGAGGAGGAAATTAGTGCTATTATTGGCTGAGAATCCAACTATTGATTCAACACGCGCAACAGAAGAGACTATCAAAACTTATTCCTGGGCTCGATCTGGAGACTGCAGAATAGATGAATGATGGCATAGCTATAGGTGGGATTCTATAGACAAGGAGTAAGAGAAAGAAACAGAGATTATAGTTTTAAAAATTAACTAGTGAAAGGAATGTTAACCTCCAACTGGGGAAGTAATTGTATTATAATGGTGATGGAAAAAACTATCAACTAAAGAAATGAACCTGAACAGAAATGCTTCCAAAAGCCAAGCAATCTTGGTTACCTTTCAGTTTGTTGAATTTCTCTGGGCTTTTTCTGCAGGAAGTAAATGATCTAGTTCTGGCCTAGTCTCCTCCGCTAGATCTTTTGTTAAGCACTTACTCTGTGCCAGGCATTGTACTGTGTGCTGGGGTAGTTATAAGCTAATTAGGTTGGACACAGTATCTGTCATGGGGCTCATAATCAAGCCCCATTTTACAGATGAGGTGACTGAGGCACAGAAAAGTGAAGTGATGTGCCCAAGATCACATGGCCCAAGGACAAGATATTTTGTTAATATGTTTGGTTTTGTTCTCTGTCTCCTCCTTCTAGACTGTGAGCCCACTGTTGGGTAGGGACTGTCTCTATATGTTGCCAACTTGTACTTCCCAAGGGCTTAGTACAGTGCTCTGCACACAGTAAGCCCTCAATAAATACGATTAATTGATTGATTGATTGATTAGAACGTAGGTCTTCTGATTCCCAGGTCCATGCTCTATCCACTAGGGTATGTGGCTTACTTTAGGTTTATTGAGCATTTACCTTGTGCAGAGGACAGTGCTAAGAGCTTGGGAGAGTACAGTACAACAGCACTGGTATCACACGTTCCCTTCCGATGAAAAACAACGTGGTCTAGTGGAAAGAGCTCTGCCCTGGGAGTCAGAGAAACTGGGTTCTAATCCCCGCTCTTCCAGTTGTTCTGCCAAATGCTTGCTGTGTGACCTTGGACAAGTCACTTCACTTCTCTGTTCCTCAGTTTCCTCAGCTGTAAAATGGGGATTGAATACCTGTTCTCTCTCCTACTTAGACTGTGAGCCCGATGTGGGACAGGGACTGTGTTTGACCTAATCAATACTTGTACCTACCCCAGAGCTTAGAAAAGTGTTTAATACATAGTAAGTGCTTAACAAATACCCTTTTAAAAAAAGAGCTTATAGTCTAGAGGAGGAGATAAACATTAAAATAAATAACTGATATATATATATATGCATATACATATATACATACTTACATATATATATGTAAGTACTGTGGGGTAAGGGAGAGGTGAATAAAGGGTACAAATTCAAGTGCAAGGGCAATGAAATCACTCAGTTGTATTGAGCATTTACTGTGTGCAGATCACTGTACTAAGCACTTGGGAAAGTATGATATAACAGAGTTGGTAGACACATTCCCTGCCCACAAGGACCTTACAGTCTAGAGAGGGAGACAGACATTTATAATAAAAAATAAATTACAAATATGTACATTACTGCTTTGGGGCTGAGGGAGGGGTGAATAAAGGGAGCAAATCAGGGCGATGCAGAAGGGAGTGGGAGGAGAGAAAATGAGGGCTTAGTCATGGAAGGCCTCTGGGAGGAGGTGTGCCTTCAGTAAGACTTTGAAAGTGGGGAGAGTAATTGTCTGTTGGATATGAAGAGGGAGGGGATTCCACCCCAGAGGCGGGATGTGGGCAAGAAGTTGGTGGTGAGATAGATGAGATTGAGGTACAGTGAGTAGATTGGAATTAGAGGAGCAAAGTGTGCGAGCTGGGTTGTAATAGGAGACCAGTGAAGTAAGGTAGGAGGGGGCGTGGTGATGGACTGTTTTAAAGCTGATGGTAAGAACTTCTGTTTGATGTGGCGGTGGATGGGTAGAAGGGAGAAGGCATAGGTGCAGTGAGAGCTTTGTCAGGGAAGGCATCTTGAAGGAGATGTGGTGGCCCAGCTGGGATATGATCATGATGATGATGATGAGTAGGAGATGATTTCTGCAGATTTCAGCCCCATGGTCCATTCACCATTAAAAAGCTTCCCCAATATCACTAAACTTTAACCCATTTTCTGAAACTGCCTGGAAGCTCATCCTGGCCAGCCCTCTTCTCCACAGGGTGAGCAACATATTGAGAGTAGAAATGGTGGGAGGCAGGGTCAGGAGGCGGTGAAGACCCTCAAGCTCCCAGAGCAGTACAGCCTCAGGGGGTTAGAGGATGGGGCCAAAATGAGGCCTTCTGCCCACACTTCACCCTGGTAGAATTGGATGGAACTCAGTGTTGAGTCCCAACTCAGCACTATTGAAACATTCAGTTTTTCCATTTAATTAAGAGTTCTTTGAACTCTAGGAGAATCTTGCAATAGTCTCATCCCTCCCCTTTCACCTCTCTCCCTTTCCTGCCCCACCAGAATTCCTTACACCTTCTACCCTTCCTGGAAACAATACAGAAATATCCAGAAAGATGTCCTCTCTCAATTGTTTTAGAATTGCATGTTGGGGCATTTCCCTGTAGACCTGGTGGAACCTGGGTAAATATCCATTGCATCCATCCCCCGGCATGTGACTTTGAGATTAATAATAATGATAATATTAATAATAATAATGCACCAACTGGGATGAGACTGTAATCCCATTGTGGGCAGGGAATGTGACTGTTTATTGCTGTATTGTATTCTCCCAAGCAATAAGTACAGAGCTCTGCACACAGTAAGCACTCAATAAATTTGATTGAATGAATGAATGAATATTACCCCACCCTCACCTGGTTCTGGAAGCGCTAGCTAAACAACCATCTGATGAATTTGATCAGTATTCCAGCCAAACTGGATAATCCAATCCCCCCAGTTCCCTCCCTAGCAAAACTCTATGAAACCAACTCTCTTTTCTTCCATAAGATAATTTTTGAAATCTGAATTATCTGGGTTATTTTATCTGCCTCACCTTTCTCCTTCAATTCACCCTTGGAAAGAACCACCTTAGTGAAGCAAAGCAAATTGAATCACATACAATGAATTTGTTCATGTGTTTTCCTAGTGAGATATCTTGGTTAGAAACTTTTCAGAAATTCTGCTTCTGACCTACATTATTTCCCACAACTTAGCCCTTCAGTGAGTGAAATAAGATTGGAAAATGAAAAGGTAAATATTTCCCCACAATGAAATATGCTCCATTTTTTTTCCATCAGGTAGAACATATTCAAAAGCATTATAGCAAAGTGCTATAATGATCAGATCACTGAATTATTTGAATTATTACAATTAAAGAAGCATCTGAAATGCTGCATGTTTTCAAAGGAAAAGAATAAATTAATTTATTTGATATGTTAAAATTTTAAGAGAACCTTGTTTTTCCATTTTAAAATATTAATTAAGTTTATTTCGGTAAACCCATCTGTTCCTCACATCATAAGTTGCTTTTTGGTTTCTCTTCAGGAGTGGTAGTGCTTTAGTCTTTAGTGTCAAATACATATTTTTCATTCGACATCATCAACAAAATCCAACAACTGATTCATTTAATTAAGAACTAGATAATAATAATTGCATTACTATGTGCCAAGCACTGTTCTAACAGTGCTTAATCAGTTAATCAGGTCAGACACAGTCCTCGTCCCACAGGGGGCTCACAGTTTAAGTAGGGGTCAAACAAGTATGCTGAGTTTCATCTCTCTGAATCTCAACTGCTTGAGTACCCTGCTATGATTATTTATCCCTACTGAATAATCTCTAGAAGCAGCGTGGCCAAGAGTAAAGAGCAATGGGTCTGGGAGTGAAGAGACCAGGGTTCTAATCCCAGCTCTGGCCTTGCCTGCTGTGTGACCTTGAACAAATTATTTACCCCATTCTGGACCTCAGTTTTCTCATCTGTAAAATGGGGATTAAATACCTGTTCTCCCTCCCCCATAGACTGTTAGGTCTGTATGGGACAGGGACCGGGTATAATCTGATTACTTTGTATCTTTCCCAGAACTTAGAACAGTGCTTGGCACATAGTAAGCACTTAACAAATGCCACAATTATTATTAATAGTAATATTAGTACTATTAGTACTATTGTGTAATCTCCAGTGCTAATCTCCTCACTCTTCCCCAGGGCCTTCTGGACTCTGTAACAGGCCCGGGGCTATGAGAAATCAGAGGTAACCAGGATTCCCCTGCTCGGTTTGATCTGATTTTCCTTAAAATCACCTACCTGTGTGTTTATATAGTAAGTGTTTTTTCTTGCCTCCCCCACCCGCCCCATCCCACAAGCCAGCTTTCCTCCACACCCCTGAGGACCTTCCATCCCATCCACCATGCTGCTCTTTTATGTTGTTTTAGTGTTTCATTGTTTTTTCACTCCCGATGATGGTATTTGCTCAGGGCTTACTACGTGCCAAGCACTTTTCTAAGCATTGGGGGTTGATACAAGGTTATCAGGTTAGATGCAGTCTTCATGACGTTTCTGGCTCCTGTCCTTTCCCCCACCTGTATTCACAGATCCTGAGCACCTCCACCCTGACATACTCTTTCCCAGCACTCACTACAGTGTTCTGCACACAGTAAGCGCTTAATAAATACTATTCCTACTACTACTATTACAACCAACAACTACTACCCAACAAAGGTAAATACTACAACACGTTCCCATCTAGCCAACAGAAGTGTTTCTTTGTTCTGAAACAGAAATTCTTAGTGATTTCTGAGGAATGTAACAGATGGAAGAGGAATTTGTGCTTATTTCTGGGACTTAGCTCCCCTTCACCCTGACTGGTTTCTATAAGATGTATCTACCACCTCACCAATCAACCAATTCATCAATCAGTGGTATTGATTGAGTGATTACTGTGTGCAGAGCAGTCGACTAAGCGCTTGGGAGAGTACAATACAACAGAGCTGGCAGATTCACGTTCCCTGTCCACAACAAGCTTTCAGTTCTAGGTGTTTATAGATGAAGTTTTCATAGCGGCCACTATTTGGCTTCAATCTGAGCTCTAGTCCTTATTTCCAATCTATCTATATAGTCCATCCTGAGTCCCACAACACACACGCATGCACGCACACACACACACACACATATGCTAACACACACACACACACGCTCACACAAACACACAATTTCATTGATGGACAAAGTTGTGAGTGTAATAAAGGAGTTAGTGCTGGGTTAGGATTCATGGAAGCTCTCTTTATGATCGATAACTTTTTAAAAATCCATAGAGATTAGACCTACTACAATTTCCCAGATTTTTTGGAGAACATTTTTAAAAACAAGATAAGGAAGAATCTAAAGTATTGGAATTGAACATTTTTCCATAGTAAGCATCTGACAATTCAAATGTAGAGCATTGCTTTGCTTTCATTGATATTTAAAACCACTTAGAAATTCAGTCCTTACAAATTATCTATAAATACATTAAACTATCAAAAAGCCTGTGGTATTAATTGTTGACGGGGGAATTCTTGGGGCAAACAAATTATTCCAACATAATAATGTGTGTCCTTGTTTGCCGCATTTCCACAGGAGGTACAACAATAAATTTCACACCATAAAGTCACCAAATTTATTTATCTTCTGGAATGAGAAATTACTTTGTTCCCTGATTTGCAACAAGCCAAAATGAATTTGCGATTAGAAACCCCCACCAAAACCTACTCCAAATTATGTTTCCAAGGAGCATCTCTCTGGTCTCTTAGTCTCTGAATTATTCGATGAATATTTGCTGGTGCAGGCATGGAAGCAGCAATATATGGAGATGTATGTATGTTTGAATGAGAACAGTTGCTCTCATCACTGATGTAACAATGTTCTTGGAAGCAAAATTTAATATTATAATCCATCAGTTTGCATTGTGACTAGAGTTTTTGCAACAAAATTAAAGCCTCAAAGACATTAAACATGTTTGGTTTGGTGGTCTGGAAAAATATGTTCGTTTCTCTTCATTAGACTTAAACTAATGACACCCTTAGGAATCATCAGAGATAATTGCAAAAGGAGATGGCAGGAGTCCCCCAGAAACACTTCATTAAAGTCCATACAGCATCCAGCACATGGCAAGGTTTGATAATGATGATGACGATGATGATGGTGGTGGCAGTGGTGTTTGTTAAGTGCTTGCTATGTTTAAGCACTGTGCTAACTGCTGGGATAGATACAAGTTAATCAGGTTGGACACATTCCCCATCCCACATGGGGCTCACAGTCTAGGTAGGAGGGAGAACATGGATTGAATCCCCATTTTACCGATGAGGAAACTGAGGCACAGAGAAATGATGTCACACAGCAAGAAGTTGGCAGAGATGGGCTTAGAAGCCGGGTACTCTGATTCCCAGGCTGAAGCTGTTTCCATTAGGCCATGCATGCCTCTTGGTTATAGGACCACTGCTCAGATTAGATTGAATGTGTGCTGTTTGTGGAGGGATTTTTAGAGCTTGCCCTAACACGATTTTGGAGGAAAATAGACTCAGGGCCTAGAATGGAGAATGTCTTGGATAAACTGGTCATTCTACCTTGCAGTGACCTCCAGCTGCTCCTGCTCTTGCTAAATACTTGGTTGCCCATTATGTGCTCAATGACTTATTTTGACTATTTTCCCTGTAAATATTTTTTATGTTTGCCTCTCCCGCTTAGTGTGTAAACATCTTGTGGGCAGGAAATGTGTCACTCTGTTATTCTGGACTTCCTAAGCACTAGAAGAGTGGACTGCACCCATCAATCAATGGTATTTATTGAGCACTTACTGTTTGCAGAACCCTTTACTAAGCGCTCGGCAGAGGACAATGCAAGAGTTGGTAGATCTGCTCCCTGCCACATGGTGCTTGCAGTCTAGAGGAGGAGATGTGCATTAAAACAAATTACGGCTATGTACGTAAGTGCTGTGGGGCTGAGGGTGGGGTGAATATCGAGTGCTTAAAGGGTACATATCCAAGCACAAGGAAAACGTAGAAGGGAGAGGGATTGAGGAAATGAGGGCTTCGTTGGGGAAGCCTTCTTGGAGGAGATGTGATTTTAATAAGACTTTGAAGGTAGGGAGAAGCGGTGGTCTGTCCTGTAGGAAGGCGGATGGTGTTCCAGGCCAGAGGGAGGACATGGAAAAGGGTTTGGTGGTGAGGCAGACAAGATTGAGGTACAATGAGTCGGTTGGAATTAGAGGAGCCAAGTGTGCCAGCTGGGTTGTAGTGGGAAATCAGAGAATCAATCAATCAAGCGGAGGGTGCGGGGTGGGCTGTAGAAGGAGAGAAGGGAGGTGAGGTAGGAGGGGGCGAGGTGATGGAGAGCCTTGAAGCCCAGGGAGAGGAGTTTCTGCCTGATGCATAGGTTGATTGGTAGCCACTGGAGATTTTTGAGGAGGGGAGTAACATGCCCAGAGTGTTTCTGGACAAAGACAATCCGTACAGTGGCGTGAAGTATGGATTGAAGTGGGGAGAGACAAGAGGATGGGAGATCAGAGAGGAGGCTGATACAGTAGTCCAGATGGGATAGGATGAGAGCTTGAATGAGCAGGGTAGCGGTTTGGATGGAGAGGAAAGGGCGGATCTTGGCAATGTTGCAAAGCTGAGACCAGCAGGTTTTGGTGACGGCTTGGATGTGAGGGGTGAACGAGAGAGCGGAGTCGAGGATGACACCAAGGTTGTGGGCTTGTGGGATGGGAAGGATGGTAGTGCCATCAACAGTGATGGGAAAGTCAGGGAGAGGGCAGGGTTTGGGAGGGAAGATAAGGAGTTCAGTCTTGGACATGTTGAGTTTTAGGTGGTGGGCAGACATCCAGATGGAGATGTCCTGAAGGCAGGAGGCAGGAGGAGATGCGAGCCTGGAGAGAGGGGGAGAGAGCAGGGGCAGAGATGTAGATGTAGAGATGTAGAGAAGTAGGGTAGCACTGGGGGCAAGGTGATTGAGTGCTTTAATGCCCACGGTAAGGCGTTTCTGTTTGATGTGGAGGTGGATGGGCAAACACTAGAGGTTCTTGAGGAGTGGGGAAACTTGGACTGAATTCTTTTAAGTAAAACGATCCAGGTAGCAGAGTGAACTATGGACTGGAGTGGGGAGAGACAGGAGGCAGGGATAGTCAATAATTACTACTACTGCCTCCACTCTTACTCCTACTCCTACTACTACTCTGGAAAGCACTTGTATATATTTGTAAATATTTATTACTCCATTTTATTAATGATGTGTACATAGCTATAATTCTATTTATTCTGATGGTATTGATACCTGTCTACTTGGTTTTTTTTGTTGGGTAGGGACTGTATATGTTGCCAACTTGTACTTCCCAAGCGCTTAGTACAGTGCTCTGCACACAGTAAGCGCTCAATAAATATGATTGAATGAATGAATGGAAAGCACTCATGTGGAGGGTCAAGCTGATATGACACCAGCTAAGAGGACATCATGAAACCTGAAGAGAAAAAAAAAAACAACCTGAGGCTGAAGGGCACAGAGCTTCTTGGTTCACATGTGGCTGTGTAGCATGGAGATTCTGCATCTATGACTAACAGAAAAATGATGTAACATGATATATCTTGGGAAACTTCACATTAAAGGAAAATTCGCACTGTCGGACTCACCCCGTGAGCAATTGTTTCTTCCATAATGCGACAGTATTTTATTGCTCTGGTAGTATATTACAGGGAAACCTCCATGGCATTGCCCTACACAGTAAGTGCTCAGTAAATACTAGTGATTGAGCATTTGAACACTTGTCTTTTTGACCCTTTGAGTACTTCACCTATTAGAGGGATGGTGGGGTCTACTGGATATTTGTTCTCTTCGATGTATTTGGTTTTAATTTGAAATCTGGTAGCATGCAGAGGTGACCACACTCATCTGGATTCTAAGAAATGTGGGGGTTTGGGGGTTTTCTGTGTTTGCTCAGCAGCATCTTCCAATTGTCTTTTTCATGACCAGCACTTTACTCTGTCACCCAAGAGTCACATTGCTGGCTTCAATAACCATGGACATCTTTAAAAGGACAGAGATGAAGGGTTTTCTACATCTGGAGATCGTAAATATGAATATTGCCCACTGGGAAAGGTGTTGTTCTTAGAAATCAGAGCCCCTGTTGCCAAGGTAGCAGAAGATCCAACTGCAGATAGAATTCCATGACATCTTTTTAGCCCCAGAGATCTTCCTGGCTTTAAATAAGACAGATGTTCCCCAAAGTACAGTGGCTTCCTTATGAAAGGGAAATATCCTAGGGTCATCACCTCTCTTCACTATTTCCTGTGATTTTCAATAATTGAAACTCAAGTTTTAAGTGCTTTTTGGTTGAGGGCATATGGCACAGCCCGATTTTCAGTGAGTTATTGAGTTTCAGTCACAATTGCTTCCATTATTCATACCTTCTTGAATTCCTTAACAAAGAGAGACAGAACTCTAACCAGAACAAGCAGCAAGTCGATTCTAGGGGAGCTGGCGCATTGTGATCCCTCGTGGTTTGGGGATTTTTTCTTCTGTTCTCATTTTTTCAATTGAAAGATGATGTTTGTGTTTTTAATCTTTTTTCCTTCCAGAGTGCTAGGAACACGATCCTGATTTTGAGCTGTCATAAGCGGTCCTTTTTAAAAATCATAGTGAGATTCTGTCCTTTCATCTCCCAAGGTGAAATGTGAGCTTCCTAAATACACATCCATTGGGAGTCGATTTGCCAGGCAATTGGTGGGTCCCCATTTCCCTGCCACCACCAATTTGATAACCCAGTGGGGGCAACTGGGAAGAGGAGAATGAGAAATGGCCCAGGAAGGCCAGGTTTCCGTGCTTGTCTCTGGGTTCATGACTCTATGGAGAGTGTGCTATGAGCCAGTAGAGAAATTTCCGAGAGAATAATGTACATTCAGAAATGTCCTATGTTCCTGTTACTTCAGTCCCACAGCAGATATTTATGCTTTTTATGCTTTTTTTACACATTTCTTATTGAATGACTAGCAGCATACTTACAAGAATTGCTACTCCAGTCATGAGGCCTGATTCCAAAGAGCAAGGCAATCCACTGCATACTTTCCTTAGACGCTGGGTATGAGGCAGAAGCTTTAGCTATTTAGGGCAAACCTTGTTCTTTTTCCTAGGACTCAGTAGCATGCTCTGAACACTGTAGGCACTCGAGACAGTGCTAACTAAGCACAAAACAGACATTCAGTACAGTGCTCTGCACCTAGTAGGTGCAGTGCTCTGCACATAACAAGCACCCAGTAGAGTGCATTGAACTTAATAGGTGCTCTACCCACATTAGGTGTTCAGTAGAGTGGCCCATATGTAGGTGCTCTGCTCACAGTAGGTGCTCAGTACAGTGCTCCATACATACGTGCTCTGCCACAGTAAGTGCTCAATAGAATTCTCTGTTCATAGTAGATGCTCTGCCCACAGTAGGTGCTCAGTACACTGCTCCACACATAGAAGGCACTTAGTAGAGTGCTCTGCACATGGTAAATAATCAGTACAGTGCTCCACATAAAGTGCTCTGCCCACAGTCGGTGCTATTGAATGAATGAATGAATAAATAAATCAATCAATCAATCTGAAAGAAAGAACAATTTTTTTCACAACACAGTGTAGCAGAACGGCCAAGCCAGGGTCGGCATGGTAGACAGGACAAATGTCAAAACATCCCCAATGTCAAATGAGGCCATGCCACCACCACACCCACCTGTCAGACCCCTCCCATGGCCACATATCATGATACTTTAACTTTTGGGTGTGCTAGGCTCATGTGCCAAAATGGGTGAACACTCTGCCCACACCCCATGAATGGCCATCTGTTGAGATGGGCCACACTCCTTGTTACCCCCATGTCAAACTAGACCACAACCCCATCATGGCTGCCTGCCAAAATAGGCCACTCTGGCCCACTGAAATGAACCATGCCCCTTCTATGTCCACTGGCCCCCTATCTTACCTCACTGATTTCCTACTACAACCCAGCATGCTCGCTTTGCACCTCCATCTCGTCTATCTCACCACCAACCTCTTGCCCACCTCCTGCCTCTGGACTGGAACTCCCTCCCCCTTCATATCTGACAGACCATCACTTGCCCCTCCTTCAAAGCCTTATTAAAATCCCATCTCCTCCAAGAGGACTTCCCCGACCAAGCCCTCATTTCCCCTACTCCCTCTTCCTTTTGCATTGCCTATGCACTTGGATCTTTCCCCTTTAAGCACTTGAGCCCGTTGTTGGGTAGGGACCGTCTCTATATGTTGTCGACTTGTACTTCCCAAATGCCTAGTATAGTGCTCTGCACACAGTAAGTGCTCAATAAATACGATTGAATGAATACCACCCTCAGTCCCACAGCACTATGCACATATCCATCATTTCTTTATAAAGCCCATCTCCCCCTCTAGTCTGTAATCCTGGTAGGGAGGGAATGTGTCTATCAACTCTGTTGTATGCTTCCAAGCACTTAGTACTGTGCTCTGCACACAGTAAGTGACCAATAAACACCAACGATTGACTGACGTCACATGAGATGGTCATGTACATGCAGTGGGTGCCAGTCAAGAAGCTTGTATACAGTTCTTTGCATACTGGATTCTAGCACAGGTTTAATTTTCACTCTAATTTTCAAGGGTTCACAGTGAGGAATGACTTAACATTGAGATTGTGTTTCATGTTCCCTCTACCAGTGATCTCATGCTGATAATAATCAATGTTAGCAATTACTGGAATTTAATCGTAGGCCTGCTAGGAAGAACCCCTGGACTGTTGTTTCTGACACAGTCCTTGGCTGTACCTGCATGGAGTAGGCATAATTTGGAATGGAATATTTAAGCTCCTTGTGGACAGGAAATATGCCTACTAAATCTGTAATATCGGACTCTCCCAAATGCTTAATACAGTGCTCTTCACACAGTACGCACTCACTAAATACCACTGATTGACTGATTGATAAATTCAGGTTTTGGCCTGAATCTGCCCAAGGCTCATCAGATGTGAACTGCTCACAAAATGCTCATAGAGTTTATTTATAATAATAATGATAATAATGGTATTTCTTAAGCATTTACTATATGCAGGCACTGTACTAAGTGCTGGAGGAAGAATGCAAACAAATTGGTTTGGACATAGTTCCTGTCCCACATGGGGCTCACAGTTCAATCTCCATTTTACAGATGAGGTAACTGAGGCACAGAAAAGTGAAGTGACTTGCCCAAGGTTACACAGTAGACTTACCCCACCTGCCCTACCCCAAACCTGACTCTGAAACTGTGACTCTGCTCATGCCACTATGATTTTAAGTGTAGGATAATTGCTAGCGATTAAGCACCAGTGAAACTAGAGTTGGAAAGGAATTAATACTTATTCCAAGATAGTTTTCAAGTTGCTCAGGGTGGAATCTTTATACGTCTTAGTACATCCAGACCTTAGAGTTAGATATCTAGCAGTTGATTAAAAATTTCCCAGCGGGTACTTAAAAATTCAGGGGTTCTTACCTTGGACCAAAATGGGTGAATAAACTGAAGGAACTGGGAATAAAAAGATTACTGAAATGTGCTACTGTGCTCAAAGATGTAGGTAGGGGCAATCTGAGAGAATATTCAAGCCAAGCCTTTCAAGATGGGAAAATGTCTCCTAAATATAATGCGATGTTATCATCCCCCATGCTTCAGGATGATATGATCTGCCTTCTCTGAAATAAAATAATTATCTCAGAGGCTTAATCTTTCCTCCTTCATGTCCTCCTTCCTCGTCTGTCCCTTGTCTTTGATGTTCAGCTGTGTTGCCTCCCAGAAAATGCCTCGTGTCTGAAATTTGGGTTCGGATCCAGTACCACAGTAGGAAATCAATAGGTTTGAAATCTGAAAACCCACACATTTGCGTTGGATAAATGTGCCCCTACCTAGTTTTCCATGCTACTCCCTTACCTATGAAAAGCCTCCCAGTATTCAAATCTTTATTTAGCCACCGCACTCGACAAAAGGGACAGCTGGAGATTCTATTAAAAATGCATCGCTACTCTGAGGTTTCTGCTCTTCCTCTCCCATAATAAGCCTAGAACTGCAGTGGGGGAACGTTCACTGCCGCTCCTTTTAGAGATTTTATGGCCACACGAGCTAATGGAAAATGCATTCTGTGGCGGGCAGGTGAACGTGCTTAGAGCGAACTCAAATGGACCGAAACTTCACGGATGGTCAAGTGTTTTTCATTTTATCGAGCTGAATTGTCCCCCATGTGTCAGGAAAGGCAGGGGGATCCATGTAATCCTTGGAGATTTCTAAGGCAGCCAAAAGCCTCCCCACCCCCACCATCCATCTCCAGTGAAAATTCGCACCATTTCAGAGAGGAAAGTAGCAGGATGACTGCAGCAGCAACCACAGTACTAGTCATTGCGATGCATGCTAAGAGCTATTGTGTGCCAAGCACTGTACTAGATACAGTGTAAACAGGGTGGCCACAGTCCCTGTCCCACATGGGGCTTGCCAGTCTATGGGGGAGGGAGGACAGGGATCTAATCCCCATTGTTTGGATGAGGAACTGAGGTACAGAGAAGCGAAGTGACTTGCCCCATTGTAAGTTTTGCCAAGTCGAGGATTGTGTCCACTAACTCTACTGCACTCTCCCAAGTGTTCGGTATAGTGCTCTGCATATAGTAGGAGCTCAGTGCATGCTATTGATTGATTTATTGATTAATAACATCTTGAATCAGTGGGGCCTAATGGAAAAGAGCAGGGGCCTGGGAGTCAGGTGACCTGGGTTCTATTCCCAGCTCTGCCATTCGCCTGCTGTGTGACCTTGGGGAAGTCAATTCACTTCTGTGTGCCTCAGTTTCCTCAGTCGATCATATTTTAATCAATTAATCATATTTATTGAGCACTTACTGTGTTCAGAGCACTGTACTCAGCACTTGGGAGAGTACACTATAATAACATAACAGAGCTGGTAGACACAATCCCTGCCCACAATGAGCTTGCAGTCTGTAAAATGGGGATTCCATGCCTGTTCTCCCTCTTACTTAGGTTATGAGTCCTATATGGGTCAGGGACTGTGTCTGACCTGATTATTTTTAACTTATCAGGTGCTTAGTACAGTGTTAGGTACACAATAAGCACTTCACAAGATATAACAATTATGATTTATTTATTTGTAGAGGACATTTATTTTTCTGACATGCTTTTATACCTATCAATCTGTTACCAAATCCTGTCAGTTCTACCTTCACAGCATCACTAAAATCCACCCTTTCCTCTCCATCCAAGTTGTTACTACACTGATCCAAGCACTTATATCCTGCCTTGCCTCTTGCATCTGCCTCCTCGCTGACCTCCCTGCCTCCTGTCTCTCCCCACTCCAGTCCATACTTAAACTCTGCTCCCCAGATCATTTTCCTTAAAAACTGTTCAGTCCACATCTTCCCACTCCTCGAGAAACTCCAGGGGTTACCCACACACCACCACATCAAACAGAAACTCCTTTCCATTAGTTTTAAAGCACTCAATCACCTTGCCCCCTCCTATCTTACCTTGCTGATTTCCTATTACAAGCCTTCCTGCACAAAGAGCTCCTCTACCTCCAACTTACTGTACTTCAGTCTCATCTATCCTGCCACCTACCCTTTGCCCTCAGCCTCTCTCTGCCCTGCAACTCCCTCCCCCTCCATATCCAGGACATAATAATAATAATAGTATTTATTAAGTGCTTACTATGTGCAAAGCACTGTTCTAAGTGCTGGGGAGGTTACAAGGTGATCAGGTCATCCCACGGGGGGCTCACAGTCTTAATCTCCATTTTACAGATGAGGTAACTGAGGCACAGAGAAGTGAAGTGACTTGCCCAAAGTCACACAGCTGGCAATTGGCAGAGTCGGGATTTGAAATCATGACCTCTGACTCCAAAACCTGTGCTCTTTCCACTGAGCCATGCTGCTTCTCCGTGACTGCAGACATGACAGCTCTCCCAACCTTCGAAAGCCTTATTAAAATAACATCTCTCTTGAAAGGCCTTCCCTCACTAAGCCCTCATTTCCCCTACTCCCTCTCCCTTCTGCATCACCCTTGGACTTGGATTTGTACCCTTTAAGTACTTTATGTTCACCCCACCCTCAGCCCTGCAGCACTTAGCATCACGTAATAATGATGGTATTGTTAAGCGCTTACTATATGCCAGGGACTGTGCTAAGTGCTGAGGCACTGTCCATAAGTTATTTTATTTTAATGTCTGCCTCCCTCTTAGACTGTAAGCTCCTTGAGGGCAAAGAACTGGTCTTCTGACTCTGTTGTATTGTACTCTTCCAAGCGCTTAGTACAGTGCTCTGCCTGCAGCGAGAACTCAATAAACACTCTTGATTGATTGATTGATAGTATTTATTAAGTGCTTACTGTGTGCAGAGCACTGTACTAATCAATCAGTGGTATTTATTGAGCACTTACTATGTGCAGAGCACTGTACTAAGTGCTTGGAAAAATACACCAAGAATTGGCAGACACATTCCCTGCCCATAATGAACTGGCAGTCTAGAGCACTGGGAAAGAATCTACAGGTTGGGGTGAGGGATGTAGTAGAAAGAGCCTGGGTCTGGGAGACCTGGGCTCCAAAACAGTACATCTGGATCTGGGAAAAACCCAGGTGATATTCTCCCCCTCTAGATTCTAAGCTGGTTAGGGAACATGTCCGCTAATTCTGTTGTATTGTACTCTCCCCAGCGCTTAATACAGTGCTCTGCACATCGAAAGTGCTCAATACATATAATTGATTGGTTGATTGCCATTTGAAGCCTCAATTTCCACGTGATGGGGAGCATCACTGGGGGATTGTTATAAGACAACAATAAAAAGGTTCTCTGACAATGCAATAGGAAGTTCTTCGCAAATGTCAAGTGCATCGGGAAGAGTGAAAAATTCTATTGAAATAGGTCATCCTTCAGAGGTGACTGACTTTGCATTAGCTCCATTTTGGAAAGTCTGGGCATAACACTTTGAGAAAGAATGGCCCGAAAAATCTAGCTTCTGGATCGCAACAGATTTTTGTGATTTCTCTCAGATGGAAAACAAGAGTAACAAGGAGCAGAAAATTACAGCCCGATTGTTGAGTGATGATTTGGATGGCATTGTCGGGCTTGAAAGTGAGAGTTTAAATGTGAGTGTGGAAGGTATAAAATAATTACAAGAGAGAAACCCCAGGTATGCATCTAACTCACAAGGAGAGAAAATGGAATTTTTTTCTCCAACACGGGAGTCTATGAAAAAGAAGATGAATGTGCTAAAATGTTCACACACTTAAAAGTATATAAAATGAGGTAGCAGAAAGAAAAGCGTGTTTCTGGCCTGATGGGCATCAGTGGGACCTCATTATCACAAATAGAGCATCCATGGTGATGGGAGAGGTGTTACCACACATCAGAAAGTTTTTGAAACACCGGTAGAATGTTCTTGCAAAACGAAGGCTGCTGAAATCGTCATTATTATCAAGTGAGATTCACTGAACCACTCCCTCCTGCCCCTTCTTAATGGGCTGGGTAGGAGATACAGCGGTAAGATTTGATCTCTGCATTTAATGACCTGAGATTTGAAAGAGGGGAGTCAAACACTCACAGCTTCATTGTATTAGGTGTGTTATGTTTTTCACCTTTACACATGCACTCCCACCACCTCTCCACCAACTCTGTCCCCTGTAGGATCAGTAGGTGGGTGAAGCAGAGATCGCTAAACATCTAGAACTTTATGGATGTTGTTAGTTTCTTGGGGATGGAGAGGGGGGAACAGAGAGTAGAGCATTTGCTCCTCCCTCTAGTCTGTAAACACATTATGGGCTGCTAATTCTGTGGTATTATGCTCTTCCAAGCACTTAGCACAGTGCTCTGCACATTGATTGATTGATTGGCGGTTTCTGTGATGAGTCCACTTTGGGAAGCAGGATGGCCTAATGGAAAAAGCAGGATCTGGGAGTCAGAGGACCTGGGATTTTTTAACAGATTTATTACTCTATTTTACTTGTACATATTTACTATTCTATTTATTTTGTTAATGATGTGCATATAGCTTTAATTCTATTTGTTCTGACGATTTTGACACCTGTCTACATGTTTTGTTTTGTTGTCTGTCTCCCCCTTCTAGACTGTGAACCCGTTGTTGGGTAGGGACTGTCTCTATATGTTGCCGACTTGTATTTCCCAAGCGCTTAGTACAGTGCTCTGCACACAGTAAGTGCTCAATAAATGAGTGAATGAATGAATGAATGAACTTACTATGTTCAAGGCACTGTACTAAGCGCTGGGCTAATCAGGTTGGGCACAGTCTTAATCCCCATTCTACAGATGAGGAAACTAAGGCCCAGAGAAGTGAAGTGACTTGCTTAAGGTCACATAGCAGACAAGTGGCGAAGCCAAATTCCTGCCCTGACACGTCTCTGCTGTGTGACCTTGGGCAAGTCACTTCACTTCTCTGGGCCTTAGTTTCCTCATCTATAAAATGGGGATGAAATACCTGTTCTCCCTCCTGCTTAGGACAGGGACAATGTATGACCCGATTGTATTGTATCTACTCCAGAGCTTAGTACATCACTTGGCACATAGCAAGCACTTAATGACTATCAGTATTGTTCAAATAAGCTTACTGTGGGCAGTGATCTGTCTTCAATTTATATGTCTTTTCTATATTCCCAAGTACCTACAACTCTTCCACATCTCATTCAACAAAAAGGCACCTTGCACTAACATTATCTAATGCTTTGTAGAGAACAAAGGAAACTCTCAATCAATGGTATTTTTTGATCACTTACTGCGTGCAGAGCACCACACTAAAGTGTGCAGAGCACCACACTAAGTGCTTGGGAGAGTACAGTATAACAGAGTTGTCTAGTCAGTTGTATTTATTGGGCACTTACTGCGTGCAAAGCACTTGGAAGAGTACAATACAACAATAAACAGACTTATTCCCTACACACAATGAGCTTCCAGTCGAGAAGCAGCGTGGCTTAGTGGCAAGAGCACGGGCTTGGGAGTCAGAGGATGTGGGTTCTAATCCGACCTCCACTTGTCCACTGTGTGACCTTGGGAAAGTCACTTAACTTCTCTGAGCCTCAGTTATCTCATCTGGAAAATGGGGATTAAGACTGTCAGCCCCATGTGGGACAACCTGATTACTTTGTATCTACCCCAGTGCTTAGAACAGTGCTTGGCACATAGTAAGCACTTAACAAATACCACAATTATTATCATAATTATTATTGTTACAAGATAATCTGATCCCATATGAGGTTCACAGTGTAAGTAGGAGGGAGAATTGGTACTGAATCCCCATTTTGCAGGTAAGGGAACTGACACAGTGAAGTGAAGTGGCTTGCCCGAGGTCACACAGCAGGCAAGTGGAGGAGCCGGCATTAGAACTCAAGTCTTCTGATTCCCAGGCCCGGGCTCTTTCCACTAGGCCATGCTACTTCCCATCCTAAACTAACTTCCTTCTATTGTTTTGCTGGCACAAACCCATCACTCCCTCTTCTCCACGGTCTCTGCTTCTCCACTTCTCATACCTCCTGATGCCATTTACCTTCTTTTCTCCTGACCACCTTCTCAGGCTGCTCTCCATCAACCACAGCTATTAGCCTAAAAAGTGCCCCAGTCAATCAATTGATCAATCAATAGTATTTATTGAGCAATTGCTGTGTGCAGAGCACTGTACTAAGTACTTGGGAGAGTGCAATAGAACAGGGTTGGTAGATACATTCCTTTCCCACGAGGAGTTTATGGTCTAGAGGGGGAGACAGACATTAATATAAATAAATGATGGATATGGATGTAAGTGCAGTAGGGCTGAGGGACAGGCAAATAAAAGGAACAAATCCAAGTGCAAGGGTGGTGAGGAAGGAAATGGGAGAATAATAATAATATATGGTATTTGTTAAGCACTATGTGTCAAGCACTGTTCTAAGCGCTGAGGCAGATACAAGATAATTGGGTTGGACACGCTCCCTGTCCCACACGGAGCTCATAGCCTTAATCCCCGTTTGACAGATGAGGTAACTGAGGCTCAGAAAGGATAAGTGACTTGCCCAAGGTCACACAGCAGACAAGTGATGGAGCTGGGATTAGATCCCAAGAGGAAATGAGGGCTTAGTCGGGGAAGGCCCCTTGGCTCCTCTTATCTCTCTGGCAGTACATTCTTAGTCTCCTTCTTGGGCTCCTTCTCCCCCTCCCATCCCCTTCCTGTAGGGGTTCCTCAAGGGTCACTTCTTGGTTGCCTTCTGTTCTCCATGTATACTCACTCCCTTGGTGAACTCATTCGCTCCCACTGCTTCAACTATCATCTCTAAGCAGATGACACCCAAATCTACATCTCCTCCCCTGTTCTCTCTCCCTCCCTCCAGGCTCGTATCTCCTCCTGCCTTCAGGATATTTCCACCTGGATGTCCGCCTCCCACCTAAAGCTCAACATGTCCAAGACAGAGCTCCTTATCTTCCCTCCCAAACCCTGTCCTTTGCCTGACTTTCCCGTCACTGTGAACAGCACTACTGTCCTTCCCATCTCACAAGCCCGCAATCTTGGTGTCATCCTTGACTCTGCTCTCTCATTCACCCCACACATCCAATCTGTTACCCAAACCTACTAGTCTCACCTTCATAACATTGCCAAGATCCACCCTTTCTTCTCCATCCAAACCGCTACCTTGTTGGTTCAACCTCTCATCCTATCCTGACTGGATTACTGCATTAGCCTCCTTTCTGATCTACCAACCTATGCTTCAGTCTATTCTTCACTCTGCTGACCGGATTATCTTTGTACAGAAACGCTCTGGGCATGTCACTCCCCTCCTCAAAAATCTCCAGTGGTTGCCTATCAACCTTTGAATGAAGCAAAAACTCCTCACTATAGGCTTCAGAGCCCTCCATCACCTTGCCTCCTCCTACCTCACCTCCCTTCTCTCCTTCTACAGCCCAGCCCACACCCTCTGCTCCTCTGCCGCTAACCTCCTCACTGTGCCTCATTCTTGCCTGTCCCACCATCGACCTCTGGCCCACATCCTACCCCCTAGCCTGGAATGCCCTCCCTCCACACATCCACCAAACTAACTCTCTTCCTCCCTTGAAAGACCTACTGAGAGCTCACCTCCTCCAGGAGGCCTTCCCAGACCGAGCCCCCCTTTTCCTCTGCTCCTTCTCCCCTCCCCATTGCCCCCACTCCCTCCCTCTGCCCTACCCCTTTCCCCTCCCCACAGCACTTGTGTATAGTTGTACATATTTATTACTCTTTTTTATTAATGATGTGTATATATCTATAATTCTATTTATCTATTTTAGTGCTATTGATGTCTATCTACTTATTTTGTTGTCTGTCTCCCCCTTCTAGACTGTGAGCCCGTTGTTGGATAGGGACCGTCTCTATACGTTGCCGATTTGTACTCTCCAATCGCTTAGTACAGTGCTCTGCACACAGTAAGCGCTCAATAAATATGATTGAATGAATGAATGGAGATGGGGGGGGGAGTGTTGGGGAGAGTGTCACGTGATTACCAGGCCCTCGCTGCTGGATGCTGAGTATGATTCAGAGGTGAAGCTAGTGACAATCCTCTAGGACCTTCAATGGTAGTTCCAGGTCTCCCAGTCCCACAGAAGGTTGGAGCTCACCATAGCCCACCAGAACTGCAATTTGGGATTGGGCGTGATGCTCTGGAGCCACCCCACCCTGTCTCTCCATCTCTCAAAAGATATGCTAGGCTTGGGAATTCTGCTTTCTACCCTTGTCTGTCTCTGCATTATTGGCTAGTGTATCCTTCTATCTGCTGTTTCCCCTACCTGCAATTTATTTGAATGTCTGTCTCCCCTTCTAGATAATAGTAATTATAATTGTGGCATTTGTTAAGTGATTAATATGTGCCAAACACTATTCTAAGCATTGGGGTAGATACAAGATAATCGGGTTGGAAACAGTCCCTGTCCCACATAGGGCTCACAGTCTTAATGTGAGCTCATGGTGGGAAGGGAATGTGTCTACCAACTATGTTGTATCAATCAATCAATCATATTTATTGAACGCTTACTGTGTGCAGAGCACTTTAGAACAGTGCTTGGCACATTGTAAGCGCTTAATAAATACCGTTATTGTTATTGTACTCTCCCGAGTGCTTAGAACAGTGCTCTACAGACGGTGAGCACTCAATAAATACCATTGCTTGATCCATTGAGGCAGAATCTGAAAAACTTACAGTCATTCATTCATTCATTCAATCGTATTTATTGAGCGCTTACTGTGTGCAGAGCACAGAGCAGTCAAGCACGATTGACATAAACTATGTGTAAATAGATACAATCATTACCACACTGGGGCAGGGATTCTGTGAGTGAGGATGATCAATCAGTAGCATTTATTGAGTGCTTACTGGGTGTAGAGCACTGTACTAAGAGCTTGGGAGAGGACAATAGAGCAGAGTCAGTAGACACATTCCCTGCTCAAAAGGAGTTGAGTCTAGAGGATGAGTTTACAGTCTAAATTATCCTCAGCAGCCCCACTCCTAGCATGGCGTAGTGGATAGAGCCTGGTCCTGGGAGTCAGAAGGTCACAGGTTCTAATTCCAGCTCTGTCGCTTGTCTGCTGTGTGACCTTGGGCAAGTCCTTTCACTTCTCCGGGCCTCAGTTACCTCATCTGTAAAATGGGGGTTGAGGCTGTGAGTCCATGTGGGACAGGGACTGTATCCCCCCTGACTTGTTTGGACCCACCCCAGTGCTTAGTACAGTGCCAAGCACATAGTAAGTGCTTAACAAATACCTCAATTATTATTAAAGTGGAATTTCCTTTTGGGCAGGGGACAGGGTTTTTTTGTTGTTTTGTACTCTCCCAAGTGCTCAGGACTGCACTGCACCCAAGTGGGTGCTCAATAAATAATAATAATAACTGTGCTATTTGTTAAGCACTTACTATGTGCCAAGCACTGTTCTAAGCACTGGGTTAGATACAGAGTAAACAGGTTGTCCTAGGTGGGGCTCATACATTTAATCCCCATTTTACAAATGAGGTAACTGAGATGCAGAGAAGTTAAGTGACTTGCCCAAGGTCACACCACAGACAAGCGGCAGAGTTGGGATTAGAATTTACCTCTTCTGACTCCCAAGCCCAGGTTTTTTCCACTAAGCCACACTGCTTCTCTAATTGTGGTGCTTGTTAAGAGCTTACTATGTGCTCAGCACTGTACTAAGCACTGGGCCAGATGCAAGATATTCAGGTTGAATACTAAGCACTGAGGCAGATGCAAGATATTCAGGTTGAACACAGGCCCTGTCCCACATGGGGTTCAGAGTCTAAATAAATGCTCAATAAATACTATTGAAATATTATTTATTGCTGCTACTACTACTATTATTACTTGCTACTACTTGCACTTTTATGTAGTGGAATTGACCCTCCTTGTCCTTCTGACTCCCAACATGCAGTAATTCTGACATTTATTGCTTGTGTTTGGGGGATTGACCCTCCTTGTCCTAAAATTGAGAGCTCAATCAATCAATCATATTTATTGAACACTTACTATGTGCAGAGCACTGTACTAAGCATTTGGGAGAGTGGAGAAGCAGCATGGCCACTGGATAGAGCTTGGGCCTGGGAGGCAGAGGACCTGGTTTCTAATCCTGGCTCTGCTGCTTGTCTGCTATGTGTCCTTGGGCAAATCACTTCTTTTCTCTGGGCCTCAGTTACCCCATCTGTAAAATGGGGATTAAGACTGTGAGCCCCATGAGGGACAGGGACTGTGTCCAACCCAATTAGCTTGTATCTACCCCAGTGTTTAGTACAGTGCCTGGCACATAGTAAGCCCTGAACAAATATCATTTTTTTTAACATTATAACAGAGTTGGTATACATATTCTCTGCCCACAACAATCTCCCTAACCCTAACCCTTTAGCCTATTTATGTGTTCAGTGTTTGCTGGTGTCCTCAGACAGCTATATACATCAAAAAGGCATGTGTAAACCACCTTGATTCTCTTCAGTGCACATGGTCATCAGTGTATCACTGGCCCTATAGAGAAAGAACAAGCGAAAAGTCTAAAAGGGAGACAGCCACATCTAATTGCTGGTGCCAATTAGTCATTTTTCAGGTCCCCTTCAAAAGAGCGGTCCTTTACATACATAAATAAACAGGACAATACCCATTCTTCTTCCAAACAATGGCTATTGTACAGCTAAGGTTAACTTCGACCCTTGAGATCATTGAAGTATGTAGGAGTTTTTACAAGCATTGCTGGCATTTGACACCAATGAGATTTCAGAGTCTCTGAAAAAGTTCAGATCATCTTACTGGCAGACCCAAATTTGTCCCAAGAGAAATGGTTTGTCCTGAAGTTTGATGTCTTTGAATAAGCATCTTCCACATTCCAATTCTGTGCCCCTTGGTTACCCAGACTTTGTAGTGTTCCTTGGTGATCCCACCCTGAAGGGTGAAATCCGATATACTGCTGCCTCCAGTCAGACTGGCTATTGTCAATATTCAAATATACCATGGCTAGTGGTTAAAGCACAGGCTTGTGAGTCACAGGGTCATAGGTTCTAATCCTAGCTCCACCCCGTGTCCACTGTGTGGCCTTGGACAAGTCACTTCACTTCTCTGGGCCTCAGTTATCTCACCTGTAAAATGGGGATTGAGGCTGCAAGCCCCATGCAGGACAGGATCTGGGTTCAACCCGATTGGTTGCTTGCCTCCACCCCAGTGCTTAGTACAGTGCCTGGCACATTGTAAGTGCTTAACAAATGCCACAGTTATTATCCCAACCCGGAAGCAAGAGATTGATTTATCAAGGTTATGTAAAGGCTACATATATAGAGGCTTATTAGGGCAGATAGAAAGGTTTTTTGTGGCAATCAAATTTGCAGAAACTAAAGCCTGCCTTCAGGGGGGACTCCTAAACCTCTGTTTTGGACCCAGATTCCTATAAATATGAGTGCTGTTTCCGAGCCCTTGTAATAACTGTGATTTTTTTTTTAATTTTTATGACATTTGTTTAGCACTTGCTATGTGCCAGGCACTGTACTAAGCACTGGGGTACATACAAGATATCAGGTTGGACACCGTCCCTGTCCCTCATGGGGCTCACAATCTTAATCCCCATTTTACAACTGAAGTAACTGAGGCCCAGAGAAGTGAAGTGAGTTGCCCAAGGTCACATAGCAGACAAGTGGCAGAGACAGGATTAGAACCCAGGTCCTCTGATTCCCAGGCACATGCTCTTTCCATCAGGCTATGCTGCTTCTCTGTTTTTTAAGCACGTACTATGTGCCAAACACTTTACTAAGCACTGGGGTAGATACAAGATAATCAGGTCAGGCACAATCCCTGTCCCACTTGGGGCTCACAGTCTAAGGGAGCGGGGAATGACAACAGGTGTTTCATCCCCATTTTACAGATGGAAGTGAAATGATTTGCCCAAGGTCACACAGCAGACTACTGAGAGCTCATCTCCTCCAGAAGGCCTTCCCAGACTGAGCCCCCTTTTCCCTTTCCTCCTCCCCATCCCCCCCACCCTACCTCCTTCCCCTCCACCCTACCTCCTTCCCCTCCCCACAGCACTTGTATATATTTGTACAAATTTATTACTCTATTTATTTTACTTGTACATATTTACTATTCTATTTATTTTGTTAATGATGTGCATATAGCTATAATTCTATTTGTTCTGACAATTTTGACACCTGTCTACATGTTTTGTTTTGTTATCTGTCTCCCCCTTCTAGACTGTGAGCCCGTTGTTGGGTAGGGACCGTCTCTATATGTTGCTGACTTGTATTTCCCAAGTGCTTAGTACAGTGCTCTGCACACAGTAAGCGCCCAATAAATACGATTGAATGAATGAATGAATGAATGAATAGTGGCCAGGCTGGGATTAGAACCCAGGTCCTCTGATTTCTAGGCCAGGGCTCTCTCCGCTAGACTATGCTGCTTCTATGTCTGGAACAGGGCCGCAGGAGTCAAAACAGTGAGAGAAAATTAGAACATTAGACATTAAGGGAACGGGTGTCATATCTGTCTTGGGGGCGGTAAGGGGAGACTGTCTGCCGGTGTAAAGCCAGATGAGTGAGTGGAGGTGATCCATTTTCTAGAGACTCTATGCTCATCTCTGGACTGCAAGCTCATTGTGGGCAGGGAGCATGTCTATCAACTATTTTATTGAGTTCTCCCAAGCGCTTCGCACAATGCTCTGCACACAGTAAGTGCTCAATAAATATGACTGATTATGCATATCCATAATTGTTTAAAATGTCTTTTCCCTCCTCTATTCTGTAAGCTCCTTTTGGGCAGGTAGCATGTCTACCAACTCTGTTATACCGTACTCTCCCAAGCTCTTAGTACAGTGCTTTGCACACAGTAGGTGCTCAATAATTATGATTGATTGACAGGTTGACCATTGGCTCATCCAGAGCCGAGCAATGGCCAAACCGAAGATATTGATTTGCCTTTTCATTTCCACAGACCGTCCTGTATCACACTGGTGAGAAAATCACAATGAAACATATTTCGAAAGGAAACAGAAGGTACTAGAAATCGGCACCACTGGCAAAATCATCAAATAAAGTCCTTTCCAGCCTGGTTTCTGCAGCTCTCCACCCTCTCCAACTCACCAGGAATACACTCTAGACCATTAAGCCTCATTTTCATGCATTTGTAACACCCTGGGGATTAGCCATCGCCAAACGACGATCAGTGAAGCAGAACTGCAGCCCATAGGATTCTGCCTCTTCAGGTATGAGCAGAAAACTCAGTTGATACTCAGGCAGAGAGTAAAGACCGACAGAAAGCTGTTGCCTGTGACTTTAAGGAGCAATATTGCCTTTGCCTTTTAAATGGGGAAGTCTAAAAAAAAAATAGTTTAGCTGAATTTTATAAGACAATCAATAGGCTCCTGTTTAAAACAAAAGGAAATGCTCAAATCAAACTGTGTTGCAGTACTATTGGCATTAGTTATGCTCTAAAACACTGCCACACTGTGGTCATTTTCGGGTATGCCATCTATCTCCAAACGTCTCTGGGTGTTAATCGGAGTACGGTATTAAAATAATAATTATAATTATGGTATTTGTTAAGCGCTTAATTATGTGCCAAGCACTGTACTAAGCGCTGATATATCTTCAGCACTCCTCACTTAAGTCTGATGGTCATCCATGCATTTCTAAGTCTTGCTGCTTTTCTCCTCTAGCAGTTATAGTCACTATTGTGGCTTGCACAAGGAATAGGGGTAAGGTGGAAGAGAACAAGAATATGGGAGTGGGAAATAATAATAATAATTATGGTATTTGTTAAGCCCTTATTATGTGCCAAGCACTGTTCTGAACACTGGGGTAGTTACAAGGTAATCAGTTTGTCCCATGTGGGGCTCACAGTCTTAATCCCCGTTTTCCAGATGAGGTAACTGAGGCATGGAGAAGTTGAGTGACTTGCCCAAGGTCACACAGCAGTCGAGTGGCAGAGCTGGGATTAGAACCCACGTCCTCGGACTCCCAAGCCCATGCTCTATCCACTAGGCCATGCTGCTTCTAAGGAAGGAGGCTCGAGGACAGACAAAGACATTTACACAATGTATTTTTGTGAATAGACTGTAAGCTCCATGTATGCAGGGAACATGTTTACCACTTCTGTTATGTTGTAGTCTACAAAGCACTTAGTACAGTGCTCTGTACACAGTAAGTGCTCCATAAATAGGATTGATTGATTAATTGATTGATTGTAAATGAGGTCCTTAGTAATAATGGCATTTGTTAAGCGCTTCGATTTGCCAGGCATTTTACTAAGCGCTGGATGGATACAAGCAACTTGCTCTACCCACTGGGCCGGGCCACTTCTCATGTGCCGCTTCCCACATCCTGTTCTCTCCGGACTGCCCGGAGCCGGGGAGAGGTGGGACCGTGCCCAGGGGGACCGTAGTCTTTCAGACTGGCATCTGTGCAGTCGATAACCAACACAGAGAAGCGGCGTGGCTCAGTGGGAGGAGCCTGGGCTTTGGAGTCAGAGGTCATGTGTTCAAATCCCGATTCGCAACATGTCTCGGGAGAGGACAATTTGACAGAGGTGGAGTCTTTGCAGCCTGAAGCGTCCAGGAGCCTTCTGAGTCCCTCTTCATGAGCAGCGTGGCTCAGTGGAAAGAGCATGGGCTTTGGAGTCAGAAGTCTATTATTATTATTATTATTATTACTCTATTTATTTATTTTATTTGTACATATTTATTTTATTTTGTTAATGTGTTTTGTTTTGTTCTCTGTCTCTCCCTTCTAAACTGTGAGCCCATTGTTGGGGTAGGGACCGTCTCTATATGTTGCCAACTTGTACTTCCCAAGCGCTTAGTCCAGTGCTCTGCACACAGTAAGCGCTCAATAAATATGATTGAATGAATGAATGAAGGTCACACAGCAGACAAGGGGAGGAGTAAGAATTAGAACCCATGACCTTCTGACTCCCAGGCCTGTGCTCTATCCACTACACCATGCTGCTTCTAAATATCCAGATGCTTCTGTGCAACTTGTCCATGCAAGATGCTTCGATCAATCAGTGTGTATCTACTGAGTGCTTACTGTGTGCAGAGCACTGTATTGAGCACTCGGGAGAGGACAACGAGACAGAGTTGGGAGACACATTCCCTGCCTGGAAGAAATTAGCAGCATAGGCAGATCAGAGTCAGAAAACAGCAGAAGCATCAGAGCAGGGCAGGTGCAGGCAAGGTGACTTCCATTTATAATAATAATAATAACATTTGTTAAGCACTTACTATGTGCCAAGCATTGTTCTAAGCGCTAAGGTATATACAAGGTAATCAAGTTGTCCCACGTGGGACTCCCAGTCTTAATCCCCATTTTATAGATGAGGGAACTGAGGCCTGGAGAAGTTAAGTGACTTGTCCAAGGTCACACAGCAGACAAATGGCAGAGCCGGGATTAGAACGCATGGCCTCTGACTCCCAAGCCCATGCTTTTTCCACTACACCACACTTTTTATAGTATTCAAAACACCGAGATAGGTCTTCACAACATTTGCCCAATAGAAGATATCTGTTTCTCTTCGCTGGCGAACCCGGCTTCCTTCACTCATTCACACGAGCAACCCTGGATCCGGAGTTTTAATGAAGTCAGCCTGTTCTAATATGAATGGGTTTGAAACCTCTGTTGTGGCAATAAAGAAGCATTGCTATTACCAAATTAACAGTGCTTATTAGGAGAGCGGTGACTTCAGAAGTCCTTTGAACATCCAGCCATATGGGCCCATCAAGCGTAGATCAAACAGCTCTGACAGTAATTAAGATAATAGCGCTCCCCTGCTTTTCACCATTTTCGGCCTCTGCCATCCCATACCACATGCTTCCAATTTGCTGATGCTTTCAGAGAACATGCCCTGGAACGGATTTGCATTATTTTGCATGATTAAGGCCATCACACACCGAGTCTTTCACCTCCCCCACCCCTGTTTCGCTCCCATCTGCCACCCCCACCATGCTACCAGGGAGACTCCATGGGTCAGAGTATTGAGATCTGTGGTCTTTCTCCTGCCAGATGGCCAGGCGGCTGCCATCTCATCATGGCAACTTTTCCCTTTGATATACCTTTCATTCTGAAGAGTTAGTTAAATAGGTAACTACAGCATGTAGCATTTCCTCATTACATCAACAGACAAGGTCACTTGATGTTAATTGGAGAAGCCACTAGTTCACACACATGTTAACTGTGTGAAAATATATGCTCTGGATTTGTGCACTGACCTTTCCATATCATTCAAAATGAACGCCCTCAGCTCCTCTTACCGCATCAGTTGCTGAGGACACTTTGCTGGGGAAAAGGATCAAATGAACCCTCGCCTATAAGGTAGTGTTTTTGGTAAATAAGTGAGTAGTCTCCATGCCCGCTCCGTGGATGATAAGCACCTGGTTACACGATTTGAGTATAAGAGGGGAAACAGCCTGAGGGCTAATGGTAAGCAAACTAGTGCAGGGTGGAGACAAAATAACTTCTGGATGGGAGCCAAACCTTCCCCACCTTGACCAGAAGCTACACCGTTGCACTTGTTAGCCACAGTGGCCAATGCTATTTTCGTTTCTCCCTCTTGGTGAGGTGATCTTCTTGCAATCCCTGCTCTAAGACATACGCCCCATTTCTAATTGTTGTCTGGGTCTGAGCTACGTAGTCTGAAGGTGTATTTCATCATGTCCACTGAAAGACACAGAAAAGCAACATGGCCTGGTTGAGATAGTGTGGGCCTGAGAATCCCGGGTTCTAATCCCAGCTCCACCCCTTGTCTGCTGTGTGACATTGGGCAAACCACTTCACTTCTCTGGGCCTCTATTACCTCATCAGGAAAATGGGGATTGGGACTGTGAGCCCCTTGTGGGGCAGGGACTGTATCCAACCCGGTTTGCTTGTATCCACCCCAGCGCTTAGCTCAGTGCCTGTCACATAGTAAGCACTTAACAAATACCATTATTATTATTATAATGAAAAGTGCTTTTAGTGGTGTGGTGTGACTGACTGAATCCTAGGACCTTGTTACTTGTGATGTTGTCTTGCTATTGAATGTTAAATACGGCACACTTGTGACATTGCCAAAGGAGGATATGGGCATATCAATCCAAAAGTCAGTCGATAAATCACTGGTATGTATTGAGCACTTAGGGTGTACAGAGCACTGTACTAGGTGCTCATAGACACATTCCTCTGGGACAGGCCCATCATCCATCCCCTCCAGTTGTCTGTCTCCTGCAGTGGCAACTAAGGATGCTGGGAGGAGTGTGTGTAAAGGTTGACCTTTCCATGGAGCCAAACTCTCGCTTTAGTCAATCTAAACCTTCCTAGAGTTTATGGTTTTTTTCTGAATATTGTATTTACGGAGCCCAAAGTAAAGTGAAGGGTTGGCAATTAGCTGACCTTCTGAATGTTTTAGCCCCTTATGAAGTCCCATCAGAACCCCGTTTTTGCATGAAATAGTATTTTCCTATATCACTTGCATGCCAATCTCTTTATCTTTCCTAGGAAGCTTTTATGAATTCTCTGACATTGTCCTGTGGTCTTTCCACTGGCGTGACCTTCTCTGTTTGCTCTTTGCTGGCTTTTGGTAAAGTATTTCATCTCCCCAGGATCTTTTCAAACAATAAGAATCAATAAATAATAAATAAAGAGCAGAATAAATTTACTTTGATTAGGAATCAAATTTAATAATTGAAAATAGAGACAATTTCGGCAGAGTAAGAACAAAAATTCAGAACCCAGATTTGTTGACCCACATAAGAATGTGAAGCTATCCTTTCATCGTTCAAATTAGTCCGGCACGAGGCACACAATTTAGTGAGCTACTTAAAGTCATACCTAATTCTCCTCCATCTTCAAGGGCAAAGGAGTACAAGTGGTTGCGTCCAATAACTAGGGTTGTCAACTAGAAGACAGCATTCGTTTGTGTTTGGTCACAACTGCTCCAATCTGTCACTCAGCTTCAGCGCCCCTGAACTTCAATATAGAGAATATCCCTTATATTTAAACAGTCTCTTTCTACCAAAAAGCCTCAGACACCACATCGGTGTGATCACATTTATCCTCCACCTCTCGGGGGGTACTATAGAGGGGATAATATCAGTTATTTGCCAAAGTCTGCCAATAGCTTCTACTGGTATTTTCGAATCAGAGCTTATAGCAAATGTTGACCAAAAGCAAAAACCCCAGGACTATTTTATCTTCTGATATGAAAAACTTTCCATCATTCAAGTCCCAAGGCATTTAATCGCTGGGTAAATGTATCACTTGTGATTTGCAGTAGATCAACATCCTTAAACAGTTCTTTGATCTTTTCTGGTGTTTGACCTTTGATAGTTCTATGTGAGATTTGTTTTCTTCTGTTTTCCTTGTCATTTATTCTTTGCATAAAATGGATGAAAAAGGTTACAGTTTTACAAAGGAGCGAGACTCCAGATGACAAACAAACAAAATTTTCAGATTTAGTTTCAGGAGGGAAAAATTCTTCAAATTGGGGGAAAAAATGAATTTCAGTAAATCCCGAGAAAATGCTTATGAAGTAGTCATGGGGTGGGAGGACTTCTCTCTGCAGCTAGAGACACCCAAGCACTTAAACCTATGGTTACCTTTACTTCACCTGATTGAGATTCATTGGGTTGGAAATAAGTAGTGTGAATGCAAAGGCAGCCCAGGCATGTTATGACCTAGGACTCCAAAAATTCCCCTCAACTGTCAACCAATCAGCAAGACACTGAGACAGAACTAAATGCAAGAATACATTTAATAAGGAACAGTAGAATAAATAACTTCTGCTACTACATGCTTTGGATTTAAGGTTCACATCACTTTTTAACAGTGTGTGTTTTAACACTCCATGAGGTCTAAATGCAACCATGTTCCAAGTCCAAAAAAACAGATTTGCAAATCCTTGTTCCAAGTTGATCAGATTTCTCTGACCAGCAGGAAAAAAAAATCCTCCAATTTCCCATTCACAGGGAGTTATTCCCAAGGGGACAGTTGGGAAAAGTGATTAAGGAACAAAAGGCTAGTTGAATCCCGTGGCTTAGTGGAAAGAGCATGGGCTTGGGAGTCAGAGGTCATGGGTTCTAATCCTGGCTCTGTGACTTGTTTGCTGTGTGACCTTGGGCAAGTTACTTAACTTCTCTGCACCTCAGTTACCTTACCTGTAAAATGGGAATTAAGACTGGGAGCACCACGTGGGACAACTTGTTCACATTGTATCCCCCCTAGCGCTTAGAACTGTGCTTTGCACATAGTAAGTGCTTTACAAATGCCATCATTATTATTATTACTCCCAAGTACCTTGAGGGGAAATTTCCATGCATTCTGGGTAGCCGGTCCTCCCCATCCGGTCTCAAATCGAGCCACCCAGACCATGACTGAAACAGTCACATTGTCATCCAGTAAGTAACGGCAACTGTCAGAACAGAACTTGCAAATACTCAACATGTTTCTGGCTACTGGAGGGGCTCAGTCAGCTAAACTGGAACCAATCCAAATTAAGAAATTTGTCTGAGGGGTTTGTGCGCTGGTTGCCTTCAGCATTTTAAAGTGGTTTCTCCTTAAAATTCAAGCGCTATGCAACTAAGAAACTCCAAAAAGAGGTAATGAACCATAAATTATTGCCGTTAGATATTTAATACTCAATCAGTATGTGCTCTCTCATGCATATCCCAATGGCACTGCATTCATTCTGACAGTGTGGTACTGGTTCAATTACTTTGCTCATTTACAATAAAAAATTAATGAAAAGAGGTATATTTTAGTTCACAGAGATTAATTGCATTTCTTACTTTCCTTACACTCGAAATATTCAACCCATAATCCTGATCGCTTTTTCGTCAACAAGTACATGGAAAATTAATAGACTTCTTTCTGCTGGAAACCTCGAAGGGTTTGCAGATACAAACATCTAGGGAAAACCAAGCTGAAAGTTGGCTTTCAACTGAAAATGAATTAATTTACCTTCTTATTTTTTGAAATTGGCTCTGATGACACTTTGAATTAGTCAGTATAAAGATGCGTGTACTGTAAGTACTTCAGCTCTGCCTACTTTTTGTCTAGTATGTGCAAAACTAATCCACCCAGAGAATTTTCTCCTGGTGGCTGGGCAGAGCTGAGCTTGATAGACATCTCAAACATGTGAAGCGATGTTGGCTTTAACATTATAGAGCTCCACTACTTTGAAAATAGTTTTCCAAGTTTCCTGGTAAATACATCCTGAATCTTTGTGTGAATAAAGTTATTGGCTCCTGGTAAATTTCAAAATGTCTAGCACAATGAAGAACTTGGTTTCTCAAACTCTACAACTGTTTTTTTTTTCTTCTTCTGTGTGCTAAAGGCAAGAGGATGTTTTCCTGACGCCTGCCTATTTAAATGTGGGCTGTTGTTTTTATTCAATGGGACCCTAAATGTTGTTGGAAGAGCAGAGAAGTTCCCAGTGCAGTCATTGACAGGATTTATTGATCAGCTACTGTGTTTGAGCACTGAAGTAGCTGCTCAGGCAAGTACAATAGGGATGTTGGCCCCTGTCCCCAAGAAGCATACCGTCTTAATGGGGAAGATGGACAGGAACACAATGTTTGCAATTAGTTGGAATCAGGAGGAGAGATAAAGTTATAATTGGAACAGCAAGAACAAGGAGAGATGGAGTAGATTTTCTGGTATCTACCTACTCAGTTGGGTGGTTGGCCCAGAATAAGTGGTTCATAAACACTGTGACAGCAATTATTGTTATTATTATTATTACTGATGTGCAAATATGTCATTGATGAAGTATCATGTCATAGAGCCGATCCATTCACTTTAGAGCAGATCCAAATTCTCCTATCTATTCATTCGCCGGTTCTGAATGCTGAGCTCCCACTGATTTCAGAGAAAGGCTGAACTCAAATCAAAGTCAGCTCTTCAGGGTTCCAGTGTAGGACTTCATTGTCACTGAACCTTCCCATGCACTCAGCCTACTCTACCAATCAGTCAGCCAATCAATGGTATTTATTGACAACATTTTGTGTGCAGAGGCTGTATTGAGCATTGGGATTGTACAGTAGAGTTCTTTGACATGATCCCTGCCCTCAAGAAGCTCACATTCACTGTTAGTACTGAACCTGGTGACTCCTTTCTAAACTTAACTGTACTTGTTTTTCCCTGCTGGGAAACTCCCTGTGAGCAGGGAACCTGTGTGCTTAGTACATTACAATGGACACTAAATACATACATTATAACCACTGCTAAGGCAGAAGAGACAACCAATATGCTTTCACTGTACCTGCGAGTGCACATCTGTCCTTCCCAAGCTTCCCTTAGATATTCTTCAAAATCTTTTGCCATATCTCACCCCTTTAAGAAAGGAAAACAAGGTAAAGAGATTTGACAGTTTTGAAGGGGAAAGGAAAATTGCGTGAGTGTGTGTGTGAGAGAGAGAGAAAGAGAGAGTTTCAAATTCAGTCTTTAATTCAAGAGAAAGTGAGTGTGTTCTTTACATTTCATTTGACATATGATATTGAACTGGATTGAGGTTTTCTCTATAGGAAAGCTTTTAAATAATACATTCAAAGGACTTTAAGCTGCAATTGTAGAATAAGCATGTTAGCTTGTAAATGAACAGCAATCCAGCCTTCCTCTGATTTAAAAACATCGGCAAGCAGGTAAAAAGTTCAAAATGGAGGTGAGTTTACATGCGTTTGATTGAAGGAATGAGAATTCGGTGGCACTCTTTTCACCTGATTTTGCTTTGAAGAAATTACTCCTCAAGAACATGTCAAAAGAAGCTATTATAGATGAATTTAATTTAAAAAAAAATTCTTCAGAATCTGGGGTGTTTTTCATGCTTTTAATATAAAGGGAAAGGAATAGCTTCCCACCATTTATATTTATTTGCTTGTGGGCAGGGAACATGTAAATTTTTTGTTTTGTACTTCCCAAGTGTTTGATACAATACTATTACTACTTTATAAATGTAGGTGATTAAAGTACTAATAGTCCATATATAAACCTGGATTACTAAGGCTACAGTCCTCACTCTGGCCCTGTGTGAAAGGATGAATTTCCTGGAAGATGCCCTGGCTGGATTGGTATTTACAAAATCCTTTACCTGATGGCAGGGAAAGTGTGTTTTACTTTGGTTATATTTTCGCAGACATTTAGTAAAGTTGGTGCTCAGTAAATACCATTACCACTCCTATTAAAGATCAATGACTAGAAAGCTTTTCCTAATACTGAGTTTATTCCAGTGCTTAGAACAATGCTTGGCACATAGTAAATGCTTAACAAATACCATAAAAACAAATCCTGAACCCTCCTGGTTGTCATAAAAATAATAATATCAATAATAACAAAATATTGCTTTGCATTTACTACATGCCAAGCACTGTCCTAAATGCTTGGGTAGGTAATCAGGTCAGCCACAGTCCCTGCCCCACGTGGGGCTCAGTCTAAGGGGAAGAAAGAACAGATGTGGAATCCCCATTTCATAAAGGACACTGAGGGCCAAAGAAGTGAAGTGACTTTCCCAAGGCCACCTAGCAGGTAAGTGCTTGGTCCAGGCCTCCTGACTCCCAAGCCAGTATTCTTTCCACTAGGCCACCCTGCTTCTCCTAGGGCATCCCAAACTGAGACCCAGCTTGGGAGAATTGGCTACGAGGAGCCCATGCTAAGCAAGTTCCCTCTCTAATCACTCGCCAAAGTGCCATTTCTTCAGTATGATCCCACCGCACTGTATACTGTTTCCAAGGCCTTAAATCCAACAGTCTGGTCTACTTAAAAAGAAACATTAGGATTCATTTCCTTAAATGTTTAAGCATTTAAGCCTGAAAATCCCCAAGCCCTTCTACTTGTTGAAAATGCATTGGATAAATGTTTTAAATGTATCAACCATTTTTAAAGTCAGCTGAGTAGGAGACCCCTACTACAGTAGGTTGACTATTTAGTCATTGGTGCCAAGGAATTCTGGTTTTCATAGTAAATCCTCCTGGGTAGGAGTTATTATTTCAGTATTGACTTAGATTTCTTTTTTTTACCTTCGGAGAGCCACTTGGGCAGTAGATTCATCTGAGCTGTTCCTAAATTAGGATGTAAAATTGGGTTATGTCTACTAAAGAAAAATCATTTCCAATTCATTCCTCTATGATGGAACTTTGAGGAAGAGATCTGTTTAGAGAAATAAGCTTCCATTAACTATTTACGGAAAGAGACAAACAAAAACTTGTTGGCCAGGTTCAAAAATAAAAGACTCATTAGATTCACCTACATCATTTGGTCCTCTAACCCATCAGAAATGGAGAGTCTAAGTTGGAGTTATGATTAACAACAATCTTCTACATTTTAAATGTCAGCAGGCAATTTAGCATGCTCAAGCCTCTGAAAGAGAACAAGTCTTCATTAGAATATAAATGCCTTTTATACAAATCCTCGAGCTCCATATTCTTGACTACTCTTTCGCTGCATTCATTTCCAGCATAATCAAATTCTCAGATAGTCGGAATAAGCAAAGCCAGAGCTAGTCATTCTTGTTAAATCTGAATTTAGTGTCCTAAGTAAACTTGGGATTGGCAGTTGGATTTGAGTGCAGCAACACACCTCTCCTTTGAATGTGTTTTTCATGTGCCATGTCGCTGGTGTGTCTGAGAACTCCAGCCAACAGCTATCAGCCAGGGATTAGGAATAACCGAGCATTTAGGAGAGGAAGGTGGATGCAGTCAGGCTGTATACAGGTTTAGAATTGGTTGATTACCTTTATGTCTTTGGATCTTCATGAATATAACCAGTTTTCCCTGATCAGTAATAATAGTAATAGTGGTAGTAGTAATGGTAATAGTAGTAGTAGCTATAGTGGTAGTAGTAACAGTAGCAGCAGCAGCAGCAGCAGTAGTAATAGTAGTAGTAGTAGTAATATTAGTAATAGTAGTAGTAGCAACAGGAATAGTAGTAGTAGTAGCTGTAGTGGTAGTAGTAACAGTAGTAGTAGTAATAGTAGTAGTGTTAAATATGTTATTATTATTATTATTATTATGGTATTTGTTAAGCGCCTATTTGCCAGGCACTGTACTAAGTGCTGGGGTTGATACAAGCAAATCAGGTTGGACACAATCCCTGTCCCATGTGGGGCTCATAGTCTCAATCCCCATTTTACAGTTGAGGTAACTGAGGCCCAGAGAAGTGCCCAGACTTGCCCAAGGTCAGACAACAGAAAAGTGGCTAAACTGGGATTAGAACCCATGACCTTCTGACTCCCAGGCCCGTGCTCTATCCACTACGCCACACTGCTTCTCAGCAGATACAAGGTAGACCCAAGGTAGTCAGGTTGTCCCTGTGGGGCTCAGCCTTAATCCCCATTTGCCAGATGAGGGAACTGAGGCCCAGAGGAGTGAAGTGACTTGCCCAAAGTCACACAGCAGAGACGTGGAGGAGCCAGGGTTAGATAGAACACATTCCCAGGAGTGCAGGGACCCTGACCTTCTGCGTGTCTCCCCCACCAACACGTTCTGTATGCAGAGTAGCAGGAGTAGTAGTAGTAATAACAGTGGTAGTAGCAGCAGCAGCACTAGTAGTATAATAATAGTAGTAGTAGTAGTAGTACCACTACTAGTAGCAGTAGTAGTAGCAATGGTAGTATTGGTAATACTAGTAGCAGCTGTAGTAGCAGTAGTAATAGTAGTACTAGCAGTAGTAGTAGCAGCAATAGTAGTAGTAATAGTGCTAGTAGCAGTAGTAGTATTTATTAAGTGCTTTCTGTGTGCAGAGCATTGTATTGAATGTTGTAAAAAAAATGAACAGATGGAAATTAGACACAGTCCCTGGCTCTCAAGGGGCTGACAATCTAAGGGGACCAGTGTGTCCATAGGAAAGATGGAATGATAAAGCACTAAAGCAACATCAAAGAAGGAAAAATACACAAAATAGAAACAAAGACCAGTAGGGTATGACTATTTCTACTACTACTAATAATAATGGTGGCATTTGTTAAGCGCTTACTATGTATCAAGCATTGTGCTAAGCACTGGAGTAGATAGAGGCTGATCAGACGGGACACACTGCCTCCTTGGCAAACTGCACCAGCCCCCCTGACACCAACCTCATCCATCATTCTGCATTTGCAGCACACCAGTAGGAAAGAGAAAAGTTCAGGAAGGCTGTGGCAGCTGCTGTGGCTGCATTTGTAACTGTGGGATCCCAAGCTGCTAGGAGCCTGAAATTCTCCTCATGGAAGGAGCACAGGCCTGGGAGACAGAAGACCCAGATTTTAGTCCCGGCTCTGCCATTTACTTGCTGGAAGTCACTTAACCTCTCTGGGCCTCAGTTTCTTCATCTGAAAATGGAGATGAAAAGCCTCTTCTCCCGCCCTCTTAGACTCTGTACCCTGTGGCTGTCCGGTGACAGGGAGGCCGAGTGCCCACTGTAGCTTCTTCTGTCCTTCCCAGGATGTCACTATGGGAAATTAGTGCAGCCGTACTCTCCCCGGCTTATTGAAGGCACATCTACTCCAAGAGGCCTTCCCTGGCTAAGCCCTCCTTTCCTTTTCCTCCACTCCCTTCTTTGTCACCCTGACTTTCTCCCTTTATTCATCCCCCCGCCCAGTCCCACAGCACTTATGTACATCTCTGTAATTTATTTATTTATATTAATGTCTGTCTCTCCCTCTAGACTGTAAGCTCGTTGTAGGCAGGGAATGTGTATGTTATATTGTACTCTCCCAAGTGCTTAGTATAGTGTTCGGCACACAGCAAGTGCTCAATAAATACAATTGACATCCATTCTAATGTCATGTGGATGGTTGCAGTTTTTATTGTAATAATAATTATGGCATTTGTTAAGCGCTTACTCTGTGCCAAGCATTGTACTATCGAAGAGACTGAGTGTACGACAAATACACTTAAACATTGATTTAGGGAAGCACCCCTGTCAGCAGCTTTAATAATTGTAATAAGAATCAGAATAATCATATTTGTTGAAAGTTTACTATTTGCCAAGCACTGTATTAAGTGTTCGAGTAGATAGAAGACAATCAAAGTTGGACACAATCTCTGTCCTCCAGGGGGTTCATAGTCTAACCAGGAGGAAGAACAGTCATTGACTTCCCATTTTATAGATGAGGAAACTGAGACCCAGAGAAGTGAAGTGACTTATCCAAGGTCACACAGCCGGCCTGTGGTAGAGCCAGAATTAGAACCCAGGTCCTCTGACTCCCAGGGCCATGCTCTTTCCACCTTGACAGCTACTTCTCAGTTTTAAATTTAAGCGGTTCAGATAATCTGAAGAATAATTTGAACCCTGCAGGATAATCCAGTTTCTTCATACTAAAAAAACCTATCTGAACGTTCCCTAATATCTATCCAATATGTACAGAGAATACTTTGGAAGAGTTACTGTTTTTCAATCTCATTTGCTCTGTTTTGTCTTAAGGGGTATTCATGAAGTTATCCAACCAATTCCTTAAGGCATGTACTAAAGAAACTAAATCTCTCCTTCAAATTTCACATTAGTTCTACAGTTTATACAGGAAAACCCCACTCAACTGGAAAATAGCACATGTTTTGAATTAGACACTACTTTGAATTAATGGGTATCAAATTAATGAGATTTTACTGTAAATAAAATAAAGGCATCATGTCATCAAATCATTTCAGTTTAAAATCCTCTGTCCTACCTTGTATCTAAATTAAGAAAGTCAAGGGTGATTAAGCTTCACTGGCAAAACACCTTGGAATGGAAATATAATAGCAAATCTTTCCCATGAAGCTATCAAAACTATCAGTGAGAAAAATATTAGATCTATGGAGTTCCATTAATGACCTGCATCCCTGACTTAGAAAGATTTTCATACTTATTCACTCTGACCCAGCTCTTGGTAAAACCCTGTCTTCAAAGGATCCAACTCCTGCTCATTCTAGTATTTTAAGGGATAGGATAAATCATTATTTTACCTGCTTTGAGATTAGGGTATTTGAACATCTGGCTGTACAATAGAAAATCCGGTTTTTAGCTAGCCTGTCCCCTGTATGTCTGCTATTTGCCTTTTCAGGGGTTAGCCTTCCTCCTCTGCCCATGTTCACACAAACTTTGGAAGAGGATGGAAAGACTCTGGAGTGAACGGGGGGGTGGTCAGGGGTTAGAATCTAGGCAAGCCTGAGCTAAAACTATCTGTGAGCTAAAACTTCATGATGCCCCATGACTGACAGGATTCCACTTGGAGTCCACCTTGACTTAGGAAAGGATTCTCAAGGGAAGAAAGCAATAAAGTGAAATAAATCAGGGCCACTCAGAATTGTTCATGTTCTAGAAGACTGATAAAACAACTTTCTAATGTCTTTCTCTCCTGTTAGACTGTGTGAGTTCCTTGAGGGCAGGAGCCATGGCTATCCTAGTATCCAAACATCTAGCAGAGTGATTTTCATTCTGTGGATGCTCAGAAAACACTGTTGAATAATTGATTGCCTGATTAATCAATAAGTCAATGGTATATATTGAGCACTTATGGTGTGCAGAGCACTGTACTAAGTACTTGGGAGAGTACAGTAGAATAGAGTTGGCAGATGTGTTCTTTTCCCTGGCTTCCTCTCCATTCTGTGTCATCTATGCACTTGGATCTGTGACCTTTGGGCATTTAATATTATTCACTCCATTCTCAACCCCAAAGCACTTATATATTATAAAGGATTTTATATATTTACATATATAATTACAATAATCATATATATTATAAACTGTACATTATTTATTTTATAATAGTATCTGCCTCCCTTTTTAGACTGTAAGCTCGCTGAGGTCAGGGAACCTGTCTACCAACTCTCCCAAGAGAGTGTAGTACTCTCCCAAGTGCTTAGCACAGTGCTCTGCTCACAGTAAGCATTCAATAAATACCGATGATGATAATGATGATGATGAAGGAGCTTGAATCTAGAGCAGGTATCAGACAAAAATAGAAATAAATTACAGGAATTACAGGAATGTACATAAGTGCTGTGGGGCTTAAAGGGGACAGATCCAAGTGCCTAGGTGATGCAGAAGGGAAAGAAGTTGGGGAAATAAGGGCTTAGTCGGGGAAGGCCTCTTGGAGGAGATATCATTTTAATAAGGCTTTGAATGTGGGAGAATGATCGTCTGTCAGATATGAAGAGGGAGGGAGTTCAAGCCAGAGGGAGGATGTAGCAAGGGGTCAGCAGTGAGACTGATAAGATCGAGGTACAGTGAGCAGATTGGTGTTAGATGAGTGAAATGTGCGGGCTGTGTTGTAGTATTAATGATAATTATAATAATTATGGAATTTGTTAAGTGCTTACTGTGTGCCAAGAAGGAATCAAGTGAGGTGAGGTAGGAGGGGGCAAGGTGATTGAGTGCTTTAAAGCCAATGGTAAGTAAGGAGTTTCTGTTTGATGCAGAGTTGAATGGTCAACCACTGGAGTTCTCAAGGCATGGGGAGTAGTGGACTGGATGGTTTTCAAGTGGTCCGAGTGACTGAGCTCTAAGTCTTTGAACCCAAGAGATCTGAGTTCTAATCCCACCTTTGCCACGTGTCTATTGTGTGACCTTGGGCAAGTTAACTCTCTTCTCTGTGCCTCAGTTTTCTCATCTGTCAAGTGGGGATTCAATACCTGCTCTCCCTCCTATTCTGAGCCCCAGGTGGAGCAGGGACTGTATCTGGTGTGATGATTTTGCATCTACCCCCAAAGTTTAGCACATAGCAAACACTTAGTAAATCATGTAATCATAATAATAATAATAATGGTATTTGTTAAGTGCTTACTATGTGCGAAGCACTGTTCTAAGTATAACTAGAGCATTCATTCATCTCCCAGTCTCTTATTTAGAGGAAGCAGAAGGAAGTGAAGTTAGGAGTAAGTCATGAACAAGTTATTTCAACACGGCTCCAATACTTTGTGGGATTCTTTAAGTTTTGGAGCCAGGTTGAAAGTAGAATGACACATAATCTGGTGTTTTGGAGTTGTGTTCAATGGAGAGCATAGAATACTTTACTCCAAATAACCAAATTCTGAGGGCTTTTGTGCATTGTTTTCTAGAAGCAGCATGACCTAGTGGCAAGAGCACGGGCATGGGAGTCAGAGGTTGTGGGTTCTAATCCTGCCTCTACCACTCGTCTATTGTGTGATGTTGCGCAAGTCACTTAACTTCTCTGTGCCTCTGTTATCTGTAAAATGGGGGTTGAGACTGCGAGCCCCCCGTGGGATAATCTGATTACCTTGTATCTACCCCAGCACTTAGAACAGTGCTTGGTACATAGTAAGTCCTTAACAAATACCATCATTCTTATTATTAATATTAATTAGTGCTTAGTACAGTGCTTTGCACACAGTAAGAGCTCAATACATACTATTGAATGAATGAATGAATAATAAGAAAGAATGACTGGTCTTAGGTACAGAAGTCAGAAAAGCCTACTATAGGGTCCAACCTGTTTATCTGCTTCTAAACTATAAGCTCGATGTGAGCAGGGAACATGTCTACCAACGCTCTTATATTGTACTTTCCCAAGCGCTTAATACACTGTTCTCCACACAGTAAGTGCTCAACAAACATGACTGATTGATTGATAAAGGAAATTATTTGCTGCTACTCACATAACCAGTGAGAACATCTGTGATTCATGATTTCCTCTTCTCCCTTTTTATCATAAGAAACAGTGGGATGGGCAATCGTGACCATGGCAAACTTTAAACTGAATTTAAAATGGACCCTACCTATGTATATTTCTCTATTTTTCATCTGTCGTTTCATTTAGTTTTAGATACATTCTCATGATGAATTGTTATATACAAGACCTCTTCCAGATTTCCTGGGTTTACTGGAAATCTACTTTCTTTTCCCTTTAGGAAAAAGTATCATGAATAAAATGCCTTGGGCTTTATTCAAAAATCATTCTCTTTGTGATTGAACATTTCCAGAAGTGTGCACCAAAAATGTTACAGGTAGGAAAGAAAAAATTACCATTTTCTACTTGATAGTATCTTCCTTGTTTCTTACATGGCACTGTGTTGCCTCCGCTTTGCCTCTTGCTAGCAGTTTTGGTCACGTGCCATGGTTTTTGGTCACATGCCATGGTACTTCAAAGGCTTTCTTGCACCTCTTCAATATCGAGAGCTCTTAAAATAGGCTTTAAATTGATTTTGTTTTCCTCATGAAAAGTCCTGGATTGATAGCCCGAAGACTGAAATTGATTGATTTCCAATTTCTAGACTTTTCATAGACAGAAATGAAAATTTCCTTTCCATGACTTTTCCCATGGGTTCCCTTGTACTTCGTGTATATTTACCTTCCTGGGGATAGGCCAAATTACCTTACTGTGATATCATCTACAATCAATAAATTATTACTTCCAAAATCAATCAGCGGTTTTAACAGTGTAACATCAGTTCCAGAATTGCTAGACCCAAGTCAGTGATCCACTGAGGAAGCAGAAGTCATGCTTTAGAGGAAAGCCAAATGCCATCCCATAAGTCTTAAATCTATTCAGGATATATACGTATTTAACTAAAGTGACCCGGTTCCTAATTAGGCAAGACATTTTACATCATGACCTGAAGTCTTCCCCTCCCCCAAATTTTATACTCTTCATTTTGCTGCTCCCTTGTCCCGCCCTTGGGCTTTTCCCACTACAAAATATCTTGGATTGACCCTTCCATCTTCAACTCTATCATCTACCATATGAATGCTTCCTTCCTGCTCACTATGCTTCCTTCTCATCTCTCCCACCTTGCTTATGCCCTCCCTTCCCCTTCACATCCACCATGAAAAGAGCTCTCCCCATCTTTCTATCCTACCTTGACTGCTGTATCTGCCTCCTCACTGACCTCCCAGCCTCCTGTCTCTCCCCACTCCAGTCCATACTTCTCTCTAATGCCCATATTATTTTTCTACAAAAATGTTCAGTTCATGGCCCCTCCACTCTTCAAGAACCTCCAGTGGTTGCCTGTCCACTTCTGCAACAAACAGCCTGAATATGTATGTTGAATGAGAGAGACGAATCGAGGACAATCAGCTTGTCCCCTCCTACCTTCCCTCCCTGATCTCCTACTATAACTTTGCTTCTCTAACACCAGCCTACTCGCTGTAACGCCATCTCTTCTTCCTGCCCTGACCTTTTGCCTGCATCCTCCCTCTGGCCTGGACCTCCCTCCCCTTTAATATCCAACACCTCCCTTCTCTCCTTCTCCATCCCAGCCCGCACACTCCGCTCCTCTGCCACTAACCTTCTCACTGGGTCTCCATCTCGCCTGTCCGGCCGACGACCCCTAGCCCACGTCCTACCTCTGTCCTGGAATGCCCTCCCTCCTCACACTTCCCTTCTTCAAAGCCCTACAGAAAGCTCACCTCCTCCAAGAGGCCTTCCCAGACTATGCCCCCCTTTTCTTCAGCTCCCCCTCCCTTCCACATCACCCCAACTCGCTCCCTTTGCTCTACCCCCCTCTCCCTGCCCCAGAACACTTGTGTATATATTCATTCATTCAATCAATCGTATTTATTGAGCGCTTACTGTGTGCAGAGCACTGTACTAAGCGCTTGGGAAGTACAAGTTGGCAACATATAGAGACAGTCATACCTATAATTCTATTTATTTATATTGATGCCTGTTTACTTGTTTTGTTGGCTGTCTTCCCTCTTCTAGGTTGTAAGCCTGTGTGGGCAGCGATTGTCTCTCTTTACTGCTGTATTGTACTTTCCAAGTGCTTAGTACAGTGCTCTGCACACAGTAAACACTCAATAACTATGATTGAATTAATTAATTCATTAATTAATTAATGAACCGCCACTCTCCCCACATTCAAAGCCTGCCTCCCTGCGCATGTCTCAGTGCTCTCTCCACTCTCTCTCTCCTTTTTCTCCCTCTCATCTCTGTTTCAATCTTTCCTTGTTCCTCTCTCCCTCATCTCTCCCCACTCTTTCTCTCTTGCTCCCCTAGTCTCTCCCCCTCTTTCTCTCTCTGTCTCTCCTCTCTTTCTCTCTCTCCCTCTCATCACTCCCCTCTCGTTCTCTCTCTCTGCCTTGTCTCTCCCTTCTCTTTCTCTCCCTTTCTTGGTGTATATCTCTTCTCCTCTTTCTCTCCCTCTCTCTCAGTATATCTCCTCTCCCTTTTCTTCTGCCCTCTCTTCTTTCCCTTTTCTCACTCACTCTCTCTCCTTCCTCATCCTTTCTCTTTATTTCTCTCCTCTCTCTCCATTTTGTCTCTCTTCTCTATCTCTCCATCCCCACTTTCTTCTCTCACTCTCTCCATCCTTGATCTTTCCTCTGTCTCCCTCCTTTCTTTTGCCTCTCCTCCTTCCCTTATCTCTCTCTCTCTCTCTCTCTCTCTCTCTCTCTCTCTCTCTCTCTCTCTCTCTCTCTCTCTCTCTTCTCCTTTTCACATATGTTTGTATCTTTTGCTCTCCCACACTCTGGGGCTCTCTTTCTCTCTTTCTCCATTTTTGTCTCTCTATGCTCTTTTTATTTCTTATACTTTGAGCCCTGGGTCCAGGAGACTTTAATATCCACCCAACCTCACCCCAGTGTTAACATCCCCCAAAATACCCACCTTACAATGAGATTTGCATGTAATAATCTTTGTGCAGGAAAATTATTTTTGAAGGAACTTCAAACAAATGCTATTTTGTTTGTATTAAAATGCATACGACATGTACACTTTTTTTTCTATCCTGGGAGGGGACAGTTAGGGAATAAAATACATCAATTATCTAATTTTCTAGGGTTTTTTCCTAATCCAGAAACAAGAAAAAGGAAGTTGGGGTGGGGAGGGTGAATATGTTCTTTCCAGTAAATAGAAAACTAATCACTGGAGGTAGCTGAATGACCCTGCCACCTTTTTGGGTATTAGAATTCAGGTTCCTTCTTTTTTTTTCATGGATCATATGCATCTAACCAAGTCAGATAAAAATAACACCATCTAAGAAATGGTAGAAACAACTAGCATGTATTGAACCAAATTAAATCAACAGCCTTAAGCCAAAATTTAGTCTCAGCCAGCTTGATCTTTGATGTTTTATTCATCAATCACCTGCACTTACATAGACTTCTCTGGGCACAGATTTCAAGCAAAAACATGTTGCATCATTTTAGTTCTGGGATGTTAATAATCTCTTGGCCGGACACCCAGTTCTCCTGGAGCATGGGGCTTGTGTTCTTGCAAAGATGTGCATTAAGGAAAACCCATGCTGATTCTTCGGTGCTCTACATCCAAAATGGCTGTACATTGTTGTATGTACATTCCCTAATAATAATAATAATAATAATGGCATTTGTTAAGCACTTACTATGTGCCAAGCACTGTGTTAAGCACTGAGCACTGTTCACATCACTGATAATGGCATTTGTTAAGCACTTACTATGTGCCAAGCACTGTACTAATCACTGGGGTGGATACAAGCAAATGGGGTTGGACATAGTCCCTGTCCCATGTAGGGCTTACAGTCTCAATCCCCATTTTAAAGATGAGGTAACTGAGGCCCAGAGAAGTGAAGTGACTTGCCCAAGGTCACACAGCAGAAAAATGGTAGAGCTGGGATTAGAACCTATGACCTTCCGATTCCCAGGCCCGTGCTCAATCCACTATGCCAAGCTGCTTCAGTGTTTTCCGGAAAAACCAAGAGTATATATTGCAGTGGAGTATTTTTGATTTCCTGGATGGATAAGGTATAGCAATCAGTCAGTCAACCAACGATATTTATTGAGCACTTACTGTTTACAGAGATTGAACTAAGCTCTTGGGAAAGTGCAATATAATAGAGTTGGTAAACATGATCACTGCCCTCAGGGAGCTTAGAGTCTAGGACGAAAATGGTCCAGTTTGTGCTAAAATCCTATTTCCTCCAAGTCTTCTCTAACTCCTCATTTTTCCTCCCTTCACCCTCCATTTGGCATTGCCTATGCTCTTGGGTCTGAACCTCTTAAGCACTTTGATACCTTGCTCCAACCCCACAGCACTTATGCCCATATCCTTATACTCTGCCATTTCCTCAATCAATCAATGGTATTTATTGAACACTTACTTTGTGCAGAGCATTGAACTGAGCACTTGGGAGAGTACAATATAACAAAATTAGTAGACACATGCTCTGCCCTTAATGAGCTTACAGTCCCTATCTGTAATTTATTTTAATGTCTGCCTAGGGAAGCAGTGTTGCCCAGTGGAAAGAGTACAGACCTGGAGTCAGAGGACCTGGGTTCTCTGCCATGCATCTGCTGTGTGATCTTGGGCAATTCACTTAATGTCTCTGTGACTCAGTTTCCTCATCTGCAAAATGAGAATTCATTACCTGTTCTCCCTCCTTCTTAGAGTGTGAGCCCCATGTGGGACTTGATTATCTTGTTTGTATTCCAGTGCTTAGTACAGTGATTGGTACATAATAAGTAGTTAACAAATACTACAGTTATTATTATTATCCCCCACTAGACTGTAAGCTTCTTGTGGTCAGGACTACCAACTCTATTACATTGTTCTCTCCCAACCACTTAGTACAGTGCACTGCCCACAGTAACTGCTCAGTAAACACCATAGAGTGATAGAATGGTTGATTTTCCAAAGCTTGGGCTTGGAAAGGCATGGAGAATAGAAACTCTCCAGGTAGGTAGCAAACACAAGTCAGATTCTCCGAGGAAGCAGAATGGCCCAGAGGGAAGAGGGGAGTCAGAGTAACAGTGTTCTAATCCCTGCTCTGCCACTTATCTATTGTGTTACCTTGAACAAGTCACTTAACTTCTCTCTGCCTCAGTTTCTGCATCTGTAAAATGGGGATTTGTTATCTGTTCTCCATCTGCTTAGGCTGTGAGTCCTTGTGAAACATAAGAAGTTCTGAAATATTATGATCGTTATTAGGAACAAACATTTTCTCGGGGGACAATTAGTTTTATGTTTAAACTGCATTAACTCCTTCAGTCCCCTGAGCAAATGACTGCTTCAAGACACTGAGGAGAATCTGAAGGCATTTTCTGCAGCTTCTAGGCAGACAACTTGAACTTTGAGGAAGGAATTGCTATTAACTATATAATATAGAGGACATTCTTATTGTAATTAAACAATGGTACTTGTTTTCATAATGGAACTCCTTTGGTGTTTCTTAAGGTAGCTACTTCTGGTATTGATGAAGCAATTACTAAATGCCAATCACTGTACTAAAATAATCAGATTGACACAATCCCTCTCCATCTCCCTCATGGGGCTCAAAATCTAAGAGGCAGGGAGAGATGTTATCAATCAATCACCCAATCATATTTACTGAGCACTTAGTGGGTGCAGAGCACTGTATTAAGCACTTGGGAGAGTATGCTATAACAATAGACACATTCCCTGCCCACAACCAGCTTTCAGGATAGAGGTACCTAATTTACATTTTATGGATGAGGACACTAAGGGCCAGAGAGATTAAGTGACTTACCCAAGGTCACACAGTTGGCCGGGGTAGAGCTGGGATCAGAACCCGGGTACCCAGCTCCCAGCTGCATGTTCTTTCCACTAGGTCACGTTGCGTCTCAATTAGTAATGAATGATACCACATTTCTCTTGTGATTACAGCTCTCAAGCATCATATTATTCATCCAATTTCTTATGTGGCCACTTCAAATATGTCACAACATCTGTGACATATCTGCCTGGGTGACACCCTGCCCGATGTTGAAGGTGGCAATGACCATCCATCAAAGTTAGAATGAGTTGCAGTTTGGGTGCTTTCTATGCTACCCTCTTCCTGGGTAGTAGTTGCACCAACTAACAAAGTTTTTGAATGCCTAATTCCACTGGGGAAGTCATACTTAGAGGAAGACCTTTAAGATCTTATAATTTAATTTCTAGGATTATAAATTTAGAAGTGATTTTGCAGATTCTATATTAACGTGGCCTTCCTTGTCTAAGTCCTCTTTTCCCTGGCTCCTTCTCCCTTTTGTGATCTTTAGGTATTTGGTATTTGCCCCGCCCTCAGCCCACAGCACTTCTCTACATATCTATGAATTTATAAATATATATATATATATATATATATATATATTATATATGTAATGTATATTTTATATATATGTCTCCCCTTATAGATTGTAAGCTCATGGGCAGGGAATGTATCTGCCAACTCTGTTGTATTATGCTCTCTCAAGTGCTTAGTATACATGTGCAGAAACGCTCTGGACATCTTACTCCCCTCCTCAAAAATCTCCAGTGGCTGCCTGTCAACCTACGCATCAAGCAAAAACTCCTCACTCTCGGCTTCAAGGATCTCCATCCCCTCGCCCTCTCCTACCTCACCTCCTTTCTCTCCTTCTACAGCCCAGCCCACACCCTCCGCTTCTCTGCTGCTTACCTCCTCAATGTACCTCGTTCTCGCCTGTCCCACCGTCGACCCCCAGCCCACATCCTTCCCCTGGCCTGGAATGCCCTCCCTCCACACATCTGCCAAGCTAGCTCTCTTCCTCCCTTCAAAGCCCTACTGAGAGCTCACCTCCTCCAAGAGGCCTTCCCAGACTGAGCCCCCTTTTTCCTCTCCTCCTCCCCATCCCCTCTGCCCTATCTCCTTTCCCTCCCCACAGCACTTGTACATATATATATATATATATATATATATATATATATATATATATATATATTTATTACTCTATTTTACTTGTACATATTTACTATTCTATTTATTTTGTTTAACGATGTGCATATAGCTTTAATTCTATTTGTTCTGATGACTTTGACACCTGTCTACATGTTTTGTTTTGTTGTCTATCTCCCCCTTCTAGACTGTGAACCCCATTGTTGGCTCTCTATGTTGCCAACTGGTACTTCCCAAGCGCTTAGTACAGTGCTCTGCACACAGTAAGTGCTCGATAAATACGATTGAATGAATGAATGAATAAATAAATACCATCGATTGATTGATGTGGCCATTAGCCAGTCTGTTAATAAAATGTATGAGTATCTCATGCTGGTATCTGATACAAAATGCAGGAGGTCTGCTAGTACAGATAATTTCCCTTATTATTTCAGCTTCTAGGAGCACAAATGAATTTTGGGTTTGACATTCAAATATGAAATTGAAAAGGGATTCAGCCTGATGAACGTTCTATGCAATATGTCAGATTTTCCTGGCTCTCAAAACTAGGGTAGCCAGTCATCTGGTTTTCTACTGGGTGGCCTGGTTTCCAGCTGGTCTGTCCTCTGCCCCTGGATATAGCACTGGATGATTTTCTGTCTGGTGCTTTTATCCTTAGTACCCAGCCTCCCCCTGCCTCAGCTTCCCCTTCTTCTTTGCCCCCTGCCACTGAGCACTGCAGCTCAGAAGCATGTTTACAGAGACCTGGGAAAAGTGGGGAATGCAGTGGCTCTGGAGTAAGGGGCTCCCCCCAGGGAAATGCTCTAGATTCATCAACGTCATTACATGCTTCAATCATTCAATCGTATTTATTGGGTGCTCACTGTGTGCAGAGCACTGTACTAAGCACTTGGGAGAGTACAATGTTACAATAAACAGACAGATTCCCTGCCCACAATGAGCTTACAGTTTAGAGGGGTAGATGTGGGGCTGGGAGGGGGGCTGAATACAGGGAGCAAGTCAGAGTGATGCAGAAGGGAGTTGAAGAAAAGGAAAAGAGGGCTTATACCATTCCTGGCTGTTAGACACATGCAACCTGCAATGCTGACCCATCTGCTCAAAGACATATTATTTTCAGAATGGTGGCAGTAGGAGCTGGCTCCATTTATGCTGCTCAAATTCAGTTTTGTTTCAAACAGTGACATCAGGACACGAACTCTGGCTTGCTCACCTTTTCTTTCCCTCTTTCAGTAGGAGGGAGAGGTGTGGGGTTCAAATTCGAAAATCTTCTGGAATGTTCATCCTGCAAGTCCCAAAATGCTGAGGGACTAAGCTGAGAGTGTTACTGAGCATGCTCCGGCTCAGCCATGAAAATATGGATATTTAAAGCAAGTGAGGGCATCCAGGGATTGGTGCAAAGTAGGCTGACCAGAACATTCCCAGGTCCAGTGACATTTGATTTGCCTACTGGTGAGGTAATTGACCCACAGTTCAATGCACCCTGTAGGGTCTCAATAAATTGCCATTACTTCTCTAATCAAGTTTCTCCAAATGTGGGTGGCAGTGATTTATTTTAAATCCATTAATCATATTTATCAAGTGCTTATTGCGTGCAGAGCACTGTACTATATAACAGAATTGTGAGATATGTTCCCTGCCCACAACCAGTTTCAGTTTAGTTTGTTTTTCCCTATAAGGCAGAGGGGATTTTAAACAGGAACTAAGGTTTGTGCCAGGCTCCAGGAAGAAGAAGCTGCCTCCCACCTCCTCCCCTCCCTCCCCCTTAAACCTCCCCATCACCCTGAAGCTAGAGTTGTAGCAGCTGCAGTCACAGACACATGTTTCAGACATTTAGAAAGTGGAGAAGCTTGTGACTGTTTTGACTTTTCCACAGTTCTAATCGTTTTTATTGATGTTCTATGTGTGACTGCTGCTAACTTTCTCCCCACTCTTTAGTCTGCCTGTGACTGGGATTGGAGAAGCAGCATGGCTCAGTGGAAAGAGCATGGGCTTTGGAGTCAGAGGTCATCATCATCATCATCATCAATCGTATTTATTGAGCGCTTACTATGTGCAGAGCACTGTACTAAGCGCTTGGGAAGTACAAATTGGCAACATATAGAGACAGTCCCTACCCAACAGTGGGCTCACAGTCTAAAAGGGGGAGACAGAGAACAAAACCAAACATACTAACAAAATAAAATAAATAGAATAGATATGTACAAACAAAATAAATAAATAAATAGAGTAAAAAATATGTACAAACACATATACATATATACAGGTGCTGTGGGGAAGGGAAGGAGGTAAGATGGGGGGATGGAGAGGGGGACAAGGGGGAGAGGAAGGAAGGGGCTCAGTCTGGGAAGGCCTCCTGGAGGAAGTGAGCTCTCAGCAGGGCCTTGAAGGGAGGAAGAGAGCTAGCTTGGCGGATGGGCAGAGGGAGGGCATTCCAGGCCCGGGGGAGGACGTGGGCCGGGGGTCGATGGCGGGACAGGCGAGAGCGAGGTACGGTGAGGAGATCAGCGGTGGAGGAGCGGAGGGTGCGGACTGAGCTGTAGAAGGAGAGAAGGGAGGTGAGGTAGGAGGGGGCGAGGTGATGAAGAGCCTTGAAGCCCAGGGTGAGGAGTTTCTGCCTGAAGGTCGTGGGTTCAAATCCCATCTCTGCCAATTGTCAGCTGTGTGACTTTGGGCAAGTCACTTAACTTCTCTGTGCCTCAGTTGCCTCATCTCTAAAATGGGGATTAAGACTGTGAGCCCCTTGTGGGACAACCTGATCACCTTGTATCCTCCCCAGAGCTTAGAACAGTGCTTTGCACATAGTAAGTGCTTAATAAATGTCATTATTATTATTATTATTATTATTATTGTGTCTGTCGGACCTTCTTTGTATCTTTCCTAATGCTTAGTCTATCACTCAGCACACCGTAGTCTCCTAGCGGGGCACTCAGCACATAGGTTGCAAGGGTGGCACTCAGCACACAGGAGATTGCAAGTGTGATGCTCTGAACATAGGCACCCAATGCAGTGCTCTGAACTCAGTAGGTACCCAGTACAGTGCTCAGCACACAGTAGACATCCAATTCTAATCAATCAATTGGATTTATTGAGTGCTTACTGTGTGTAGAGCATGGTATTAAGCATTTGGGAAAGTACAATGTAACATAGTCAGTAGACACGTTCCCTGCCCACAATAAGCTCACAATCTAAAAATCTCCCAAAAGACAGATTTGCCTTATTAATTTGGTTTTCCATTTAATTATCCATCCTTGCTTTACAGGACAATCTGCTGCCAAGGTAGCAGAATTGAGAGCTGTGCCTTCAAGTCTGTCACTGATGGAGAAACTTAGTTGGTTATATAGCTTTCCAAGTACAGGCTGATCCATAACTGTGATCTTCTTCAGAGTGATTGTCAGCCCATTGCACTTTCTGATTCTGAAAAGTGTATCATGATCAACTGCATGTTTTCTTATCTGTGTACTGTTAGGATATAGCCTTCCTAAATAATTGATTCAAGGATTTAGGATAATACTCTCGGCCTTTTGAATTGGCAGACTTTTCAGAGGATCATAATGACATTCGTAGACCAGATTCCAGATCCCTTATTCTGTTCTTGCTTTAAATCAGCTCTCCGCCTCCAACTTAACCTCATTCCACTCTCACTACATTCCAGCCTGTACATTTTGCTCCCCTAACACTAAACTACCAATCTCTTATCCTATCCCACCTCGACTACTGCATCAGTCTCCTTGGTCTCCTTGTCCTCCCTCTGGCCTGGAACTCCCTCCCCCTCCATTTATGACAGCCCACCACTGTCCCCACCTTCAAAGCCTTATTAAAATTACATCTACTCCGAGACCTTCCCCGACTAAGCCCTCTTTCCCTTTGCTCCCTCTCCCTTCTGTGTCACCCTCACTTGGATTTGTACTCTTCATTCACCCAATCCTCAACCCCTCAGCCCTTATATACATATGAATAATTTATTTTGATATCTGTCTCACCGTGCCAGTTCCTTGTGGGCAGGGAACCTGTATACCAACTCTGTTATATAGTACTCTCCCAAGTACTTAGTGCAGTGCTCTGCACACAGTAAGTGCTCAATAAATATCACTGATTAATTGATCTAATCTCTCCTTGCTCGCATCCTCCCTCCTGCCTGAAACTGCCTCCCCGCTGCATATCTGACAGACCGCTACTCTCCCCACCTTTCAAAGCCCTCCTAAAGTCACATCTCCTCCAAAAAACCTTCCTTTACTACTCTCTCATTTTCCCTATTCGGCCTCCCTTCTGCATCACCTATGTACTAGGATCCGCACCCCTTAAGCCTTTTGAGGATAATAATAATCATTGCGGTATTTGTTAAGCACTTACTATGTGCCAGGCACTATACTAAGCTCTGGGGTGGATACAAGCAAATCAGACTGGACACAGTCCCTGTTCCACATGGGGTTCACAGTCTTGGTCCCCATTTTCCCAATGAGATAAGTGAGGCCCAGAGAAGGGAAGTGACTTGCCTAGGGTCACAAACAAACAAGTGGCAGTGCTAGGATTAGAACCCATGACCTTCTGACTCCCAGGCCCAGATGCTATCTACTATGCCACACTTGCCCCAACCCCTATTCTGCTGCTTCCCCTTAGCTGTGATATATTTTATCGTCTGCCTTCCCAACTAGATTGTCAGCCCCATGAGGGCAGGAAATGTGTTTATCGTCTATTGCATTGCACTCTTCCAGGCATTCAGTACAGTGAACTAGGAGCTCAATGAATACCAGCCACTGACCGTTGGATTGATTCATTAGTTCAGGAGGATTCAGGTTAGGATCTTGCCAGTAATGAAGAGCAATGAGATCCCACAATAGACCCCCCTCTAACCTCTCTTGGAGAAGAAGGCGACGACGGTGGCATCTTTGAAATTCCGTGACATTTCCTCCATGTTCCATATGTTGAGAGAGAGCCTGCGCACCCCCTCCCTACTGGTAGATCTCGGCCCGTTTGCTCTCGGAACTGGGAGCTTTGCCATTCTTCGTGGCTCTATAACTGTATCCTCTGTAATGAAAACACCAGATTGAGAAAATGTAAAATTGTATTTCATTAAGCTTTTGGGTCAGTCGCAGGATGTCAGAAATTCCAGTCCCACTTACTTCAAAGAAGCACAAGTAGAGATCTGCCTAATTGCTTCGAAGGGGTCTTTGCCCCCACGGGAGCTATTGAGACTGGACACAAAGCAGAGACTCTGGATTCATTCATTCATTCATTCAATCGTATTTATTGAGTGCTTACTGTGTGCAGAGCACTGTACTAAGTGCTTGGGAAGTACAAGTCAGCAACATATAGAGACGGTCCCTACCCAACAACGGGCTCACAGTCTAGAAGGGGGAGACAGACAACAAAACAAAACATGTAGACAGGTGTCAAAGTCGTCAGAACAAATAGGATTATAGCTATATGCACATCATTAACAAAATAAATAGAATAGTAAATATGTACAAGTGAAATAGAGTAATAAATCTACAAATGTATACAAGTGCTGTGGGGAGGGGAAGGAGGTAGGACGGGGGGATGGGGAGGAGATGGGGAGGAGGGAGGAAATGGGGAGGAGGGGATTCCTGAAGGAGACGATGGAGTTTCTTTTCCTGGGAGTTTGAAGAAGTTGAAAACCACTTTGGGGTTGAAAAGTCATCAAAGCATAGAACAGCAGTTCTAGTCCCCTGCTCACTTAACAGTGTCAAAGTGATGATGAGCTTTGAGGGTGTGCATGTGAAGGGCTATTGGACTGCATTTAGCTCTCCATGGGAACAGTGAGGAGAGGGAGATGTGATCTGGGGTAATGAAATCCATGAAGAAAGTGATACAACTCATCTTAGCTAACATCTCGATCAATCAATCAATGGTATTTATTGAGTGCTTACTTTTTTTTGGTATCTTTCCAGGGCTATGTGCCAAGCTCTGTTCTAAGTGCCAGGGTAGATACTAGGTAATCAGGTTGGACACAGTCTATGTGCAGAGCACCGTACTAAGAATTTGTGAGAGTACAGTACAACAGAATTGGCAGACATGTTCCCTGCCCACAAGGAATTTGCAGTCGAAAGGGGGAGATGGACATTAATGTAAATATAGAAGCAGCATGGCTCAGTGGAAAGAGCATGGGCTTGGGAGTCAGAGGACATGGGTTCTAATCCCTGCTCTGCCACTTGTCTGCTGTGTGACCTTGGGTGAGTCACTTCACTGAGAAGCAGCATGGCTCAGTGGAAAGAGCCCAGGCTTTGGAGCCAGAGGTCATGGGTTCAAATCCCGGCTCCACCAATTGTCAGCTGTGTGACTTTGGGCAAGTCACTCAACTTCTCTGGGTCTCAGTTCCCTCATCTGTAAAATGGAGATTAGGACTGTGAGCCCACATGGGACAACCTCATCACCTTGTAACCTGCCCAGCACTTAGAACAGTGCTTTGCACATAGTAAGCACTTAATAAATGCCATTATTATTATTATTATTCTCCATGCCTCAGTTACCTCATCTGTAAAATGGAGATGAAGATTGTGAGCCCCACGTGGAACAACCCAGCACTTAGAACAGTGCTTTGCACATAGTAAGTGCTTAATAAATGTCATTATTATTATTATTATAGAGCATGGGCCTGGGAATCAGAAGGACTTGGGTTCTACATTCCGGCTCTGCCACCTGTCTGCTCTGTGGCCTTGGGCATGTCACTTAACTACTCTGTGCCTCAGTTACCTCATCTTTAAAATGGAGATTAAGAGTGTGAGCCCCATGTGGGACAGGGAATGTGTCCAACCTAATTAACTTGTATCTACCCCAGCACTTAGTTCTTGGCACAGAGTAAGCACTTAACAAGTACTGTAATTATTAATTATTGTTATAAAGGATGAACATGGATATTAGTGCTCTGAGGCTGAGGGTCAGGGAATATCAAGTGCCTAAAAGGTACAGACCCAAGTGCGAGGGTGACGCAGAAGGGAGAGGGAGTAAGGGAATCCAAGGTTTAAGAAGGAGGAGATGTGATTCTAGTAAGACTTTGAAGGTTTGGAGAGTGGTGGTCTGTCAGATATGAAGGGGAAGGGAGTTCAGGGCCAGAGGGAGGACGTGGGCAAGAGGTTGGCGGAGTGATAGGCAAGATTGAGGTACAGTGTGTAGGTTGGCATTAGAGGAGCGATGTGAGCGGACTGGGTTGTAGTAGGAAATAAGCCAGGTAAGATTTTGCCTGGACTGGAAAGCAGGGAACTAGATTGATTGATGACTTTCCGTTCTTTTCCCCCACACCCTACACCTGTCCCCCTCTCCCCCCAAACCCTTCTGTCCTTTCTGTCAGGAGCAAGAAGGAAGAAGGAGGAGGAACAGAGGCAATTGATAATGCATGAACTGGGTAGTCAGTCACTAGGTGTAGTGGATAAAGAATGGGCCTAGGAGTAAGAAAGTCTTGGGTTCTAATCTTGGCTGTGTCACGTGTCTGCTGTGTGACCTTGGGCAAGTCACTTCACTTCTCTGGGCCTCAGTTACCTCATCTGTAAAATTTTTGATTTCCTCAAAAATCTCCAGTGGCTACCAATCAATCTGTGCATCAGGCAGAAACTCCTCACCCTCAGCTTCAAGGCTCTTCGTCACCTCGCCCCCTCCTACCTCACCTCCCTTATCTCCTTCTACAGCCCAGCCTGCACCCTCCGCTCCTCTGCCGCTAATCTCCTCACTGTGCCTCGTTCTCGCCTGTCCCACCGTCGACCCCCAGCCCACGTCATCCCCCTGGCCTGGAATGCCCTCCCTCTGCCCATCTGCCAAGCTAGCTCTTTTCCTACCTTCAAGGCCCTACTGAGAGCTCACCTCCTCCAGGAGGCCTTCCCACACTGAGCCCCCTCCTTCCTCTCCCCCTCACCCCCCTCTCCATCCCCCCATCTTACCTCCTTCTCCTCCCCACAGCACCTGTATATATGTATATATGTTTGTACATATTTATTACTCTATTTATTTTACTTGTACATATCTATTCTATTTACTTCATTTTGTTATTATGTTTGGTTTTGTTCTCTGTCTCCCCCTTCTAGACTGTGAGCCCACTGTTGGGTAGGGACTGTCTCTATATGTTGCCAACTTGTACTTCCCAAGCGCTTAGTACAGTGCTCTGCACACAGTAAGTGCTCAATAAATACGATTGATTGGTTGATTGATTGATTGGATATTGAGACTGTGAGCCCCTTGTGGGACAGGGACTGAGTCCACCCTGATTTACTTATACCCACCCCAGAGCTTAGTAGAGTGCCTGGTGCACACAGTAAGTGCTTAACAAATACCAAAATTATTATTATTATTATTATTCGATAATAAGGAATTTCAGTCAGTAGTTCAGAGCACTTTCTGTGTGCAGGGCACTGTGCTGGAGTCTCAGGAGTACAAATAGAAGAGGAGCTTACAGTCTAATGGCATTTACTGCCACCATACCATGGGTCCGGTATTCCAATCTTACTGCCTTTTTTTCCCCCATGCCCCAGACACTTGAATCCATGAAACATCTGGAAAACCTCAATGAGAATGTGAGAGAGAGGATGGGAGCCAACCCACAAAGAAAGCATCGGCTGGCGAGGGAAGGATTGATTGTCTGTCTCACCATTTTTCTTTTTGCTTTTCAGACTGCAGAGAGTGCCAAGATGGCCACTTGGCATACTTGAAGCCCTTCCAACTGTCAATCTCCTCCTCTTCCCAAAGCTCTAGGGATCTGTTTCTTCTGAATTGCCATTCCTTTCAATTTGGAACTCTCTATAGGTCCCCTGCTCACTGCAGAAAATAAAAAAATGCAGAGAAAAGTGAACAATATCTTCCCAGAAATTTATTATAACTAGCAATTTATAAGGCTCATTATCTCTGTATGAAGCCCCCCCCCTGCAATAAAAATGGGATCACAATCAAACAATACCAGAGAAATGAACGAAAAGTGTATAGCCTCAATATTGGAATGCACAGTGTCATCTTTTTCATGCATGAATCAATAAATAAGTTTCCAAACTCATTTGACTGGATGGTAGTGGAATAAGAATATAGTTATACATATTAATTAGAATTGAATAATTAGAAATGAAATGCATCCAGCACATTCACTAGGCCAGAGGAGAAGGCACAGACTGAAATTGGTAGAAATTCCTAAATTTCTGTTTCATGGTATTATCAGGAAATTTTAAGACAAAAGTCCCCAGGCATCAAGAGACTATAAAATCTCATTGAAGTTGGTTTCCTGCAAGTCAAATAAAAAGGAAAAAGCCCCTTGGTACTCTTGCACTGCTGAGTTGGTCGAATTGAGCCAATTCTAATTTTTCAGGGTTGTTGAACTCACCGGGGAGGCCATCAGCAGACAGATGAAGTACAGAGGGTTCTGTATACAGCAGTTTCAGCAGAATCGAAGTGATTTCTCGCTCTGTATTTTTTTCTTCTAGATCAGAGCACTTTTAGCATACTTTAGTACATGCTAGTCTTCTTTCAGGTATCCCTGTTTGCTTAATCGTGTGATGAAGAGGGTGCCACCCCAATAGCTGGAGATCCATGCATGGAGATTCTGGAAGGAAAGGATGGGAATGTCAACTCTGGTTCTTGGCAAGGGACATTAGCTCTCCCCAACCCCCCTCTACCCTCCCCCACCACCCAATGCACTTCATTCCACAATTACCTGGGTTATCACAGGTCCCTCTTGATTTGTGAACTCCAGGGATTGTGTCTCTGAAGATTTAGGAGCCACAAGTCAGCATTCAACAGGCATAATTGATGGATGGATTGATTGATTCATCTGATGGGACTGAGATCCCAAAACAAGATGTCTGACTTGGCCCTGCCAGTCTAGGCATCCGGAGCTGGGTTGGGCACTTTGTTGACTGGTACTAGATTGTAAACTCCTTGAGTGTGGGAATCGTGTCTACCAGCTCAATTGTGTGGTACTCGCCCAAGTGCTCTGAACACAGTAAGTGCTCAATAAATACCATTGATTGATGCAGCTGGACACATTTGACATGCTAAGAAAAGTCCTTGGAATTTGTATCATGATGCTCATGAAGCTGAACCAATTATCACAAGCAGAGCCTACTAGAAAGAGCATGGACCTGAGTTCTAATATCAGCTCTACCACTTCCCTGCTATATGACCTTGGGCAAGTCACTTAGCTGCTCTGTGCCTCCGTTTTTTCATCTGTAAAATAGAGATTAAATATGTATTTTCCTCCCCTCAGCCTCATGTGAGACAGGTACTGTGTATTATTTGCAGCCCTTACTGTGTCTACTGCAGTCATTAGTACAGTGCTTGGCACATAGTAAGTGCCTAACAAATGCCATGATTCTTCTTATTCTTCTTATGATTATTACTCTTACTCTTGAAGCATTGGAAGTTCTGCCCTAGTAATAATAATAATGGTATTTGTTAAGCACTCACCATGTGCCAAGCACTGTTCTAAGGACTGGGGAAAATACAAGGTAGTCAGATTGTCCCACGTGGGGCTCACAGTCTTAGTCCCCATTTTACAGATGAGGTAACTGAGACCCAGGGAAGTTAAGTGACTTGCCCAAAGTCACACAGCTGACAAGTGGCGGAACCGGGATTAGAACTCACAGCCTGGCCCTTGTTCGATCCAGGCCCTTGGTCAGTAATAGAGACCCAGAACAAATCCTATGATACAATGGATCTGTGTCTCTTGCATTTCCAAGTAATGAGCAGAAGTAACACTCAGCCCAATGATTTTGGTATTGAATAAATTTATCCTTGGAGGTTGAAAAATAATGATGGTATTTTTGGAGCGCTTACTATGGGCCAGGCACTGTTCTAAGCGCTGTGATGTCAGTGGCAGAGAGAAAAGGTACTGCTACCAGCCAGAACTGCAGGACAATGGGCTCCAGAAAATGACCTTTACTACCTTCACAGCCTGAGGAGACTCCCGTGGTTTGTTACTAAACTGCTATTGCACTGGTTCCAGCACTTGTCACAGCTAATCACAACTATTGCATCGGCCTCTTAGCAGACCTCCCTGCCTCCAGTCTCTCCTCCATTTCATTCATTCAGTGGTACTTATTGAGTGCTTACTGTATGCAGAGCACTGTACTAAGTGCTTGGGAGAGTACAATATAACAAAAAACAGACACGATCCCCACCCACGAGTTTACTAGAGGGGGACTCGCTCCACTCCATGCTTCACTCTGCTGCCTGGATCAATTTTTTCTGAAAGCATCCACACCTACCCGCTCCTCAAGAGCCTCTAGTGGTTGCCCATCCATCTCCGCATCAAACAGAAACTCCTTACTTTCAGATTTAAGGCACTCAATCACCTCTCCCCCTCTTACTTTGCCTCACTGATTTTCTCCTACAGCCTAACCTGCACACTTTGGTCCTCTATTGCCAACCTACTGGATGCATCTCGATCTCATCTATCCTGCTACTGACCCCTTCCCTACCTCCTCCCTCTCTGGCCCGGTACATCCTCCTTCGGCATATCTAACAGACCAGCAGTCTCGCCATCTTCAAAGTCTTACTGAAATCATATCTCCTCCAGGAAGCCTTCCTGGACTAAGATCTCTCATCCACCAACGCAATTTTCCCTCCCTACTGACTCACTTATGCACATAGTCCCACCTCTAAGCACCTAGGAGGTGGTCTCCTGGAACCCCTCCCCTCAACCATCAGCAGCTAAGTACATATCCTTATACACAGTTGCTTCCCCTATCTGTGATTTATTTCAATGCCTATCTCCCCCACTAGATTGTGAGCTCCTTGACCAGAGGGATCCTGTCTATCAACTCTATTGATTCTCCCAAGTGCTTAATATGGTGCCCTGCACAAAGTGTTCAATATATACCATGGAATGATTGATTAGTTGATCGATTGATTTCTAAGAATTGTTTACCTGGAGCAGTGGGGCATCTGAGGACTTCCACCTCTGAGAGCCATTCTTTCACTTTTTCACTCTTCACTAGGCCACGCTGTTTTTCACCTGTCTTGATCGTGTTGTCTTGATTTGTTGCCTCTGTTGCTCATTGCTGTTTGCAATCTTTTGTTACAGCTGCCTCTTTACCTGTCTTCCCAAACCCAGATTGTGAACTCCACGTGGTGTAGGAACTGTGTCTGATATTAATAAAGTGCTTAATAAATATTATGACTAACTAGACATGTCAGAGAAGGGTCCAGGTGGGGAATGCAAGAACCAGAGAGAACAGCTGAAGGCCAGTGGAGATGATTTACTGTGGTATGGGAACCAATTTGGAATAATGTTGCATTTTTTTGTTCATTAATGGATTCTTGCCGTGTGGGAAAGTAAGTGGATTCGTCCTGAGTGGGAAGTGCACATGGGTGAGAGCTAGTCGTCTCACCCACACGCGATTAACGTATGATTGTGTTCCTCCCATTAGGGAAGCTCGAATATTGCTAATTGATTACATATGTCCCAAAAGGGAAGCTCAATCCATTGCGCCTAAACAACTAAATAATTCAATTCACCTCGCGGAATCAATTTTATATAAAACTCAGGCTTTCTGTCCCCGGCTTCTCTCTCTTTCTCTCTTGCCATGCCGATTACTGAAAGAACCCGTCCCCGGATGATGGATGACAGCATGTTTCTCCCCTTGTCGAAAATCTCCAGTGGCTGCCTGTCAACCTACGAATCAAGCAAAAACTCCTCACTCTCGGCTTCAAGGCTCTCCATCACCTCACCCCCTCCTACCTCACCTCCCTTCTCTCCTTCTACAGCCCAGCCCGCACCCTCAGCTCCTCTGCCACTAACCTCCTCACTGTGCCTCGTTCTCACCTGTCCTGCCTTCGACCCCTGGCTCACGTCCTTCTCCTGGCCTGGAATGCCCTCCCTTCACACATCTGCCAAGCTAGCTCTCTTCCTCCCTTCAAAGCCCTATTCATTCATTCATTCATTCAATCTTATTTATTTATTCATTCATTCATCCAATTGTATTTATTGAGCGCTTACTGTGTGCAGAGCACTGTACTAAGTGCTTGGGAAGTACAAGTTGGCAACACATAGAGATGGTCCCTACCCAACAGTGGGCTCACAGTCTAGAAGGGGGAGACAGAGAACAAAACAAAACCTATTAACAAAATGAAATAAATAAAATAAATATGTACAAATAAAATAAAGAAATAAATAGAGTAATAAATACATACAAACATATATACATATATACAGGTGCTGTGTGGAGGGAAGGCAGGGGGGATAGGGAAGCGGAGGAGGGGGAGAGGGGGCTCAGTCAGGGAAGGCCTCCTTGAGGAGGTGAGCTCTCAGTAGGACCTTGAAGGGAGGAAGAGAGCTAGCTTGGCGGATGTGCAGAGGGAGGGCATTCCAGGCCAGGAGGATGACGTGGGCCAGGGGTCAACAGCGGGACAGGTGAGAACGAGGCACGGTGAGGAGTTTAGCGGCAGAGGAGCGGAGGTTGTGGGCTGGGCTGTAGAAGGAGAGAAGGGAGGTGAGGTAGGAGGGGGCGAGGTGATGGAGAGCCCTGAATCAATCAATCAATCGTATTTATTGAGTGTTTATTGTGTGCAGAGCACTGTACTAAGTGCTTGGGAAGTACAAGCTGGCAACATATAGAGACAGTCCCTACCCAACAGTGGGCTCACAGTCTAGAAGGGGGAGACAGAGAACAAAACCAAACATACTAACAAAATAAAATAAATAGAATAGATATGTACAAGTAAAATAAATGAATAAATAGAGTAATAAATATGTACAAAGATATATGCATATATACAGGTGCTGTGGGGAAGGGAAGGAGGTAAGATGGGGGGGATGGAGAGGGGGATGAGGGGGAGAGGAAGGAAGGGGCTCAGTCTGGGAAGGCCTCCTGGAGGAGGTGAGCTCTCAGTAGGGCCTTGAAGGGAGGAAGAGAGCTAGCTTGGCGGATTGGCAGAAGGAGGGCATTCTAGGCCCGGGGGAGGACGTGGGCCGGGGGTCGATGGCGGGACAGGCGAGAACAAGGCACGGTGAGGAGATTAGCAGCAGAGGAGCAGATGGTGCGGGGTGAGCTGTAGAAGGAGAGAAGGGAGGTGAGGTAGGAGGGGACTAGGTGATGGAGAGCCTTGAAGCCGAGGGTGAGGAGTTTCTGCCTGATGCACAGATTGATTGGGAGCCACTGGAGATTTTTGAGGAGGGGAGTAACATGCCCAGAGCATTTCTGGACAAAGACAATCCGGGCAGCAGCCTAAAGTATGGATTGAATCGGGGAGAGACACAAGGATGGGAGATCAGAGAGAAGGCTGATGCAGTAGTCCAGATGGGATAGGATGAGAGCTTGAACGAGCAGGGTAGCGGTTTGTATGGAGAGGAAAGGGTGGATCTTGGCAATGTTGCGGAGCTGAGACTGGCAGGTTTTGGTGACGGCTTGGATGTGAGGGGTGAAGGAGAGAGCAGAGTCGAGGATGACACCAACGTTGCGGGCTTGTGAGACGGGAAGGACGGTAGTGCCATCAACAGTGATGGGAAAGTCAGGGAGAGGGCAGGGTTTGGGAGGGAAGACAAGGAGTTCAGTATTGGACATGTTGAGTTTTAGGTGGTGGGCAGACATCTAGATGGAGATGTCCTGAAGGCAGGAGGAGTTGTGAGCCTGGAGGGAGGGAGAGAGAGCAGGGGCAGGGATGTAGATTTGGGTGTCATCAGCGTAGAGATGATAGTTGAAGCCGTGGGAGCGAATGAGGTCACCAAGGGAGTGAGTGTAGATTGAGAACAGAAGGGGACCAAGAACTGAACCTTGAGGAACCCCTACAGTAAGGGGATGGGAGGGAGAGGAGGAGCCTGCAAAAGAGACTGAGAATGAATGGCCGGAGAGATAAGAGGAGAACCAGGAGAGGACGGAGTCTGTGAAGCCAAGGTTGGATAGTGTGTTGAGGAGAAGGGGGTGGTCCACAGTGTCGAAGGCAGCTGAGAGGTCGAGGAGGATTAGGATAGAGTATGAGCCATTGGATTTGGCTAGCAGGAGGTCATTGGTGACCTTTGAGAGGGCAGTGTCCGTGGAATGTAGGGAACAGAAGCCAGATTGGAGGGGGTTGAGGAGAGAGTTGGTGTTGAGGAATTCGAGGCAGCACGTGTAAACGACTCGTTCAAGGAGTTTTGAAAGGAATGGTAGGAGGGAAATAGGGTGATAACTAGAAGATGAGGTGGGGTCAAGAGAGGTTTTTTTAGGATGGGAGAGACGCTGGCATGTTTGAAGGCAGAGGGGAAGGAACCAGTGGAGAGTGAGTGGTTGAAGATGGAAATTAAGGAGGGGAGAAGGGACGGAGCAAGAGATTTCATAAGATGAGAAGGAATGGTGTCAGAAGCACAGGTGGCCAGAGTAGCACTTGAGAGGAGGGAGGAATGATCTCCTCTGAGGATACTGCTGGGAAGGATGGGAGAGTAGCGGAGAGGGTTGAGAGCTGGGGGGTTGGAGAAGGGGGAGGAGTGACTTTGGGGAGCTCAGACCTGATGGATTTAATTTTATTAATGAAGTAGGAGGCCAGATCATTGGGGGTGAGGGAAGGAGGAGGGGGAAGAACCGGTGGCCTGAGAAGGGAGTTGAATGTACAGAGGAGCTGACGGGGATGATGGGCATGGGTGTCATTAAGGGAGGAGAAATAGTTTTGTCTGGCAAAGGAGAGGGCTGAGTTAAGGCAGAAAAGGATAAACTTCAAGTGAACGAGGTTGGCATGGTGTTTAGACTTTCGCCAGCAGCGTTCGGCAGCTACAGCATAAGAGCGAAGGAGGCGGACAGTGGCAGTGATCCAGGGCTGTGGGTTAGTGGTACGAGAGCGGCGAAGGGAAAGGGGAGCTAGCAAGTCTAGCTGAGTAGAAAGGGTAGAGTTGAGAGCAGTAATCTGATCACCCTGATTGGGTAGAGAGGAAAGGGAGTCGAGGTGGGGTGTGAGGTGCTCAGAAAGATGGATGGGGTCAAGAGAGTGGAGATCTCTGTGAGGGAGTAATATGGATTTACAGGGGAAAGGAGTGTGAGTGAGGAGGCAGGTGAGAAGATTATGATCAGAGAGGGGGATTTCAGAGTTGGTGAGGCTGGAGACAGTGCAGCGGTAGGAGATGATGAGGTCGAGGGTCTGACCAAGTTGGTGAGTGGGTGAGGTGGGGGTGGAGCAAGAGGGTAGCAGCATCAAGGAGAGATAGAAGGTGGGCGGCAGAGGAGTCACCAGGGATATCCATGTGGATGTTGAAGTCTCCGAGAATCAGAGTGGGCATGGAAAAGGAGAGAAGAAAGGTGAGGAAAGTGTCAAAATCGTTAAAGAAGTTGGAGGTGGGGCCGGGCGGGGGGAGGGGGCGGTAGATGACGGCTACAAGAATCTGGAGTGGGTGGTAGAGGTGAATAATGTGGGCTTCAAAGGAAGGGAAGGAAAGGGAAGGGGGAGGAGGGATAGTGCGAAAGCGACATTGGGAGAGCTCACCTCCTCCAGGAGGCCTTCCCAGACTAAGCCCCCTTTTTCCTCTCCTCCTCCCCATCCCCCGTCCCTCCTTCCTTCCCCTCCCCACAGCACTTATATATATTTGCACAGATTTATTACTCTATTTTACTTGTGCATATTTACTATTCTATTTATTTTGTTAATGATGTGCATATAGCTTTAATTCTATTTGTTCTGACGATTTTGACATCTGCCTGCATGTTTTATCTTGTTGTCTGTCTCCCCCTTCTAGATTGTGAGCCTGTTGTTGGCTAGGGACCGTCTCTATATGTTGACGACTTGTACTTCCCAAGCGCTTAGTACAGTGCTCTGCACACAGTAAGCTTTCAATAAATACGATTGAATGAATGAATGAATGAATTAGCACTGGGCTCACAACCTAAGACATAGGGAGACCAGGTATCATCCCCATTTTACAGATGAGCACGCTCAGGCCCAGAGAGGTTCTTTGACTTGCCTAAGGTCACACAGCAGGTCTGGGACTAGGGTTACGATTAGGGGTTAGGCCAAGGGTACAACTAGGACTAGTGAAGCAGAGTGGCTTACTGGAAAGAGCACTGGCCTGGGAGTCAGTGGTCCTGTGTTCTAATCCTAACTCCAACACTTACCTTTTATGTGACCTTGGGCAAGTCACTTAATGTCTCGGTGCCTCAGTTTCCTCATCTGTAAAATGGGGAGGTGACATCTCTTCTCCCTCTTACTTTTACTTTCTCCCTTTTAGACTGTGAGCCCACTGTTGGGTAGGGACTGTCTCTATGTGATGCCAATTTGTACTTCCCAAGCGCTTAGTACAGTGCTCTGCACATAGTAAGCACTCAATAAATACGATTGATTGATTGATTGATTGATTACTTAGACCTTGAGCTCTGTGTGGGACAGGGAGCATGTCTGACCTGGTAATCCTGGTTATCGTGTATCTACCCCAATGCTTAGCACAGTACTTGGCCTATAGTAAGCCCTTAACATATAGCACAAGCATTCTTATTAATCTGGGTTGCTTGACTCACAGGCCCATGCTTTTTCCAGGTTACCCATTGCCTCTTCCAGATGTTCAGCATCACTGTGCATCAGGGCTTTGGGAATGAGTCTAAACAGAAAAAAAAAGCAAGACAGGAGAGAGCAGTGGAGAAATGCATGACCTTAATTTTGATTTCACAAGAGTCTGGAAGACAACCTAAGGAACTCTAGGCTGAGTTTCCAAATTAGATCACTTTAGAATTTGAGAAAAAAAAAACTACCCATGAGGCAGGAACTTTGCTAGAGATTCACATTGAAACCCTTGCTTCATCCAGTTCTGAAACTCAAAGAAAGATTCAGAGGTGCCAAGCTTCTAAACTGGGTTTTCATGACAACTGTCCATAACCACTGTGGAATGTCTTCCACTGGGTAGCACCTCCACCTTGTTTGGGTGTGATAAAGTTGGCTCAAAGAGGGAACCTGCCTAGCCCAAGTTCACTCAACCAGACAGCAGTAGAGCTGGAACTACCTCTTCATTCCTCACCTATTCGTGTTTCCAATAGCAGTGTGATCAATCAATTGATCATATTTATTTAGCACTTACTGTGTGCAGCACACAGCACTAAGTGCTTGGGAGAGTACCATGGAGCAGAGTTAGTAGACATGACCCTGCCCACAACCAGCTTACAGTCTAGAGTGGGTGACAGACATTAATATAAAAATAAATAAATTATGGATATGTACATAAGTGCTGTGGGACTGAGGGAGAGGTGAATTAAGGGTGTAAATCAAATTGCAAGGGTGAAGGGATGGACATCTAACATCGCCCATGACAGAGAGCTGCCCAAGGACACTAAGATCTTTCTCTTTCTGCTGAGGTGCCTCAGCTGGCCCAGGACTACTATCATCACCCGGGACAGAGAGTTCCCTGAGGATACTGAGATCTCTCTCTGCTGAGCAGCTTCAACCAGGTCAGGTCACCTGTCACCTGAGACAGAGAGCTGCCGAGTACACTGAGATTTCTCTGTGTGGTGGTGCTTCAGCCAGCCCAGGACATCTAACATTGCCCGGGACAGAGAGCTGCCTGAGGACATTGAAATCTCTCTCTGCTGAGCTGCCTTCAACCTTATAAAATGATGGCATCCAGGACATCCCCTGCTTCCAGGTGGAACTACTCCCAAGCCATTCAGGATGGATGGAGACTAGGTAATTATCTTCCCATAGATTGCCAAGGAAGGAAGTCCCACAATTCCCTTGGCAAAACACTCAGCCCATTCTCTGCCAGCTTTAGGCAAGCTTATGAGTTTTCCAGTGGCTCTTGCTTCTCTCTCACTCGCTGCTCTCTTCCTCTTGATTTATGTTGGGTGCTACTTCTCAGCTCACATGCAGAGTTCAATGAGCACATTTCCAGTTTCCATGGAGAGAAACCTATGCTATTTATTTAGCACGTGTGTTGTTCATTTCTTTACACAAAGCTGTGGAGCTAAGGTTCTATTTGATCGTTGCCTTTCCCTCTGATTTTGCCAAGGATTTAGATTCACTGGTCAGTGTTGAACTGTGTGGGCCATGTGATTTCCCATTGCCTTCAAGATAGGATTACTTCCCTGGTAATTGATCCCCAACACCAGTGCTGGGCATATAGTAAAGACTCAGTAAATGCCACAACTATCGACAGGGGTTCCCTTTGGAGAAACACTCTCGTGTCGGGTGTTCCAGCAAACAACAATCCTAATAATAGTTGTGGTATTTGCGAAATCAGTCATAATTACTGAGCATTTACTGTGTGTAGAACATGCTTACTTGGTGCCGAGCACTGTACTAAACATTGGGGTAGTTACAAGATCAGCAGATCAGACACACTCCCTGTCCCAGTCTAAGGGGGAGGAAGAATGGGTATCTTCTGTATATTATACAGTACTTATTTATTCATCATCATCATCATCATTATCAATCGTATTTATTGAGCATTTACTGTGTGCAGAGCACTGTACTAAGCGCTTGGGAAGTACAAGTTGGCAACATATAGAGACAGTCCCTACCCAACAGTGGGCTCACAGTCTAAAAATGTCCATCTCTTCCTTTAGACTGTATGCTCATTATGGGCAAGGAATGTGTCTGCTAATTCTGTTGTACTCTCCTAAGTGTACTCTCTCTTAGTTCTGTACTAAGGTACAGTGCTCTACCCATAGTAAGCACTCAATAAATGCTATTAATTGATCGATTCTGTATGACATCTTATGTATTCTATATGACATCTTATGTTGCACTTCATACTCAGCACAACATAAGACATAAGGAAAGGGAGAGAGAAGCACAAAATTTTCTCTCCTCTGAGAAGCCAAATGTTTTAAAACCCTGTCTATAAAGGGCAAATTAGGATACTCAGTGACAGAGTTTAAGATACATGAGCACTTATAAACACATAACCAGATACTTCAATGCTTAATAAATATGATCAAATGAATAATGATAATACTTGTGGTATTTAAGCACTACTATGTGCCAGGCACTGTACAAAGTGCTGGGGTGGTTACAAACAAACCGGGTTGGACATAGTCCTTATCCCACATGGGGTTCACCATCTTGATTCTCATTTTACAGATGAGGTAACTGAGGCAGAGAGAAGTGAAGTGATTTGCCCAAGGTCACATAGCAGACTAGTGGTGGAGCTGGGATTAGAACCCATGACCTTCTGACTTCGGGGCCCATGCTCTGTCTGCTATGCTGTATTGCTACTACTATCATTACTACAATTACTACTAATAATAATACCAATACTAGTACTACTAATAATACTATTGGCATTTGTTAAGTGCTTACTAAGTGCCAAGCACTGTACTCAATGCTGAGGTTCTTGTGAGGGGAAGTTATGCTTCACCGATCCATTGAAGTCCTTGGAAGGAGTTAAGTAGGTGGAACGAGAGAAATCAGTTGACGTGACATACTGAAACTTTAAAAAGGCCTTTCTCACAGTTCTATGCGTAAAGAATTTTTTTTAAATGGAGAAACCATGAGATTAGGGGGAACGTTTTGTCAAACCTGGAACTCCCCCCCTCCCCAAATCTGTTGTACTATACTCTCCCAAGCACTTAATACAGTGATCCACGCATAGTGCTCAATAAATACCATTGATGCTGCTAATTATGCAGTCCATCAGACTGCAGCTCTCCTGCGCTCAAAGTCCTCCTAAAGTCCCACTTCCTCCGATAAACCTTCCCCTATTGATTCCCAACAATGAAAGTGGTGTCAACTCACTAGCCAACTTCTGCACTTCTGCAGTTATTCACGGACCTCTACAGCACTTGTGTATATATGTTTCTTTTGTACATTCAATTACAGTATTTACTCTGTAAGTTGGGAGCCCAATAACAGTAATAATAATAATAGTAATAATAATAATGGTATTTGTTAATTCTTGCAATGTGGCAAGAGCTGGGGTAAATATGGTGTAGTGGATAGAGCACCGGCCTGGGAGTCAGAAGGTCATGGGATCTAATCCCAGCTCCACCACTTATTTGCTGTGTGACCTTGGACAAGTCACTTTACTTTTCTGTGCCTCAGTTACCTCATCTGTAAAAAATGGGGATTAAGAGTGTGAGCCCAATATGGGACAGGGACTGTGTCCAACCTGATTAACTTGTATCTACCTCTGAACTCCTTTATGGTCAGGGATTAGGTCTACAACTGGAACTATCAAGGCTTTATTCATTTTGAGAAGCAGCATGGCATAGTGGATAGAGCACAGGCCTGGGAGTCAGAAGGTCATGGGTTCTAATCCCAGCTCTGCCACTTGCCTGCTGGGTGACCTTGAGCAAGTCACTTCATTTCTCTGGGCCTCAGTTACCTCATCTGTAAAATGGGGATTGAGACTGTGAGCCCCACATGGGACAAGGGAGTGTGTCCAACCTGATTTGCTTGTATCCATCTCAGCGCTTAGTAAAATGTAAGCACATAGTAAGTGCTTAAAAAAACTATTAATACAAGATCAGTGCTTAATACAGTGCTCTGCACACAATAAATACCACTGATTGATTGACTGATTGATCATTAGGTAGGACATAGTCCCTGTCTCACACAGGACTCATAGTCTAAGTAGGAGGGAGAACAAATATTGAATCCCCATTTTATAGAGGAAACAGAGGCACAGAGAAATGAAGTGACTTGCCTAAGGTCTCCCAGCAAGCAAGTGACTGAGCCAAGATTAGAACCCAGGTCTTATGTCTCCTAGGCTAGAGCTCTTTCCACTTATGGTTCACTGGTTCTCCCTACCCTTTGTAGGACAAGGATAGTGTCTGACCTGCTTGTCTTTGGTCTACCCAGGTGATTAGCAGAGTACTTGGCAAAAAGTAAGCACTGGACAAATTTCATAATTTGTGCTGCCTTCAGAGCCTGGGGCTGTTTTTGTTTCTCCTGTTTTTTTGACGTTGTTGTTGCCATCTTCACTTCCTTTCTCATCGTTGTCCATCTGACACAGCTTTCTTCTGAAGATACAGTCCTTTGCTTTGAAATGTCTATATTTGCACAAAACCTTAATAGAAGACTTTTTCAATAGTCTGCTTTTATTCTAAGAGCATCCGGTAGAACATGCTGGTCAAACGTATTCCTGTGGATAATGATAATAATAATAATAATAATAATAATAATGGTATTTGTTAAGCACTTACTATGTGCCATGCATTGTTCTAAGCTCTGGGGCAGATACAAGATAATCAGGTTGTCCCACGTGGGGTTCACAGTCTTCATCCCCATTTTCCAGATGAGGTAACTGAGGCACAGAGAAGTTAAGTGACTTGCCTAAGGTAACACAGTAGACAAGTGGTGGAGATGGGATTAGAACCCATGACCTCTGACTCCCAAGCCCGTGTTCTATGGTGTTTGTTAAGCACTTACTATGCGTCAAGCACTTTCTACGCGCTGGGGTAGATAATAATAATAATAATGGTATTCGTTAAGCCCTTACTATGTGCAAAACACTGTTCTAAGCGCTGGGGGGATACAATGAGATCAGGTCGCCCCACGTGGGGCTCACAGTCTTAATCCCCATTTTACAGATGAGTGTACTGAGGCACAGAGAAGTGAAGTGACTTGCCCAAAGTCACACAGCTGACAATTGGCAGAGCCAGGATTTGAACCCATGACCTCTAACTCCAAAGCCCATACCCTTTCCACTGAGCCACGCTGCTTCTCTAACAGATACAAGTTAATCTGGTTATACACAGTCCCTGTCCCACATGGGGCTCACAGTCTTAATCCCCATTATACAGATGAAATCACTGTGGCACAGAGAAGAAAAGTCACTTGCTTAAGGTTACGCAGCAGACAAGTGGCAGAGCCAGAATTAGAATCCAGGTCCTTCTGACTCCCAGGCCTGTGTGCTATCCACTAGGCCTTGCTGCTTCTCTGCAGTGTGTGGATATGTTGAATATGTGGTCATTGACTCATTAATTCAGAGGGTCCTTTTTTGGCTCTGGGAATCAGGAGCCCTGGGTTCTAGTCCCGGCTCAGCCTGCTGGGGGGCTCTGCCATCAGTGGGGAAGGTTTCTGACTGAAGAGCCACCCAATATGTTCCATGAAGTGGGCAAGCCCAGCAGGAATCCTTTAAAGCAACTGGCTCAGGTGGACAACAAAGACCACTGGTGGCTACCTACCTATGGGGTTCCCACCGAGGACCAGAACTATGGTGTGGTCACTTCAGTTGTCAATGGATCCTTCAGGTAAAAAAAAACCTTCAAGTGAACATTGTCATGTGCTGTCTCCCTGCTCTCCCCCTGGCTCGTTGCACTCTGTGCCCTAGAGGGAACATGATGGGCCAGGACGAGAAAGCAGGACCGCAAACCACCAGCACAAAAATCAATTCCTGCTTGCTGGCTCTTGCCCCAAATTCTCAGGACTGAGATTCCAATGCTGTTCTCAATGGGAGACTCTGTCAATCAGTAATTCCTAGTTATTGAGTACCTGCTATGTGCAGAGAACCATACCAGTCTCTTGGGAATGGGCAATAATAATGAAAGACACAGTTCCTTTTAATGATTGATTATTAATAAATAATTAAATTATAAATAAATAAATAAATATTTATATTAATGACTGTCTCCTCCTCTAGACTGTAAGCTCACTGTGGGCAGGGGACGTGTCTACCAACTCTGTTACATTGTTAGATTTTACTCTCCCAGCACTTAGTACAGTGCTCTGCACACAGTAAGTGCTCAGTAAATACAAATGATTGATTGGTTAATTGATTGATGATGCCCATAATCTGTTAAACTGGAAGTTTCTCAGTTGCTAGGAAGTGTATTCTGACTCCAGCTTCCAGATCTCATGCTTCGCCTGGAGCATGACAGCACAACTAACCACACCATGAGGGAATATCCTAGGGATCTTGGTGAATTTCTTGAAGTAGCTACATTTGCTTAGCAATTCCCAGAGCCCTGATCTGTTGATGGTGTCAAAGGATTTTATCAGACTGATGAGCATGGTATAAATTTCTCACTCTTCCACCTCACACTTTTCCTATATCTAACTCACATTTTTGTATGTATCCGTACACACCCACATAATGCAGATGCGTCCCATTTCAATACCTGCAACCTTGAGGGTAAGAATCACCTATCATTTCTTCCTTTTTTATGGTATTTGTGAAGAGCTTACTATGTGCCAGGCCCAATACTAAGTGCTGGGGTAAATACAAGCTAATCGGGTTGGACACAGTCCATGTTCCACATGGGGCTCACAGTGTTAATCCCTTTTTTACAGATGAGGTAACTGAGGCACAGAGAAGTTAAGTGACTTACCCAATCACAGAGCAGACAAGTGGCAGGGTCAGGATTAAAACCCAGGCCTTCTGACTCTTGTGCTTTAATTCTAAGCAGAGTGTTCTCCCATGATAAGGCCCTTAGTTCATATTGGTGAATGTGATAAGCGATGATAACAATCACAATATTGATGAAGATGATGACTTTGAGTTAACACTTAAATTCAGCATTATTTCAGTCTGAAAAGAATACCTACTATGTATGTGTGTGTGTATATATATATATGCATATATATATATATATATATATATATATATATATATATATATATATATATATATACCACCTTGCCTTAGTGAATTTCAGAATGTATATGTACATAAGGTTTTCCCAGTTTCCTCACGGTACATAACTATGTTAAATGAAGCTTATGGAGCTGCAACAGATGTTCTATCTAATGTCACTGGGAGATTCTGGGTTGCCAATGAGTGCTTCATGCCAAGTTTCTAATATAGTTGCCTGAGATCAGAACTCTTAGCATAGAGACAAGGGAGGATGGTGGGAAATGCTGAATTAGGGAGAGAGGTGAGGGCTCAATTTACAGATTTTTACAGTCATATTTCTTATAGAAGCAAAATTCTCTATCCAGCTCCATTTTAAATGGTCGTATTGAGCACTTACTGTGTGGAAGACACTGTACTAAATGCTGGGCAGAGTACAATATAACAGAGTTGGTAGATATGCTCCCTGCCCATGAGGATCTCATGGTCTACAGGTGGAGAAGGACATTAAAGTAAATGAACCCCCAAAACTCATAGTAACTGTCTAGGGTAACTATGCATCCCCCAGAAGCAGTGCAGCCGAGTGGAAAGAGCACGGGCTCAGACTTGTGGAAGATGAAAGATGTCAGTGCATTTGCCCTTGAAAACCGCAAATAAATCCAGATGCTTTGTTCTACCACCTACCAAAAAACAAGTCACACTAGATAGGGAGATCTTTGGAACCTCTTATTGATGAATGGAAGAGATAATTTGGCTTGGAACCCTGCTCTGCAACAACTGGAAAAACAGGAAATTGGAGAGACTAATAATAATAATAATAATGGTACTTGTTAAGCGCTTACTATGTGCAAAGCACTGTTCTAATCGATGGGGGATACAGGGTGATCAGGTTGTCCCATGTGGGGCTCACAATCTTAATCCCCATTTTACAGATGAGTTAACTAAGGCACAGAGAAGTTAAGTGACTTGCCCAAAGTCACACAGCCAATAAGTGGTGGAGTTGGGATTAGAACCCATCACCTCTGACTCCCAAGCCCGTGCTCTTTCCACTGAACCACGCTGCTTCTCTAAGACAAGTCAGTATACACTTGATGCCTGGGGTTAGGAACTCCAGGATCAGGATGGCTTATTGTTTGCTATTTATAGGACCACCTCTTCCAGGAAGCTTTCCCTGATTGATTTCCACCACCCCTGGTCATATGAATCCGACAACCACCCTTAGCACTTTAGGTGTTAAAATGCAGAGAGCGCAGAGCAGCAACATGGGCAAGGGAAAGAGAATGGAGTCAGGAGACTCCAGGTTCTAGTCCTGTCTCTACCAGTTGTCTGCTGCATGGCCTTGGGCAAGTCACAACTACTCTGGACCTCAGTTTCCTCATCTGTAAAATGGAGTTACAAGACTTGTTTCTTTGCCTTTTGGGACTGTGGGACCTACATGAGAGAGGGACTGTGTCTAGTCTGATCATTTTATATCTGTCCCAGTGCTTGGCACATAGTAAGCACTCATTCATTCATTCAATCATATTTATTGAGCGCTTACTGTGTGCAGAGTACTGTACTAAGCACTTGGGAAGTACAAGTTGGCAACATATAGAGCTGGCCCCTACCCAACAGCAGGCTCACAGTCTAGAAAGGGGAGACAGACAACAAAAGAGTACATATTAACAAAATAAAATAGAATAGTAAGTTCATTCATTCATTCAATCGTATTTATTGAGTGCTTACTGTGTGCACCACACTGTACTAAGTGCTTGGGAAGTACTATTGTTATCATTATATGCTTATGTTTGTCCACCCTCCCCCACCCCCCCACCCCGGCACCGCCACCCCAGAGAAATGTTCTTTGGGGAGCAAATGACAGCTACAGGATGTCAAATTCTCCCCCACCTCAGCGTGGCCCAAGATCTAAAGCTGGGCCTGTTTTTCATTTCCTAAAATCAAATTACATTAAATCCCAGTTATTCTGCCACAACCCTACTACCCTGTTATTGCTCATGAGTATATGGCTTTAGAACATTTATTTAATCTATAAATAACACTTCTTAATACATATTGGCAGCAAATCGCTACCTTTTTAAATGTTGTAAGTGAAGGGTAGATATGATAAGTAAGATTACCTTTTAACAAACCTCATTTAGGTTAAAGATAAGTGAAATGGATTCAGCCAAATGTAAGTACATTTGATCAGAGAATATTTTCAAACTTAAAAACCTGCTCCTCTAAACTGGGATGAATTTTGCAAGTGGCTTCTTTGAAGAACAATTTCCCAGAAAAATCATCTTTGGGCTGATGACAACAGAAGTGAGTCTGTAAGACCAGAAACAGAAGCAGAGTGGCCTAATGGATAATGTCTGTTTGTTGTTGTATTACAAAAATAATAATTTATGGTATTTGTTAAGGGCTTACTATGTGCAAGGCCCTGTACTCTTCCAAGTGCTTAGTACAGTGCTTTGCATACAGTAAGTGCTCAATAAATATGACTGAATGAGTGAATGAACTTGATAGTGAGACTTTACCCTTTCTAAAGCCAAACACTCTATGCATATGTGAGTCTAGTTCTGCTGCTAGTCTAGGGGAAAGAACCCAGCTCTGGAAATCGGGAGAGACCTGGGTTCTCCTCCCAGCTCTGCCTGCTGGGGCCATGCCATTAATGGAGGTTTCTGACTGAAAAGCCACATAAGACATTGCCCAAGGTGGATGGGCCCAATGGAACTCTAGAAAAACTGACTCACAAGGGCAGAAAAGCAGCACAGCCTAGTGGAAAGAACATGGGCTTGGGAGTCAGAGGACCACAGTTCTAATCCCGGCTCCACCACTTGTCTATTGTGTGACGTTGGGAAAGTCACTTAACTTCTCTGTGCCTTGGTTTCCTCATCTGTAAAATGGGGATTAAATCCTACTCTCTCCTAGTTAGACCATGAGCCCCATGTGGGACAGGATCTGTGTCCAACCTGATAATCTTGTATCTGTCCCAGAGCTTAGTACATTACTTGGCCCATTGTAGGAGTTAAGAGTATGGACCTGAGAGTCAGAAGTCCTGGGTTCTAATCCCAGCTCCACCACTTGTCTGTTGTGTGACCTTGGCCAAGTAGCTTAACTTCTCTGAGCCTCAGTTACCTCATCTGTAAAATGGGGATTGAGACTGTGAGCCCCAGTCAATCCAATCCAGTGGCTACCAATCAACCTACACATCAGGCAAAAACTCCTCACTCTCAGCTTCAAGGCTCTCCATCACCTTGCCCCCTCCTACCTCACCTCCCTTCTTTCCTTCTACAGCCCAGCCCGCACCCTCCGCTCCTCTGCTGCTAACCTCCTCATTGTGCCTCATTCTCGCCTGTCCCACTGTCGACCCCCAGCCCACGGCCTCCACCTGGCCTGGAATGCCCTCCGTCCGCACATCCACCAAGCTAGCTCTCTTTCTCCCTTCAAAGCCCTACTGAGAGCTCACCTCCTCCAGGAGGCCTTCCCAGACTGAGCCCCCACCTTCCTCTCCCTCTCCTCCCCCTCCCCATCCCCCGCACCCTACCTCTTTCCCCTCCCCACAGCACCTGTATATATGTTTGTACAGATTTATTACTCTATTTATTTTACTTGTACATATTTACTATTCTATTTATTTTATTTTGTTAATTTGTTTTGTTGTCTGTCTCCCCCTTCTAGACTGTGAGCCCGCTGTTGGGTAGGGACCATCTCTATGTGTTGGCAACTTGTACTTCCCAAGCGCTTAGTACAGTGCTCTGCACACATTAAGTGCTCAATAAATGCGATTGAATGAATGAATGAATGAACAACAGTGCTTGGCACATAGTAAGTGCTTAATAAACGACATTATTATTATTATTATTATTATTAACAAATACCAACTAAAAAAAAAAGACCACAGCCATTACCGAGGCAACCATCTTCTGGATCACGATACTACAGCCCAGAGTTGGCACGGGACTGTGGTCACTTGGATTATCAGTGGGTCCTGCACATAAGAAGCCTCCGTGTGCACTTCACCGTGGGCTGTGGCTTGGTCCACTGGCTCTCTGGTTGCACTCCTGGACCCAGTGGGAACACAATGCGCAGGGTGAAAGAGTGTGAGTAGCACAGAGCAAATCACCAGCACTGGAATCAACTCCTTCACAGAGGATCTCAATTCTGACATCTCAAGAATGATACTTCCCCATCGTTCCTGACCAGAGACTTTACCATCCTCATTCCCTGGGGACTTTCCATGTTGTAAGACCGGAAACAGAAGCAGCATGGCCTAGTGGATATAGCACAGACCTGGGAGCCAGGAGGATCTGGGTTCTAGTTCCAGTTCTGCCGATTGGTTGCTGTGTGACTTGGGCAGGACACTTCACTTCTCTGGACCTTGGTTACCTCATCTATCAGTCAGTCAGTCATATTTATTGAGCACTTACTGCGTGCAGAGCCCCGGGAGAGTACAATATAACAATATAACAGACACATTCCCTGCCCACAATGAGTTTATGGTCTAGAGGGGGAGTCAAGTGCTTGGACTATTGTGGTAAATCTATAAAATGAGGATTAAGACTGTGAGCCCCACGTGGGAAGTGGACTGTTTCCAACCTGATTAGTTCATAACCACCCCAGGGCTTAGTACAGTGCCCGGCACATAGTAAGCGCTTAACAAATATGAAAAAATAAATAAATAAACATGACGTTCAAAGAGGTGGCCTATCAAACACCAGACAGCATCACATGGAGAATTGATTGACCCATACTTCTTGAAGAGAAAACATTTCTCCATTCATGTTCCTAAATTAATAGAGTGAACTTTTACTTCCTACCTGTGCAAGGGGAATGCCTTTTAAGTCACTCCGCCTGGCAGAAGCTAACATCCTCTGATTCCCTTTCTGCTTTCTCCTTCATACAATATTCTCGATCACATGCTTGAATTTCTTGTGAAATTTATATTCATTTTCTGCTATATCCAGACTCTGAAAGCAATATAGGCTGAGGCTGAAATAAAACCTTAAAAAAGCATCTTTTATTCAGATGAAGTTTGGGAGTGACACCCTCAGATTCTCACATAATACCACTCTGATTGCTCCTCCAACTTAATTTATTCTTCAAAAAAAGGGAAAACCATCTCCTCCTGCCAAAGGTTTAATGTTAGTAAAATCACAACTGGGGTTTGAGACCGAGTTATGAAACTGGGGTGACTGGGGTAAATATCCCAAAAGAATAGATGCCTGTTCAAACACAGTGGAAAAATATTTAGAGTGAAAAATCATGGGCTGATTATTTATGGAAATGTCATGTTTCCCAGAGGTTCATGCCTCCCCACCAAATCTCTCATTTTGGGCATCAGAATGGCTCCATTACTCTTTCACGTAATTTTGTGGCAGTCAAACATGGAGACGCTTGTTGCTCAGACATTTGCTGGGGCAGTCAGTAGGTTATAATAGCTGAAGCAAAAAATAAAAAGAAACCCACGAACAAACAAAAATCAGTGCATGAAACATAAAATTCTGTCGAAAGTTTAAAATGAGAAAGTTCTAGCAAGAAATTCAAATCTTCCCCAAACTTCATAGTCATTTTTGAAAATTATTCCTTGAGATCGTCTCAATTCATATTTTCCACTCTTTTGAGCAATGTGCTAGTGACGGATTTGTTTGTTTTGATGTGGGACTGAGGGCGAAAAGTTGCTTTGTTCTGCTGAAGCGAGGTAAACCCATTTTTGGCTTTGACTGAATTTTATCAAGAAACTTTCAGGGTGAGGCTGTGTGGCCTGGCAAATAGATCACAGCGCTTAGAACAGTGCTTTGCACATAGTAAGCGCTTAATAAATGCCATCATTATTATTATTATCAAAGTAGGATAATAATAACAAGAATAATAATAATAATGATATTTAAACCCTTATGTGCCAAGCACATGTCCAAAACAGAACTCCTCATCTTCCCAACCAAACCCTGTCCTCTCCCTGGCTTTCCCATCACTGTAAACAGCACCCGTGGACAAATTGGGAAGCAGCATTGTGTAGTGGATAGAGCACGGGCTTGGGAGTCAGACGGTCATGGATTTGAATCCCGGCTCTGCCACTTGTCTGCTGTGTGACCTTGGGCAGGTCACTTCACTTCTCTGGGCCTCAGTTACCTTATCTGTAAAATGGGGATTGAGACTGTGAGCCCCACATGGGACAGGGACTGTGTCCACCCAGATTTGCTTGTATCCACCCCAGCGCTTAGTAATGATAATAATAATAATAATAACAATGACATTGATTGAGCTCTTACTATGTGCAAAGCACTGTTCTAAGCACTGGGGAGGTTAGAAGGTGATTAGTTTGTCCCATGGGGGGCTCACAGTCTTCATACCCATTTTACAGATGAGGTAACTGAGGCACAGAGAAGTTAAGCGACTTGCCCAAAGTCACACAGCTGAAAATTGGTGGATCCGGGATTTGAACCCATGACCTCTGACTCCAAAGCCCATGCTCGTTCCACTGAGCCACACTGCTCCCAGTACAGTGCCTGACACATAGTAAGTGCTTAACAAATACCATAATCATTATTATTACAATGAGCTTATACTAATGGCAGGGGAGGGATATGAAAATACCAAAATAAATTATTGAACATACAATGAAATAGACATATATATGAGAATGATGAGAATGGGTAAAAATAAGTTCCATTCTCATTTCTCCCATCACCTATCTTTGGCTCACATCTTCCCTTCATCCTGGAACTCCCTATCCCTTCATATCTGGCAGATCACTCTCCCCATCTTCAAAGCCCTACCAAGAATCACATGTCCTCCAGGAGGCCTTCCCTGATTAATCTCTCCTCTCCACACCCACTCTTCCCCCCAAATTCACTTCTTCATCATGTAAGCACTTGGGTACTCCCCACCTCCCTCACAGTAACACTTATGAACAGACGATCACTCTCCCCACCTTCTTGAAAACACATCTCCTCCAACAGACCTTCCCGGACTAAATCCTCAGAAGCAGCGTGGCTTAGTGGAAAGAGCACGGGCTTGGGAGTCAGAGGTCATAGGTTCTAATCCCAACTCCGCCACTTTCTACTATGTGACCTTGGGCAAGCCATTTAACTTCTCTGTGCCTCAGTTACCTCATCTGTAAAAATGGGGGTTAAGACTGTGAGCCCCATGTGGGCCTGATTACCTTGAATCTACCCCAGTGTTTAGTACAGTGTACATAGTAAGCACTTAACAAATGCCATAATAATAATTATTATTATTATGATTCACCCACTCCTTTCTATAGCACCCTTGCACTTGGATTTACACCCTTTATTCCCCTCTCCCTCTACCCCACAGCGTATATATACATATATCCATCATTAATTTATTTCTATTAATGTCTGTCTCCCTCTCTAGACGGTAAGGTCCTTGTGGGCAGGGAATGTGTCTACCAACTCTGTTGTATTGTACTTTCCCAAGTGCTTAGTACAGTGCTCTGCACACAGTAAGGCCCAATAAATATGATTTACTGATTGATTGAGTGATTGATATCTACCATGCTCTATTACCTTCCCCTACCTGCTAGAGAGTGGGGATTGGGTCTCAAGCTTCTGTTGTACTTTCCTAAGGGTTTAGTACAATGCATTGCACTTAGTGGATGCTCAATGAATATCATTCTTGCTTCTACTTCCGAATAAGGGAGTGGGGAAGGAAAAAATTGTCATCTTGCATCACTAAAGAGTTCTCCAATCCCAGCAGCCTGGTTTAGGACCACTATCTTGTTTTTCCTTCTGTTACCTTGGTCAGAAGATGAACAGTGGTCTGAAACATGACCTCAGAGTCCAGGTATTAAAAATTAGCATTGGGTATTAGAGGCAGCGAATATATGAACTGAGAATATTCATCAAATAAATTTCATCTTATCAGACTGAGAAAAGCTATGGATTTTGTCCAAATTCAAGGCAAGGTAGGGAAAGGAACTGCTTGACATTAAGATATATTGTCACTAGATGAATGCAATGCAATTTGGTGTGCTTTGTCAAATGATGTTAGCTGTCCTGGCAATTTCAATTGATAATGTAATTAATTAACCAACAGCTTTTTTTTTTGCATTTGATAGCAGTTTGGCTAGAAGCGCTTGTAGGCCAACTAAAATTTAAACCACACTTTTTTTTCCACTACAGTTCGCTACAGTGATTTTTTTCTTGTAAATTGCACAGCACATACATCAATCAATCCATCAATCAAAGGTACATTCGGTTCTAACAGAATGCATTTTTCACTAGGCATTTTGGCTAGCGCACTATTAGGGGATAAGAAAAGACTTGTCTGACAGCATGAGCCCCTTTGGTTTGGTTTGCACGTGTACGTATGGTGTTGGAAACGGTGAATCCTCCAGCTTGAGTTTTGTTTTACATGGGGCTTTGCAAGAATGCACCTCTTCCATTTGAGGAGAATTGGATGTATTTATTGAGCTTGTACTGTGTGCAGAGCCCTGCATTAGGAACTGGGAGAGCCCAGTAGAGTTGGTATGCAGAATTCATAATAATAATAATAATAATGGTATTTGTTAAGCACTTACTATGTGCCAAGCATTGTTCTAAGCACTGGGAGGAATACAAGGTAATCAGGTTGTCCAACATGGGGCTCACAGTCTTAATCCCCATTTTACAGATGAGGTAACTGAGGCACAAAGAAGTTAAGTGGCTTGCCCAAAGTCATACAGCTAACAAGTGGCACAGACGGGATTAGAACCCATGACCTTCTGACTATCAGGACCGTACTCTATCCACTAGGCCAAGCTGCTTCTCATAATGTTCCCAAGAGGAAAGGAACTAGGATCATCTGGACCACATCAATCAATCAATCAATCAATCAATCGTATTTATTGAGCGCTTACTATGTGCAGAGCACTGTACTAAGCGCTTGGGAAGTACAAATTGGCAACACATAGAGACAGTCCCTACCCAACAGTGGGCTCACAGTCTAAAAGGGGGGGACAGAGAACAGAACCAAACATACCAACAAAATAAAATAAATAGGATAGAAATGTACAAGTAAGATAAATAAATAAATAAATAAATAAATAGAGTAATAAATATGTACAACCATATATACATATATACAGGTGCTGTGGGGAAGGGAAGGAGGTAAGATGGGGGGATGGAGAGGGGGACGAGGGGGAGAGGAAGGAAGGGGCTCAGTCTGGGAAGGCCTCCTGGAGGAGGTGAGCTCTCAGCAGGGCCTTGAAGGGAGGAAGAGAGCTAGCTTGGCGGAGGGGCAGAGGGAGGGCATTCCAGGCCCGGGGGATGACGTGGGCCGGGGGTCGACGGCGGGAGAGGCAAGAACGAGGTACAGTGACATACGAGGTACATACTACCCTCTCCCCTAGATGAAGTTTTTGGTTCAAATTCTTGACATTGTCCTTGACTGTAAAAATGTGACTGTGTCCTCTTTGCCTCTCCCTCTCTGTCCCCTCCGACTCCCATCCTCTGGGTAGGGGGTGAATTGGTGGAGACCATTAGCCCCCTTCCTTGCAATGCACAGGTTCAGGTTTTCCTCCAGTGAAGGTTGTATTGTGCTCTCCCAATCACTTAGTACAGTGCTCTGCACACAGTAAGCTCTCAATAAATACCATTGATTGATTGATTGATTGATTGATTGATGTGCAAGTGTTGTAGTGGCAGTAGGGGGAGAAATAAGGTGGGGAGATGCGAGAGGAATCAGGGAAGGCTTCCTGGAAGTTATGTGATTTCAGGAGGGCTTTCAAGATGGGGAGAGCAGTGGTCTGTCAGTTCAATCAATCAATCAATGGCATTTATAGAGTATTACTTTTTATTGTGCTAAATGCTTGAGCACTGTACTAAGCACTTGGTTATGAAGGGGGAGGGAGTTCCAGCCACGAGGCAGGGAGTGAGCAAGTGGGTGTTTATTGTTATATTGTTCTCTCCCAAGCACTTAGTACAGTGCTTTACACATATTAAGTGCTCAATAAATACAGTGGCATGAATGATAGAGGTCAACGGCTAGAGAGATAACGAAAACAGTGAATATTTTAGCTTGAGAGAATCAAAGATGTGAGCTGGGTTTTAGTGGGAGAGGAGCAAGGATAAGTAATCAATCCATCAATCAGTGGTATTTGTTGAGTACTTACCATTTGCAGAGCACAGTACTAAGTGCTTGGGAGAGTAGAATATATGAGAGTTGGTAGACATGTTCCCTGCCCACAAGGAGCTCACAGTCTAGAGGGGGAGACTGGCATTAAAAAAGATTAGGGAGAGGGGAGGTAGTATTGCTTAGAACAGTGCTCCAGAGCCTCCTTGGCACATAATAAGTGCTTAACAAGTGCCATTATCATCAACATTATTATTATTATTAGAGTCTAAGGATGTGGACATAAGTCCTGTGGGGCTGGGGTTAATATCAAAGGAGCAGTGAGGAGAGAGAGATTGAGTATCTTAATGCCAGTGGTCATTAGTTTCTGCTTGATGCAATGTACTTTCCAAGCACTTAGTACAGTGCTCTGCACACAGTAAGCACTCAATAGATGCAACTGAATGAATGAACTACAACTGGAGAATCTGGAGGAGAGGAGAGACTGCTAGACTGAAAGCTCATTGTGGGCAGGGAATGTGTCTGCTATATTGTTGTGGTGTACTATCTCAAGCTCTTAACACAGTGCTCTGCACACAGTGAGTGCTCAATAAATAAAAATAATTGATTGATGGGTGCAAAATGCAATCTAAATGGTATTGATTGGGAGCTTACTGTGGGTCAGAATTGTACCAAATGCTTGCAATAGAATTAGTAGACGTGATCCCTGCCCACAAGAAGCTTACAATCTTGCTGGGGTGACAGACACTAGACTGTGAGCCTGTTTTGGGTATCCTAATCCTCCTTGACCTCTCAGCTGCCTTCGACACTGTGGACCACCCCCTTCTCCTCAACACGCTATCCGACCTTGGCTTCACAGACTCTGTCCTCTCCTGGTTCTCCTCTTAACTCTCCGGTCGTTCATTCTCGTCTCTTTTGCAGGCTCCTCCTCCCACTCCCCCTCCCATCCCCTTACTGTGGGGGTTCCCCAAGGTTCAGTGCTTGGTCCCCTTCTGTTCTCGATCTACACTCACTCTCTTGGTGACCTCATTCGCTCCCACGGCTTCAACTATCATCTCTATGCTGATGACACCCAGATCTACATCTCCAGCCCTGCTCTCTCCCCCCTCTCCAGGCTTGCATCTCCTCCTGCCTTCAGGACATCTCCATCTGGATGTCTGCCCGCCACCTAAACCTCAACATGTTCAAGACTGAACTCCTTGTCTTCCCTCCCAAACCCTGCCCTCTCCCTGACTTTCCCATCTCTATTGATGGCACTACCATCCTTCCCATCTCACAAGCCCGCAACCTTGGTGTCATCCTTGACTCCGCTCTCTCATTCACCCCTCACATCCAAGCCGTCACCAAAACCTGCCGGTCTCAGCTCCACAACATTGCCAAGATCCGCCCTTTCCTCTCCATCCAAACCACTACCCTGCTCGTTCAAGCTCTCATCCTATCCTGTCTGGACTACTGCATCAGCCTTCTCTCTGATCTCCCATCCTCGTATCTCTCCCCACTTCAATCCATACTTCATGCTGCTGCCCTGATTGTCTTTGTCCAGAAACGCTCTGGGCATGTTACTTCCCTCCTCACAAATCTCCAGTAGCTACCAATCAATCTGCGCATCAGGCAGAAACTCCTCACCCTCGGCTTCAAGGCTCTCCATCACCTCGCCCCCTCCTACCTCACCTCCCTTCTCTCCTTCTACAGCCCACCCCGCACCATCCGCTCCTCTGCCACTAATCTCCTCACCATGCCTTGTTCTCGCCTGTCCCGCCATCGACCCCCGGCCCACGTCATCCCCCGGGCCTGGAATGCCCTCCCGCTGCCCATCTGCCAAGCTAGCTCTCTTCCTCCCTTCAAGGCCCTACTGAGAGCTCACCTCCTCCAGGAGGCCTTCCCACACTGAGCCCCTTCCTTCCTCTCCCCCTCACCCCCCTCTCCATCCCCCCCATTTTACCTCCTTCCCTTCCCCACAGCACCTGTATATATGTATATATGTTTGTACATATTCATTACTCTATTTATTTATTTATTTACTTATCTTACTTGTACATATCTATTCTATTTATTTTATTTTGTTAGTGTGTTTGTTTTTGTTCTCTGTCTCCCCCTTCTAGACTGTGAGCCCGCTGTTGGGTAGGGACTGTCTGTATGTGTTGCCAACTTGTACTTCCCTGTGTGCTCTGCACACAGTAAGCGCTCAATAAATACGATCGATTGATTGATTGATTAGGGACCGTCTCTATATGTTGCCAACTTGTACTTCCCAAGCGCTTAGTACAGTGCTCTGCACACAGTAAGCGCTCAATAAATACGATTGAATGAATGAATAAAATAAGGTACAGGTAGAAGGATAGGCCACAGTTATCCCCACCTTCAAAACCCTTCTAAAATCACATCTCCTCCAAGAGGCCTTCATAATAATAATGATAATAATAATAATAACAATAATGATATTGACATTTGTTAAGCGCTTACTATGTGCCAAGCACTATTCTAAGCGCTGGAGGAGATGCAAGGTTATCAGGTTGTCCCACATGGGGCTCACACTTTTAATCCCCCAGATGAGGTAACTGAGGCCCAGAGAAGTGAAATGACTTGCCCGAAGTCACACAGTTGACAAGTGGTGGAGCCGGGATTAGAACCCAGGACCTCTGACTCCCAAACCCGGTCTCTTTCCACTGAGCCACATTGCTTCTGGGCTTCATTTCCCCTCCCCATTCCTTCTGCATCTCCTATGCGCCGCCTATGGATCTATGCCCCACACCCAGCCCCATAGTATTTTTATTTGCTCCCATTTCCCCTGTCTCCACCACTAGACTGTAAGCTCCTTGTGGGCAGGGATCATGTGTACCGACTCTCTTATATTGTTCTTTCCCAAGCGGTTAGTACAGTGCAAACTGAACGTGCTCCATAAATAACATTGATTGATTGACTGGTGGATGGATTGATAGAAGCTTGATAGAAGCAGCATGGCTTTGTGGAAAGAGCCTGGGCTTGGGAATCAGAGGTCATGGGTTCTACTCCCACTTCTGCCACTCATCAGCTGTGTGACTTTGGGCAAGTCACTTAGTAATAATAATAATTGTGGTATTTGTTAAGCATTTATTATGTGCAAAGCACTGTTCTAAGTGCTGGGGAGGATACAAGGTGATCAGGTTGTCCCTTGTGGGGCTCACAATCTTAATCCCCATTTTACAGATGAGGTAACTGAGGCCCAGAGAAGTGAAGCGACTTGCCCAAAGTCACACAGCTGACAAGCAGCAGAGTTGGGATTAGAACCCATGACCTCTGACTCCCAAGCCCATGTTCTTTCCACTGAGCCACACTGCTTCTCTGGGCCTCAGTTCCCTCATCTGTAAAATGGGAATTAAGACTGTGAGCCCCATGTGGGACAACCTGATTACCTGGTATCTACCCCAGCAGTGCTGGCACATAGTAAGCGCTTAACAAATACCATCATTATTATTATTATAGTTGGGAGAATGAAGTGTTTTCATTAAATGAGCTGTACATAACAAGTACATAACATTCTTTCATCATCATCATCATCATCATCAATGGAAGCAGCATGGCGTAGTGGATAGAGCACAGGCCTAGGAGTCTGGAGATCATGGGTTCTAATCCCAGCTCTGCCACTTGTCTGCTGTGTGACCTTGGACAAGTCACTTTACTTCTCTGTGCCTAGTACCCTCATCTGTAAAATGGGGATTAAGACTATGAGCCCCACGTGGGACAGGGACTGTGTCCAGTCCGCTTTGCTTGTATCCACCCCAGCATTTAGTACAGTGTGTGGCTCATAGCAAGTGCTTAACAAATATTATTATTATTATCATTATTAGTAATGGTATATATTGGGTACTAACTGAGTACAAAAGCACTGTACTAAGTGCTTGGGGGAGTACATCAGAAGCAAAGAAAAAACATTATCAGTGCCCTCACTGCCCTTTGCTCCTCTCAAGCCAACTTATTCACTATCAATTAATCCTATGGATTGAGCACTTACTGTGTGCAGACCACTATACTAAGCACTTGGGAGAGTACAGTGTAACAATATAACAGATATATTCCCCCGCCTCAATCAATCAATCAATCAATCGCATTTATTGAGCGCTTACTGTGTGCAGAGCACTGTACTAAGCGCTTGGGAAGTACAAGTTGGCAACATATAGAGACAGTCCCTACCCAACAGTGGGCTCACAGTCTAAAAGGGGGAGACAGAGAACAAAACCAAACATACTAACAAAATAAAATAAATAGAATAAATATGTACAAGTAAGATAAATAAATAAATAAATAGAGTAATAAATATGTACAAACATATATACATATATACAGGTGCTGTGGGGAAGGGAAGGCGGTAAAATGGGGGGATGGAGAGGGGGAGAGGAAGGAAGGGGCTCAGTCTGGGAAGGCCTCCTGGAGGAGGTGAGCTCTCAGTAGGGCCTTGAAGGGAGGAAGAGAGCGAGCTTGGCGGATGGGCAGAGGGAGGGCATTCCAGGCCCGGGGGATGACGTGGGCCGGGGGTCGATGGCGGGACAGGCGAGAACGAGGCACGGTGAGGAGATTAGCGGCAGAGGAGCGGAGGGTGCGGGGTGGGCTGTAGAAGGAGAGAAGGGAGGTGAGGTAGGAGGGGGGCAAGGTGATGGAGTGCCTTGAAGCCGAGGGTGAGGAGTTTCTGCCTGATGCGCAGATTGATTGGTAGCCACTGGAGATTTTTGAGGAGGGGAGTAACATGCCCAGAGCGTTTCTGGACAAAGACAATCCGGGCAGCAGCATGAAGTATGGATTGAAGTGGGGAGAGACATGAGGAAGGGAGATCAGAGAGAAGGCTGATACAGTAGTCCAGACGGGATAGGATGAGAGCTTGAACAAGCAGGGTAGCAGTTTGGATGGAGAGGAAAGGGCGGATCTTGGCAATGTTGTGGAGCTGAGACGGGCAGGTTTTGGTGATGGCTTGGATGTGAGGGGTGAATGAGAGAGCGGAGTCGAGGATGACACCAAGTTTGCGGGCTTGTGAGATGGGAAGGATGGTAGTGACGTCAACAGAGATGGGAAAGTCAGGGAGAGGGCAGGGTTTGGGAGGGAAGACAAGGAGTTCAGTCTTGGACATGTTGAGTTTTAGGTGGCGGGCAGACATCCAGATGGAGATGTCCTGAAGGCAGGAGGAGATGCGAGCCTGGAGGGAGGGGGAGAGAGCAGGGGCAGAGATGTAGAACTGGGTGTCATCAGCGTACGAGGCATCCCCTACGAGGCCTTCCCTGATTCATTTTTACTCTTCCTCAGGTTATATCCTTTCAACTGCTGCCAATCAAATTCCTAAGCACTTCTCTACATATAATAATAATAATGATGATGATGGTATTTGTTAAGCACTTACTATGTGCATGGCACTGTACTGAGCCCTGGGGTGGATACAAGCAAATTGGGTTGGACACAGTCCCTGTCACATGTGGGTTTCACAGTCTCAAATCCTCATTTTGCAGATGAGGTAACTGAGGCACAGAGAAGTGAAGTGACTTGCCCAAGGTCACACAGCAGACACATGGTGAAGCCGGGTTTAGAACCCATAACCTTCTGACTCCCAGGCCTGTGCTCTATCCACTATGCCGTGCTGCTTCTCTAATATACCCTCTTATTTAATCATTTACTCGGGTACATCTCACCTAGGAAGAAACTGTACCCAAAAGGACTTAGTAGCTGGGTGCTTTTGCTACTTTACAGTATTTACTACAGTAAAATAATGATGGGCATAATGATGATATGAGTTTATAACAAAGCATGTCAATCACAGTGGCATCTTCTAGCTGCCTGCCCATAACTCATTCATTCACCTGAAATTAATACATACTAGACCATGGGAAGCAGTGTGACATAGTGGAATAAGCACGGACTTGGAGTCAGAGGACATGGGTTCTAATCCTGGCTCCAGTACTTGCCTGCTGCATGGCCTTAGTCACTTAACATCTCTTAAGTGCTTAGTACAGTGCTCTACACACAGTAAGCGCTCAATAAATACAACTGAATGAATCTCTGGGCCTCAGTTTCCTCAACTGTAAAATGGGAATTCAGTATCTGTTCTCCCCCTACTAGGATTGTGAGTGTCATTTGGGACTGGGATTGTGTCCCACCTGATTACCTTGTATCGACCCTAGCACTAGAACAGCGCTTGGCATATAGTAAGTGCTTAGCAGGTACCAGTCTTATTATCATTAGTAGTAGTAGTATTAGCAGTAGTAGCAGCAGCAGTAGTAGTAGTCGTAGACTGTAGACTATACTGTAGCTCACTGTGGGCAGGGATCATGTGTTCCAACTCTGTTATATTGTATTGTACTCTCCCAAAGGCTTACTACAGTGTTCTGCACACAGTAGGTGCTCAATAAATAACATTGATTGATAGAACTAGCAGTAGTAGTAGCAGCAGTAGTAGTAGTAATTCTAGTAGTAGTAGTAATAGTAGTAGTAGTCACAGTAGCCCTTCTCAGGGTAGCACCTGAAGAGTTTCCAGTACTCCATCAGTCTCAACCACGGGAGGGAGAGTCAAGCAGAGGCATACCTATTCCAATCCTAGTTTGGGCAGTGGCTAGCGAGTGGAAGGCAATCTGCTACAAGTCAAAACTCACCTGTGCTGGGCAGCAGCGGCATGGGAGAGAATCGAGGGCAGAGACTCCGGTTTACTGCGCGGAAGGAGGCAGTGGTAAACTGTTTTCATATTTTTACCCAGAAAACTCTATGGATTCACTACCAGAACGATTGCAGATGGAGGTGGGGCACTCTGGGAGAGATGTGTCTATGGCATTGCTATGTGTTGGACATGACTCTACAGCATAAGACAACTTCGCGATAATAGTAGTAGTCGTAGTAATAGTAGTAGTAGCAGCAGCGTTTATTGAGGTGGTGCACTGTTCAAGATACTTGGGAAATACAGAATAAAAATCTGACAAATTCCCTGCCCACAAGGAGCTTACATTTTAACCAGGGAGACAAAAACAAAAATATTTACATCTAAAGAGGCGGAAAATAAATAAAGTGGATGTGTGAATATATAGTATAGAATATACATATATGTAGTATAGTATAGATACTATATATACTAAAGAGGGTGTAAATAAAATCAAAAGAGATTTTCATCCCCATTTTACAGATGAGAAAACTGAGGCACAAAGAAGATAAATGATTTATCCCAGGGCACACAGCAGTAGGGACTGTCTCTGTTGCTAAATTGTACTTTCCAAGCACTTAGTACAGTGCTCTGCGCACAGTAAGCACTCAATAAATACAACTGAATGAAAGTTACATTGCCAAGACATTGCCCATGTCTCCTGACTTCCAGTCCCATACTCTTTCCCATTAGGCCATGCTGCCCTCTGTAATTAACCCAATACTTTATCATCTATGTGATTTTGTTTTGAGGCCAATCTGATTCTTTCAGGTATTGGATGTGAGTAGTAGCTAATGTTCAATTGGCATGTCCTTTAAAATAGAAGTTACTTCCAATATTTTGGTCCCCTTAGCAAATTCTAGAATCTATCAATCCATCAATCAATTGTATTTATTGAGTGCTTTCTGTGTGCAGAGTTGGTAGACATGTTCCCTGATCACAACAAGCTTACATCTAGAGGGAAAATCCCAATGTTGGGTAGGATTTGACTGATGTTATTATTCTCTGTGCTCTTGAACCTAGTCTGCAAAACTGAGGCAGTTGGATGGAAAAGTGTTGAAATTGCTCTTCCGCTCTGCCATTTCCCTACCTGAGAAAAATGGCATGATTTTATTTTTCCCCCACTTAAAAAAAAAATATTCCCACTGAGATGTTCATACTGTCTGTAGTTTGTGAAATTAGTGATCCAACGTCACCCTATCTACCCCTCTTATCAGACTCAAACTCTGTCACAGACTTGAAATCCTATTATATCGATAGATTATGTTAAAGTGGGTCCCAGCAGGCATTTTAATTAAGATCTGCTCATTACCTGGGTCCAGATGAAATGGCTTGCATGGAATCATAGCCTTCATAATCACACTGAGGACATGTCTCGTCCAACTAGGGCCAGCTCCAGGAGGTAAGCAAGGCAAGTGATTGTCTCAAGACGTAAGGTCAGAGGGGGGATTCCTCGCAACATTATATGGCCCAGAAGGGGGTGCCACATTTATTTGCACCTCAGGGTGGCCAGTGTCTGAAACCAGCCCAGGGTCATGCCCTATGCCTACCCGTGGGAAAGGCGGATATCTAGTTGCCATCATAGCACAGCCATAATAATAATGATGATAATAATAATAACAATAATAGTTGTGGTATTTGTTTAGAGCTTACTATGTGCCAGGCACTGTACTAAGCTCTGGGGTAGATACAAGGTAATCAGGTTGGTTACAGTCCCTGTCCCCAATGAGGCTCACAATCTTAATCCCCATTTTCCAGATGAGGTAACTGAGGTCCAAAGAAGTGAAGTGACTTGCTCAAGGTCACACAGCAGACAAGCCGTGGAGCCGGGATTATAACTCAGGTCCTTCTGACTTCCAGACCTGTGCTCTATCCACTAGGTCCTGCTGTCTCTCTAAGGTTTGGGACAAAACTCTGGCCCCTTTCGTCTTTCCAATTCAACCATGTAGGTTGAACTGTAACCAAATTCAGCCATGTAGTTTGAATTTGAATTTGAATTCAAGCATGTGCCTGACACTATTTCTTCTCCTTAGCTCAAAGCCCAGTAGGGCAGCTAGTTATAGATCTGCTCAGAGGTGTGAGGTCAGAGCTTCCTGTGCTACTAAATGAGAATGTTAGGAAGACTCACTGAGATCAATTTTCCTTCTCGCCCTCCTAAATGGACAGTAAAAGTAAAGGGGAGAGTTTAGTATCATTAGCCATGGCTTGGCTTTGATTTGTCTAGATTCAGCGTGAAGTGGTATGGAAAGAAGTGATTTTGCACAACTGCATTTTCTGTAATGAGAGGTTCTACCAGAACACACAACCCTCACATTACACCTGCTGGTTTGAAGAGATTTTCCTCAGCATATGTGGAATGAAATATTTGCACTTCCCAATCACCTATGCCCTTGGATGCTCATCCTTCCCTACCGTCTTGGAAGCACTTATATTCATATTTTTAAACTTCCTCCTACCTGTAGTTTATTTTAGTGTCTGTTCCCCCCCCCACCCCACCTTTGAGGCCAGGGATCATGTCTAAGTACTCTACTGTACTCTCCCAAGCACTTAATACAGTGATCTGCACAATGCATGTGCTCAATAAATACCATGGATTGATTGACTGGGGAATCGGGTTACGTTTCAGCTTTTAGCTAGGCCTGCCCCTTTCACTCCAGAAATGTTAATATGCACCCCATTCTCTTAAAATGTGGGGGCTACATTCTTGAAGAACCCCACATTACCGATAGGTTGTGCTTGGGTCTGTACCCCTTAAGCACTTGATATTCATCTCACCCTCAGCCCCTTAGTACTTGTGGACATATCATTATATTCTCCCATTTCCCTAACAGCAATTTATATTAATGTCCGTCTTCCCAGCTAGACCGTAAGGTCCTTGTGGGTGGGAATCGTATCTACCAACTCTGTTACATTGTACTCTGTACTCTGTACTCTGTACTCTCGACTTCAAGGCTCTCCATCACCTCGCCCCCTCCTACCTCACCTCCCTTCTCTCCTTCTACAGCCCAGCCAGCACCCTCTGCTCCTCTACCTTCTCACTGTACCTCGTTCTTGCCTGTCCCGCTATTGACCCCTGGCCCACATCCTCCCCCTGGCCTGGAATGCCCTCTCTCCACACATCCGCCAAGCTAGCTCTCTTCCTCTCTTCAAAGCCTTACTAAGAGCTCACCTCCTCCAGGAGGCCTTCCCACATTGAGCCCCCTTTTTCCTCTCCTCCTTCCCACCCCCCCACCCTAACTCCTTCCCCTCCCCACAGCACCTGTATATATGTTTGTACAGATTTATTACTCTATTTATTTTACTTGTACATGTTTACTATTCTATTTATTTTGTTAATGATGTGCATATAGCTTTAATTCTATTTGTTCTGACAATTTTGACACCTTTCTACATGTTTTGTTTTGTTGTCTGTCTCCCCCTTCTAGACTGTGAGCCCGTTGTTGGGTAAGGACCATCTCTATATGTTGCCAACTTGTACTTCCCAAGCACTTAGTACAGTGCTCTGCACACAGTAAGTGCTCAATAAATGCAATTGAATAAACGAATGAATGCTCTCCCAAGTATTCAGTACAGTGCTCTGCACACAATAAGCGCTCAGTAAATACCAGAGATGGATTGATCCTGACCCCAGATGCATGTGCACAGTTGTTCCAATACTGCAGCATGCTCTATCCAGACACTTTTTTGTTGTGTGAACTACTAGAGTGGAAGTTCCTTGTGGGCAGGGATCATGCCCCTTCTTTACTCTGTACTTTCCAAGCATTTAGCACAGTTCACCACTTCAAGAGGGAGCAGTAGTCGCTGCTATGACTACTGCTACTACTACTACTATTACTAACCTGACTCCCATCTACATCCTTGCCATAAGGTCCATGGAGACAGCAGGGCCTAGAGGAAAGAGCTTGAGACTGACCATCAGAAAACACGTTTCAGGCCTGGCTCTGCCCTCCTGTGGGACTTTGGGCAAGTCAAGTAGCCTCTCCTGGCCTTAGTTCCCCCTCTGTGAAATGGGGATGCATTCATTCATTCATTCAATTCATTCAATCAAACAATTTATTGAGCAGTTACTGTGTGCATAACACTGTACTAAGTGCCATGACAACCTCGTTCACTTCAGCTTTATCCTTTCCTGCCTTAACTCAGCCCTTTCCTCTGCCAGACAAAATTATTTCTCCTCCCTTATTGACACCCATGCCCATCATCCCCGTCAGCTCTTCCGTACATTCAACTCCCTTCTCAGGCCCCCGGTTCCTCCTCCTCCTCCTTCCCTCACCCCCAACGATCTGGCCTCCTACTTCATTAATAAAATTAAATCCATCAGGTCTGACCTCCCCAAAGTCACTCCCCCACCTTCTAAAACCCCCCAGCTCTCAACACTCTCTGCTACTCTCCCATCCTTCCCAGCAGTATCCTCAGAGGAGCTCCTCTCCCTCCTCTCAAGTGCTACTCTGGCCACCTGTGCTTCTGACCCCATTCCCTCTCATCTCATGAAATCTCTCGCTCCGTCCCTTCTCCCCTCCTTAACTTCCATCTTCAACCGCTCACTCTCCACTGGTTCCTTCCCCTCTGCCTTCAAACATGCCCATGTCTCTCCCATCCTAAAAAAAACCCTCTCTTGACCCCACTTCACCTTCTAGTTATCGTCCCATCTCCCTCCTACCATTCCTTTCCAAACTCCTTGAAAGAGTCATCTACACGCGCTGCCTCCAATTCCTCAACACCAACTCTCTCCTCGACCCCCTCCAATCTGGCTTCCATCCTCTACATTCCATGGAAACTGCCCTCCCAAAGATCACCAATGACCTCCTGCTTGCCAAATCCAACGGCTCATACTCTATCCTAATCCTCCTCAACCTCCCAGCTGCCTTTGGCACTGTGGACCACCCCCCTTCTCCTCAAAACGCTATCCAACCTTGGCTTCACAGACTCCGTCCTCTCCTGGTTCTCCTCATCTCTCCGGTCATTCATTCTCAGTCTCTTTTGTGGGCTCCTCCTCCCCCTCCCATCCCCTTACTGTGGGGGTTCCTCAAAGTTCAGTTCTTGGTCCCCTTCTGTTCTCGATCTACACTCACTCCCTTGGTGACCTCATTTGCTCCCTTGGCTTCAACTATCATCTCTACTCTGATGACACCCAAATCTACATCTCTGCCCCCTGCTCTCTACCCCACCCTCCAGGCTCGCATCTCCTCCTGCCTTCAGGACATCTCCATCTGGATGTCTGCCCACCACCTAAAACTCAACATGTCCAAGACTGAACTCCTTGTCTTCCCTCCCAAACCCTCCCCTCTCCCTGACTTTCCCATCACTGTTGATGGCACTACCATCCTTCCCGTCTCACAAGCCCGCAACCTTGGTGTCATCCTCGACTCTGCTCTCTCATTCACCCCTCACATCCAAGCCGTCACCAAAACCTGCCGGTCTCAGCTCCGCAACATAGCCAAGATCCGCCCTTTCCTCTCCATCCAAACCGCTACCCTGCTCATTCAAGCTCTCATCCTATCCCGTCTGGACTACTGTATCAGCCTCCTCTCCGATCTCCCATCCTCTTGTCTCTCCCCACTTCAATCCACACTTCACGCTGCTGCCCAGATTGTCTTTGTCCAGAAACGCTCTGGGAATGTTACTCCCCTCCTCAAAAATCTCCAGTGGCTACCAATCAATCTGCGCATCAGGCAGAAACTCCTCACCCTGAGCTTCAAGGCTCTCCATCACCTCGCCCCCTGCTACCTCACCTCCTTTCTCTCCTTCTACGCCCAGCCCGCACCCTCTGCTCTTCTGCCGCTAATCTCTTCACCGTGCCTCGTTCTCGCCTGTCCCGCCATTGACCCCCGGCCCACGTCATCCCCCTGGCCTGGAATGCCCTCCCTCCACACATCCGCCAAGCTAGCTCTCTTCCTCCCTTCAAGGCCCTACTGAGAGCTCACCTCTTCCAGGAGGCCTTCCCAGACTGAGCCCCCTCCTTCCTCTCCCCCTCCTCCCCCTCTCCATGCCCCCCACCTTACCTCCTTCCCTTCCTCACAGCACCTGTATATATGTATATATGTTTGTATGTATTTATTAATCTATTCATTTTTTATTTTACTTGTACATATCTGTTCTATATATTTTATTTTGTTAATATGTTTTGTTTTGTTCCCTGTCTCCCCCTTCTAGACTGTGAGCCCACTGTTGGGTAGGGACCCTCTCTATGTGTTGCCAACTTGTACTTTCCAAGTGCTTAGTACAGTCCTCTGCACAGTAAGCGCTCAATAAATAAGATTGATTGATTGATTGATTGATTGATTGTAAAGTGCAATACAGCAATAGAGACAATCCTTGCCCACAACAGGCTTACAGTCTAGAGGGGGGGAGACAGACATCAAAAGTAGTAAACAGGCATCAATATAAATAGAATTATAGATATATACATATATACATAAGTGTTGTGGGGTGGGGGGGAGAGCAGAGAGAGCAAGTCAAGGAGATGCAGAAGGGAGGGGGAGTTGAGGAAAAGGGGGGCTTAGTCTGGGAAGGATTCTTGGAGGAGGTGCTCCTTCGGTAGAGCTTTGAAGTGAGGGGAAGAGTGATTGTTTGGCAGATTTGAGGAGGGAGGACATTCCAGGACAGAGGTAGGACATGAGCTAGGAGTCGGTGGTGAGACAGGCGAGATCGAGACACAGTGATAAGGTTAGCACCAGAGTAGAAGAGTATGCAGGCTGGGATGTAGAAGGAGAGAAGGGAGGTGAGGTAAGAAGGGGCAAGGTGATGGAGAGCTTTGAAGCCGATTGTGAAGAGTTTTTGTTTGATATGGAGGTTGATGGGCAACTGTCCCGAGGTGACCCTGGGTACCGTCCATCTCAAGGTCAAATACTATCTCGTGACCTCCTGAGCCAGCAGGCGGAACTCGGAAATGAGGGTGGGATACCGCCCCCACAACCAAAACTGCTAGATTGACAGCCCAATATGTTTGGTTTTGTTCTCTGTCTCCCCCTTCGAGCCCACTGTTGGGTAGGGACTGCCTCTATATGTTGCCAACTTGTACTTCCCAAGCACTTAGTACAGTGTTCTGCACACAGTAAGTGCTCAATAAATATGATTGATTGATTGATTGATTGATTGAATAGAGAAGGTGTCCCTCGCCCCCGTGCCAATCAAATTAGGTATGGAGGAGGGGGGGAGTGCAGAGATTGGATAGACTGAGGCTGGACGCTAGAATGGCCTAGGGGCACAGGCGATAAATACCTGTCACCTCTGACCTTCGGGGTCAGAACACCAAGACATGCAGCAGCAGGAGGAGCAGCTGCTGCAGCAGCAGCAACCCACGTGTCTCTCTCTGCCCAGAAGGCCAGATGCCCGCTCTGCAACCAGAACCAACACACTGAGGCAAGGGCCGCGGGATGGGTAAGTGTCCCGTGGGTGGGAACCAGGTGCCCTACTGCTGATGGGAATCATGAGTGGATTCCTCCCACGTAGAGAGAGTACATGGTGAGAGCTAGCTGCCCACCACGTGCGTGGATAATGGAATGAATTCCTCCCATGTGGGAAAGTGGATTCTTCCCAAGTGGGAAGTGCACATGGGTGAGAGCTAGCCACCTCACCCACATGCAATTAACGTATGTTTGTGCTCCTCCCATGTAGGGAAGCCCTAATATTGCTAATTGATTATATTCCTCCCGAAAGGGAAGTTCAATCCATTGCGCCTAAACAATTACATAAATTCAATTCGCCTCATGGAATAAATTTTATATAAAACTCAGGCTTTCCATCCCCGGCCTCTCTCTCTCTTTCTCGCCTTGCCGATCACTGAACGAACCCGTCCCCGGACGACGGGTGACAGCAACCACTGGAGATTTTTGAGGACTGGGGTGACATGCCTTGAACATTTCTGTAGAAAGATAATCTGGGGAGCGGAGTGAAGTATGGACTGAAGTGGGGAGAGGCAGGAGGTTAGGCGGTCAGAAAGGAGGATGATGCAGTAATCCAGCCAGGATAGGTTGAGTGATTGTACTAACGTAGCGGTTTAGATGGAGAGGAAAGGGTGGATCTTGGCAATGTTGGGATGAGGGAGGGGGTGAGCCCCATGTGGAAGAGTCTGCGTCCGAGCTGCTCCAGTGCTTAGCACATACTAAGTTCTTAATACAGGCCACATTCATTACTATGATTCTTGCCTGGAAAGAGGCTTCTACGACTGTGGGAGTGAAGGAACAAAGATATGTTTTTTAAGCCTCCTTGACTTGTCGCGAAGCTGGAAAGGACAGCGGGAAAGATGTGAGGATGCCTTGTGCCTACAAGGAAACCCTTGGCTTTGTTCTCCCTGACCTCAAAATCTCCAGATGCACAAATCCACTTACAGCATTCAGCTGGCTAGCATGGGATGCAACTAAATTATTTGTAAAAGAACCTCTTGAATCACTGTCGCTAAAGAGGCCTCTATCTTTCCATAAATATTTGATGATAGGGATTCAGTTATTGGTGCTGTAATAATTATACAAATTGCAATGGTAATCCTTGGTATCAATAAGACCTTTCGAGGAAATAGCACTGAATGCTTCGCTTCCAGAGAATAATAGCAATATTAATGTACTCCTGACACTTGGCAATCAAGACAGCAATGGAGAACAGCAAACATATTTTTGGCTGCAATTCAGCTGCTGGAGTGTCAGAGAAAATTTGGCATTTAATGATATGCAAAGTGTTGTTCCTGTTTGATTGTAGTATACTATATCTTCCTTGGAGCATGACTTGAAGTAATTTAACAACTGGAATAACAGGCATTTGGAAGAAACTAATTTCATAGGAAGGCAGATCACAGACACTAGACTTGTTCAGAAAAGTGTTCCCTTGTCATGTAATACAAAGTTGGATATCAAGCCCTGAAAAGGTTGGTGATGGAAAAAAGGAAAAATGTCCCTAGATCACGATTACATCAAGTCCATTTGTCATTACAGTGTAATTAGCGTCCAGGTAAATACCATCATTGGACTCACCCCTGAGTCTCATCTTCCCTTAAACTGTTCCTGAGCGGTGTGGGATGCTGCTTCATTACAGCCCTCAAATTCCTTCAGGGAAGGTATTGTATTTTCTAACAGAATGTACTTTGCCAAGCACTGAGTAATAATGATAATAATGGTATTTGTTATGTGCCAGGCACTGTACTAAGTGCTGGGGTGGGTACAAGCAAATCCCTGTCCTTTGTGGGACTCACAGTCTCAATTCCCATTTTACAGATTAGGTAAATGAGGCACAGAGAAGTGAGGTGACCTGCCCAATGTCACACAACAGACAAGTGGCAGGAGATAGGATTAGATCGCATGACCTTCTGATTCCCAGGTCTGTGCTCTATCCACTATGCCACACTGAGTACAATGCTCTGCACGTAGTACATGCTAAGCTCCTTAAACACATGGATCATGTTTACTAACTCTACTGCACCATACCCTACCAAGCACTTAGCACAGTGCCCTGCACACAGTAAGTGCTCAATGAATACAATTGATTGATTAGTCAGTGATTCAGCCACCATTCTGCTTGGATGCAGGCTTAATCAGGACTTTCGTTTAGGGTAGGATGGGAGAAGAGATCTGGGACCTTTGTTGTGGTAGAGAGTTAGTTAATTACGTTCTCTAGACTGTAAGCTCATTGTGGGTAGGGGATGTATCTACCAACTCTGTTGTATTGTACTCTCCCTAGCACTTAGTACAGTGCTTTGCACACAGTAAGCACTCAATAAATACCATCAATTGATTGAAGCCAGCTGTCGGTAAGACCAGCACTTGAGTTCTGTTTTTATGCAAAAAGAGCAAGGGTCCCTTTAGGTTCCAAGACAACCAGTATTCTTTAGTGTCTGTTACCCCGCTATGTAGTCTGTAGCTTCTTGAGGACAGGAATAGTAATAGTAGTAATAGTAATAGTAGTGGTAATATTTAATGTGCTCCCACTGGCTGCAATATTCTGTACTAAACACTTGAGGAGTAATAATAATAATAATAATAATAATCATAATAATGGTATTTGTTAAGCACTTACTTTGTGTCAAGCATTGTATTAATTGCTGGGGTAGATAAAAGCAGATTGGTGTGGACACAGTCCCTGTCCCACATGGGGCTTACTGTCTCAATCCCCATTTTACTGATGAGGTTGATGAGGTCCAGAGAAGTGAAGTGACCTGCTCAAGGTCACACAGCAGACATGTGGTGGGGTCAGGATCAGAACCCATGACCTTCTGACACCCAGGCCGTGCTCTATCCACCCACTATGCCTCGCTGCTTCTTTAACCAAACAAGCATTCCCTACCTACAAAGAGCTTCCATTCTAATGGGCGACAGACATGAGAATATATACCAATAGACTAATTAGAGGGAGTAATTGAATGCGCAACTGAATAGCAGATGTGGAGAAGTGTTCAGGATGGGTATAAGTCAGCATACAGAGAAGCAGCGTGGCTCAGTGGGAAAAGCACGGGCTTGGGAGTCAGAGGTCATGGGTTCTAATCCTGGCTCCGCCACTTCTCAGCTGTGTGACTTTGGGCAAGTCACTTAAGTTCTCTGGGCCTCAGTTACCTCATCTGTAAAATGGGAATTAAGACTGTGAGCCCTATGTGGACAACCTGATCGCCTTGTATCCCCCACAGCGCTTAGAACAGTGCTTTGCATATAGTAAGCGCTTAACAAATGACATTATTATTATTATTATTACATGTGCTGGAGGTGACTGGTGGGTTGGTAGGATTTGGTGGGCTGGGAAACTAATCAGAGAAGGTTTGTTGGAGGAGGTGGTTTTTGAAAGGGAAGGATCTGGTCTACTAAGTCTTTCTGACGCTCTCAAATGCCTAGTACAGTGCTATGCATATAATAGGCATTCAGTGAATACTAGCTGTTGATGGATTGATTGACAGCACAGGCTGAAGGAGAGGATCAGAGTGCCATCTATTGGTGTGAAACAGAAATATGTCTGTGCTTCCCGCCCTGCCCTGTATTTCCTCGTTCATTCATTTGTATTTATTAAGCACTTACTGTGTGCAGAGCACTGTACTTAGCGCTTAGGAAAGTTCAATACAGCAATAAAGAAAGACAATCCTTGCCCACAACTAGCTCACAGTCTAGAGGTCTAGCGGTCTGTGAGTCTAGAGCTCACAGTCTAGATGTCCTGCCTTCAGGAACGGAACTCCTCATCTTCCCACCCTGTCCTTCTTATGACTTTCCCCTCACTGTAGACAGCACCACCATCCTCCCTGTCTCACAAGCCCATAACCTTGAAATGAGCCACGATTCATCTCTCGCATTCAATCCTCATACTCAATCTGCCATCAAATCCTGTCAGTTTTACTTTTACAACATGGCTAAAATCTGCCCTTTCCACTCCATTCATATGGGTACCTTGTTCATTTTTTTAATGGCATTTATTAAGCGCTTACTATGTGCAAAGCACTGTTCTAAGTGCTGGGGAAGTTACAAGGTCATCAGGTTGTCCCACGGGGGGCTCACAGTCTTCATCATACTTCATCATACTTCATACTTCATGCTGCTGCTTCATACTTCATGCTTCAACATACTTCATCATACTTCATGCTGCTGCCCAGATTATCTTTGTCCAGAAACGCTCTGGACATATTACTCCCCTCCTCAAAAACCTCCAATGGCTACCGATCAATCTGCGCATCAGGCAGAAACTCCTCACCCTGGGCTTCAAGGCTCTCCATCACCTCGCCCCCTCCTACCTCACCTCCCTTCTCTCCTTCTACTGCCCAGCCCGCACCCTCCGCTCCTCCACCACTAATCTCCTCACTGTACCTCGCTCTCGCCTGTCCCGCCATCGACCCCCGGCCCACGTCATCCCCCGGGCCTGGAATGCCCTCCCTCTGCCCATCCGCCAAGCTAGCTCTCTTCCTCCCTTCAAGGCCCTGCTGAGAGCTCACCTCCTCCAGGAGGCCTTCCCACACTGAGCCCCTTCTTTCCTCTCCCCCTCGTCCCCCTCTCCATCCCCCCGTCTTACCTCCTTCCCTTCCCCACAGCACCTGTATATATGTATATATGGTTGTACATATTTATTACTCTATTTATTTATTTTACTTGTACATTTCTATCCTACTTATTTTATTTTGTTGGTATGTTTGGTTCTGTTCTCTGTCTCCCCCTTTTAGACTGTGAGCCCACTGTTGGGTAGGGACTGTCTCTATGTGATTCAAATTTGTACTTCCCAAGCGCTTAGTACAGTGCTCTGCACATAGTAAGCGCTCAATAAATACGATTGATTGATTGATTGATTGATTCATCCCCATTTTACAGATGAGGTAACCGAGGCTCAGAGAAGTTAAGTGACTTGCCCAAAGTCACACAGCTGACAATTTGTGGAGCCAGGATTTGAACCCATGACCTCTGACTCCAAAGCCCATGCTCTTTCCACTGAGCCATGGTGCTTCATTCATTCATTCATTATTCATTCATTTTCATTCATTCATTCATTCAATCAATCGTATTTATTGAGCACTTACTGTGTGCAGATCATTGTACTAAGCGCTTGGGAACTACAAATTGGCAACATATAGAGACGGTCCCTACCCAACATCAGGCTCACAGTATAGAAGGGGGAGACAGACAACAAAACAAAACATGTAGACAGGTGTCAAAGTTGTCAGAACAAAAAGAATTAAAGCTAAATGCACATCATTAACAAAATAAATAGAATAGTAAATATGTACAATTAAAATAGAGTAATAAATATGTACAAATATATATACAAGTGCTGCGGGGAGGGGAAGGAGGTATGGCAGGGGGGTGGGGAGTAAGAGAAAAAAGGGGGCTCAGTCTAGGAAGGCCTCTTGGAGGAGGTGAGCTCTCAGTAGAGCTTTGAAGGGAGGAAGAGAGCTAGCTTGGAGGATGTGTGGAGGGAGGGCATTTCAGGTCATGGGAAGGACGTGGGCCGAGGGTCGACGGCGGGACAGGCGAGAACGAGATACAGTGAGGAGGTTGGCAGCAGAGGAGCGGCGGGTGTGGGCTGGGTTGTAGAAGGAGAGAAAGGAGGTGAGGTAGGAGGGGGTGAGGTGATGGAGAGCCTTGAAGCCGAGAGTGAGGAGTTAATCTGAGTGCTTATCCTGTCCTGTCTTGATTACTGCATCAGACTCCTTGCTGAACTCTCTGCCTCCTGTCTCTCCACACATCAGCCAGTTGCATTTCTTGAGAGGTTACTGTGTGTAGAGCACTGTACTAAGCACTTGGGAGAGTACAATATAACAATGTAACAGATTTATTCCCTTCCCATAACGATCTTACAGTCTAGAGGGAGAAACAGACATTAATACAAATAAATAAAATTGCAGATATGTACATAAGTGCTGTGGGGCTGAGAAGGGAGATGAATAAATGGAATAAGTCCAGGTGATGCAGGGGAATGGAAGGAAAGGAAAAGAGGATTTAATCAAGGAAGTTCTCTTGGAGATGTACCTTCAGTAGAGCTTTGAAACTGGGGGGAATAATTATCTGTTGGACATGAAGAAGGAGGGTGTTCCAGGCCAGAGGCAGGATGTGGGTGGGAGGTCAGTGGTGAGATAGACGAGATCGAGGTACAGTGAGAATGTTGGCATTAGAGGAGCAAAGTGTGAGGGCTGGGTTGTAGTAGAAGTGTAGCGAGGTGAGGTAAGAGGGGACAAAGTGTTTGAGTGCTTTAAAGCCAATGGTGAGGAGTTTTTGTTTACTTCACTCTCCTGTCCAGATTATTTTTCTAGCAAATCATTCAATCTATGTCTTCCCATTCCTCAAGAACCTCTAGTTCACCAAACAAACTTTTATCATTGACTTTAAAGCACTCAATCACCTTGTCCCCTCTTACCTTACCTCTCTGATTTCCTATGACAACCCAGCCCGCACACTTCACTCCTCTAATGTCAACCTACTCACTTTACCTCAATCACGTCTCTCTCGCCACAGACACCTTGCCCAAATTCTCTCTCTGACCTGGAACTCCCTCCTCCTTCATATCTGACAGACCATCATCACTCATCCCACCTTCAAAGCCTTATTAAAAGCACATCTCCTCCAAGAGGCCTTCCTCGACTAAACCCTCATTTTCTCATCCCCCACTCCCTTCTGCATCACCTTTGTACTTGGATCTGTACCCTTTATTCACCCCACCCTTATCCCTACAGCACTTATGTTTATATCTGTATCATCTTTTTTTAGATTAATGTCCGTCTCCCCCTCTAGACTGTAAGCTTGTTGTGGGCAGGGGATGTGTCTACCAACTCTGTTGTGCTGTACTCTCCCAAGCAATTATACAGTGCCTTGAACACAGTATGTGCTCAGTAAATACGTTTGATTGATTGATTTGCCCTTGGTAATAATAATAATAATGATGATGGCATTTGTTAAGAGCTTACTCTGTGCAAAGCACTGTTCTAAACGCTGGGGGGACACAAGGTGATCAGGTTGTTCCATGAGGGGCTCACAGTCTTAATCCCCATTTGACAGATGAGGTAACTGAGGCACAGAGAAGTTAAGTTACTTGCCCAAAGTCAGACAGCTGACCATTGGCGGAGCCAGGATTAGAACCCATGACCTCTGACTCCCAAGCCCATGCTCTTTCCACTGAGCCACGCTGCTTCTCTTGGTAGCAGCAGGCACCAGTGTGCTTATCTCTACTTTTTTCCTCAGTGTTTTGGGGTGGCGCTCACACCTGCTGGGAGTGATTGCTATTTACCAGGAAGATGTAGGGAGCATGTAGGTGGACATGCATGTTGTGAAAAATAGCTAGGGCTGTAAGGGGGAGTTGTGAAAAATGAAAGTTTCAGGATGACAAAGGGGGATTGAGAAGGGGGATGCTAAAGTCAATAGGAAACAAACAGGTATTGATCCCCAAATCCAGTGAAAGCTTTCCTACTGTATGCAAATTCAGAGTTCTCTCTCTCTCATTCTGGGGATGAAGTGAACCCTAGTGAAAAGGGTGGGAACTGGAAGTGAGGAGGCCTGGTCTGCTGGCCGATGTTCGGCAAGTCATTGGACCAATCTGAACCTCAGTTTCCCCAGCTGTAAAATGGGGCTAAGGTGCCTGTGCACCCCAGCTCTTCGATAGTGTGCCCTTTATGGGACAGGAACGGTGTCCAATCTGATTATCTTATTAATAATGATGATAATAATAACAATTATAATACTTGTTAAGTACTTACTATGAGCCAAACACTGTTCTAAGCGCTGGAGTAGATACAAGTTAATCAGGTTGGACATAGACCCGGTCCCCCATGGTGCTTACACTGTTAATCTCCATTTTACAGATAAGGTAACTGAGGCCCAGAGAAGTTAAGTAACTTGCCCAAGGTCACACAGCAGACACATGGTGGAGCTGGGATGTTGCCGGCTTGTACTTCCCAAGCGCTTAGTACAGTGCTCTGCACACAGTAAGCGCTCAATAAATACGATTGAATGAATGAATGAAAGAACCCAGATCCTTCTCATTATCTTGTATCCGTCCCAGTTTTTGACACAGATCCTACTTCCTCTCCCTTCTGCATTGCCTATGCATTAAGATATGTACCCTTTAAGCACTTGATATTTGCCCTGTAGCACTTATAGCCATATCTATCATTTATTTTAACATCTGCTTCCAACTATAGACTGGAAGCACCTTGTGGGCAGGGAACGTGTCTACCAGCTTTGTTGTATTGAACTCCCCAAGACCAGTGCTCTGTAAGCAGTAAGTGCTCAAATAAATGCCAATGATTGATCAATCAATCGATTGATTAATCAATTCCCTAGCCAGCTAAGTTACTGAGGAGTGGAGCCAATAGTGGATCTGGGTGATAACATGCTCTATGTCTTTCTTTTTCTCTTTCTCTCTCTCTCAATCACTGCATAGACACCTTTGGATATTTCTGAAAAGGTCAAGTCAGGGGAAGTTCATTGGCTGATTATTTGATTGGTTGATTGGAGTTCATGGAGAGGGAATTCACCCCTTTAATAAGTCAATTAATTTACCCCATCTGTTTGGGAAATTGCAGGCAAGAGCGCAAGTCCAGGGGCTCTGGTTACGGGCTTCCCTGCCCTTTTTTTTTTTTTAACTTCCCCACCCCCACCTTCCCCCAGGCCTTTCATTCAGTCTCCGACTCTGGGGGAGAAACGTGCAAATCTAAGAACGGTTCATAGAGCCTTCGATCAATGGAGGGGTGAGGCCGCTGCTACAGCCTTTGCCGAAACGGGAGCATTTTTCAGGAAACGAGGGGTGGCAGGAGGAGCTCCGGACCCCAAAGGTAAGGGATTTTTCGACAGAGTCATTAGGGTGGAAACACTCTCTGCCTCGAGACATGTCGCCTTGCTAACAGGGACCCCACCCCTCAATTCATTGCCAGGTGAGGGAAGAGTTCCGAGTTGAATTATACAGCCTGAACTGCATTTGTGGATTCCAACGTCTTTGATTACACTGCTGATACATTCTCTTAGCTTTTGAAAAACGGCATGACAATCTGGCCTGACAGATGTGCTAACAGAGATGGATGTGACATTACATTCAGAATTTTGTCGCAGTTGCCATTTTGGGTGAATATTATGGGAGTTCCAAATGACTGATATCCCGAAACATTAGACTTTAATGGAATAATGAAATTCGCAGGAAGACATGCCCGGGTTCATTTTGCCCTGGTTTTGTCAGTGCCCTTTCTGTGCCAAAAAACATCAGGTGGGACTGACGTGGGTGATATTATGGATTAATGCACTACTTATTCATGCTTAAAAAATTGAGTCCTATTTCAGCGTTTGAAATATGTTTGATGTTTCTGCTTTTGGAGATGATTTTCCACCTCTTGAAACTCGGCATGTTGTAGAAAAATTGCAGCTAATCTTTGATCAAAGAAACATGAAAAAATCCTGGGCATCAAAGATACTTTTTAAGAGTTGACAAATCTTTCCTTCAGCACCAGATAATATGGGTTGTACTTTGAGGACATCCACTGTTTCACCAACAAAACAATATGAAGCAGGATCTATTAGTAATATCTTTCTTTGCACATTAAATTCACTTTCCCCTTCCTTCGGAAGAGCGTCTGGATGACAGCCCGCAATAAAAGAAGCAAATTGAATATAATTCTAGTCAATCTGGCAAAAAGATACTTCACTAAAAACTCTAACCACATGTGTGTGTTGGGGGGGGAGGTGTGTATTATTTTCCATTATAATAAAAGCAACAATATCTTCCTAAGTACAAATCTATTAAATGATATAACGTTCCTAAAAAAAGGCTTTGGCAATTAAACATCATCCTCCAAAATCTGGGCCCTGGCGTAGTCCTCTCTTTGCCTCTTCCTGGCCTTTTCCAGGCTCGTGAGCAGTGAGTGAGAGGCAAAAGAGTCGAGAGTGAGCGACCAAGCAACGTGAGCTGGGATGAGTGGTAGAAGGCAGCAGAATGGTTAGAGGGAGTCGGAAGGTGAAGAGTTTGAAGCTGATGCGTGAAGGTTGGTTTGGGGGAGAAGCAGTGAAAAGCAATGAGAAACCCGGAGGCAGATCTGGGATTATTAGAATCTGGGTGTCCGGAATCCCAGTGTCATGCTCTTTCCACGAACTAGGACCTCCACTCTTCCCAGCCACTATCGCCCTTTGAAATATCTCGTTCCTTGCCCACCGGGTATGCAAACACCTTGATCCTCACTCATCCTGTTCCAATGTATATCCACTCTGACCTTCTTCCTTAGTGGGTGCAATCGAGGCGTAAGACACCACCCCTGCCCAGAAGGAGCATGCAATCTAATTCATTCATTCATTCAATAGTATTTACTGAGTGCTTACTGTGTGCAGAGTACAATTTGGGATGTACAAATTGGCAAAATACAGAAACGGTCCCTACCTAACAGCAGGCTCACAGTCTAGAAGAGGGAGACCGACAACAAAGCAAAACAAGTAGACAGGTGTCAATACCATCAGAATAAATAGAATTATAGCTATCTACACATCATTAATAAAATAGAGTAATAAATATGTACATATATACACAAATGCTGTGGGGAGGGGAAAGGGGTAGGGCGGAGGGAGAGGGGTGATGAGGAGGGGGAGAGGAAAATGGGGGGCTCGGTCTGGGAAGGCTTCCTGGAGGAGGTGAGCTCTCAGTAGGGCTATCTAATGTGCAGCAGTATACAAAATAGGAGAGAAGAAATAGACTGGAGGCAGGGAGGCCAGTAAGGAGGCTGTTTACTATCCTTCAGCTCTTCTCCCTCCAACTTAGATTGTGAGCCCCATGCAAGACAGGGACTGTGCCTAACCTGATTATCTTGTATCTACCCCAACGCTTGGTACATAGTAAGTGCTTAACGAATGTCATGATTATTATTCAGCTGGGAGGTGATGAGTCCTTCTACCAGGGTGGTGGTGGTAAGGGTGGAGAGGAAGGGGAGCAATCCATCAAATATTTTGTAGGAAGATCCAGCTGCACCTAGAGATAAATGAAGAACCTCAAAGAAGTCCAACGGAGCAAACATGTGAACAGGGAGGATGATAGGGTTGCCTACAGCGATGGGAAAATTAGGTGAAAGTAAGGGTTCAGGAGGGAAAATGATGTGTCCTGATAAGGACAGGTGAATCTTAAGGTGCTAACAATGGCGATGTTGTCAAGATGGGAGGTAATGTGAATTTGTAGTGTGGGTGAGAGTGTGGGGGCCAGGGTGGGAGATATTTATTGGGGAAAGAATGCATCAGCACAGAGCGGTTGGTTGAAACCATATGAGCAGTTGAGCTCTTTAAGAGAGTGATTGTATAGTGGGAAAACTAGGTGGCCAGGTATGTGGCAAGGGCAAGGAACAGGGGAATCAGGAGATTCAGTGTCGAATCCCAGCTCTGCCTCTGGCCAGTTTGTGGCCTTGGGCAAGTCACCTCTCGGCTTCAGTTTCCTCATGTGTAAAACAGGGATAAGATGACCTCCCTCCCAGTGTGGGACAGGGACTGTGCCCAATCTGATTATCTTGCATTTACTCCAGGATTTATCACAGTGCTTGGCCCATAGAAAGTAATAGAAGTAGCATTAATTCAATCTGTTCCATGTACTAGTCACCTACCGTGTGTAGAGCACCACGCTAAATGGTTAGGGAGCATGCAACATTGTTAATATACATGGTCCCTACTCTCAAGGAGCTTGCAATCTAGTGTAAGGATCCTACCATCTAGCAGTAATAAATCCGGAACTACCTGAGAAACAAACTAATCCACCGCTGTAAAAGAGTGAAGAGAAGAAGATGAGCCCCCCACAAAGGAAACTGAGAAGGAACAACAGAGAAATAAGATGAAAAATCAAGAGTGAACTAGATCTCTAAAACCGGGAATGACATGAATGTCTAATGCAGAGCATGTGGTCAAGTGTGTGCTGTAAAAAACAGCAGAAAGGTCAGGGAGGATTAGGAGGGAAAAGAGACTATTAGATGTGGCCAGCAGGAAGTCATTGGAAAGTCCAGGGAACCCAGACTCCAAGGAGTCGACAGGGCAAAAATCCATATTAAATCAGACAGACTATTTATGGTCTAATTCAGACATTCTTACAGAAAAGCACTGGGAGGAAAGCCATGGTGGGAGCTTTTGTGGATTTCTAGAGAACTTCCTTAATGTTGAACATTTTGGATTCCCCCATATTTTTTCTGTAGTTCTCAACAGTTTTCAGCTGATAGCACCATATGTTGTATATTTTAACTTCTGTTGGGTTTCGTTCTGCTTTTTAACCAAAGTCGTAATTACCATTCAAGCCACTAAAATAGGAAAATGGGAAAATCATTTATTTTCCTGAGAAAAGAAGAGATGTTAGCTTCTAGAGTGAAAAACATTAAAACAACTTAAAAGCTAAAGGACAGAAATAAAATCCTCACAACTGACACTTCTGGTTAGGCTTTCCTCATTTTAAAGAAACTGGACCTTCTTTCTCAGCTGTTGGTTACATTTTAATGTCATTTTTCGAAAGGCTAGCTACAGAAAGCAAAACTTTCTGATAGACACTCATGCTCTGCTGCTCAGCGATATTGGCACTTCCTGATGAATACAAATATTCCCTATAAATTCATTCATTCATTCAATCGTATTTATTGAGCACTTACTGTGTGCAGAGCACTGTACTAAGTGCTTGGGAAGTACAAGTTGGCAACATATAGAGACGGTCCCTACCCAACAGCAGGCTCACAGTCTAGAAGGGGGAGACGGACAGCAAAACAAAATATATTAACAAAATAAAATAAATAGAAATAATAATAAATAGTATAGAATAAAATAGTATAAAATAGAATAAATAGTAAAATAAATAGAGTAATAAATATAAACAAATATATATACAGGTGCTGTGGGGAGGAGAAGGAGGTAAGGTGGGGGGAAGGGGGAGGAGGGGGAGAGGAAGGAGGGGGCTCAGTCTGGGAAGGCCTCCTGGAGGAGGTGAGCTCTCAGTAGGGGTTTGAAGGGAGGAAGAGAGCTAGCTTGGTGGATGTGCGGAGGGAGGGCATTCCAGGCCAGGGGGAGGACGTGGGCCGGGGGTCGACGGCGGGACAGGCGAGAACGAGGCACAGTGAGGAGGTTAGCGGCAGAGAAGCAGAGGGTACGGGCTGGGCTGTAGAAGGATAGAAGAGAGGTGAGGTAGGAGGGGGCGAGGTGATGGAGAGCCTTGAATCTGAGAGTGAGGAGTCTTTGCCTGATGCGGAGGTTGACTGGTAGCCACTGGAGATTTTTGAGGAGGGGAGTAACATGCCCAGAGCGTTTCTGCACAAAGATGATCCGGACAGCAGCGTGAAGTATAGACTGCAGTGGGGAGAGACAGGAGGATGGGACATCAAAAAGGAGGCTGATGCAGTGGATCACATTTATGTAAATTGATGACAGCCTTGGGAAGAGTTATGCCATTACTATACTAGCCTATTGCCCTTTCTTGTCCGTCACATCTTTCTTGTTGGAAAGACCTCAGCATTCTGAGCTAGTTGTGCTCCTATTTGTATTATCCTTGTTCTCCTCCTGCTCCCACTATTAAATCCTACTCCCTTCCCCGTAGACTCTGATTCCCGGCTCAGTGGAAAGAACCCGGGCTTTGGAGTCAGAGGTCATGGGTTCAAATCCCAGCTCTGCCGCTTGTCAGCTGTGTGACTTTGGGCAAGTCACTTAACTTCTCTGTGCCTCAGTTATCTCATCTGTAAAATGGGGATTAAGATTGTGAGCCCCACATGGGACAACCTGATCACTTGGTATCCTCCCCAGCGCTTAGAACAGTGCTTTGCACATAGTAAGCGCTTAACAAATACCAAAATTATTATTATTATTATTATTATTCCCATGTGGGACCGGGACTGTGTCTGACCTGATTATCTTGTATCCACCTCAGGTCTCAGTACAATGCTTGACACAGTGTAGGAATTCAACAAATACCATTATTATTAAAAGCAGTAGTAAGTGTTCAAACAATACTGTTGATCGATGAAAATGCTACTGACTGATGGATCCCTGCCCACAGTTTCTCTCCCATCTCCTCATTCTCTTTCTCTCACCCGCCTTTGAGGGGGAAAGCCTAGTGCCATCGTTGGAGGAAGCCGCAATCTGTTGGATCTGATCTGGGAATTGCTAGTGACCTTTCGCCTGTAGCCCAACATGCCTCCAACAGATAGCAGCTGGGAAAGAGCTGTGCCTCACACCACCCCCACTTGCTTCTGAGTGTTACCACCGAAAGCCATTTTCTTTGGGAAGTGTTTGCAGAAAAATCATTGCTGTATTCTCCCATTCACCTGGGTCTGTCCTTCACTGCTTGAGATCCAATGCTACCTATTAACCAGGCCAGGAAATGGGGGGCTTGAGTTGAAACGCTACTTCACCCGAACATAATTAAGGGTGTTTATGGAATGTCTTAGTTGTATATTTTTCTCCGATGAGAATAACATTACTCCATTTAATTTGGCGTCCCCAATTTAACTACATTTCCGTTTTGATTGATGTCATATTCTTCCTCTGAACTTTTTAGCTGGGAGATAAAATAGGCTTTGTTTAGTCTCCTTGATTTTAAAAGGCAATTCTGAATGCTTGATCTTCAAAGAAAATTGGATCCATGATAGTTAAAATTAGGTAGTCAAACCTTGCCAATTTCTGTCTTTTTTAAAGCTCAACAATGGCATTATAATGAAACGTTTGGAATGTGCCTGTGGTGTCCCTGCTTCCGGAAATTACTCCTAATTTACCTTGTTCGCTAGACTGCTTTGTATATAATATCACACGAGCTATAGTAAATGGGCATTAAGCTAACAAATGGATTAGGCCATGTATCAATGGGAAAGAATGTAGAAAAGGGGTAGTGGTGTCCAGAGAAGAAATAGACCAATTTGGGCTAGTGAATGATACATCCTCCTTCCTTTGGTCTACGTTCCTTACCTAGAGGATCATGGGATAGGAAGGGGAAAGGTTTCTCCCTAAACAGAGGGACTATGTCTACTCACTTCCTTGTCCTCTCTCCCAAGTGCAGTCTTTAATGATAATAATGGTATTTATTAAGCATTTACTAAGTGCCAGGCACTATACTAAGCACTGGGGTGGATACAAGCAAATCAGGTTGGACACAGTCCTTGTCCTACGCGGGGCTCACAGTCTCAGTCCTCATTTTCCAGACAAGGTAACTGAGATCCAGAGAAGTGAAGTGACTTGTCCAAGGTCACAGAGCAGACACAGCAGGATTAGAACCCATGGCCTTTTGACTCCCAGGTCTGCTGTATCCACTACACCATGCTGCCCATAAACAACCTCGAAACAACTAGAGCTGCTCTATCCCAAGCTGGCATTTACACCTAAATGTTGAGAGTGGATATAAAGACATAAATGCTGAGTGGGCTTTAGGCTTATATGATTTGGGGAGTTGGTAATTACTAAGGGAAGGCTTCCTGGAGGAGGTGGGGTTTCAGGAGATATTTGAATAAGGGGTTTAGAAGTGGCACTTCTCCAAAGTTCGTCAGTGTATTGGGGTGTACAAGCACCGTGTACCACTCTAATGAGCCAGGCAACTCTGTGTGTGACACATCCCAATATCACCATTCCGCTGTGGCAATTTCCCACTCCAATCAATCATTTATTGAGTGCTTGCTGTGTTCAGAGCACAGTACTAAGCGCTTGAGGAAAGCACAGTACAACAGAGTTGGTAGACATGTTCCCTGCCCACAAGGAGTTTACAATTTAGAAGGGAAGGCAGACATTAAGGTAAATTATGGATATGGATGTAAGTGCTGTGGGGCTGAGGGCGGGCTGAATAAAGGATACAAATAAGATGCAAGGGTGACACAGAAAGGAGAGGGAATAAGGGAAATGAGGGCTTAGTTGGGGAAGGCTTCTTGGAGGAGATGTGCTTTTAATAATAATAATGATGGCATTTATTAAGCACTTACTATGTGCAGAGCACTATTCTAAGCGCTGGGGAGGTTACAAGGTGATCAGGTTGTCTCACAGGGGGCTCACAGTCTTCATCCCCATTTTACAGATGAGGTAACTGAGGCACAGAGAAGTGAAGTGACTTGCTCAAAGTCACACAGCTGACAATTGGCAGAGTAAGGATTTGAACCCATGACCTCTGACTCCAAAGCACGGGCTCTTTCCACTGAGCCACGTTGCTTCCTTAATAAGACTTTGAAGGTGGGTAGAGTGATAGGCCTTCCCAGACTGAGCCCCCTCCTTCCACTCTCCCTCATCCCCCTCTCCATCCCCCCCGCTTTACCTCCTTCCCTTCCCCACAGCACCTGTATATATGTATATATGTTTGTACATATTTATTACTCTATTTATTTTACTTGTACATATCTATTCTATTTATTTTGTTAATATGTTTGGTTTTGTTCTCTGTCTCCCCCTTCTAGACTGTGAGCCCACTGTTGGGTAGGGACCATTCCTATATGTTGCCAACTTCTACTTCCCAAGCGCTTAGTACAGTGCTCTGCACACAGTAAGCGCTCAATAAATATGATTGATTGATAGCCTGTCGGATATGAAGTGGGAGGGAATTCCAGGACAGAGGGCAGAGGTGGGCGAGAGTCGGTGGTGAGATATAGATGAGATCGAGGTACAGTGGGCCGGTTGGATTCAGAGGAGTGAAGTGAGTGTGTTAGGTGGTAGTTGAAAATGAGCGAGGTAACTCGTGGAATCCTTTCCACTACGTCTCAGATCTTCCAAATCCTGCTGCCTATGGGTGATCACCCCAATGCAGAGTGTGAAAGCATAGCATCATGGCCTAGTCAAAAGAACACTAATCTAGGAGTCACTGGCCTGCTGTGAGACCCTTGGCAAGTCACTAAACCTTTCCGGGCCTCAGTTTCTTCATCTGGAAAATGGGGCTAATGGTACCTGTTCCCCCTCCTTCCTCTCCCCCTTGTTCCCCTCTCCATCCCCCCGTCTTACCTCCTTCCCTTCCCCACAGCACCTGTATGTATGTATATATGTTTGTACATATTTATTACTCTATTTTACTTGTACATATCTATTCTATTTATTTTATTTTGTTAATATGTTTGGTTTTGTTCTCTGTCTCCCCCTCCTAGACTGTGAGCCCACTGTTGGGTAGGGACTGTCTCTATATGTTGCCAACTTGTACTTCCCAAGCGCTTAGTACAGTGCTCTGCACACAGTAAGTGCTCAATAAATACGATTGATTGATTGATCGATCTCCCTCTTAAATTTTGATCCCCGTGCAGCCCCTTCTAGACTGCAAACTCTTTGCGGACAAGGAACATGTCTGCCAACTCCGTTATATTGTACTTTCCCGAGTGCCTAGTACAGTGCTCTGCACACAGTGCTCAATAAATATCATTGACGATGATGATGATGACAGGGACTTTTCCTGATATGATTGAGGAGCAGTGTGTCATAGTGGGTGTCAGGAAACCTGCGTTCTAATCCCAGGGAAACCACCTGTCTGCTGTGATCTTGGGCAAGTCACTTAACTTCTCTGGTCCTCATTTTCCTCATCTGTAAAATGGGGATAAGATACCTATTCTTCTTACTGAGACTGAGCCCCATGTGGGGTAGGGACTGTGTCCGACCTGATTCTCTTGTATGTATCCCAGTGCATAATACAGTGTTTGGCACATAGTTAACGCTTATCACCACTATTACTGTATTTACATTAATGTCCGTCTCCCCCTCAAGGCTGTGAGCTCACTGTGGAGAGGGAACTTGTCTGTTATACTGTACTCTCCCAAGCGCTTAGTACAGTGCTCTGCACACTGTAAGCACTCAATAAAAGTGACTGACAAGTTGACTATTATTATTTTCTCTAGCCCAGTGCTTAGCACAGTATTTTGGCACATAGTAACCATTCAAAGTGTACCACAATTATTAGCATTATTGATGTTGGAATGGGGGCTTGTCAGAAGCCCAAGTGGTTAAAGAAAATCAGTGACACTCGAAAGAGACAAAAAACAGCTTTCTGAGAGCATTGATTTTTTTTGTTGCTGTAGCAGGTGCTGAGTGTCCTTCCCCTTTCCAGATCTATTGAAGTTGTGTGTGACTAACTGCAAATGAGGGGACGAGAACATAATCACAAATGTGTCTGAAAATGGTGACTTTCTTCTGTGCTGGTCAAGAATTCATTTTTGAGGCATCGAAGTGTTGTTGAAAGAAGAGGGAATTCTCTCCCTGCCTTTTTGATCCAGTGGCTCTTTACACTAGGAATGTAAGTTCCTTTTCCCACCAAGTATCATCATGTTAGAACAATCTCTTTGAAAAGCATTTCCTAAACAGAGTGGCCTAGTGGAAAGTGTATTGGGCTGGGAGTCAGGTGAACCAGGTTCTAATCCCAACTCTGCCATTGCCCTGCTGTATGCCCTTGGCCCAGTCACAACCTCTCTGGGCCCCACTTTCCTCATATACTAATAATAATAATTGTGGTATTTGTTAAGCACTTACTATGTTCCAGGCACTGTACTATGCACTGGGGTGGATACAAACAAAACAGGTTGAACACAAGCCCTATCCCACGTGGGACTCAGTTTCACTCCCCATTTTACAGATGGGGCAACTGAGGCACAGAGAAGTGAAGTGACTTGCCCTAGGTCACACAGCAGACAAGGGGTGGAGCCGGGATTTGAACCCATGACCTTCTGACTCGCTGGCCGTGCTGCTCTATCACTACCACATGTTGCTTCTCATCTGTAAAATGGGGACAAGATCCTTGCTCGCCTTCTCTCAGATTGTGAGCCCTGTGTGGGACAGGAACTGTATCTGACCTGATCATCTTTGTATCTCTTTTGGCACATAGCACAGTGCTTGGAACATATTGCTGCTTTATGATTATTAATAATAATAACAGCAATAACTTTACATATGACCGAGGATGGCCTCATAACACTCACCAATAATTAAAAAAAAACAAGGATTTTTTTCATTTAGAAGGTGCAGAGGTCAGGAGATTGGAGTTTGAATCCTGGCTTCACCATTTGGCTCCTGCGAGACCTTGGGCAACTCACTTAACTTCTCTGTGCCTCATTTTCTTCTTCTGTAAAATGGGGATTCAGTACCTGTTCTTCCTCTTACTTAGACCCTGAGTCCCATGTGGGACAGGGACTCATTGCACTGTAGTCCCCTGGCACTCCATACAGTGCTTGAAACATAATAAACACTTAACAAATGCCACAGTTATTACAATTAATGTTAGATTGTAAGCTCCTTGTGGATAGGGGACATGCCCATTGTTTCTGCTGTACTCTCCCAAAGGCTTAGAACAGTGGGGTTGCACCCACTGGATGTTCAATAAACATGTTGATTTCTATCTACACATCTACATATGTTGCATATGTTCTGCTTTCAACTGTAAAATCACACCCTACTGGGTTAAATGTCCCGTGACAGTGGGTCATATGTCTGTCATAATTGGAGTCCATGTCTGGACTTGAAGCTCTTCGTTTCCCTATGAACATATTGCATGACACTGATCCTTGGAAGTTTGAAGTTAAAATTGATGTGGCTCCATGGAGCATATTTTCTTGTCAGTTTTATGTGGAGCGATGCTAAATACTTATTTTTGTCCTTGATTTCCCTGAATGGTCGACACACTTTGACAAGCTTCCCTCCACATTTCTAGCTAGATGTTGATGAATAAAATGATAGCTACTCCATGAACAAAAGAATCCTGATGACATATAATGTATGACTTGATGAAAAGTTGTGATCTTGTCATGTAGTTCAAAAAAGGCCTGGGTTTTTTTTTCCCTGAAAACAGAATGCATCTGAGCAAGAAACACATAAAGGGAGTGTTATAAAATTTGTAACCAACAGGAGATGCTTGTTCCAATTTTGAGGAGAAAAATGACCCCAAGTTAAATACAGTCTGATTATGAAATCCTAAAAATAACCTATGGCTTCAAAACCCTGAATTTAGTAAAGATTGTACATGCAAAACAGCTAAAAACGCCTTGAAAAACTTCTTAGCCAATGATAACTGGAAAGAAATGATGCACATCACAGATTCTAGAAACGACATATGGCTTCTGGTGAATAGACTCATACCTTCAACTTAAATAATTCCAATGTTTAGACTTCCACAACTTTTTCTCCAGCTCTAACTCCACCATCTCACAGATGGATGCTTGCTGATGTTTAACTAAGGTGACCATTGTGTATATTGTTAATCAATCAATGGTATTTGAGTGCTTACTGTGTGCAGAGCACTATACTAAGTGCTTGGGAGAGTATGATATAACAGGGTAGATAGACATGTTCCCTGCCCACAAGGAACTTAAAGTCTAAATTGGGGAAGGCGGACATTGAAGGTGAATTGAAATAAATCACAGATTTATTTCACAGATTGAAGGTGAATTGAAATAAATTATTTCAATTGAAATAAATCACAGATTTGTACATAAATGCTGTGGGCCTGAAGGTGGGATGAATATCAGGTCCTTAAAGGGGAAAAATCCAAGTCCCAGGGTGACGCAGTAGGGGAAATGAGGGCTTATCAATCAATGGTATTTATTGAGCATTTACTGTGTGCAGAGTAACGTACCAAGCACTTGATGAATAAACCAGACGAAACTATTTCTCCTCCCTTATTGACACCCATGCCCATCGCCCCCGCCAGCTCTTCCGTACATTCAACTCCTTTCTCAGGCCCCCGGTTCTTCCCCCTCCTCCTTCCCTCACCCCCAACGATCTGGCCCCCTACTTCATTGACAAAATTAAATCCATCAGGTCCGACCTCCCCAAAGTCACTTCCCCCCCTTCTCCAACCCCCTGGCTCTCAACACTCTGCTACTCTCCCATCCTTCCCAGCAGTATCCTCAGAGGAGCTCTCCTCCCTCCTCTCAAGTGCTACTCCGGCCACCTGTGCTTCTGACCCCATTCCCTCTCATCTCATGAACTCTCTCGCTCCATCCCTTCTCCCCTCTTTAACTTCCATCTTCAACTGCTCCACTGGTTCCTTCCCCTCTCCCTTCAAACATGCCCATGTCTCTCCCATCCTAAAAAAACCCTCTCCTGACCCCACCTCACCTTCTAGTTATCGCCCCATATCCCTCCTACCATTCCTTTCCAAACTCCTTGAACGAGTCCTCATCTCTCCGGTCATTCATTCTCAGTCTCTTTTGCAGGCTCCTCCTCCCCCTCCCATCCCCTTACTGTGGGGGTTCCCCAAGGTTCAGTGCTTGGTCCCCTTCTGTTCTCGATCTACATGCACTCCCTTGGTGACCTCATTCACTCCCACGGCTTCAACTATCATCTCTACGCTGATGACACCCAGATCTACATCTCTGCCCCTGCTCTCTCCCCCTCTCTCCAGGCTCGCATCTCCTCCTGCCTTCAGGACATCTCCATCTGGATGTCTGCCTGCCACCTAAAACTCAACAAGTCCAAGACTGAACTCCTTGTCTTCCCTCCCAAACCCTGCCCTCTCCCTGACTTTCCCATCTCTGTTGACAGCACTACCATCCTTCCTGTCTCATAAGCCCGCAACCTTGGTGTCATCCTCGACTCCGCTCTCTCGTTCACCCCTCACATCCAAGCCGTCACCAAAACCTGCCGGTCTCAGCTCCGCAACATTGCCAAGATCTGCCCTTTCCTCTCCATCCACACCGCTACCCTTCTCGTTCAAGCTCTCATCCTATCCCGTCTGGACTACTGCATCAGCCTTCTCTCTGATCTCCCATCCTCGTGTCTCTCCCCACTTCAATCCATACTTCATGCTGCTGCCCGGATTGTCTTTGTCCAGAAACGCTCTGGGCATGTTACTCCCCTCCTCAAAAATCTCCAGTGGCTACCAATCAATCTGCGCATCAGGCAGAAACTCCTCACCCTCGGCTTCATGGCTCTCCAGCACCTCGCCCCCTCCTACCTCACCTCCCTTCTCTCCTTCTACAGCCCACCCCGCACCCTCTGCTCCTCTGCAGCTAATCTCCTCACCATACCTCGTTCTCACCTGTCCCGCCATCGACCCCCGGCCCACGTCATCCCCCGGGCCTGGAATGCCCTCCCTTTGCCCATCTGCCAAGGTAGCTCTCTTCCTCCCTTCAAGGCCCTACTGAGAGCTCACCTCCTCCAGGAGGCCTTCCCAAACTGAGCCCCTTCCTTCCTCTCCCCCTCGTCCCCCTCTCCATCCCCCCATCTTACCTCCTTCCCTTCCCCACAGCACCTGTTTATATGTATATATGTTTGTACCTATTTGTTACTCTATTTATTTATTTATTTTACTTGTACATATCTATTCTATTTTATTTTGTTAGTATGTTTGGTTTTGTTCTCTGTCTCCCCCTTTTAGACTGTGAGCCCACTGTTGCGTAGGGACTGTCTCTATATGTTGCCAACTTGTACTTCCCAAGCACTTAGTACAGTGCTCTGCACACAGTAAGCGCTCAATAAATATGATTGATGATGATGATGATGATGTGCCTCGTTCTCGCCTGTCGCGCCGTCAACCTCTGGCCCACGTCCTCCCCCTGGCCTGGAATGCCCTTCCTCTGCACATCCACCAAGCTAGCTCTCTTCCTCCCTTCAAAGCCCTACTGAGAGCTCACCTCCTCCAGGAGGCCTTCCCAGACTGAGCCCCCTCCTTCCTCTCCCCCCATCCCCCTGCCCTACCTCCTTCCCCTCCCCACAGCACCTGTATATATGTTTGTACATATTTATTACTCTATTTTACTTGTACATATTTGCTATTCTATTTTATTTTATTAATATGGTTTTTTTTTGTTCTCTGTCTCCCCCTTTTAGACTGTGAGCCCACTGGTGGGTTTGGGACTGTCTCTATGTGTTGCCAACTTTTACTTCCCAAGCGCTTAGTACAGTGCTCTGCACACAGTAAGCGCTCAATAAATACGATTGTTGATGATGATGATGATGATGATGTGCCTCATTCTCGCCTGTCCCGCCATCAACCTCTGGCCCACGTCCTCCCCCTGGCCTGGAATACCCTTCCTCCGCACATCCGCCAAGCTAGCTCTCTTCCTCCCTTCAAAGCCCTACTGAGAGCTCACCTCCTCCAGGAGGCCTTCCCAGACTGAGCCCCCTCCTTCCTCTCCCCCCCATCCCCCTGCCCTACCTCCTTCCCCACCCCACAGCACCTGTATATATGTTTGTACATATTTATTACTCTATTTTACTTGTACATATTTACTATTCTGTTTTATTTTATTAATATGTTTTGTTTTGTTGTCTGTCTCCCCCTTCTAGACTGTGAGCCCACTGTTGTGTAGGGACTGTCTCTATATGTTGCCAACTTGTACTTCCCAAGCTCTTAGTACAGTGCTGTGCATACAGTAAGCGCTCAATAAATACGGTTGAATGAATCCCTGCTCACAAGGAGCTTAGAACAGTGCTTGGCACATAGTAAGTGATTAACAAATACCATTATTAAGGAGCTAGTCTATCAAAAATGGATTCAGTTCCTCAGGATTACTGGAAAGAAGACCTAGCACCACTGAGGAGCACTGTGGCCTAGACCTATTGGAAAAATGAAAAGAACACTGGTCTGGGAGTCAGGGACTGGGATTCTAACCCTAGCTCTGCCAGTAACCTACCGCATGACCTTGAGTAAATCACTTCACTTCTCTGCGCCTTTGTTTCTTTATAATAATAATAATAATGGCATTTATTAAGTGCTTACTATGTGCAAAGCACTGTTCTAAGCGCTGGGGAGGTTATAAGGTGATCAGGTTGTCCCTCGGGTGGCTCACAGTCTTCATACCCATTTTACAGATGAGGTAACTGAGGCACAGAGAAGTTAAGTGACTTGCCCAAAGTCACACAGCTGACAATTTGGCGGAGCCGGGATTTGAACCCATGACCTCTGACCCCAATGCCCGTGTTCTTTCCACTGAGCCACGCTGCTTCATCTATCCATCAGTCAATCAATGGTATTTATTGGGCACTCATTCTGTGGAGAGCACCATACTAAGCATCTGGGAGATTTTTTCATGGTATTTGTTAAGCGCTTACTATATGTCATGCACTTTTCTAAGTCCTGGGGTAGTTACACCTTTATCAGGTTGGACACATCCCTGTCCCACATGGGGCTCACAATCTAAGTAGGAGAGTTCACTAGAGTTAGTAGACATTCAAGGAGCTGACAAGGCAATCAAATCAAAAAGGCTAGTGGGTTCTTCGAGAGGCTAGCAGGCAGAGTATGGTGGCATCAAGATTCAGACCAAGCTGAATAGCAAATGACATTCTTCATTGCTCTGATAACTGAAGCATCCTGCATCTACCTTATTGCTACCCTCCTGCCCGGAGCTCCCTTCCCCTTCATATCCCTGCAGCCTCCGCTCCTCTGCTGCTAACCTCCTCACTGTGCCTCGTTCTTGCCTGTCCCGCTGTCAACCCCTGGCCCACGTCCTCCCCCTGGCCTGGAATGCTCTCACTCCGCACATCCGCCAAGCTAGCTCTCTTCCTCCCTTCAAAGCCCTACTGAGAGCTCACCTCCTCCAGGAGGCCTTCCCACATTGAGCGCCCTCCTTCCTCTCCCCCTACTCCCCCTCCCCATCCCCCCACCCTATCTCCTTCCCCTCCCCACAGCACCTGTATACATGTCTGTACAGATTTATTACCCTATTTGATTTGTACATATTTACTATTCTATTTTAATTTGTTAATATGTGTTGTTTTGTTGTCTGTCGCCCCCTTCTAGACTGTGAGCCCGCTATTGGGTAAGGACTGTCTCTATATGTTACCAACTTATACTTCCCAAGCCCTTAGTACAGTGCTCTGCACATAGTAAGCACTCAATGAATACGATTGAATGAATGAATGAATATCTGACAGACCACCACACTCCCCATCTTCAAAGCTCTCTTAGAATTATATCTCCTCTAGGAAGCTTTTCCTGACTAACTCTCCCCTCCCCCTCTATTGTCCCACCCTTCTGCATTACTTATGCACGTGAGACCATACCTCCTAAGCACTTAGTTACTCAACCCACCACCACAGCATTTATGTATATAACCTTATACTCTGTTGCTTCCCTTACCTGTAATTTACTTTAGTCTGTTTCCCCTATTAGATAGTAAGGTTCTTGAGAACAGAAATTGTGTCTACTGACTATTGTATGCTCCTAAACCTTTGTACAGTGCTCTGCACGCAGTAAGGAGTCAATAAATACCATTGATTTGATTGAAAAGACAGAAGGAGAGAAGAAAGGCTATGCCCTCATCAATAACAGCCTGCTCTCTCCCTTCACGTGGGAAAAATCCAAGCCTCTATTCTTTAAATGATGATTAAGCAGACTATTGATATTAACTCTAAATGCACACCTGAGTGTTAACTTCCATTATTCCTGTTTGAATTATCACCAATTCGTGCATTCTCTATTCATTCATTCATTTATTCAATCATATTTATTGACCACTTACTGTGTGCAGAGCACTGTACTAAGCGCTTGGGAAGTACAAATCGGCAACATAGAGAGACAGTCTGTACCCAACAACGGGCTCACAGTCTAGAGGGGGGAGACAGACAACAAAACAAAACATGTAGACAGGGGTCAAAATTGTCACTAAACAAGATTATTCAAGTGGCTTGCCATTGTGTATAGTAAGAGACCATCTGCACTTACATCAGAGACAGTACTTCAACTTTCTCTCTCTCTCTCTCCCCCCCTTTTCCCCCCCTTCTCCCCCCCTTTTCCCCCCCTTTCCCCCCTCCCTCCCTCTCCCCCCCTCCCCCTCCCCTCCCTCTCTGCTCTGCACACAATAAGCACTCAATAAATACGATTGACTCTCTCTCTCTCTCTTTCTCTCTCTCTCTCTCTATATATATATATATATATGTCCTTGAAGTTGGGGGATGATGTTATTTTTGATGAGTTTTTTATTTTCAGTACACGCAAGTGTGGCCAGTAAGAACGATGCATGATTGACAATCTCTTCCACATTGATTGCCTCTTGCTGCACTGCTGCTTTTACTATCGACAGGACCTGCTACTGGCTTTGTTTCTCCCTTTTAGTGTCATGATCTCCCCAAAGCCTCTGTTCTAAGGCAGAGGCTTACCCGCCCTGACATTCTGGAATTGCTGCACACCAAGCTGATCTGTCTTCTGTGGGAGATTATGCCATACCATTGGAGGTTTGGCTAGAACGTGTTTCTTCTGTCCAACCTGTTTATGATTTTCCCCTTTCAGTTCACCATTGAATGGCTTTTTGGAGAGCCTCTCTCTTTCATTCATTCATTCAATTGTATTTATTGAGCGCTTACTGTGTGCAGAGCACTGTACTAAGCGCTTGGGAAGTACAAGTCAGCAACATATAGAGATGGTCCCTACCCGACAACGGGCTCACCGTCTAGAAGGGGGAGAAAGACAACAAAACAAGCATACAGGTGTCAAAACCGTCAGAATAAATAGAATTACAGCTATATGCACATCATTAACAAAATAGAGTAATAAATCTGCACAAATATATACAAGTGCTGTGGGGAGGGGAAGGAGGTAGGGTGGGGGGATGGGGAGGAGGAGAGGAAAAAGGGGGCTCAGTCTGGGAAGGCCTCCTGGAGGAGGTGAGCTCTCAGTAGGGCTTTGAAGGGAGGAAGAGAGCTAGTTTGGTGGATGTGTGGAGAGAGGGCACTCCAGGGGTCGATGGCAGGACCATTCATTCATTCAATTCATGCATTCAATTGTATTTATTGAGCACTTACTGTGTGTAGAGCACTGAACTAAGCACTTGAGAGAGTACAATACAACAATAAACAGACACATTCCCTGCTCACAGTCAACTTAGTGTCCAGCCCAGCAAAGATGTGATTTGACCAGCATCATTGTTTGTGATCCTGTTTTTCCACTGGATGTTGTGTGGCTATTGTTAGATTTGCTCCAGCAGTCAGAAGTGGCATTATTATTATGGTATTTGGTATTTGTTGAGCATTTATTTTGTGTCAAGCATTGTTCTAAGCACTGGGGTAGATATAAGTTAATCAGGTTGGACACAGTTCCTGTCCCACGTGGGGCTCATAGTCTAAATGAAGCATTTAATTGCTTTGTTGCTTCAGGCATCATAGCAATGAAGAAGGTCGGATACTCTTCAGCTTGGTCTGAATCTTGATGCAACCATACTCTGCCTGCCAAGCTCTCACAGGACCCACTAGCCTTCTTGATTTGGTTTGCTATAACCTTGTCCATTTGTGCATCACTGGATCAAGTGCTACCCAGGTAGCAGAATTCAGCAACGGCATTCACTCGTGTCACTGACGATGCTCCTTTGCCATGCCAAGAGATGGCCAGGTGCAAGCTGGATCTTCTTCAGACAAATAGTCTATAGCACCTGACTGATTCTGAGAATTACTTTTTACTCATCTGCATTTCTTCCTGTGTTTGTGACTCCAGAGCCCAATCATTAGTGTATAGGAGCTTCAGCAGGAATAATAATAATAATTATTATTACTGTGGTATTTGTTAAGCACTTACTATGTGCCTGGCACTGTACTAAGCACTGGGGAGGGTACAAGGAGTATTCAAGGACTTTCAGTAATGACCTCAGCCTTTTGAGTGGAAGTAATATTAATGGTATTTATTATGTACTTGTATGGAGACTGATACAAGCTAATCAGATCAGACAGTCCTCCTACACGAGACTCACAGTCTGAGACAGAAATAGCAGCGAACATCCCATTTTACAGATGAATTAATCAGGCACAGAGAGGTTAAGTGACTTGCCCAAGGTCACACAGCAGGGCAATGGCAGAGCTGGGATTAGAACACAACCTGACTCTCAATCCCATATTCTTTCCACTAGGCCACATACACTAGTGGAAAAAGTTTCTCAGAAAATTAGAATTGTATTCTGGGTGCCAGAAAGCTAATCCAGCTTTATGGACAGTGACCCCATTGCACCCCCATATTGACCGTTTTTGAGGCACCTTATCAAAGCAGCTATTCCCTTTAACAAGTCTACTAAGGCTCCACTTTAGCATTGCAAGTGAAAGGGGGATAGGCCAGGGGAGGAACAGCGTTCCACACATGTTTTTCACAGAGATTTATGGTCAGTGAGGAGAAAAAACACACAGGTTTTTCACGAAGATTCATGAAGAAGTAGGAGAAAAGCTACAGGAGAAAAGAATATTTTCTGCTTTTGCATCCTCTTGTTTTCAGTTGTCTGTTCACCTTCCCTTGTCTCTCCTTGACCTGGCCCCGCAAGGAAAAAAGCTGTTACATCTTTTGTGGGGAAGTAGAAGAAAAGATGCAGGTGAAAAGAATATTTTTTGCTTTCCCTCATTTGTTTGCAGTTTATTATTGAACTTCAAAAGGCATTAAAACTCCTTCAGGCGTATAAAGGGAGAAAAACACCCCTTTCCCTTTCCACCTCAAACTCCAGTGATCAAATCCAAATTTATAGTCTGGAGACTTGGGAAACAGTGTCTGCTGCTATGAGAAGCAAGGCATAGTGGGTGAAACCTCCCACATTCCGAACCAGAGTGGATTGTGTTGCTGATGTAAGGGCCTGAACAGGTTAGATTTTTCACACCAAGCATCCAACAGGCAGATTTGCCCACTCCTCTATGGATCCACTACCAGAACGACTGCAAAAGGAGGTGGGGTGTTCTGGGAGAGATGTGTCCAGGGAGTCGCTATGGGTTGGAGATGACTCTACAGCATAAGACAAGACAGGATGTGATAAGGACCCTTCCAAGTCCAACACAGCATCTTGATCAACTCCTAGCAGCCAAGTAATTTCGGCAAAGCCCAGCTCTGTTGATGATGCCAATTATTTTTGACAGGTTAATAATAATAATAGCATTTATTAAGCGCTTACTGTGTGCAAAGCACCATTCTAAGCACTGGGAGGTTACAAGGTGATCAGGTTGTCCCACGGGGGGCTCACAGTCTTCATCCCCATTTTAGAGATGAGGTAACTGAGGCCCAGAGAAGTGAAGTGACTTGCCCAAAGTCACACAGCTGGCAATTGGCAGAGCCGGGATTTGAACCCCTGACTCCGGACTCCAAAGTCCGTGCTCTTTCCAATGAGCCACGCTGCTTCTCTATGACTACCAGTTAGGAAGTAGTTATCTTGATATTCTTCTACATACACACACACACACACACACACACACACACACACACACACACACGTGTTTTATTGGCTTGCATTGTATCTTCCCTAGTGCTCAGTACAGTGTTTGGCAAATACTAAGGACTTACCAAATACCACTATCATTATAATTACTAGCACTTAGATTATCAGCACTTACGCGCATACCTGTAATTTATATCAATGTCTGTCTCCTCCTCCAGACTGTAAACTTGTTGTGGGGAGGGAATGGGTGTTATATTGTTATATTGTACTCTCTCAACTGCTTAGTAAAGTGCTCTGCACACAGTAAGCACTCAAATATGATTGATTGATTATTATTCCACATAGGCCTATGAATAGCAAGGGGACGCTACTGATGGTGAGATTTTTGTCATCGTGTGTATATGTAGCTGAGACAGATGTCCCTTCATCCAGTAAATCATTCAGTATTTATTGAGTACTTCCTGTGCGCAGAGCAATATACTAAGTGCTTGGGAAAGTACAATACAGTGGAATTAGTTCAAGTGCATAGGTGATGAGGTAAGGAGGTGAGTGGTGCGGAGGAGCTTTGATTTTATATCCACACATACATCCTTAGATGTAACTGCTCTTGCATTTGCACCGCCATTTTCTTCATTTCATTTTTCCCATCGAGACAGAATAATGGAGAAGGTGATGATTCAAGGCTCTATTGCTGCAAGGATCAGGAGAAATCCATTTTAGTCGTAAGTGAAAATTAATACTGGGAAGAAATTGAATGCCAGTAAAATGTTTCTGCCTGTTGCATAATAATTAGAACCAAATGGCCAAAGCTCCCTCTGAGCAATCTGGTGACAGTGTGCAAATGTCACCCAGTTAGGGGCAGTGCTAAAATTCACGTCACACAGGAATATCTGTGACTGTCATAGGTGACGACTGCTAGTTAATGAAGTCTACACCAATGTCAGGAAGGTGGAGATTTTCTGTTAGGAAAATGCATCAGCTAAATTGCTTTACCTTCTCCTCATCATCACAATACAGTGGGGTTTTTTTCTCATCTTTTTAATTTTTTTTCTAGCATAGCTTGATACCTTTACTCTGAAAATAACACAAATATTCTTGATTAAGGGAAAGACTTTAGGGGTCAGGAACAGGAAAAGAACAACATGAGAACATTTTTGGCACCATTTTCAGAGTATCTATTTATGGAATAAATTTGAAAATATAAAAGTTAAACCATATGGATGTGTAGTATTCTTTCCCATATTCTCTACACAGGTCAGACCTTTATGTCCTCTTCTGGGCTCTTAATTTCAGAAGGATTTCGAGAACCTGGAGAGGGTTCAAGGATGATTGAAGGGGTGAAAAGTTGGACTTATCAGGAAAGGGTAATGGAATTGAGTTTATTTAGCCTGGATAAGGGAAGACCTAGAAACAATTTAAAATGACACTTAAGGAAGGATTATCATGTAGAGGGTGGTGACTAAGAAAAGAAAGTGATGCATACAGACTTAAGTTGCTAACAGACGTCATTTCTTCACAATGAGGATTCTTACCAACTAGAGGTATGCAGCAAAATGCCCCTCTCTTGTCCTTCCAGGAGAATTTCTGGACATTTTCGAAAGGCAGCTTTTCACCAAGATAGACATTCAGGCTGTTGACTTCTAGTTCTGAATGTGGCTGGGAAGGAGGCCAATTCCAAAGACAGAGCAGCAGGAAGGTGACAAGAACAAAAAGGTACTTTAAAATAAGTAGGCAGGGGATTGCTCTCCTCTATTGTTGGGTATTAAGCACCTACTAAGTGTTAATCACATTATTAAAGGCTTGGGAAAGCTCAACAGAAGCAAGATACACATTCCTTACCCACAGGGAACTTCCCATCTAATGGAGGAGACAAATGATTTATGATTCCCTTTCCTTCCCTTCCTTTTAAGCCCACATTATTCGCCTCCACCACCCCCTCCAGATTCTTGTAGGATCATCTACCGCCCCCCCCCCCCCCCCCCCTCCAACTTCTTTAACGATTTTGACCCCTTCCTCACCTTCCTTCTCTCCTTTTCCATGCCCACTCTGATCCTTGGAGACTTCAATATCCACATGGATATCCCTGGTGACTCCTCTGCCGCCCGCCTAATATCTCTCCTTGACGCTGCCAACCTCTTGCTCCACCCCACCTCGTCCACTCACAAACTTGGTCACAACCTCCACCCTCACCAACTCTGAAATCCCTCTCTCTGATCATAATCTTCTCACCTGCCTCCTCACTCACACTCCTTTCCCCTGTAAATCCATATTACTCCCTCAGAGATCTCCGCTCTCTTGACCCCATCCATCTTTCTGAGCTCTTCACACCCCACCTCGCCTCCCTTTCCTCTCTACCCAGTCTTGATGATCAGATTACCGCTCTCAACTCTACCCTTTCTAATCAGCTAGACTCGCTCGCTCCCCTTTCCCTTCGCCACTCTCATACCATCATCATCATCATCAATCGTATTTATTGAGCGCTTACTGTGTGCAGAGCACTGTACTAAGCGCTTGGTAAGTACAAGTTGGGCTTGGGAAGTACAAGTTGGGATTGGGAAGTACAAGTTAGTACCACTAACCCACAGCCCTGGATCACTGCCACTGTCCGCCTCCTTCGCTCCTATGCTCGAGCTGCCGAACGCTGCTGGCAAAAGTCTAAACACCATGCCAACCTCGTTCACTTCAAGTTTATCCTTTCCTGCCTTAACTCAGCCCTCTCCTCTGCCAGACAAAACTATTTCTCCTCCCTTATTGACACCCATGCCCATCATCCCTGTCAGCTCTTCCGTACATTCAACTCCCTTCTCAGGCCCCCCGTTCCTCCCCCTCCTCCTTCCCTCACCCCCAACGATCTGGCCTCCTACTTCATTAATAAAATTAAATCCATCAGGTCTGACTTCCCCAAAGTCACTCCCCCCTCCTTCTCCAACCCCCCGGCTCTCAACGCTGTCTGCTACTCTCCCATCCTTCCCAGCAGTATCCTCAGAGGAGCTCTCCTCCCTCCTCTCAAGTGCTACTCCAGCCACCTGTGCTTCTGATCCCATTCCCTCTCGTCTCATGAAATCTCTCGCTCCGTCCCTTCTCCCCTCCTTAACTTCCATCTTCAACTGCTCACTCTCCACTTGTTCCTTTCCCTCTGCCTTCAAACATGCCCACGTCTCTCCCATCCTAAAAAAACCCTCTCTTGACCCCACCTCACCTTCTAGTTATCGGCCCATCTCCCTCCTACCATTCCTTTCCAAACTCCTTGAATGAGTTGTCTACACGCGCTGCCTCGAATTCCTCAATGACAACTCTCTCCTCGACCCCCTCCAATCTGGCTTCCATCCCCTACATTCCATGGAAACTGCCCTCTCAAAGGTCACCAATGACCTTCTGCTTGCCAAATCCAACGGCTCATACTCTATCCTAGTCCTCCTCAACGTCTCAGCTGCCTTTGACACTGTGGACCACCCCCTTCTCCTCAACATGCTATCCAACCTGGGCTTCACTGACTCTGTCCTCTCCTGGTTCTCCTCTTATCTCTCCGGCCATTCATTCTCAGTCTCTTTTGCAGGCTCCTCCTCCCCCTCCCATCCCCTTACTGTAGGGGTTCCTCAAGGTTCAATTCGTGGTCCCCTTCTGTTCTCGATCTACACTCACTCCCTTGGTGACCTCATTCGCTCCCACGGCTTCAACTATCATCTCTACGCTGATGACACCCAAATCTACATCTCTGCCCCTGCTCTCCATCCTTTCAGGTTTGTGTCTCCTCCTGCCTTCAGGACATCTCCATTTGGATGTCTGCCCACCATCTAAAACTCAATATGTCCAAGACTGAACTCCTTATCTTCCCTCCCAAACCCTGCCCTCTCCCTGACTTTCTCATCACCGTAGACGGCACTACCATCCTTCCCATCTCACAAGCCCGCAACCCTTGGTGTCATCCTCGACTCCGCTCTCTCGTTCACCCCTCACATCCAAGCCATCACCAAAACCTGCCGGTCTCACCTCCGCAGCATCACCAAGATCCACTCTTTCCTCTCCATCCAAACTGCTACCTTGCTGGTTGAATCTCTCATCTTATCCTGACTGGATTACTGCATCAGCCTCCTCTGATCTCCCATCCTCCTGTCTCTCCCCACTTCAGTCTATACTTCACGCTGCTGCCCGGATCACCTGTGTGCAGAAACGCTCTGGGCATGTTACTCCCCTCCTCAAAAATCTCCAGTAGCTGCCTGTCAACCTACGCATCAAGCAAAAATTCCTCACTCTCAGCTTCAAGGCTCTCCATCACCTCGCCCCCTCCTACCTCACCTCCCTTCTCTCCTTCTACAGCCCAGCCTGCACCCTCCGCTCCTCTACCGCTAATCTCCTCACTGTACCTCATTCTCGCCTGTCCCGCCGTCGACCCATGGCCCACGTCCTCCCGCTGGCCTGGAATGCCCTCCCTCCACACATCTGCCAAGCTAGCTCTCTTCCTCCCTTCAAGGCCCTACTGAGAGCTCACCTCCTCCAAGAGGCCTTCCCAGACTGAGCCCCCTTTTCCCTCTCCTCCTCCCCACCCCCCCACCCTACTTCCTTCCCCTCCCCACAGCACCTATATATATGTTTGTACAGATTTATTACTCTATTTATTTTACTTGTACATATTTACTATTCTGTTTATTTTGTTAATGATTTATTAACAGTGCATTTAGCTTTAATTCTATTTGTTCTGATGACTTGACACCTGTCCACATGTTTTGTTTTGTTGTCTGCCTCCCCCTTCTAGACTGTGAGCCATTTGTTGGGTAGGGGCTGTCTCTATATGTTGCCAACTTGTACTTCCCAAATGCTTAGTACAGTGCTCTGCACACAGTAAGTGCTCAATAAATTCGATTGAATGAATGAAAAGTAGCAAGATGACAGAGGATAGATTAGATGAATTAGTAGTAGTAGATAGAGCACAGGCTTGGGAGTCAGAAGGTCATGGGTTCTAATCCTGGCTCCCCCACTTGTCTGCTGTGTGACCTTGGACAAGTCACTTCACTTCTCTGGGTCTCAGTTACCTCATCTGTAAAATTGGAATTGAGACTTTGAGTCCCATGTGGGACAGGGACTGTCATCCCGAGTTGCTTGTATCCACCCAAGTGCTTAGAACAGTCCTGGCACACAGTAAGTGCTTAACAAATACCACAATCATTATTATTATTATTATTATGTAGCATCTGGAGATTCTGGATCTATATGCTGCTATCTATATAAGCGCTAACGGGTTGTTTGGGATAGGTAAGGTTGCGGGATTGTGAATTGATTGGGAAAGCCCGATAAGGAGGATGTAGGATTTAAGGATAGCTTTGAAGATGGGGAGAACTGTGGCCTGGCACGCTGGGTAGAGATTGTCTGTTATATCATTCTATTCTTCTTTCCCAAGCGCTTAATACAGTGCTCTGCACACAGTAAGCACTCAATAAATATGATTAAATGAATGACGGGAGCTCCAGGCTGGAGGGATGGAGAGAGAAAAAGGTCAGAGGTTGGAGAGTGGAGACTGAGGTTCAGTAAGATGATGGATGAGTTTAGGATGGGCAAAGAATGTGGGCTGGAGAGAAACAGGGGCAGAGAATGGAAAGTATAACAGGGAATGCCTTGAAGCAAACAGTCAGGAGTTTCTGCTCGACGCTGAGGGAAAGGTGGAGCCATTGGAGGTTGAGGTTGTGGGAAAGTGGAGTGTCGTGTGTCAGATGATGTCGCAAGGAAGCACTCAATAAAACCATTGATCGATCGATCCCAGCGACAGTGAGTAGTATGTACTGAATGATGGAGAGGATGAAGGCTTGGATACAGTGAGGAGATTGATACAATAGTCTAGGAGAAAGACACCGTATACACACAATCAATTAATTACATTTGTTGAGTGCCTACTGGGTGTAGAGCAGTGTACTAAGTACTTGGGAGAGTACAGTAGAATTCTCTCTGAGAATTACTGGTCTGCAACAACTTTGAAGTGGAGGATGCACCCAGGTTTCTCATGATGTGTTATCTTAGACTAGTTGCTAGACTAGACGCAACATGGCCTAGGAGAAAGAGCATGGGACTGGGAATCGGGAGTCCTGGGTTTCAGTCCCAGTGCTGCCACTGGCCTGTTGTGAGACCTTGGGTAAGTCACTTGACTCTCTGTACTTGGTTTCATCACCTGAAAAATGGGTATAAGAATATCTCCTCCTTGCCTACCTTTATTGTGAGCCCTGGGTGGAGCAAGGATTGTATCTGTTCTGATTATCTTCTATCTGCCACAGTGCATCGCACATAGTAAGTGCTTAATAAAAACCACAATTAATTAAGCTTAACAGCAAGAAAAAAAAGTGAATGAATGCTAGAGGTCACTTGGTACATGTTGGGAAATATCTAGCTTGGTTGGGCATTATCTCTAGGATGCAATCACTCTGTCTCTGATGTTTTCATTTTTCCAACAGTAGGGGATTGGGTGGTTCTTGTACCTTGGTACTCTGCATGTACCTCCATGTTTAATAATAATAATGGCATTTATTAAGCGCTTACTATGTGCAAAGCACTGTTTTTAAGCGCTGAGCACTGTTCTAAGCGCTGGTTTAAGCTGCATGGCCTAGTGGGAAGAGCATGGTGCTGGGAGTCAGAGGACCTGAGTTCTAATGCCGACTCCACTACTTGTCTGCTGCGTGACTTTGGGCAACTCCCTTGACTTCTCTGGGTCTCAGTTTCTTCATCTGTAAAATGGGGATTAAAGCCTATTCCCTCCCGCTTATCATCATCATCATCATCAATTGTATTGAGCGCTTACTGTGTGCAGAGCACTGTACTAAGCGCTTGGGAAGTACAAATTGGCAACATATAGAGACAGTCCCTACCCAACAGTGGGCTCACAGTCTAAAAGGGGGAGACAAAACCAAACATACTAACAAAATAAAATAAATAGAATAGATATGTACAAGTAAAATAAATAAATAAATAAATAGAGTAATAAATATGTACAAACATATATACATATATACAGGTGCTGTGGGGAAGGGAAGGAGGTAAGATGGGGGGATGGAGAGGGAGACAAGGGGGAGAGGAAGGAAGGGGCTCAGTCTGGGAAGGCCTCCTGGAGGAGGTGAGCTCTCAGTAGGGCCTTGAAGGGAGGAAGAGAGCTAGCTTGGTGGATGGGCATGGGCTCGCTTAGCCTGCGAGCCCCATGTAGAACAGGGACCGTGTCCAACCTGATTAACCTGTATCTACCCCAGTGTTTAGTACAGTGCCTGGCACACAGTAAACAGTTAAAAGGTACGATTAGAAAAAAAAGTTGATCATCCTGTTCCCATCAGACACTTGACTGATACATTTAACTGTTTATCTGTTGCCTATTTATTTGTTTACTTGTATCTACTAGTTGCATCTATTCTCTCACTCTTAATGATGGCATATTCATCCATTTGTCTATTGTCTTTCCTATTCGATTGGCAGCTCCTTGAAGATGCTGGTCACATCTTATCCTTATTTTATATATTCCTTGAATTCCTGGTATCAGTGCTCTGCCCACAATAGGCACTCAATGAAGGCCTACAGTGCTTGCCATAAACAAGTTACCCAGTACAGTGCTCTGCACACAACAGTTGCTCAGTAGAGTGCTCTTGACACAGCAAGCACTCGGTACACTGCTCTGCACACAGCAGGCCATCAGTACAGTGATATAAACTCAGTAGACACCTTCTAGCAGTACAGTTCCCTGCACATTGGAGGTGTTCAGTACAGCACTCTGCACATAGTAGTTGCTCAATAAATATTGAAGTAGCATGGACTAGGGGATAGAGCACGGGCCTGGGAGTCAGAGGGACCTGGGTTCTAATCCAGGCTCCACTACTTGTCTGCTGTGTGACCTTGGACAAATCCTTCAATTTCTCTGTGCCTCAGTTCCCTCAAATGTAAAATGGGGATGAAGACTGTGAGCCCCATGTGGGATAGGGATGTGTCCAATTAAACTAGCTTGTATCTACCCCAGCACCTAGAACAGAACTTGACACATAGTAAGCACTTAGCAAATTCCATTATTATTATTATTATCATTATTATTATTAAAGTTTCTGATACTGTTGATATTGATCTTACCCTTGACTAGTGCTTCTCTGATGCCACAATGTTCCCATGGGAATTGATACTTAGAGCAAAGAAAAAAAAACCCCAAAACATGTGATCATTTCCCACTTGTTGAAGTGGAACAAGTGGAACAAGGAAGGAAGGAAGGATGGAGTATGTTCCATCTGCCCTGCTCGCCTCTGAAATTTCCCAAATCTGTCAAAGCCAAAGGTCAGCCTCCTTAAGAGTTGCTCCTGTAGTGGGAGAAATGCTGTTTGTTTTTTTTAATTACTCAGATAATTCAGGCGGGTGGAGAGAAACTTCTGTTTCATGGGTCACTGTGGTCCGTGAATAATCCAGGATTCCAGCCACAGACACTCACAGGTTTATTAAGTAATTCTACAATTTCCCTACTGCCCGACTGGTGCAAGTAGCTGTATTTGCTACAAAGACCTGCAGAACTATTTTTAAGTGAAGGAAGATATTTTAAACTGGAGTTTACCTTCTTTAAATCCACATGGTAGTGGAAAATCACCTAAATCATTTTCTTCTTCTGAATTATTACAGCAGCACTTTGTGCAAAAAAGCACATTATTCGCCTGCCCATTCGTTATGATGAAGAATTACCTTATTAGTAACCATTATTCCTATACTTTTTCAAGTCTAGGAATTTACATGGCAATAACCATTAAGGACATTTTAAATTAGGAGAGGTTTCTAACTTCCTTTTTTGTCCTAAAATGCAGACAATACATTCAAGATCAACTTTTTCAAGGAAGGTACTGAATCTTCTAGAGTGAGAGTGTGTGTGTGTGTGTGTGTGTGTGTGTGTGTGTGCGTGCGCATGTGCGTACCTCCCCTGCCTGGAACTGGGAATCTCTGCCTTTGCCTTTTGTCCCTATTCTTGCCACTGCCCCCAGGAAGCAATGTGTCCTAATGGAAAGAGCACAGGACTTGTATATATTTGTATATTTATTACTCTATTTATTTTACTTGTACATATTTACTATTCTATTTATTTTGTTAATGATGTGCATCAAGCTATAATTCTATTTGTTCTGACGATTCTGACACCAGTCTACACGTTTGGTTTTGTTGTCTGTCTCCCCCTTCTAGACTGTGAGCCTGTTGTTGGGTAGGGACCGTCTCTATAAGTTGCTGACTTGTACTTCCCAAGCGCTTAGTACAGTGCTGTGCACACAGTAAGTGCTCAATAAATACAATTGAATGAATGAATGAATGACTGGAAGTCAGGAGACCTGGGTTTTAATTCTGGCGGTTCCACTTTCTGGCTTTGTGACCTTGGGCCAGTCACTTCACTCTCTGGGTCTCAGTTTCCTCATCTGTAAAATGGGAATTCAATACCTTTTCTCCTTCCCATTTAGCCTGTGAGCCCCATGTGAGACAAGACCAGTGTTCCATCAGATTATCTCATATCTACTCCAGCGCTTGACACATCGGATCTGTTGAACAAACATCATACTGTCTACAGCCAGAATCCTTTCACAGGGGTCAGCTCCACCTGAACTGTCCTGTTAGCTAGCCAACAGCTCAGAGATTTTGGCTGTGATTTTCACAGTGCTGGGAGCCAAAAATACACTACACATCATGTGGTTCCTTTCGAGATAAGCACAGTCTTTACAGTGTCAGCACTGTGGTTCCCTGGCCCCACCATAAAAACAATAATAATTACAGTACTTGTTAAATGCTTACTATGTGCCAAGCACTGTTCCCAGTGCTGGGAGAGACATAAGGTAATAAGGTTGGACACGGTCCCTGTCCCACATGGGGCTCATAGTCTAAATCCTCATTTTACAGATGAGGGAAGTGAAGCCCAGAGAAGTGAAGCAACCTGCCCAAGGTCACACAGCAGACATGTGGCAGAGTCAGGATTAGAACCCCCAGGTCCTTCTGATTCCCAGGCTTTGGTCCAGTACAGAGTGTGGTCCTGGATTTGTTCTTCATTTAAACATTTTATATTTTTACTTAACATTCAGGCTGGGACAGCTTAAACTGGGTTGGGGGACTCGGCGGGACCAGAGTGGAATGGTGGAGGAGGAAACAGGGAGGAAGGCCAGGGAAGGAGCAGGCAATGGTAGGAAAAGGGAGGAGGAAATGGGAGGGTGGGCGAGGGAAAGGGAGGGTTTACATCCCTGGCCTCAGGAGACTCCATTCATTCAATTGTGTTTACTGAGCACTTACTGTGTGCAGAACACTGTACTAAGCACTTGGGAGAGTACAATGTAACAATAAACAGATACATTCCCTGCCTGCAACAAGCTGACAGTCTAGAAGCAGCGTGGCTCAGTGGAAAGAGCACGGGCTTTGGAGTCAGAAGTCATGGGTTCAAATCCCAGCTCCACCACATGTCTGCTCTGTGACCTTGGGCAAGTCACTTAACTTCTCTGAGCCTCAGTTACTTCATCTGTAAAATGGGGATTAAGACTGTGAGCCCCATGTGGGACAACCTGATCACCTTGTACCTCCCCAGTGCTTAGAACAGTGCTTTGCACATAGTAAGTGCTTAATAAATGCCATCATTATTATTAGTAGGAGAGTAGTGACATGAGGAAGGAGGGGGCAAGGTGATTGAGTGCCTTAAAGCCTATAGTGAGGAGTTTATGTTTGCTGCGGAGGTGGATGGGCAACCATTGGAGTTTCTTGAGGAGTAGGGAAACATGACCTGAACGTTTTTGGTAGAAAAATGATCCAGGCAGCAGAGTGAAGCATGGCCCAGAATGGGGAGAGGAAGGAGGACTGTCATCAGGGAGCACCAAATGCAAGTCCCTTCATCAAGAAGTGGATTGTGCTGAGCTGTCATGGAATCGTCCTGCAGTCTCCAGACTCTTGGGGGCTGATCTCTTCCTCCCTGGTGCCCTCTCCCTGCTCCCCACCTTCTTCCTAGTACTTTCCCCTCCCCTTTGCTCCTTCTCCATCTCAGCTCCTGCTCCGCATCCTCCTATAGCTGTCTTACTAGCCAATTGCCCCCTGGGAGCCCCACAGAAGCCAGCCAAAGGGCTTGACAGTGACCCAGATGGAAACGACTTTTCCTCTCTTGTCTGGCAGGCTTTTAAACAGCCACCCCCTCCAGGTTGTCCTTGCCTGACTAATCTTCATCCCACCATTTGCTCTTACCTCTTATGCACATTTAGGGTTTGTTCCTTGTCCTTATTTAATAATCAGACATACACACACACACACACACACACACACCACACCCCCCCACACCACTTGCATTTGCTTCCTTAGATGGTAAGCTCCTCAAGGACAGAGACTATCTCTATTCTGGAGAGGCAGTGTGGCCTACTGGGAAGAGCTTTAGACTGGCACAGCACCTGGGCTTAATGAATACCTTGATGCTAATTACTAAAGATCACAATCAGTATTATTTCATTCATTCATTCAATCATATTTATTGAGAGCCTACTGTGTGCAGAGCACTGTACTAAGCGCTTGGGAAGTACAAGTCGGCAATATATAGACGGTCCCTACCCCCTTCTTTCCATGGATGTAGTCGATGGTGAAATGATTCAAAGAGAAAACAATGTGCACTCACTTTTACTTTGCGTGCAAGCTGTGGGTGCCCAAAACACACAGTTGGCTCTGCGTACATGTGAAAAGCCCCTGATACCTCCTCCCACCACATCTCCGCGAGGTGAGAACATGCAACCAGACTGTATCTGACTTAGCCCGGTTCTGGTGTGAAAGCAGCCCAGACTCTCCCCTCCCAGGCAATCCTTGCTTTACCATCACCCTCCTACACTCTCTGCTGGTGACCAGAACTGCCCCATTCCCAGCTCCACCCATGGGAAACCTTAAAATATGATCATTAATTATAATAACGATAATGATAATACGATTTACTGTGCACTTACTAGACTCCAAGTGCTGGGGTAGGCGCGTAATAGTCTGATTGGATGCAGTCTCCTTTCCACATGGGGCTTCCAGGCGACGAGAGAGGGAGAGGAAGTGTCTTATCTCCATTTTACAGAGGAGGAAACTGAACACCAGAAAAGGTAAATGGGTTGCCCAAGGTCACAAAGCAGGCAGGTGGCAGGGCTGGGACTAGAACCTCGGTCTTCTGATTCCCCGTCCCGGGCTCTTTCCATCAGGCATTCCTCACTGGGGAAACAGGGCATCAATGTCTCAGTAAACAAATGGATCACAAAGTAGCTGCCCTGAAGTAATGACAAATTGATTCACCCTGCTTGATTATTGAGTGGAAAATCCCATCTCTCTCAGGGTTTCTATGCTATTTCTTGACTCCCCAGTTTTTCCATTAAGAAATACAGTAAGGCATTATGTCATGCCTTTGATCCTCTGTATTGTTAATGCTGGATTTACTTTTGCACTAATCCTTTAAATTATAAATGAGACAACTCAGGGTGAGGGGTGCAGGGTGATCTGTGGTCTGGAGATGGATGGCCAAAGCTGTCAATCAATGAATGGTATTAATGGAGCACTTACATTGTGCAGAAGGCACTTTTCTCAAAGCTCCTTGAGGGTAGAGATTGTGTCTATCAACTGTACTGTACTCCCCCTGGGGCTTTAAAGCACTCAATCAGCTTACCTCCTACCTTACCTCCCAGCCCACATACCTTGCTCCTCTGTCAACCTACTCACTGTACCTCGATCTCATCCATCTCACTACCAAACCCTTGTCCATGTCCACCCTCTGGCCTGGAAGTCCTTCATCCTTCATATCTGACAGATCTGAGAAGCGGCATAGTGTAGTGAATAGAGCTCGGACCTGGGAGTCAGAAAGTCATGGGTTCTAATCCCGGCTCTAACACTTGTCTGCTGTGTGACCTTGGGCAAGTCACTTCACTTCTCTGGGCCTCAGTTACCTCATCTGGAAAATGGGGATTGAGACTGCGAGCCTCATGTGAGACAGGGACGGTATCCAACCTGATTAGCTTGTATTTATCCCAGTGCTTAGAACAGTGCTTGGCACATAGTAAGTGCTTAACAAGTACCATTATTAATATTATTATTAGGTTGCCACTCTCTCCACCTTCAAAACTTTATTAAAATCACATCTCCTCCAAGAGAGCTTCCCTGACAAAGCCCTCATTTTCCCTACTCCCCATCCCTTCCGCATAGCCTATGCACTTGGATCTGTCCTCTTTTAGCATTTGATATTCACCCCACCCTCAGCTCCACTGCATGTATCTACATATCCATCTGTAATTTATATTTATATGTCTCGCCCTCTAGACTGTAAGCTTCTTTTTAGAAATAATAATATTTGTTGAGTGCTTGCTAAGTGTCAAGCGCTGTTCTAAGCGCTGAGGAAGATACAAGTTTAATAAGCTTCTTGAGGTCAGGGACCAACTCTATTATATTGTACTTTTCCAAGCGCTTAATACAGTGACCTGCACATGGTAAGTGCTCAATAAATACCACTGATTGATTGAGAAGCAGCATGGCTTAATGGATAGAGCCTGGGTCTGGGAATCAGAAGGACCTGGGTTCTAATCCTTGTCTGCCACTTGTCTGCCATGTGACCTTGGGCAAGTCACTTCACTTCTCTCTGCCTCAGTTCCTTCATCTGTAAACTGGGGATGAAGACTGTGGGCCCCATGTGGGGCAGGGACTGTGTCCAACCTGATATGCTTGTATCTACCCCAGCACTTAGGTCAGTGAGGGCATAGGGTAAGTACTTAACAGATACCATTATTATTGTTATTATTGTTGTTGTTGTTATTATTATAAGCACTTAAAAAGTAACAAAATTATTAATACTGATTGACAGCTTGGGATAAAAGCCACACGAGAAGTCAGACACGGGCATGCCACTATACCACTGCCCACACCATTGAGAAGGCAATTCCACTACTACATCTTCTTTTAGAGTCCAAAGTTCCTTCTTTCAGTCTGTGATAGGGCTGAAAAGTTTTGTGGTGCTCCTGGCCTGCTATGAGGCCTGGGGTAAGTCGCTTAACCGCTCAGTGCCTCAGCTTCCTCAGTGGCATTTGTTGAATGCTTATTGTGTGCAGAGTGCTGAACTAAGTGCTTGGGAGAGCATGATACAATGGAATTGCTAGACATGATCCCTCTCCACAAAGGGCTTATAGTCGAGAGAGGAAAAGATCCTTCTTCAATTGGCAGCCTTGTGTAGGGCAGGGAGCGTGTCCAATATGACGATCACCTGTCCTGAAAACTGCATTTTAAGTTCAAATATTGTGTCACAACTAGTTTTCACATTCATTCATTCATTGATTCATTTGTATTTATTGAGCGCTTATGGTGTGCAAAGCATTGTACTAAGCGCTTGGGAGAGTACAACAATAGATACTTACCTGTCCATAATGAGTTCACAGTCTAGAAGGGGAGACAGACATTAATATAAATTCATAAATAGATAATAGTAATAATGGTATTTAAGTGCTTACTATGTGCAAAGCACTGTTCTAAGCACCAGGGGAGATACAGGGTAATCAAGTTGTCCCATGTGGGGCTCACAGTCTTCAACCCCATTTTACAAATGAGGTCACTGAGGCACAGAGAAGTGACTTGCCCAAGGTCATACAGCTGATGAGTGGTGGATCCAGGATTAGAACCCACGACCTCTGACTCCCAAGCCCAGGCTCTTGCCACTGAGCCATGCTGCTTCTAAGTTTAGATAATTTTAGATAAATCTAGATAACATTTATCTAGATATATCTAGAACAATGTTAGAAATGGGGAATTGGTTTGGTTCCTGAACCAAGGTGAGATACCCTGTTGTTAGCAAAATCCCCCCAGATTTGTTCACTAAACTCATTATTCCTCCCACCACACCACTCTTATGTACATACCCATCTGCAATTCATTTTAATACCTCTTTGCCCCTCTAGACTGTAAGCTCCTTGCGGGCAGGATCGTGTCTATCAACTCTGTTTTACAAGACTCTCTTGTCAGTACAGTGCTCTGCACATAGCAAGTGTTCAACACCCCTCATTGATTGATTCATACAGCTACACTACTGTATTTTCTGTCGAGTCAGTTTCCACGATAGAGCAGTAGCCGATGTTTACTTTATCAGAAGTAAAATAGACGTGGTTACTCTCCCTGCTGACTTCACCTGGCTGTCAGGTAACCGAGCTTCCCCTGTTCACCACCCTGCAGGAAGTTTGGTCAAGCTGACACCACCTGTATCTTTAGTAACATTTGAGCATGATCAGAGGGACCTTTTGTTTGGCTTAGGGATTCGTCTCTAGGCCCCGAGCCCCGACAAATTCCCTGGGGAGGCTATTCACCTTCCACCCACTAACATAAGATCACGATTTAATTATTTGGACACCAGCTCACCCCCCTCATATGGTGACCGAACCACATACACATTCCAGGCACTGAAAATGCAGGAAAGGAACGGATTTATTGCAGTTGACTCAGGAAGGAAAAAGGTATGGTATACCAAACAGAGTATGGCATGCCCCCTCCCCCCCCCCCAACCTTCATAGCCTTAGTTTAAGTGGGGTCCCCCCCTCCCCTGCACTTTGAAGAACTGAACTCAATGTTCCTTACAAACAGGAGCCCTGGATCACTTGCTTGCTGGCAGGATTCAGTCCTCTTCCTTCCCTCCTGGCTTGAAACCCAGATCCCTTGCCAACTTCCTGTCCTGATTTATGCGAGCAGCAACATTATAGTCTCTCTCCCTCCCACCCTCTCTTCTTTCTTTGTTGCCAACTTGTACTTCCCAAGCGCTTAGTACAGTGCTCTGCACACAGTAAGCGCTCAATAAATGCGATTGATTGATTCTTTCCTCTCTCTTTTGCTCCTCCCTTCCTCCCCTTCTCCCCATCTCTCCCTCCCCTCTTCCCTTCCCTCCTCCCAAGATTGTCCCTCCCTCTTTCTTCCACCCCTTTTCCCCTCATTCTCTCTCTCCCTCTCCATTCCCTCCTTCCATCTTTCCTCACCCTTCTTTTCCCTCCTTTCCCTTCTCTCCCACTCAATTCCCTCCCTTCCCCTCCTCCTTCTCTCCTCCCCTTTTCTCCCCCTCCCTTCTTCCCCTTCTGTCCCTCCTCCTCCCCTCCTTTCCCTCTCCTCCCCCTTCTCTCCTTCCCCTCTGCTCTTCCCTCCTTCCCTGGGGCCATGCTTCCCCTCGGAGTTTCCCTTGCCTCGCAGCGCTAGAAGCCCCGGTGACTGAAGCCGTTGCATTTATCGCTGGCTGCAAAGCCGGCACCTACCCACACCCTATGTGCACACACATGTGTGTGTGTGCGTGTTTCTGGCGCCGAGCTGCACATGCTTGTGCTGGCGAAGCAAGCAAGAAGTTTGCACGCTGCTTATTGCAAAAGTCCCTCTTGGCGCTCAGTGCTCAAGACCAATCTTTAGTGGAAAATGACCGCTAGCAACAACTTTCCCAACTGCCAGACGTCATATGACAGCCCCTAGGCAGCACGCTACAAGTAGCCACATTTGCATTCCTAGAGCCCGTCGGCAAGTTTATTGTTTCCCCCTAATCGCTCTGGCTACTCATTAACACTGGAGCATCGCTCCGGAATTCTTCCTTCTTGGCCTCACGTGATGGTGAACTCCTTGTGGGCGGGGAACGCATCAATCAATCAATCATATTTATTGAGCGCTTACTGTGTGCAGAGCACTGTACTAAGCGCTTGGGAAGTACAAGTTGAACTACCAACCCTGTTCATTCATTCAATCGTATTTATTGAGCGCTTACTGTGTGCAGAGCGCTGTACTAAGCGCTTGTATTGTACTTCGGGTATGCAGAGCACAGTACTTGGGAGAGTGAGTAATAATAATAATGATGGCATTTATTAAGTGCTTACTATGTGCAAAGCACTGTTCTAAGCTCTGGGGAGGTTACGAGGTGATCAGGGTGTCCCATGGGGCGTTCACAGTCTTCATCTCCATTTTACAGATGAGGCAACTGAGGCACAGAGAAGTTAAGTGACTTCTCATTCATTCATTCAATCGTATTTAGTGAGCGCTTACTGTGTGCAGAGCACTGTACTAAGCACTTGGGAAGTTCAAGTAGGCAATACATAGAGACGGTCCCTACCCAACAGTGGGCTCACAGTCTAGAAGGGGGAGACAGAGAACAAAAGAAAACATATTAACAAAGTAAAATAGAATATGTACAAGTAAAATGAATAGAGTAATGAATACATGCAAACATATATACAGGTGCTGTGGGGAGAGGAAGGAGGTAAGGCGGGGGGGATGGAGGGGGGAGGAAGGGGATAGGAAGGAGGGGGCTCAGTCTGGGAAGGCCTCCTGGAGGAGGTGAGCTGTCAGTAGGGCCTTGAAGGGAGGAAGAGAGCTAGCTTGGTGGATGTGTGGAGGGAGGGCATTCCAGGCCAGGGGGATGGCGTGGGCTGGGGGTCGACGGCGGGACAGGCTAGAAAGAGGCACGGTGAGGAGATTAGTGGCAGAGGAGCAGAGTGTGCGGGCTGGGCTGTAGAAGGAGAGAAGGGAGGTGAGGTAGGAGGGGGCGAGGTGATGGACAGCCTTGAAGCCCAGGGTGAGGAGTTTCTGCCTGATGCACAGATTGATTGGTAGCCACTGGAGATTTTTGAGGAGGGGAGTAACATGCCCAGAGCGTTTCTGGACAAAGACAATCTGGGCAGCGGTGTGAAGTATGGATTGAAGTGGGGAGAGAGTGACTTGCCCAAAGTCACACAGCTGACAACTGGCGGAACCGGCATTTGAACCCATGACCTCTGACTCCAAAGCCACTGAGCCACGCTGCTTCTCAAGTGTGTCCAACCTGATTAGCTTGTATCTACCCCAGTGATTAGTACAGTGCCTGGCACATAGTGAGCACTTAACCAATACCATAATTATTATTATTCAAAGCCTTTCCAAAATCATCTCTCTTCCAGGAAAACCTCCCTGATTAACCACTAATCTCCCCATTATATTCTGCCTCCCTTCTGCATCACCTATGCACTTGGGTCTGTACCCCTTAGGTAAGGTGATACTCATCCCACCCAGTAGCAGCAGCAGTAATAGTGTTTATTGGGTGCTTACTGGGCACAGAGCACTGAATTAAGAGTCGGGAAAGAATACACAAAGTGGGAATTTGACACAGTCCCTGTGCCTCAGGGGCTCACAATCTCAAAATTTAAAAATCAATCACTCTTCCCCCCTTCAAAGCCTTACTGAAGGCACACCTCCCCCAGGAGGCCTTCCTAGACTAAGCCCCCTTTTCCTCAGCTCCCCCTCCCTTCTGAGTCACCTTCACTCATTCCCTTTGCTCTTCCCCCCAACACATATGCATATATATAAAAAAAGAATTCTAGAATTCTAAATATATAGAGAATTATATATATAATACATATATATGAATTCTATTTATTTATATTGATGCCTGTTTACTTTTTTGATGTCTATTTCCACCCTTCTAGACTGTAAAGCTGGTGTGGGCAGGGATTGTCTCTATTGCTGAATTGTATCTTCCAAGTGCTTAGTACAGTGCTCTGCACACAGTATGCACTCAATAAATATGACTGAATGAATGAAAAAGTGGGAGAAGGGACTGAACACTTACAGGAGAGATACAACAGAACTTGGGCACATGTTCTTATAATAACAACAATAATAATAATAATCATGGTATTTGTTAAGAAGTTAATATGTGCCAAGTACTGTACTAAGCGCTGGGGTGGATACAAGCAAATCAGGTTGGACATAGTCCTTGTCCCATGTGGGGCTCACAGTCTCAATCACCATTTTCCAGATGAGGTAACTGAGGCCCAGAGAAGTGAAGTGACTTGCCCAAGGTCATACAGCAGCCAAGTTGCAGAGCTGGGATTAGTCGTATTTATTAACTTGGTGCAGTGTGCTGTACAAGATGCTTAGGAAATACAAAATAACCAAGAGACACGTTCCCCGCCCACAAGCAGATACCAGTCCAAGAGGGAGGGAGATAGAAAAATATTTACCACTAGAGTAATCCAAATAAATCATCGATGTCCAATTAAATAAACTTATATACAAGGGTATGTAGGTTTATAGAAGTTCATAAGAGGGTAGGTTGACTCATTAGCCCAAGGTTTAGTGTGTGTGGGTGTGAGAAACAGTGACTGCAGTTCTGGGGATTGTTGGGCTCACATTAAATTGTTGTTCTTATTCATTTGCTGTTTTGATTGAATTGTTCTTGCTGTTTTATTGCATTGACCGTGGTTTCTTTCTTTATCTGTTTATACTCCTTCCCCCTTAACCCCCCAGTGCCTATCTTGTGACCACCTCACCCCCCCGCAAAAAAGAAGCAGCTTCCATGTCAGAACCATTGCAAACCAATCCTCTCCGGGTCCCTGGATCTCGCCTCTCCCGCTCCATCTCCTCACTCAAGCTGTTCTCCCTGCCTGGAACTCCCTCCCTCCCCAATCAATCAATCAATCAACAGTATTTATTGAGCACTTACTGTGTGCAGAGCACTATACACAGCACTTGGGAGAGTACACTGTAATAGAGTTGGGAGGCACTTTCCCAAACATGCCAAATCTAACTCCCTCCCTCCTTATACTTAAAGCTGTCCTTAAAGCTGTCTGCCTCTTCCAACAAGTATTTTCTGATTATTCATTATCGATTTTGGTATTAAAAAAATATGGTATATAAGTGCTTACTTTTTAAATGACATTTAGGTTTTTCGTTTGTTTTTATGGCATTTGTGAAGTGCTTACTATGTGCCAGGCACTGTATTAAGTGCTGGGGTAGATTAAGTGCTGTGAGGCACCTGTATATCCCCACAGCACCTGTACATATGTATATATGTTTGTACGTATTTATTACTCTATTTATTTCATTTGTACATATATATTATATTTATTTTATTTTGTTAATATGTCTTGTTTTGTTGTCTGTCTCCCCATTCTAGACTGTGAGCCCGCTGTTGGGTAGGGACCGTCTCTATATGTTGCCAACTTGTACTTCCCAAGTGCTTAGTACAGTGCTCCGCACACAGTAAGTGCTCAATAAATATGATTGAATGAATGAATGAATGCTTAAAGCATATAGATTTAAGCCCATAGATGACGCAGAAGGGAGAGAGAATAGGGAACATGAGGGTTTAGTTGGGAAAGTCCTCTTGGAGGAGATGCACTTTTAATAAGGCCTTCAAGGCAGTGAGAGTGGAGATTTGCTGTATATGAAGGGGAAGAGCATTCCAGGCCATAGGGAGAATGTGGGCAAGCCATCTCTAGCACTGAAATATTTATTTACACCTTCTCCAGCAGTACTTATATGTCTAATCAATTTTACAGTCAGGGATTTATTCTGATTACTTAATTTTTGTAAGTGTTTCTATGTCTAATCTCCCACATTAGAGTGTAAGCGACTTGTGGGCGGGGAACATGTCTCTCGCTTCTATAGTACTTTCCCAAGTGCTTTAGTACAGACTATTTCACCCAGTGGGGACACAATGAATCTTGTTCCTACAACTGCCCCCATGGGACAAGCAGTAGCTTGGAAGGCCACCTGAAATCTGCCCCAAACCTGTATGGCAGACCCCAAAATTACCCAAGTTGCGGAGGACTTCTCAGTATCACCCTGCTGCCTAATTTTGTATGTTGGACTTATCCTCCACAGCTGGTGAAATGGTGGGGCAAATACCATATAGGCTTTGGTATAAAGGATGGTGTGTACTAACTTTATTGTACTTTCTCAAGTACACAGTAAGGTACTCTGCACACAGTAGACTGCAAGCTCCTTGAGGGCAAGGATCCTGTGAAATAACTCTATTGTATTCTCCCACACACTCAGTACAGTGCTCTGCACACAGTACACTGTAAAATCCCTGAGGGCAGGGATTATGTCTATAATAATAATAACAATGGCATTTATTAAGCGCTTACTATGTGCAAAGCACTGTTCTAAGTTACTATGTGCAAAGCACTGTTCTAAGCGGTGGAGAGGTTACAAGGTGTTCAGGTTGTCCCCTGGGAGGCTCACAGTCTTAATCCCCATTTTACAGATGAGGTAATTGAGGCTCAGAGAAGTTAAGTGACTTGCCCAAAGTCACACAGCTAACAATTGGCAGAGCTGGGATTTGAACCCATGACCTCTGACTCCACAGCCCATGCTCTTTCCACTGGGCCATGCTGCTTCTCTGTCTACTAAGTTTACTGTACTCTCCCAAGCTGAGAAGCAGCATGACCTAATGGAAAGAGCATGGACCTGGGAGTCAGAGGACCTGGGTTCTAATTCTTACTCTGCCACTTGTCTGCTGTGTGACCTTGGGCAAGTCACTTGACTTCTCTGTACTTCAGTTACTTCATCTGTAAAATGGGGATTAAGACTGGGAGCCTTATGTGGGACAGGGACTGTATCCAACCTGATTATCCTGTGTCTACCACAATGCTTAGTACAGCGCCAGGTACATAGTAAGCGCTTAACAAATACCATTTCAAAAAAAAGTATAATATAGTGCTCTGCACAAAGTACAGTGTAAGCACCTTGAGGGCAGGGAATATGTCTACTAATACTATGGTACTTCCCAAAGTGCAGGGTACAGAGCTATGTGCCCAGAAGGAGCGCAGTCTAGACTGTAAACTCACTATGGGCAGGGAATGTGTCTGTTTATTGTTGTAATGTACTCTCCTAAGCTCTTAGTACAGTGCTCTGCAAACAGTAAGTGCTCAATAAACACAATTGAATGAATGTAATCAATACTGTCAATTGGCTGATTGAATCTAGGTCTGCCTGTCTCCCCTACAAGAGTGTAAGATCCTTGAGAGCAGACATCCTGTTCACTACCTAGGTTGTACTCTTCCAAGCACTTAGTACAGTGCTCTGCATTCAGGAAGCAGTCAGTGAATACCACTGAATGCTTCTCTAGCACACCTCCCTAGGGAGAACTGAACTGAGGTTGTTTGAGGTTGTTGAGGTTGTTCGATCTCCTGGATTGTCTTTGTCCAGAAATGCTCTGGGCATGTTACTCCCCTCCTCAAAAATCTCCAGTGGCTACCAATCAACCTACGCATCAGGCAGAAACTCCTCACCCTCAGCTTCAAGGCTCTCCATCACCTCGCCCCCTCCTACCTCTCCTCCCTTCTCTCCTTCTACAGCCCAGCCCACACCCTCCACTCCTCTGCCGCTACTCTCCTCACTGTGCCTCGTTCTCGCCTGTCCCGCCATTGACCTCCGGCCCATGTCATCCCCCTGGCCTGGAATGCCCCCCCTCCCCACATCCGCCAAGCTAGCTCTCTTCCTCATCAATCAATCGTATTTATTGAGCACTTACTATGTGCAGAGCACTGCACACTTCCTCCCTTCAAGGCCCTACTGAGAGCTCACCTCCTCCAGGAGGCCTTCCCAGACTGAGCTCCCTCCTTCCTCTCCCCCTCCTCTCCATCCCCCCGCCTTACATCCTTCCCTTCCCCACAGCACCTGTATATATGTATATATGTTTGCACATATTTATTACTCTATTTTACTTGTACATATTTATTCTATTTATATTATTTTGTTAATGATGGCCCCCCACATGCACCGTGGAAAGGTTGCAGATATTGTTTGAATGTACGCGGTTCTGTTGCCATATTTGGTATGGGCCTTAGACCCTGCAGCCCACTGGCTGGGTCCAGGAACCAGACCAAATAGGGAGATAGACTCAGCCCAGCTCTGCACCAAATCTGTACCAAATCTGCACCAATCCAGTCCCCACTGTTTTCAAATCTACCAATCACTGTGATCAGCAACAGCAGTATATAAGCCCATTGTATCGGGCCCTGGGGGCCTTTTCCCTTAAGGAAATGAGCCGGCTGGGTGCGTTACCCCCTATTCGGTCCTCAGAGCCTTTCCCTTAAGGAAATGAGCCTGCCGGGTGAGTTACCCCCTATTCGATCTTCGGCCTTACCAATAAAACTTTATTAAAACTTTTGGCAGTTACATGCTGTCTGACTAATTCTTTAGTCACCCGGCGACTTGGTGTCTATCCGGAACAACTGCCGCCATCAGTTAATATGTTTTGTTTTGTTCTCTGTCTCCCCCTTCTAGACTGTGAGCCCACTGTTGGGTAGGGACTGTCTCTATATGTTGCCAACTTGTACTTCCCAAGCGCTTAGTACAGTGCTCTGCACACAGTAAGCGCTCAATAAATACGATTGATTGATTGAAAAAGCCACATGCAAAATGAGCATTGGAGGGCATCTAGACTCCAGATTCTGAAAGCAGAGGCCCCACTGCAATTTTGCAGCCCTATCTCTGTCCCCCGACCGTGCAAGGGAATGCATATTTTGCAGTAGCCCTGTCAGCTCCAGGCATGCAATTTTTGTTTATAGCTCACTGTCCTTTTTACATTTCCAGCATCATACATTTTAATTAGGAGAGTTTACAACTCTGGCACAGTCTCCAGCTGCCAAGTGGAAATAAATGCTACTTTGTTGCAGATGACAGTTGTCCAATGTGAAAACAAGTAAACTGATATCAGCAAACAGAGTAATATTCCTCAAAGTTATCCAAAGCACATGGGGTTGGACGAAGAGTTGATTTGCATGATTCCTTAATATTCTCCACAGTACCTGTAAGGTGTAATCATGGCATCCCTGCAGTCATCTTATTCATTTGTGTGCCAGAAAGAAAGTTTCTACCATCACAATAAACAAGATGAATTGAAGGAAAAAAAAGATAATAGAAAAGAAGATCAGACTATAGAAACAAGGTCAAGGAAAAACAAAATGAGAGGACAGACAAGCAAATAAAACAGAGAGTAGGTAAGACACGACAAAAAAAAAAGATTATACTAGCGAAAGAATTCCTTATGACAAGAGAGCATTGAGACTAAGAAACAAGGGTGTTTCACTTGCAGGCATGTTAAAATCTAACTATTTCCCTCAAGGATTGTGTATCAGTGTCTCTTTTGATCAGCGAGTCAATGTTTCAACCACGTTATAGCTCGATTTGGCTGCTTTTGTTGTGGCTTTAAATAATTGTTCTCGAAATAGGAGTCATATTTGGAGACTAGCTTTTCACTTGACTGATTATTTAATCTACTCTGAAGCTGTCTGTCTGTCTACGTGCTGGGGTATTTACCAGACTGACAGTAGAGAGTGAGCCATAGAACAAGGTGAAATTTTGAGACACAGAGGGGCCTAGTGGAGAGAGCCCAGGCCTGGGAGTCAGAGGACCTGGGTTCTAATCCTGGCTCTACCACTTGTCATGCCACTGTATGACCTTGGGAAAGTCACTTCACTTCTCTGGGCCTCAGTTACCTCATCTGGAAAATGGAGATTAAGCCTTTAAGCCCCACATGGGACATGGCCTGTGTCCAACCTGCTGATCTTGTATCTCCCTAGTGCTTAGTACAGTGCCTGGCACATAGTAAGCACTTAACAAATACCATATAAAAAGACGATGAGTCTTGGAGAGCCTAGGTTCCTATTTAAAAAATATTTTAATCTTTTCCTCCATCTCTCCATATCCACACAGCTCCCTTTGTGCAGCTAGTGTTCAGCCCCACCATTTGGATATGGGTAAAAATGGCTGGTGAATTCTGCTCAATTTAACAGCAGCTATTCACATACTCTCAGTAGTAGTAGTAGCAGCAGTGGTAGTAGTTATAGGACAAGAAGTAGTTGAAGTATTAATTATGTACTACGTAGTATTGTGTGCTTACTGTATGCAGATCACTGTATTAAGCAGTAATAGTGAGTGGAATGCACAAAAACAATAGTAATGGTGGTATTTGTTAAGCATTTACTCTTGTGCCAAGCACTGTACTAAGCCCTGAGGTAGATACAAGATGATCAGGTTAGACACGGTCCCCGTCTAAATGGGGTTTACAGTTTCAGCGGGAGGGAAAACAGATTTCTAATCCCCTTTTTACAGATGAGGGAATCGAGGCACAAGACATGTTCCCTGACCGGCATGGAGTTTGCACTCTGAGGATGACCTAGAAAAGCATCCTCGGGAAGCAGCGTGGCTCAGTGGAAAGAGCACGGACTTTGGAGTCAGAGGTCATGGGCTCGAATCCTGGCTCTGCCACTAGTCAGCTGTGTGACTTTGGGCAAGTCACTTAACTTCTCTGGGCCTCAGTTACCTCATCTGTAAAATGGGGATGAAGACTGTGAGCCCCCTGTGGGACAACCTGATCACCTTGTATACCCCCAGCGCTTAGAACAGTGCCTTGCACATAGTAAGCACTTAATAAATGCCATTATTATTATTATTATTATTATTATTATTATTAAAAAGAGGGCCATGTCATGTTTATGGCATGGTTTGAGAGGTTTGAGAATGGTGGAAGTAACTCAGCTCCTCGATCTAAGATGTCTTTACATAATTCACCACACATTCATATATCTACAGTGACATGGCTTTAAAGTGGATAAAACCTTGTGGTAAGTATTGTGTGGGACCAGAATGCTCTGATGTGATTGGCTGTTGTCTACTCCTATCTGTAAAATTCCCCAACTTGCCTCATTGGGGGCTGATCTAAATCCAAGCCGTGCCTCCCATGCCCCACCCTCCCATGCTGATAATAGTATTTGTTAACACTTACTACATGTCAATCAATCATATCTGAACACTTAGTGTGTGCAGAGCACTGTACAAAGTGTTCAGGAGAGTAAAATATAACAGAGTTGTTAGACACACTCCCTGTCCGCAACGTGCTTACAGTCTAAGCACTGTACTAAACACTGGGGTAGATACAAGATAATCAAGTCAGACATAGTCCCTGTACCACATGGGGCACACCGTCTAAGGGGGAGGGAAACTGAGGCTCACTGAAGTGACTTGCCCAAGGTCACACAGCCAGGCAGGGGCAGATCTTGGATTAGAATCCAAGTCCTCTGACTGCCAGGCCCATGCTCTTTCCATTAGGCATACGGCTTCTCATATCCCACATCCACATTTTACATTTCTCAAGTTGCCCCATTAAGTGCTTACTATTTGCTGAACCTGTGGCCTAGGGGAGTGAGTACAGGCCTGGGCTTCAAAAGACTTTAATTTGAATCCCGGCTCTTCCACTTGTCCGCTGTGTGACGTTGGACAAGCCCCTTCTCTGGGCCTCAATTTCCTCATCAGTAAAATTGCAATTCAAAACCTGTTTCCCTCCTACTTAGATTGTGAGCTACATGTGGGACAGTGACTGTGTCTGACCTGATTATCTTGCATCTACCCCAGGGCTTGGGACAGTGTATGGCACATAGTAAGCACTTAACAAATCCAACAGTTATTGTTATGTTATAACATGTTATAAGATAGATCAGATTTAGTTCCTGTACCATACAGGGCTCACAGTCTGAGGGAAGGACAGCAGATATCTTATCCTCATTTTATGGATGGGGCAACTGAGGCCCAGAGCAGTTAAATGACTTACTTGCCCAAAGTCACACAGAAGGCCCGGGATAGAGGTGGGGATACAACAAGGGTCTCCTGATAACCTGTCCCACTGGGATTTTTTTTTTTTATGAGGCCATGCGATTTAAGGGATTTTCTCCTGTACCATGAATGGCTTACTAAAAAGACCTATTTTTCACCTGTTCACAGGATGAATAGTACCTGTTACTTGAACGTCTTAACCCATTTTGCCTTATTTTCCTTTAATGGGACTCAGGACCACTCAGGCAAGAGAAATTCTCTGGGAACATGGTCATCATCCACATTTATTATTCACCTACTGTGTGCAAAGCACTGTAATTGGTCCTTGGGAAAGTACAATAGAATTAATAGACATGATCCCTGCTTTCATTGAACTTACACTGTAGTGGGGAAGACAACAAAAAATATTATTATATTTGTTAAGCACTTACTATGTGCTTAGAGAAGCAGCATGGCACAGTGGATAGAGTATGGACCTGGGAGTCAGAAAGTCATGGATTCTGTAATCCCGGCTCTGTCACTTGTCTGCTGTGTGACCTCGGGCAAGTCACTTCACTTATCTGTGCCTCAGTTGCCTCATCCGTAAAATGGGGGTTAAGACTGTGAACCCCCAAGTGGGACAGGGACTGTGTCCAACCCAATTTGCTTGTATCCACCCTGGCACTTAGTATAGTGGCCTGGCACATAGTAAGTGCTTAACACATACCGTAAGTATTATTATTATGTGGCACTGTTCCAAGACCTTCAGTAGATTCAAGTAAATCAGACTGGACACAGTCCCTGTCCCACATGAGTCTCACAGTCTAAGTAGGAGAAAGAACAGGCATTTAATCCCCATTTTACAGGTGAGGAAATTGAGGCCCAGAGAAGTGAAGTGACTTACCCAAGGTCACACAGCAATTAGTTGGCTGAGCTAGGATTAGAACCCAGGTCCTCTGACTCCTAGGCCTGTGCTCTTACCATTTGGTCTCACTGCTTCTCTAATACCTTCAAATTCTAGGTAGAAATGGGCAGGAGGCAGTAGCAGCCCACCTCTGCCCTGGCCTTCACCATTTTTTTGGCTCCCTGGGCCAGTAGGATGAGGTAGGGATTGAATAGGCCTTAGAGAACATCTGACAGTTTGAAGCTCTGCTTATCTGAGAGAGATTTAGGCAAGCACTTGTATTATTGGTCTTAACTCCTCCTTTACCTGCTTTTTATTGAGGTCCCCGAAGTCATGAATGAGAGTAAAATCATTCCATGGTATTTGTTGAGCCATTACTTTGTGCAGAGCACTGTACTGAGCACTTGGGAGAGTACAATATAGCAATATTACAGACACATTCCCTGCCCACGAAAAACTTGCAGTCTAGAGGGAGAGGACAGTCATTAAAATAAATGATAGGCACATAGGGGCTGAGGGTGGGGTGAATAGCAAGCACTTAAAGGGTACAGATGGCAGTGCATAGGTGATACAGAAAGAAGCAGGAGCAGGGGAAATGAGGGCTTAATCAGTGAAGGCCTCTTGGAGGAGGTGTGATTTTATTAAGTCTTGGAAGGTGGGGTGAGTGACCATCTGTCAGATATGAAGGGGGAGGGAGTTTCATTCATTCAATCAATCGTATTTATCGAGCTCTTACTGTATGCAGAGCTCACTGTACTAAGTGCTGACAAAGTACAACACAGCGAAAAAGTGACATTCCCTGTCCTCAACGAGCTTACCGTCTAGAAGGGGGTGGTGGTGTGGGTGAAGGGTCGGTGGTGAGAAAGGTGAGATTGAGATATGGAGACTAGGTTGGCATTAGAGGAGCGAAGTGAGCGTGCTGGTAGGTTGTAGAAGGAAATCAGCATGGTAAAATAAGAGGGAACGAGGAGCATTGAGTGCCTTAAAGCCAACGGTAAGGAGTTTCTGTTTGATGCGGAGGTGGATTGGCAACCACCGGAGGTTCTTGAGGAATAGGGAAACAGGTCAAATAAGAAGGGATGCTGCTGCTTTTTTAGTCTCTTGTTTGTTTTGTCGTGCTTCCACCCTGAAGTGAGGGTTAGGTCATTGCTGAAGTAATGAATGGGCCCAGTATTTGTCCAAACACACTATTGAAATGGGATTGCATTTGGTCTTATTGGGATAATCAAAAATGTAATGACATTATGAGATATACATATATTTATATACCGTATACGCCAACTCCTCGCTGACCTTAGAACACCTCTCTGACTCTGAGGACAGCGCGAGAAGCCTTCTCGGGTTCCTACATTATATGCATTTGTATTTTTCCGTAAAGTGCTTGTTTCAGTGCACTGTAGACTGTTAGCCAGTTATTCAAACAAAAGGAAAGCACAAATGGCACTTCAGAATTATGTCCTGGGGGATATAAGTGATTTATATTCTCTTTCTTCAGCAATATTTGCTATAAAGCTACTGAAGGTAATATTTAGAGGAAGTGGATATTTTGCCACAATATCACCTCTTAATCCTCAGAGTATTTGCTTGGGATCTATCAGGAGTTCATAAAGACTTTAACACTTTATGAGCAATAGGTTGACTTCCTTTTGCAATGGTAAAAAAAAAATACCTAAATAAAAATAAAATTTCATTGGTGAGGACTACAATGTCCACCCAAATGAAATTTGGTGATAAACCAAATACAATCAACAAGGCAGACTAAAGCTTGGGTTGGGTTTTCTATCACAGATTCTGCTCAAAATCTATATGCCAGGAAGATTTATTTGATTGATTTAGTTAGTGTCTTCTAGAGGAAGATCTACAGTGGGGCTCTCATCAACCTATATATTCTAGGGTGGCTGAAGTTTTGGATTGCAGTGTGATGTCCATCACTGTAGTCAGACTGGAAGATATTAATGCTTTCATAACCCTAAGATGCTGCAGGGATATTTTCAATACTTGTTTTTATAGGAACATACAGATAAATGGCTGACATTCACCTTAGTGACAATTGCTTTGAAAATAAAGTGAGATGCAAAAGATGCAGAACATGCACTTGTACTTTGCTATTCCTGTTAAATAGATCATAATGTCCTTTATAAATATAGACTGCAGCAGGGGAGAAGTAGGGTGTGTGTGTGTGTGTGTGTGTGTGTGTTTGTGTGTGTGTGTGTGTGTGTGTGTGTGTGTGTGACAGAGAGAGAGAGATAGGATGCAGGAGAAACAAATGTGGGGAAAAGATGGAGAGAAGGCAAGAGATAAAAGGGGAACTTGGGGGCAGGGCTCCCATGTCATCAATCAATCAATCATATTTATTGAGCGCTTACTGTGTGCAGAGCACTGTACTAAGCGCTTGGGAAGTACAAGTTGGCAACATATAGAGACAGTCCCTACCCAACAGTGGGCTCACAGTCTAAAAGGGGGAGACAGAGAACAAAACCAAACATACTAACAAAATAAAATGAATAGAATAGATATGTACAAGTTAAATAAATAAATAAATAGAGTAATAAATATGTACATCCATATATACATATATACAGGTGCTGTGGGGAAGGGAAGGAGGTAAGATGAGGGGGGTGGAGAGGGGGACGAGGGGGAGAGGAAGGAAGGGGCTCAGTCTGGGAAGGCCTCCTGGAGGAGGTGAGCTCTCAGTAGGGCCTTGAAGGGAGGAAGAGAGCTAGCTTGGCGGATGGGCAGAGGGAGGGCATTCCAGGCCCGGGGGATGACGTGGGCCGGGGGTCGATGGCGGGACAGGAGAGAACGAGGCACGGTGAGGAGATTAGCGGCAGAGGAGCGGAGGGTGCGGGGTGGGCTGTAGAAGGAGAGAAGGGAGGTGAGGTAGGAGGGGGCAAGGTGATGGAGAGCCTTGAAGCCCAGTGTGAGGAGTTTCTGCCTGATGCTCAGATTGATTGGTAGCCACTGGAGGTGTTTAAGGAGGGGAGTAACATGCCCAGAGCATTTCTGGACAAAGACAATCTGGGCAGCAGCATGAAATATCGCTTGAAGTGGGGAGAGACACGAGGATGGGAGATCAGAGAGAAGGCTGTTGCAGTAGTCCAGACGGGATAGAATGAGAGCTTGAACGAGCAGGGTAGCGGTTTGGATGGAGAGGAAAGGGCAGATCTTGGCAATGTTGCGGAGCTGAGACCGGCAGGTTTTGGTGACGGCTTGGATGTGAGGGGTGAATGAGAGAGCGGAGTCGAGGATGACACCAAGGTTGCGGGCTTGTGAGACGGGAAGGATGGTAGTGCCGTCAACAGTGATGGGAAAGTCAGGGAGAAGGGGCAGGGTTTGGGAGGGAAGACAAGGAGTTCAGTCTTGGACATGTTGAGTTTTAGGTGGCGGGCAGACATCCAGATGGAGATGTCCTGAAGGCAGGAGGAGATGCGAGCCTGGAGAGAGGGGGAGAGAGCAGGGGCAGAGATGTAGATCTGGGTGTCATCAGCATAGAGATGATAGTTGAAGCCGTGGGAGCGAATGAGGTCACCAAGGTATTGTGTCATATGCCACAATGCCTTGCCAAAACTTTGAGGCCCCATTGACTCCCACATCCTTTTTGAGTATCATTTTCTACATTCCAGTTGTGTCTGATAATTTGGGAAGCCAAATGCCCACAGCCTAAGGGAGGTAGATTGTTCTGGTAAGGATCTGAACAGTCTCAGGAGAAAGTTTTAGCTATGGGGTCCTATATAACTACACACATATTTGTGTGTGTGTGTGTGTGTGTGTGTGTATGGCTGGATTTAAGGATGTTTGTGAAGATGGGGAAACTATTTTAGAACAATGAAATTCTACTTAAAATTGTTAGATTTCAGACCAAACCTTTTGGTGTTGGTATCATGCGCTTCGGAAAAGCAGAAGTTCCTGTTTTTAAGGGAAAAAAAGCCTTAAAAGTCTCATTACATATCCTCAAAAGGCTTCTTGAACATCAAATAGCTCTTGCAAAACACTTCATTGATTTAAGTGTAAATTAATCAGAAATGCACAGATTAAATTCTCTTAAAATAGACATGGATTTTAAAATTTAGATGCAAATGTCTTTCCTGTGTGTTTTTTTTTACATAGCACCAAACCTTTGAGAAATTATTTGAGACTTTTTTAAGCCCCAAAATGCATCTGGGCAACTCCATCTGGGTCCCTCAGTGCCAACTGGAATATAGACTGTTCACAATTTTGAAGTTAGTTTGTGAGCCCCTTGTGGGACAGGAGCTGTGTTTGAATTGGTTTTATTGTGTCTACTCCAGCACTTAATCCTGTGTTTGGCATCCAATAAGCACTTACTAAATGCCAAAGTTAAATAACAATAATAATAACAATAATAATACTTTAAGCTTCGACATTGGTCCTCATTCATTCTCTCCAGAAATTTTCAAAATAAGGAGCTCCCTCAAAGAGTACACTCAGGAATACAAACATGGAAATCCTGTCATTCATTTTTTCAAAGTTTTATATCTTCTAGAAAATACCAACTACAGCCTTTCCTACTGAGAATATAATTACTCCTCCTCCCTAGCATTAACATTTGTGACAGGGTCTCCTAAAGGGACAAGAAAACCTTTTCCAGTCACCTTTTAATGACTCACTCCATATTTATTGAGGTCCTACTTTGTGCAGAACACTGAACTAAGCCCTTGGGAGAGTACAGTTAAGGTCCTTACCCTCAAGTAGCTGACACTCTAATGTGGGGGGAGTCATGTCTACCATCTCCATGGAATCGTACTCTCTCAAGGGCTTAGTAAAGTGCCCTAAACACAGTAAGTGCTCAATAATCAGTCAGTGGTATTTATTGAGCACATACCATGTGCACAGCACTGTACTGAATGCTTGGGAGACTACAACAGAGGTCATAGACATGTTCCCTGTCCACAAAGAGCTTACAGTCTAAGGGGGGAGACAGGCAGTAAAACAAAGAAGCAGCATGGTGTAGTTTAAAATAGTTTTAAATATTAATAAAATAGTTTTCTATTTTATTTTGTAGTATGTTTGTTTTTGTCTCCCCCTTTTAGACTGTGAGCCCACTGTTGGGTAGGGACTGTCTCTATATGTTGCCAATTTGTACTTCCCAAGCGCTTAGTACAGTGCTCTGCACACAGTAAGCGCTCAATAAATACAATTGATGATGATGTAATGGATAGAGCATGGACCTGGGAATCAGAAGGTCTTGGGTTCTAATGCTGGCTCTGTCACTTGCCTACTGTGTGACCTTGGGCAAGTCGCTTCACTTCTCTGGGCCTCAGCTATCTCATCTGTAAAATGGGGATTTAGACTGTAAGCCCCACATGGGACGGGGACTGTGTCCAACCTGATTACCTTGTATCTACCCCAGCACTTGGAACAGTGCCTGGCACATAGTAAGCACTTAACCAATACCAACAACACTATTATTATTAAGTGCTGAGGTGCTTAGGGTGGGGTGAATATCCAGTTGTTAGAGCTCTTACCCAGTTCTCTGAAGAACAAGGGATTTTACATTTCTTAGGTATGAATATTATTTCTTGATAGTGAAGTATTCATGTTTGATCAAATTAGCACCTTTTTCTTTTAGAAAGCCCCCCCCCCACACACATACACACACATCCTGTCCTTTCTTCAGTAGAGCTGTTTGTCCACACATTTATAAAAATACGCGTCTTTAAAATATCACTGATCATCATCATCATCATCAATCATATTTATTGAGCGCTTACTATGTGCAGAGCACTGTACTAAGCGCTTGGGAAGTACAAATTGGCAACACATAGAGACAGTCCCTACCCAACAGTGGACCCACAGTCTAAAAGGGGGAAACAGAGAACAAAACCAAACATACTAACAAAATAAAATAAATAGAATAGATATGTACAAGTAAAATAAATAAATAGAGTAATTAATAGGTACAAACATATATACATATATACAGGTGCTGTGGGGAAGGGAAGGAGGTAAGATGGGGGGGATGGAGAGGGTGACGAGGGGGAGAGGAAGGAAGGGGCTCAGTCTGGGAAGGCCTCCTGGAGGAGGTGAGCTCTCAGTAGGGCCTTGAAGGGAGGAAGAGAGCTAGCTTGGTGGATGGGCAGAGGGAGGGCATTCCAGGCCTGGGGGATGACGTGGGCCGGGGGTCGATGGCGGGACAGGTGAGAACGAGGTACGGTGAGGAGATTAGCAACAGAGGAGCGGAGGGTGCGGGGTGGGCTGTAGAAGGAGAGTAGGGAGGTGAGGTAGGAGGGGGCAAGGTGATGGACAGCCTTGAAGCCCAGGGTGAGGAGTTTCTGCCTGATGCGTAGGTTGATTGGTAGCCACTGGAGATTTTTGAGGAGGGGAGTAACATGCCCAGAGCATTTCTGGACAAAGACAATCCAGGCAGCGCTGAGAAGTATGGATTGAAGTGGGGAGAGACAAGAGGATGGGAGATCAGAGAGAAGGCTAATACAGTAGTCCAGACGGGATAGGATGAGAGCTTGAATGAGCAGGGTAGTGGTTTGGATGGAGAGGAAAGGGCGGATCTTGGCAATGTTGCGGAGCTGAGACCTGCAGGTTTTGGTGACGGCTTGGATGTGAGGGGTGAACGAGAGAGCGGAGTCAAGGATGACACCAAGTTTGCGGGCTTGTGAGACGGGAAGGATGGTAGTGCCTTCAACAGTGATGGGAAAGTCAGGGAGAAGGGGCAGGGTTTGGGAGGGAAGACAAGGAGTTCAGTCTTGGACATGTTGAGTTTTAGGTGGCGGGCAGACATCCAGATGGAGATGTCCTGAAGGCAGGAGGAGATGCGAGCCTGGAGAGAGGGGGAGAGAGCAGGGGCAGAAATGTAGATCTGGGTGTCATCAGCGTAGAGATGATAGTTGAAGCCGTGGGAGTGAATGAGGTCACCAAGGGAGTGCGTGTAGATCGAGGGAGTGCGTGTAGATCAAAGCAATGTTACCTAGTGGAAAGAGAACAAGCCTGGAAGTTAGGAGTCCTGTGTTTGAACTCTGGTTTGGCTACTTTTTTACTGTGTGACTTTAGGCAAATCACTTTACCTCTCTGTATCTCAGCTTCCTCATCTGTAAAATGAGCATCAAATACCTGTGATCTCTCTCTCTCTCTACATTGGGCTGTGAGCCCCATGTAGGGCAAGGACCACGTTGGATCTGTTTGTATTGAAACTACCCCTTTAGCAGAATATTTGGTTCATAGTAAGCACTTTAAAAATTCCACAATTATTACAATAATTGTGGTGTTTGCTGAGCACTTACTATGTGCCAGGCACTGTACTAAGCTCTGGGGTAAATTCAAGATAATTAGATTGGACATAGTTCCTGTTCTACACAGCGCTCATGGTCTTTATCCTCATTTTACAGATGAGGGAGCTGAGGCCCAGATAAGTGAAAGTGACTTGCCAAAGGTCACATGGCAGATACATGATGGAGTCAGGATTAGAACCCAGATCTGCTGACTCCCAGACCCATGCTCTGTCCACTAGGCCATGCCGCTTTTCTATTCTATTATGTCATATCATTAATTATGTTATAATTATATAATATAATTATTCTATTATTTATTGAGCATCCATTTTGTGCAGTACACTCTACTAAGAACCTGGGAAAGGCCAAAAGATGCACAATACAGGATCCCTGACCATAAGGAGTTTGCACTCTAGTGGGGGAGACAAGCATAATGATGACGGATGGAGACCCCGGAGCCTCAATTTTGAGACTACAGGCCGTCTCAGCCCGGCGTGCTTTTACTGGGGCCTGGGATGCAACAAGAGAGCAGGGATGCAGGGGTGCAGCATATTACACAGCATAATCGAAGGCTTTCATATGCAAGACCGATTTTAAGTTTAAATGGTTTCTGCATTCAACTCCTCATCTTCCCAGGCAAACCCTGTCTTCTCTGAGACGTTTCCAAAACTGTAAACAACACCACCAATCTCTCTGTCACACAAGCCCATAACCTGAACTCATCTCCTAAAAAATCCCCTCCTCAAAAATCTCCAGTGGCTACCAATCAATCTGCACATCAGGCAGAAACTCCTCACCCTCGGCTTCAAGGCTCTCTATCACCTCGCCCCCTCCTACCTCACCTCCCTTCTCTCTTTCTACAGCCCAGCCCGCACCCTCCGCTCCTCTGCCGCTAATCTCCTCACTGTGCCTCGTTCTCGCCTGTCCCGCCATCGACCCCTGGCCCACGTCATCCCCTGGGCCTGGAATGCCCTCCCAGGCTTCACAGACTCTGTCCTCTCCTGGTTCTCCTCTTATCTCTCCGGTCGTTCATTCTCAGTCTCTTTTGCAGGCTCGTCCCCCCCCCCCCCCCAAATCCCCTTACTGCTGGGGTTCCTCAAGGTTCAGTTCTTGGTCCCCTTCTGTTCTTGATCAACACTCACTTCCTTGGTGACCTCATTCGCTCCCACAGCTTCAACTATCATCTCTACGCTGATGACACCCAAATCTACATCTCTGCCCCTGCTCTCTCCCCCTCCCTCCAGGCTCGCATCTCTTCCTGCCTCCTGCCTTCAGGACATTTCCACCTGGATGTCTGCCCGCCACCTAAAACTCAACATGTCCAAGACTGAACTCCTTGTCTTCCCTCCCAAACCCTGCCCTCTCCCTGACTTTCCCATCACTGTTGACGGCACTACCACCCTTCCCGTCTCACAAGCCCACAACCTTGGTGTCATCCTCGACTCCGTTCTCTCATTCACCCCTCACATCCAAGCCGTCACCAAAACCTGCCGGTCTCAGCTCTGCAACATTGCCAAGATCTGCCCTTTCCTCTCCATCCAAACCACTACCCTGCTCGTTCAAGCTCTCATCCTATCCCGTCTGGATTACTGTATCAGCCTCCTCACCGATCTCCCATCCTCCTGTCTCTCCCCACTTCAATCCATACTTCACAGCGCTGCCCAGATTGTCTTTGTCCAGAAACGCTCTGGGCATGTTACTCCCCTCCTCAATAATCTCCAGTGGCTACCGATCAACCTATGCATCAGGCAGAAACTCCTCACCCTCGGCTTCAAGGCTCTCCATCACCTCGCCCCCTCCTACCTCACCTCCCTTCTCTCCTTCTACAGCCCAGCCCGTACCCTCCGCCCCTCTGCCGCTGATCTCCTCACTGTGCCTCGTTCTCGCCTGTCCCGCCATCGACCCCAGGCCCATGTCATCCCCCTGGCCTGGAATGCCCTCCCTCTGCCCATCCGCCAAGCTAGCTCTCTTCTTCCCTTCAAGGCCATACTGAGAGCTCATCTCCTCCAGGAGGCCTTCCCGACTGAGCCCCTTCCTTCCTCTTCCCCTCGTCCCCCCTCCATCCCCCCCATCTTACCTCCTTCCCTTCCCCACAGCACCTGTATATATGTTTGTACATATTTATTACTCTATTATTTATTTATTTTACTTGTACGTATCTATTCTATTTATTTTATTTTGTTAGTATGTTTGGTTTTGTTCTCTGTCTCCCCCTTTTAGACTGTGAGCCCACTGTTGGGTAGGGACCGTCTCTATATGTTGCCAACTTGTACTTCCCAAGTGCTTAGTACAGTGCTCTGCACACAGTAAGTGCTCAATAAATACGATTGATTGATTGATTGATCCAACACTTACCTTATCCCGCCTCAACCACAGTATCATCCTCCTTGTTGACTTCCCTGCTTCCTGTCTCTCGCCTAAGCAGTCCAGACTTCATTTCCAGGCTGTCCAGATGATTTTTCTAAAACACTACTCAGACCACATCTCCCCACTCCTCAAAACCCACCAATCTCTGCATCAAACTGAAACACCTTATCATTGGCTTTAATAATAATAATAATAATAATAATAATAGCGTTTATTAATCACTTACTATGTGCAAAGCACTGTTCTAAGTGCTGGGGAGGTTACAAGGTGATCAGGTTGTCCCATGGGGAGCTCACAGTTTTAATCCCCATTTTACAGATGAGGTAACTGAGGCACAGAGAACTTAAGTGACTTGCCCAAACTCACACAGCTGACAACTGGTGCAGCCGGGATTTGAACCCACAACATCTTCTAGACTGTGAGCCCACTGTTGGGGAGGGACCGTCTCTGTATGTTGCCAACTTGTACTTCCCAAGCGCTTAGTACAGTGCTCTGCACACAGTAAGCGCTCAATAAATCCGATTGATTGATCTGACTCCAAAGCCTGTGCTCTTTCCACTGAGCCATGCTGCTTTAAGGCCCTCCCTGTCATGCCTGAGCTGGCTGATTCTCAACTACAATTAATTAATTAATTAATTAATTCAATCGAATTTTTTGAGCGCTTACGGTGTGCAGAGCACTGTACTAAGCGCTTGGGAAGTACAAGTTAGCAACATATAGAGACGGTCCCTACCCAACAGTGGGCTCACAGTCTAGAAGGGGGAGACAGACAACAAAACAAAACATATTAACAAAATAAAATAAATAGAATAGTAAATATGTACAAGTAAAATAGAGTAATAAATATGTACAAACATATATACAAGTGCTGTGAGTTCATTCATTCATTCAATCGTATTTACTGAGTGCTTACTGTGTGCAAAACACTGTACTAAGCACTTGGGAAGTACAAGTTGGCGACATAGAGACGGTCCCTATCCAACAGTGGGTTCACAGTCTAGAAGGGGGAGACAGACAACAAAACAAAACATATTAACAAAATAAAAGAAATAGACTAGTAAATATGTACAAGTAAAATAGAGTAATAAATCTGTACAAATATATATACAAGTTCTGTGAGTTCATTCATTCATTCAATCGTATTTATTGATTCCGTACTGCAACACAGCCAACATGCTTCGTTCTTCTAACACCAACCTACTCACTGTACTCTAGCTCACCTATAATAATAATAATGATGGTATTTGTTAAGCGCTTACTATGTGCAAAGCACTGTTCTAAGCGCTGGGGAGGTCACAAGGTGATCAGGTTGTCCCACAGGGGGCTCACAGTTTTAATCCCCATTTTACAGATGAGGTAACTGAGGCCCAGAGAAGTTGTGACTTGCCCAAAGTCACACAGCTGACAGTTGGCAGAGCTGGGGTTTGAACCAATGACCTCTGACTCCAAAGCCCAGGCTCTTTCCACTGAGCCACGCTGCTTCTCCCCAACCTATCTCACCAACAGCCTGTTGCCCACATCCTGGCTTAGAACTCCCTCCCACTTCATATCTGACAGACAACCACTCCCCACATGTGAAACCCTCCTAAAATCACATCTCTGAGAGGCCTTCCCTGACTAAGCCCTCAATTACCCTAGTCACCAAGAAATGCTTTACTAGCTCTTAAGTCTCTTCCATGCTAATGGAAATAAAATAAAAATATCTACAAATAGAGTACTCAAAGGAAGTAACTGATACAATTGAATAGCATATCTACATTAGGTGCTCGGAGTACTGAACACCTAATGTGTGCAGAACACTTTAATAAGTGCTTGGGAGAATACAATAGTATTTATTTACATGATCCCTGCCTCTGAGGAGCTTGAGAAGTAACTTGGCCCAATGGAAAGAGCATTGGCTTGGGAGTCAGAGGACCTGGGCTCTAATCCAGGTTCCTCCACTTGACTGCTGAGTGACCTTTGGAAAATCACTAAACTTCCCTTCAGAAGCAGCGAATGGAGTAGAGGATAGAGCACGGGCCTGGGAGTCAAGGTCAGGGATTCTAATGCCAGCTCTGCCACTTGTTTGCTGTGTGACCGTGGGCTAGTCACTTCACTTCTCTGGGCCTCAGTTACCTCATCTGGAAAATGGGGATTCCGACCGTGAGCCTCACTTTGGGACAGTGATTGTGTTCAACCCGCTTTGCTCGTATCCACCCCAGTGGTTAGTACAGTGCCTGGCACATAGTAAGCATTTAACAAATGCTATAATTCTTATTATCATTATTCTCTGCACTTCAGTTTTTTCATTTGTAAAATGGGGATTTAAAACCTGTTGTCTTTCCTACTTAGACTGTGAGCCCCATGTCAGCGGCAACCCTGTCCAGCTTGATTATCTGATCACCTTGTAACCTCCTCAGCGCTTAGAACAGTGCTTTGCACATAGTAAGCGCTTAACAAATACCATTATTTGTAATGGTATTACAAATACCATGTACCATGCCTCAGTTACCTCATCTGTAAAATGGGGATTGACTGTGAGCCTCCTGTGGGACAACCTGATCACCTTGTATCATCCCCAGTGCTTTGCACATAGCAAGCATTTAATAAATGTCATTATTATTATTATTAGAATTGATAGACGTGGTCCCCACCCAAGAGAAATTTGCAATTTAGAGGTGGAGACAGATGAAAATAAATTACTAAAAAGGGACATGGGAAGGTATGAGGATATACGCATAGGTGTTGGGGAAGTGGTGAATAACAAGTACATCAGGGGGGTACAGATTCAAGTGCATAGCTGATGAAGAAAGGAGGGTGACTGGGGGAAATGGCCTATTTAGTGAACTTACCAAGTGACTTGTAGGGAAGCAGCATGGCTCAGTGGAAAGAGCATGGGCTTTGGAGTCACAGGTTATGGGTTCTAATCCCGGGGTCCGCCACTTGTCAGCTGTGTGACTTTGGGCAAGCCACTTCACTTCTCTGAGCCTCAGTTCCCTCATCTGGAAAATGGGGATTAAGACCATGAGCCCCCCGTGGGACAACCTGATCAACTTGTATCCTCCCCAGCGCTTAGAACAGTGCTTTGCACATAGTAAGTGCTTAATAAATGCCCTACTGAGAGCTCACCTCCTCCAGGAGGCCTTCCCAGACTGAGCCCCCTCCTTCCTCTCCCCCTCCTCCCCCCACACCTTACCTCCTTCCCTTCCCCACAGCACCTGTATATATGTATATATGTATGGATTTATTACTCTATTTATTTTACTTGTACATTATTTATTCTATTTATTTTATTCTGTTAATATGTTTTGTTTTGTTCTCTGTCTCCCCCTTCTAGACTGTGAGCCCACTGTTGGGTAGGTACCATCTCTATATGTTGCCAACTTGTACTTCCCAAGCGCTTAGTACAGTGCTCTACACACAGTAAGCGCTCAATAAATATGAATGAATGAATGAATCATTATTATTATTATCTACCCCATTCATTCATTCAATCGTATTTATTGAGTGCTGACTGTGTGCCGAGCACTGTACTAAGCACTTGGAAAGTACAAGTTTGCAACATATAGAGACGGTCCCTACCCAACAGCGGGCTCACAGTCTAGAAGGGAGAGACAGACAACAAAACAAAACATAAATCAAGTAAAATAAATAGAATAAGTATGTACAAGTAAAATAAATAGAGTAATAAATATGTACAAACATACATATATACAGGTGCTGTGGGGAAAGGAAGGAGGTAAGGCGGGGGGATGGGGAGGGGGAGTAGGGGGAGAGGAAGGAGGGGGCTCAGTCTGGGAAGGCCTCCTGGAGGAGGTGAGCTCTCAGCAGGGCTTTGAAGAGGGGAAGAGAGCTAGCTTGGCGGATGTGTGGAGGGAGGGCATTCCAGGCCAGGGGGAGGACGTGGGCCGGGGGTCGACGGCGGTACAGGCGAGAACGAGGCACGGTGAGGAGATTAGCGGCAGAGGAGCTGGGGGCGCGGGCTGGGCTGCAGAAGGAGAGAAGGGAGGTGAGGTAGGAGGGGGCGAGGGGATGGAGAGCCTTGAAGCCGAGAGTGAGGAGTTTTTGCCTGATACCCCAGGGCTTAGTACAGTGCTTGGCACACAGGGAGTGCTTAACAACTGCCATTAATATTAGTATTATAGTCTAGTGGAGTATCTTTCCAGACGCCAAACTTACAAATAGCGGAATCAGAATAAATAATAGATTGTACAATTCAATATGCAAACATACCCAAGTGCTGAGGATGGATATAAAGAAGATATATAAATGTTAGAGGCAGTTGTTAGGTTAATTGCCTCCAGGGTGCTGATATTAGCCGGGGAAGACTTTGAAGATGAATAGGGTTGAGGTCTGGAAGATTTTGTGAGAGAAGGAGGTTTAGCTCTATTTCAAATAGTATCTGAGGAATATCTCAGTCAAGCCTCACACCTCCCCCCTGAGGCAAGAAAGAAATCTTATTCACTTTGGCCGTGATGTAAACTTAACTCATTAAGAGGTTAATAAACATGCTAAAACCCACCCTGCCAGGCTGCTGAAAGACAGAGAAAAAGACCTTTGTCCTCTTTCTGATCAGCTCAGCAGGGAAACTTTTGACAGCTGTGGTACATGCATGTTCGAAAAGAAGATTTAGAGTATGAAAACCAGGCTTCATTGTTTTTTGGGGGGGTGTGGGGGTTGTTTATACAAATGGAAAAATCATTTATGAACGCTGCATTCAAAAACCACACTTCAGAAGAGGAAAGAGTATGGCAGAGCCCCCGAGAAATTAGAAGACTGACTGTTGGGCGGCGTGTCTTCCTTTTTCTTTTTCTTTTTTTAACACTGCAACCTGCATAGCTATTGCACGCTAGAGGGCACTTGAGATAGAATAAAAAACATCTCCATAACCGATATTATAGAATATGCTACCTGCATGAGGAAGAAATCTGGCAAACTAAAAGTAAAGTATTATGCTCCTCAAACAGCCTCCATATCCTTAATAAGCAAAGAAACCCTCAAATAGCAGCTGCTTTTATAAACAAAGAAATCTTGTCACATTTTGCTTAATGTAATTTTCCCTTAACTTTGTCAGATCATTTGTTGTTTACATACATAGTAGTGTCTTCTATAATAACCAAATAGCAACTAATCAGAACTGTAAACTCCACTCTGGATATGACAAACTGGGGTGTATTTTTTTTTTTTTTTGCCCACTGTATAATCCATTTCTTTTGTTGTGATATTACTAGACTCTGTCTAGATTATGACTACAACCCCCTTTAATAATTTATTATTTAAAATTCCTTATTAATGGAGACGAGTCAAAATTAACTGTTTTAGAAATAAGCAAGGAAGAATTTTAGAGAAAAAATATATTTGGAGGATTTGGAGACCTGTTCTAAATTTACATTTATTCCTCACTTTTATCTACAGTTTGCACCTACTGATGGAGGAGATGGAAAAGTAAGGATAAGAGGAGGCAGAGGTGGAAGAGGAGGAAGAAGAGAAGAGAAGGAAGAGGAGGAGGAGGAAAGGGAAATAGAGAAGAGGGCGAAGAGATGGAGGGACAGGAGAAAGGAGGGGGAGGAGGAGGAGGAGAAGGGAAAGGCGAAGGAATCCTGTTCTAAGAGATTTCCATTTATAGAAAATGCAAATTTTGAACATGTAGTTTAAAATGACTGAGACTACTGTCTCGACTGAGTTATTTTGAGAGCTATCCCCCAGAACCAACCTCCTTCGCCGAGGTTTTGTTGTAGAGAGGATGAATTTCAATTCCTCTCCAATGTCTGGGAAGATGGCAGAGAATGCCATTTTGAAACTATTTTCCTTCATATGTCTCAATCCAGATGTGTTTTATAAAGAGGCTGTATTCTAGCCTGGAAATTAGACAATATAGCAAGACAGAAATCCCTCCTAGGTAGCAGTTGATATGCATTTGATTTATTCTTTATTCTAGTTGCAACATATCCCTTCATCAGACTGGTTTTCCCATCAATTAACAATCATTTCTTCGCAAAAACAATATGTGATTACTCATCCTTCATATTATAAGCTAAATATTACTATAAATCTCCCCATTTTCATATATCCAGCTTTGCACATAGTAAGTGCTTAATAAATGCCATTATTATTATATCCATATCTAAATCTACATATACATATTTGTGTGTCTGTGTTTTCTCTAGGTTCCAAACCAGCACAATTAATCAGTGGTATTTATTGAATGCTTACTGAGTGAACTGAGCATTTGAGAGAATACAACAGTAGCAAAATGCAGGTTCCTTTTGGTATTTATTAAGCACTTTCTATGGGCCAAGTCCTATACTGAAATATGGGGTATATAGAAGATAATCAGGTCAGACACAGTCCCTGTCTTTCATTGGGTTCAAAGTCCAAATAGGAGGGAAAACAGGTATTAAATCACCACTTCATTATTAGTAATTATTATTATGGTATTTGTTAAGTGCTTACTATGTGTCAGGCACTGTACTAAGCACAAGAGTGGATACAGGCAAATCAGGTTGGGCACAGTCCCTGTCCCACATAGGGCTCACAGTCTCAATCCCCCATTTTACAGATGAGGTAACTGAGGCACAGAGCAGTCAAGTGAGTTGCCCAAGGTCACCCAGCAGACAAGTGACAGAGCCAAAATTAGAACCCAGGTCCTTCTGACTCCCAGGCCTGTGCTCTATCTACCATGCCACGCTGTTTCTCACAGATGGGGGAACTGAGGCCCGGGGAAGTTAATTGACTTGCTTGCTCAATGTCACCCAGCAGGCAAATGGCAGAGCTGGGATTAGAACTCAGTTACTGTGACTCCCAGGCCTTTGCTCTTTCCACTAGGTAATACTGCCTCCCTACCCTCAAAGAGCTGCCAAGAATGTAATCAGATCGAGGACAGACTGAACCCTTTAATTCTACTCTTTTTCTTTCCTGCATATCTGGATTTGAATTTGACTTTTCAAATAAAATGCCCCCTACACTATTCAGAGCCACAACACAGCCTGAGTCCATCTACTTTTACTTGAATAAAAAGGTAGAAATAATCTTTGGAGTCAGTGTTGGGGCTCCATAAAGGAAGAGTCTTTTGTGTAGCTCTTAATAAAATGGACTCAATGTTGGTAAAAGAGAGAAAGAAATGATTTCCTAATGTTCTTGGAATGGTGACAAAATCTGTTGATTGGAGGGTTTTTCTCCTTAATGATACAAACAAAATTATGCTTTTCCATGTGTTGGCTATCAACCATCATACCCCAAACAAACATAACTCAGTTGCATTGTACTTTCCCAAGTGCTTAGTATAGTGATCTGCACACTCAATACAAACCAGTAAATGATTGAACTATGCCTCTTTCCCCCCACTAGATTTTTAAGCCTCCACATTACCCATTCATTGAGGCATCTCCTGGGTTCAGAGGAGTCCTCAAACATCAATTAACATTAGGAGTTAATTTTCATTGCATTTCTTTTCATCACGGTACCAGGTTCTAGGCTTTTGCATTTTGGTTGAAATGAAAGGATCTCGAGTTACCATCATCAGTCCTTGTTGGCTCACTACCTAACTTATTTATTTATTTATTTTACTTGTACATATCTATTCTATTTATTTTATTTTGTTAGTATGTTTGGTTTTGTTCTCTGTCTTCCCCTTTTAGACTGTGAGCCCACTGTTGGGTAGGGACTGTCTCTATATGTTGCCAATTTGTACTTCCCAAGCGCTTAGTACAGTGCTCTGCACATAGTAAGTGCTCAATAAATACGATTGATGATGATGATGATCGCCTTGAGCCATTTCTATGGAATATAATAAAAATAGTAATAACAATACTACTAGTAAAAACAGGGGTTCATTCATTCAATTGTATTTATTGAGCACTTACTGTGTGCAGAGCACTGTACTGAACACTTGGGAAGTATGTCGGTAACATATAGAGACGGTCCCTACCCAATAACGAGCTCACAGTCTAGAAAGGGGAGACAGGCAAGCTCTACACTGTGGAAAACAGTTCATTCCACTTATCCTGGATGAGATCTTCCCATTTGACAGAGAAGAGCCCTCCCCATGTTTAAAGCCCTTCTGAAATTACCTTGCCTCCAGGAGACCATCTCTGACTAATCTCTCATCTCCCTATCTTATGTCCCCCACCTGTCACTTCAGTCTTTTACCCCTCCCATAGTAATTCTGAACAAATTTTTACTCTCTTTAATTTCTCCCCCAATCTGTAATTTATTTCAGTGTCTGTCTCCCCAGCTAAACTGTAACCTCTCGAGGGCAGTGGACATGTCTTAAAAATAATTATATTAATTAATGATGGTGTTTGTTTAGCACTTACTATGTGTCAAGCCCTGTTCTAAGTGCTGGGGTAGATACAAGCTAATCAGGTTGGACACAGTCCCTGTCCCACATGGGGCTCACAGTCTTAATCCCCATTTTACAGATGCAGTGAGGCACAGAGGATTTAAGTGACTTGCCTTCTAACTCTAGTTATCTCTCCCAAGTGATCAGGACAGTGCTCTGCACAAAGTAGCACTCAATAAATGCTTTTGACTGTCTGATTGACATTTGTGTTTTTATGCCATGGGTAAAGATTGAAACAGATCAGGATGACAAAAACTGTTCTTGGTGCTGAGAAGCTTTGCATTTTTGTAGATGTAAAGCATTCCAACCGCTTTTCTCAGCCTTCAGCCTGCCTGCTCATGACAGGGAGGGAAGTTCCTCTCGGTTTACCTTCCATAGTCAAATATGATCAAAGGGTTTAGGAGAATCGAAACAGAAAGAAATGCTTTTTCCATAAGGATTCCCTCTTTCTCTTTCACTCTGGGCTTAGATCAGTGCCGAAAGGGAGAGCTGGTAGACATCTCGGTGAAAGCTTCTGTCCCCGAGCCTCAGTCAACAGACTTCATGCACCCACAGCTATTTGGATACATGCATTTCTAAAAGCAGATCTTTAAATTATTCACCTGCCCTAGCAGATGATCTCCACCCTTATTTTTTTTTAATCTTGTTTTCTTGTGCAACTCCCGCTTTCCTCTGCTTGTGGAAAGGAGCCACAATCCTTTGAGCTTGTTGAAGGGAAAACACTTCTATTATATTTATAAGGAGTAAGTGAGCACCATTATGAGATTGCACTGTGTTCTATTACGAGTGAGTGGAATGCTCAAAATGGTAAATGCCTTGTCTTTCAGAATGTGGTTTATTTTAGAAATATACTTGAAGGAATTTTACTTGATCATAGTCAGCATCACCCAGACTTCTCCATCAGGGCCCTGCTGGCGGGTCAACAAGAAATCCCAGGTCCTCACTGTGAAACGAAAGTGAAGGGCTAATGAATGTCTGGGAATGGGGGTGGGGGGCATATAGATAATTCAGATAAAATAAAATAGAATAAAATATCTGAATTCACCACGGATCCAATTCTAGTTTCACTTAGTGAATCTGCTCTAGTCCTGCATTGGCCTCTTCAGCCACACACACACACACATACACACGTGAATTTCATGGTCAGCAGCGTCTTGTTCCAGTATGAAGGACAGCTCTACTTAGTGCCTGAGATACTGGAACTCCCGAGGAATGCACATTTCAAAGCAAATCAAATAAATAAATAAATAAAGGGAACATTTCTTTTTTATAACCAAGGTGCTAAAACCTCAGAGAGGAAAATTTTCCTACAATTTCTGATAGTACATTTCATTCTTATTCTTATTCAGTTATTCCAGTAGGTAAAAAGAAACAAAAATTGCATCATGAACAAATAAAGTTTGGGATTATTAGTTTACATCTAAATTAATCTCTAAGATTAACTTTCCCCTCCTCCCTGTTGGTGTCAGAGCCATATTCACCCAAACAGCAGGGGGACAGAAAAGGTGCATGCCACTTTTCATGGACACAATGTGTGTGTGTCCAAGAGATTCTCTTTCAGAAATAGTCATGGATGGAGTGCCATGATCTGAAGCAACTCCTTTAAATCAAAGGACAACTCAATCAATCATTCAATGGTCTCTACTGAGACCTTACAGTGTGCAGAGCAAAACACATAATTCTACTACTTCTACCACTACTACTACTGCTATTATTACTATTGCTGCTGCTACTACTATCAATCAGTCAGTTGTATTTATTAATAATTATGGTCTTTGTTAAGCAATTACCATGTGACAGGCACTGTAGCTTACTGTGTGCAGAGCACTGTACAAAGCACAGGGGAGAGTACAATACAACAGAGTTGGTGGTAGCACTCAATCCCTTTGCCCCCTCCTACCTCACCGCTCTCCTACTACAACCCATACCAGACACTTAACTCCTCTAATAACAATCTACTCACTGTACCTCTATCTCATTTATCTCTCCACTGACCTGTTTTAGGCCTGGAACAGCCTCTCTCTTCATTATCCAACAGACAGTTACTCTCTCCATCTTCAAAGGCTTATTGATGGCACATCTCCAAGTGGCCTTCTCTGACTAAGCCCTCATTTCCTCTTTTCCCTCTCCCTTCTGCATCACCCTGATTTGCTCTCCTTATTCACCCCACAGCACTTATGTACATATCTGTAATTTATTTATATTAGTCTCTCCCCCTCTAGATTGTAAGTTCGTAATGGGCAGGGAATATGTCTACCAACTATTATATGGTACTCTCCCAAGTGCTTAGTGCAGTGCTGGGCACACAGTAAGCGTGCCCCACTACTACTACTCCTGCTGAACCTACTAAATTTATCTCTATTTTTCAAAATTCATCAATCAGTGGTATTTATTGAGTGCTTTCTGTGTGCAGAGCACTGTACTAGGCCTTGGAAGAGTAATAATAATAATAATGATGGCATTTATTAAGCGCTTACTATGTGCCAAACACTGTTCTAAGCGCTGGGGGGATACAAGGTAATGAAATTGTCCCACATGGGGCTCAGAGTCTTAATCCCCATTTTATAGATGAGGTAACTGAGGCCCAGAGAAGTTAAGTGACTTGCCCAAAGTCACACAGCAGACAAGTGGCGGAGTCGGGATTAGAACCCATGAATTCTGACTCCCAAGCCCATGCTCTTTCCACTGAGCCATGCTGCTTCTCAGAGTTGGTAGAGAAGTTCCCTGCCCACAGTGAGCTTACATCCTAGAGGGGGAGACAGATATTAATATAATTATTTACTATATATATATATATATATATATAATTTATAGAAATGTATATAAGTGCCATGGGCTGAGGGTGGGGCGATTGCCAAATGTCCAGAGGTCACAGATCCAACTGCAAAAGACACAATATCATCTATTTGAAATCCAGTGCATCTAGAGCAACAGTCTCTTGACCCAGCAGGTGATCTTAACTTGATTAGAATACAGTTCATCCTCTTAATCGGTATTTACAAGTTCCAGAGTGCATGAGAGCAACCTTGAGCTCAGAGCACATAATTGCTCAGTGTTCACCAGAAAGGGTATGTCATCTTTCCACTCCAGAGCAATCCAATAAATATCTTTTAGGTGACAGCAAGAATGTGGAATAGACAGATATTAGACCTCCAGTCAATACCTTTTCAATGTTTCACAGGGGGATGTTAGATGCAGCACAAAAAATGTCAAATTTGCATAAATATTATAAGCATATTGTGCCTATCTTTTTCATTCTGCTCACTCCATCTCATTAATTCCAGTCAGACAGCAGAAGGAGCTCCTTCAACTTAGTCTGCTTCCTCCCCTCCTTTCCCCTTATGGTGTGGGTTCAGCTCTATGGATGGAAAACCCTTCTGGACACTGCTTTAATATCTTCTGTCTGCCAAGATCAGAGTAAGGAGTGTGCTCCCTGCTGACATTTTCTGGCGAAACATGCAAAAGAACAAGGGTACGAGTTATGACTTGAAAAAAGTTAGGTCACCATCTTGAACCCTGAAAGGTTCAGAATAGGATGATCAAGATGGTTTAATATACGCTCAGTGCATGCTAATAATCCCTTGAGTTGGTAGAATGCTTTCATTTTTCCCAAGTGCTTTCACATCAATTATTTCATCTTTCCTCGCTCTGTCCCTGCAAGGGAGAGCAAAGATCACTTCCCCATTTTCCAGATGAGGAAACAGAGGCCCAGAGTGGTTATGACTTGCCCAAGGTCTAGAGCTGGGATTAGAACCCAGATCGCCATGACTCCCACACTCGTGTTCCTTCCACTAGTCTCTGAATTCCTTGTGGGCAGGGATTGTGTCTACTGACACTATTTTATTGCACTCTCCCAAACACTTAGTACAACGTTCTGCACACGGTAAGTGCTGAATGAATGCCATTAATCGATTATTAATGAGTTACCTGCATAACTTTGCCAGCTTGGCTGTGATGGACGATGATTCCTAGGACTTTTTCATTTACACCCCTACCTAGCCAGTTTTTTGGTGTGGTTTGGTATCATCACTTGCAGGGTTTAAGGGTGGGAGGGTCAGTCAGTCAGTCAATCGTATTTATTGAGCAGTCACTGGGTGCAGAACCCTGGACTGTTGCCAACTTGTACTTCCCAAGCGCTTAGTACAGTGCTCTGCAGACAGTAAGCACTCAATAAATACGATTGATTGATTGACTAAGCATTTAGGAAATTACAATATGAGACACGTTCCCTGCCCACAGTGAGCTTACAGTCCAAAGGGTGGTGTTGGGGGTTGCTGATCCTAGCCTAGAAACGAAAACTTCTCTACCTACTCACCACTGACTTTGCATACTCTTGCTGGGGGTGGGGTGTGGGATGTGTGTGTGTTGGGGGGGGGGAAGGGTGATACGGGGGAGGGGAGGCATGACATACCATGCAGCTCCTGGAAAGGTCAAAAAGCTCCTCCCTGCAAGCCTGCTCTTTCCTAACCGTTGGACCCTGTGGCCTTCCTTCCAAATGACTCCTCATTCTCAGATCATGATAGATGCTGTGTTGATTCCCTTACCTACGGGGCTGTCCCCTGTGCCCTCCCCTTCACTGCCACCCCCTTCCCTCTCTGCTCTCCTAGCCTTCTTCCTTCCGGGAGGCTAAACCCGGGAATGTGAGTCGGAGCTCCCGGGCTGGGTGGGGACAGGCTCCGAAGAAAGGAATGATAGAAAAGTTGTGTGAGCACTCGCTCGTTCTCTCCTTCTGTCTCCCTTAGAGAGAGAGAGAGAGAGAGAGAGAGAGAGAGAGAGAGAGAGAGAGAGTGTGTGTGTGTCTCGCTTTCTCTGGGTCTCGCTCTGTCTCCCTGATTTTTTTTTTAAAAGGGGAAGAGCGAGAGGAGGGGAAAAAAAAAAGCCCAAACCCAACCCACCCTGCCTGCATTTCCAAGCGGTGGACCTGCCTCCGAGACCAGCCCAATAAGAGCTGCGCGGGGAGGCTGCCGCCTGCTCACTTTTCCACCTCGCTTCACAGTTGCGTCTGGCGGGTGGCCGGCCGGCCGGGAACAGCGGAGCGCTGCCACCCAGATTAGCCGATCGATCGGGATCAGCCCCGCTGCCCGGGCCGCCGGCCGGAGACATGCCCGCGGCGCTTGGCCATGAGGGCAGCGAGACCTGAGCAGACCGGGCCCCTGCCCCTGCCCCGCTGCCGTCCCAGGCTGAGCACCGGTAAGTGGCAGTCGTGGGGAGGCGGGAGGGGCGGGTCGGGCCGGGACCGAGCCTCACCCGTCGGGTGGCTCTGCCCGCACTGGGCCAGCCTCCGTCCAGCCCCGGCGGAGACAGTCCCCCGGACTGTTTCCCCGGACGAGGGGCTCCCCTGCCCCCCTAGCTATCCCCGCGACCCCAGGCAGGCAGGCACGAACCCATCACTTTTCTCGTTTTTCTCCCGGGTTTCTCCCCTAACTGGCCGGGGCGAAGAGATTCCGGGCAGCCTAGATGCCAACAGGTCCCTGTCACCCTCTCCATCCAATTCCCACCTCCTTCCTTCTTTCCCCTCTCTCTCCCTTCCTCTCTTCCTCCCTTTTTTCCTTCGTCTCTTCCTCTCTTCCTTTCCTCTTCCTCTCTTCTTCCCTTCCTCCCTTCCTCTTTTCCTTCCATCATCTCTTCCCCCTTCCTTCCTCCCTTCCTTCCTTGCATCCTGTCTTGCTCCCTTCATATGTCCCTTCCTTCCTTCCTTCCTTCCTTCATCCCTCTCTTCCTCCTTTCTTCCCTTCCTTCCATCATCTCTTCCTCCCTTCTCTCCTTCCTTCCATCATCTCTTCCCCCTTCCTTCCTTCCTCCCTTCCTTCCTTCCTTCTTTCCTTCTCTCCCTTCCTCTCTCCCTCCCTACTTCCCACAAATGTAGACCACAACCGAACTCTCTCTATCATGCTCACCCCTCATCCACAGCCAAGTCGCAGGGCAAGTCCGTGAAAAGCCATTCCTAGCCGTGGGCAGGAATGCCAGCTGTTGGCTTGGGCTGCTCAGTGGAAGAAATCAGACAGCATGAATTGTTTACTGTCTTCCACGCACAGCATTAGTCCTTAATAGAAAGCAAACGACCAGCTGCCCACCTTCGCTCCAATTAAAGAAGAGAGCCGCCAAGGAGCTAAACAGCCGGTGAAGGATCCTCTTAACTTTATTCTTCCTCTTTTGACAATTCCTCGAGTTTCCCTTGAATAGGAATGATCAGGAATACTTTCCTCGGTTTGATGTCTTAGATTTCCTTATAATCAGATTTCCAGACAGGGTTTTCCTCAGGGTTTGAATGGAAATGTCAAAAACTGAGCTGGGTTGGAAAGCGATGTTTTTCAGGCATTGACACAAGTTAAAATGAGGGGAAATGTAAAGGTAGTGGCTATATTGTACAAAACTACCCAAAGACCATTCTTCCTACCCATGGACTACCACTTAAATGGTTAAAAGCTTTTCTGCATGTCCCCTCCTGGCTTCATTATGTGCTCTTTTCAACTGGAAAACTATATGTGGGAAATAGATACTTATGTAAGATTCTAGTGTAGGATTTTCCATGCATTAACCCTCACTGTTATACCTCGCCGAATGCAGAATGAGCCATGGCATTCCTCATGAAACAGAGCCGAAATTTCTGCCTAGTTGTCTCATTTATTCAGGGGTGCCCTATTCTTTCTGTTCTACGTGGTTCAGGGCAAATGCAGGTTTTTCCTCTGATTTTCATCATTTGAAGCATCGGTGTCATAAAGAGCATATTACCTGAGAGCAAAATTTGTTGTGTGTTGCGGGGATCCTCAGAGGAACCTTATAACTAGTATGGTTTTTCATCACACTGCAATCTGTGGCATTGAGAAAGTCCGAGAAATTCGTAATTCATGAAAATGCAGTCAGCGTGGCAATTACAAATGGGGGATCTTGCAAGGCTCTGATATCGATTCCAAGAGCCCCTGTCTCATGTTTATTTCTCCATGGAAAAGGTGAAAGGTCTCAATCCATCTTTGATTCCCCCCCCCCCCCAAAAAAAAATCCCTTCCAATTCCAGGTGAGGGAATCCTTCTCAGACCATACCTCCAGCTTTGGACTATTCTAGTCCCCCTTAATCAGACCTGCCTTCTTGCCAAAAACTGTTCAAAGAATGAGCAGTTGGCCTTAGACCCCATATGAATCGGCTTCTTGTAGACTGTAGGAGCACAGAAGCTTTGCTGCTGTTTATAGAATTTCTGGATGGACCGACCATCTTCAGTTTTATTTGGTACACTCTGACTAATTCCCTCTGAAATCTCTACAGATTTCAGTACTGATATGTTTCCAGTGAGCTTCCTCTCTGGGTCCTGGAATTTAACTCCCAGTGATTAAACTCCTCTAAGATGAAACGGCTCTGTCTAATGTCATAAAAGTCTCTCACTTACCTATCCTTAGTTCCCCCAACATGAGACTTTGAAAGACTTTATATCCTACTGCTAGTGTGAGAGGTCAGCCATTTTACCCTTGAGGCATCTGAAAAAAAGTTGAAGATCTTGTACACGATTGTAAAATAATGCTCAGAGCAGAAACAGAATTTTACTTCCCCACAACATGAACGGTGACTTTGAAGGGAAATTCGACCATGAAAACTCACTTTACATCCGCTGGGACATGAATCGTTCTTCAAGAAATGAGCGTTACTGTAGAGCACTTTCGAAAGGCTTAATAGTTGGCCAAACTTTACTCTCTCTGTAAGAGCTTACAGGATAGAGAACCGCTTCAGGTGAGGATCCCAAAGATGAGCCCAGCCTGTATTTCTGATGACTGGTGTACGACTCCACTCATAATGCAAACACCTGTCTTTCGTCTTTCAGCCACCCAAACTTCCTTGGCTTTCATGGTAGCAGCCCACCCGGTGGTCACTGTTTGGTGACAAAATGTATTCTCGAGAAATATCGGTTTAATCGCTGAGATCAGGGAATTGCGAATTATCATCTCATAACTTTCACGTGCAATAAACTAGATTTTATCAAAGAAAAGGAAGCAAAAAAGAACAGGATTTACTAGTAAAGTGTTCCAAGTATCATTGCTACCACAAGCTTGTGTCAATAGAATTCAATTACAGTATATGGTAAAAATACCACATTTTTCTGTCTTGTTGCCATAGAAAAGGTGATATACTTCAAAGGTTTATATGCATATCTATTTGAGGAAATTTACCCTTTAGAAGCTATGATTGTGCACATGAAATTGACATTCAGTTTACATTTCCAACTATTCTTTTTCAGTACAGTTTTTTGTTTGACAAATCAAGGGGGGGGTGGGGGGGATAGAACCAGTGCAGTAGCATTTCAATTATGAATGCAATTTCAGTTCTCAAGATCTCCCTGTGAAAATATGGTACTTGGCGGGTTATAAATTCCATTTTTTTCTGTTTCACATTTTTTAAGATAGGTGTGTCTGGGAGAAAACGGTAGTGTACTTGGATTTCCAATACTGCCCTGACTCCCCGCTTGAAAGACTCAACTGGATTCTAAATTGGGAATAGGTGACTTGCCTTCCCTGCCACAGGTTTCACACCTTTCAATCAGAGGGTAGTGTGTGTTTCAGAACAAATGGTCAATCCAAGGAAGCACTACAAATTCGTGTGTTCCTATAAGTGACTTGTTTGTTGGTCCTTGAGGTTTCTAAATCCTCTCTTCCACTCCTTTTGGAATAGGAGGGAGAGGAGAAAATGATCTCCCTTCTTTAGCAGCATGTAACTCACGCATTTACCTTAGGAAGCAAATGGGCATAAATAGATAGGGACATCAGTTGAGGACTAAAACCTATCTTCTCAATAGCCATTTTTAATTAACTGGAAGGTTACTGTCCTTCATTATTTCATTTTCATGGAAATTTAGGATGAGCACTGTATTGCTTCTGAGCTATGGGCTGTTGCCTGCTTCAGATGCAACTAAAAGGAGAAAATGAGTTGAACCTGGCCACTTCAAAAGGTCAGAAATGAAATCAGTTCAATAGGTTTCTTCGAACTGAATCTTCATCATCATTCCATGGCATAAATGGTCACCAATAATGCCTCCTGTCTTTAATGTATGGAGTTTCATTTGCAGAGTTTTAAATGTCATAGGCAGCTTTTAACCCGAACATCTCCTATCTTCTTGTTTCTTGACATTAGGCAGTTTGGGTACCAGTGGAAGATAGATTACTTGGGGTGTTTGGCTCCCAGCAATGACATCGCTGAAGAAAATCACAGATAGCTGAATAATAGTTATTATTATGACAAAGGCTAAGAGGGAGCAACGTATTTGGCCTTTACTAATTCTTTGGAAATTTTCAATAAAAACAAGTAACTACTTCCTCCATGGTCAAATGTTTGGGGAGAAATGATTAGTTAGGCAAGGTTTCCTAAATGCTTGATTGTCAGTCTTACAGTGCAAGGACCCTGTCTGTCTCTTTTGTAACTCATGTTGCACCCAAATAATATTTTTTTTTCAATCCCTTAAAGGGCTAAGGGAATCTGAAAATGACATAATGCAGCTTCATGACTGGGTGGGCATCAAGGAGAAGCTACTGAGGCTTCATGTGATAGAAAGTTCGATTTTGGAAGGAGAAAAATTCTCATCATTGATTGTAGAATATACAAAATGAATGCAGGCTGTAGTCTTTGCCTTACTGAATAGGCAGACCCACTGTAGCACTGACCAATTTTATTTTTTAACATGGGCTGCCTTTATTTTTGAACTTGAGCAGAGCAGCTCTCTTTTACTATGTGTGAGCTGAAAGTCCGAGGTCTCAGATGACAGTGTTAAACTAATGGGCATTGATCCAAATCAGTAGGAACCTGCTCCCCTGAAATGCCAAAAGTACCAAAGCATTTTTTCCAAATACATTTGGGGTATGCTAATAAATGCTAATAAAGTGTTGATAAAATCAACTGGGAAATTGGGAAATAGCAATTGGGAAATAGCCCATATCTCCCCTCACATCTGCCCCCCTGTTCTCTCCCGCTGCCTCCCCAAGACACACACACACACACGCACACACACACACACACTTTGGTTACTGTAATTCCTTTTCTTTTAAGGATTTTTTAAATTCACATATTAGTAAGTAAAATACAATCTTTATCTTTTCCCCTTGTAGATGAATTAACATGTAAGTAGACTGATTATTAGAGGGCAGAGCATTAAAGTATATTGAAGCAAGAACAAAATAAGATAAATTGATATTTTTGAGTGTGTGGAGCCAGATTTAATAAGCAAATAATTTCAATTCCTTTGTATTTATTTAAGCAACACAGTCATGATAATAGGTCCCTGTAGGATTCGTCACAATGTAAGGCCAGCTTCAATGGAACAGCAATGAACAGGAAAGATCATGCTTTATTGTTTCAAAAATTCAACCTGCTGGATCAAGAAGTTGTGTGACTTAGAACAAATCACTTATCTCTGCTGAATCTGTTTATCCATCTGTTGAATGGAGCCGTTTTGTCCTGCCTGAAAAGTAGTTCACAATCAATCAATCAATCGTATTTATTGAGCGCTTACTGTGTACTGTGTGCAGAGCAACAGTAAGGAGGTTCACAGTTGTTGTACCTCCTTTCTGAATCTGGATTCTCACTGTTTTTGACTAGAGATCAAATCTTTTTCTCTCTCCGCCTTTCACTCCCTCTTCTCCCTGCACTCTGCCTCTCCTTTCCGTTTTTTAAAAATGGTATTTGTTAAGCACTTACTATGTTCCAGGCATTGAACTAAGAGCTGAGGTAGATACAAGATAATAGATAATCAGATTAGACACAGTCCATGTGCTGGGAGCATAGTAAGCGCTTAACAAAGACCATGGTTATCATTATTATTATCAATCCCCTTTTTTTTCAGATGAGGCAGCTGAGGCACAGAGAAGTTAAGTGACTTGCCCAAGGTCACACTGCAGACAAGTGGCATTAGAACCTAGGTCCTTCGGACTCCCAGGTCCAGGCTCTATCCACTAGGCTGTGCTGCTTCTTGTGCTTGTGCTTCTCATGCTCCTCTTTCCCTTCCTTCTTCCCCTTCCCTTCATCCCTCTCCTTCATCTCCCTCCCCTCCCCTTTGCCCTCCTTCCCTCCTTCTCACTTTTCCCCTTCTATCCCACCTCCTGCTCACGTTTTTTTCCACCTTATCCTTCCCTCCTACTTCCTTGCTTCTTCATCCTTTTTTCTGCTTCATCCTTTTTTTCTTTTAGACTGTGAGCCCACTGTTGGGTAGGGACCATCTCTATATGTTGCCAACTTGTACTTCCCAAGCGCTTAGTACAGTGCTCTGCACACAGTAAGTGCTCAATAAATACGATTGATTGATTGATTGCTTTCCACCCTCCTTCCCCTCCTCCCTCCACCTCTTCCCCTCCCCCTTTTCCTTCTGTCCCCTTTTCTTCCTCCGTTTCCCCCCTCCACCTTTCCTTCTGCTTCCTCCTCCCTCCCTCCTCTTCCTCCTCTCTTCCTTTTCCTCCTCCTCCCTCACTCCTCTTTCCTTTTTTTTCCAAAAATTGGTATTTTTTTTCCAGTTAAAGGCTTGGGAGTATTTACCCAAACCCCTATTATTGGAGAGTTCACAGAGCATGGTAATCAGACTACGTAGACCCAGGCAAGGGGAGTTGCTCTACAGAAAATCAAGTGTGTTGAGCTTTGGAGAAGGATCCTATGCAAACTCAACATTTACTATGAACGTCGTCCTGGCGGCTCTTCCCCACCTTGCTGAACATCTCTGCATGGCTAATCGGAGCCTGGATCTCCTCCTCCGTCCAGTAGATCCAGGCTTGGGGCAGCCGCAGGGGAAAGAGGGCGATAGAGCATCATGGAAAGAAAAACGTCTCTCTCAGAGCTTGCCTTAGCTGCCCACGCTAATTAAAATATAGAATGTTCAGTTTCGTTATTATGATTTCATTTACAAGTGAAAGAGAGAAGGCGAGAGAGGGAGTGAGAGTGTCTGTGTGTGTGTGTGTGTGTGTGTGTGTGTGTGTGTGTGTGAGAGAGAGAGAGAGAGAGAGACAGAAAGAGAGAGAGCTTTGTCGTTTTTGTAGTTGTATTAGTTATAAATTTAGGAAGAGACACCAGCACCCTAAAAGAGCTGTTTTCTTCCGATTCACATCAACATGTGCTATATTGTTCAATGGAAGTAACGAAGAGTTTTTATTTAAATCTAACATTCCTATATAAAGAACTCTCTACTGGGTACAAATCTATAGACTGAAACAAAAAGCGTCTTGTTATTCTAATTAACTGCATTGCAGGACAAACACAGGCAAGAATGACTGAAGGTAAGCTGCATTAGGAAGGAGTGTTGAGAACATTGCCTAGAGCGAAAATAGGCTGGACTCTTTCTCCTAAGGTTTGACAAGAGCTCCGGAGACGCCGGATAAGTGGGGCTCCGGTAGCAGCAGGAGGGCTCTGAGTTAGACTCTAGAAAAAAAAAAAAAAGGAAGACAAAAAACCCAGCCCCAAACTCCGTGGCTTCAGGGGTTGGAAGACACTAGATCGACAAAGTAGGAGAGGTTGTTGGGAGAATAGACAGGGAATATTCAAGACCCTGACTGTTGGAATGCACGGAGATGGGACTGGATCGAGTCCCTCCCCAGCCTTAGGCATCGGCCTGTCTGGAGGGCAAGCAGGTTTGGAATTTCCATTCCTTGAAAGAAAAATCAGGAGGGAGAAATGGATAGAAAGACCCCAAACTTTAAATTCTGAGACAATGAAAGAAGAATTGCCAATGGACTGATAGTGTGTTTGGGAAAGGGCTCTTGGACGTGCTAGCTTTTAAGACTCACTGAGAGCAGGTAAGTTTATGATCCACAGTCAGGAGGGAAAGAAAAAAAATCCTCATCTCTGAAAGTGAGGCAATGGAAAGAAATTCTTCTGAAGGATTGAGGAAGACAGGCTCACTGGTTTTATTATTCTGATTTGGGCAGCCATTCCAGGATCTGTCACCTATATTGGTCAAAGACTATCGCTGGATGGCATGCTTAAGTAATCCAGTGACAACCAGTAGTCTCACCAAATTGGACCCAGCCGGTTTAGTAAGGTGCCATGTTGGATGCAAGATAAGGAACATCTACCTGCTTTTAAGTGCTCTTAAGCAGCGTACCAGTGATGCTAATTGTCCCGGTCTGAAAAAGCATCTAATGAAAACCCCGTTTCCTGTGCATCATTTCGCTTCTATGCAATCATATAGCCAATAACATCAACGGAAAATAAAAGCGTAATTTGCTGTCGACTCCAATAATCTGTTGGATTAGATTCTCAAGCCTTTGTAAATGCTTCTTCTAGATTATTATAATGGCAAATGACTTTTAATAGTTTTTTTTACATACTAATCCAAGTTATTTGCAAAATCAATGGCACAATATTTTTATATAACTAGAGCAAATATCTAAGAATCGACCCAACTCACCTTAACAAAATGTTGGGGTCAGCAGACTTGTCTGAAGCCCATAATTAGAAGCACCTACAAAACAGTAATGAATGCAGAATGAAATTAAAAGGAGATTGCCCCAGAAGAGCTGAAGTTCTTAAAGGAGTTCTTAAGCACATTCCAATGTATAGGAATTCCCGGGAGGCTGAAAAATCTCCTCATCTTACTCTCGTGGTGTAAATCAATGTGGCAGCATTATAATAAAGTGGATTACTTGGGCCAGACAGTCATATTGTGGTTTTGAAATCTAAAAATAAATTGATTTTTTTTCAAGCTTTTACAACCCTTACTCAATTTCTCTCTCGTGGAGTATAGGTAAGCAGTTTGTGTGTTCAACTACTTTTTATAAACTTTATTAATTCTGGTAATAGTGTCTTAGCATTGAGTGGCATCTCCAGGATCTTTTGAAAGCTCCCTTGTAATCACTAAAGAAGCCCACGTTGGATTGGTGGTCACCAGCGATGTGGGTTGTCAAAGACCCATTTTGCCAGTCTAGTGAAACCTGGATGGCCATTGGCACCGTGAAATCTCGCCTTGTTCGTAGCACAGTCTCACCATGTAGCCTGGCAGTGAGTCAAGTTCCACCTGCCAGTTTGGATATATGTGGGAATGAGGTCAAAAAGTCAATGGGATTTGGGCAGCTACTGTATGTAGAGCACTGAACTAGATGCTTGGAAGAGTAATACTAATAACTGTAGTATTTGTGAAGGGCTTAACTGGGTACCAAGCACTGGGATAAACTTGAGTGGGCCAATTATGCATTGATCAGATACAGTCCCTATCCCACATGGGGCTTACACTGTAAGCAGGAGGGAGAAAATATACTTAATTCCCATTTTACAGATGAGGAAACAGAGGCACAGACTAGGGTTAGTAGAAGTAAATTGTAACCTTCATGTGGGCAGGGAATGTGTCACTCTATTTTGTCCTTCCCAAATGCTTAGTGCAATAAATACCACTACTACTACCACTACTATTGCTCTTCTGGTACCATTACTTCTACAACTGCTGTTACTCCTACTACATGATCCCTACTCTCAAGGTGTGAGATCACAGCAGCAAACGGCCATTCATTCATTCAATCAATCGTATTTATTGAGTGCTTACTGTGTGCTGAGCATTGTACTTAGTAAGCAGTTGGAAAGTTCAATACAGCAATAGAGACAATCCCTGCTCACAACTGGCTTAGAGTCTAGAGCCCGGGCTTTGGAGTCAGAGGTCATGGGTTCAAATCCCGGCTCTGCCAATTGTCAGCTGTGTGACTTTGGGCAAGTCACTTCACTTCTCTGTGCCTCAGTTACCTCATCTGTAAAATGGGAATTAAGACTGTGAGCCCCCTGTGGGACAACCTGATCACCTTACAACCTCCCCAGCGCTTAGAACAGTCTTTGCACATAGTAAGCGCTTAATAAATGCCATCATTATTATTATTATTTAGAGCGGGAGAGACGGACATCAAAACAAGTCATTCCTTCATGTAGCAAAAATAAAGCAATGGACATGTGTTGAAATTTAAATCCAGAACATACTGTGAGAATGGTGGCCCCTAAACTATTAAATAGCATACAGTCCTCTCTCAGAACAGTCCTTGCTCTCTGCAGTCAGTTTTCCAAATGCGGACTTTGTCATATACACATAATCACATGCACGATACTGATTAAAGTCGAAATGGACCCTGCCTTGGGAAAGATTGACTGCAAGTCCTCAAATACCTAAAGTTATGCTTTAGGAAAAGCTTCTGGAGAACATCTTGTTTATTTCTCCAGTGGCTTGGGGGGTTGTTCAGCCTACAGCACATCCTAGTTGATCTATCTGCCCCACCCTCTTTTGCTTGTTTCCCCTCAGGTGTTGAAGGGCCTGTCAGGATTTGGGATTAGCCTTTTTCAATGGCTCCTAAAGTTTAGGTTCTTTCAGTTAGGTTATGTATTTAGGGCTTGCACAGACCTGGGGTAGATACAAGATAGAAAAAGCAGATGCATCTTTCCCTTTTTTTAATGGTATTTGTTAAGCACTTACTGTGTACCTGGCACTGTGCTAAAGCATAGGGGAAGATACAAGCTAATCAGGTTGGAGACAGTTCCTGTCCCACATGGGGCTCATAGTCTCAATCCCCATTTTACAGATGAGGTAACTGAGGTCCAGAGAAGTGAAGTGACTTACCCAAGGTCACACAGCAGGCAAGTGGCAGAGCCAGGATTAGAACCCTGGTCCTCTGACTCCAAGCCCAGAGTCTTTCCCCTAGGCCATGCTGCTTCTTCCACATGGGCCTCACGGTCCTGGTGAGGATGAAAGCAATGCCTTTGAATTTCTTCAAGATTAAATAAAAATATTATTTTAAAGAGACAGCCTATTGGGGGGACAATATCATCAATATTCATTCATTCATTCCATCAGTCATATTTATTGAGTGCTTAATGTGTGCAAAGCACTGTACTAAGAACTTGGGAGAGTACAATATAAGAATGAATAATAATAATGTTGATATTTGTTAAGCACTTATTATGTGCCAAGCACTGTTCTAAGCGCTGGGGTAGATACAAAGTCATCAGGTTGTCCCATGTGGGGCTCACGGTTTTAATCCCCATTTTACAGATGAGGTAACTGAGGCACAGAGAAGTTAAGTGACTTGCCCAAAGTCACACAGCTGATAAGTGGCAGAGCCAGGATTAGAAACCATGACCTCTAACTCCCAAGCCCGTGCTCTTTCCACTAAGCCATGCTGCTTCTCAACAGACACATTCCCTGTCCACAATGAGTTTACCATCTAGAGGTGACAGTATGAATAAATACATAAATAAATAAATTATAAACATGTTAATAAGTGCCATGAGTCTGGGAGCTGGGGATGAATAAAGGGAGCAAGTCAGGGTGATGCAGAAGGGAGTGAGAGAAGAGGGAAAGAGGGCTTAGTCAGGGAATCAATCAATCATATTTATTGAGTGCTTACTGTGTGCAGAGCACTGTACTAAGCGCTTGGGAAGTACAAGTTGGCAACATATAGAGACAGTCTCTACCCAACAGTGGGCTCACAGTCTAGAAGGGGGAGACAGAGAACAAAACCAAACATATTAACAAAATAAAATAAATAGAATAGATATGTACAAGTAAAATAAATAAATAGAGTAATAAATATGTACAAACATATATACATATATACAGGTGCTGTGAGGAAGGGAAGGAGGTAAGACGGGGGATGGAGAGGGGAACGAGGGGGAGAGGACGGAGGGGGCTCAGTCTGGGAAGGCCTCCTGGTGGAGGTGAGTTCTCAGTAGGGCCTTGAAGGGAGGAAGAGAGCTAGCTTGGCGGATGTTGGGAGGGAGGGCATTCCAGGCCAGGGGGATGACTGTGGGCCGGGGTCCGATGGCCGGACAGGTGAGAATGAGGCATGGTGAGGAGATTAGCGGCAGAGGAGCGGAGGGTGCGGGCTGGGCTGTAGAAGGAGAGAAGGGAAGGCCTCTTGGAGGAGCTGTGCCTTCACTAAGGCTTTGAAGGTGGAGGGACTAACTGTCTCTTGGATGTAAGGAGGGAGAGCATTCTGGGCCAGAGGTAGGACTTGGGCCAGATGTCCGCGGAGAAGATTAGTGTAGTATTGAGTGAGTGATTGTGGAAGGAAAGCTCTGTATTTAGCTTTTGGGAGAGTATAACAGAACAAAGATTCTTAGTTCCAGCTATTCTGGATTTTACAAGGCAATATAAACTTTTTTACCCATGCTCAAGGAATTCTGACAACATTCTTTAGTGCTACTACTCAAGCGCTTAGTACAGTGCTCTGCACACAGTGCTCAATAAATATGATTGAATGAATAGTTGTAGTAGCAGCAGCAGCAAAAGAAGTAACAGTAATCGTCTCAAGTGCTTACTGGGTGCAGAGCCCCGTGCTAAGCACTGAGAAAAAAAAAATACCCTGATGAGAATTGGACATGGTCCCTGGCCCACAAAAGGCTCACAGTGGATGAAGAGATGAGATACTTTTAAGAAGTCAGGGAGTTGCCATGGAAATTCATGTTTTCCCCTTTTCTAGGAAAATGACTCTGTTTCCTGACCCTCCGTTCAACAGTCTCTCTCCCCCCACCACCCCCTTGTGAGTAGTTGAAAGGTCTTGCATTTTGCCTCTAATTCCATTCAAAGAGTGACAATGAAGACGATTGCAGTGGTCAGCTTGTTAAACTAGGGACACTACCTTTATTGGCCTGGAAACCCAAACTAAAGCAAATCAGCTCCTTCCACATAGACCACTAAGCAGCCCATCAGATGGTAATGACTTTCTATCACTACAGTCCTGGGTCAGATTTGAACTGGCCACCTCCAGGTGAAAGGGCCTCTTTCCCATTATTAATTCCCTGAGTCAACCAGTTCCCTATGGTTTCCTGAAGAATTACTTTTGAATCTGATCCAATCCAGCTGGATTTTTTTCCCAAGAACCACTGATTTTATTTCTTGTCTTTTTTTTTATATGGAAGTAATACATTTTGCCATACTGAAGATAAGGAAAAAATAGTAGCCGATAACTCTGGTAATTTTATTTTTGAAAGGAGCCCTTCCCAAATCACCTCAATTGAACAATTATATTTTGACCAAATTGAATCCTCCCAATTTTTTTTTAATGGAATTTAAATCCGTTATTGGTCTAGGCATTGAAGAAACCCTAATACCTGTATGTACTAGACACCAGAAAATTTATTTCTGAGAGATTCCAATTTTGCCTTCTTACTAATAGCTTGATACAGAATTCCCTCCTTTAACCTGAACAAACTAGCTTTCCAGGTTTCTGAAATGGCAAAGGCTGTGGGAGCTGTGTTTAGTTTTCTCTTCTTAAAAACAGGATAATGGGCTTATCATTCCCTGACTGACATACTTGGTTTTGCTGGACAGTGTTGGATTAGTCATCAGGTCTGTTTAAAATAGTAAAAGTAACGTTTTTCACTATCAAACATATATAAACAGAGGTGTTTTCCTTGGCATTTCTCTAAATTCTTGTTGGAAAAGCATACATTTATTGGGTTTCCTTAAGAACATGAGATAAAAAAGAAAAACAGCTCCCTGATACTATTCTTCTTGTGTCAGTTATTTGTGGTCAGCTTTTATAGAAAGAGAGTATTTATTAATGACATCTAACAAGGCTTTCCTACAAATGAAAAGCACAGATCACTCTGGTCTGCAAAATAGGATGCCCCTGAACTGATACCTGCTGTTTTTTCCTTGATCGGCAATTTTAGAAATAAGTGAATGTGTTTGAAATCTGCTTCCATGTATTTTTAGCTGGAATGTTCCTTGTTTTGGCAGGAATCTGGAAGTTCGAGACTCCAGTGGATCTCGGTCTTCTCATCCAAGCAGTTTCTAGTTACGGTTGTTGTGCCGAAATAGTGAGCATCCTACGCTGCATAATGAATCAGATGGTTGACACCCAGAAGCAGATGCAGTAACCGTTGAATTTTTCTGGTGATCGGCTGACCTGGTGGCACGATGTCAGAACGACTTGTGGACATGCTTTTAGACCTATGGACTCCATTAATGCTTCTGTGGATTTTTGTTGTGCCTCAAATGTCCATGGCCCCGATGAACCACTCTCAACCTTTACCTACTGACTCCAGTGTAGAACTGGACGGACTCATTGACGATCAGCGTGTTTTGAACCGTTCCAAGAGGGGCTGGGTTTGGAATCAAATGTTTGTCCTGGAAGAGTTTTCTGGACCGGAACCCATACTAGTTGGCCGGGTAAGTGTGCTGTCTGAGATGATAACTCACACCTCAGTTCGTATTGCTTGTGAAACTGGAGTCCCCAAAAGGCTTGCTCGTTTTCAAAGAGTATCTTCAGAGCTCCAAAACAGGGTGAGCCTTTTGCTTGTTAGCTGGTTATGGTATTTATTAAGCACTTACTATGTGCCAAGCACTGGGGTAGATATAAAACCATAACAGACCAGAAACAGTCCCTGGCCCACACTGTGCTCACAATCTTGGGTGACAGTGAAAATAATTCCCTTGAAGACCATCGAATGTAAACCAGAAACGTCTCATCACCCACGAGTACAGACGTTTGGGTGGAGACTTGCCTCAAGTCTCTCTCGTTTTTTGGTCAAGGATACAGAAACTGATGTGGCTTTTCTCTAATGTCACAAGCAGCTATGTTTGCCTTCTCTACTGTAGAAAATGGTCCTCACTTCATGGTCTTTTCACTAAGCTATTCTTTGGAAGCCAGTTTGATTTTTCTGTGATGGGTTAAAAAGCCACTATCCAATCAAGGTGTTAAACACGGGCTCCTGGGTGGTGTGAACTCATTTGTCTGAAAGAAAGGAACTACTCAGACAAGGGGAGGGTGTGATTTATTTTAATACAATAGGGGTAGAATTTGGTAATGTCTTAAGAGTAGGGTGAAATAACAGTTAACTATTCAGGCTTTAACTTCCCCCTTGCTAGCCCTCTCTGGCTAGTTACTGATCTTTTTTGATTTCCTTTCTCAATGCTGATTTTTTTTGTTGCAGTCAGGGGCTCGGTGATATACTAGTTTTAAGTAGACATGCTATCATTATTTGCATCTCCATTTATTCTGAATAGAAGCATCTTAAGAGTAGGGCAAAAATAGGAGTTAAATGTCCTTCTTCCTTGATAGCCTTCTCTGGCTAGTAACCAATCTTTTTTTATTTCTCAGTGTTGGTTTTTTTTTCTCAATCGGGCTTGGGGATACACTGGTGTTAAGTGAAGGCATGTTATCACTTTTTGCATCTCCATTATTGTCTGCTTCGGTACCATTATTAAACCTACACCCAGATGCTCACACACAGAACCTCATTATCTTTGATCTAATTCTGGAAAGCTACAGTGAGTCCAACTTTTTCTGGAATATTTTCTGGAGTGGATTTTCTCAATTTGTGTCATTCAGAAGGGAAGAGTCCTCAGTTCCTTCCTTTCCTGGAGCAAGATAACCACACCCACATGAAATTCCATATAATCAATCAATCCATCAGTGGTATTTATTGAGCACTAGTGTGTGCAGAGCATTATACTAAGCACTTGGGAGAGTACAATAAAATGGAGTTGGTAGGATCCAGTGACCAAAAGGAGCTTACAGTCCAGAGGGGGTGACAGACATTAAAATCAATTACAGATAGGGGAAGGGGTGGGGTGAATATCAAAGTGCTTAAGGAGTACAGACCCAAGTTCATAGGTGACTTGGAGTTAGCGTGGGTAAGGGAAATGAGGGCTTAGTCACAGAAGGCCTCTTGGAGGAGATGTGATTTTAGGAGGGCTTTGATGGTGGGGATAGTGCTCGTCTGTCAGATATGAAGGAGAAGGGAGTTCCCTGGGCTACAGACAGGACACAGATGAGGGGTCCGTGGTGTGATATACAAGATTGGTGTACAGTGAGTAGGTAGGTGTTAGAGGAGTGAAGTGTGTGGGCTGGATCATACTTGGAAATCAGAGAGGTAAAGTCGGAGGGGGAGAGCCGATTTAGTGCCTTATTGTTAATGGTAAGGAGTTTTTGTTTGATTCAGAGATAGATGGGCAACCATTGGAGGTTTTGGAGAATGGGGAGACATGGACTGAGCAGTTTTTTAGAAAAATGAACTGGGTAGCTGAGTGAAGCATGGACTGGAGGGGGAGAGATGGGAGTCAGGGAGATCAGTGAGGAGGCTGATATAGTAGTCATAAACAGGTCACCTTAGGGGTGATCCATTAACCCTTCAAGGCTGGGAGCATCCAAGGAGAAAAGAGCTTCTTCCAGGAACCCTGGGACTTGAAAAGATGATGCATCTTCAGAGTTAGGGCTAATATCTGAAAGAATTTGTATCCTACAGTGGAAAACACTATCCAACTAGAACGCGACATGTTGCCTTCTTATTCAGGATCACTTCATATTGTCACTGCTATAGAACTTCATCTCCAAGTTATACTGGAGTGGGCTGAATTACCAAAATGCTCCCCTGTCTGCTCCTTTTATAATTTTGACCCTCCAATTGAAAGTTCCCTCAGGGGAATGACGAGGAGGAGATAAACTATTTCATACTGGGTCATACCGATGGTCCATCCAGTTCAGGATTATTTTTCCAGCAGTGACACTAAGGGTTGCTTAAAGAAGCAGTGGGATTGGTTGCTATCTTTAACATTCCTCTCGAAGGTTATGATATTCCAAATTTCTCCCTCTAATATTCTCACCCATGACTTGCTTTGAACCTACTCTTAGTCACATAGTCGTGTTCATTCATTCATTCAATCGAGAGGATGCACTGAGCACCTGCTGTGTGGAAAGCACTGTGCTAAGTACTGGGAAGAATACACTGATGGGAATTAGACATGGTCTCTTGCCCCCAAGGAGCTTTGACAATCTAAGAATCAAAGCGGAAGAAACCCAAAACAATACAGAAGACAAGGCCAGGTTATCAAGACAATAAGAATGATGGGGCATTGTAGTTGGAGGATTTCAGGCTCAGTTTCAGGCTTCTCAGAGATCAGAGCTCAGTAGTCACAACAGTCACAGCCACAGCCTTGATAATATCAGAAAAGGTGGGCCACTGGAGAAAGGGTTGATGGGAGACCCAGTGGGATGGGGGCTGGGCAGTGTCTCTTCCAGACAGCAGACTCAGTGATCTGGTAGTAAAGTCATGACATTTGCTGTATACTTTTTCAGTTGTTTCCTGTGGACAGATAATGTCTAACTCTGTTATATTATACTCTCCCAAGCACTTAGTAGAGTGCTCTGCACACATTAAGCACTCATTAAATACAGCTGATTAATTGAGTTGATCCCCAGTACTTTGGCCTTTAGGGGCAAAATTATTTTCTTCTGAGTCCCTATTTTCAGTAACAATGGTACTCAATGATTGTCTACAGTGTGCAAAGCACTGTTCTAAATGCTAGGAGGACATAGAAAGCAATAATAATTATTATTGTGGTATTTGTTGAGTACTTAAGAGAAGCAGTTTGGCTCAGTGGAAAGAGCATGGGCTTGGGAGTCAGAGGTCATGGGTTCTAATCTCAACTCCGCCACTTGTCCACTTTGTGACTTTGGGCAAGTCACTTCACTTCTCTGTGCCTCAGTTATGTCATCTGTAAAATGGGGATGAAGACTGTGAGCCCCACATGGGGCAACCTGATTAGTTTGTATTCCCCCCACCAGCACTTAGAACAGTGCTTGACACATAGTAAGCACTTAACGAATATTATTATTATTACTTACTATGTGCCAGACCCTATACTAAATGCTGGGGTAGATACAAGATAATCGGGTTGGACACAAGGTAGCAGTAGTGAAGGAATTTAATGAGCACTTACTGGGTGCAATGCCCTGCTTTGGGGAAAGTACAAAAGAAGCAAGAAACTCATTCTGTATATTCATTGCATTGCTTATTTGCTCTGCAGTGCAGTGTACAGTACTCTGAACACAGAAAGTGCTCAATAAATATGATTGACTGCTATTCATTTTTTTATTTGTGCCCTTACTCTTCGATATGGTGTATATTTTATAATTTGCGCCTGCTTCCTTCACCGCCCCTCCTCTCACCAACCATTAGCATGTCAGCTCCTGGAGAACATGCCTTTTGCTTCCATTGTATATTCCCAAGTGCCTAGGATAGTGTTCTATAATAGGCAGCAGTTGCTCAATACATACTCTTGGTGATGATGATGATACTCCTAGGCCCTGCTGAGAGCTCACCTCCTCCAGGAGGCCTTCCCAGACTGAGCCCCTTCCTTCCTCTCCCCCTCGCCCCCCTCTCCATCCCCCCATCTTACCTCCTTCCCTTCCCCACAGCACCTGTATATATGTATATATGTTTGTACATATTTATTACTCTATTTATTTATTTATTTATTTTATTTGTACATATCTATTCTATTTATTTTATTTTGTTAGTATGTTTGGTTTTGTTTTCTGTCTCCCCGCTTTTAGACTGTGAGCCCACTGTTGGGTAGGGACTGTCTCTATATGTTGCCAATTTGTACTTCCCAAGCACTTAGTACAGTGCTCTGCACATAGTAAGCGCTCAATAAATACGATTGATGATGATGATGATGACGATGCAGACTTTGGAATATTTCTCCCCTTCTGTTCCCTGGCTCCTCCGACTCCCTCAAGTCCCTGAGAGACTCAAGAGCAAGGAAACGGGGCAGCATTCACCATCCTGGCTGAGCCCGGTTGCTCCACCCTTTCTTCCAGCAGAGACTTAAAGCAAAACTCAACTGGAACCTCCAAACCCAGTCTGAGTACTGCATGCACCCCAAAGGAAATTGATTATGAACTGTTGCTATGAAATCTTCACTGAACCTGAAATGGAACAAAACCAAGCCAGAAATATACCTCAGGCTATTGTTCGTGGTAAGAGTTAAATGGAACGTGGAAAAGATACCTTGAACCAGTGGTGTATGGTGGATTTTAAAGTAAGTCACCTCAGGTACCTCAACAAAAGAAAAAGAAAAAGAAATCTAGTCTAGCCTACACAGGGGTTTTCCCTACTTCCCTGAAGCACCCATTAGTAGGAAAAGAAAATAGGACACCAGCAGGACAGCATCATGTTTGTTGTCCTGTTTTCATTCTCAGCTAATGTTCTCTGCTGTTTCCTGCTGCCCCAACTCCATTTCTCCTATTGCCAGCAGCTTCATTGCAGTCACCAACTCTGATCATCAACTCTGCCCCGTGCTCTGTGCCTTCAGTCTGCCCAAACAATGTCACTGCATACACTACGTGACTTCAGCACAGCATGATTTGGGAGCTGCTTCTAAAAAGTGGCTTTGATGTCACACAAGAAAACAAAACAGTGTTGGAAACAGAAAGGCACGCTAGTTCACATAGCATGACTTGAGACTGGATGGCTTACTTGTACCACCCCAGCCCAAAGGAAATGAGCACAATGTAATGCACATTACAACATAGAGACAATTTATTGTATAGTGTTATTGCCACATTTCAAGATTTCTGAATGACTTGCATGCCTTAGTGGCATGCCTCTGCAATAATAATGATAATAATGATATTTGTTAAGCACTTACTCTGTATCAATCACTGTACTAAGTATTGAGGTAGATATAAGACAATCAGGTCTTGTTCCACATGAGATTCACAGTCTAAGTGATACATTAAACCATAATTTAGCTGCTTTAGTGTTTTGTCATCTTCTTTGTGTTCTGCTTCCGCTTCTACTGTTTCAAACATTTCACCACTAAAACCCATACCGAGACCCCGGTTGAGCAAAGTTGCTGGTTTATGTACAATCCCAGAGCCTGTTTGCCTTTTAAAATCCATTCCCTCTTATCCCTAGGAATTGGGTGAAATGCCAGAGGACTCTGGGAAAGGTTCATAGTCCTGGCTGAAATTACCTTTGTACACATGGGTTTTAGCATTGTCCTGGTAGATTTTCCTCTCATGCTACTGTGTTCCATGGAACCATCAGAATGGGTCCACAAAAGCCTTTTAAAAAAGAAAATCCATTTGGAGGCTCATTCACCACATTGCGTCATACCAGTAGACAGATACCATAGTCGCTTTTAAGGGTCTTCACCATCTGGCCCCACCTTACCTGTCTGCTCTCCTCTCCCGCTATTTCTCAACTTGCTGTTGTTGCTTTTCCCAAGCCAACCTTCCAGCTGGACTTCACTCTCTACTCTCTCACCTCAGCCCCCTCACTCATACTATTTCACCAGCCTGGAACCCCCTCCCTCCCAACATCTGACAGACTCCAGCTCTCCTAAAATCCCACCTCAATCAATCAATCAATGATATTTATTAAACACTCACTGTAGTGTGCAGAGCACTATACTAAGCACTCAGTATCTCCTCTAACAAGCCTTCTAGCACCCAGTCGTATCAACCCACAGACAATCATTAACACTTATCTGTTTGCACCCATCCTCAATAAATCAATCAGTAGTATTTATTAAGCACCTACTGATTAATAACAATTTCAAACTCAGCTGAACATAAACTACAGTGGAAATGACAGATATAGTGCTTCAAGTCATTATTTTCATTACCAGAGTCCACCAAGTTTCCCCTTTAGCATGGGAATAGGAATACCTCTCATTTCACTTATCAGCTGTGTGACTTTGGGCAAAGTCACTTGACTTCTCTGTGCCTCAGTTACCATATCTGTAAAATGAGGATTAAGACTGTGAGCCCCACATGGGACAACCTGATTACCTTGTATCTACCCCAGTGCTTAGAACAGTGCTCAGCACATAGTAAGTGCTTAACAAATGCCATTATTATTATTATCATTATTTCAAGAAGGACTTTCTCCAGGGAACTCAGGACCCAGCAAAAGCCTTGGAATCTGGTAAGACCTGTTGCCGAGTCTTTCCAAAGCTCCATAAATAGTTGCTTGAAAATACTGCAGACTCCACTTGCTTTTCGTGGCCTTCTTTATTTGCCGCTTGGACTTCTTACTCTAAGTTCACCCGGGAGGACCAATAACTGTCAAATTGAGGTCATCCTGGTCTGGCCATCTGGCAATTATGGCAAAGTGCAGAGGTGTTAGGGCAGTGTGTAGAGCAGGTGAGCCACTCCTCCTGAGAAAACGCTGAGATATTAAAGCTGAATCTGTAGGTTAAGGTTTTCCATGGCCCATATCATCATCATCATCATCATCATCATCATCAATCGTATTTATTGAGCGCTTACTATGTGCAGAGCACTGTACTAAGCGCTTGGGAAGTACAAATTGGCAACATATAGAGACAGTCCCTACCCAACAGTGGGCTCACAGTCTAAAAGGGGGAGACAGAGAACAAAACCAAACATACTAACAAAATAAAATAAATAGAATAGATATGTACAAATAAAATAAATAAATAGAGTAAAAAAAATATGTACAAACATATATACATATATACAGGTGCTGTGGGGAAGGGAAGGAGGTAAGATTGGGGGGATGGAGAGGGGGACGAGGGGGAGAGGAAGGAAGGGGCTCAGTCTGGGAAGGCCTCCTGGAGGAGGTGAGCTCTTGGCAGGGCCTTGAAGGGAGGAAGAGAGCTAGCTTGGCGGATGGGCAGAGGGAGGGCATTCCAGGCCCGGGGGATGACGTGGGCCGGGGGTCGATGGCGGGACAGGCGAGAGCGAGGTACGGTGAGGAGATCAGCGGTGGAGGAGCAGAGTGTGCGGACTGGGCTGTAGAAGGAGAGAAGGGAGGTGAGGTAGGAGGGGCGAGGTGATGGAGAGCCTTGAAGCCCAAGGTGAAGAGTTTCTGCCTGATGCGCAGATTGATTGGTAGCCACTGGAGATTTTTGAGGAGGGGAGTGATATGCCCAGAGCGTTTCTGGACAAAGATAATCCGGGTAGCAGCATGAAGTATGGATTGGAATGGAGAGAGACACGAGGATGGGAGATCAGAGAGAAGGCTGATGCAGTAGTCCAGACGGGATAGGATAGGATGAGATAGGGAATAGGACGGGATAGGATATCTGGGAGGCGGCAGGCTCATTCCTCCCCCGTTCTCCTCTCTTCCCCTCCCTCCACTCCCCTTTGCACTTACTAAGTGCCAGGCACAAGGGCAAATAACAAAATAATCAACTTGCACACAGCCCTTGTAACCCACCCAACTGACACTGGCCTGCCCTGTGACCTTGGGCATGTCCATCAATTTTTCCGTGCCTCCGTTTTCTCCATCGATCAAATGGTGTTAGGAGCCCCACTCTCCCTCCCTCTAAAATTGAAACCCTATACTTGTAGGAAGGGGCTGGGTCCAATTGATAAGCTTATAGGAACTCTAATGCTTAACACAGTGTTGGACACCTGGAAATGATGTGTGGAACCTCTGGTTGAGAATGATGCAAGGGATTTGATTCCAGTGCTGGAGGTTTGGACTCTCTCATCCCTGTCTGTTGTGTTTCTTCTAGGGCAGAAGCATGAGTCAGTAGGCAGGTAGTGGGGAGGGGGAAGCACATAGTTTTTTGGGTTTTTTTTCAATTTACTTGCAGGACTCCTTCTTGGCCAAAATGACCACAGTAGAGCTTGGTGACCATTAAGTGCTTGGTAAATACCACAACTGTTCATTCTTTTTGCCAGGTCAGACCAATGACCCATTCAAGTCCGGAACTTGGTGTCTGACCTCTTTTCCAATATATCTTTCTCTACCCATTTCCTTTTCTCCTCATCTTTTCTCCTTATCTGGGACTCCCCATATTTGGAGGCAACATTTTTTCATCCACACTACCACATCTATTTAAAACTCTCTCCCTCTGAGGCACTGACTCATTCTCTCTCTTTAAATTTGACCTTCTCACCTTCTTTTTTCAGTTTAACAGGCAAATCATTTGGCGGTGCTTTGTATGAAGGACCCAAAATACACAAATAATTACCCTCTGCTAGAGTACACAGTGTCAGTATTGAGTGATGGAATTGTGCTTGACAAAGCATGAATTTTGCTGGAGTTTTCCAGGTGAACGGAACTGGGCCGAATCTGAAAGTCAAACTCTATCCGTATTCTGGAAAGGGCAATGGGGAGTTCCTCCCCTCCCAGATGGGTTTATCTGCACTAGAGGCAGTGAAATATTTTCCCAGAACTCTGGACTCATAGCCACAAAGTCAATACCTTCAGCCCCTCAGTGTCAACACGTTACCTGTCCCTCGACTTGCTCCTCAGGTGTAATAATGAGTTGGTTTAAAAAAAAATCAGTGGGATGGGGGGGGAGGGAAACAGCACAAGGAGAGCATGCTGGCGTTGATTAAAATCAATGGACATTTACTGCTCCTGTCAATTAGTATAGGCCCTTGGGTTATGGGCACATTGGAAATGAGGCTGCTTATAAAAGAAATCAGGCCCCGGAAAGTATTAGTACTGGGTTTCTTAGCCTAATGCTGACCAGTGGCTGCATCTTTGCTTGTTGTTGGTGAGCGAGTGATGACCTAGTGAAATTTTAGTGGGCTGGGATAAATATGTTCTTCAGCATACCTACCATTGTGGACTGGTTTTATCTTTCCTTTTGAGCAACATCTGAGGCATAGGTGACTTAACCCACTACTTAAAGAAGACACATTTTAGGTAAGAAAATGCCCCAATATAGGCTGATGCTGAGGGTGGAGTTATGGATTAATTTCAGTCCTATCAATCAATCAATCAATCAGTAGTTTTTATTGAGGAGTTTCTGTGTGCTTAGCACTATACGAAGCACTTAGGAGTGTAAAAAAGATTTGGTAGACATGATCCCTGCCCACAAGGAGCTTAAAATCTAGTAGGGGAGACAGACAATAAAATAAACTGCATGTAGGGGAAGCGGTGGAGTATAAGGATATGTACCTAAGTGCTGTGGGGCTGGGAGTAGGGAGGGTATCAAAGTGTTTAAGGGGTAGGGAACCAGGTTCATAGGCAATGCAGAAGGGAGGGCAAACAGGGTGAGGAGAGGAGAAGTTATTCAGGGAAGGCTTCTTGGAGGAGATGCGATTTTAGCAGTGCAGAGCCATTGACTCTAACCCTCTTGTTCTGTTGCCTTGAGAGCATGGAGTACAACAAGCAAGTAAAAGAGCAGGGGAGAGGTGCAACAGATAGCAAAGGGCATGCGAAGGCTTTTTAACACTCGGTCTTTGATGCCCACATTGGGAAGCATAGCTTTTAAAGCTGGGGCTAGCTGATGCTTAGAGAAGTGGGGCTGAATTCCTGCTTTGAATGTAATTCCGAGTTTTCTTACACAAGAGGCTAAACTTTATTAGTTTTCAATAAAAAGACAACCCAAGCAAAGTATTTCTTTTCTCTGAAAATTCCAATTTGATGTGATTTCATTAATAGATTTAAAAATTGCATCTGCTATGTGCACTTGAAAGGTCAGTCTTGTTAATAAATTAAGATGCTATAAATCAATAGGCTTTGTGATGGAAACGTTGAAAGATAACTATTTCAGCATGGAAACATTTGCACACATACACTCCTAACAATGTACCCTGTTATAATGGAGTAGAATAAAAGTGCAAAATAAATGTAGTCTAGGTATCCTGTTAGGAAAAAGAACACCTTTAGAGTCATAAATTAATAGAACTATTGAATTATGCCCTTAGCTTTCAGGTGATATATGGATAACCTGCAAAAGGTGTAACTGAAATAAATACATCCATTTTACATAAAGATCAGAGTTCAGATTTTGTTTTCATTTGACTTTTTCATATGGGAGGGAGTATGCACAATTGATGATTGAAAAGATAAAAGTAGGTGGAAATCTTATAGAAATAACTTTGCTGTGGCATTCTTGGCCTCATTCTTTGTCCCCAGTTCTTTCGGAGTAAGTTGAAATAGGAAAAGGCAAGGAAAGTCTGGAAAAAAAGAAAGCTTTCCCCATATTTCTTCATCATCATCACGATCAGTATCATCATCCTCACCTTCAATGGTAGTGCTTGAGCCCAGTACTTAGCACTTGGGAGAATACAAGGAAAGAAAAGACACAGTCCTGCCCTCAAATAGCTTATAATCTAATCAATCAAGCAATCAATTATATTTATTGAGTATTTATTATGTGCAGAGCACTGAACTAAGGGCTTGGGAGAGAACAGTGCAACAGAATTGGCAGATACATTCTCTGCACATAACAATAATAATTCTAATAATTATGATATTTGTTAAGCACTTACTATGTGCTGAGCACTGGTCTAAGTGCTAGGGTAGATACAAGGTAATCAGGTTGTCCCACGTGAGGCTCACAGTCTTAATCCCCATTTTACAGATGAGGTAACTGAGGCACAGAGAAGTTAAGCGACTTGCCCAAGGTCACACAGCAGACAAGTGGTGGAGCCGGGACTAGAACCCACATCCTCTGACTCCCAAGCCCGTGCTCTTTCCACTGAGCCACACTGCTTCCCTAAGCTTACAGTCTAATGGTCAAGGGGCCTGTTTCTGAAAGTCAGCAGAGATGTGGTTGGCTTTTCACTTTGCCATCATCAGTATCCTTATTTCCAAGTTCATTCCTGTAAGATTCACTTAGATATACATCCCTTGAATAAGGTAGTAGTTCGAATAATAGAGGAGTAATATTAATAGTAGGAATAGTAGTAGCATGTGTTGATTGGACACTATGTAGTAGGTGCTTGGGAAGTACGGAATAACAAAGTGACATGTTCCCTGCCCACAGTGAGCTTCCACTCTAGAAGGGGAGACAGAGAAATATTTACAATAAGGGTAGCCACAAGTAACTAAAGAACAAAAGAAAGCCAACACACTCTTCCACCACTGAATAAGGGGCTATGAGCCTAAGCCTGAGAGGTTGAAACAATCAATGGTATTTATTGAGTGCTTACTATGTGCAGAGCACTGTATTAAGTGCTTGAGAAGGCACTATTCAACAGGGTGGGGAGACAAGTTCCCTGGCCTCGAGGAGCTTACAGTATACAGAGGGAACTGATCTTTTGTTCTGTTGACTATTCATTACAATTCCCATATTGGTGAGGTGATAGGGTGACATCTGATCATTTCCTAAAGGGGACATTTGAGTTCAGGGTTTCAATGACTGACAGCCTTGTCGGATGGAGTGACACGGCTTGCTATCCCTGTGGACTTGATTAGTTAGCGAGAACTTTTTCTTGATATACACTGCTGTGTGTTCTCAGCCTCCTCTGCATGCATTTACAACTCCATGGCAGATGTGCTATGAAATCTGTATGTATCAAATGTCACTGTTCTCATGTGGGAGAGACAACATCAGAATTCACAATGAAGCCTATGATAAAGTTAGAAAATTCTGGGGAATGGCACAGTGTTAGCAATGTCTACTCATTCTGTTTTCCAGACTACAGATCTCAGGTAAACATATAATTTATCACCCCCTCTCCAACACAACACACACTTATGTATTTATATCCATCATCAGCGCTGGTGTGATATGTAAATTTTACTGTTCATTTAATTATTTATTTCAATTTATTCTGGTACTTCATTCAGTCAATCACATTACTCCCTATTTTATACTTGTTCTCCCTTCTATTCCCACATTTTGTAAATGTTTAAGTTTGCCTGCCATCCCCTTTAAAGCATAAGCTTCTTGAGGGCAGGGGATACTTGGGTTGCTTCTGTTGAACTTTTCCAAGAGCTTAGTATAGTGCTCTGTAATCAGTAGATGCTCAATACACATTATTGACTGATGATTGATTGATTGGATTATTTCATATAAGCTTTGCTCCAAAAGACAGTGCATTCTTGGGTAAAAGGCAAGTTCTCCCATTATTATGTTCTTTCAGATGTTAAAGATGCAAAGGCCAAAGGAATAATAATAACAATGATGACATTTGTTAAGCGCTTACTTTGTGCAAAGCACTGTTCTAAGCGCTGGGGTGGATAAAAGGTGATCCCCATTTGGGGATCACAGTCTTAATCCCCATTTTACAGATGAGGTAACTGAGGCACAGAGAAGTGAAGTGAATTGCCCAAAGTCACACAGCTGACAAGCAGCAGAGGCAGGATTAGAACCCACAGTCTCTGACTCCCAAGCCCAGGCTCTGTCCACTGAGCCACACTGCTTCCCAGAAATGGAAATATCGAACACAAGTGAACCAAAATGAATGGTTAAGTACCAAACGAGCAAAAGGGCCAATATTTCCCAATCATTTGCAATAGTGATCATCAGTGGTATTTGTTGAGTATCTACAATGATCAGCTCCTCTCAGGGTCAGACCTGGAGAATTTCTAGTACTCTACCAGTCTTGACTATGGGAGGGAGAATCAAACAGGAGCATACCCCTTTCATTCCTAGCTTGGGCAGTGGCTAGGAGTGGAAGGCAATCTGCTACAAGTCAAAATGCTGCAGTGCTGGGCAGCAGCAGCATGGGAGAGAGTCGAGAGTGGAGACTTGAGTTTACTGCATGGAAGGAGGCAATGGTAAACCGCTTCCATATTTTTACCAAGAAAACTTTATGGATACACCATCAGAACGATTGCAGATAGAGGTGGGGCATTCTGGGAGAGATGTGTCCATGGCATCACTGTGGGTCTGAGACGACTCGAAGGCACAAGGCAAAACAAACAAAAAATGATCAGATAGCTCTAGTAAGCACTTGGGAGGGTACAGAGGAAATAACACAGAAGAGTACACAGTAACACAGTAACTCCCTGCCCTCAAAGAGCTTACAATCTAATGATACTAAGCCAGTTAGCAGCTGCCCTATTCATTTCAGCAAAGGAGCTGGTCAAAAATTGTGTGTCCTTGTTTCCCATTAGACTGTAAGATCATGTCTTTTGCCTCTGTTGTACTCACCTAGTTCAGTGGTCTGCACACAGTAGGCACTCAGTAAATACTCTTGCTTTATAATCTCTAATATCTTACATGATCATGTATTGAGCGCTCACCAGATATTGAGCACAGTGCTAAAATGTTGGGGTAGATGCAAGATGATCAGATCAGACACAGGGCTCCTGTCCCACACAGGGCTCACAATCTAAGAGGGTGGGAGAACATGTGTCTTATCCCCGTTAAATAGACAGTGACTCTACACAGTAGTATTTTCCCCTGCAACACACACACTTCATACATTTTCCTTTCAGCTTCTGGTTCTTTCTAGCCTGTACCTTGGTCGAATGCCTCATGCCTGTAAATCACCTTTCTCGGCCACAATTTTCCGGAGGCCCACAGGGCCTTGAAGAAGAAGACACAAATGGTCCCTGGCCATCAGCAGCCTCCCTAAGAGCAACTTACTTTGAAGTATCAACCTTGAAGAAGTCTCGGTTTGTGTCACACTAAAAAGGCTTTATTTAGAAGGTGTGGTTTGTTTTTTTTCCCCACTGGGGTTTCTACTGCATTCCTCGAAGCGGGAAAATAGAAATTAATTTCCCAAAGTAGGATACCTTTTTCATGCTTTCATTGTTTTCCCTTCCATCTTCTCATGGGGGTAAAAGCTGTGCGAAAGTGGTATTGCTTGGTAATGGTATTGAATAGCAGCTTCGTATGTGTTTTTGAAAAGTCATTAGGTACACAAGGATTTGATTTGGCCTTCCGAGTTGGTGTCCACCCTGCCACCCATTGATCAGTGTGTTCCCCCGCCCCCACACCCTGCCCCATCTAATAATAAGAACTGTGGTATTTCTTAAGTGATTATTATGTGCCAAGCACTCTACTAGATCCAAGTCAATCAGGTCAGACACAGCCCCTGTCACACACGGGGCTCACAGTCTAAGTAGGAGGGAGAACAATATTGAATTCCCATTTTGCAGATGAGGAAACTGAGGAACAGAGAGGTTAAGTGATTTGCCCTAGGTCACACAGCAGACAAGTGGTGGAGCTGGGATGAGAACCCAGATCCTCTGACTGCCAGGCCTGCACTGTTTTCACTAGGCTATGCTACTTCTTGAGGTGTCTCCAGTTGAAATGATCACCAGCTCCCTTTGATAGCCTTCCTCCAACCACAGATTCCCTGGCAAACCAAATGAATAGAGGCTTGCAAAGGGAAAGTAGAGGAAATTGCATTTTTTTTTGCAACCCTCCCACTCATTTTCTTTAAGTCCAGTCTGGTTTCTTTCAGTCCCTGAGTCCATGGACAGCTAGGAGGAACTGGCACGCATGATGGTGACTGTCGTTTTCCATTTTCTTTTATTTTTCATTCTTTCTATCGGAAGATGAACTGCCTCTTAAATTCCATATTTGCTTTGAGTAGGGGGCAGAAACTACATCCTATTGATTTTACCCTGGGTTAAATCTGGAGCTAAATACTTGGCAGTGGCTCATTAAATTGAGTTACCAGGAGTTTCAGACTTCTATCCCATGACATTAACTTCAAAGGGAGAAATGATTGTACCTATAACCCCACACCCTCTATCTCCCTAAAAATCTTCCCATCCCTCCTAAGTGGCATTTTGGACTATGGCAAGAGAAATGAAAATGAGAGTTCTATTTGGGGAAATAAACAGGGTTTCTATGCCTAGTCTCTGAGGGAGCCAAGGCAATTTATACTTTTTAATTTTGTTTTGGTAATGGCCCAAATGACAGTGGAGAAATCTGAGGTTACTTTTCTGTTCCTTTAAGAAATAATTCAGGGGCAGGGTAAGTTTCCCCAGTTGATTGAAAGGGGCATATAAAAGTGTAAGGCCCCTTAGGGGCAGGGAATGTGACATTTCTTTGTTTTGTTCTTTCCCAAATGCTTTGCACAGTGCATTTTACCTAATGGGAACTAAATAAATGTGATTAATACTACCAATATTCCACCTCCTCCTCCTTCTCCTCCTCACCCCCCCCCCCCTCCTTTTTCTTGTCCTCCTCCTCTTCCTCCTCCTCCTCCATCTCTTTGGATCAAAGTATACTCCAGCAGTTAGTGGCAATGGGAGGCTTCTGCAATGTCACCTCTTTCAGTTGTACTTCCAATTCACACTGTTGGAGGATATGAATGTATCTGATGTGGCTGCATTTAAATTGTAACATCCTATTACTGAGCTTTTGTATCAGCTTCTAAAGACTGGAATCATCCAATATCCCCACTTAGACTGGAAAATGCATGATAAGAATTTTGATGAACAATAACCAGCTTTGGGTGAAAATTAGGGAATGAGGTTTTGAAAAAGAAATCCCCGCTCAGCTTCCCCGCCAGTGTGAGCTCTTAGATAGCAGAAGCCAGGCTCCCTTTCAGCCTTCAAGTGCATCCCACCTCACAAGGCGCCTTGTGAACTGTATGACATTGGATAGCCGTATCAGGGGGTCTGCATATCTCAGCCGGCTGTTTTCCCTTTGCAGTTAATGGCCCAGAAAAGGCAGCACAGTTTAATCTTTGCATGTGGGGCAGATGCCAGGCTTAGCTGCAGGTTGCCGTCTCTTGACCCGGTTTATCTCTTGTTGGCTGAGTGGAACTGTGTTGTACATCCTTTCTGGGACCAGCGAGGAACTTTTCAAACTCCAGCCATGGTCCCTCCCTTTTCAAATGCCTTTCGCTCCACCGCCACTCCCACAAGCCTGTGCTTTGCTCGAAGGGAGGGATGAACTACAATTTCCAGTTTGGTGGCAATCAATCATTCAATCCATGTTTTCTTGAGCACCTACTGTGTGCAGAGCACTGTACTGTCAATCAATCATCATCATCATCATCAATCGTATTTATTGAGCGCTTACTATGTGCAGAGCACTGTACTAAGCGCTTGGGAAGTACAAATTGGCAACATATAGAGACAGTCCCTACCCAACAGTGGGCTCACAGTCTAAAAGGGGGAGACAGAGAACAAAACCAAACATACTAACAATAGAATAGATATGTACAAGTAAAATAAATAAATAAATAGAGTAATAAATATGTACAAATGTATATACGTATATACATATATACAGGTGCTGTGGGGAAGGGAAGGAGGTAAGATGGGGGGGATGGAGAGGGGGACGAGGGGGAGAGGAAGGAAGGGGCTCAGTCTGGGAAGGCCTCCTGGAGGAGGTGAGCTCTCAGTAGGGCCTTGAAGGGAGGAAGAGAGCTAGCTTGGCGGATGGGCAGAGGGAGGGCATTCTAGGCCCGGGGGAGGACGTGGGCCAGGGGGTCGATGGCAGGACAGGCGAGAATGAGGTACAGTGAGGAGATTAGCGGGGGAAATCCTATTGAAAGCCTATCACATGCAAAGCACTGTACAATGGAGAGAGTAAACACCATCCCTGCCCTCAAGGGGCTTACAGTTGACCATCCCTTGTATGCTTTCTATTGAGAATGCACCTAAACTTTACTTGGCTCTCTCTTGAGTGACTAAGCTATGGCTTGCAGCTTTTCCGGCTTCTAACTGCTATGTCTCCCCACTCCCTCTAATTATAGTATTTTTTTAAGTGCTTACTGTATGCCAAGCATATAGAGAAGCAGCGTGGCTCAGTGGAAAGAGCACAGGCTTTGGAGTCAGAGGTCATGGGTTCAAATCCCATCTCCGCCACTTGTCAGCCATGTGACTTTGGGCAAGTCACTTCACTTCTCTGTGCTCAGTTACCTCATCTGTAAAATGGGGATTAAGACTGTGAGCCCCCCGTGGGACAACCCCCCTCCTCCCCCTCCCATCCCCCCCCCTTACCTCCTTCCCCTCCCCACAGCACCTGTATATATGTATATATGTTTGTACGCATTTATACTCTATTCATTTATTTTACTTCTACGTATTTATTCTATTTATTTTATTTTGTTGATATGTTTTGTTTTGTTGTCTGTCTCCCCCTTCTAGACTGTGAGCCCACTGTTGGGTAGGGACCGTCTCTATGTGTTCCAAACTTGTACTTCACAAGCACTTAGTACAGTGCTCTGGATACAGTAAGCGCTCAATAAATACATTGAATGAATGAATGAATGAACAACCTGATCACCTTGTATCCTCCCCAGTGCTTAGAACAGTGCTTTGCACATAGTAAGCACTTAATAAATGCCATCATTATTATAAATTCCATTAATATTATTATTATTATTATCATTCTTAAGCACAGTGGTAAATGCTGGGGTAGAGACAAGATAATCAGGTTGGACATAATTCCTGTCCCACACGAGGCTTACAGTCTAAGAGGGAGGGGGAAACAGGTATTTCATCCCCATTTTACAGATGAGAAAAACTGAGGTACAGGGAAGTTAAGTGACTTGTCCAAAGGCACGCAACTGGCAAAGGAAGGGGCTGGGATAAGAACCCAGGTCCTCTGACTGACAGGCCTGTGATCTCTCCACCAGACCACACTGCACTCTCTCTCTCTCTTTCTCTTTCACCCTTGCCTTATCAACTTTCATTTTTCTCCCATGGAAAAGATAGCTCATTCGCAACAACACAAAGTGTGATAGAAATGGACCCAGCAGAACAAGAGGAAAACCTGATTATGCTACACTTGAGCATCTATCTCTTTCGAAGAGAAGGTGTAGTCTCAGATTGAGCCACTTGGAGTATTTTTATCTTTTAATGCAAACCTGTCTATGTCTCAATCCGTTTTCATCCCTGAAGGTCTTTGAGAAAATAAGGCAGAATTTACCCCAGAGAGTTTGGTCATTCACCTGCTAGGAAGCAAGAGAGTCGACTAGATGATCTTTCATGGCTCTCCCAGATTCTGTGACTGATAATTTTTACAGACATGGTCATAACTAAAGTATCCAGTATCTGAAATGGGCACAGCTCAAAGAAGATGTCAAATTCATCATTAGGAAAAACAAAATGTTCTGCATTTTGTTGAGAGTAACATCTCCCAAGCTGTTATTGCAGTGCTCTGCACACAGTAAGCACCCAATAAATATGGATTACCACATATGTATATGTACCTATATAAATGTATACACCCGCCCCCCCCCCCCCCCCCACATACTATATACTATATAGGTATAGTTTTCCTTTGTATTCAAAGAGGACATCTTTGACAATGAAACCATTCAGTCCATATTTCCCCACTCCTCTAGAACCTCCAGGGGTTGCCCATCTGTCTCCATAGCAAAAAGAAATTCCTTACCTTCCGCTTTAAAGCACTCAATCCCCTTGCTGGCCCCCTCCCCCACACCACAACTCTCTGATTTCCTACTGCAACTCAGCCCACACATTTTGCTCTTCTACTGCCAACCTACTCGCCGTACCTCGATCTCGTCTATCTCTCCACTCATCTCTCACCCACATCCTGCTTCTGGCCTGGAACTCCTTCCCTCATCGTATCCCACAGAGTATCACTCTCCCCACCTTCAAAGCCTTATTGAAAGCACATCTCCTCCAAGAGGCCTTCCCCAACAAAGCCCTCATTTCCTCTTCTCCCACTCTGGTCTGTGCTACCCTTGAACTTGGATTTGCACCTTTTATTTATTCATTCATTCGTATTTATTGAGCGCTTACTGTGTGCAGAACACAGTACTAAGCACTTGGGAAGTACAAGTTGGCAACATATAGAGACGGTCCCTACCCAACAACGGACTCACAGTCTAGAAGGGGGAGACAGACAACAAAACAAAACATGTGGACAGGTGTCAGTCATCAGAATAAATAGAAGTAAAGCTAGATGCACATCATTAACAAAATGAATAGAATAGTAAATATGAACAAGTAAAATAAATAGAGTAATAAATCTGTACAAACATATATACAGGTGCTGTGGGGAAGGGAAGGAGGTAGGGTGGGGGGGGTTGGGGAGGGGGAGAGGAAAAAGGGGGCTCAGTCTGGGAAGGCCTCCTGGAGGAGGTGAGCTCTCAGTAGGACTTTGAAGGGAGGAAGAGAGCTAGCTTGGCGGATGTGCGGAGGGACAGCATTCCAGGCCAGGGGCATTCCAGGACGTGGGCCAGGGGATGATGGTGGGACAGGCAAGAACGAGGCACAGTGAGGAGGTTAGCAGCAGAGGAGCAGAGGGTGCAGGCTGGGCTGTAGAAGGAAAGAAGGGAGGTGAGGTAGGAAGGGGTGAGGTGATGGAGAGCCTTGATACCGGGAGTTAGGAGTTTTTGCCTGATGCATAGGTTGATTGGTAGCCACTGGAGATTTTTGAGGAGGGGAGTAACATGCCCAGAGCGTTTCTGCACAAAGACGATCCTGGCAACAGCGTGAAGTATAGATTGAAGTGGGGAGAGACAGGAGGATGGGAGATCAGAGAGGAGGCTGATGCAGTAATCCAGTCAGGGTAGGATGAGAGATAGAACGAGCAGGGTAGCGGTTTGGATGGAGAGGAAAGGGTGGATCTTGGCGATGTTGCGGAGGTGAGACCGGCAAGTTTTGGTGACAGATTGGATGTGAGGGGTGAACGACAGAGTGGAGTCGAGAATGACACCAAGTTTGCAGGCTTGTGAGATGGGAAGGATGGTAGTGCTGTCAACAGTGATGGGAGAGGGCAGGGTTTGGTAGGGGAGATAAGGAGTTCAGTCTTGGACATATTGAGTTTTAGATGGCGGGCAGACATCCAGATGGAGATGTCCTGCAGGCAGGAGGAGATACGAGCCTGGAGGGAGGGAGAGAGAGCAGGGGCAGAGATGTAGATTTGGGTGTCATCAGCGTAGAGATGATAGTTGAAGCTGTGGGAGTGAATGAGTTCACCAAGGGAGTGAGTGTAGATGGGAACAGAAGGGGACCAAGAACTGAACCTTGAGGAACCCTTACAGTAAGGGGATGGGAGGGGGAGGAGGAGCCTGCAAAAGAGACTGAGAATGAACGACCGGAGAGATAAGAGGAGAACCAGGAGAGGACGGAGTCTGTGAAGCCAAGGTTGGATAGCGTGTTGAGGAGAAGGGGGTGGTCCACAGTGTTGAAGGCAGCTGAGAGGTCGAGGATTAGGATAGAGTAGGAGCCGTTGGATTTGGGAAGCAGGAGGTCATTGGGACCTTTGAGAGGGCAGTTTCCGTGGAATGTAGGGGACGGAAGCCAGATTGGAGGGGGTCGAGAAAAGAGTTGGCGTTGAGGAATTGGAGATAGCGCATGTGGACGACTCGTTCAAGGAGTTTGGAAAGGAATGGTAGGAGGTAGATAGGGCGATAACTAGAAGGTGAAGTGGGGTCAATAGAGGTTTTTTTAGGATGGGAGAGACATGTGCATGTTTGAAGGCAGAGGGGAAGACTTGTCAGCTGTGTGACTTTGGGCAAGTCACTTCACTTCTCTGTGCCTCAGTTACCTCATCTGTAAAATGGGGATTAAGACTGTGAGCCCCATGTGGCACAACCTGATTACCTTTTATCTACCCCAGCACTTAGAACAGTGCTCGCCATATAGTAAGCACTTAACAAATATCATTATTATTATTGCGAAGCAGCATGGCTCAGTGGAAAGAGCACGGGCTTTGGAGTCAGAGGTCATGGGCTCAAATCCCAGCTCTGCCAATCATCAGCTGTGTGACTTTGGGCAAGTCACTTAACTTCTCTGTGCCTCAGTTCCCTCATCTGTAAAATGGGGATTAAGACTGTGAGCCCCCCATGGGACAACCTGATCACCTTGTAACCTCCTCAGCCCTTAGAACAGTGCTTTGCACATAGTAAGCACTTAATAAATGCCGTTTTATATATATATATATATATATATCCCTATATCCCTGCAACAATGCTTAGTACAATGCAATTTATGAGTCAACATCATGTTCTAAATATTCACTAAACAATAATCATCATTCATTACAATCAATTAACATCTTGGGAGGTTACGTAGTCAATGCCCTATATTGGTTCTGGACTGTAAAGTCATTGTGGGCAGGGAATGTTTCTGTTTATTTCTATATTGCACTCTCCCAAACGCCAGTACCGCAGTCCCTCATGAGGCTCACAGTCCAAACTGGAAGGAGAGCAGATATTTAATCCCCATTTTACAGATGAGATAAGTGAGACACAGAAGAGTTAAGTGCCACCCTGTGTTCCTGGTAGCCCCTTGACTTATTCATTCATTCATTCATGCAATCGTATTTATTGAGCGCTTACTGTGTGCAGAGCACTATACTAAGTGCTTGGGAAGTACAAGTTGGCAACATATAGAGACGGTCCCTACCCAACAGTGGGCTCACAGTCTAGAAGGGGGAGACAGAGAACAAAACAAAACATATTAATAAAATAAATAGAATAGATACAAGTAAAATAAATAGAGTAATAAATATGTACAAACATATATACAGGTGCTGTGGGGAAGGGAAGGAGGTAAGGCGGGAGGATGAAGAGGGGGAGGAGGGGGAGAGGAAGGAGGGGGCTCAGTCTGGGAAGGCCCCCTGGAGGAGGTGAGCTCTCAATAGCACCTTGAAGGGAGGAAGAGAGCTAGCTTGGCGGATATGGGGAGGGAGGGCATTCCAGGCCAGGGGTATGATGTTGGCTTTCCCAAAATCTGAAAAAATTGACCAAATCAATATAAATATATTATGTAAATGATAAAATATACATGAAATGTAGTTAATAGTGTTAACATTATTCATTAAATTTCATTATGAAATATATACATATGATAAATAATAAATTTAAATTAAATTGTAGCATATTTATATCTTTAAAAAAATCTCCTTACCAATAGCTTTGTATATGTTGTTTTGAAGCTCACCAGAGCCCAAGCAGGTGAACACTTGTAATTTAACTTTCAGGTTTACATATATTCTGACTACTGCAAGATCTTGTGGGTGGGGTTTGTGTCTAACAACTCTGCTTTATTGCACTTTTCAAGGAGCATAGAATAATGCTCTGCACTCAATAAATGCTCAGTAAATACTACCGATTGATTGCTTGATTGATTGATTCTTTCAGTGTTTACTATCAATCAATCAATTGTACTTACTGAGCGCTTACTGTGTGCAGAGCACTGTACTGAGCACTTGGGAAGTACAAGTTGGCAACACATAGAGACAGTTCTTACCCAACAGTGGGCTCACAGTCTAGGAGGGGGAGACAGAGAACAAAACCAAACATATTAACAAAATAAAATAAATAGAATAGATATGTACAAGTAAAATGAATAAATAGAGTAATAAATATGTACAAACATATATACATATATACAGGTGCTATGGGGAAGGGAAGGAGGTAAGACGGGGGATGGAGAGGGGAACGAGGGGGAGAGGAAGCAGGGGGCTCAGTCTGGGAAGGCCTCCTGGAGGAGGTGAGCTCTCAGTAGGGCCTTGAAGGGAGGAAGAGAGCTAGCTTGGCGGATGTTGGGAGGGAGGGCATTCCAGGCCAGGTGACTGACGTGGGCCGGGGGTCGACGGTGGGACAGGCGAGAACGAGGCAGGGTGAGGAGATTAGCGGCAGAGGGTCGGAGGGTGTGGCCTGGGCTGTAGAAGGAGAGAAGGGAGGTGAGGTAGGAGGGGGCGAAGTGATGGAGAGCCTTGAAGCCGAGGGTGAGGAGTTTCTGCCTGTTGCGCAGATTGATTGGTAGCCACTGGAGATTTTTGGGGAGGGGAGTAACATGCCCAGAGCGTTTCTGGACAAAGACAATCCGGGCAGCAGCATGAAGTATGGATTGAAGTGGGGAGAGACACGAGGATGGGCAATCAGAGAGAAGGCTGATGCAGTAGTCCAGATGGGATAGGATGAGAGCTTGAACGAGCAGGGTAGCAGTTTGGACGGAGAGGAAAGGGCGGATCTTGGCAATATTGCGGAGCTGAGACCGGCAGGTTTTGGTGATGGCTTGGATGTTAGGGGTGAATGAGAGAGCGGAGTCGAGGATGACACCAAGATTGCGGGCTTGTGAGACGGGAAGGATGGTAGTGCCATCAACAGAGATGGGAAAGTCAGGGAGAGGGCAGGGTTTGGGAGGGAAGACAAGGAGTTCAGTCTTGGACATGTGGAGTTTTAGGTGGCAGGCAGACATCCAGATGGAGATGTCCTGAAGGCAGGGGGAGAGAGCAGGGACAGAGATGTAGATTTGGGTGTCATCAGCGTAGAGATGATAGTTGAAGCCGTGGGAGCGAATGAGGTCACCAAGGGAGTGAGTGTAGATCGAGAACAGAAGGGGACTGAGAACTGAACCTTGGGGAACCCCCACAGTAAGGGGATGGGAGGGGGAGGAGGAGCCTGCAAAAGAGACTGAGAATGAACGACCGGAGAGATAAGAGGAGAACCAGGAGAGGACAGAGTCTGTGAAGCCAAGGTTGGATAGTGTGTTGAGGAGAAGGGGGTGGTCCACAGTATCTAAGGCAGCTGAGAGGTCGAGGAGGATTAAGATAGAGTATGAGTATCTCCTCTAAGAGGCCTTCCCTGACTAAGCCCTTCTTTCCTCTTCTCTCATTCGCTTCTGCGTCACCCTGACTTGCTCCCTTTACTCATTACCCCCTCCATGCCCCCTAGCCCTTATGTACATATCTGTAATTTATTTATTTATATTAATGTCTGTCTCCCACTCTAGACTGTAAGCTCATTGTGGGCAGAGAATATGTCTGTTCATTGTTGTTTTGTACTCTCCCAACCACTTAGTACAGTGCTCTGCAGTCAGTAAGGGCTCAGTAAATATAGTTGAAGGAATGAATGAATGAAGTCATATGTGCAGACCACTGTATTAAGCTCTTAGGAGAGTACAGCTCAACAGAATTAGCAGACACGTTCCCTTAACAAGCTTGTAGTGTAGATGGGGAGTCAAATCTCCCACTTGCCTACTGTGTGACCTTAGGCAAGTCACCCCACCCCTCCGGACCCCAGCCCCCTCATCTGCAAAAATGGGAATTAAAAAAAAATCCTGATCTGCTCCCACTACTGCATCAGCCTTCTCTCTGATCTCCCATCCTCCTGTCTCTCTCCACTTCAATCCATACTTCGTGCTGCTGCCCGGATTATCTTTGTCCAGAAACGCTCTGGGTATATCACTCCCCTCCTCAAAAATCTCCAATGGCTACCAATCAATCTGCGCATCAGGCAGAAACTCCTCACCCTGGGCTTCAAGGCTGTCCATCACCTAGCCCCCTCCTACCTCACCTCCCTTCTCTCCTTCTACAGCCCAGCCCGCACCCTCCGCTCCTCCACCGCTAATCTCCTCACCGTACCTCGTTCTCACCTGTCCCGCCATCGACCCCCGGCCCACGTCATCCCCCAGGCCTGGAATGCCCTCCCTCTGCCCATCCGCCAAGCTAGCTCTCTTCCTCCCTTCAAGGCCCTACTGAGAGCTCACCTCCTCCAGGAGGCCTTCCCAGACTGAGCCCCTTCCTTCCTCTCCCCCTTGTCCCCCCTCCATCCCCCTCATCTTACCTCCTTCCTTTCCCCACAGCACCTATATATATGTATATATGTTTGTACATATTTATTACTCTATTTATTTATTTATTTATTTATTTTACTTGTACCTATCTATTCTATTTATTTTATTTTGTTAGTATGTTTGGTTTTGTTCTCTGTCTCCCCCTTTTAGACTGTGAGCCCACTGTTGGGTAGGGACTGTCTCTATATGTTGCCAATTTGTACTTCCCAAGTGCTTAGTACAGTGCTCTGCAGATAGTAAGCGCTCAATAAATACGATTGATGATGATGATGATTGTGAATTTCTTGCAGGACATGGACTATAACTACCCAACCTGATTTTCTTATATCAGATAGTCACTTGCCTTTGTGACCACTCCCTGCCCCAGCCCATTTTCCCCTCCTCTCTCCATTCCCTTTATGCTCCAACACTGCTCACTTGGCAAGTTTGTGTATTTTTTCTCCATCTGGGTGTGCACCTGGATGTCTGTCTCTGCATGAGTCTCTGTATGTACATCTGTCTTAAGGATGTGAGTGTCCATACAACAGTCTGCATGTCTGTTAATCTATGCCAGGAGTGTCTATATAATAACGATCATGGCTTTTAATAATAATAATAATGATGATGATGACATTTATTAAGCACTTACTATGTGCAAAGTATATATACCTGTATATATGTATATATGTTTGTACATATTTATTACTCAATTTATTTATTTTACTTGTACATACCTATTCTATTTATTTTATTTTGTTACTATGGTTTTATTCTCTGTCTCCCCCTTCTAGACTGTAAACCCACTGTTGGGTAGGGACCGTCTCTATATGTTGCCAACTTGTACTTCCCAAGTGCTTAGTACAGTGCTCTGCACACAGTAAGCACTCAATAAATATGATTGATTGATTGATTGCAAAGCACTGTTCTAAGCGCTGGGGAGGTACAAGGTGATCAGGTTGTCCCATGGGGGGGGGGCTCACAGTCTTAATCCCCATTTTACAGATGAGGTAATTGAGGCACAGAGAAGTAAAGTGACTTGCCCAAAGTCACACAGCTGACAATTGGTGGAGCTGGGATTTGAACCCATGACCTCCAAAGCCATGGAGGTCTTGCCATGGAGGTCTTTCCACTGAGCCACACTGCTTCATGCTTTTGTTAAGTATTTACTGTGCACCAAGCACTGAGACAGAGAGAAGTGAAGTGACTTGGCCAAGGTAACATGGCAGATAAGCGGTGGAGCTGGGATTAGAACCCAGATATGGGTAGTGTTATGTGTGACACCTATGCAAACAGAGATTTTATGCAAGTTAATTCCATAAACGGCTCACATAATTTTCCAAGCCAGTTTTAATGCCAACAAAGTTGACATCTGTTTGACTTCATAATCCAGAGAATTTGGAGCAGTTGCCATTTAGCTCAATGTTGGAAAAGAGTGAATTACAGAAACACTTTCAGTAGCTGCCCCCGTCTTCCTCCTTTTCATAGTTTAGGCAGTTTATTTGGGGAGGGAAGGAATCATTTGGTAAATTGTTCTCAGTGACAAGTTCAGCCTCCGGTGAAAGGAAGAATGTCTGTTTTGTCTATTTACCTCAGGCACTCTGTTGCTATGGGATCCCTTTTTGAAACGGGATGCCTATGCTCGGAGAATAGTCATACGTAAGGAAAAACACAATTTCCTGAAGGGCATTTCCAGCATTCCCTCTAGAATATCGAAATGCCAAATGATTAAACCATCCTGAGACCTGGGCGCAGCTTGAAATTCTGATGGAGCAACCTAAAGAATACAAGAAAAAAACAAAGGGATGGAATTGCATTTCAAAGAAAAAAACGCAGCATCACATCTAGGAGGGTAAAAATCAAGATGACCTGGTCATGGATAAGTTTGATTTTTGCCAGCAAAATGGGCTTACGGCTTATCAGGCATGCCCAGGTCAGATAACCAGTTCTATAGCTTTAGGCTCCATACCAAAAGGGAAGTCCATCAGGCTGTTATATTGTACTTTCCCAAGTATTTAGTACAGAGTTTTGCACACAGTAGATGCTCAATCAATACCATTCACTGACTGTTCTGTGTCCAGTCCTTTATATGGCTGTGAGATCACACTAGACTGTAAATTTCCTGAGTGCAGGGATAGTGTCTACTAATTCTATTGTACTCTCACAAGTGCTGAGTGCTGGCTTTGCACATGGCAGGTGATGATGATGATGATCGCATTTGTTAATCACTTACTATGTGCAAAGCACTGTTCTAAGCACTGGGGAGGATATGCCCTTTCCTCTCCATCCAAACCGCTACCCTGCTCACTCAGTCTCACCTCTGCAACATCGCCAAGATCCACCCTTTCCTCTCCATCCAAACTGCTACCCTGCTCATTCAATCTCTCATCCTATCCCGACTGGATTACTGCATCAGCCTCCTCTCTGATCTCCCATCCTCCTGTCTCTCCCCACTTCAATCTATACTTCACGCTGCTGCCTGGATCGTCTTTGTGCAGAAACGCTCTGGGCATGTTATTCCCCTCCTCAAAAATCTCCAGTGGCTACCAAACAACCTACGCATCAGGCAAAGACTCCTCACCCTCGGCTTCAAGGCTGTCCATCACCTCGCCCCTTCCTACCACACCTCCCTTCTCTCCTTCTACAGCCCAGCCTGCACCCTCCGCTCCTCTGTCACTAACTTCCTTACTGTGCCTCGTTCTCGCCTGTCCCGCCCGCCGTCGACCCCTGACCCACGTCCTCCCCCGGCCTGGAATGCCGTTCCTCCACACATTTGCCAAGCTAGCTCTCTTCCTCCCTTCAAAGCCCTACTGAGACCTCATCTCCTTCAGGAGGCCTTCCCAGACTGAGCCCCCTCCTTCCTCTCCCCCTACTCCCTTTCCCCATCCCCCCCACCTTACCTCCTTCTCCTCCCCCCAGCACCTGTATATAGGTATATATGTTTGTACATATTTATTACTCTATTTATTTTACTTGTACATATTTATTCTATTTATTTTATTTGGTTTATATGTTTTGTTTTGTTGTCTGTCTCTCCCTTCTAGACTGTGAGCCTGCTGTTGGGTAGGGACTGTCTCTATATGTGGCTCAGTGGAAAGAGCACGGGATTTGGAGTCAGAGGTCATGGGTTTGAATCCCGGCTCCACCACAAGTCTGCTGTGTGACCTTGGGCAAGTCACTTAACTTCTCTGAGCCTCAGTGACCTCATCTGTAAAAATGGGGATTAAGACTGTGAGCCCCACGTGGGACAACTTGATCACATTGTATCCCCCCCAGCGCTTAGAACAGTGCTTTGCACATAGTAAGCGCTTAACAAATGCCATCATTATTATTATTATCTATATGTTCCAAACTTGTACTTCCCAAGTGCTTAGTACAGTGCTCTGCACACAGTAAGCGCTCAATAAATACCATTGATTGAATGAATGAATTAATGCAAGGTGATCCGGTTGTCCCACATGGGGCTCACAGTCAAAATCCCCGTTTTACAGATGAGGTAACTGAGGCACAGAGAAGTGAAGTGACTTGCCCAATGTCACACAGCTAAGTGCTACATGAATGTTCTTGATTGGTTGGTTGATCAAGACCAGAACCTACTGCAGATTGAGCAGTTTCACACATCATCTTCAAGCCGTATTTGATGTCAAACAGCAGAACAAGCTCATTAACAATGAGGTCCTGCAACAGCATCAAAGCAATGCTCAAAGTCACGCAGCTTCACTGGGCAGGGCCGGTGAGAGGCTGGAACACTGCAAGACATCTAATTAGCTGCTACAAATTGTTCTCTCCCAGGTGCTTAGTACAGTGCTCTGCACACAGTTAGAGAAACAGTATGGCTCAGTGGAAAGAGCACGGGCTTGGGAGTCAGAGATCATGGGTTCAAATCCCAGCTCCGCCACTTGTCAGCTGTGTGACTTTGGGCAGGTCACTTAACTTCTCTGTGCCTCAGTTACCTCATCTGTCAAATGGGGATTAAGACTGTGAGCCCCATGTGGGACAACCTGATCATCTTGTATCCTCCCAGCGCTTAGAACAGTGTTTGGCACATAGTAAGCGCTTAACAAATATGATCATTAATATTATTAGTAAGCATTCAATGAATATGACTGACTGAATGAATGAATGAATGAAAGGGGAAACAAGCAAGCCCGGAGGGCAGAGTAGAAACTTTAAAGACATAATGAGGTCTTGTCTCAAACAATTTGACAGTGCTGGGAGACCACTGCAGTGGACAGACCAGTCTGGTGGGCAGCAATCGGGAGAAGGGCAGCTCTCTTCCAGTTTAGGATGCTGGGAGACCACAGCAATGGACAGATCAGCCTGGCGGGCAGTGATAGGGAGCAATCCTTGAGCCAAAGCTCCACAACGACTGGGCCCTGTATGGGACAAGAGTAGTGTAGGATCTCATTATCTTGTACCTCAGGGTTTAGCTCGTGCTTGGCACCTGTAAATGCTTAATAAATACCATCAGGATTATTCAATTTGACAACACTGACAGGCACTGCAAGTGGGAAATGTATCGGTGTCACAAAGGTCAAGGGATAGATTGTCAATCACACATAGCTCTTTCCGATGACACACACAGTCCATATCTCCTTTCAACCTCACATTAATCCATTGTGGTAGGTTAAGGTAGGTATTATCATTTCCATTTTACAGATGAGTAAATGAGTGCTCAACATGTCCAAGACTGAATTCTTTGTCTTCCCTCCCAAACCCTGCCCTCTCCCTGACTTTCCCATCTCTGTTGACGGCATTACCATCCTTCCCGTCTCACAAGCCCGCAACCTTGGTGTCATCCTCGACTCCACTCTCTCATTCACCCCTCACATCCAAGCCATCACCAAAACCTGCCGGTCTCAGCTCCGCAACATTGCCAAGATCCGCCCTTTCCTCTCCATCCAAACCACTACCCAAGCTCTCATCCTATCCCATCTGGACTACTGCACCAGCCTTCTCCCTGATCTCCCATCCTCGTGTCTCTCCTCACTTCAATCCATACTTCATGCTGCTGCCCGGATTGTCTTTGTCCAGAAACGCTCTGGGCATGTTACTCCCCTCCTCAAAAATCTCCAGTGGCTACCAATCAATCTGTGCATCAGGCAGAAACTCCTCACCCTGGGCTTCAAGGCTCTCCATCACCTCGCCCCCTCCTACCTCACCTCCCTTCTCTCCTTCTACAGCCCACCCCGTACCCTCTGCTCCTCTGCTGCTAATCTCCTCACCGTGCCTCGTTCTCACCTGTCCCGCCATCGACCCCCAGCCCACGTCATCCCCTGGGCCTGGAATGCCCTCCCTCTGCCCATCCGCCAAGATAGCTCTCTTCCTCCCTTCAAGGCCCTACTGAGAGCTCACCTCCTCCAGGAGGCCTTCCCAGACTGAGCCCCTTCCTTCCTCTCCCCCTCGTCCCCCTCTCCATCCCCCTCATCTTACCTCCTTCCCTTCCCCACAGCACCTGTATATATGTATAATGTATACATGTTTGTACATATTTATTACTCTATTTATTTATTTAGTTTCCTTGTACATATCTATTCTATTTATTTTATTTTGTTAGTGTGTTTGGTTTTGTTCTCTGTCTCCCCCTTTTAGACTGTGAGCCCACTGTTGGGTAGGGACTGTCTCTATATGTTGCCAACTTGTACTTTCCAAGCGCTTAGTACAGTGTTCTGCCCACAGTAAGCGCTCAATAAATACAATTGATTGATTGATTGCTCAGAGCGGTTAAGGGATTTTAAGAGAAGCAGCATGGCCTAGTGGATAAAGCATGGGCCTGGGAGCCAGAGGACTTGGCTTTTAATACCAGCTTTTGCACTCGTCTTCTATGTGATCTTGGGGAAGTCACTTCACTTCTCTGGGCCTCAGTTACCTCATCTGTAAAATGGGAATTAAGACTGTGAACCTCATGTGGAACAGGTACTTTGTCCAAGTTTGTTTCTACCCCAGTAATAATAATGATAATAATAATAATTATGGTATTTGTTAAGCGCTTACTATTTGCCAAGTGCCATTACAAGGTAGTCAGGTTGTCCCACATGGGGCTCACAGTCTCAATCCCCATTTTACAGATGAGATACTGAGGCACAGAGATGTGAAGCAGCTTGCCCGAGGTCACACAGCAGACAAGTAGCGCAAATTCGTGAAGCGTTCCATATTTTTCCTATTTATTTTATTTTGTTGGTATGTTTGGTTTTGTTCTCTGTCTCCCCCTTTTAGACTGTGAGCCCACTGTTGGGTAGGGACTGTCTCTATGTGTTGCCAATTTGTACTTCCCAAGCGCTTAGTACAGTGCTCTGCACATAGTAAGCGCTCAATAAGTACGATTGATTGATTGATTGATTGAAGTAGCGGAGCCAGGATTAGTACAGTGCCTGGCATATAGCAAGTGCTTACCTTAAAAAACAAACAAAAAGCCCTCGAGATTTCACAGCAGATCAGTGGCAGAACTGGGCCTAAAACCCAGACCGAGTAGATATATGTACTCAACAATTTTATTTTTGCTTCTATGTATGTGAACATAGCTCCAGAAAGTTCTAAGATCCTTGAGACTAGGGATCATGTCATGGGAAGCAGTGTGGACTAATGGAAAGAGCACGGGTCTGGATGTCAGAGGACCTGAGTTCTGGTCTTGTCTCCACTATGTGTTGTGCTGTGTGACCTTGGTCAAGTCACTTAAGTTCTCTGTACCTCAGTTACCTCATCTGTGAAGTGGGGACTAAGACTCTGAGCCTCATGTGGGACATGGACTGTGTCAAACGTGATTGGCTTGTGTCTACTCCAGCGCTTAATACAGTGCCCGGCACAAAGTAAGCACTGTGGGGCGGTGGAAAGAGCATGGGCTTTGGAGTCAGAGGTCATGGGTTCAAATTCCGGCTCTGCCAATTGTCAGCTGTCTGACTTTGGGCAAGTCGCTTAACTTCTCTGTGCCTCAGTTACCTCATCTGTAAAAATGGGGATTAAGACTGTGAGCCCCCATGGGACATCCTGATCACCTTGTAACCTCCCCAGCACTTAGAACAGTGCTTTGCACATAGTAAGCACTTAATAAATGCTATTATTATTATTATTATTATAAAGAAAGAGCCAGGTAGGGAGAGGATATATGATTTTCAATACCTCTTTGAAGAAAGGCCTTTAAAAATTGGTAGAGTAGTGTTTTGCTGGATTGGAAGTGGGTTCAGAGGCGGGTGAATGGAGAGCCAGGCACAGTGAATAGGTTGGCTTGCAGATACAGGGAAGAAACGTCAATTCAGTCATCTGAAGCTCCACTTACCCCACAGAAGCAGATGTTTTCAATGAATCTAACACAGACACACCAGTGGTACCTGAAAATTTGACTGCAGAAGTGCTTACCTCTTCAGTAAGCTACTGTGAGAAATAAGTTCATGCCTTGAGTGCCTCAGGAGTCTCTGACAGCAGAAAGTCATCCATTTCAGAGGTCCCTGGGACACCAGTAATCCTCCAGCATTTTAATCCTTAACATATTCTTCCTTTGTTCTCTTGGCAAATAAGAATCTTGTCTCGAAGTTGATGTCCCAGTGCCTTTGTTCCTGCTGCTACTTTCCATTGATCCTGTAGAACCCTAAGACTGCCACTTTTTTGCTCATTGATTTCATTAAATTTTTCAGCTCCATGAGCCACTTGTGAATGAGGTCTGAGCTTGGAAAAATCTGTTTCCAGGCACAGCAAATCACCTGGTGGGGGGGGGGGGGGGGGGGTGGGAGAGAGAGGGAGAGAGAGAGAGAGAGAGAGAGAGAGAGAGGGAGAGAGAGAGAGAGAGAGAGAGGTACGCGCGTGCGTGCGTGCGTGCCTGCGTGCGTGCGTGTGTGTGTGTGTGTGTGTTTTAGGGGCCTTGGGGATAACTAGCTGCAAAGCAGTGTTAGTGTGTTCTCTGAAGAGCCCGGAAGGAAGGTTAAGGAGTCTGGGCTTGGGGGTCAGAGGATATAGGTTCTAATCCCGGCTCCACCACTTGTCTGCTGTGTGACCTTGAGCAAGTCACTTCATTTCTGTGCCTCAGTTACCTCATCTGGAAAATGGGGATTAAGACTGTGAGCCCCACCTGGGACAAACTGATTACCTTGTATCTACCCCAGTGCTTAGAACAGTGTTTGGCACATAGTAAATTCTTAACAAATACTATAATAATTATTATTATTATCCTGGAGGTATTTGCCTTTAGGTCAGAGTCAGAGGCCCTAGGTTCTAATCGTAGTTCTGCTATGGGTCTGCTGTGTGACCTTGGACAAGTCACTTCATTTCTCTGTGCCTCAGTTCCCTCACCTGCAAAATGTGGATTCAATACCTGTTCTCCCTCCTACTTAGACTGTGAGCCCCATGTGTGACCTGATGATCTTGTATCTACCCTAGCACTTTGTACAGTACTTGACACATACTAAGCACTTGACAGAAACCACAGTGGTTTGGGAACTAAAACCAAGATGTTTGCCAGTGTTTGAGCAGAGGCAGGACTTGCCAGCATCGACTGTGGGTCCCACTGGGCAGTAATAGTGTTAACAGTATTCACTGAGCACCCATTGGGTGCTATGTCCCGGTCTGCTCCCTTTTTTTCACTCCACCCTCAGTCCCAAGGAACTTGCGTACATAGCCGTAATTTATTCATTATTATTATTGTTAATGTCTGCCTTCCCCTTTCGATTGTAAACTAATTTTGGCCAGGGAATGTGTCTACCAGCTGTGACACTAGTACTCTTCCAAGTATATAGTACAGTGCTCAGCTAATACAATTGATTGATTAATTGATTGAACACACTCTTCTAGGCAGTTTGGAGTAGCTCACCCCATCTTCAAAACCCTTCTAAAATCCCATCTGCTCTTCCAGGAATTAATCTATCATTAATTAATCTACCATCTCCCTACCCCATTTCCCTCTATACTAATCAATCAATCAATCAATTGTATTTATTGAGCGCTTACTGTGTGCAGAGCACTGTACTAAGCGCTTGGTATACTACTACTTCACCATCCCCTAAGCACTCAGCTACTCAATCAATCAATCAATCAATCAGTGGTATTGTTTGAGCACTTACTGAGTGCAGAGCATTGTACTAAGTACTTGAGAGAGTACACTATAACAGAGTTGGTGGACACATTTTCCTGTCCACAACAAGCTTACTCACCCAACTGTAGTATTTAAGTACATCTCTAATATATCCTATATCTCCCCCTATCTGCAATATATTTGTGTCTGTCTCCCCAGGATAGACTGCAAGGTCCTTGAGGGAAGGAGACGTGTCTAGTGACTCGTTTGCATTTTCTCAAGCCTTAATCAATCAATATATTAATCGTATTTATTGAGTGCTTACTGTGTGCAGAGCACTGTACTAAGCGTTTGGGAAGTACAAGTTGGCAACATATAGAGACAGTCCCTACCCAACAGTGGGCTCACAGTCTAATACAGTGCTCTGCACATAGTAGGCACTCAGTAAAGATGATTTATCGATTGATTGATACGTGCTAATGGGGTGAAGCAAGTTATGCAGTCGCCTCATGAGTTCAGAGGGAATGTATTTCAGTATTCTTCTCATCCTGCATTCGCAACCCAGAGAAAGGCCCCCAAATCAACATTTCCTTAGAGGGCAGGCAGTTGTAGCCTTGAGAAGCTGGTATGTCTCAGTTCAGGCTGCTCAGGAGTAAGTTAGAGACTTTGGACTCCAGTATCAGTGTGCTCATTTATGATGATGATGATGATAATTATATTTTTTATGGTATTTGTTAAGTCCTTACTATGTGCCAGGCACTGAATTAAGTGCTGGGGTAGATACAGGTTGGACACAGTCCATGTCCCACATGGGGCTCACAGTTTTAATCCCCATTTTACAGAGGAGGGAAGTGAGGCACAGAGAAGTGAAATGACTTGCCCAAGGTCACACAGCAGAGACGTGGCAGAGCTGGGATTAAAGCCCAGGTCCTTCTCACTCCCAGGCCCATGTTCTATCCAATAGGACACATTACTTTTAGACTGTGAGCCTTTTAGACTGTGAGCCTTTTAGACTGTAAGCCCACTGCTGGGTAGGGACTGTCTCTATATGTTACCAACTTGTACTTTCCAAGCGCTTAGTACAGTGCTCTGCACACAGTAAGCGCTCAATAAATACGATTGATGATGATGATGATGATTACTTCTCATTTGTTATTTGTTATGATGATTGTATTTGTTATATACTTATAGTGTGCTAAGCACTGTACTAAGTTCTGGGGTAGATGCAAGATAATCTGGTTTGACACCTTCCCTGCCCCACATGGAGCTCGCAATCGGGAAGCAGAGCAGGTATGAAATCCCCATTTTATAGATGAGGAAACTGAGGCCCAGAGAGGTGAAGTGACTTACCCAAGGTCACACAGCAGGCAAGTTTCAGAGCCATGATTAGAACCCAGGTTCCCTGACTCCCATCCCCACCATTCCTGTCCAGTAGGTGACCTAGCCATGGGGTGTCAATCTCTGGTGGTCAGGTCTCCCCACAGAGGAGGCAGCGGATCAGACGCTGATTGGTCTGAAACTCCTGACGCAAAAGCAGGAGTTTCTGAGGACTGACCTCCATCCTTGCTGTGTTAATCGAGTAGATTGATTACTAAATATTATAATGGGGCAAAGGGGACAGATACTTGCTGCCAAAAAGCACACTGTCTGCCTTCAGGCTATGCTATTTATTTCTGGTTGTAACTGGGGTTAAAGATTTTGAAGGGAAACTTAATTTTGTAGCTCGCCAGCTGAGCAAATTAGCATTATTAGCAAATTAGCCCAAGGCCTGGAAAAAAAAATCATCCATATATAAAAGAAATCAGCCACTGGGGCCTCCACAAATTTCAGTGAGGAGTGGAAAATCTGAGCCCCAGGCCTGGGATGGAATTAGGCCTTTGACAAACTTCATTCCTGTTGTACTGGAAAGCTGTCTGGGAGGGTGATGGTTTTGCAGACAGGTAGAAAGTTTGGTGAGACAGAGCATTGTTTAACCGATTAGGGGCATTTTCCCGATTCCTCGGATGAATGGGACATAAGCCTTTGATGGTTGGCAAAACAGGTCTTCTTTGGAGCTGCAAGACTGGGGCATCGCTTCATGGGGAAGATGGTAAACCACGAGGTTGCCTTGAGTGGGGAAAATGAGTGGAATGAGCAGGTATTCTCCGTACCTAGTCATGCAAGAGAATCAAACAATCAATCACTCAGTGGTATTTATTGAGCACTTACTATGTGCAGAGCACCTTTCTAAGTGCTCAGGAGAGTACAATGCAAGAGAATCAGTAGACAAAGAACACGAAATAGGGAAAAGCAGAGCTGATGTATTTTTCAATCTATGTGTTTCAATTGACTTTCAATGCGAAAAATATCCTATTAAACCCTTTTGGAGAACAATAAAGCACCAGGGCTGTCAGGCAAGAGCTGATCTATTTTCAGTTATCTGAATTAATGATGGGCCATGAAAGTGGTAAAGGTATCCTTGTCTATAATGCATTATAACCAAAATTCTGCACGGCTTTGTCCTTGGAACTGTCCTGGCCTTTCGTTTGAAAGAGCGAGAGCAACAGTCAATAGCCACTTAATAATGTTTTTCTCTTTCCTTTTTTGTACCTTTAGGTAAATTAGACTCTGGGTAATTATCTCATTCATAATCCTCTATCACAAGTAATATCTTCTGCATCTTGTGAAGCGTAATTAGAAAATATTCTCTTTGTGTGTACACTATTCTAGGTCCCTCTTTAATATAAGTTTGCCCAGGAGTGCTGTATGGAAACACAACACAGTGAGCCTGATTTCACACAAGTAATCAAATCTTTTGAATGTTGGTTCATTTTTCTTAATCTCACCGGGACCAAAAGTTAACCTTCAAATGGAGCTACTCTCAGAAAGCGGGTATTGTGGATCCCAATTAGCACTTCAATAAGCTTTTAGGGAGAATTAGATAGGGAAGTGGTGGGACTCTGAGATTTCCCCCACAAGCCATTTGGGCAGGTGGGAGTGAGGAGCGCTGGAAGCAGAAGGAACCATCTTTGGTGTTTAATAATTAATTAAATCATATTTATTGAGCACTCACTGTGTGCAGAGCACTGTACTTAGTGCTTGGGAAGTACAAGTTGGCAACATATAGAGATGGTCCCTACCCAACAACGGGCTCACAGTCTAGAAGGGGGAGATAGGCAACAAAACAAAACAAAACATGTAGACAGGTGTCAAAATCGTCAGAACAAATAGAATTATAGCTATATGCACATCATGATATAACGGTATTTGTTAAGTGCTTACTATGTGCGAAGCTCTGTATTAAGCATAGGGGAAGATACAAGATTATTATTATTAATAATAACAATTGTATTTGTTAAGTGCTTACTATGTGTGAAGCCTTGTACTAAGCACTGGGAAACAAAGAATATTAATATTTTTATTATCAACAGTAATAATAATTGTATTTGTTAAGTGCTTACTATGTGTCAAGCACTCTTCTAAGCTCTGGGGTAGATGCAAACTGTTGGATACAGTCCCTGTCCCATATAGAGCTCATAGTCTTAATCCCATTTTACAGACGAGGTAACTGAGGCCTGGAGAAATCAAGTGACTTACCCAAGGTCACACAGCAAACAAGTGGCGGAGCCAGGATTAGAATCCAGGTTCTCCGGCTCCCAGGCCGGGGGTTTATCCACTAGGCCATGCTTTGTCTAACCAGAGTCTGTCAAAGTGGAGGAGTGCTGGCATGCTTTGCCTTACCTAGAGCAGCGTGGCCTAGTGGATAGAGCATGGGCCTGGGAGTCCGAAGGACCTGGGTTCTAATCTGCCTCTTGTCTGCTATGTGACCTTAGGCAAAATACTTCAATTCTCTGGGCCTCAGTTCCCTCACCTGTAACGTTCCCTCATGTTTTGTTTTGTTATCTGTCTCCCCCTTCTAGACTGTGAGCCCGTTGTTGGGCAGGGACCGTCTCTATATGTTTCCAACTTGTACTTCCCAAGCGCTTAGTAGCGCTTAGGAGCAGTGTGGCTCCATGGAAAGAGCATGGGCTTTGGAGTCAGAGTTCATGGGTTCAAGTCCCGGCTCCGCCAACTGTCAGCTGTGTGACTTTGGGTAAGTCACTTAACTTCTCTGGGCCTCAGTTACCTCATCTTTAAAATGGGGATGATGACCGTGAGGCCCCCGTGGGACAACCTGATCACCTTGTATCCTCCCCAGCGCTTAGAACAGTGCTTTGCACATAGTAAGTGCTTAATAAATGCCATTATTATTATTAGTAGTAGTACAGTGCTCTGCACACAGTAAGCGCTCAATAAATATGATTGAATGAATGAATGAATAAAATGGGGATTAAGTCTGGTAGCCCCATGTGGGCCTTGAACCGTGTCCTACCTGATTAGCTTGTATTCACCCCAGTGCTTAGTACAGTGCCTGGTATACAATCCAAGGGAGGGAGAACAGGTATTTCATCCCCATTTTACAGGTGAGGAAAATGAGGCACCAAGAAGCAAAGTCACTTGTCCAATGTCGCACCGCAGGTAAGTGGTGGACCCGGTATTAGAACCCAGGTTTCCTGATTTCCAGACCTGTGCTCTAGTCACAAGGCCAGGCTGGTTTTCAGGATCAGTGTGTGCTCTGAAGCTCCTCAATTGCACTCTCCCAAGTGCTTAGCATTAGTCTCTGCACCCAAAAGGCTCTCAATCAATAGCACTGAGTAACCAATCGACTGATCAGGTCCAAGAGCATTCTATCCCAAGGTAGCGGATCAAAGAACTCATTGCCACCTACCCAGCAGTAGATGAGAAGCCTCTTGCATTCTATTTTGCCATTATTGACTAGTGATCTGACCTTGGCCAAGTTACCTAATTCCTCAGTCCACCCATGTTTAATCCAGCTATTCAAACATGCTTTAATACCAACCTCAAAGGGTTGTTGGGAAGGCTTAATTAATGTTGGTAAAGTGCTTAATTTATTTGAATAGGAATACAAAAGAAAGAAAAGAAACAAGCCCGTGTTTAGCATTCCCTGGGCTGTAGTGTAATTCAGTTCAGTTAATTGATTCCATCACCTCCAAGATAAATCACAAGACACTAATGATGGAGGACTGAACATATTGCTGTGGCAAATGTGAAGGATCTGTGTTGTTGAAGGGATGGGTGTAGTTTCTGCTAAAGATGCACCGGCACCTGTACTTGGCTTTTCCTGCCACGTCACTCTTCCCACTTGCTCTCAGACACCGCCACTGAAAGTTCCTGATCATATTTGGAAAATTCATAGTCCAGCATCACATTGCTCAGCCAACATTCATTCATTCATTCATTCATTCCTATTTATTGAGCACTTACTGTTTGCAAAGCTCTGTACTAAGTGCTTGGGAGAGTACAATATAACAATGAAGAGACACATTCCTGCCCACAACAAGTTCACAGACTAAAGGGGGAGGTGGACATTAATATAAATAAATGAATAGATGAATTAATAAATAAATGAATGAATTACAAATATAATAATAATGACATTTATTAAGCGCTTACTATGTGCAAAGCACTGTTCTAAGCGCTGGGGAGGTTACAAGGCAAGCAGGGTATCCCACTGGGGGCTCACAGTCTTAATCCTCATTTTACAGATGAGGTAACTGAGGCACAGAGAAGTGAAGTGACTTGCCCAAAGTCACACAGCTGACAATTGGCAGAGCTGGGATTTGAACCCATGACCTCTGACTCCAAAGCCAATATATATACAAATATATACAGATATATGCATAAGTGCCATGGGGATGGGAGGCAGGATGAATGTAGGAGCAAGTGAGAGCGGTGCAGAAGGGAGTGGGAGAAGAGGAGAGGAGGGCTTAGTCAGGGAAGGCTTCTTGGAGGAGATGTGCCATCAATGGTGTCATCCTCGACTCCGCTCTCTCATTCACCCCTCACATCCAAGCCGTCACCAAAACCTGCCGGTCTCAGCTCCGCAACATTGCCAAGATCCACCCTTTCCTCTCCATCCATACCGCTACCCTGCTCATTCAAGCTCTCATCCTATCCTGTCTGGACTACTGCATCAGCCTTCTCTCTGATCTCCCATCCTCGTGTCTCTCTCCACTTCAATCCATACTTCATGCTGCTGCCCGGATTATCTTTGTCCAGAAACGCTCTGGGCATATTACTCCCCTCCTCAAAAATCTCCAGTGGCTACCAATCAATCTGCGCATCAGGCAGAAACTCCTCACCCTGGGCTTCAAGGCTCTCCATCACCTCGCCCCCTCCTACCTCACCTCCCTTCTCTCCTTCTACAGCCCAGCCCGCACCCTCCGCTCCTCCACCGCTAATCTCCTCACCGTACCTCGTTCTCACCTGTCCCGCCATCGACCCCCGGCCCACGTCATCCCCCGGGCCTGGAATGCCCTCCCTCTGCCCATCCGCCAAGCTAGTTCTCTTCCTCCCTTCAAGGCCCTGCTGAGAGCTCACCTCCTCCAGGAGGCCTTCCCAGACTGAGCCCCTTCCTTCCTCTCCCCCTCGTCCCCCTCTTCATCCCCCCATCTTACCTCCTTCCCTTCCCCACAGCACCTGTATGTATGTATATATGTTTGTACATATTTATTACTCTATTTATTTATTTATTTATTTTACTTGTACATATCTATTCTATTTATTTTATTTTGTTAGTATGTTTGGTTTTGTTCTCTGTCTCCCCCTTTTAGACTGTGAGCCCACTGTTGGGTAGGGACTGTCTCTATATGTTGCCAATTTGTACTTCCCAAGTGCTTAGTACAGTGCTCTGCACATAGTAAGCGCTCAATAAATATGATTGATTGATTGAAGTAGGGGAGAGCAATTATCTGTCTGTTATAAGGAGGGAGAGCATTCCAGACCAGAGGTAGGATATAGGCGAGAGGTCAGTGGCGAGATAGACAAGATCGAGGTTCAGTGAGAAGCATATGTGTTCTACTTTTTCAATGTGTTCAACTTTTTCAATCAATCATGGTATTGATTGATTTACAATATTTTCAGCTCACTTGTCCTGCAAAAGAATAAAACAAAAGAAACAAAGCAAATTGTCTCCAATACTCTCTCTGCCCCTCCAATCCCTCTCTCTCTCTCCCCCTCCCTCCTCATTCATTCATTCATTCAATCATATTTATTGAGCGCTTACTTTGTGCAGAGCACTGTACTAAATGCTTGGAAAGTACAATTCATCAACATATAGAGACAGTCCCTACCCAACAATGGTCTCACAATCTGGAAGGGGGAGACATCCAACAAAACAAAACAAGTAGACAGGTGTCAATATCATCAAAATAGATAAATAGAATTATAGATATATCACATCATTAATAAAATAGAATGATAAATATGTACAAATATACACAAGTGCTGTTGGGAGGGGAAGGGGGTAGGGCAGAGGGAGGGAGTGGGTCGATGGGGAGGGGAGGAGGAGCAGAGGAAAAAAGAGGGGGCTCAGTATGAGAAGGCCTCCTGGAGGAGTTGAGCTCTCAATAGGGCTTTGAAGGGAGGAAGAGAGCTAGTTTGGCAGATTTCCTTCTCTTCCTCACTTACCTTCTCTCTCTACTTCTCTCTCCCTCTTCACTTCTTAACCTTCACCAACTGTGAAATTCCAGTCTCCTACCACAACCTCCTCACTTTCTTTCTCTGCCACCCCCAACTCCCACAAAACTGTGCTGTTCCCCCATAGAGACCTCCAATGTTTTCACCCCCTCCAATTTTCCAATGTTATCATGCTCCATTTGGTATCCATACCCAACCTACCTTCCCTAGATTCACAAATCAACATCCTCAACTCCTTCCTCTCTACTGAACTCACCTCCCTCTCTCCCCTGTTCCTTCATCAGTCTCAGACCACCAACTCACAGCCCTGGATTACCTCCACAGAACACTTTCTCCACCTTTGTGCTTGAACTGTGGAGCGCTGTTGGCAGAAATCCAGAAATGAGACTGACCTCATACACCTCAATCTCATCCTCATCTGTTTCAATGCTGCTCTCTCTTCCACCCAGCAACAATACTTCTCCATCCTTATTGACTCCCATGTGCCAGATGTTTCAGGCTTTTAACTTCCTTCTCAAACCCCCTGTCTCTCTGCCTCTCCCATCTCTTGCGCCTAATGATCTTGCCACCTATTTCTTTGATTAAATTGAAATCTTGAGTCCTGATCTCCCAAAAATTTCCTCCACAATCTCTATTCCCACCCTCCTCCTGACCCCACCTTTCACTCTCCCATCTTTCCCAGCAGTAACTCAAGAGAAGATCTTCTGCCTCCTCTCAAAATCCACCCTTTCCACTTGAGGCTCCGATCCCAGCTCATCACATCTTATTAAAACACTTGCCCTTCTCCTTTATTTCTTCTTTGATCACCATCTTCAACTGCTCACTCTCCAGTGGCTCGTTCCCCACTGCTTTCAGACATGCGCATCAATCAATAATATTCATTGAGCACTTACAATAATAATAATAATAATGGCATTTATTAAGCACTTACTATGTGCAAAGCACTGTTCTAAGCGCTGGGGAGGGTACAAGGTGATCAGGTTGTCCCGTGGGGGGCTCACAGTCTTAATCCCCATTTTACAGATGAGGGAACTGAGGCACAGAGAAGTTAAGTGACTTGCCTAAAGTCACACAGCTGACAATTGGCAGAGCTGGGATTTGAACCCCTGACCTCTGATTCCAAAGCCCTTGCTCTTTCCACTGAGCCATGCTGCTACTATGTGCAGAGCACTGTTCTAAATGCTTGGAAGAGTACAAGAGAATTAGCAGATACATTCCCTGTATATAATGAGCTTGCAATCTAGAGGGGGAGACAGACATTAATATGAATAAATAATTTTAAATAAACAATTTAAAGATATGTGCTTAAGTGCTGAGGGGTTGGGGGTGGGGTGAATATCAAATGTTCAAAGGTCACAAATTCAACTGCAAAGAAGATGCAGAAGGGAGAGCAAGCCAGAGAAAAAGAGGGCTTAATTGGGGAAGGCCTCATGGAGATGTGGCCTTAATTGTGCTTAAAAGGCAGAGAGAGTGGTGGTCTGGCATACCTGGAGGGGAGGGAGTTCCAGGCCAGAGACAGGTTGTGTGCAAGAGGTCATTGGCAAGATAGAGGAGGTCGGGGCACAGTGAGTAGGCTGGTGCCAGAGGAGCAGAGTGTGCAGGTTGGGCTGGAGTAGGAGATCATTGAGGTGAGGTAGGATGGGGCAAGCTGATCGAGTGCTTTAAAGCCGATGGAAAGGAGTTTCTGTTTGATTTGGAGGTGGATAGGCAGCCATTGGAGGTTCTTGAGCAGTGGGGATACATGGTTTGAATGTTTTTACTGTTAACTGATCCATGCAGCAGAGTGAAGCTTTGGTTCTGTTCTCTGTCTCCCCCTTTTAGACTGTGAGCCCACTGTTGGGTAGGGACTGTCTCTATGTGTTGCCAATTTGTACTTCCCAAGCGCTTAGTACAGTGCTCTGCACATAGTAAGCGCTCAATAAATACAATTGATTGATTGATTGATTGGAGAGACAGGAGGTCGGGAGGAGGAGAACAGCGAGGAGGTAGATGCAGTAGTTAAAGTGGGATAGGAAAAATGCTTGGATCAGCATGGTGACAAGTTGGATGGAGAGGAAAGGGTGGATTTTAGCCAAGTTGTGAAAAAAGAACAGACAGCATTTGGTGACAGATTGAATATGTGGGTGGAATGAGAGAGATGAGTCTAGGACAATGCCAAGATTACCAGTTTGTGAGACAGAGAGGATAGTGGTGTTTACAGTGAAGGAGAAAACAAGAGGACAGGGTTTGGGTGGGAGGATAAGGAGCTCAGTTTCAGACATGTTTAATGTGAGGTGCCGGCAGGACATCCAAGTAGATATGTCTTGAAGGCAGGAGGAAATGCGAGATTGCAGAGAAAGATAGATGTCAGGGCTGGAGATGTAGATTTGGGAATCATCTGCATAGAGATGGTAGTTGAAGCCATGGGGGCGAATGAGTTGGATAAAGTTTTAAGGAGAAGGGTGTCAAATGCTCATGTAATCCCCCTGCCAAAAAAAACCCTCCTTCGACTCCACAGCTCCCTCCAGTTATCACCCCATCCCCCTCCTACCATTCTTCTACAAACTCCTTGAGAGAGTTGTATACACTCATTGCCTTGACTTTCTCCCCTCTTGTTCTTTCCTTGACCCCCTCCAATCTGGCTCCTGCTTCTTCCATTCCATGGAAACTGCTCTTTCCAAGGTCAACACTCAACTCCTTCTTGACAAATCCAATGACCCCTATTCTGTCCTAATCCTATTTGACCTTTCTGATGCCTTCGACCCTGTGAACCACCCTCTTCTCTTGGATTCATTACCTTACCTTGGCTTCACTGATGCCATCCTCTCTTGGTTCTCCTCCTATCTCTTTGGCCACTCATTCTCACCCTCTTTTGTGGGCTCCTCCTCTGCCTGCCACCCCCTAAATGTGGGAGTCCCTCAAGGCGCCTCTCCCCCTCCTCCCCCTCTCCATCCCCCCCCATCTTACCTCCTTCCCTTCCCCACAGCACCTGCATATATGTATATATGTTTGTACGTATTTATTACTCTATTTTACTTGTACATATCTATTCTATTTATTTTATTTTGTTAATATGTTTTGTTTTGTTCTCTGTCTCCCCCTTCTAGACTGTGAGCCCACTGTTGGGTAGGGACCGTCTCTATATGTTGCCAACTTGTACTTCCCAAGCGCTTAGTACAGTGCTCTGCACACAGTAAGCTCTCAATAAATATGATTGATTGATTGAAGGCTCAGTTCTGGGTCCCCTTCTATTCTCCATCTACACCCATTACCTTGGAGAACTCCTTTGCTCACATGGCTTCAATTACTATTCCTCTGCAGATGATTCCCAAATCTACCTCTCTAACCCCGAACTCACTCCTCCTTTGCAGTCTCTCATTTCCTCCTGTTTTCAGGACTTCTCTACTCGGATGTCCCACCAATGCCTCAAACTTAATATGTACAAAACAGAACTCCTTATCTTCCCACCCAAACCGTGTCCTTCCTCAGACTTTCCTATCACCGTAGACCACACCACTATCCTGTCTCACAAGCCAGTGAACTTGACATTATCATTGACTCATCTCTTTCATTCAACCTGCTTATTCAGTCTGTCACCAAATCCTGTTGGTTCTACCTTCCATACACCTCTAGAATCCACCCTTTCCACTCAATCCCAACTGCTACTAGGCTTATCATATCTCACATTGATTACTGCATCAACCTCCTTGTTGAACTCCCTGCCTCCTGAATTTTCCCTCTCCAGTTCATACTTTGCTCTGTTGCCTGGATGACTTTTCTAAAAAAAAATTCAGTTCGTATCTTCCCCTCCTCAAAAACCTCCAAGGGTTCCCCATCCCTCTCTGCATCATTCATTCATTCATTCAGTCATATTTATTGAGCACTTACTGTATGCAGAGCACTGTACTAAGCACTTGGGAAGTACAAGTTGGCAACATATAGAGACGGTCCCTACCCAACAGAGGGCTCACAGTCTAGAAGGGGGAGACAGAGAACAAAACAAAACATATTAACAAAATAAAATAGATAGAATATTTTTATATTCTGGAATGTCCTCCCTCTGCCCATCCGCCAAGCTAGCTCTCTTCCTCCCTTCAAGGCCCTACTGAGAGCTCACCTCCTCCAGGAGGCCTTTGCAGACTGAGCCCTCTCCTTCCTCTCCCCTTCGTCCCCCCTCCATCTCCCCCATCTTACCTCCTTCCATTCCCCACAGCACCTGTATATATGTATATACGTTTGTACATATTTATTACTCTATTTATTTATTTATTTTACTTGTACATATCTATTCTATTTATTTTATTTTGTTAGTATGTTTGGTTTTGTTCTCAGTCTCCCCCTTCTAGACTGTGAGCCCACTATTGGGTAGGGACTGTCTCTATATGTTGCCAGCTTGTACTTCCCAAGCGCTTAGTACAGTGCTGTGCACACAGTAAGTGCTCAATAAATATGATTGATTGATTGATTGAATATGTACACATAAAATAAATAGAGTAATAAATACGTACAAACATATATACGTATATGAAGGTGCTGTGGGGAAGGGAAGGAGGTAAGACCGGGGGGATGGAGAGGGGAATGAGGGGGAGAGGAAGGAGGGGGCTCAGTCTGGGAAGGCCTCCTGGAGGAGGCGAGCTCTCAGTAGGGCCTAGAAGGGAGGAAGAGAGCTAGCTTGGCGGATGTTGGGAGGCAGGGCATTCTTTTTTTTTAATTTCTTTTCTTTTCTTTTTTAAATCAGCGTGCTGCGTGCGGCAAATAATTGTAGTGGAAGGAAATGCGGAAGGGTGATCGCGTGTGGAGATTGACATTAGTCATTTCTGCGACTGTAACGCACACAGGCTTTAGGAGCGAAGTGGAGGAAGGAAGAAGATGAGAAAGCCCAGTGGTTCTGAGATCGAGGCAGGGTGTTTAGAAAAGGGGGGGACAGTTTTGCAGACCTGAAGGGACTGGCAAAGGACAGGTTCAGTTGTGCAGCTGCTGCAATCCATTCCCTCAGATTTATTTTTAAACTTCTGGCTTTGTTCAGTTTAAACTGATGGGATGGTCGAGGCGCAGTGGGGGGAGGGAATTCCGGGGGGGGGGCCTGCTCCTCTCCGCCCGCCACCCCCCCACGTCCTCTGCGAACCGCCCCGCCCAGACTGAGCCCCTTCCTTCCTCTCCCCCTCGTCCCCCTCTCCATCCCCCCCATCTTACCTCCTTCCCTTCCCCACAGCACCTCTATATATGTATATATGTTTGTACATATTTATTACTCTATTTATTTACCGGGGGTCAATGGCGGGACAGGCAAGAACGAGGCACGGTGAGGAGAGTAGCGGCAGAGGAGCGGAGGGTGCGGGCTGGACTGTAGAAGGAGAGAAGGGAGGTGAGGTAGGAGGGGGCGAGGTGATGGAGAGCCTTGAAGCCGTGGGTGAGGAGTTTCTGCCTGATGTGTAGGTTGATTGGTAGCCACTGGAGATTTTTGAGGAGGGGAGTAACATGCCCAGAGCGTTTCTGGACAAAGACAATCCTGGCAGCGGCATGAAGTATGTATTGAAGTGGGGAGAGACAAGAGGATGGGAGATCGGAGAGGAGGCTGATACAGTAGTCCAGACGGAATAGGATGAGAGCTTGAACGAGCAGGGTAGCTTGTCCTCTCCCTGACTTTCCCATCTCTGTTGACGGCACTACCATCCTTCCCGTCTCACAAGCCCGCAACCTTGGTGTCATCCTCGACTCCGCTCTCTCATTCACCCCTCACATCCAAGCCATCACCAAAACCTGCCAGTCTCAGCTCCGCAACATTGCCAAGATCTGCCCTTTCCTCTCCATCCAAACTGCTACCCTGCTCATTCAAGCTCTCATCCTATCCCGTCTGGACTACTGCACCAGCCTTCTCTCTGATCTCCCATCCTCGTGTCTCTCTCCACTTCAATCCATACTTCATGCTGCTGCCCGGATTATCTTTGTCCAGAAACGCTCTGGGCATATTACTCCCCTCCTCAAAAATCTCCAGTGGCTACCAATCAATCTGCGCATCAGGCAGAAACTCCTCACCCTGGGCTTCAAGGCTCTCCATCACCTCGCCCCCTCCTACCTCACCTCCCTTCTCTCCTTCTACTGCCCAGCCCGCAACCTCCGCTCCTCCACCGCTAATCTCCTCACTGTACCTTGTTCTCTCCTGTCCCGCCGTCGACCCCCGGCCCACGTCATCCCCCGGGCCTGGAATGCCCTCCCTCTGCCCCTCCGCCAAGCTAGCTCTCTTCCTCCCTTCAAGGCCCTGCTGAGAGCTCACCTTCCCCAGGAGGCCTTCCCAGACTGAGCCCCTTCCTTCCTCTCCCCCTCGTCCCCCTCTCCATCCCCCCATCTTACCTCCTTCCCTTCCCCACAGCACCTGTATATATGTATATATGGTTGTACATATTTATTACTCTGTTTATTTATTTATTTATTTATTTTACTTGTACATTTCTATCCTATTTATTTTATTTTGTTGGTATGTTTGGTTCTGTTCTCTGTCTCCCCCTTTTAGACTGTGAGCCCACTGTTGGGTAGGGACTGTCTCTATGTGTTGCCAATTTGTACTTCCCAAGCGCTTAGTACAGTGCTCTGCACATAGTAAGCGCTCAATAAATACGATTGATTGATTGATTGATTGATTGATTTGGATGGCGAGGAAAGGGCGGATCTTGGCAATGTGTTCAGTGTGTTCAATGTGCATCAAACAACACTCCTTACCATCGGCTTTAAGGCACTGAATCGACGCTCCCCCTTCTACCTTACTTCACTGATCTATTAAAACCCAGCCCGCACACTTTGCTCCTCCAATGCCAGCCTACTCATTGTACCTCAGTCTCATCACTTTCATTGCCGACCCCTTACCCATATCCACCTTTGGGCCTGGAACTCCCTCCCCCTTCACATCTGATAGATCACCACTTTCCTCACATTCAGTGCCCTCCTAAAATCACATTTCCTCCAAAAGGCCTTCCCAGATTTAGCCCTCATTTCCCCTACGTGTCCTCCCGTCTGCATCACTTATGCACTTCAGCCCGTACGCCTTAAGTACTTGATATTCACTCCACCCTCAGCCCCATGGAATTTATGTATGTATCCTTACACGCCTCCATTTTTCCTGTCTGTAATTTATTTTATTGTCTGTCTCCTTTTTTAGACTGTAAGCTTCTCGTGGGCAGGAATTCATGTCTACCATCTCTACTAATAATAATCATTGTATTTGTTAAGTGCTTACTATGTACCAAGTACTGTATAAGCGCTGGATAGATACAAGCAAATCGGGTTGCAGACAGTCCCTGACCCACATGAGTCAATCCTTAATTTACAGATGAGGGAACTGAGGCTCAGAGAAGTTAAGTGACTTGTCCAAGGTCACACAGCAGACAGGTGATAGAGCCAGGATTAGAACCCCTGACTTTCTGATTCCCAGGCCCACCCTCTATCCACTATGCCATGCTGCTTCTCTACTCTCTCCCTCTCTCTTTCTGTTTCTTTATTTTTCTCTCTCTCCCTCTCTCTGTCTCTCCCTTTGTATTTCTCTCTCCCTCTCTCTCTATCCCTCTTTATCTCTTTCTTAAAGATCCTTACTGATCAAGTTATCTGCATGCAGTGATCCCATGTGTGAATATTACTGGTTTCGGCAGTTTTCATTCCACTCCCTCAGCTCAAGTTTGGAATTTCCTTGCTACTAGTCCCAAGCTTACTGGATCCTCAGTTCCAGTGTGCAGAAAAGATCTGATTTAAACTCTCATTTCTCTGTCATATCCCCTTTGACTAATCTTTTTACCCAGAGATAACATTCTTCCTCGAAATGGGTTGCTCTTCTTGAACTAAAGCAGGTGGAGAATAGCTTTGGCACTGACTCTGGGCTCCGTGCAGTCTGTGGCTTTAAACAGTTTTTACAGGTTATTCGCTATTAAAATGCAATAGGGCATGCTTCAAGAGTGGTTGCTTCATCCAGGATAAGAAGCTGCTTTCAGTAGGAATTTGGTACCCCAGTGATACCCCATTCTTCTAGATACTGCCAATTTCAGAAGAAGATTGATAGTAGATTGATCCAGTTCAAATCAAGGGTGACCCATTTTGGGATGGATTTCCCATCTTCCATTCTCTGAGTCCCCATCTTCCCCCTTTAACAAAACCCTAAACAAGACATGGCCTAGTGGAGCCAGCGCAGCTCTGTTACTTGTCTCCTCTTGCATCTTGGGCAAGTTGCTTAAACTGAGCCTCATCTGTTTACTCATCTGTAAAATGGGGGCAAATTACCACCTCTCCCTCCCATTTAGAATATAAACCCAGTGGGGATCAGGGATTATCAGGCATCTAAGAGCTTGGCTCAACAATTATAACTGGGTTCAAATGATAATGCTGTCTGTTGGGCAAGGGTTTTTGTTTCAGTCACTTCATTTCTCTGTACATAATATTAAGTAAGGACATGGGAAACTGACAGAGCATGTGGAAATTTGAGGGTCTCAGGAGATTTTCCCATACTGGATATTTAAGCACTTTTTCATTTCTTTTGTTAAACTTACCACTTCATTGATGTTTGAGCATTATAAACAAATACTCTAAAAAGGAAAGGGATTTACATTCTTCAGGAAAAGTCCTTTGTTCCTTTAAAGAGTTGCATCAAACAGACATCAAACAGGCTACGTTTCTCTAGCGTGCTAGCATTCAAGTCATTTTGCCACTCTTCCAAAAATAGAATGTTATTTTCATTTCCTTGCCTTTTACTACTCCAAGGTCAACCCTGTTTAGACATTACTAAGCACTTGGGAGAGTACAATAGAGCAGAATTAGCAGACACGTTCCCTGCCCATAACGAGCTTACAGCCTTTTTAAGCGCTTACTGCGTGCCAAGCACCGTACCGGGCTCTGAGGTAGATATGTATATATGTTTGTACATATTTAGTACTCTTACTTGTACATATCTATTCTATTTATTTTATTTTGTTAGTATGTTTGGTTTTGTTCTCCGTCTCCCCCTTTTAGACTGTGAGCCCACTGTTGGGTAGGGACTGTCTCTATATGTTGCCAACTTGTACTTCCCAAGCGCTTAGTACAGTGCCCTGCACACAGTAAGCGCTCAATAAATACGATTGATGATGATGATGATGATATGTATATATGTTGGTACATATTTATTACTCTATTTATTTATTTTACTTGTACATATCTATTCTAGTTATTTTATTTTGTTAGTATGTTTGGTTTTGTTCTCCGTCTCCCCCTTTTAGACTGTGAGCCCACTGTTGGGTAGGGACTGTCTCTATATGTTGCCAACTTGTACTTCCCAAGCGCTTAGTACAGTGCCCTGCACACAATAAGCGCTCAATAAATACGATTGATGATGATGATAGAAGCTGCTCAGGTTGGACCCAGTCCTTGCCTCAGTCTTAATGCCCATTTTGCAAATGAGGTATCTGAGACCCAGAAAGGTGAAGTGACTTGCCAAGGTCACACAGCACGTCAGTGGCAGAGCTGGGATTGGAACCCAGGTCTTCTGACTCCCAGGCTCGACTCTCACTTGGGAGAGTCCAGCAGACTCTTGTCTTTATGCTGTTGAGTCAGTTCCGATGCCATGAACGCATCTCTCCCAGAACGCCCCGCTCTCCATCTACAATTGTTGCGGTAGTGTGTCCAGAGACTTTTCTTGGTCAGAGTCCAGAAGCGGTTTACCATCGCCTCCTCCGCGTGGTAAATTTGAGTTTCCGCTCTCGACTCTCTCCCCTTCTGCTGCTGCCCAGCACGGTTGAGTTTTGACTTGTAGTAGATGGCCTTCCACTCGCTAGCCACTGGCCAAGCTAGGAATGGAATGGGTAGCCCTTCGCTTGACTCTCCCTCCCGGAGCTGAGACTAGTAGAGGATTGAAAACTCTCCAGGCGCCATCCTGAGAGGGGATATAGTAGAGTAAGTAGACACAATCCCTGCCTATACGGAGCGTACAACGTCAGTATATCCTTAAAACCTTACTGCTCCAGTGCATTTAGTCCGTCAGTCATATCTGATTACCTCCTGTGTGCAGAGCAGTGTACAAAGCGCACGGGAGAGTACAATATAACAATAAACAGACACATTCCCCGCCCACAATGAGTTTACAGTCGAGAGTGTTGGGTAGGGACTGTCTCTATATGTTGCCAACTTGTACTTCCCAAGCGCTTAGTACAGTGCTCTGCACACAGTAAGCGCTCAATAAATATGATTGATGATGATGATGATATTTATTACTCTATTTTACTTGTACATATCTATTCTATTTATTTTTATTAATATGTTTGGTTTTGTTCTCTGCCTCCCCCTTTTAGACTGTGAGCCCACTGTTGGGTAGGGACTGTCTCTATATGTTGCCAACTTGTACTTCCCAAGCGCTTAGTACAGTGCTCTGCACACAGTAAGCACTCAAGAAATACGATTGATGATGATGATGATATTTATTACTCTATTTATTTATTTATTTTACTTGTACATATCTATTCTATTTATTTTATTTTGTTAGTATGTTTGGTTTTGTTCTCTGTCTCCCCCTTTTAGACTGTGAGCCCACTGTTGGGTAGGGACTGTCTCTATATGTTGCCAACTTGTACTTCCCAAGCGCTTAGTACAGTGCTCTGCACACAGTAAGTGCTCAATAAATACGATTGATTGATTGATTGATTGATTGATTACCTATATTTTCCAGGTAAAAATATGATTAATAACGGCCATATCACCCATTTACCCACAAAACTGAACGTGAAAATCAAATTCTATCTGCCCCGACTTGCTCCCTTTATTCATTCCCCCTTCCAGCCCCATAGCACTAATGCACATATCTGTAGTTTATTTACTTATATTAATATGTTTCCACCTCTAGTGTGTAAGCTTGTTGTATGCAGGGAGTGTGTTTATTGTTTTATTGTACTCTCCGAAGTGCTAAGTACAGTGCTCTGCATACAGTAAATAATAAATACAAATGAATGAATAAATGAATGAATGAATAAATGAATGAACAGAACTGTGAAAGAGGGGCTAGGGCCATTATGTGCTGCACTTCAGAGGTAAATCCATTGTCCCACTGCCAAACTCTGGGGTAGATACAGGGTTATGAGATTAGAATCAGTCCCCTTGTCCCACGCTATCTTATTCCTCTTTTACAGATGAGGAAACTGATACCCAGGGAAGGGGAGAAGCAGAGTGGCCTAGTGAAAAGCACCTGGGCATGGGAGGGGGAGGAACTGGATCCTAATCCCAGCTCTGCCCCTTGCTTACTTGGGGCCTATGGGCAGGTCACTTTACTTTTCTCTGCCTCAGTCTCCTCATCTGTAAAACTGGGGTTCAGTACCCGTTCGGCCTTCTGCTTAGGCTGTCTCCTGATGGGCAGGGGCTGGGTCTGATCTGATGATCTTGTATCTATTTAGTTCGGTGCTTGGCACATAGTAAGCATTGAAAAAATAGCACAGCTATTATTATTATATTATTGTCATTATTATTGTTATTATTAAGCGACTTGCCCAAAGTCACCCAGGAAGTTGGTAGCAGAACTAGGACTAGAACTCTGGTCTCCTGCATCCCGGACCCTTGCTCTTGCCACTAGTCAGTTAATCGTATTTATTAAGCATTTCCTGTGTTCAGAGCACTGTACTAAGTGCTTGGGAGAGAGTACAATATAACATACACATTCCCTGCCCACAAAGAGCTTACAGTCTAGAGGACTAGGCATCAATACTTTCCAACTACCTCTTCCCAACATTACTCTTTGACCAATATTTTTCAGGCTTTTCACAGACTAGAAGTATTATTATTTTTTTTCAAACGACAAAGGAAATCCACTGAACTGCTTTTCAGAACTGGGGACAGGGGGCAGCAAGGGGCATGAGACTGCTTGGGAATCTCAAAGTAAATTAGCCTAAGGTGAGGCGAGATTGAACTGTGTTCCCACCAGCAATAGGAACCATAATAAGCTCTTTCATATCTCAACATCAGATGTCAGAGTTTTCCGTTACATGAAGGGTTATGTCTTTTTCCTGCAGGCTAAAACTTAGAGCAGAGCTGGGCTGAGAATGATCCATCTTGCACTGGAGTGACACTCTGCAGCCAAAGGAGGGGATCGGGTAGGGGTTGGGTGGGGAGGATCCTTTTCCCCTGTACTGGCCAACACACTCAAGCAACCTCTGACTCAGAGATGTGAAGCAGGGTCAGTCCCAATCTTTTTGGATATGAGAGTTTTGCTCTATTTTTTACTTGAATATATGGGCCATGAAGCCGGGGTCTGGTCTGTTGCTCATCATGCTGATGTGGATGATAGAAGATTATTAGCCCCAAATGCTGGCACATTATTGAGAGGTTTTGAAGATACTGGCTTCATAATGAATGTAGACGTGTGTGTCTGAGTGTCAGCCCTTGGGTTATGGCCCGTAGCCCAAGGATCATGGCCCCAAGCCAAAAAAGCAGTCAGTGTAGATGAAAAAGGCACCTTCAGGTTCCTTATTTGTGACCTTTATTTGCTAGCTGCAACCTACTCGCCATCCATTATATGGTAAAAACAGCTTAGAGCTTTTTTTCTTTCACCTTGAAAGTGAATTCAGCACAGTCCTCTGGAACAGGAGGAGAGGAAGCTTCTCTGAAGTTTAGCTGGGGAACACTACTCTGAGGAAGGACAGAAGGAAAGAAAATACACCTACTGTAAGCATTCTAACGAATCCTCATACACAACAAAATATTTTATTTTCTAAAGAGCCTTGGAGCTATTACCATCATCCTTGCAAAGGTAAAGAGATGCTAGAGTTGGATGAGGAAAATGAACCAGGCATTGTAGAGTGACCTGTCTCAAGCTTGAAAAAGTGGACTGTTTGACTTGTAGTGTTCTGGTCCTGACAGTGGGAATATGATGATGATGGTATTTGTTAAGTGCTTACTACGTGCCAAGCACTGTTCTAAGTGCTGGGGTAGATACAAGGTTATCAGGTTGTCCCACGTGGGGCTCACAATCGTAATCCCCATTTTACAGATGAGGTAACTGAGGCACCGAGAAGTGAAGTGACCTGTCCAAAGTCACACAGCTGACAAGTGGAGGAGCTGGGATTAGAACCCATGACCTCTGACTCCCAAGCCCCTGCTCTTTCCACCTAGCCACACTGCTTCCTTAAATGATGTAACCCTAACATAAAAGAAGCGGCATGGCTTAGTGGAAAGAGCCCAGGCTTGGGAGTCAGAGGTCGTGGGTTCTAATCTCGGCTCTGCTGCTTATCAGCTGTGTGACTTTGGGCAAGTCACTTAACTTCTCTGTACCTCAGTTACCTCATCTGTAAAATGGGGATTAAGACTGTGAGCCCCACGTGGGACAACCCAATTACCTTGTATCTTCCCCAGGGCCTAGAACAGTGCTTGGCACATAGTAAGTCCTTAACAAATACCCTAATTAATTATTATTATTAGTGGTTAAGTATTTACTATGTACCAGGCACTGTCCTGGGCACTGGGGGTCGATACAAGCCAATCGGGTCAGACACAATCCCTGCCCTACGTGGGGCTTACATTCTAAGAAGAAAGGAGAGCAAGTATGGAATCCCCATTTTACAGATGAGGAAACTGAGGCACAGAGACATTGAGTGACTTGCCCAAGGTCACCCAGCTAACAAGTGGCAAACTTGAGATTAGAACACAGGTCCTCTGATTCCCAGGTTTATGCTCTAACCACTAGGCCATGCTGCTTCCCTCAAAGGTGCTTGGAGTGAATGCACAGGAAAAACAAGGAAAGTTTAGCTGTTCAGTCTCTTTGGATCTTACATTTAGAATGAAGATTGTCCTTGATGTCGATCACAAAAAACCTGCACTTTATATTGTGATTATGCCATGCCATTTGCTGCTAAACCCAGGCTGTGCAGTTATGCCACCTAACCTCAAGTCATGCTATGCTAGCTCAGCATGCCTTTCCAACATTTCCAACACTGACTTGTTTTCTTACGTTGCATTCAAATAGTTTAGTGCCAGCACAGAAGTTATACAGGCAAGTCGGGAACGCAGAACAGGAGTTGGGAGAGCCGAGGGTGGAAAATGAGCTTTTGGAGGAGTGTGAGAGTGTAGGTCTTGTCTTATTCCATCAAGTAGATTCCGACCCATAGTGACACCACGGACACATCTCTCCCAGAACGCTCCTCTCTCCAACTGCAATCGTTCTGGTAGTGTAAACACAGAGTTTTCTTAGTAAAAATACAGACATGGTTTACCATTGCCGTCTTCCGCGCAGTAAACTCGGGTCTCCGCCCTTGCCTCTCTCCCATGCCGCTGCTGCCCAGCATGGGTGAGTTTTGACTTATAGCAGATTACCTTCCAATCACTAGCCACTGCCCAAGCTAGGAATGGAATAGATAGGCCTCTGCCTGACTCTCCCTCCCATAGCTGAAACTGTTAGAGGACTGGAAACTCTCCAGATGTGACCCTGAGAGGTCTGAGGGTGTAGGGAAGAGGAATATAAAGAAATATAGGACATCACTAACAACAGCTAGCCTCTTTTAGACCAACAATATGGTCTAGTGGATAGAGCATGGGAGTCAGAAGGACATGGGTTCTAATCCTGGCTCCGTCCCGTGTCTGCTGTGAGACCTTGGGCAAGTCACTTAATTCTCTGTGCATCAGTTACCTCATCTCTAAAATGGGGATTAAGACTGTGAGCCCCATTTGGGACATGGATTGTGTCCCACCTGATTAGTTTGTATCTACCCCAACACTTAGTACAGTGTCTGGCACATAGTAAGCACTTAACAAATGATCCCCACACCACACCAAGAAAAAGAATGAGAAAAAAACAGAAACAAAAATCCCTACAACAACAATGCTGACCAGTTGAGGCTACTTGATTTTTTTGGGCGGGCAGGTGTGTGACGTGACGAAGTTCATTAAAAAAAATTCCATCATTGGCTCCTGGGTAAACGTCTCCCCTGAGCCTAACTGAGCAATTCTGACTAACTGTACCAAAATTTTCCACTTCAGTCTACCTACAGTCCTAATCAAGTAGCCAATATTATGGAGTTTGTGTTTCAATAATTAGCCAATCAAGTGAAGGAGACTTATAGCCTTTGGTCTGTGGGGTTTAGGAGCATTTAGAATATAGAACTGTGTTTACGTGAATTCTGATCCATACTCATTGATGACAAGACTAAAACGTGTTTAAAAGCACCTGACATTATTCTTCTTTTGGTGGTGGAACCCAACAATATACATCATGTTGCTCCTTCGTAATAATGATGGTATTTAATAAACACTATGTGCCAAACCCTGTGCTAAACACTGGGGTAGAGACGTAATCAGATCAGACACTGGCTCTTCCCCACAAGGCACTCATCTAAAAGGGAGTGGGAACAGATATCTTATCCCCTATTTACAGATGAGAAAATGGGCCCAGAGAAGTGAAGTGACTTGACCAAGATGTTAGAGCAGGCAAGTACTTGTTACAGTGCTCTTCACACAGTAAGTGCTCAATAAATACCACTGATTGATTGAAATGGAGGAGCCAGGAGTAGACCTCAGGCCTTTGGGTCTAATGCTCTTTCCAATGAATCAATCAATCAATCATGTTACTCTATTTTACTTGTACCTATTTACTACTCTATTTTGTTAATGTTGTGCATGTAGCTATACTTCTACTTATTCTGACGATTTTGACACCTGCTGCATGTTTCGTTTTGTTGTCTGTCTCCCCCTTCTAGGCTGTGAGCCCATTGTTGGGTAGGGACCGTCTCTATATGTTACTGACTTGTACTTCCCAAACGCTTAGTAGAGTGCTCTGCCCACAGTAAGTACTCAATAAATACGATTGAATGAATGAATGAGTACTTTTCTAGTGCAGAGCACTGTACTAAGGCCTTGGGGGAGTATAATACAGCCTCTAGGCTGTATGTTCATTGTGGGCAGAGAATCGGTCTACCAACTCTGATGCATTCTCCCAAGTGCTTAGTACACTTCTCTGTACACAGAAAGCACTTGATAAATACCATTGATGATGATTATGATGATACAACATAACAGAGGTGGTAGACCTGTTTCCTGCACACAGGGAGCTTACAATTTAGAGTGAGAGACAGACATTAAAATAAATTACAGATATGTACATAAGTGCTGTGGGGCTGAGGGTGGGGTGAATGAAGGGCAACAAATCCAAGTGCATAGGCAACGCAGAAGGGAGAGGGAGAAAGAGGAAATGAGGGCTAAGTTGGGGAAGGCCGCTTGGAGGAAATGTGACTTTTAAAAAGACTTTGAAGGCAGGGAGAGCGGTGGTCTGTCGGACATGAAGGGTGAAGGAGTTCCAGGCCAGAGCCAGGACTTGGGCGAACGGGTTGGTGGTGAGATACTTGAGATCAAGACAGGCTGCTTAAACCATCATATTCTGCTTGCTCTGATTGTCATCAATCAATCAATCATATTCATTCATTCATTCATTCAATCGTATTTATTGAGCGTTTACTGTGTGCAGAGCACTGTACTAAGCATTTGGGAAGTACAAGTTGGCAACATATAGAGACGATCCCTAACCAACAACGGGCTCGCAGTCTAGAAGGGGGAGCATTTACTGAGCATTTGCTGTGTGCAGAGCACTGTACTAAGCGCTTGGGAGAGTATAATAGAACAGAGTTGGTAGTCACGTTCACGTTCCACAGTGAATCACGCAGAATCTTTGGGATTCCAGGGCTAGTGACAAATGTGGAATCATCAGTGTTTGTACATTTTGGATCCAAGTGCCCTACTATCATGATGGTATTTGACCTAGGATCCTGACTTTTAACATGCCTTCTGAATGATATTACAGTCGAAGTCGTTTGTTCATGGGAATGCATGGTGTGGAGTATTCCCCTTCGCTGTAACATTTTTTTCCCAAATGAAGCGTCCTACCCAATCCCTTCAGAGAAACAGGGAACTCTGACGCACTCACCTTGATAATCGAAAGAAAGACACAGAGATTTATGGCACCTTGAAGTTGTCTCCTGCTTCTCCTCCAATAAAATGAACTTCTTTGTACTACACTTCAATATACTTGACATTTTTTATTATTCTTAGGTCATACACATCTTTCTTCCTATAAAGAGAGTCATCCTACAAGCATTCATTCATTACGGCTAAGGTCATGTCAGAAAGAATCATAGACTTATTGTCAACCCATTCTGTGTAAAAATACAAAACCTTCTGTTCCCAAACCTTTCTTATATTCTCATCAGGAAATCAATGTGCTGATGGGCACCAAGGTTTGAAAGATGCACGAAACTTCGGTGCACTTTGCCATCTGCCCAAACAGATGGAATTAACACTCTCACTCTGAGTTCAGATCATCAAGAAGGTTGTCGCTTCCAGAGTTTCCATCCAGACAAAGGTACCATTGAAGCATTTGCACACATGGAGGAAAAGTACAATATAAACATCTTTACATCGTTTGTGCTGGGAAAGGTTTGGGCACTGTAAAAACTCTCTCTGTTCTTCTCTCGCCCCTAGAGTTGGATAAACTGAGAAGGGTTGGTTGCCCATTTTTGCATCCATCTGAAAAGAAAAGTTACGGATGTTGGTAAAAAATAAGCCTGGAACGGCTGACAAATTATACTTGGCAAACTCCATGTTTTTACAGTTTGATTATTGTTAAATATCCCTAATGTAACACTTCCTCCTACTATTCATTCATTCATTCATTCAATCGTATTTATTGAGCACTTACTGTGTGCAGAACACTGTGCTAAGCACTTGGGAAGTACAAGTTGGCAACACATAGAGACGGTCCCTACCCAACAGTGGGCTCACAGTCTAGAAGGGGGAGACAGAGAACAAAGCAAAACATATTAACAAAATAAAATAAATAGAATATGTACAAGTAAAATAAGTAGAATATGTACAAGTAAAATAAATAGAGTAATAAATACGTACAAACGTATATACATATATACAGGTGCTGTGGGGAAGGGAAGGAGGGAAGGTGGGGGAGATGGAGAGGGGGAGGAGGGGGAGAGGAAGGAGGGAGCTCAGTCTGGGAAGGCCTCCTGGGGGAGGTGAGCTCTCAGTAGGGCCTTGAAGGGAGGAAGAGAGCTAGCTTGGTGGATGTGCGGAGGGAGGGCATTCCAGGCCAGGGGGATGACGTGGGCCGGGGGTCAACGGCGGGACAGGCAAGAATGAGGCACGGTGAGGAGATTAGCAGCAGAGGAGCGGAGGGTGCGGGCTGGGCTGTAGAAGGAGAGAAGGGAGGTGAAGTAGGAGGGGGTGAGGTGATGGAGAGCCTTGAAGCCGAGGGTGTGGAGTTTCTTCCTGATGTGTAGGTTGATTGGTAGCCACTGGAGATTTTTGAGGAGGGGGTAGTAACATGCCCAGCGCATTTCTGGACAAAGACAATCCAGGCAGCGTCGTGAAGTATGGATTGAGGTGGGGAGAGACAGGAGGATGGGAGATCAGAGAGGAGGCTGATACAGTAATCCAGATGGGCTAGGATGAGAGCTTGAACGAGCAGGGTAGCGGTTTGGATGGAGAGGAAAGGGCGGATCTTGGCAATGTTGCGGAGGTGAGACCAGCAGGTTATCCGATTATCCTCTTACCGACATTTTACTTACCGACTATCTTCTCCTGGAGGGCAGAGATCATATCTGTTAACTCTATTGTATTCTCCTAAGCACTCAGTATCATGCTCTGCACTCAGTAGGCACCCAATCGATCTACTGATAGATTGATCGAATTCTTTTTTGCAAGAAATGATTGCATCAACATCTGAGAACTTGTTTTTTTTTTTACACTTTCAGACCATGAAAGTAGAACAATTTCCTCCTTTCAAATAAAGAAGCAGAGTGGCCGAGTGGATAGAGCACGGGCTTGGGAGTCAGAAGGACCTGGGTTCTAATCCAACTCCTCCACTTTTCTGCTGTGTGACCTCGGGCAAGTCACTTCATTTCTCTGTGCCTCAGTTACCTCATCTGTAAAATGGGGATTAATACTGTGAGTCCCATGTGGGACATGGACTGTGTCCAACCAGATGTGCTTGGGCATTTCTAGTATCTACTCCAGTGCTTAGAACAATTGCTGACATACAGTAAGTGCTCAACAAATACCATTAAAAAAATGGTGACAAGAAGGTTTACCTTGTGGATAGGGAATATGCATACCCTCTCTGCTATACTGTACTCTCCAAAGTCCTTAGTATAGTGCTCTGTGTGCAGTAAGTGCTCAATAAATACCATTGGTTGATTAATTAAACATCTAAAAGAATTATAGAGGAGTAATTGTCTGAGCCTCCATTCATCTCCTCCTTTCAATTGAAAGATTTTTTAGGTTAGGGATCAAGTCTTTTACTGTTTCCATGTTACCAGTACAATGCTCAGCACACAATTGGTGCCCCCTATAGAGTTCTGCATTCAGGAAGGGGCCCAGGGCATTAATGAATTAATTCATTCATTCAGTTGTATTTATTGATCCCTTTAAGCGCTTGGGAAGTACAAGTTGGCGACATGTAGAGACGGTCCCTACCCAACAACGGGCTCACAGTCTAGAAGATTAATGATAATAATTGTGGTACTCCTTAAGCACTTACTACATCCCAAATGCTGCAGTAGACACACAGTAACCAGATCAGGCATGGTTCCTGTCCCACATGGAGCTCACAGCCGAAGGGGGAGGGAGAGCAGGTGCTAAGTCCTCATTTTCCAGGTAAGGAAACTGAGGCCCAGAGAAGTGAAGTGACTTGGCCAAAGTCACACAGCTGGCAAGTGGTGGAGTAAGGATTCAAAGTCAGCTCCTGTGACTCTCAAATTTGTGCTCTTTCCACTAATAATAATAATAATAATAATGTTAATATTTCTTAAGCACTTACTTTGTGCCAAGCACTGTTCTAAGCACTGGGGAGGATACAAGGTGATTAGGTTGTCCCATGTGGGGCTTACAGTCTTCATCCCCATTTTACAGAATAGGTAACTGAGACACTGAGAAGTTAAGTGACTTGCCCAAAGTCACACAGCTGACAATTGGTGGAGCAGGGATTTGAACCCATGACCTCTGACTCCCAAGCCCTTGCTCTTTCCACTGAACCACACTGCTTCTCTAGGCCACACACTGCTTCTCAAGGCTCTCAGGAGTCTGCTCTGCACACAGCAGTCAATGCTGTTAATGGTGATGAAAGTGGTGATGTTCATTTAGTACCCCTACTTGCTAAGGTCCATCCTTCAAGGTGACCACAATCTTTTCTCAGTCACACTATCTTGTGTGCAATCATAAGCGCAGAAGAGTGTGTGTGTGTATGTGTGTGTGCACGCATGCACATGTGTGTTTGGGCACATGCTTCCATGAGAAGTGAGATTTCACTGTGTCAGCTATCCATCTTCACTTTATTCTGCTTAATTGGTGTAGGAGCTCTGTTAATTGTCCGTGATGTACTCGTTAGAAATAGGTATGTGTAAATGGAAATTTGCTGTGGTGACATCTCTTATTTATTCATTTCAATTCATTGTGTTGCACCCATTTAGCATACTAATGTGATCCATTTCCAGGAAAAATTGGCAGCCCAGAGACAAAACTTTGCCACAGTGAATGCCTTGCTTTAGCCGAGATGGCTGCTCACAGTCAGGATGCATCCCAGCTTCTCAAGCAGCACTAACAGCAATGAACTAATGCTAACTGAATGCTTGTGATGGGCAAAGTCCCTGCTGATGCTCGGAATCGGAATGTGAACCGAAGCCATGGGAGGTGGATCCCACCTGACAGAAACAGGTTTTTAACAGCGTGAATTTATGAATCTAGTCAAGGCAAATGAGGGTTTATTATGCTCAGTCTAAAAATGATGCGGCTCCTATTCAATTAAGCCACCCAAAACTCTATTCGGTTAGTGTGAGGTGATAGATGGCCGGTTCTAAAGACAAGGTAATGTTAACCTTGATTCAACCAGTCAGTCTGGCTCCTGCACGTGGGGGTGGTGTGGGGTGGTGTGTGTGTGTGTGTGTGTGTGTGTGTGTGTAGATCCCAGCAAAAGTCTCTTGATAGGCCAAATGGTTGATGGTGCCGCCTTGTCTATCTTGAACAACCCTTTGAGTTCCCGGGAGTCAGAAATACAGAGACATAAACTGGACCCTGTCATTTAGATGGAAACATATTCTTCATGGCGATATGACCAGAGTGGAATTCAGTCTTTGAGTTGAAGTCTGCCCAGATATGAATTCAGGGAGAATCATGTAGGAAAAATTTCCCCAACACCTTTAGAAACTGGAGATTGGAAATAAAGCTTCCTATCACATGATACTACACCCATTTAAGGAAGATGTTTTGGTAGAGATCGGTTTGAAAGTGGACCACAAAGCAACCGAGAAGAGACTGAGTAAAGACTCAGAATAGGAAATGAGGGGAAAGCATGTGGGTAAAATGGAAAGGTGTTTAGGCCAGTTGAAGAGGATGGTTTCAGGAGGGGAAGAGTAGGGGCAGCTGGTGAAAGGCCTTTCAGCCCATGGCCCGGGATCAGTACTCTCCCCTGTGACTGGGATTTACAAGATGATTCTGGGTAGGGGTGTGGTGGCAGTATGCTTCATAGATTTGACCAGTGACACTTTGAGGGACAGGTTAGAGGGGAGAGAGTGAAAGCAGACAAACAAACAAGGAGGATACTAGGACTTTGGCAGTGGCTTCAGTGATGGGGTGGGACAGGAAGGAAGACATCTACCCCAGTGTTTGAACAGTGCTTGGCACAGAGTAAGTCCTTAACAAATATGAATACCAAATGGCATTTGTTAAGCACTTACCTATATATTTGTAGTAAATGAGGCTCCAGGGCTTGGTGGTAAACCAAAAATGAGGAGAGGAAGAATAAAGGAAGCAACAAAGATGATCAGAAGGTTAAGGGCAGCATTTAGATAAAATATTTTTGTGAATCATTACCACCATTAGGCTTGTATTTACCATCCAAATGAGGGTAATGCAAAAATCTTGTCATTAAAAACAATTTGGATCTGATAATACATATTAGTGCTTACTATATATATATATATATATATATAGTATCTGATTAACTTTACAATCATGAAAAATACTGCTTGGAAGATGCAAAGGGAGATATAGCCATTCAAATATTGATTTCCAAAACTGGACTGTGGTTCAAATCTGTATATTTTTTAAAAATCAATCCATCAATCAATCAAACAGTGGTATTTGTGTGTGGTGCATTGTAATAAGTGCTTGGGGTAATACACTACAACAGAATTTGCAGAATCATTACCTGCCCATAGTGAGTTTACAGTCTAGAGAGGGAGACAGGCATTAATATAAATAAATAGGTAATTTATAATATACACTTTAAAGGTATGTGTATAAGTTCTGTGGGGTAGGGGTCGGAGCGAATTAGCCCATTGTGGGCAGGGATTGTCTCTCTTTATTGCTGAATTGTACTTTCCAAGCTCTAAGTACAGTGCTCTAAACACAGTACGCGCTCAATAAGTACAATTGAATGAATGAATATAAAATGCCCAAAGGTCACAGATCCAAGTGCATAGACACAGAAGGGAAAGCGAGCTGGGGAAAAGAGGGCTTAGTTGAGGAAGGGCCTCTTGGAGAAGATGTGACCTTAATAATGTTTTGAAGTTGGAGAGAAGGGAGTTCCAGGATAGGGGCAGAATGTGGGACAGTGGTCGGTGATGAGATGGATGAGATCGTGGCACAGTGAGTAAGCTGGCACTAAAGGAGTGGAGTCTGTGAGTTGGGCTGTAGTAGGAGATCAGTGAGGTGAGCTGACTGAGTGCTTTAAAGCCTATGGTAAGGAGTTTCTGTTTGATGGGGAGGTGGTTGGGCAGCCATTGGAGGTTCTTGAGGAGTGGAGAGACATGGACTGAACATTGTTGTTGAAAAATGATCCATGCTGCAGAGTGAAGTATGGACTAGAGTGGAGAGACAGGAGGCAAGGAGGTCAGTGAGGAGGCAGATGCAGTAGTCAAGGCGGGATGGGATAAGTGCTTGGATCAGCGTGGTAGCAGTTGGGATGGAGAAGAAAGGGAGGATTTTAGCAATGTTAAGAAGGTACAACTGACAAGATTTGGTGACAGGTTGAATATGTGCATGGAATGAGAGAGCTGAGTCGACGACAATGCCAAAGTTATGGTCTTTTGATATAGGGAGGATGGTGGCATTGTCTACAGAATTGGGAAAGGCATAGAGAGGGTGTCATTGCCAGGGTTTGGGTGGGAAGATAAGGAGTTCAGTTTCGGACAAGTTAAGTTTGAGGTGTCAGTGGCATATCCAGATAGAGATGCCCTGAAGGCAAGGAAGAGATTCAAGGAAGGAGGGAGGTTGAGGCTAGAGATATAGATTTGGGAATCATCTGCATAGAGGTATTAATGACATTTGTTAAGCACTTACTATGTGCCAGGTACTGTACTAAGCCCAGGGGTACATATGAGATAATCAGGTTGGACACAGTTCATGTCCCAGATGGGGCTTACATTCTTAATTCCCATTTAACAGATGAGGTAACTGAGATACAGACAAGTTAAGTGACTTGCCCAAGATCACACAGCAACTGAGGCAGAACCAGATTAACACCCAGTTCCTCTGATTTCTAGGCCCCTGCACTTTCCACCAGGCAACTCTGCTTTGTTTGGGAACTTGGAACCCCTCCTCTTCACCTGATACTCCCCAGTCCGTGTGCTACCTTCCTCCTCAACTCACCTTCTCACTGTCCCTGGCTCTCACTTCTCCCACCTCCAGCCCCTCCCTCACACCCTCCCTCCCTCCTCCGGGGAACTCCCTCTCCCTTCAGACCCAATAAATTGATCATCAAAAGTGCATAGCACTGTACTAAATGCTTGGGAGAGTACAGTGAGTAAATAGACAGGATCTCTGCCCTCAAGGAGCTTAAAATCTCATTGGGGAGACAGATACTAAAGTAAGTTACAGAAGGAGAAAGAAATAGAGTATATAGGATACTCATCTCGTCCTTTAGACCGTAAACTCCTTTTGGGCAGGGATTATGCCTATTAACTCTCATTATACTCTCCCAAGCATGTAGTATAGTGCTATGCACACAGTGCTATGTGTCTACCAATTCTGTTGTATCATATTTTACTAAATGCTTAGTACAGTGCTCTGCACACAGTAAGTATTCAATAAATACGATTGAATGAATAGATGCCATTGATTGATTACTGCTGGGTAAGGGTGGGGGGCAAGTATCCAAGTGCTAAGATGGTGGGGAAGCTCTCAAATGGCTGTTGTGTGGTAGGGTATATGGTGCCACAGTTCTCCCCATCTCCAAAAACCCTCCTGAAAGCCCACCTCCTCCAGGAGCCCTTCCCTGAGTAACTGTCTTCTACCCAGGTAATATCCTCTCAACTTCTCCCTCAGCACTTATCCACTCATAGCCACCCTTGACACTTATATACTTTTGTACCCTTTAGACTGTAAGCTCATTTTCGGCAAGGAACGTTGCATTGTACTCGCCCAAGGCCTTAGTACAGTGTTCTATGCACAATAATTACTGATTAAATGTCATCAATTGATTACACTTATTGGTTTACACATTCTACCTAAGCAGTTATCTAATCGCTTATCCATTTTTCCATTCTCCGGGGTGTGAGATAATTGTGGGCAGGGAATGTATCCGTTTATCGTTATATTGTACTCTCCCAAGCACTGAGTACAGTGCTCTGCATGCAGTAAGTTCTCAATAAATATGTTTGATTGATTGATTGGTACACAGTAAGCACTCAATACATATCATTGGTTGCTTTTCCACCCACTAGATTTTATTATACTTGAGAACCAGGATAGAGTCTATCAACTCCATCGCACTCTCCCAAGTGCTTAGTACAGTGCTCCAAACACATTTTACTCAACATGTGCTCAGTACACATTTTTGATAGATTAATTTTCCCATTAACTCATCCTCTCAGACAATAGTATAGCACATATCGTGTAGAGTATATTCTTGGATGCTCCCAAGGAATTTTATGATTTGTTTTGGCTCTAGATTTGACTGTCATTACTTCTTTCTATGGCAACATGTAGTTACAGGGAGTAATTCAGTCAGTCTGTCAATCGTATTTGACAGTATTTGACACTAACCCACAGCCCTGGATCACTGCCACTGTCCGCCTCCTTCGCTCTTATGCTCGAGCTGCAGAACGCTGCTGGTGAAAGTCTAAACACCATGCCAACCTTGTTCACTTCAAGTTTATCCTTTCCTGCCTTAACTCAGCCCTCTCCTCTGCCAGACAAAACTATTACTCCTCCCTTATTGACACCCATGCCTATCATCCCCATCAGCTCTTCCGTACATTCAACTCCCTTCTTAGGCCCCCGGTTCCTCCCCCTCCTCCTTCCCTCACCCCCAACGATCTGGCCTCCTACTTCATTAATAAAATTAAATCCATCAGGTCCGACCTCCTCAAAGTCACTCCCCCCCCTTCTCCAACCCCCTGGCTCTCAACACTCTCTGCTACTCTCCCATCCTTCCCAGCAGTATCCTCAGAGGAGCTCTCCTCCCTCCTCTCAAGTGCTACTCCGGCAACCTGTGCTTCTGACCCCATTCCCTCTCATCTCATGAAATCTCTTGCTCCGTCCCTTCTCCCCTCCTTCACTTCCATCTTCAACCGCTCACTCTCCACTGGTTCCTTCCCCTCTGCCTCCAAACATGCCCATGTCTCTCCCATCCTAAAAAAACCCTCTCTTGACCACACCTAACCTTCTAGTTATCACCCCATCTCCCTCCTACCATTCCTTTCCAAACTCCTTGAACGAGTTGTCTACACGTGCTGCCTCGAATTCCTCAACACCAACTCTCTCCTCGACTCCCGCCAGTATGGCTTCCGTCCCCTACATTCCACGGAAACTGCCCTCTCAAAGGTCACCAATGACCTCCTGCTTGCCAAATCCAACGGCTCATACTCTATCCTAATCCTCCTCGACCTCTCAGCTGCCTTCGACACTGTGGACCACCCCCTTCTCCTCAACACGCTATCCAACCTTGGCTTCACAGACTCCATCCTCTCCTGGTTCTCCTCTTATCTCTCTGGTGTTCATTCTCAGTTTCTTTTGAAGGCTCCTCCTCCCCCTCCCATCCCCTTACTGTGGGGGTTCCCCAATGTTCAGTTCTTGGTCCCCTTCTGTTCTCGATCTACACTCACTCCCTTGGTGACCTCATTCGCTCTCTTGGCTTCAACTATCATCTCTACGCTGATGACACCCAAATCTACATCTCTGCCCCTGCTCTCTCCCCCTCCCTCCAGGCTTGCATCTCCTCCTGCCTTCAGGACATCTCCATCTGGATGTCTGCCCGCCACCTAAACCTCAACATGTCCAAGACTGAACTCCTTGTCTTCCCTCCCAAACCCTGACCTCTCCCTGACTTTCCCATCACTGTCGACGGCACTACCATCCTTTCCGTCTCACAAGCCCGCAACCTTGGTGTCATCCGCGACTCCGCTCTCTCATTCACCCCTCACGTCCAAGCCTTCACCAAAACCTGCTGGTCTCAGCTCCGCAACATTGCCAAGATCCGCCCTTTCCTCTCCATCCAAACCGCTACCCTGCTCATTCAAGCTCTCATCCTATCCCGTCTGGAGTACTGCATCAGCCTTCTCTCTGATATCCCATCCTCGTGTCTCTCCCCACTTCAATCCATACTTCATGCTGCTGCCCGGATTGTCCTTGTCCAGAAATGCTCTGGGCATGTTACTGCCCTCCTCAAAAATCTCCAGTGGCTACCAATCAATCTGAGCATCAGGCAGAAACTCCTCACCCTGGGCTTCAAGGCTCTCCATCACCTCGCCCCCCCCCACCTCACCTCCCTTCTCTCCTTCTACAGCCCAGCCCGCACCCTTTGCTCCTCTGCCACTAATCTCCTCACTGTGCCTCGTTCTCGCCTGTCCCGCCGTCGACCCCCGGCCCACGTCATCCCCCGGGCCTGGAATGCCCTCCCTCTGCCCCTCCGCCATGCTAGCTCTCTTCCTCCCTTCAAGGCCCTACTGAGAGCTCACCTCCTCCAGGAGGCCTTCCCAGACTGAGCCCCCTCCTTCCTCTCCCCCTCCTCCCCCTCTCTATGCCCCCCCGCCTTCCCTTCCCCACAGCACCTGTATATATGTATATGTGTTTGTACATATTTATTACTCTATTTATTTTACTTGTACATATCTATTCTTTTTATTTTATTTTGTTAATATGTTTGGTTTTGTTCTCTGTCTCCCCCTTCTAGACTGTGAGCCCACTGTTGGGTAGGGACTGTCTCTATATGTTGCCAACTTGTACTTCCCAAGCACTTAGTACAGTGCTCTGCACACAGTAAGCGCTCAGTAAATACGATTGATTGATTGATTGATTGATTGAGCAGTTATTGTGTGTGCAGAACACTGCACTAAACTTCAATGCCTCTCCAACCGCCTTGATTTGTAGGCCTTTGGGCCCAGAGGATATCTGTACAGGAATGTCAGTGGTAGGCAAACAGACTTTCCACTAACCTCCAATGGCTACCGATCAATCTGCGCATCAGGCAGAAACTCCTCACCCTGGGCTTCAAGGCTCTCCATCACCTCGCCCCCTCCTACCTCACCTCCCTTCTCTCCTTCTACTGCCCAGCCCGTACCCTCCGCTCCTCCACCACTAATCTCCTCACTGTACCTCGCTCTCGCCTGTCCCGCCATCGACCCCCGGCCCACGTCATCCCCCGGGCCTGGAATGCCCTCCCTCTGCCCATCCGCCAAGCTAGCTCTCTTCCTCCCTTCAAGGCCCTGCTGAGAGCTCACCTCCTCCAGGAGGCCTTCCCAGATTGAGCCCCTTCTTTCCTCTCCCCCTCGTCCCCCTCTCCATCCCCCCGCCTTACCGCCTTCCCCTCCCCACAGCACCTGTATATATGTATATATGGTTGTACATATTTATTACTCTGTTTATTTATTTATTTATTTATTTTACTTGTACATTTCTATCCTACTTATTTTATTTTGTTGGTATGTTTGGTTCTGTTCTCTGTCTCCCCCTTTTAGACTGTGAGCCCACTATCGGGTAGGGACTGTCTCTATGTGATGCCAATTTGTACTTCCCAAGCGCTTAGTACAGTGCTCTGCACATAGTAAGCGCTCAATAAATACGATTGATTGATTGATTGATTCCCAGACTGAGCCCCTTCCTTCCTCTCCCCCTCATTCCCCTCTCCATCCCCCCCATCTTACCTCCTTCCCTTCCCCACAGCACCTGTATATATGTATATGTTTGTACATATTTATTACTTTATTTATTTATTTATTTATTTTACTCATACATATCTATTCTATTTATTTTATTTTGTTAGTATGTTTGGTTTTGTTCTCTGTCTCCCCCTTTTAGACTGTGAGCCCACTGTTGGGTAGGGACTGTCTCTATATGTTGCCAATTTGTACTTCCCAAGCACTTAGTACAGTGCTCTGCACATAGTAAGCGCTCAATAAATACGATTGATGATGATGATGATGATGGAGTCTGACATATAAAAACACTGCAAACAATATTTGTCATAGAAACATTCACGTTCTGTTTCAGTTAACATATTCTGGTTCAGTTAACGTCTTCCTCAGGATAACCCTATTGTTTTATTGTCTTTGGCTGTGTAGATGTCCAACCTAGAACAGATAATATAGAAAGGGGATACATGATCTTTTTGTCGGCTGATTTGGTATCTTATTGAATCATAAGGTAAAAGTAGAGCCTTCTGCATTAGAGTCCCTATCATTTCTTTTCATGGAAAACAGTAAGTCAGCCAGAAAGAGGAAGTTTAAAATACACTTAGCTGTTGTACATGGCTCTTAAATCGACATTCCTTCTGCTTATTTGAAGGGAACAATCAGATAAACTATAGGTGGTCTGTACTTAGATATTCAAAGCTTTATTCTTAGAAAAATACTATCAGAATATGTGGTTATTCTTAAAAGCAACCAGCACACGTGTGTGTGTGTGTGTGTGTGAGTGTGTGTGTATGTGCATACACACCAGAGGGATGGGGAAGAGGCTATTAACTTTGATCTCTCGAGTCCCCAATTGTGTAATTAGAAATCAACTGGGCAAAACCTAATTTTGAATATACAACCACTTCCTATGACTGCTTTTGCTGCAATAATGTGCCAAGCAAAAGTACATGAACACCTAATCTCTTCTCAAAACCAGTCACAGCAGGCACCAAAGAGTGTCCGGGTTGAATTATCTGTCTGCTTTGACCATCAAAATCTTGTTAGTAATATCCGAAGCTGTCACAGGGCATGGCTTCCTATCGGGTGCTCTGTCCACAAGGAGGATAAAAAATGAAGACTAGCTAAGTGTGAGTATAGAGTTGTTAATAAATTGAGTCTGTTTTGCCATATGCTGAATGTAGCACTGATGAGAATATGCCAGAGAACTGTCTAAAGCACATCCCCAACAAGCACGAATCTTGATATGAGAATCCAGCTGAAATAAATCTAGGTCTGAAATTGAAAATGAGTTGCATCTATTGAGTTTTGGGGCGAGGTTTTTTTTTTCCAGTGTTACAACAGAAATGTAAAATAGCTGCTTCTTTCCAGTTAAATTGTTAGCAGATATTGCTGCAAAACTGCTCAGAGATTAAGTATTTTAACAGTAAAAAAAGATACAGCTAAATGCTGATGAAAAATAGAGTTTTTTCTTTCCTTGTAAAACATCATTTGCATTACCTTTTGGGTATTTTGTTTTTTATTAAAAGCTGGAGTAGACCATTTCATAAAAGAAAAAAGAATCTATTTACATCGCCTCTTTGCCTCCTCCCAAACAAACATGGGCTCTTTATATTGAGTATCCGCAGGCAATCTTTCCAAGCAGTTCTATGTATTTACTATTCTAGGCTTTAGCAGTTTCAGAGAATATACATTGCCAGATGCAATAAACTTTGCAGACCTTTCCAGCAGGGTTACTTAATTCACAATCCATTATTTTAAGGTCTGTCCAGAGTCTAAGTGTTGCATAACTAAGGAATGATTTCTACCACATTTACTTGTACAATTGCCTTCTCCACTCAATTTCCTCATCCTGAATTTTGAGGGAATCGAAGATTATTTCTGTTAACAGTCATGGAGGCCCAGGTAGGAAGAGGAGAGGGTCAAAGACAGGTTCCTGCCTCTGGAGGGGACTTGGGATACCCCAGCCTAGAAGGAGAAGGGAGAGGGCTTATTGTATGCAGCACTTGGGACAGTGAAATCGGATCAAAAAAGGTCCAAATGACTACTTACCTTTCTCTTCCTTCTCCCGTACTTTGCTCCTCCTGCATTTCTCCTCTGTTTTCTCCTCCTCCCCTTAATTCTCCTGTGACACACACCTAATGACCCGACCCCTATTGAATGTTACAAAAAATATGCAACCAAGTGGGACAGTTGTGTGAGTAAATATAGTATTTTCCAGCTCCACTACTAGTTTGCTGTATGACCTTGGGCAAGTCACTTAACTTCTGCGTGCTTCAGTTCCATCTGCAAAATGGGGAGTCCATACCTGTTCTCCTTCCTAATTAGACTGTGAGCCCCATGTGGGACCTGATGATCTTGTGTGTATCCCAATGCTTAGAACAGTGCTTGATGCATGGTAAGATCTTAACAAATACTACAATTATTATTACTCGTATTATTGTGAAGTACCCCCTCCCCCCCACCAAATTGCAGTGTGGAACAAAAAATATATTTCTGGTCCAGAAAGCACATTTAATATTAATAATAATGATAATGACAGTAATAATAATAATGACCTTTGTTAAGCTCTTACTTTGTGCCAAGCATTGTTCTAAGTGCTGGGGTAGATACAAGGTAATCACGTTGTCCTATGTGGGTCTCACAGTCTTAATCCCCATTTTACAGATGAAGTAACTATGGCATGGAGAAGTTAAGTGGCTTGCCCAAGGACACACAGCAGACAAATGGCAGAGGTGTGGTTAGAACCCACGACCTCTGACTCCCAAGCCTATGCTCTTGTCACTAAGCTACACTGCTTCCGTACAAAGAAAAGAAAGAATATTCCTCAGTCGGGTTCATGATCCATCAAACCCAGTCTTGACTGGGGCACAAAGGACACATGCCTTTATACTCTGTTATTACCTAAAATCGGTAATGTTTTAGTGTTGGTTTCCCTCCTTAATCATAAGCTCACATCCAAGCCGTGACCAAAACCTGCCGGTCTCAGCTCCACAACAATGCCAAGATCCGCCCTTTCCTCTCCATCCCAACCGCTACCCTGCTCATTCAGGCTCTCATCCTATCCTGTCTGGACTACTGCATCAGCCTTCTCTCTGATCTCCCATCCTCGCGTCTCTCTCCACTTCAATCCATACTTCATGCTGCTGCCCGGATTATCTTTGTCCAGAAACGCTCTGGGCATATCACTCCCCTCCTCAAAAATCTCCAGTGGCTACCAAACAATCTGCGCATCAGGCAGAAACTCCTCACCCTGGGCTTCAAGGCTCTCCATCACCTCGCCCCCTCCTACCTCACCTCCCTTCTCTCCTTCTACAGCCCAGCCCGCACCCTCCGCTCCTCCGCCACTAATCTCCTCACTGTACCTCGCTCTCGCCTGTCCCGCCATTGACCCCCGGCCCACGTCATCCCCCGGGCCTGGAATGCCCTCCCTCTGCCCATCCGCCAAGCTAGCTCTCTTCCTCCCTTCAAGGCCCTACTGAGAGCTCACCTCCTCCAGGAGGCCTTCCCAGACTGAGCCCCTTCCTTCCTCTCCCCCTCGTCCCCCTCTCCATCCCCCCATCTTACCTCCTTCCCCTCCCCACAGCACCTGTATATATGTTTATATGTTTGTACATATTTATTACTCTATTTATTTATTTATTTTATTTGTACATATCTATTCTATTTATTTTATTTTGTTAGTATGTTTGGTTTTGTTCTCTGTCTCCCCCTTTTAGACTGTGAGCCCACTGTTGGGTAGGGACTGTCTCTATATGTTGCCAATTTGTACTTCCCAAGCGCTTAGTACAGTGCTCTGCACATAGTAAGCACTCAATAAATACGATTGATGATGATGATGATGATAAGCTCCTTGTGGGCAGGCATCATGTCTAACTAATTCTATTGTACTTCCCAGGACCTGCTGAAGTGCTTTCCACATGCATCGCATAGTGGATAGAGCATGGGCCTGGGAGTTAGAAGGTCAAGGGTTCTAATCCTGGCTCCATCACTTGTCTGCTGTGTGACTTTGGGCAAGTCACTTCACTTCTCTGGGCCTCAGTTACCTCATCTGTAAAATGGGGATTGAGACTGTGAGTCCCATGTAGGACAGGGACTGTGTCCAACTCAATTTGCTTGTATCCATTCATTCAATCATATTTATTGGGCAGGTACTGTATGCAGAGCACTGTACTAAGCGCTTGGGAAAGTACAATACAACAATAAACAGTGACATTCCCTGCCCACAATGAGCTTACAGTCTAGAGGTGGGGGGAGACAGACATCAATACAAATAAATAAAATTACAGATATATACACGAGTGCTGTGGGGCTGGGAGGCGGGAAGAGCAAAGGGAGCAAGTCAGGGTGACACAGAAGGGAGTGGGACATGAGGAAAAGTGGGGATTAGTCAGGGAAGGCATCTTGGAGGAGATGTGCCTTCAATAAGGCTTTGAAGGCGGGGAGAGTAATTGTCTGTCAGTTTTGAGGAGGGAGGGCATTCCAGGCCAGAGGCAGGATGTGGGTTAGAGGTCGGCATTGAGACAGACAAGATTGAGACACAGTGAGAAGGTTAGCAGTAGAGGAGTGACGTGTGTAGGCTGGGTTGTAGAAGGAGAGAAGTGAGGTGAGTTAGGAGGCCGCAAAGTAATGGAGTACTTTAAAGTCAATGGTGAGGAGTTTTTGGTTGATATGGAGGTAGATAGATAACCACTGAAGTTTTCTGAGGAGGGGGGGTCTATGTCCTGAACGTTTTTGTAGAAAAATGATCTGGGCAGCAGAGTGAAGTATGAACTGGAGTGGGAAGAGACAGGAGGCTGGGAGGTCAGCAAGGTGGCTGATACAGTAAATTCAGGCAGGATAGGATGAGTGATTGTACTAAGAAAGCAGTTTGAATGGAGAGGAAAGAGCACATAGTAAGTGCTTGACAAATACCACAATTATTATTACTATTATTAGGTGCTCAATAAATACTTTTGATTGATTGATTGATGGTTACCTTACTGGTCGTTCACGCTCATGGTTCAGGACGTACTAGCTATTAGCTCTGTCTCCCTCTAACATTGTCAAATTCTTCTGCTATTATCCCTAACTTTCCTTCTAGAAACTTATCATGAAAACCACATCTTTGAATTTACCCATGTTCTCCTTTAAAATCTTGATATTTTCAGCCTTCAGTTTCCTGGGGAAACAGAATGTTTATACATTCCATCCACTGTGTGAATTTTCTTGAACGAACTGCCTTCAAGAGTAAGCTCATTGTGGGTGGGGAATGTGTCTTCCAACTCTGTTTTATTATACTCTCCCAAGGACTTAGTATAGTGCTTTGTACATAGTAAGTGCTCAATAAATGTCATTGATTGATTGGTGACTCCTCTCCTTGCTTACTCTGTGACTTTGGACAAATCTCTAAACTTCTCTGGACCTCAGTTCCCCCAAATGTAAAATGGGGACTCACTACCTGTTCTCCCTCCTACTTAGACTGTGCGTGTGTGGGGGACCTGATTATCTTGTATTTACCTGATTATTTTTTTATCTACCCCAGTGTGCTTAGTACAGTACTTGGCACACAGTAAGCACTTAACAACTACCATTATTATTATACTATTATTATTAGTAGTAGTAGTAAACAACCAGAGAAGCAGCGTGGCTCAGTGGAAAGAGCCTGGGCTTTGGAGTCTGAGGTCATGGGTTCAAATCCTACCTCCGCCAATTGTCAGCTGTGTGACTTTGGGCAAGTCACTTCACTTCTCTGTGCTTCAGTTCCCTTATCTGTAAAATGGGGATTAAGACTGTGAGCCCCACGGGGGACAACCTGATCACCTTGTATCCCCCAGCACTTAGAACAGTGTTTTGCACATAGTAAGCACTTAACAAATACCATTTAAAAAAAACAAAAACCATTTCGTTTTCCACTTCATAAATTTATAGATTTCAAATAGAAAAATATCAGTTTTTGCATGATGATGATTACTTTTTTCAACACTCATGTGTAGATGTGTTTAACCACTCTAGTTGTAAATATTTTGATCTTTTCCCCTCCAATTAGAGTATAAGCTCCTTGTGGATAAAAAGTGTGACACTTCATTCTGCACTTCTCAAGCAATACAGTGTAATGCAGCAAGTGGCTGCTCAATAAATGCTACTACAACGTCTAGTCGATCATATTTATTGAGCGCTTACTGTGTGCAGAGCACTGTACTAAATGGTTGGGAGAGTACTATATAACAATAAAGAGATAATGGGCTAACAGTCTACTGGGGGAGGACATTAATAAAAATAAATAAATTACAGAAATGTGCATGTGACAGATATGTACATAAGTGCTAGTACTGCTACTGCACAACTACTAAATGAAGACTGAGAGATAGTAGTATTATTGACACAGCAACAAGATTTGCCAGATATGCAAGATTTTGCTTACAATCCACTAGATTGTAAGCTCCTTGTGTATAAGGATCATGTCTGCCAACTGTTTGTCCTGGGGTTTTCCAAGAACTGTAGGTACAGTGATCTGCACAGAGGAAGCACTCAATAAATTCCAGTGATTGATTGATTGTTATTCCCAGCTTTAATGAACACCAGTGTATAAATAAATTTGTATATTTCCTTTGGCTCTTAAATCATACCCAATATTCTTAACTTTAGGTGCTCAGTCAATCAATCTTAAGTTAAGAATATTGGATATAATTTAAAAGCCAAAGGAATATACATGTCATCAGTCAAGGGGGAGGGTGAGAAATGGAAAGAAGGGAAAGGGGTTTTATTGGGTTTAGAATTCTTTCAGCTAAACTCCAGCTTGCTCAGAGTTTCCTAAGTGGTATAATATTATAGGCAGCTATAGTCTATGTTTAGAAACATCCAAGATACTAATTAAAAAAAAAATCCCCCAAACTGTAGTTGCTAGGCTTGAACATATTCCTCTCAGTTACACTAAAGAACTATACAGTTCTGGCCATCAATGGATTACTTGTTTACTGCAGCAGCTCACTTTCATTAGAGAAGCAGCATGGCTCAGTGGAAAGAGCACGGGCTTTGGAGTCAGAGGTCATGGGTTCAAATCCCAGCTCCACCAGTTGTCAGCTGTGTGACTTTGGGCAAGTCACTTAACTTCTCTGTGCCTCAGTTACCTCATCTGTAAAATGGGGATTAAGACTGTGAGCCCCCCGTGGGACAACCTGATCACCTTGTAACCTCCCCAGCGCTTAGAACAGTGCTTTGCACATAGTAAGTGCTTAATAAATGCCATCATCATCATCATTAAAAACTATATCCTGATTTGAAAATTGATTTTGAGATTAAGGCAGTTTTGATACCAGATTGGGAAGAGAAAAGGAAGAGAAGACTAGCACAAGAATTAACTCAAGGTGTGCATGGATCTGAAGAAAGTTTCCACAAGGTTTTGAAAGTCACTGGGATGATGATTTTGGTGCATCCGTTTTTAAAAAAGTGGTATTTGTCAAGTGCTTACTATGTGTCAGGCCCTGTACTAAACTCTAGGGTGGATTCAAGCTAATCAGATTGGACACAGTCCATGTCCCACATGGGGCTTACAGTCGTAATCCCCATTTTACAGATGAGGTAACTGAGGCACAGAGAAGTGAAGCGATTTGCCCAAGGTCACACAGCAGACAAGTGGTGTAGTCAGAATTGGAACCCACCTGGGAGAGCTCTAACTCCCAGGCCTGAGCTGTATCCACTAGGCCATGCTGCTTCTTGTGATTAAAAAAAAAAAAGATTGTGAGGGAAGCGCAAAAACCCACCAGGAAATCTGGGAGAAGATGCTAATGCATACCATGGATATGTACATAAGTGCTCTGGTAGTGGGGTGAAAATCAAAGTCTCTAAGTGTTACAGATCCAAGTGCTTAGGCAATGCAGAAGGGAAGGTAAATAGGGGAAATGAGGGCTTAGGCTTGAAAGGCCTCTTATCTATTGAGCACTTATTGTGTGCAGAGCACTGTACTGAGAGCTTGGGAGAGTACAACATAGACACATTCCCTGTCCGCAAAGAAGATTACAGCCTGGAGGGAGCTTACAGTCTAGAAGGGATTTTAGTAAGACTTTGTATGTGGGAAGAATGTGGTTCTGTTGTATATGAAAGGGGAGACAGTTCCAGACCTGAGGGCAGAGGAGATCAAGATACAGTAAATGCCCAATCAATACCATTGATTGATCGATTGATTGATACCTTTGTTGAATGGTCCCAGGTGCCTAGTGCAGTGCTGAGCACACAGCAGGTGCTCAGCAACAAGTGATGATGATGATATAGGAGAACTAAAATATGTGATCCCTAACCCTTGAGGAATCCACAATATACTGGCAAAGACAAGCAGACATCAATGGGGAAATACCCAGTAGTTTACTAAGTATGAGAGTAGTTATAGATAATAACCAGAAGTGGAAAGAGAAATCAATAACACCCGAATAAACAGGTCAATACCTAAAAGTGCTGAGGTGGCAGAGGGAATTACCTGGTAGAGAGCAGAGGAATGAATAAAAGAAATGTAGGGGGGTGGTTTAGAGGTCAGAGGTAGGAGAGTCTAGAATGAGGAACGTTTAATAGGGTTGGCTGGTAGGGTATAGCTGATATTGAATAATGTGAATTACAGCAGTTTCATTAATGAACCAGTGCGCTATGGCTGATGGAGTTTCTGATAATCACCTCCGATTGGGAACTTCAATCACCGAGGGAGAAATGCAAAGACTTGGCCACCAGGTAGAAAACAGAAGGAAACAGGGTGGAAGTTTTTGAGCAACTTGAAATGGCATTGATTCTAGTCATGATGAGATCCATTTTGCCTATTACTTATTAAACTGAAAGGAAATCACAAGGCATCACTTTGAATCAGCTATGTTTCTTTTCATGTTTAGACTTCATTCACTCTGCTCTTCTCCACAAGATTTATAAAGGGAATGAAAAACATGTGTGAGAAAGCTGTGTTAGCTGTAAACAACTTGTATCCCACCTTTTAGCAATATATTTTCCTTGATTTAAGCAAGCTGGTAGATTCTAATCTTTCCTCAGTCTCTCAGAATAGTTTCTTCCCTTGAAGTTGTTCTCTCACTGTGCCCATCCACTTGAAAATGCCCGAGATCTGTCTGTGACTGTTGAACTTATCCTGTTCCCTCTTGTCCTGTCAAATCAGAACACCTTACCAAAATATAGAGTCCCTGATTAGCCTAAACCAACATTATGGTAGCCTTCTGGGAGATCTGACTAGATGACATATTATAATCAATTCATCAGTCAATCTGTAGTATTATTTGATTACCAGTGTGTCTACCAATGCTGCTTTTTTATGATATTTGTTAAGTGCTAGACACTGTACTAAGTGCTGGGGTAGATGGCATGTAATGGGGTTGGACATAGGCCATGTCCCACATAGGGCTCACAGTCTTAATCCCCATTTCACAGATGAGGATACTGAGGAACAGAGAAGTGAAGTGACTTGCCCACGGTCACACAGCAGACAAGTGGCTAAGTGCTTAGTGCAGTGCTCTGCACACAGTAAGCGCTCAGCAAATACAATTGAATGCAGTGGCAGAACCGGGATTAAAACCAAGGTTGTCTCCCTCCTGGGCCCATGTTCTTTCTGCCTAGACCATGCTGCTTCTCTGTTATATTGTACTCTCCCAAGCGCTTAGTGTAGTGCTCTTAGTATAGTGCTTTAGAGTTCAATAAATATGATCAATCAATTGCAGAGTGGTTGGAATAATACAGTAGAATTAGAAGACATGATCCTTGCCCTCAAGGAGCTTATCATCTACTTGGCAAGGCACACAGAAACAATTACAGATATGATTACAATATCTAATTACAATTACAGATATAATAATAATAATCATATTAATAATGATTATAATGGTGGCATTTGTTAAGTGCTTACTATGTGTCAGACACTGTACTAAGCACTGGGGTGGATACAAGCAAATCAGTTTGGACACAGTCCCTGTATCACGTAGGTCTCATGGTTTCAATCCCCATTTTACAGATGAGGTAAATAAAGCAGAGAGAAGCAAACTGAGTTACCCAAACTGAGTTACCCAAGGTCACACAGCAGATAAATGGTGGAGCCAGAATTGGAACCCATGACCTTCTGACTCCCAGGCCTGTGCTCTATCCACTATGCCTTGCCGCTTCAAGAAAAGACTGGTATAATCGATATATGGGGGGTGATTTGACGGGGGGAGAGAAAAATTTAATCTGCGAAGGCTTTCTGAGTGAGGTAGGTTTTCAGGAGGGCTTTGGAGAGAGGGAGAGCTAAGATCAGGTGGAGGGTGTTCCAGCACCCACTGTGGCCGAGGGAAACTCTCAGTAACCATGGTTTTGTCTCGCTGCCTAATGTCAGTTTCTCACTACTGCAGCCAGATGAACTACCTTTTCATTCATTCATTCATTCATTCATTCATTCAATCGTATTTATTGAGCGCTTACTGTGTGCAGAGCACTGTACTAAGCGCTTGGGAAGTGCAAATTGGCAACATATAGAGATGGTCCCTACCCAACAGTGGGCTCACAGTCTAGAAGGGGGAGACAGACAACAAAACAAAACATATTAACAAAATAAAATAAATAGAATAGTAAATATGTACAAGTAAAATAGAGTAATAAATCTGTACAAACATATATGCAGGTGCTGTGAGGAGGGGAAGGAGGTAGGGCGGGGGGGGTGGAGAGGGGGAGGAGGGGAAGAGGAAGGAGGGGGCTCAGTCTGGGAAGGCCTCCTGGAGGAGGTGAGCTCTCATCCAGGACCCTATATAGGAACCTGCCCCCACTCCCCCCTGCATCATCAAGGAAACCCCATCCCATCCTGCTTTCCACCACCTCAGGAGGAAAGAAAACAGTAGCTGAGGTGGTGGAAAGCAGGATGATGATGATGATGATGATGATGGCATTTGTTAAGCGCTTACTGTGCGCAAAGCATTGTTCTAAGTGCTGGGGGGGGGCATTCAAGGTGATCAGGTTGTCCCATGGCGGGCTCACAGTCTTAATCCTCATTTTACAGATGAGGTAACTGAGGCCCAGGGAAGTTAAATGACTTGCCCAAAGTCACACAACTGACAAGTGGTGGAGTCAGGATTAGAACCTGTGGCTTCCAAGCCCGTGCTCTTTCCACTGAGCCATGCTGCTTCTCTACACTACTTGTCTGCTGTAGTGGTCCCTGTGGCTGTGGGTGTGCCTTGGACTCTCAGCCACTAGGAGTCTGAAATTCTAGCCAAAGCACCTTACTGACTTGATTTAATCAATTGATCAGTCAGTGGTATTTTTTGCGTACTTACTGTGTGTGGACCACTGTACCAAGAGCTTGGGAGAGTGTAATATAAAAGATTTGGTAGACATGTTCCCTTCCCATAAGGAGCTTACAGTCCTTGTATTTGTCCACATCTTTATGCTGTTTTAGTGTCTTTTTGTTTCATTGCTCCCAATGGGTCTGTCGCTGGTCCTCTCCCTGACCTATAGTCACAGATTGTGAAACTCTCAATGGACAGGGTCCACGTCTAATTCCCACTGTGTACTCTTTCCCAGTGTTAAGGACAGTGCTCTGCACACAGTGAGCACTTAATAAATACAGATACTACTACTGATACTACCATTGGCAAGCAGAGGCACCTTGATTTCCTAGGCAGAATGAAAGTGGCTTTCTAGTCATTCATTCATTTAATCGTATTGATTAAGTGCTTACTGTGTGCCGAACACTGTATTAAGTGCGTGGGAAAGTACATTAGAACAGTAAAGTCCTGTCCTTCTAGACTGTGAGCCCACTGTTGGGTAGGGACCGCCTCTATGTGTTGCCAACTTGTACTTCCCAAGCGCTTAGTACAGTGCTCTGCACACAGTAAGCGCTCAATAAATACGATTGATTGATTGATTAAAGAGTGACGTTCCCTGCACACAACGAGCTCACAGTCTAGGTGGGGGGAGACAGATATCAATGCAAATAAATAAAATGACAGATATATACATAAGTGCTGTAGGACTGGGAGGGGAGGGAAGAGCAAAGGGAGCAAGTTAGGGCAGCGAAGAAGGGAGAGGGAGATGAGGAAAATTGGGGCTTAGTCTGGGAAGGCCTCTTGGAGGAGATGGGCCTTCAATAAGACTTTGCAGTGGGGGAGAATAGTTCTCTGTCGGATTTGAGGAGGGAGGGTATTCCAGGTCCAGAGGCAGGATGTGGGTGAGGGGTCAGCAGCTAGGCAGGTGAGATCAGAGCACAGTGGGAAGGTCGGCAGTAGAGGAGCAAAGTGTGCTGGCTGGGTTGTAGAAGGAGAGAAGCGAGTGAGATTGGAGGGGGCAAGGTGATGCAGTGCTTTAAAGCAAATGGTGAGGAGTTTTTGTTTGATACAGAAGTGGATGAGCGACCACTGGAGATTTTTGAGGAGGGGGGGTGACATGTCCTGAACATATTTGTAGAAAGATGATACAGGCAGCAGAGTGAAGTATGGACTGGAGTGGGGAGAGGCATGATTTCAATGTTTTCTTCTGTTTTGTGTTGCGTGTTCATGTATTTCCTCTATCATCACTAGAGTCTTGTTTGTGTTCATTTCCTCTTCCCCTCATTGGCTTCAGTTGTTAGCCAAACTAAACCTGGAACATTCAATGTTCGCCATGAAAATAGGGACTGTAGCTTCTCCTGGAACTTTCTAAAAATCGTCCATCAGCTCTCCTCCTATTGAAGTTCTTTCTCTGTTGGGATTTCTTTTTCCTTTTTTTTCTTTACAGAGGATCTGTGACTTAGTCTTCTGCAATATGAGAGCTGGCTTCGACTTTGGGAATGCATGCAGTTCAGGGCCAGTGGGTGCTGAGAAGCACTTTAATAATAATAATGATGGCATTAATTAAGCGCTTACTATGTGCAAAGCACTGTTCTAAGCGCTGAGAAGGTTACAAGGTGATCAGGTTGTCCCATGGGGGGCTAACAGTCTTAATCTCCATTTTACAGATTAGGTAATTGAAGCACAGAGAAGTTAAGTGACTTGCCCAAAGTCACACAGCTGACAATTGGCGGAGCCAGGATTTGAACCCATGACCTCTGACTCCAAAGCCCGAGCTCTTTCCACTGAGCTATGCTGCTTCTGTTTGTTATTCTCATTATCATCCAGGTTTTGACTAGCTGCATATTCAGGCTTTGTTTGGAGATCTGAAGATAGAAATGAAACTGAAGCCAGCAGAACCACATCACAGGATGGCGAGGCCTAGATGAAAAGGGCCAGGAGACCTGGGTTCTAATCCCAGTTCTGCCACTCACTGCTGTATGACTTTAGGCAAGTCACTTAACTTCTCTGATCTTCCATTTCCTTATCTGTAAAATGGGGGTAAGATATCTGCTCTCTTGACATCTTAGAATGTTAGCTCCATGTAAGACTGGGACTGTGCCCCAATTGATTATCTTAGCTACTTTTGGAACATAGGAAGTACTTAATAAATACCATAATTATTACTGAGAAGCAGCATGGCGTAGTGGGTAGAGCATGGGCCTGGGAGTCAGAAGGTCATGAGTTCTAATTCTGGCTCTGCTACCTGTCTGCTGGGTGACCTTGGGCAAGTCACTTCACTTTTCTGTGCCTCAGTGACCTCATCTGTAAAACTGAGAATTGAGACTGTGAGCCCTACCTGGGACAGGCACTGGTGTCCCACCTGATTTGTTTGGATCCACCCCAGTGTTTAGTACAGTGCCTGGCACATAATAAGTGCATAACAAATACCATAATAATTATCATTATAATTATTATAAGCACTACGCCCCAAAACCTACATTTTCTGGAAGCAGAAAGATGACTATAATTCATTTCAATAATTGATCTTTGCTTAGTATGATGATGCATTTTTTTCCTTATTTTTAAAACTAAATTCTGATTGAGTCAAGGCTGTTTGAACTATTTATGACTAAACTTCAAATACTAAAGTGATTTGTGGTGTTTCGGGCTTAACTTTATGAAGATTTCATCCTAGAAGTGAACCTGATTATAAAGCTGGCACATTGGTAAAAGGGCAAAGAAAAGAGGAATACAGATCTCATGAGGAGCAGCGTGGCTCAGTGGAAAGAGCCCGGGCTTTGGAGTCAGAGGTCATGGGTTCGAATCCCGGCTCCTCCACATGTCTGCTGTGTGACGTTTGGCAAGTCACTTCACTTCTCTGAGCCTCAGTTACCTCATCTGGAAAATGGGGATTAAGACTGTGAGCCCCATGTGGGACAACTTGATCACCTTGTATGCCCCCCAGCGCTTAGAACAGTGCTCTGCACATAGTAAGCGCTTAACAAATGCCATTATTATTATTATTATTATTATTATTATTATTATTATTATTTCTCATGGATTATTACATCATTATGTGAAAAGTGTTGCTTTACCGTGAAATTAGTATATATTTTTCTTTTTGTAAAGTTCAACTTGATCGAGTTCTACACTTGTGTAATGACATGCTATTTATATACTCATTTCTTATTTCCACATTGCCCTAATTATTACTGTTATTATCATTATGATGATGATGATGATTATCATCGATTTCTCTTCTGCATTTCTAAGCCTTCCTCAGCCCTGTGCCTTGTGCCTTACTCAACCTATGGGCTTAGGAGAGAGAGAGAGAGAGAGAGAGAGAGAGAGAGAGAGAGAGAGAGAGAGAGAGAGAGAGAGAGAGAGAGAGAGAGAGAGAGAGAGAGAGAGAGAGAGAGAGAGAGAGAGAGAGAGAGAGAGAGAGAGAGAGAGGAGAGAGAGAGAGAGAGAGAGAGAGAGAGAGAGAGAGAGAGAGAGAGAGAGAGAGAGAGAGAGAGAGAGAGAGAGAGAGAGAAATAAGGGGGTGAGAAAAAGGGGGAAAGGGAGACAGAGGTAGAGATGGAGAGACAGAGTGAAAGAAAGAGAGGACTTTTCCTACCTCCCCTCACTGATTTCCTACTACAACCCAGCCGTGACACTTCACTCCTCCAATGCCAACTTACTCACTGTGTACCTCGATTTTATCTGTCTTGCCACCAACACTTCACCCATGTCCTCCTTTTGGCCTGGAACTCCCTCCCACTTCATATACGACAGGCGGCAGGCCACCACTCTCCCAATCTTCAAAGCCATCCTAAAATCACATCTCCCCCAAGAGGTCTTCACCAACTAAGCCCTCATTTCTCATCCTCCTTCTCCCTCCTGCATGGCCTATGTGCTAGGATCTGTACCCTTTATTCACCTGAGCCTCAGCCCTTCATTAATTGATTGAGCCATTATTGGGTGCAAAGCACAGTACAGTGCAATAGAGGTTATAGTCCACAAGAGGAGACGGACATTAAAATACATTACAGATGGGGAAGTAGAGTATAAGGATATGTATATAAGTGGGGCTGGGGTGAGTAACAGAGTTCTTTAAGGGGTATATGGCCAAGTGCATAAACATTGCAGAGGGGAGGGAAGAAGGGCTGGAGGGGGAGAGAGAGAGAGACTAAACTCACACAGCTAAAATTGCCAACTGTGCTTCTGACAATACGTACATTCACATTCAGAAACCAATTGCGGTCAATAATACCATCTTTAATGTGGAAATAAACATTAGATTGAGAAAAGCAAGACATTTGATTTGATTTCATCATGCTATGATTCATTTATGAAAGCCGCTCTGCTACCAATTTGAGAGAAGGAATATCAGGGAGAGAATATGAGGTACAGGGTGTAATACTAGACATGCTTCTTACTTGAGGTCAGCTTTAGTTGGTGGTCAGAATATCTCTAAGCAAACTAAAAATCTCTGAACAAAATGGGATTTTTTTTTTTGCCTCAGTCGTTCATACTCCTCATAGTTTTAAAACTGATCAGTGGTTTATTAACCCCTTGCTAGACAGATGAAACTGAACATTTGTAATCACTGTATCAGGAAACCTGCCAAGCTGTTTTGTTAAATACCTTCCTGATGAATCATCCAAAATATTTTACTTTAATTTTAATTTGTAGCAGGAGAGACAGCTCTATTTGCATAGCCCATCATTTTCAGATTATGGTAGAGCTTGGTATTTAGCTTTTAGGTATTAAAGTCAATTACAAATGATTTACTACACATTAGAAAGGTGCAATATAAATAATAAACTCGGAGGTTATAGATAAATTATGCTTTTAATTGGAATGCTAATAAATTACAATGTCATGTTATGAAATAAGCAGCAGATCCCCAAACAGGAGAGGAAAAGTCACCTGATGAAAATTTTCCCAATAATATTAATCAAACTTTGCTGTCAGTGTAAAATCTACATCACCTTCTTCAGAGATACCGTATTTCAATTTGAAATTCAACATTTGCAATCAGATTCAGAGTAGAACACATTCAATGATTGGATTTCTAGATATGATTTCATTTCTGTTTTGTTTTTAAGGGCACAGCTATTTGGACAGATAAGATAGCTCACAATGTAACCCCTCTTACGGAGGAATAGGAGCATGTGTAATATATTGGACTTTCTGGTTTTGTGGAGAAGCAGTGTGGCTTAGTAGATAGAGCCTGGGCCTGGGAGTCAAAAGGACCTGGGTTATATTTCTGGCTCTTCCACGTGTCTGCTGTGTGACCTTGGGCAAGTCACTTTATTTTTCTGTGCCTCACTTAGCTCATCTGTAAAATGGCGATTAAGACTGTGAGCCCAGTGTGGGACAGGGACACTCCAATTACCTTGGATCTACCCCAGTGATTAGTAGTGCCTGACACATAGTAAGCGCTTAAGAAATATCACAAACATTCTTATTATTATTGTTGTCAATCAAGGGTATTTATTGAGAGCTTATTGTGTGCAGGACACTGTCTAAGCCCGACAGCACTTATGTTCATATCTGGATTTTATTTATTTATATATTAATGTCTGTCTGCCCCTTGAGACTGTAAGCTTGTTGTGGGCAGGGAATGTGTCTGTTTATTGTTATATTTTACTTTCCCAAGCGCTTAGTACAGTGCTCTGAACACAGTAAGTGCTCAATAAATATGACTGACTGACTGAATGAACACTTGGGAAAGTACAATACAATGGAGTTGATTTATAATAATAATAATAATAATAATAATAATGATAATGGTATTCGTTAAGCGCTTACTATGTGCCAAGCACTGTTCTAAGCACTGGGGTAGATACAAGGTAATCAGGTTGTCCCACGTGGGGCTCACAGTCTTAATCCCCATTTTACAGATGAGGGAACTGAGGCACAGAGAAGTTAAGTGACTTGCCCAAGGTTACACAGCAGACAAGTGGCAGAGCCGGGATTAGAACCCACGTCCTCTGACTCCCAAGCCCATGCTCTTTCCACTAAGCCACACTGCCTCTCTGGCAAACATGCCACATTCCAAATTTGGCAGACATGATCCTTGCCCACAAGGAGCTTACATGTAGGACGTAAGTGTCTTTATGAAGCATGTTCCTACGTCAGCCAAGTGGCTGGATGGTTCAAAGGATGTACTTATGTCAGTGACAATTCAGCTACTCCATTCTCATTATGGGCAAGGTAAGGCACAACACATTTTGGAAATCTGCTTTTTGGAACATATATCGTAGGTGGGGTTTCACCGTGCCAACCATCACATCCCTTGTTTTTGTGTCAGAAACCAACCAGTGTCCACTTAAAAATGGTTGGCCTGTATGATTTTGATAGAACAAGTGTTTGTAGTTGATTGAATAGGCATGAATCTTCCCTAACAAGATTAAGCCCATCGATTCAGGCTTATGGGACCATTTTCAACACTTCTGGTACTGGAACAGCTGTATTTGTGGGCAGTAGGTGTACAGGCACTTTTTGTTCACTGCCAATTCTCATTTCTTTGGAAAAACCAGGAAGTAGATTTAATCATTATGGTGACATTGAATTCTAAACAACTCTATTACTACACCTATTTGTAAACATCCCCAAATTCCCAACATTCAATTGCAAACTTAATTGTCTCCTTTTCAAATGAACTCAGCAAGAAGGGGGTACATTTGTATAAGCAAATTCAACGGAAATTAAAATGAACTAATTGGGGCCTGTTAGTTTTAGATGGATTCTCTGTGGCCTGGTCTACCTGGAAGGCCACTTTTTCAAGAAACAGAATGGTGAATGTGGTAATTGAGAGGGAGGGAGCATGGTGAAGTGGAAAGAGCCTGGGGGGTGGGAGTCAAAGGACCTGGGCTTTAATCTCAGTTTTGCCCTTGATATGCTGTGTGGCCTCAGTCAAGTTGCTTAATCTCCCTGAGATTCACTTCCTCATTTGCCTATAAATAACAGGGATTTGCTTCTAGAAAACAATGCGTACAATCCCAGCACCCCCATCCCTCTGTTCCCTTGACTTTGAAGCCCAAACCACCCACCTATACCACCCACTCCAATTACTTCTTCCAGTTATTTACTGCTCCTCTGAGGCTCCACCTCTAACATTCTGAACCATTTTGACCCCTCTTTCAGTTTCCTTCTCTCTTTCTCCATCCCTACACCGATCCTTGGTGACTTCAATATCCAACTTCCACCACCCACTTCCTCTCACTCCTCAACTCCACTGACCTCCAGCTCCACCCGACTTCAGCCTTTCACCCTTCCAGTCCCTTAATCAATCAGTCTATCAGTGGTCTATATTAACAATTCATTATTTGCTTGGTAGAGTATAATACAACAGAATTAGTAGACATGTCTGTTCTTGGTCCCCTTCTGTTCTCTATCTACACTCACTCCCTTGGTGAACTCATTTCCTCCCATGGCTTCAACTATCATCTCTACGCTGATGACACCCAAATCTACATCTCTGCCCCTGCACTTTCCCTCCCTCCAGGCTCGTATCTCCTCCTGCCTTCAGGACATCTCCATCAGGACATGGAGAAGCAGCGTGGCTCAGTGGAAAGAGCCCAGGCTTTGGAGTCAGAGGTCATGGGTTCAAATCCCGGCTCCGCCAGTTGTCAGCTGTGTGACTTTGGGCAAGTCAATTCACTTCTCTGGGCCTCAGTTCCCTCATCTATAAAATGGGGATTAAGACTGTGAGCCCTTTGTAACCTCCCCAGTGCTTAGAACAGTGATGTGCACATAGTAAGTGCTTAATAAATGCCATTATTATTATCTCAGGTATCCCGCCATGACACCTAGCCCAAGGTCATCCTTGGGCCTAGAACTGCCTCCCCCTTAATAATCGAAAGTACATCACTCTTCCCAAATTCAAAAGCCTCCTAAAATCACATCTCCAACAAGAGGCCTTTCCAGACTAAGCCTTTATTTCCTCTACTCACCCTCCCTTCTGCTTCGACTGTGAATTTGGCTGTGTACCGGGTAAGCACCTTGATATAAGATCCCAGCTCCACAGTACTGAATATAAGTATTCTTATACTCTAGTATTTCCCTGAACCGTGTTCTGTTTTAATGTCTATCTCCCCCTGTAGACTGTAAGCTCCTCAGGGGCACAAATCCCATCTACCAACTCTGTTGTCCTAAGTGTTTGATTGTTTGACAGTGCTAGTTTGGCACAGTGAGATGTTTTGAGTAAACAAATTTGAGGAGCAGCATGGTTTAGAGGAAAGAACACAAGCCTGGGAGTCAGAGGATCTGGGTTCTAATTCCTGTTCTGCCAATTGTCTGCTGTGTGATGTTAGACAAGTTACTTCTCTGTGCCTCAATTTCCCCAACTGTAAAATGGGGATTCAATCCTCCTTTCTCCAACCTAGATTGTGAGCCCCAGGTCAGATGAGAACTGTGACCTGTTAAGCCTGTATCTGCCCCAGTGCATAGAAGAGTTCTTGAAACATAGTAAGCACTTAACAAATATCATTAAAAAAGTTAGTTCAGTTAGTAGCACATAATGGGGCTTTTCAAATAAAGCTGATGGTTATAACTCAGTGGAAATGCTTACTTCCCCAACAAACCTGCTCTGCCTGAAAATGCCCTATTCTGCTTTTAAGTGTAAGTGTACAAAGAAGAGACAGGGAATGGGTTGGTTGGATTTGTGGTGAACTTTCCGTGGCAATTAGCACAGTGCCTTGCACACAATAGGCATTCAGTACATTCCAATACAAATATCTTACTATGATCCCTTATACTCGATTTCCTTTTGCCCCCTCAAATCAGGGAGAATTGACCACAGTACGAAAATGTTTCTTTTTGGGGAACATGCTCAGAGTAAGACAGAGATAGGTGCACATCTTCCTTTCCCTCTTGCTTCTTCTATTTATCATTTATTATGGTCACACCTAGCAACACTGATAGGGATTCCTTCTTATTTCATGGTATTTTCCCTCCAGCTTGAAAACGACTACTAAAACACTGAAATCATGTATATAATAAAGTGGGTGCAATTTGGGATAACTGTGTGATTAATTCATTCCTCATCAACACATCTACAGTTGCTCATGTACTATACATATCTGTGGTTCATTAGTAATGCGTGAGAGATGTTCAGTTTGCAATGATTTTATCCAAGATTTGGCTAAGCTTGGATCTCGGTTACTTAATGTGAGGTGTTGGAGTTTTCCTTGGCTTCAATGAGATGTTTGAATTGCTCCAGTCATCTCTTTTAAACCAATTTAATTCCATTAAATATAATAATATTTAGCACTTATATAGTATCATCTTCCTTCAAATGGAAACATTAACTGCTGTAATTAATCCTCATTGCACTTCTCCAGGCTAAAAATATAAATAGAAATAAAGAAAGCAATTAAGAACAGGTGTACCCTTGGTTAAAGGATGAAGTGTAATTAGAGGAATGGCCTCAAAAGCAGGGCTCCTGGGTTCAATTTCCAACCAGGAAACTTTTTGAGCTCTGAGTTTCTCCTTAGAGAGCCATCACGTTTTTTCCAGAACTTATCCTTCAGGAATCACGTTGAGGAGTGATGAGTCGGTATTTGTTAAGTGGATTGGAGGTCATGGGATGAAACTAGCTATAGAAACACCAAGTACTGTTGTCAGAGAAGCTGGAAGCTGAGGCTCTAAGGGCTCTTGAATGGTGTGTGATCATGCTGAATAACGAACCTGTTTCCCATCCTGTGGTTATTATAGTTGTCTTATACTGTCGAGTTGTGTCTGACCCATAGAGACGCCATGAACCTATCTCTCCCAGAATACCCCACCTCCATCTGCAATCAATAGAGTTTTATTGGTCAAAATCTGGAAGTGGTTTACCATTGTCTCCTTCCGCACGGTAAACTTGAGTCTCCACTCTTGACTCTCTCCCATGTCGCTGCTTCCCAACGCATGTGAGCTTTGACTTGTAGCAGATCGCCTTCCACTTGCTAGTCACTGCCCAAGCTAGGAATGGAATGGGTATACCTCTGCTTGACTCTCCCTCCCATAGTTGAGATTGGTAGAGTACTGGAAACTGTCCAGGTGTGACGCTGAGAGGGTTGGGTGGAGGTGATAAATGTTTGGCCAGGATTCTCTGGTGAAACTCCCTGGATCATCATGCTTTCCCTCTCTTCCCTCTATTTCTTTCTGCTCCCCTATCCCACCTGTCTACACCTAGAAAATCTTAACTTCTCTTGGCTAGTGCTCAGCTGGGAGAGGTCTTCCTGAGGTGCCTTTTTTTTGGCAGGGGGGAGGGGTGTAGTCTCAGCCACTTAGAGGGACAGGGAAGTTCCTCCCTTATTTATCCTTTAACACTTACCCCATTGGTGTCTCTGAGAGTAGACATTAGGAAGCAAATCTGTGTTTAAAGAGCCCTAGCATCCTGGAAAGTCTATGCGACAAACCCTAGAACACTGTAGGACCTAAACTAAGCATGCCCCAGCCCAGTTATGACAATCTAAGCATTTAAAGTAAGAGCAGCTGGAGGATCATGGTCTGGTCAACTGACCAGTTTAGTCAATTGTTCAGGTCAGTCTGCAAAAAGTGAGGACTGTTCCTACCCAACCAGGCTATTCAGGCAGCCATTTAAAGGGCGGAACAGAAGAGGTCTTTTCTTGGATGCTTGGATCCCTTGCTGAGGTTTCTATTATGCTTTGCTTAGTTTAGACTCACAAGACCTCAGTGTTCATGTCATCTGGGTCCTTGCCCTTGGGCCAGATAACATGCATTTATCCCAGGCAAAACTGAGGAGAAGGGTAGATAGTATCATTGTTGAGGTGGTTTCAGATTTTCACAGTATGTTCCTTTCTTTAACTTACACTTCTCCTGCTGCACTCTGAGCCTACTAAGTCTTGTTCATTCATTCATTCATTCAATCGCATTTATTGAGCGCTTACTGTGTGCAGAGCACTGTACTAAGCGCTTGGGAAGTCCAAGTTGGCAACATCTAGAGACGGTCCCTACCCAACAGTGGGCTCACAGTCTAGAAGGGGGAGACAGAGAACCAGAACAAAACATATTAACAAAATAAAATAAATAGAATAAATATGTACAAATGGAGGGCCCAGCTGTTGCTAAGCATGAGGGACCACTATACTTAATTGCCTTCAAAATCCCACACATATTCACTTAACTGCATTATACTGTAATCTATTGTTATTTGGAATCCAGTCCAATCATGTAGCCTAGGTTATTAACATAATATAACATTCATATTTTTAGTTTATCTAATTCTCTGTTTGCAACAAAGGCTATATAAATCTAGGTTTTTCAAGTTCCAGTAGAATACACTAAGGCGTGAAGTACATAAATTCCTTTTGGAAAACTCACCAGTTTCAGAATTGTATGATAGTGTAGTTATGGTATTATAATCAATAATTTCAGGTAGCTTTCAATCTCCTACTGTCTCTCTCCAGTTGATACAACAGCAACCTTCCCAGTGACCTTGTTTCTTCATGGACAAGCAGACTTGATGGCTAATACTTGTATTTTAAAATTCAAAATGTGTTCTCAACCAGTTATCTGAAAAGTTTTCTATTTGCTCTCTCTGCCTCACTATTACATGGCTTCAAACATAGCTCAGAAGGTCATGGGTTCTAATTCCCACTCCACCACCTCGGGCAAGTCACTTCTCTTCTCTGTGCCTCAGTTACCTCATCTGTAAAATGGGGATTGAGACTGTGAACCCCATATGGGACAGGGACTGTGTTCAACTCGATTTGCTCATAGTAATAATAATGATGGTATTTGGTAATCAATCAATCATCATCATCATCATCAATCGTATTTATTGAGTGCTTACTGTGTTCAGAGCACTGTACTAAGTGCTTGGGAAGTACAAGTTGTCAACATATAAGCGCTTACTATGTGCAAAGCACTAAGTGCTGGTATCCTTCCCAGCATTTAGTACAGTGTCTGGCACATAGTAAGCGCTTAACAACTACCATCATCATTATCTTCATTATCAGCATCGTCATCAGGTTAGACACAGTCTCTGTCCCACATAAGGCTCAGTCTAAGTTGAAGGGTGAGAACAGTTATCGAATCCCCATTTTGCAGGTGAGGTAAGCGAGACCCAAAGAAATAATAATAATAATAATAATGGCATTTATTAAGCGCTTTCTATGTGCAAAGCACTGTTCTAAGTGCTGAAGTGAAATGAAGGGACTTGCCCAAGATCACATAGCAGGCAAGTGGTGGAGCTGGGATTAGAATCCAGGTCCTTCTAACTCCCAGGCCATTATTACCTTGAGGTGACCCGAGTTTTTCCTCTACCTTGACTGCTGGGAATCAATTGGGTCCTGGAGACCCAGTCAAAGAAAGGCATAAATGAAGGAGAACAGTTTCAGCAGGTATGGAATGAGAATTAGCCCAGTGAAGATTGAGACTATGGATCAGTCGGAAGTGAAAAAGCCTTACTCACATCTCGTTCACCCCTCACGTCCAATCCGTCACCGAAACCTGTCGGTCTCACCTCCGCAACATCGCCAAGATCCGCCCTTTCCTCTCCATCCAAACCGCTGCCTTACTGGTTCAGTCTCTCATCCTATCCCGACTGGATTACTGCATCAGCCTCCTCTCTGGTCTCCCATCCTCCTGTCTCTCCCCACTTCAGTCTATACTTCACGCTGCTGCCCGGATCATCTTTGTGCAGAAACACTCTGGGCATTTTACTCCCCTCCTCAAAAATCTCCAGTGGCTGCCAGTCAAGCTACGCATCAAGCAAAAACTCCTCACTCTCGGCTTCAAGGCTCCCCATCACCTCACCCCCTCCTATCTCACCTCCCTTCTCCCCTTCTACAGCCCAGCCCGCACCCTCCACTCCTCTGCTGCTAACTTCCTCACTGTACCTCGTTCTCACCTGTCCCGCCGTCGACCCCTGACCCACATCCTTCCCCTGGCCTGGAATGCCCTCCTTCTACACAGCTGCCGAGCTAGCTCTCTTCCTCCCTTCAAAGCCCTACTGAGAGCTCACCTCCTCCAGGAGGCCTTCCCAGACTGAGCCCCCTTTTTTCCTCTCTTCCTCCCCATCCCCCCACCCTACCTCCTTCCCCTCCCCACAGCACCTGTATATATGTTTGTACAGATTTATTACTCTATTTATTTTACTTGTACATATTTACTATTCTATTTATTTTGTTAATAATGTGCATCTAGCTTTATTTTTATTTATTCTGATGACGTGACACCTGTCAACATGTTTTGTTTTGTTGTCTGTCTCCCCCTTCTAGACTGTGAGCCCGTTGTTGGGTAGGGACTGTCTCTCTCTAATAATAATAATGATAGTGTTTATTAAGCGCTTACTATGTGCAAAGCACTGTTCTAAGCACTGGGGAGGTTACAAGGTGATCAGGTTGTCTCACGGGGGGCTCACAGTCTTCATCCCCATTTTACAGATGAGGTAACTGAGGCACAGAGAAGTTAAGTGACTTGCCCAAAGTCACACAGCTGGCAATTGGCAGAGCAGGGATTTGAACCCATGACCTCTGACTCCAAAGCCTGTGCTCTTCCACTGAGCCACGCTGCCAACGTGTACTTCCCAAGCGCTTAGTACAGTGCTCTGCACACAGTAAGTGCTCAATAAATACGATTGAATGAATGAATGAATGGAGATTTCCACCAGAAACCGGAGCTGAAAAGGCAAGTTGTTCAAGAACTTTATCACTGTCCAAAGAAAACCTGCTAGTTCAAATACTCATTCTTCAGTTGTTCCCAGATGTCTTTTACACCTCCCACCGATTCCTGTAAAGCCAAAATCTTCTTTGTCCCCTTCTTATGTTGTGGTCGTTAAGACATTTCTTGAGTACCTACTGAGTGTGATGCACTTTGGGAAAGGACAGAGGAGGAAAGGACACACTAATGGGGAGACAGACATGCAATGTACTAACAAGTAATGGGAGCAGAAATCAATCAATTGCATCTATTGAGCACTTCTATCAAAGTCTTGCACAGTCAGCTTTTTAAATGTAGGTTCAGCTTGGGGGTTGGGGGAAGGAGGTCATTTGTTGGCAAAGCCCCATGCTTCCCTCCTCAGCTCAACATATCTAAGGCACATTTTGAATGAAATCAATCAATCAATCAATTGTATTTATTGAGCGCTTACTGTGTGCGGATCACTGTACTAAGTGCTTGGGAAATACAAGTTGGCAACATATAGAGACAGTCCCTACCCAACAGTGGGCTCACAGTCTAGAAGGGGGAGACAGAGAACAAAATAAAACATATTAACAAAATAAAATAAATAGAATAGATATGCACAAGCAAAATAAATAAATAAATAAATAAATAGAGTAATAAATATGTACAAACATATATACATATATACAGGTGCAGTGGGGAAGGGAAGGAGGTAAGACGGGGGGATGGAGAGGGGAACGAGGGTGAGAGGAAGGAGGGGGCTCAGTCTGGGAAGGCTTCCTGGAGGAGGTGAGCTCTCAGTAGGGCCTTGAAGGGAGGAAGAGAGCTAGCTTGGCGGATGTTGGGAGGGAGGGCATTCCAGGCCAGGGGGATGATGTGGGCCCGGGGTCGACGGCGGGACAGGCGAGAACGAGGCACGGTGAGGAGATTAGCGGCAGAGGAGCAGAGGGTGCGGGCTGGGCTGTAGAAGGAGAGAAGGGAGGTGAGGTAGGAGGGGGCAAGGTGATGGAGAACCTTGAAGCCGAGGGTGAGGAGATTCTGCCTGATGTGCAGATTGATTGGTAGCCACTGGAGATTTTTGAGGAGGGGAGTAACATGCCCAGAGCATTTCTGGACAAAGACAATCCGGGCAGCAGCATGAAGTATGGATTGAAGTGGGGAGAGACACGAGGATGTGAGATCAGAGAGGAGGCTGATGCAGTAGTCCAGACGGGATAGGATGAGAGCTTGAACGAGCAGGGTAGCAGTTTGGATGGAGAGGAAAGGGCAGATCTTGGCAATGTTGGGGAGCTGAGACTGGCAGGTTTTGGTGATGGCTTGGATGTGAGGGGTGAATGAGAGAGCAGAGTCAAGGGTGACACCAAGGTTGCGGGCTTGTGAGACGGGAAGGATGGTAGTGCCGTCAACAGTGATGGGAAAGTCAGGGAGGGGGCAGGGTTTGGGAGGGAAGACAAGGAGTTCAGTCTTGGACTTGGAAATAGAACTGTCTTTCATTTGAGGAGCCTATGGGCAGACCACCTGTGAATGCCAGTGGCACATTGCAAATTACTTGCCCCCCATATCCATCATAGGACAGGCCTGCCCCCTTTTCTATGTGAGCAATTTCTCGAATACCAATGGTTCAGTGGGGAAAAGATGTATTCTACCAACAGCATGACATGCACTTGAGTTGTTTTTCCATTAGTACTAGTGGCCGGCACTGAGTCATCCACACTCCCGTCCAGTCCCTCTGTGGTCATGGGCACATACTGCAAGCTGGCTGTTCACTCCTCTCCCCAGGTATCTCTGCTCCCTGACCCCCTTAACAGGTCCACCCTACTCCAGCACATAATAGTTTGTATCTGCTCTCTGTGACATCATTATCTGCCAATTTTATTATTGCCATAGCATGTTAATCGTTAACTACCCCCTGTGATGCCATTGCCTATTTATATCATTGCTACTGTTTTATCGCTTCTGCATCTCAATTGTTAACCTCCCCCTGTACTGTCACTCGTCCTGCTGATTTCACCATGAACTTTCAATTCCCTTGCTCCCAGCTGCCATTCCCATTCCTCACCTTCCCCTTCCCCTCTCCCACCCAGCTTTTTCCCTCCCTCTCCCCCACCAAGACCACTCCCCCTCACCCCCTACCAAGGATCAATCAATCAATCAATCAATCAATCGTATTTATTGAGCGCTTACTGTGTGCAGAGCACTGTACTAAGCGCTTGAGAAGTACAAGTAGGGCAACACATGGAGACAGTCCCTACCCAACGGTGGGCTCACAGTCTGGAAATCCCTCTGTACCAGCACCAATCCTCCACTCCTCCCTCCCAGCCCCCTCCCTCCCCTCCTCCCCGCCCCCACCCCATCCCAGTTCTCCTTTCCCATCGCCATCCCTCTTCCCACTCTCCCCGCCTAGGCCCCCGCCAACTCATCCTAATCCAAAACCTCCCCACCCCTCGCACCCTTCCCCTTCCCTCCCCTCCCTCGTCAGCTACTGCCAAGTGTGGCCTCTGGAACCCACGCTCCGTTTTAAGTAAGATCCCTTTCATCCTGGACCTATTCCTTTCCAGCTCTCTACTCCTCCTCGCCCTAACTGAAACATTGTCTCTTCTGCTGCTCTCTCCAGTGGAGGCCTCTTCTTCTCCCAGTCCCCCAGACTCACCGGAAAAGGAGGAGGTGTCGGTTTCCTTCTCGCCCCCCAATGTCGCTTTCGCACTATCCCTCCTCCCCCTTCCCTTTCCTTCCCTTCCTTTGAAGCCCACATTATTTGCCTCTACCACCCCCTCCACCCCTTCCAGATTCCTGTAGCCTTCATCTACCGCCCCACCCCCCAGCCCCACCTCCAACTTCTTCAACGATTTTGACCCCTTCCTCACCTTCCTTCTCTCCTTTTCCATGCCCACTCTGATCCTTGGAGACTTCAACATCCACATGGATATCCCTGATGACTCCTCTGCCGCCCACCTTCTATCTCTCCTTGACGCTGCCAACCTCTTGCTCCACCCCACCTCTCCCACTCACCAACTTGGTCATACCCTCGACCTCATCGTCTCCTACCGCTGCACTGTGTCCACCCTCACCAACTCTGAAATCCCTCTCTCTGATCATAATCTTCTCACCTGCCTCCTCACTCACACTCCTTTCCCCTGTAAATCCATATTACTCCCTCACAGAGATCTCCGCTCTCTTGACCCCATCCATCCTTCTGAGCGTCTCACACCCCACCTCTCCTCCCTCTCCTCTCTACCCAATCTTGATGATCAGATTACTGCGCTCAACTCTACCCTTTCTACTCAGCTAGACTCACTTGCTCCCCTTTCCCTTCGCCGCTCTCGTACCACTAACCCAGAGCCCTGGATCACTGCCACTGTCCGCCTCCTTCGCTCTTATGCTCGAGCTGCTGAACACTGCTGGCGAAAGTCTAAACACCATGCCAACCTCGTTCACTTCAAGTTTATGCTTTCCTGCCTTAACTCAGCCCTCTCCTCTGCCAGACAAAACTATTTCTCCTCCCTTATTGACACCCATGCCCATCATCCCCGTCAGCTCTTCCTTACATTCAACTCCCTTCTCAGGCACCCAGTTCCTCCCTCTACTCCTTCCCTCACCCCCAACGATCTGGCCTCCTACTTCATTAATAAAATTAAATCCATCAGGTCCGACCTCCCCAAAGTCACCTCCCCACCTTTTCCAACCCCCGGCTCTCAACACTCTCTGCTACTCTCCCATCCTTCCCAGCAGTATCCTCAGAGGAGCTCTCCTCCCTCCTCTCAAGTGCTACTCCAGCCACCTGTGCTTCTGACCCCATTCCCTCTCATCTCATGAACTCTCTCGCTCCATCCCTTCTCCCCTCCTTAACTTCCATCTTCAACTGCTCACACTCCACTGGTTACTTCCCCTCTGCCTTCAAACATGCCCATGTCTCTCCCATCCTAAAAAAAAACTCTCAACCCCACCTCACCTTCTAGTTATCGCCCCATCTCCCTCTTACCATTCCTTTCCAAACTCCTTGAACGAGTTGTCTACACGCGCTGCCTCGAATTCCTCAACACCAACTCTCTCCTCGACCCCCTCCAGTCTGGCTTCCGTCCCCTACATTCCACAGAAACTGTCCTCTCAAAGGTCACCGATGACCTCCTGCTTGCCAAATCCAATGGCTCATATTCTATCCTAATCCTCCTCGACCTCTCAGCTGCCTTCGACACTGTGGACCACCCCCTTCTCCTCAACACGCTATCCAACCTTGGCTTCACAGACTCAATCCTCTCCTGGTTCTCCTCTTATCTCTCCGGTTGTTCATTCTCAGTCTCTTTTGCAGGCTCCTCCTCCCCCTCCCATCCCCTTACTGTTGGGATTCCCCAAGGTTCATTTCTTGGTCCCCTTCTGTTGTCGATCTACACTCACTCCCTGGGTGACCTCATTCGCTCCCATGGCTTCAACTATCATCTCTATGCTGATCAATCAATCAATCAATCAATCATATTTATTGAGCGCTTACTATGTGCAGAGCACTGTACTAAGCGCTTGGGAAGTACAAATTGGCAACATATAGAGACAGTCCCTACCCAACATTGGGCTCACAGTCTAAAAGGGGGAGACAGAGAAAAAAAAAAAACCAAACATACTAACAAAATAAAATAAATAGAATAGATAGGTACAAGTAAAATAAATAAATAAATAAATAGAGTAATGAATATGTACAAACGTGTACACATATATACAGGTGCTGTGGGGAAGGGAAGGAGGTAAGATGGGGGGGATGGAGAGGGAGACGAGGGGGAGAGGAAGGAAGGGGCTCAGTCTGGGAAGGCCTCCTGGAGGAGGTGAGCTCTCAGCAGGGCCTTGAAGGGAGGAAGAGAGCTAGCTTGGCGGATGGGCAGAGGGAGGGCATTCCAGGCCCGGGGGATGACGTGGGCCGGGGGTCGATGGCGGGACAGGCGAGAACAAGGTACGGTGAGGAGATTAGCGGCGGAGGAGTGGAGGGTGCGGGCTGGGCTGTAGAAGGAGAGAAGGGAGGTGAGGTAGGAGGGGGCGAGGTGATGGAGAGCCTTGAAGCCGAGGGTGAGGAGTTTCTGCCTGATGCGCAGATTGATTGGTAGGCACTGGAGATTTTTGAGGAGGGGAGTGACATGCCCAGAGCATTTCTGGACAAGGACAATCCGGGCAGCGTCATGAAGTATGGATTGAAGTGGGGAGAGACACGAGGATGGGAGATCAGAGAGAAGGCTGATGCAGTAGTCCAGACGGGATAGGATGAGAGCTTGAACGAGCAGGGTAGCGGTATAGATGGAGAGGAAAGGGCGGATCTTGGCAATGTTGTGGAGCTGAGACCGGCAGGTTTTGATGACGGCTTGGATGTGAGGGGTGAATGAGAGAGCGGAGTCGAGGATGACACCAAGGTTGCGGGCTTGTGAGACGGGAAGGATGGTAGTGCCGTCAACAGAGATGGGAAAGTCAGGGAGAGGGCAAGGTTTGGGAGGGAAGACAAGGAGTTCAGTCTTCGACATGTTGAGCTTTAGGTGGCGGGCAGACATCCAGATGGAGATGTCCTGAAGGCAGGAGGAGATGCGAGCCTGGAGGGAGGGGGAGAGAGCAGGGGCAGAGATATAGATCTGGGTGTCATCAGCGTAGAGATGATAGTGGAAGCCGTGGGAGCGAATGAGGTCACCAAGGGAGTGCGTGTAGATTGAGAACAGAAGGGGACCAAGTACTGACACCCAAATCTACATCTCTGCCCCTGCTCTCTTCTCTCACCCTCCCTCCAGGCTTGCATCTCCTTCTACATTCAGGACATCTCCATCTGGATGTCTGCGCGCCACCTAAAACTCAACATGTCCAAGCCTGAACTCCTTGTCTTCCCTCCCAAACCCTGCCCTCTCCCTGACTTTCCCATTACTGTTGACGACACTACCATCCTTCCCGTCTCACAAGCCCACAACTTTGGTGTCATCCTCGACTCCGCTCTCTCATTCACCCCTCACATCCAAGCCGTCACCAAAACCTGCCGATCTCAGCTCCGCAACATTACCAAGATCTGCCCTCTCCTCTCCATCCAAACTGCTACCCTGCTCATTCAAGCTCTCATCCTATCCCGTCTGGATTACTGTATTAGCCTCTGCGCCAATCTCCCATCCTCTTGTCTCTCCCCACTTCAAACCATACTTCATGGCGCTGCCCGGATTGTCTTTGTCCAGAAACGCTCTGGGCATGTCACTCCCCTCCTCAAAAATCTCCAGTGGCTACCAATCAATCTGCGCATCATCCTCACCCCTGGCTTCAAGGCTGTCCATCACCTTGCCCCCTCCTACCTCACCTCCCTTCTCTCCTTCTACAGCCCAGCCTGCACCCTCCGCTCCTCTGCTGCTAATCTCCTCACCCTGCCTCACCTGTCAGTCAATCAATCAATCAATCAATCATATTCATTGAGCACTTACTATGTGCAGAGCACTGTACTAAGCGCTTGGGAAGTACAAATTGGCAACATATAGAGACAGTCCCTACCCAACATTGGGCTCACAGTCTAATCACAGGCTCACTGTCCCGCCGTCGACCCCCGGCCCACGTCATCTCCCTGGCCTGGAATGCCCTCCCACCCCACATCCGCCAAGCTAGCTTTCTTCCTCCTTTCAAGGCCCTACTGACAGCTCACCTCCTCCAGGAGGCCTTCCCAGACTGAGCCCCCTCCTTCCTCTCCCCCTCGTTCCCCTCTCCATCCCCCGCGTCTTACCTCCTTCCCTTCCCCACAGCACCTGTATATATGTATATATGTACGTATTTATTACTCTATTTATTTATTTATTTATTTTACTTGTACATATCTATTCTATTTATTTTATTTTGTTAATATGTTTTATTTTGTTCTCTGTCTCTCCCTTCTAGACTGTGAGCCCACTGTTGGGTAGAGACTGTCTATATATGTTGCCAACTTGTACTTCCCAAGCACTTAGTACAGTGCTCTGCACACAGTAAGTGCTTAATAAATACGATTGATTGATTGATTAATAAATACGATTGATTGATTGATTTTACTCGTACATATCTATTCTATTTATTTTATTTTGTTAATATGTTTGGTTTTGTTCTCTGTCTCCCCCTTCTAGACTGTAAGCCCACTGTTGGGTACGACTGTCTCTATATGTTGCCAACTTGTACTTCCCAAGCGCTTAGTACAGTGCTCTGTACACAGTGAGCGCTCAATAAATACGATTGATTGAGAATGGGGGTAGCCTTTGTTTACAGGACAGAATATCTGAGGCATAAGCAGCAGCAGATATCACCGTGGCCTCTTCCATTTCCTAAGCCATCAGCTTCAAATCAACAGCAGCACACACCATTTATAAAAGCAGAGTGGCCTAGTGGAAACAGCACCAGCCTGGGAGTCGGAAGAAAGTGAAAACGAAGAGAAAGGGGCAGAGAGCAAGGATCAAAAGCTGGAAAAGGGGATGAGGGAGAGGGGAAAAAAAGAAAACTGGGCAAGGGAGCAGCAGACCCCAGAATTTCTGGGATTTTGCTCCCTAAATCAGAACATCTGACTACCTTACATTAAAAGGTCTGATATTCATTATGGATGGATACCAGGCTTTTAGCTGTTATTCTATTAGATATTGATGTTTGGATGGGTAACGTATTGAATTATTAGATAATTGAGAACTCAGAAGTGCACTTGGATTTAAGGCAATGAATTTTCTTGGCCTGAAATGTCCAGCTAATCTAGGCTAAAGAGTCTTTCAGGATCACTTGTATAGAGTTCGGACCCATGTCTAAAGATGGACTGTAAGATTGTGTGGAAACACTGGTAAAGTAGAGGAGATTAAAGGCTGCCCTCATGATGAGACTCTGTTCCTGAGCCAACAAGAAATGATAGGGACTCACAAAGAAGCAGCAAATGACATCCAATTGTGCATCAAATGAATTGAATTGAATAATGAGAGAAAAGGAGGAAGGAATGTCGATTACCTCGAGATCCATACTGCAGAGACAGAGTTAAATCATGGTTGGTGGGAATACTTAGTGCTTTCTCTCTCTCTCTCTCTCTCTCTCTCTCTCTCTCTCTCTCTTTCTCTCTCTCTCTCTCTCTATCTCTCTCTGCTTGAAATTGTCATGAAAGTGTTGCTGAAAGTTATTCATGGAAAGGTCCAGTGATGGTAATTAGCTAATCCAAATTAAAGGCGCCTGACAACTTCAATGAATCCTTTTGTAACCATTTTTTTCCTAGTGAGACTCCATGTTAATTCACCACATATAATTGCCATTGCTAGTAATGAGACCTATGTAGACCCACAAAAGAGATAATAGACCCTATTGAATCAAAATTATGAACTCCTTGATAATTCTATCTTGTCAACAAATTAGCTTTATTCTGGTCTAAACAGCCTAATAGCCAACAATTGTTTGAATTCGGGTCATTCATGAGCTCATGTTCCATCTGCTAGGTGTCAAATCAACCCAAGCACACAAAGAAGAGGCCTTCCCCTACTTAGTGGTGTTCATCTGTCTGGTGAATGCAGGAGTCAACTCATGAGATGGGAAAGAATCAGAGCATTAGGGAGGTGTTCAACAATATCTGGAAGCAATGTTGTTCTCAGTTAATGGTGAGGGCCTTCTCCCTTTGCCAGTTTTTAGGCAAGAATAGTTTCAAATCAATCAATCAATCAATCGTATTTATTGAGCGCTTACTATGTGCAGAGCGCTGTACTAAGCGCTTGGGAAGTACAAATTGGCAACAGGGTCATGGTGATGTATGTGGTTGGATAGAAAGTGTTCTTCTATGAACCATAGCTTTGGAAAATCAAACAAAACCATATTACCAAGAAGTGGGGTCTTTCCCTGTTTTTGAGGGACAGCAGTAGTAATATGCTTAGAGAAGCAGCATGGCTCAGTGGAAAGAGCCCAGGCTTTGGAGTCAGAGGTCATGGGTTCAAATCCCGGCTCCGCCAATTGTCAGCTGTGTGACTTTGGGCAAGTCACTTACTTCACTTCTTTGGGCCTCAGTTCCTTCATCTGTAAAATGGGGATTAAGACTGTGAGCCCCACGTGGGACAACCTGATCACCTTGTATCACCCCAGCGCTTAGAACAGTGTTTGGCACATAGTAAGCACTTAACAAATACCATAATTATTATTATGTACAGTAATAATGAGGGTATTTGATAAATGCTTATTATGTGCCAGGCACTTTACTAAGCACTGGGGTGGGTACAAGCAAATAGAGTTGGTCACAGTCCTTGTCCTGCGTGGGACTCACAGTCTCAATCCCCATTTTACAGATGAGAAAACTGAGGCCCAGAGAAGTGAAGTGACTTGCCCAAGGTCATATAGCAGGCAAGTGGCAGAGCCAGACTTAGAACCCATGACCTCTGACTCCCAGACCTTCGCTCTATCCACTAGGCCATGCTGCTTTTCATACAGGGCACTCACTTGGTGTGGTCCTTAAGAAATACAGAAGAACAAAGTACCACGTTCCCTGCCCACAAGGAGCTTACACTGTAATGGTCATGACAAAAAAAAAAATTACAACTAGAGTGGTCAAAGTGGGCAGACATATGTACAGAAATGTTGAGGAGAGTGTCAGTAAGTCATGCAACTAAGAAAAATGACCATTTGAGCTAAAACAAAACACATAGTCTATCAAAAACAAGGACCAAATATTGATTGGATGTACATCTTTTAAGCACTGGTCTGAACGCTGGGGTAGCTACAGGATAATCAGGTTCTACATGAGACTCACAGATGAACTAGGAGGGAGAACGGGTATTGAATTCCCATTTTACAGATTAGGGAATTAAAGCAGAGAAGTTAAGTGACTGGTCCAAGATCACACAGTAACTAAGTGGAGGAGACAGGATTCGACTCCCGGGCCTGTGTTCATTTCACTAGGCCACTCTGCTTTTAAAAGTGGTGTATGCTGCTGTTGACTTAAGGGTGAGTTCATTCATTCATTCATTCCTTCATTCATTCAATCATATTTATTGAGCAGGGAAGCAGCGTGGCCCCGTGGAAAGAGCCTGGGCTTGGGAGTCAGAGGTCATGGGTTCAAATCCTGGCTCTGCCACTTGTCAGCTGTGTGACTTTGGACAAGTCATTTAACTTCTCTGTCCCTCAGTTACCTCATCTGTAAAATGGGGATTAAGATTGTGAGCCCCACATGGGACAACCTGATCACCTTGTATCCTTCCCAGTGCTTAGAACAGTGCTTTGCATATAGTAAGTGCTTAACAAATACCAAAATTATTATTATTATTGAGTGCTTACTGTGTGCAAAGCACTGTACCTAGCACTTGGAAAGTACAATTCAGCAACAAATAGAGACAATCCCTACCCAACAATGGGCTCACAGTCTAGAAGGGAAGAGAATGGTGGTATTTGTTAAGTGCTTACTATGTGCCAAGTACTGTTCTAAGCGGTGGGGTAGATAATCAGGTTGCCCCATGTGGGGCTCACAGTCTTAATCCCCATTTTGCAGTTGAGGTAACTGAGGCACGAAGTTAATCAATCAATCAATCAATCAATCATATTTATTGAGCGCTTACTATGTGCAGAGCACTGTACTAAGTGCTTGGGAAGTACAAATTGGCAACATATAGAGACAGTCCCTACCCAACATTGGGCTCACAGTCTAAAAGGGGGAGACAGAGAAAAAAAAACCAAACATACTAACAAAATAAAATAAATAGAATAGACATGTACAAGTAAAATAAATAAATAAATAAATAGAGTAATAAATATGTACAAACATATATACATATATACAGGTGCTGTGGGAAAGGGAAGGAGGTAAGATGGGGGGGATGGAGAGGGGGACGAGGGGAAGAGGAAGGAAGGGGCTCAGTCTGGGAAGGCCTCCTGGAGGAGGTGAGCTCTCAGTAGGGCCTTGAAGGGAAGAAGAGAGCTAGCTTGGGGGATGTGCAGAGGGAGGGCATTCCAGGCCAGGGGGATGATGTGGGCCTTGTCGAAGGCGGGACAGGTGAGAACGAGGCACGGTGAGGAGATTAGGCATGGTGAGGAGATTAGCAGCAGAGGAGGGGAGGGTTCGGGTTGGGCTGTAGAAGGAGAGAAGGGAGGTGAGGTAGGAGGGGGCGAGATGATGGAGAGCCTTGAAGCAGAGGGTGAGGAGTTTCTGCCTGATGCGTAGGTAGATTGGTAGCCACTGGAGATTTTTGAGGAGGGGAGTAACATGCCCAGAGTGTTTCTGGACAAAGACGATCTGGGCAGTGGCGTTAAGTATGGATTGAAGTGGGGAGAGACAAGAGGATGGGAGATCGGAGAGGAGGATACAGTAGTACAGACGGGATAGGATGAAAGCTTGAACGAGCAGGGTAGCAGTTTGGATGGAGAGGAAAGGGCGGATCTTGGCAATGTTGCGGAGGTGAGACCAGGTGGTTTTGGTGGCGGCTTGGATGTGAGGGGTGAACGAGAGAGTGGAGTCGAGGATGACACCAAGATTGCGGGCTTGTGAAATGGGAAGGATGGTAAGTGCCGTCAACAGTGACCGGCTTGTGAGACAGGAAGGATGGTAATGCCGTCAACAGTGATGGGAAAGTGAGGGAGAGGGCAGGGTTTGGGAGGGAAGACAAGGAGTTCAGTCTTGGACATGTTGAGTTGAGCCACACTGCTTCTCTGATGGCTTAGGAAATGGGTATGGTATCACAGTGGTATCTGTTGCTGCTCATGTCTCAGATATTTTGTTCTGTAAACAAAGGCTACCCCCATTCTCATTCATTCATTCATTCATTCAGTGTATTTATTGAGCACTTACTGTGTGCAGAGCACTGTACTAAGCGTTTGGGAATACAAGTTGGCAACATATAGAGATGGTCCCTACCCAGCAACAGGCTCACAGTCTAGAAGGGGGAGACAGACAACAAAACAAAACGTATAGACAGGGGTCAAAATCGTCAGAACAAATAGAAATATAGTGATAGACTGTGAGCCACCACCACTAGTAGAAAAGCAACTCAAGTGCATATCCTGCTGGTGGTAGCTTGTACTTCCCAAGTGCTTAGTACAGTGCTCTGCACACAGTAAGCACTCAATACATACGATTGAATGAATGAATTAATGAATGAATGGTAGGATACATCTTTCCCTCACCTAACCATTGGCATTTGATCGCCGATCACATAGAAAAAAGGGGCATGACTTCTCTATGGGCAAGTGATTTTCAATCTTCCACTTGCATTCGTGGGTGGTCTCACTATTGACTCCTCAAAGGAAAGGCAGTTCTACTTTATTCAGAATGTGCCTTAGATATTCTGAGCTGGGGAGGGGAGCATGTGGCTTTGCAGGCAAATGACCTCCTTCCCCCATCCCCCACATTGAAACTACATTTGAAAAGCAGATTGTGCAAGACTTTGAGATGAGTGCAGGGTAATTCCTCTGTAATTATACATGGGTGAGTTAATTATTCCCCAATGAACTCAAATGCAAAAAAAAAATCGTGGTGCATTCTTTCCATTCCTAATTAAAAATATCCAACAGCCGATCGCTAATAAACTGCAATTATTCTCTTTTGGATTATAGCTGAAGTCATGCTTTATATCAATCCCGATAGTTCTTTGAATGATGAAATAATCTTTTTTAGCTTCATAAATAGTACAATGCTTATTTATTACATTTGATTCTTGTCCAAATTGGGATGAAAGAAAGATAACTGGGAATGTGGTATAGTTTAGCGTCCATGTTTCATTAGGAATTAAAAGAGCAATGGGGGAATTTTGAACAGATTAGAGACATTTGATATGCATTTGGGAAGGTTGTCACCTGATGATTTCACCTTTTTGAATTGCACAGTGACACTTTAGCGAAATACTGAATATTCTGCAGCAACAATATGTATGCCCATTTCCCTCACACAGAGAATAATTATGTGTGTACCTCTAAGTGTGAGAATATAAACATATGCTATGTATTTGGATAGGAGTGCTGTCAACACTCTATTTTAGATATGCATTAATTATTGCTGAATAATAATGCAACTTCTAATAGCATAATATACACTCTACCTGCTTGATATTTACTTGACAAAGTACATTATGCTCCTTCCTATATCAATGAATGTTAAAATAATGATCAGGACTAGCCACACTGAAACTTTACACTGAAATTTGTTATTAGCAACTGGATCTTGTTGAAATCCTCCCTAGTTGGAAAACTAGAAGCCAGGTATAATTCTGAAGTAATGATTAATAAAAATTTTGATATTTGTTAAGTGCTTACTTAGTGTCAAGCACTGGGGCAAGTTGTAAGATAATCAGGTCCCATATGGGGCTCGCAGTCTACAAAGGAGGGAGAACAGGTATCAAATCTCCATTTTGCTGATGAGGGAACTGAGGCGCAGAGAAGTTAGGTCACTTGCCCCAAGGTCACGCAGCAGGCAAGTGGTGGGGCCAAAATGAGAACACAGGTCTTCCGACTCCCAGGCCTGGGCACTTTCCACTAGGCCATGCTGTTTCTCATTAGGGAAGGGCTCCAGTTTTAAGGATGTCACTTTTCATAAAATAGAGAATCCCCATTTATACTGATCGTGGGTTTAACATTAGTGGCCCTGGGATAATTATGAGTTTAATGATCTTTAACCTCAGCAGGAATACAAGCTGCTGAAGCTTGACAAGTGCATTATATTATCCAAGCTCAGCTTTTAGATCAGGGGAGTGTGTTAAAACCTCTGATATCCCCGAATCTCTGATTCTGAGCAACACCTCAGCTGAATATTTAACTCTCTAAAGTGTGATTGCAAGTCCTTATTCTAAATCAGAAAAACACATTGACTTGAAACCATGCCATCCATATTGGCCATTTTGGGAATTATTCTAGCATTCTAAATATCCTTAAACACTGTTTTGGTCTTTAACCTTGGCTAGTCACCTAAGGGTGAAACACAATGATTTCTCGAAATGCCACATTTATCACGTTTCTAACAAAAGAAGGACTCTTGCAATCTTCTTTTTGAAAGGGGTTCATTTTTCTTTTATTGACCATAATCAGAACTTAAATGGTTCAATATGTGGCATGCTAATTTGGCATGAGGCAGAATTGAGTATGCAGATACATATTAGGAATTACACATATATAAGCACAATTATTCGGTATGCAGTCTTACATACTTTCCCAAGCACCCAGTTCAGTGTTCTGCACACAGTAGATGCTCAAAAATGCTATTGATCAATCCAGAATTATATACAGAAGCCTAGACTGCATATACAGGTGCATGTATATAGATTAATCTCATTCAGTTCACATAGTCTGTCATCAAATCTTGTCAGTTCCACCTTCACAATATTACTAAAATGCCGCTGATCCCAGTGGCATGGCATAGTGGATAGAGCACGGGCCTGGGAGCCAGAAGAACCTGGATTCTAATCCTGGCTCTGCCACTTGTCTGCTGTGTGACCATGGGTAAGTCATTTCACTTCTCTGTGCCTCAGTTACCTCATCTGGAAGTTGGCGATGAAGACTGTGAGCCCCATGTGGGACAGGGACTGTGTCCAACCTGAGAAACTTGTATCTACTACAGAGCTTAAAACAGTGCTTGGCACATAGTAAGTGCTTAACAAATACCTTAATATGCTATGCACTCCCTCAGGCCTGGAATGACCTCCCCCTTCAAATACAACGGACCACAATTCTCCCCATTTTCAATGCCTTATTAAAATCACATCTCCAAGAGGCTTTCCCTGACTAAACCCTCATTTCTCATACTCCCTTTCCCTTCTGCATCATCTATACACTTGGCTTCGTACTCTTCAAACACTTGATATTCCCTTCACCCTCAGTCACATAGGACTTATGCCCATAGCTGCAATTACTTTTAATGTCTGTCTCCCCCTTTCGACTATAAGCTCTTTTGGGCAAGGGACACATCTAGCAATTCTATTGTAGTGTTCTCTCCCAGTGACTTAGTACAGTGCTCTGCACACAGTAAGTGCTCAATATATATAATTTATAGATTGATATAAATATGCATAGAGATAGGTTTGAAGGGGCACCTAGGGGCTACAGGAGATTTGCAAGTACTTTCTCCCATTGGCCTCTCCCTACCAATATCAATCAAAGGTGTTTATTGATTACAGAGTCTAAAGTCACTCCCAGAATTACCCATACAGTCACGTAATCACATCCAGGTGGAGTCAAAGGCAGACCAAGAGAGAAAAATCAGTCAAAGCCCTACTTCTCTGTGCCCATTCTACCTCCTATATGTGGCCACATGGTAATTCTAGAATGTCTTTTCGTCATATCACCCCATTTATTCACCCCACCTTCTTCTTCTTCTTCTTTCTCCTTCTCCTTCTCCTTCTCCTTCTCCTTCTCCTTCTCCTTCTCCTTCTCCTTCTCCTTCCCCTTCCCCTTCCCCTTCCCCTTTCCCTTCTCCTCCTTCCTCCTTCCTCCTCCTTCCTCCTTCTCCCTCCTTCTCCCTCCTTCTCCCTTCTCTCTTCTTCTCCCTTCTTCTCTCTTCTCTCTTCTTCTTGTTCTTCCATATTTATTGAGCGCTTACTGTGTGCAGAGCACTGTACTAAGCGCTTAAGTACAAGTTGGCAACATATAGAGACAGTCGCTACCAAACAACGGGCTCACAGTCTAGAAGGGGGAGACAGACAACAAAACAAAACATATTAAAATAAAATAAATTGAATAGTAAATATGTACAAGTAAAATAAATAGAGTAATAAATCTGTACAGACATGTATACAGGTGCTGTGGGGAGGGCAAGGAGGTAGGGTGGGTGGGATGGGGAGGAGGAGAGGAAGGAGAGGGCTCAGTCTGGGAAGACCAACTGGGAAGCCTCCTTCAAGGCTCTCCATCACCTCGCCCCCTCCTACATCCCCTCCCTTCTCTCCTTATACAGCCCAGCCTGCACCCTCCGCTCCTCTGCCAATAACCTCCTCACTGTGCCTCGTTCTCGCCTGTCCCGCCGTCGACCCCCGGCCCACATCCTCCCCCTGGCCTGGAATGCCCTCCTTCCATACATCCGCCAAGCTAGCTATCTTCCTCCCTTCAAAGCCCTACTGAGAGCTCACCTCCTCCAGGAGGCCTTCCCAGACTGAGCCCCCTCCTTCCTCTCCCCCTCCTCCCCCTCCCCACCCCCGCCTTACCTCCTTCCCCTACCCACAGCACCTGTATATGGGTATATATGTTTGTACATATTTATTACTCTATTTATTTTACTTGTACATATTTATTCTATATATTTTATTTGGTTTATATGTTTTGTTTTGTTGTCTGTCTCCCCCTTCTAGACTGTGAGCCCGCTGTTGTGTAGGGACCGTCTCTGTATGTTGCCAATTTGTACTTCCCAAGCACTTAGTACAGTGCTCTGCACACAGTAAGTGCTCAATAAATACGATTGAATGAATGAATAAATTAATGAGGAGGTGAGTTCTCAGTAGGGCTTTGAAGGAAGGAAGAGAGCTAGATTGGCAGATGTGTGGAGGGTGGGCATTACAGCCCAGGGGGAGGACGTGGGCCGGGGGTCGAAGGCAGGACAGGCAAGAACGAGGCACTGTGAGGAGGTTAGCTGCAGAGGAGCGGAGGGTGCTGGCTGGACTGTAGAAGGAAAGAAGGGAGGTGAGGTAGGAGGGGGCGAGGTGATGGAGAGCCTTGAAGCCGAGGGTGAGGAGTTTTTGCCTGAGATACGTAGGTTGACTGGTAGCCGCTGGAGATTTTTGAGGAGGGGAGTAACATGCTCAGAGCATTTCTGCACAAAGATGATCCGGGCAGCAGCGCGAAGTATAGACTGAAGTGGGGAGAGACAGGAGGATGGGAGATCAGAGAGGAGACTGATGCAGTAATCCAGTCGGGATGGGATGAGAGATTGAACCAGCAGGGTAGCAGTTTAAATGGAGAGGAAAGGGAGGATCTTGGTGATGCTGCGGAGGTGACCTGGCCTGGAATGCCCTCCCTCCCAACATCCGCCAAGCTAGCTCTCTTCCTCCCTTCAAGGCCCTACTGAGAGCTCACCTCCTCCAGGAGGCCTTCCCAGACTGAGCCCCCTCCTTCTTCTCCCCCGCGACCCCCTCTGCATCCCCCACGTCTTACCTCCTTCCCTTCCCCACAGCACCTGTATATATGTATATATTTGTCCATATTTATTACTCTATTTATTTATTTTACTTGTACATATCTATTCTATTTATTTTATTTTGTTAATATGTTTGGTTTTGTTCTCTGTCTCCCCCTTCTAGACTGTGAGCCCACTGTTGGGTAGGGACTGTCTCTATATGTTGCCAACTTGTACTTCCCAAGCACTTAGTACAGTGCTCTGCACACAGTAAGCGCTCAATAAATATGATTGATAAATTGGTTGATTGAGACCGGCAGTTTTTGGTGATGGATTGGGTCTGAGGAGTGAACGAGAGAGCAGAGTTGAAGATGACACCAAGGTTGCGGGCTTGTGAGACGGGAAAGATGGTAGTGCCGTCTACAGTGATGGGAAAGTCAGGGAGAGGGCAGGGTTTGGGAGGGAAGATAAGGAGTTCACCTTGAATCCCACAGCAAGCAGCATGGTTTAGTGGAAAGACCATGGGCTTGGGAGGTCATGGGTTCTAATCCTGGTTCCTCCACTTGTCAGCTGTGTGACTTTAAGCAAGTCACTTTCATTCAATCATATTTATTGAGTGCTTACTGTGTGCAGAGCACTGTACCAAGCACACTGTACTGTCACTTAACTTCTCTGTGCCTCAGTGACCTCATCTGTAAAATGGGGACTAAGACTGGGAGCTCCATGTGGGACAAACTGATTACCTTGTATCTACCCCAGCACTTAGAACAGTGCTTGGCACATAGTAAGCGCTTCACAAATACCATCATTATTATATCTGTACTTTTAACATCTGTCTCCCTCTCTAGATTGTAAACTCCTGGTGGGCGGGGAACATGTCTATGTAATCTGCTATATTGTAATAATAATGATGGTATTTGTTAAGCATTTAATATGTGTGAAACACTGTTCTAAGCACTGGGTGGGGGGGATACAAGGTGATCAGGTTGTCCCATGTGGGTCTCACAGTCTTAATCCCCATTTTACAGATGAGGTAACTGAGGCACAGAGAAGTTAAGTGTCTTGCCTAAGGTCACACAAATGACAAGTGGTGGAGCTGGGATTCAAACCCATGACCTCTGACTCCCAAGCCCATGCTCTTTCCACTGAGCCACGCTGCTTCTTATTGTACACTCCCAAGCACTTAGTGCAGTGCTCTGCACAAAGTAAGTGTTCATTAAATATGATAAGTGGATTGATATCAGTGCCTAGCATGGTTTCCTCATCTAACCAACCAACTGCAGCAATCATCATCATCATCATCATCAATCGTATTTATTGAGCGCTTACTATGTGCAGAGCACTGTACTAAGCGCTTGGGAAGTACAAATTGGCAACATATAGAGACAGTCCCTACCCAACAGTGGGCTCACAGTCTAAAAGGGGGAGACAGAGAACAAAACCAAACATACTAACAAAATAAAATAAATAGAATAGATATGTACAAATAAAATAAATAAATAGAGTAATAAATATGTACAAACATATATACATATATAGAGGTGCTGTGGGGAAGGGAAGGAGGTAAGATGGGGGGGATGGAGAGGGGGGACGAGGGGGGAGAGGAAGGAAGGGGCTCAGTCTGGGAAGGCCTCCTGGAGGAGGTGAGCTCTCAGCAGGGCCTTGAAGGGAGGAAGAGAGCTAGCTTGGCGGATGGGCAGAGTGAGGGCATTCCAGGCCCGGGGGATGACGTGGGCCGGGGGTCAATGGTGGGACAGGCGAGAACGAGGTACGGTGAGGAGATTAGCGGTGGAGGAGCGGAGGGTGCGGGGTGGGCTGTAGAAGGAGAGAAGGGAGGTGAGGTAGGAGGGGGCGAGGTGATGGAGAGCCTTGAAGCCCAGGGTGAGGAGTTTCTGCCTGATGCGCAGATTGATTGGTAGCCACTGGAGATTTTTGAGGAGGGGAGTAATATGCCCAGAGCGTTTCTGGACAAAGATAATCCGGGCAGCAGCATGAAGTATGGATTGAAGTGGAGAGAGACACGAGGATGGGAGATCAGAGAGAAGGCTGGTGCAGTAGTCCAGACGGGATAGGATGAGAGCTTGAATGAGCAGGGCAGCAGTATTGATGGAGAGGAAAGGGCGGATCTTGGCAATGTTGCGGAGCTAAGACCGGCAGGTTTTGGTGACGGCTTGGATGTGAGGGGTGAATGAGAGAGCGGAGTCGAGGATGACACCAAGGTTGCGGGCTTGTGAGACAGGAAGGATGGTAGTGCTGTCAACAGAGATGGGAAAGTCAGGGAGAGGACAAGGTTTGGGAGGGAAGACAAGGAGTTCAGTCTTCGACATGTTGAGCTTTAGGTGGCGGGCAGACATCCAGATGGAGATGTCCTGAAGGCAGGAGGAGATGCGAGCCTGGAGAGAGGGGGAGAGAGCAGGGGCAGAGATGTAGATCTGGGTGTCATCAGCGTAGAGATGATAGTTGAAGCCGTGGGAGTGAATGAGGTCACCAAGGGAGTGAGTGTAGATTGAGAACAGAAGGGGACCAAGCACTGAACCTTGGGGAACCCCCACAGTAAGAGGATGGGAGGGGGAGGAGGAGCTTGCAAAAGAGACTGAGAAAGAACGACCGGAGAGATAAGAGGAGAACCAGGAGAGGACCGGAGAGATAAGAGGAGAACCAGGAGAGGACGGAGTCAGTGAAGCCAAGGTCAGATAGCGTGTTGAGGAGAAGGGGGTGGTCCACAGTGTCAAAGGCAGCTGAGAGGTCGAGGAGGATTAGGATAGAGTATGAGCCATTGGATTTGGCAAGCAGGAGGTCATTGGTGACCTTTGAGAGGGCAGTTTCCGTGGAATGAAGGGGATTGAAGCCAGACTGGAGGGGGTCGAGGAGAGAGTTGTTGTTGAGGAATTCTAGGCAGCGCGTGTAGACAACTCGTTCAAGGAGTTTGGAAAGGAATGGTAGGAGGGATATGGGGCGATAACTAGAAGGTGAGGTGGGGTCAAGAGAGGGTTTTTTTGGGATGGGAGAGACATGGGCATGTTTGAAGGCAGAGGGGAAGGAACCAGTGGAGTGTGAGCGGTTGAAGATGGAAGTTAAGGAGGGGAGAAGGGATGGAACGAGAGATTTCATGAGATGAGAGGGAATGGGGTCAGAAGCACAGGTGGCCGGAATAGCACTTGAGAGGAGGGAGGAGAGCTCCTCTGAGGATACTGCTGGGAAGGATGGGAGAGTAGCAGAGAGTGTTGAGAGCCGGGGGTTGGAGAAGGAGGGGAAGAGACTTTGGGGAGGTCGGACCTGATGGATTTAATTTTGTTAATGAAGTAGGAGGCCAGATCGTTGGGGGTGAGGGAAGGAGGAGGGGGAAGAACCGGGGGCCATTTATGCCCTCTTCCAGCATCTTTTTGCATTAGTGCTATTTTATTTTAAAGCAAATAGTCCTTCTAACCCAACACCCTCTAACACTTACTTATACCCAACCTCTGTAGTGTGTGTGTGTGTGTGTGTGTGTGTGTATGTGTGTGTAGATACACGTACATGTACATAGATAAATATCTTCAATTGTACATTCTTTTTTCTGATTCCATCTTTTATGTTTGCGCTCCCCACTAGAATGTAAACTCCTAGTGGGCAGAGAACAGTAATTCTATTATTACAACACTGTTTACATAACAAATATATTTACATAATGTGAATGTATGATAATCCAATTCAAGTTATTTCATCCTTGGTACTTAGGTTCATTGCCATGCGATCTTGGGAGAATATAGTTTTGTGCTTTTATCACAGTTGTAATGTACTGTTTTGGTCTTTTTTTATTTGATATGATTTCCTATAAGAAGTTATACTTTGTTTAGGGCTCTTTTGTCTGCCACTTTGTTTTATGGAACCAATTAAGAGTGTTAACCGATGCCTAGCAGTATATTTGGGTTATAGGCTAATTAGCATTACACATAGAAGATGGGTCTCACATATTCAACTCTGTTGGTGTCCTCTTTAATCAAGCTATCTTTTGAAACATGAAGAGCATAGAATGAGCCTCCTCTAACCTCTCTCTCTGTTCAATCTCTATCTCCTCTCTCTCTCTCTCTCTCTCTCTCCCCCGCTTACCTCCAGAGAAAGCATGCTGTTCTTGCCCTGTGGATTTCTTTCTCTGTTAACATACATGTCTTCCTGTTCACATTTTCCTGCTGTTGTCTCAATCATCCTCATAAATGGCTTCACATAGGGTGCCAACAAGCTGTGCATGTGTGTTTCATAAAAAGGGACACTTCGACACTGGGTTTCATGAATTTCTGAGAGAATCGAGAGAACGTTGGTTGTTTCGAGCCCAAACTGCTTCTGGACCAGAAATCCATGTGTGTGTGTAAATCCATGTGTAATCCTACTTCTGGGAGTAGTCCCAAAAATTCAGTAGTGAGTGAGAGTCCTGTATTAGACCTAAACCTGATCACCCCTTGTTTATTATTACACTTGAGACTTATGTCACCATAAAGACATTCAGAAATCACTTATCTGTTCTATAGTTCTTTTTTGGGTTATTAATTTATTGTTAATGATAATAACAGTTTGTACTATACCATTTTGGTACTGTGAAAGCAGGATTTTCTGGGGAAATACTTGGGAAAATACATAGAGAAAAGGTTTGTGCTTTAAAAAAGAATATGGATGCCTGTGAGAGAGAAGGGGGCGTTCTCCTGTGTTCTAGAATGAGACATTTCAGGGCTTTATGTGTGTTCTGAGGAAAAAGTGGCCTTATTTGAGTCTTTGAATGTGATACTATTCAAGACCTAAATGAAATTTAAAAGCTATGGTTTCCTCATGCTCAGAAGAGTGAGAGGGGTGAAGGACTGTGGGGAAGTCGATAATTCAGATGAGTCTAAATGAGCAAGTAGGTCTAAACCCAGTCTGAATAGCTTGGCTGAAAGAGAGAGAGAGAGAGAGGGGTTGTCAGGGTATCTGAATCCTTTCCAGAACTGTTTCTGGGAAGGAAGAGTGCCTTCAACTTAGTGGGAATGGAAACCCTCTGTTGGTGTTATAGTATTTAAATGTGCTTTTTAATGAAAATGCTAATGGAGATGTTAAATATGTACATAAATCAAAATGATCTTAAATTAGGATTAATATCACATTAAATGAATTATAATCCTATATTCATTAAGAAAGTGGCATTTCAATGTTTGTTCATGTTAATAGATTTAATACAATAAGTGAAAGAGGTACATTTTAAGATTTAATAAATATTTGATTTAACCTGATACTTTTAGGGTTTTTGGGGGTTTTTTTTTTTAGTAGATCTTCATGTATGTGGATTTTTCTTTGGAGTTTTCTACTTTTTATGATCCTTTCTTCTCATTTATTGAAGCACTCAGTACAATTTACAATGACAAAGAAAAGCTTACTTAAAACAAAAAGATGCCAAAGGGCAGAGAGCATCTTTTGAATTCTGGACACATGGTTTCACTATTTTAGGCAGTGAATGGTTTGAGCCTTGAGGATAGAAAGCTTACAGCCATCTTCTAGTTAAATCTAGTTAAACTGGATTACATGCGGAACACCTTAGCCTTGTCTTCACACAAAAAACAAAGAAGACATTTCTACAACTTACACCCAGAATCAATTTTAGTCTCTCATTTTCTTCTGAAACATTAACCAACAAATAGAGAGGTTGAATTCAAGTTCAGGTTAATATTTGGAAGGCAATCACAAGCAATCTGTTTGCACTGAACAATAATGGAACTAAAGACTTTTATGTCTGAAGTGAAAGTACTGTTGGGGCAGGCTGGGGGTGCGGGGGGCGGTATTGCCTTTTTTAAATGGAGCATCTAATTAGGCCAATGATTGCAATCAATTGTGATTGGTTTGTACCCAGATGCACATGCTCCTTGACTAAGTGAACTGTGACAGGGCTCAGTGTAGCTTAGATTAAAGTGTGAAACCATAACTTGGGAAATGCATGACTAAATAGAAGCAGAGTGAAGCTTGGTTAATGCTTTATTCATCACTAATGAAATACTAATTTGTCATTTTAGCTCCACACAGATTTGGATCCAGGGAGCAAAAAAATCAAGTATATTCTGTCAGGAGATGGAGCGGGAACAATCTTTCAGATCAATGACATAACAGGAGATATTCATGCTATAAAGAGACTGGACCGCGAAGAAAAGGCTGAATACACCCTAACGGCTCAAGCAGTCGACTGGGAAACTAGCAAACCACTGGAACCCCCTTCAGAGTTCATTATTAAAGTGCAAGACATCAATGACAATGCACCCGAATTTCTTAATGGCCCTTATCACGCTACTGTTCCAGAGATGTCCGTTTTGGGTATGTATGCGACAAATGCAAAGAACTGTCTTATTTCAAATTTGCCTTTTCAAATTTTTTGGGGGGAGGGGAGGGAGGTGGTGAGGGCAAAGACAAATTCACTACAGACCCACTATAGTCTTCACCCTCAAATACAGAAGATGACACAAAGCTATACTAAAATGCCTTTCCTTCACAACACTTGAGAGTGTTATAATGAGGGTATTGTTACTGAGGTGGAGTTAAGATTTATTCCAACATTCCACACTAATCTTACCAATATTTATTTGCCACTTAATGATTTATTTGTGTAGATTGATTCCTAAGATGTAGCTTTTACACTTTGTAGAAAGCCTCTCATAAAAGAGTCTAACTAAAGATGCTAAATTGAGGGAATGGGCTTGTCAGCTTTTGACGAGACTCAAAAGAGGACTAGCCCACGTTCTTTCTCAGGTGACCAGATGCATCAAGGTGTGACCTATATGTTCCCTCAACTTCCCTTCCAACTGAGATCCTGCTGATTTTGAGGAAATCTATCCATGGACACTAGATTGATGTCTGTACCAAGCCTCAAATGAGGGCTGCTTGTGTCTTTGATAGGCAACGAAAAGTTTACATCCAAATAATAAGAGAAGTGGTACTTGTGGTATTTCTTAAGCACTTACTATGTACTGAGCATTGTACTAAGTGCTGGGGTAGATAAAGGTAATCAGGTCCCACATGGGGCTCACAGTCTAAGGAGGAAGGAGAACGAGTTTCAAATCCCTCATTTTGCCGATGAGGGAACCTGAGACATGGAGACGTTACGTGACCTGAGGTCACACAGCAGAAAAGCTCTGGAGCTGGGATTAGAACCCATGTCCTCTGACTCCCAGGCCTGGGTTCTTTCCACTAGGCAAAACTGTATCACTGAAGTGCAGTCAGCTCTCTTATAATGCATGCTGTCCCTCTACATTTTGGATCTAACTCTGCAGAGGGATTAGGGACATTCATTCAAGGAATGAGTGCTACCGTGCCATTTTTTATTTTTGGAGTATCTGGTCCATGACCTCCATGTTATAGAAGAACTGACTGTATCTTTGGGTCACTTTAGCTGAATAAACAATGACGCAATTTTAGCAGATATGGCTCACCTTACTAGGCAGGTACTGTGCCATCTGGGTTTATGTCATCAATCTTGGCATAGTGCAAACTATCACGACTACTGCAAGAACAACTCAAGTTCACATCCTGCCGTTGGTAAGACACAGCTTATTCTCTTCTAACCACCCGTGTCTGAATGGCAAAGGGCCAGGGAAGGGAAAGGAAGGAAGGGAAGGGAAAACTGACTGTGTTTTCATGAGCACAAGGTGCAAGAGATTCTCTCATGGTGGCAAACTCCCTGTCGACAGTATTATCTTCAAAATGAAGGACAACTCTACGTATGTCACCATTATCTTCAGTTTCACTTTAATCACATTTAATCATTCAGTTCATTGAGCCTGAGGACAGAGTTGGCTATATATCTCTGAGGGAGAACCGGATTTAGGGGAAAACAAGTACCTACATGGGCAACTGCGGCCATTTTGCCGATTGCTAAGTGACGCTGGGGAGTCGGTGGCTTTGGATGATGAGGTTACAAAACTTGGAGTCACGTGATCTTTTCCACTGGGGGCTCAACCTTCAGGTGGCCTGACAGTACTAAACTGTGGAAGGGAATGAGTGCGAGAGGGAGCACATTGACCTGGTGTGGGAGCCCATGTCTTGCATGGATTCTTGATGTCTTTAGACTGTGAGCCCACTGTTGGGTCGAGACTGTCTCTATATGTTGCCAACTTGTACTTCCCAAGTGCTTAGTACAGTGCTCTGCACACAGTAAGCGCTCAATAAATACGACTGATTGATTGATTCAGGGGAAGCTTCAGTCTTGAGGTGAGATTTGAAGGATCCAAGGAGCTAGCCTCATTAGACTGTGACAAACGGTTTAGAGTCAAGGAGCTGGGCTGAGAGAAAGGGATGGTAAGAACAAATCCACAGGTGTGAGAGGAAGAAGGAGTCAAGAGGGAAGCAAGTAATGGCAGAGGGCAAGAACTTAGGGCTAATAATAACTATGGCAATTGTTAGGTGTTTACTATATGCAAAACGATCCAATATAAGTGGACCACACACCGTTCCTGTCTCTCATGGGGCTCACAGGCTGAGGGAGGAAGAACAAGCATTTTATTCCCATTTTACAGATGAGGAAACTGAGAGGCAGATAGGTTAAGGAATTTAAATTAGGTTAGGGAAGCAGTGTGGCCTGTTGGAAAGAGCAAGAACTTGGGAATCAGGGGTTCTTAGCAAGTACTATTATTATTATTATTAGTAGTAGTAGTAGTAGTAGTATTATCATTATTATTTTAAATGACTTGTCCAAAATCATGCAGCAGGCAAGGGATGGAGTTGGGATTAGAACCCAGGTCTTCTGACTCCAAGGCTTGGGCTCTTTCCACTAGGCCTTGTTGCTTCTCCAGCAGCTTTACTAGAGAAAAGGGATGGTGGGACAAGAGAACAGATGTGGATGGGGAAAGGGGGATATGAGAGAAAGCCGAGAGAAACTAAGGCAGGAGTAAAAGTATTTGATCATGTCAGTCAGTCAATCATATGTATTGAGAGCTTAATGTGTGTAGAGCACTGTACTAAGCACTTGGGAGAGCACAATATAACAAACGCATTCCCTGCCCACAATGAGCTTACAGTCTAGAGGATGAGTTTATGAATAGGCTCAGACCCTCTTCTCCCCCTCGTCCCCCTCTCCATCCCCCCGTCTTACCTCTTTCCCTTCCCCACAGCACCTGTATATATGTATATATGTTTGTACATATTTATTACTCTATTTATTTTACTTGTACATATCTATTCTATTTATTTTATTTTGTTAATATGTTTGGTTTTGTTCTCTGTCTCCCCCTTCTAGACTGTGAGCCCACTGTTGGGTAGGGACTGTCTCTATATGTTGCCAACTTGTACTTCCCAAGCGCTTAGTACAGTGCTCTGCACACAGTAAGCACTCAATAAATACGATTGATTGATTGATTGATTGATTCAAGAAAATGGGGTCAGAAGGATTTCCCCAATTCATCTCTCTCTCTCACCGCCCAGCCCCCTCATTTACGTAGTCAATAATAATAATGATGATGATGATAATAATAATAATAATAATACTTGTGGTTTTTGTTAAACACTTACTATGTGCCCGGTTCTGGTGGAGATACTAAGTAATCAGATCAAACATTGTACTTGTCTCATCTGGGACTCACAGTCTAAGTATGGAGGGGAAACAGGTATTGAATCCCTGTTTTACAGTTGAAGAAAATGCAGCATAGAGAAGTGAAGTGATTTGCCCAAGATCAACCAGCAGGCAAATGGAGGAGGTGGGATTAGAACCCAGGTCCTCTAATTCCCAGCCTTGTGCTTTTTCCAGTTGGTCACTCTGCCTCACTAACTAGCAGTGTGGCTTAGTGGAAAAGAGTACGAGCTTTGGAGTCAGAGGTCATGGGTTCATATCCCGGCTCCACCAATGGTCAGCTGTGTGACTTTGGGCAAGTCACTTAACTTCTCTGTGCCTCCGTTACCTCATCTGTAAAATGGGGATGAAGACTGTGAGCCCCCTATGGGACAACCTGATCACCTTGTAACCTCCCCAGTGCTTAGAACAGTGCTTTGCACATAGTAAGCGCTTAATAAATGCCATCATTATTATTATTATTACTACTGGCTTATGTGAACTACTAATTTAACAATTACTCATCCACGTGTTCATCTGCCCATTCTTTCTTGCCTCCTATTAGTAAGTGATTTGGGGGCCTGACTTTCCTGTTAGATCGCAAACACCTTGAGGGCAGGGATTATGCCATCTAACTCTATTGCATTCTGCCAAGCACTTAGTACAGTACTCTGCACACAGTAAATATTGATCTATTGATCCTGACTTTGATTTCCAGAACACCTTTCTGGAGCTGGTGTTTCTGGCAATCTCATGCTCACCCACCAGATGACCTGTTTCTTCCTGCCTGGAAGAGGGGAGATTTAGGATTATCAATCAATCAATTCATTCATTCATTCATTCATTCATTCATTCATTCAATCATATTTATTGAGCGCGAACTGTGTGCAGAGCACTATACTAAGCACTTGGGAAGTACAAATCGGCAACATGTAGAGATGGTCCCTACCCAACAACAAGCTCACAGTCTAGAAGGGGGATATTTATGATATTTACTGAGTGCTTACTGTGTTCAGAGCACTATACTCAGCTCTTTGGAAGGTACAGAATTCTCCTTGTGGGCAGGGAATGTGACAACCAACTCCGTTGTATTCTCCCAAGTGCTTAGTACAGTGCTCTGCACACAGTAAGTCGTCAATACATACCATTGATTGACTCGAGTTGGTAGATAGAATCCCTGCCCACAAGTAGCTAGGAGTCTAAAGAGGATTAGAAGGATGTGATTGCATTTTCAGTTTTTCCTGCCTGAGAAACTATTTTTGCTGCATTTCTTTGATTTCTTAAGTAAGTATGTATTTGTGAAAAATACTGTGTTTGGGGCTGGGTGTTATAAATCCCAATGGCAAGGATGGCTTGGGTAGGGACTGTCTCTATATGTTGCCAATTTGTACTTCCCAAGCGCTTAGTACAGTGCTCTGCACATAGTAAGCGCTCAATAAATACGATTGATGATGATGATTTGTGTAACTGATATGAGGCATATGTAACATTGCACACATCCAATCAACATGATGAATAGGTTTCTACAGGAGTAGACCACTGTGAGGTTTAAGGCTATCACCAGCACTGCATAGGGTTTTGATGAAAGCCATAAAATATTATGCCTTAATATGGCATATTAAGGATTAATCCTCCTCATCTGCTGTAATTCTTTTAACAAATAGATGCCCTTTTTATTGAAATTATAACAATAATTTCCCCCTTCACTTCTGAAAATGTTTACAATCATGATCACATTCTGTTGCAAGCTTTCTATTTATCCAAAAGAATAAATGTTCTAATTCAGTCATGAATGTTTAATGGGGTGGGAAGTTAAGACCATGAGCAAATAATCAATCAATCAATCGTAATTACTGAGCACCTGCTGTGCACAGAACAATGAATGAAGAGTTTAGAAGAGTAGGCCAGAAGGAAAACACACATTACCTGCTCTCAAGGAGCATGGAAATGCCATACTGGGTGAGACCAAGGAGGAGCAGTGTGACCTATTGGCAAGAACACAAGACTGGGAGTCAGAGGACCTGAGTTCTAAACTTGGATCCACCCCTTGCCTGTCGTGTGACCTTCGGCATGTCACTTCACTTTTCTGGGCCTCAGTTTCCTCAGTTGTAAAATGGGGATTCAATTCCTGTTTTCCCTCACCTGTGGGCCTGGGACTGTCTGACTTGATGATCTTGAATCTACCCTAGTGTGCAGTACACTGCTTGACCCATAGTAAGTGCCTAACAAATATTACTAGTCCCATCATTCTCTTTAAGGTTATTCACCCAGCTAGTTATTCTATCTCAGGTGGCAGGATTGCCTCCTTGACATTTATTCTCCCGGTCCCTAAGTCATTTTCCCTTTACATCCCTGACTTTCCCCATAGCAGTTCCTTATAGACTTCTCAGCCATGAATTTGTCCCAACCCTTCTTGGAGCTATTGATTGGGTTGGGGTGAACAGCCCCTAACAATAATAAATTCCATGTGCCACCAAATTGTTGTAAGGTGGGGGTTGGAGCTTTCCTTTAGTCTGTTTTGATGCTACCCATCTTTCAGCTGCTGTGGATGCCCCCCTAATCTCAGTATTGAGAAATTTATGTTGCCAACTTGTACTTCCCAAGCGCTTAGTACAGTGCTCTGCACACAGTAAGCGCTCAATAAATGCGATTGATTGATTTAGTAAGCAATGATTCCATCTTCACCCTGTCCCCACTCACTTGTCATGATTTTGTCAACTTAATCTTCATGTTTCCAGACTGAAGAGTTCTAATTACAGTTTAATCTGTAATTAAGAACCCAACCTTTTTCACCAGAACTCTCCAAAGATCTCTAGATACACACTTATGCACACATCTCATAGAAGTGGCTCTTGTTTTTTGCTACCTATACTCATTTTCAAAGAGCACACGCATCCATGTTTATACCTCATGCGGCTTAATTCTTTCACTGCATATTAAGCATTTTTCTCTTCCCTTTGTTGGGGTTTCACTCCCTGACTCTCCTTTCTCGCCTTTGCTTCTTTCTTTGCTGCCTTAAACCTTCCAGGAATACCAGCTAATGCACAGAAATTTCATTGCATGGAAAGTCGAGAATAAATTCTAATTGTCAAATTGACCAATATTAAATTGAAATGAATATGATTTTCAGGAGCTGTCTGCCAGTTGACAGGCTGTCAAGACAATGTACACAAATGTATTTGCCTGAATAAGAGAGTTGAACTGTTTTAGAAATATCATATTAGAGAGCGAGGGAGACAGAATTCTTTTACACTCTAATGTGAAAGACAGAAATATGAGCTACGGAAAGTCTCATTTTACAGGAATTCGGTTCAAAGAGATGCTTGTGGTGCTTTTGGAATCAAATTGTTGACTCACAAGTGGCATGGGCAGAGCTAGGATTTGATTTAATGTTTACTTTATTTCCAGATTTAATATCGTGATTCCTTCCACACACCTCCAATGAAATTGGAGGTGCATGTCCGTGTGTGCACGCTTCTGTGTATACGCTCCCATCTTTTCAGTCTGAATGTCAGTTCCTTTTACCCAAACAGAGTTTTAAGACATTAAACTGCTTTTAATTATACAGAAACACAAGCGTTTAAATGCAGATCTGATTTGGGATGGTAGTTGGTTCCAAATGCTGGGCAAAACAAACCAGACAAACACGAAGATACGTCACAGGCTCACTGCAAATGGGGGAAAATTGCATCGAGTTAAATTTTGAGAGCTTTTAATCCATTGATAGTCTTCACAAAAGTCTCCGTGGGCCTGGTGAACATTTGCAAAATGACTGCCTATTTAGAGAACAGTTCATGATAGGGACCTTTGACCGGACGTGAGGAGAAGCAGCTGGTAAAGACAGACTCTATGGAAAAGAGGTGGCATATGGAGAATGCTTGATCATGCATATCTCTATCGTTGAATAACGGGACCAGAATTTGCCTGTCGTCTTGTGCTGAAATGTGACATTTTCTCAGAAGTGCCTGACTCCGCCACTTCTCAGTTGTGTGACCTCGGGCAAGTCACTTAACTTCCTTGCACCTCAGCTACCTCATCTGTAAAATGGGGATTAAGACTGTGAGCCGAATGTGCTGTCACATGTCTTTAGGACTCTGCAGGCCATCACTTGGCCACATGATTCAGACTGATTCTGCTCAAATATGAGCATTTTTCCAGGAGGGCCCATGACTCTCCCACTCTGTCAGCAGAGTCATTGCATCCCTCCTCCCACTTTCCTGGGAACTCAAGTGCAACTTCTGAGCCATGGAAAGATTTTGGTCATTCATGAAACGAAGTTAAGAGGACAGGTGTGAAACAGATGAGCAGGTAATTGGCTTGATGGGTAAAACACAAAAGGGGGCATTTGACCTCAAACATATTTTCCTTTTGCCTGTGAGGCTTTGGGTGAGTCATTGCCTTAGGAATCTATCCCATTCCCTTCTGCACCCTTGCATTTGGATTTAAATGTTACTGTTCATTGTTGTATTGTACTCTCCCATGCACTTAGTACAGTGCTCTGCTCTCAGTATGAACCCAGTAAATGTAATTGAATGAATTAATTTGCACCCTTTATTCACCACTCCCTCAGCCTCACAGTACTTATATACATATCTGTAATTTATTTATATTAACTTCTGTCTCCCCCTCTAATGATAATAATAATAATGATGGCATTTATTAAGCGCTTACTATGTGCAAAGCACTGTTCTAAGCTCTGGGGAGGTTAAAAGGTGATCAGGTTGCCCCACAGGGGGCTCACAGTCTTAATCCCCATTTTCCAGATGAGGTAACTGAGGCCCAGAGAAGTTAAGTTAAGTTTAAGTTTAACTTAAAGTTAAACTTTAAGTTTAACTTAAAAAGTTAACTTTTTAAGTTAACTTTTTAACTTAAAAATTAAAGTTAACTTTTAAAGTTAACTTTAAAAGTTAAAAAGTTAAAAAAAGTTAAAAAGTTAACTTTAAAAGTTAAAAAGTTAACTTTAACTTTTAAAGTTAACTTTTAACTTAAAGTTAAAGTTAACTTTAAGTTAACTTTTTAACTTAAAAAGTTAAGCTTTTAGACTGTGAGCCCACTGTTGGGTAGGGACTGTCTCTATGTGTTGCCAATTTGTACTTCCCAAGCGCTTAGTACAGTGCTCTGCACATAGTAAGCGCTCAATAAATATGATTGATTGATTGATTGATTGATTAAGTGACTTGCCCAAAGTCACACAGCTGACAGTTGGTGAAGCTGGGATTTGAGCCCATGACCTCTGACTCCAAAGCCCGTGCTCTTCCCACTGAGCCATGCTGCTTCTCAAGACTCTAAGCTAATTGTGGGCAGGGAGCATGTCTACCAATTCTATTATAGTGTACTCTCCCAAGTACTGTGATCTCCAAACAGTAAACACTCAATAAATATGATTGATGGGTTGCTTGTTTGATTGTATAGATGGGGCCAGCCTTAAAAGTCATTAGGTACAAATTATTTAAATTTATATGAATTGATATTAATATCTCTCTCCCCCTTTAGACTGTAAGCTTGTTGTGGGCAGGGAATATGTCTACCATCTCTGTTGAATCGTACCCTCCCCAGCGCTTAGTACAGTGGTCTGCACACAGTAAGCACTCAAAAAATACCATTGATGATGGTGATGATTATTATTATTGTAGTATTTGTTAAGCGCTTACTAGCGCTCACAGTGTTAATCCTCATTTTACAGATGAGAAAACTGAGGCACAGAATATAAGTGTCTTGCCAAAGGTCACACAACAGACAAGTGGCAGAATGGGGATTAGAACCCAGGGCCTTCTGTCTCTCAGCCCATGCTCTATCCTGTAGGCCACCCTGCTTCTCTAGCATACTATTTTACTAAAATTTCTGCCTACAGAGGAATGTGAGAATTAATGGCATAGTAATAAAAATTAATTATACCAATACTTGTGGGAGTTAAGTACTTACTAAGTGCCTCACATTGTGCTAAGTGAAAGGGTAGATTACATACAACCATATTGATGCAGGAGATGGGCAGCCTAATGGAGGGGGAGAATAACAATAATAATGGCACTTATGGCGCTATGTGCAAAGCACTATTCTAAGTGCTGGGGAGGTTACAAGGTGATCAGGTTGTCCCACGGGGGGCTCAGAGTCATAATCCCCATTTTACAGATGAGGTAACTGAGGCCCAGAGAAGTTAAGTGACTTGTCCAAAGTCACACAGCTGACAATTGACGGGGCCAGGGTTTGAACCCGTGACCTCTAACTCCAAAGCCCATGCTCCTGCCACTGAGCCACACTGCTCAGGTATTTAACCCCATATTACAGATGAGGAAACTGAGAGACAGGGAAGTCAAAGTGACTTGTCCACAGCCACAAAGCAGGCAAGTGGTAGAGCCAGTATTTCACACAGCGCAGCACTTAGCACAGAAGCTAGCACAATGCCCTGCCCACAGAAGGCTGCTGACTGTTTGATTAACTGACTTATTTTACATGGAGCAAAGTCTACAATAGAAATCTGTTTTGTTCCAAGTCATTTAACTCTTTGGCCAAACACTTTCTTGTAATAGTGTGATCAAATGATCCTAATTACTGTTCCTACAGCTTTTTTCAGAAAGAAATCATATGCTATAACTTTTTCACTGTCAGAGAATTTCTTCATCTTAATTTAGATGTTCTCAGGGCAGGTGTCAAAGAGAGATGTAAATGGAAGGGATGGAGCATGGAGGGAGAGGAGATCTCTCTTTGCACTCACTTTGAGCATATATTTTGATTTGTTTAAAATAAAATTGAAATTCTCAGGGAAAACGTGGGCAGGAAGTCATGTGAGTTGAAATGAACATTTTCAGAAAAATCAGCTGACTGCATGCTGCTGTCTCTGATTTCAATGCTGAGAACATCTGTGGTTCAAAAATCCTTGAATAGGGTGTGCTTGATAGGAACCTCTTCTGCTAGAAGAAGATAGTATCTTAAGGAAGCACAGTAGCATATCAATAGCATCAAGTGCCGTCAATAGCATCACTGTTGATGGCACTTCCATCCTTCCCATCTCACAAGCCCGCAACCTTGGTGTCATCCTCAATCAGTCAATCCTCGACTCCGCTCTGTCGTTTACCCCTCACATCCAATCCATCACCAAAACCTGCTGGTCTCACCTCTGCAACATTGTCAAGATCTGCCTTTCCTCTCCATCCAAACCGCTACCCTGCTCATTCAATCATTCATCCTATCCCGACTGGATTACTGCATCAGTCTCCTCTCTGATCTCCCATCCTCCTGTCTCTCCCCACTTCAATCCATACTTCACGCCACTGCCCGGATTGTCTTTGTGCAGAAATGCTCTGGGCATGTTACTCCCCTCCTCAAAAATCTCCAGTGGCTACCAATCAACCTACGCATCAGGCAAAAACACCTCACCCTTGGCTTGAAGGCTCTCCATCACCTCGCCCCCTCCTACCTCACCTCCCTTCTCTCTCCTTCTACAGCCCAGCCCGCACCCTCCGCTCCTCTGCCGCTAATCTCCTCACTGTGCCTCGTTCTCGCCTGTCCCACCGTTGACCCCCAGCCCACGTCCTTCCCCTGGCCCAGAATGCCCTCCCTCCGCACATCCACCAAGCTAGCTCTTCCTCCCTTCAAAGCCCTACTGAGAGCTCACCTCCTCCAGGAGGCCTTCCCAGACTGAGCCCCCTCCTTCCTCTCCCCCTCCTTACTCCTCCTCCCCCTCCCCATCCCCCCGCCTTACCTCCTTCCCCTCCCCACAGCACCTGTATATGCGTATATATGTTTGTACGTATTTATTACTCTATTTATTTTATTTGTACATATTTATTCTATTTATTTTATTTTGTTAATATGTTTTGTTTTGTTGTCTCTCTCCCCCTTCTAGACTATGAGCCCACTGTTGGGTAGGGACCGTCTCTAGATGTTGCCAACTTGTACTTCCCCAGTGCTTAGTACAGTGCTCTGCACACAGTAAGCGCTCAATAAATATGATTGAATGAATTGAATGAATGAAAGTGCATGCTTCCAGTGTGTGAGGCACTGGGCACTAAGCACTGGAGAAAAGGAAAGCGTATTTGGTTCAGATCCAGTTCCTGGCCCTCAGGACACTCACCATCTAAATGGAACCCCAAAGTATTAGGTTCTGAGAACACCAGAGATACTCCTCTAGACTGTAAGCTCATTGTGCGCAAGGAATGAACCTATTAATTGTTACATTGTACTCTCCGAGGACTTATTAAACTGCTCGGCAAACAGTAAGCAATCAGTAAATATGATTGAATGAATCAATCAATCAAATGGAAAAAGCACAGCACTGGGAGTCGGGAGACCCACATTCTAGTTTTGCCTCTGCCACTTACCTGCTGTATGACCTGGAGCAACTCACTTACCTTCCCTGTGCCTCAGTTTTCTCAACTCTAAAATGGGAGAAGTTACCTGCTCTCCCTCCTTCTTAGGCTGTAAACCCTGGGTGGGACAGGGAATATGTCTAACCTGACATTTTGTTGAGCTAACCTCTCTGGGCATCAGTTTCCTCATCTTTAAAATGGGGATTGAATAACAATAATAATGATGGCATTTGTTAAGCGCGTACTGTGTGCAAAGCACTAGTCTAAGCACTGGAGGGGATACGATAATAATATAATAATAATGATGGCATTTATTAAGAACTTACTATGTGCAAAGCACTGTTCTAAGCACTGGGGAGGATACAAGGTGATCAGGTTGTCCCATGGGGGGCTCACAGTCTTCATCCCCATTTTACAGATGTGGGAACTGAGGCACAGAGAAGTGAAGTGACTTGCCCAAAGTTACACAGCTGACAAGTGGCAGAGACAGGATTTGAACCCATGACCTCTGACTCCAAAGCCCGGGCCCTTTCCACTGAGCCACGCTGCTTCTCTTAATCAGGTTATCCCACGTGGGGCTCACAGTCTTAATCTCCATTTTACAGATGAGGTAACTGAGGCCCAGAGAAGTTAAGTGACTTGCCCAAAATCACACAGCTGACAAGTGGCAGAACTGGGATTAGAACCCATGACCTCTGACTCCCAAGCCCGTGCTCTTTCCACTGAGCCACACTGCCTCTCCTCCATTTGACTGTCCAATATGATTGTATTTACCAAATAGTAAGAACATAACAAGTACTACTATTATTCTTATTATATGTAATGGGTACTACTGTTATTCTTATTATTATTTGTAATAGGTCATGAGGTGATTCTTAACTTGAATTGACAGTTAGACCCACGTGGGACAACCTGATTACCTTGTATCTACCCCAGTGCTTAGAACAGTGCTTGGCACATAGTAAGGGCTTTGCAAATACCATTGTTATTATTATAGAGAAGCAGCATGGCATAGTGGAAAGAGCACAGGCTTGGGAGTCAGAGGTCATGGGTTCTAATCCCAGATCTGCCACTGACCAGCTGTGTGACTTGGGGCAAGTCACTTGACTTCTCTGTTCCTCAGTTACCTCATCTGTAAAATGGGGACTAAGACTGTGAGCTCCATGTGGGACAACCTGATTATCTTGTATCTGCCCTATTGCTTAGAAGAGTGCTTGGCACGTCGTAAGCATTTAATAAATACCATCATTATTATTAGTAATAGTAATGGTATTAGAGAAGCAGCATGGCCTAGTGGGTAAAACATGGGACTGGGACTCATAGGGACCTGGGTTCTAATCCTAGCTCCTCCACTTGTCTGCTCTGTGACCTTGGGCACGTCAGTTCACTTCTCTGGGCCTCACCTCCCTCATCTGTAAACTGAAGATTTGTGGGATAGGAACTGTGTCTAACAGGATTACCTTGTATCTACCCCATACCATATTCATTGTTGTATTTATTGAGAGCTAGCTGTGTGCAGAGCACTGTACTAAGCCCCTGAAAAGCACAATTCAGCAACAAATAGAGACAATCCCTGCCTACACATTATTAGAGAAGTAGCGTGTCCAAGTGAGTAGAGTATGGAACTGGGAGTCCGAAGGATCTGGGTTCTAATCCCAGCTCTGCCACTTGTCTGTGTGACCTTGGGCAAGTCACTTGACTTCTGTGCCTCAGTTACCTCACCTGTAAAAGGGGGATTAAGACTGTGAACCCCATGTGGGACATGGACAGTGTCCAACCTAATTAGCTTGTATCTATCTCAGCACATAGTAAGTGCTTAAAAAATACCATTTTTTTTTAAAGTGTCCACTGGGTGCAATGCAGCATTCTAGGTGCTTGGGAGAGTCTGCTGATTTATCCTGGGACCCAAAGTGATCTTCTATGAAAGTTGTGAGGGTCTGACTCTCTTTGAGGTTCATAGTCAGAAGAGACCCAAGAGATAGAAGTTTCTGGCAGGGAACGTGTGCTCCAACTCTGTTATATTGTGCTCTACCAAGTGCTTAGTTCAGTGCTCTACACACAGTAAGCCCTCAATAAATAAATATGAGCCGGGGCTGGCACACCTAGCTATCAATCAATGGTCTCTCCTGAGCTGTACTGTATTGAACTAAATCCTCTCGGTCCCATCTTCACAACATCACTAAAATCCTCCCTTTTCTCTCCATCCAAACTGCTACCATCTTAAAGAAATCACTCATCCTATCCTGCCTGGATTATTGCATCAGCCTCCTTGCTGACCTCCCAGCCTCCTGCCTCTACCCGCTCCAGTCCATACTTCATTCAATCATATTTATTGAGTGCTTACTGTGTGCAGAGCACTGTACTAAGCGCTTGGGAAAGTACAATACAGCAATAAAGAGAGACAATCCCTGCCCACAATGAGCTTACAGTCTAGAGGAGTGCACTCTGCTTCCCGGATCATTTTTCTACAAAAAACGTTCAGGACATGTCACCACACTCCTCAAACTACTCCAGTGGTTGCCCATCCACCTCCACATCAAACAAAAACTCCTCACCATTGGCTTTAAAGCAGTCCATCACCTTGCCCCCTCCTACCTCACCTCGCTACTCTCTTACTACAACCCAGCCCACACATTGTGCTCCTCTAATGCTAATGTTCTCACTGTGCCTCTCTCTAGCCTATCTCACCACTGACCCCTAGCCCATGTCCTGCCTCTGGCCTGGAATGCCCTATCTCCTCAAACCTGACAGACGATTACTCTCCCCAGCTTCAAAGCTTTATTAAAGGCCTATCTCCTACAGGAGTCCTTCCCTAAGCCCCCCTTTCCTCTTCTCCCACTCCCTTCTGCGTTGCATAAATGACATGAATTATTTTTCACCTTTGTGCTTAGGATTTGCTTCCATTGCTTCTTAATTTTCTTTTTTCAATCCTCTTATGGGCTGGGATTTATGCTTGGCTCAGTTTTCTCCTTCTAAACTTACTGCTCATTTGTGAATTTGTAACTTTTTTCTAATTAATGTGTGTATTATTTAAGCCAGAATTATTTAGGTATTGGAAAATTTGATAGAGGGTTATGTATGAAATAGCATAATTGTACTTCCCAAGCACTTAGTACAGTGCTCTGCACACAGTAAGCGCTCAATAAATATGATTGAATGAAATGAATGAATGCCCTGACTTGCCCCCTTTGTTCTTCCCCCCTCCCAGCCCCACAACACTTATGAACATATCTGTAATTTATATCATTGTCTGTCTCCCCACCCCCCAGACTGTAAGCTCATTGTGGACAGGGAATGTGCCCGTTTATTGTTGTATTGTACTCTCCCAAGCACTTAGTACAGTGCTCTCCACACAGTAAGCACTCTATGAATACGTTTGCATGAATGAACTCAACGCACTCGCTCCCCTGTCCTTTCATCAAACTCATACCACTCACCCACTACCCTGGATTATTACCTCCACAGTCTGCTTCCTTCACTCCCGTGCATGAGTCACAGAGTGCTGCCAGCAGAAATCTAGATATCAGGCCCACCTCGTCCACCTCAAGTTCATCCTTGCATGCTTTATCTCCATCCTTATTGACCTCCAAGCCCATTTCCCTTGCCAATTGTTACAGATGTTTAACTCCCTCCTCAAGCTCCCTGTCCCCTGGCCTCTCCCATCCCTTGCCCCTAATGACTTGGCGACCTACTTCACCGACACTGTCCTCTCTTGGTTCTCCCCCTGTCTCCCTGACTGCTCCTTTGCAGTATCTTTTGCAGTGTCTTCCTCTGCCTCTCACTCTCTGACAGTGGGAGTCCCTCATGGCTTAGTTCTGTGTCCCATTCTATTCTCCATCTATACCCACTACCATCTTAGAGTGGATGATTCCCAAATCTCCATCTCCAGCCCTGATCTCTCTCCTCCTCTGCAGTCTCACATTTCCTTCTGCCTGCAGGGCATCTCTACTTGGATTGTTATCTCAAACAGAACCTGTCCCAAACAGAACTCCTCATCCTCTCAGCCAAATCCTGTCCTCCCCCTGTCTTTCACCATAGGCAACACCACTATCTTCCCTATTTCACAAGCCTTTAACCTTGGCATTGTCTTAGACTCATCTCTCTCATATAATCCACATATTCAATCTGTCACCAAATCCTGTCTGTTGGACCTTCACGACATTGCTAAAATCCAGCCCTTCCTCTCCATCCAAACTGCAAATATATTAAAGCAGTGTGGCTTAGTGGAAAGAACATGGGCTTGGGAGTCAGAGGTTGTGGGTTCTAATCCTGGCTCTGCCACTTGTCTGCTGTGTGACCTTGGGCAAGTCACTTGAATCTCCACTTTGTAGATGAGGGAAATGAGGCACAGAGAAGTTAAGTGATTTGCCCAAGGTCAAACAGCAGATAAGTGGCAGAGGCGGGATTAGGACCTAGGCTTTTCTGACTCCCAGGCCCATGCTCTATCAACTAGTCCAGGCTGCTTCTCCACTAACCAAATTCTTCTCATTTCTCAGCTCCCCAGTGAAAACCTCCTGTCTGGACTTCCTGCCTTCAAATGATCTTCTCCTGTCAATCACTTCACAATAACTGGCTTCCAAACCCTCTTCTACAGTTAGATTCTCTCCTGGCTCTCTCTTCCCACCCTTATTACCAGTCAGATCCTTGCTCTTTTTTTGCCCACCAAACTCTCCTCTCCTCTGCCACCTCCTTGGACTCTGTCCTTATTACCTTACCAGCTGTGTGTTTTACCTCTTGGCCTCCTTTAATGAGGGTGTTTGAAGCATAAGGAAAATTCTTTGTGTTCAAGTCCATACAGCCATTTGTAAGTTTTGGGGAAAGTAGGAATGAAGGAAAAGCTTAATAAATGAATGAAAGAGCAAATATCCTAGACAAGACTTGCATACGGAGAACACGTCATGTGTGTAGACACCCACTCTCCTACCCTCCCATATTGATAGTGGGATAGTTGGATAGTTGATAGGTAAATCATTTCACTTCTCTGTAACATAGGGATCAAGACCGAGAGCCCCATATGGGACAGGGACTGTGTCCAATCAGATTTGCTTGTATCCACCCCAGTGCTTAGTGTAGTGCCTGTCACACAGTAAACCCTTAACAAATACCACAGCAAATACAACAGTGCTGAATATGCACCAAGAACTGTATATTCTGCTGCCAAATACCAATGTTGCTCTCCTAGATTTTCTATTTCTTTGCTTCCCCTCGTCTTCTCCACTTCTTGAAGAGAGGAAGTATCATGGTTCTTCATCTAGAGTAACGCCTTCCAACTTTGTCTGCCCTCTGGGGAAACTGAACCTCTCCCAGTCTTCCTTGGGACAGTTTCCCTGTTTACCGGGAATAGAAAATCCAGGAGAGCAACAATGGTATTTGTCAGCAGTTAAATAAGAATTCAACCTGCAATATCTCTCCATCTTAACAGAGATCTTTAGACCCTGGTATTTATTGCTTTTTGTCGTGTGCCTTTGTCAAAGGGCAAAATTCAGCCCTTACCATGTCTTTATCGCCTCTTTGCTCACCTTGATGGAATCATCTGAATAATGATAATTGCCCCATGATGGTTTTCAGTATCATTACTGTATAATTACGGTTGCTGTTGCCATTAGCTGGCAATGAAATAATATCAAGCAATTCCCATGCATTTCTGTATAAAGCAAGTTATAATGTCAAAGTGAAATCAAACCAGAATTGCCAGTGTAAATCTCTGTAGGCACAGTTTCAGTGTCACACAACTAAAACAAACAATGTCAGGGTAATGGTTATTACCATTAGATTAAAGTCAAGAGCAGGGCATAAGATGGATATTGTGGAATCTAGAATTATGTCAGATACTTCTAAAACCAAGGGCAAACCCAGTCCTCAGTTGAGCATCATCAAGATCATCATCATCATTATTTATTGAGTGTGAAGCCCTGTACTCATCATTTGGGAGAGTGTGCCAGAAACCAAGCACACGCTCACTGACCTCTAGATGTCCAATGAGGTTGGGGGGAGGGGGGGGGAGGAGGGGAGAGAGAGAGAGAGCACTTTCCAACAATGGGAGCAGGAAGAAGGACAAGGATATTACCAAAAGTCTTGTCTTATGCTGCCGAATTGTTTCCGACACATAGTGACACCACGGACACATCTCTCCCAGAATGCCCCGCTCTTCATCTGCAATCATTCTGGTAGTGTATCCCTAGAGTTTTCTTGGTAAAAGTACAGAAGTAGTTTACCATTGCCTCCTTCCACGCAGTAAACCTGAGTCCCTGCCCTTGACTCTCTCCCATGTTGCTGCTGCCCAGCACAGGTGAGTTTTGACTTGCAGCAGATTGCCTTCCACTCGCTATCCACTGGCCAAGCAAGGAATGGAATGGGTAGGCCTCTGCTTGACTCTCCCTCCCATAGAAGAGATGAGTAGAGTACTGGAAACTCTTGAGGTGTGACCCTGAGAGGGGATTACTAAAAGTAGAACAGCTATATGAGGGTAAAATGACAGAATACATGATGGAATAGACAAATTGCATATAAAACATACATAGGTCTGTAAGCACTGAGGTTTGGAAGTAGTTAACCCATTGAATGAATCACATGAATGCCAAGGGTGGTGGTGTTGCCACTTTGGTGCTGTAAATTCTTCAGGGAAGGCTTCCTGGAGAAGGAGGTGGCTGTCGGCCATCTATTACAACACTTGCCTTTCTGAAGATGTTTATTTCTGCCTAAAGTACAGCGATCTCAGTGGGAATATGTCTGTCACTCCCTCTAGACTGTAAGCTCACTGTGGGCAGTGAATGGGTCTTTTATTATTATATTGAACTCTCTGCACACAGTAGGTGCTCAATAAATACAATTGACTGACTGGCTGACCGGAAGTTTGTTTGCAATCATAGTAGTCCTGTGATAGCACTATCTAAACAGGCTAGTAGTAGTAGTAAGCATTGAATGTCCATTTGTACTACATATGCGGGAAGTCCAAAGCAAAGAAGGGGCCTGTTCCTGTCATTCATTCAACCTTATTTATTGAGTGCTTACTGTGTGCAGAGCACTGTACTAAGTGCTTAGCACTGTACTAAGATTGATGAGATTGAGGCACAGCGAGTAGGTTGGATTTAGAGGAATGAAGTATGAGGGCTGGGTTGTATTGGGAGAAGAGTGAGGTTAGGTAAGAGTGGGGCTGCTGATTGAGTGCCTTAAATATGATTGTGAGGGATTTCTGTTGGATGTGGAGAGGGATGGGTAGCCATTGGAGGCTTTGAGGAGTGTAGAGATGTGCACAGGATGATTCTATAGAAAAATGATCCAGGCAGCTGAGGGACTAAGCCCCCTCCTTCCTCTCCCCCTCCTCCCCTTCCCCATCCCCCCGCCTTACCTCCTTCTCCTCCCCACAGCACCTGTATATATGTATATATGTTTGTACATATTTATTACTCTATTTTACTTGTACATATTTATTCTATTTATTTTATTTTGTTAATATGTTTTGTTTTGTTGTCTGTCTCCCCCTTCTAGACTGTGAGCCCGCTGTTGGGTAGGGACCGTCTCTATATGTTGCCAACTTGTACTTCCCAAGCACTTAGTACAGTGCTCTGCACACAGTAATCGCTCAATAAATACGATTGAATGAATGAATGAAGAGGGAAGAGACAAAGATTAGGGAGGTTAGGTTAGGGAGAAGTGCGAGAAGCAGTGTGGCCTAGTGAAAGAAAGCCAGGCTTGGGAGTCAGAGGATCTGAGTTCTAATCCCAGCTCTTCCACTTGTCTGCTGTGTGACCTTGGGCAAGTCACTTCACTTCTGTGCCTCAGTAACCTTATCTGTCAACTGGGGACTTAAGACTGTGAGCCCCGAGTGGGCTCACAACATAATATGCCTGTACCCACCCCAGTGCTTAGTACAGTGCCTGGCACAGAGTAAATGCTTAACAAATACCGCAATCATTATTGTCATTATTACTTAACCTCTCTATGCTTCAATTCCCTCAACTGTAAAATGGGGATTACAATTGTGAATTCCTTGAGGGTCAGGCAAAATCTTCTAGACCCCAGAGTTCCAGGACCCTGCAACTGATTCATTTTCTTCTTCCCCAGTCGTATTCCCTCAACTATCACCTCGACACTTTGGCACTCATAGCCACCCAGAGCACATTTGCAGATGTCAATTTATGTTCTCTCCTGTTCAACTACATTTTTAGTCACCTATCCATCATTCCATATTCTCTGCTCCTAGTTGTAAACAGCTGTGGGTCTGTCCCCCACGTTAGGCTGTAAGTTTGTTGAGAGCAGGGATGGCTTCTGTTTTGCCCTCCTAAACATTTAGTACGATGTTCTGCAAACAGGTGTTCCATAAATACTACTGATCCACCATGTCTTCTTCTCAAGGGAAGGCCAGCTATATCTAACATTGCAATAGATATGCAATGGGGCTTAAATCCCCATTCTACTTACTTTTTCTTTCAACCCTTTCCCACTGAATGGCTGATTTCCCCCCTCCGCTTTCATCTGAACGGAGGGAAATGTGAACATGGCCCCAACCTACCTCCCTGTTCTTGGAATCAGGCCATCATTCTAAACACTGTCCCATCAGGTCATGAATAAATTCTGCCTCTTAACCTTTGATGTGACTGCAATCCAGGACTGACAGCTGGAAGGGGAGAGTGTCATCGTTTTACCAGTTTGTCTGCATTTCGCCTTTTTAACGGACTTAAAGGCAACCCACGAGCCAATGTAAAAAGACATTCTTTGCTTTTCCGTGCTATTGTGCTTGCGTCTAAATCAGTTACATTCATCGGCAGCGTTACAATCTCTTTGAAAGACCTCTCGGTTTTGCTGTCAGTTTTTGATTTCCGATATCCACTTCTCTCGCGCCTATTTAAGGCAACTCCACCCTCTAGTGTTTTTCATTCCCACCCTGACACCCTTCTGAAGAAAGCCGCCTTCTCCTTCTTGATTTTTTGATTTTTGCTCAGGAGAGGTCAGGGCCCTGTTGAAATCGGTCTTTCTTTACACAAACGGAACAATTCAAAAGTCTCCAGGTCTGGCAGAGAGACTCATTTGCGGGGGATTTAAGCAGCGAAGTGTGAGATGCTCTGTATGAGGAGTAATGTGTGAGAGTGGGATGACTCTATTCATCTCCTCCCAGTGGAAAAGGGCCAACTTCCAGGCTCTCAGGAAAATGGCTTTTGTTAAAAATCATTCAGCATTTGGTATGCAGTGGCGAAAACCTTGATTCAATACATGTGTGGCTGACCTTTCAACAAGCTGTTGTGCATATGTACAAATATACTTGTATCCTTTATAGTGTATGTATATGTCATATGTGTATAATCCATATATACAGACATTAAATGGAATACATGTATTTATATGAGCAAGTCCAGATTGCATTTTAGCAGAAGCAGCGTGGCTCAGTGGAAAGAGCACGGGCTTGGGAGTCAGAGGTTATGGGTTTGAATCCCATTCCGCCACTTGTCAGCTGTGTGACTTTGGGCAAGTCACTTCACTTCTCTGTGCTTCAGTTCCCTCATCTGGAAAATGGGGATTAAGACTGTGAGCCCCACGCGGGACAACCTGATCACCTTGTATCCTCCCCAGCACTTAGAATAGTGCTTTGCACATAGTAAGTGCTTAACAAATGCTATCATTATTATTATTACTATTATTATTATCAATAAGATGGAATCACTCAGATTATCCATTTCAGTATTCTACCCATCACCACTTTTAGATATTGGACAAAGGTTTTCATGATTTGGCAACCATTTCCTTGAACTGGAGAATCTTTTTTCAATTCCTAGAGGGAAACATGATTTTACACCTAACTGAAACACACACACACACACACACACACACACACACACACACACACACACACAAACACACACATATGTGTTCCATTTTTCCCTGTTCAAGCTGGAGATGATAACACCAAATAAATACTGTCTAGGTTAGATGGCAAATTTTCTTTTCCTCCAGAAATGATATGTAGATTCTGCAAACCTTGAGCTGAATCACTGTAATCTCTGTCGCTCCATATTTCGTCCTGAGGGAATTCTCTTCCCTATTCATGCAAACCTATAGACATATGTTGTTACAGGGAAATAGTCATAGGTCCACATTGTCATCTATTTTATCTCATTTTCTAGAATGTCTTCGTATTTTCTATTATGAAAGTCACAAGAATGAGAATCCTTTTGCTAAAGGGTTGTATCAATCAGGAAGTGTTCTTTATTGAGCTCATATTATGTGGAGTGCAATGTACTATGTGTTTGGATAGTACAATTGAGTTAGTAGATGTGATCCTTGACTTTAAGGGGTTTCAGGTCTACTGTGTGCAGAAAACTGTGCTGAGCACTTGGGAAAGTACACTAGAATTAGTGGATATGATCCCTACCCTCAAGGAGCTTGCAGCATACTGTGTGCAGAGCACTATACTAAGCGCTTGGGAGAGGACAATAGAATGATAGAGTTAGAGTATAGGATAATTAAAGACAGAGTTGGGGGGATGTCTGGAAAACTCTAAATAGATTCAGTCATTCACCAACTCTCTTCCTTACTGGCATTATCTTATTGGTCTTCAAGACTGAAGTGCTCTGCATACAGTAAGCGCTGAATAAATGCCATTGATTGCTTGATGGAAGATGCTGACATCTCTATACTCTCTCCACAAAATGTTTTGATTTTTGGCCACTCAACTTGTAAATATTTTTATGTTTGTCTTCCCTTTTAGACTGGATGCTCCTTGTGGACATGGAATGTGTCCCTTCTTTTTATTCCCCAGCTGCACCAAGTGGGTGCTCATTAAATACTACTATCAATCAATCAATGGTGTTTATCGAGCACTGGTGTGCTGAGCACTGTACATAGGTGCTTGGAAGACAGTAATACAGAAGAGTGGATAGCCACGTTCCCTGCCCACAAGGAGCTTATAGTCTAGAATGGGAGATAGTACTATTCATTCATTCAACCATATTTAGTAAACACTTACTGTGTGCAGAGCACTGTACTAAGTGCTTGGAAAGTACAATTCAGCAACAAATAATAATGATGATAATGATGGCATTTATTAAGCGCTTACTATGTGCAAAGCACTGTTCTAAGCACTGGGGAGGTTACAAGGTGATCAGGTTGTCCCACGGGGGGCTCACAGTCTTTACAGTCTCACAGTCTTTACAGATGAGGTAACTGAGGCACAGAGAAGTTAAGTGACTTGCCCAAAGTCAAATAGCTGACAATTGGCAGAGCCAGGATTTGAACCCATGACATCTGACTCCAAAGCCCTAGAATCCCTACCCAAAACAGGCTCACAGTCTACAAGGGGGGAGACAGACATTAAAACAAGTGAACAGCAAAATCTCCTCACCCTCGGCTTCAAGGCTCTCCATCACCTTGCCCCCTCCTACCTCACCTCCCTTCTCTCCTTCTACAGCCCAGCCTGCACCCTCCACTGCTCTGCCGCTAATCTCCTCACTGTGCCTTGTTCTCACCTGTCGCGCCTTCGACCCCTGGCCGACGTCATCCCCCTGGCCTGGAATGCCCTCCCTCCGCACATCCACCAAGCTAGCTCTCTTCCTCCCTTCAAAGCCCTACTGAGAGCTCACCTCCTCCAGGAGGCCTTCCCAGACTGAGTCCCCTCTCCCCCTCCTCCCCCTCCCCATCCCCCTGCCTTACCTCCTTCCCCTCCCCACAGCACCTGTATATATGTATATATGTTTGTACGTATTTATTACTCTATTTTATTTGTACATATTTATTCTATTTCTTTTATTTTGTTAATTTGTTTTGTTCTCTGTCTCCCCCTTCTAGACTGTGAGTCCACTGTTGGGTAGGGACCGTCTCTATATGTTGCCAACTTGTACTTCCCAAGCATTTAGTACAGTGGTCTGGACACAGTAAGCGCTCAATAAATACAATTGAATGAATGAATGAATGAATGAATGAATGAACAGGCATCAATAGCATCGATTTAAATAAATAGAATTATAGATGTGTAAACGTCATTAATAAAATAAATAGATTTATAAATATGTACAGTACTACTGTTACAACCATTTTGATAAATAAGTCAGTATGTATTGGGTTAGTTCAGGTTTTTATTAAGCACTTTCTATATTCTATCAATCAATCAATCAATCGTATTTATTGAGCGCTTACTGTGTGCAGAGCACTGTACTAAGCACTTGGGAAGTACAAGTTGGCAACATATAGAGATGGTCCCTGCCCAACAGTGGGCTCACAGTCTAGAAGGGGGAGACAGAGAACAAAACCAAACATATTAACAAAATAAAATTAATAGAATAGATATGTACAAGTAAAATAAATAAATAGAGTAATAAATATGTACAAACACATATATATATGTATATATATGTATATACAGGTGCTGTGGGGAAGGGAAGAAGGTAAGGCGGGGGGGATGGAAAGGGCGAGGAGGGGGAGAGGAAGGAGGGGGCTCAGTCTGGGAAGGCCTCCTGGAGGAGGTGAGCTCTCAGTAGGGCCTTGAAGGGAGGAAGAGAGCTAGCTTGGCGGATGTGGGGAGGGAGGTCATTCCAGGCCAGGGGGATGACATGGGCCGGGGGTCGATGGCGGGACAGGCGAGAACGAGGCACGGTGAGGAGATTAGTGGCAGAGGAGTGGAGGGTGCAGGCTGGGCTGTAGAAGGAGAGAAGGGAGGTGAGGTAGGAGGGGGCAAGGTGATGGAGAGCCTTGAAGCCCAGGGTGAGGAGTTTCTGCCTGATGCGTAGGTTGATTGGTAGCCACTGGAGATTTTTCTAAGCACTCTACTAAGTGCTGAGAAAGATGCAGACATAACATATCCACATAGTCTGTGTCAATCAACTGTATTGAGCACTCACTTTGTGCAGAGCACTGTACTAAGAAGCACTTGGGAGGATATGATACAACCAAGTTGGAGGACATGTTCCCTGCCCAAAATGAGCTTACAGTATAAAGGAGGAGACAGACATTAATATAAATAAATTGATTACAGATATGAACACAAGTCCTTGGGGGCTGAGGTTGTTGGGGAATACCAAATGCTCAAAGTGTACAGATTCAAATGCATCGACATAGGACTCCCCATCTAGGTGAGCATAGGCAGATAAAGACAACAGTAGCACTGGATTCCAAACAACAGCAAATGGCAGAGTCAACAAGCCAAGAAGACAGTGCCGGGAAAAGCAAAAGAATAATAATGATGGTATTTGTTAAGCGCTTACTATGTGCCAAGCACTGTTCTAAGCACTGGGGCAGGTACAAGGTTATCAGGTTGTCCCACTTGGGGCTCACCATCTTAATCCCCATTTTCCAGATGACTGAGGCACAGAGAAGTGAAGTGACTTGCCCAAAGTCACACAGCTGACAAGCGGCAGAGCAGGGATTAGAACCCACGACCTCTGACTCCCAATCCCGGGCTCTTTCCACTAAGCCACGCTGCTTCTCAATAGATATTGAAGGTAAAGTTTCCCTACTTCATGGGGTCCCGCTGAGATAGGTGGTTGGGGCTTGGATAACAAACCCAAGAGATAAAGTCTTAAGGGGTCTACAAGTCAAATGAGCACATACTATATGCTGAACACTATACTAAGCACTAGGGAGAGGACAATTGAGTTAGTACACATGATCCTTCCCTCAAGGAATTCACAGTCTACTATGTGCAGAACCCTGTACTGATCACTTGGAAGAGTATAATATTAGAGTTAGTAGACATGATCCCTGCTCTCAAGGAGCTTACTCTGTGTGCAGGGTACCAAACTAAGCACTTGGGAGAAGAAAATCGAGTTGCAATCTAGTTTACAATATAAGGAGGAGACAGACTCCAAAATGTTTAAAGGTGGGAGGAAAGGGAGACTAGAAAGATGGGTAAAAGAATAAATAAGTGCTTAAATAGTTATTTCTGTAAATTGATATTTAAAATACATTTGATAAGGTCCCTTTTCTCCAGGAAAGGAAAGTTACAAGACTATCCAAGGAAGGGAAAAGGAGGAAAAATAGGTCATAAGATGCAGTTTTTGAAAGAATTCTCCTGCTGACCACCCTTCCTAAAATATTTTTTGGAGAGTAAAAGCAAAATCAAGGTTCTAATGCATTCCTGAAACATCAACTGATGGTTTTCTTTCTCATTTCACACATCTACACCCAAACATGCCCCAAATACTTGCTGCCACATTTTTCTCTCTGCCTCAAGTACAGTTGTAAAGATATTAATTCTACTCCAGTTACAAATGGTTTGCCAAAAGGGACAAAATATGTTTTGTATGTCATCAATGCACCATGCCTTGTATGAATAATGAGACAGTAACTTGGTAAATTGGAAAGTTGTGATAAAAACAAGATGTGATATTAGGAAGTACCACCACAGTTCCTTTCTGTGTATGCATTGATTTTTATGGCACTCTACATGACTGTGAAATCAATGATAGTCTGTCACAAAAATGTTGGCTAAACGGGCTCTATTACCAGGGTCAAACTACAAATTAGCCCAAAGGATACACACAAAGGTAGTACAAATGCTCAGAAAAAAAAATAGCAGATGTTGTAAAATATGTTTGCAAAGTAACAGCTGTTGTCAAGCAGATACCATCTTTTCCTCCTGATTTGTAACTTATCCAAGTTCTGCTTCTTGAATGCGCTGCCCAATATTGAGAAAACTTGGATATGAAATGCCTGGTTGTATATTATGGAAATGTACTTTTGTATATGATCTGACCCTAATAATGGCTGAGACTGCACAGGGCAAAATAGACATCTGACAAAAATCCACATGTTTCTTAGTGAGTCATGCCAACAGCTTTGTTTCCATCCTAATGAAAAGAGTGTGATGATAATGCATTTTCTCTTCTTGTCAAGCAGCTGGGGAAGGCTGGGAACCATAGGTGAAGTTCCCTGTAGGATTTTCTGCTCTCCGTTTGTGCCCTGGAGCAGAAATTGTGATTGGCCAAGGGACCTGTTTGGTGGACAGATTCTATTGCCCTGATCTTCTCTGAATATGCAATATAGAGTTAGTCTCCCCAGCAAGTTTGGGAGGTCTTAAATATCCAGAGAATTTGCTAGTGTGAACCATACCTGAATCTGGTTCTCAAAATGTGTCAAGGGTCTTTATTTTCCACCGGATGTTTCCTCTTCCAATCGGATGACTATTCAGATATGCAGGGGATCTACAAACAAGTTCTTCTCTCTATGCCTGTTAAAAGCTAGGCATCATTTTCAGGGTTTTTGCAAAGTGTTGTGGGCTTGATAAGAAAATGCCTTACTGTGTAGACAATAGTCCCATGGGATACATCCATCTTTAAGTAGGACATATCTTCTGAGTACACTAGCCATTCCTTAGGGTTTATTCAGTAACACACTCAAACTGACATCAAATCAGCCTCCTCAGAAACACCCCAGAGAAGCCGTTTGACAGTACCCTTACATCTAGAGACCAGGTGCTTTCTGCCACACCACAACATCTAAATTGTGCTCGTAGACCATATAAAAGAATTTCACACCATCAACAGGCCTGGGCTCTGGCAGCTACTGTCAATGTGGCTATTTTGAGAAGTTCATCAAGA